>NC_081437.1:39725188-40925188 GCF_949786415.1 Peromyscus eremicus | reverse complement strand
GAAAGAGAGAAGAGAGGAACAAAGAAAGGAGGAGGAGGGAGTGAAACAGGGAAGGGGAGAGAAGTCCTCAGTTGCCCCCACAGGCAAAAGACATTAAGGTTTATATAAGCAAAATATTTTTGCAGTAAAATTGGTGAATTTGCTGAAGTCAATATCGTTAATACCAATACCAATAAGCATGCTATTACAGCTTGTGAAATACCCCTGTGGGCTTAGTGTTTGAACACCTGGTCCACAGCTGGTGGTGGACCTAGAACCCCCAGGACATGTGATCTAGCCTGTAGAAGTAGGTCACTGAGGGGCAGGACCTTGACAAAGATAGATTTGCCTCTGGTTCCTGCTTTGTTCTTTGCTTCCTGTCTACCAGGATTTGAACAGCCTCTATCGTCCACTTCCGCTTCTGTGAACTGAGCTGTTCCACCATGCCTTCCCTACCATGACAGGCTGAAACCATCAAACTGTGAGTCAACAAAGCTCCTCTTTTCTTGTACTGTGTTTCCATCAGGTGCACTGGTCATACCAAAAAAGAAAAATAACTAATACACACAGTAAAAGTGTGTGTGTGTGTGTGTGTGTGTGTGTGTGTGTATGTGCACGCACGTGCGCATGTGTGTAAGGAAAAAATGCACCTTCAGAAGATGGGCTAGGAGAACTTTCCTCCAGTGTCTCATATTTCATAGTCTTGCTCAGTGCCCAGGCTTGCAATCCATCCCAGAGCATCATCTGCAGGGTGTTATCTAGAACACATGCTGGGAGAATCACACCTCCCTAGACACACTGAGCAAAGTAGGCAGAGACCCAAGCCTGGCTCTGTGGATTGGCAGAACACAGGGCCCTGAGATCAGAAGGCTTCACTTTTGGCCCGAGACACCGTAGTCACTATTGTAAAATCCTTAACTTCTGAACAAAAGGGCCTGAGTTTTCTATTGCACTGGACCCAAGTCAGCATGTGCATGGGGAAGGGACTGCACAGTTTGTGTTCATGAAGAACTGGAATGCTGGAGGGGCTAGGGAAGGAGGTCTGAGTCTTAGCTAGTCCCTGACAGGAGCAGCTCTAAACTCTGTAACCCCAGAGGATGACAACACACCTTCCACATGGCTGGGAGGCAGCTGCTCCACTGGCCCCTTCTCCTGAATCAAAAGGTCACTGCTTTAGTCTGTAATTCACAAGATCCCTAAAACAAATGCTGTGCTAGTCAGCATGACTATAACAAAGGCCTGAGACAATCAACTTACAAGATTAAAAGGTTTGTGTTGGCTCACAGTTTCAGAGGCTCCAGCCTAGGACCAGCTGAGGATTGTGGTGAGGTCATGTAGCACAGCAGAGGATTGTGGTAAAATACTTCTTCATGGCCAGGATGTCCGACAGAGAACAAACAGGGGACCAGGGTCCCTCATCCTCTTCAAGGCCATGTCCCCAGTGACCTAAGACTTTTCCCCCTGGACCTTACCTCTTAAAAGCTCCATCAACTCCTAACAGTGCCATTATGAGATCCCAGGCTTTAGCTCGTGGACTTTTGATAGATAGCCCAGGTTCAAACTATAACAAACGTCTGACCGAATGAAAACGAGACTAGACTGGGGAAAGCGGCTCAGCGAGTAAAGAACTGGCTACACAAGCATGCGGGCCTGAATTAGAATCCCCAGAACCATGTGAACCGGATACAGCAGGACACATCTGCAACCCCAGTTCCCCTATGGCAAGATGGAAGTGGAATTAGGAGAATCCCCAGACACAGCAGGCTACCAGTAAAAAAAACCAAGAGACCTGTCCAAGCAAGATGGAAGAGACTGAGCAACACCAGAGGCTGTCCTCTGACCCCCACACACACATCGTGGGATCACCCCATGCCCATACATATACATACACGCCTGCATGCATGCATGCATGTTGCTCCCTTGGGGGAGAGGGTGAGAAGGCACGGTATCAATGGCACAGACACCGGGAGTCCTTTGAAGGCAAATAATAAACTCATTTATTCAATAACAGGGAAGGCCTTATATACCCTCCTCCCAGCACCCAGTCTATGTGGTCATCCCTCATTGGCTGGGCACAATCAGGAACTCTGACAGTGCCCAGGACCTCTGACAGCTCCTATTACTAGGTCCTCAGGAAGACTCCAGGTTGGCTCATAAGGAGTACATTACATACATGCCTTGGCAACTGGTCTGAGCCAATTTCTTTGACCTTATGGGACTGTCCTACAACACATGCACATACATATCACATATACACACATGAAAAGAGAGAGAGTGTGTGTAAGAGGCTGGAGAGATGGTTCCGCTGTTAAGAGCACTTCTAGAGGGCCCAGGTTCAATTCCCAGACACCACATGGTGGCTCACAACCATCTGTAACTCCAGTCCCAGGGGAACTGATACCATCTTCTAGCCTCCGTTGGTGACTACGCACATGTGATTCACAGACATACATGCAGACAAAACACCTAGACGCATAAATTGCTTTAATGGAAAAAATAAAATTTTAAAGAGAGCAAACAGAAAATTACCTGATGAATATTATGACTTAGTAAAGAAAAATTTCTTCTGCTAATGGAATTGGCGGAGAAGGGGGATGTGGAAGGATCAAAAATAATAAGAGTCTGGTGCCAAAAAGTACAGGCACCTCACAGAGCAGAGCAAGTAGCAGGGGTGCTCTGTGGGTCAGTGGCCAGCCAGCGGTAGAGGGGAATGCTCGCCGTAGAAACCTCAAAATAAAGGTCTGGTCAGTGTCTCGTGTGTGTGTGTGTGTGTGTGTGTGTGTGTGTGTGTGTGTGTGTAAGGAAGCTGAGTGAAGACCTGCAGATATTTGCTTATTTTGCAATACTTGAGGGGCTCAGGGTGCTATTCTACAGAAATCTCAGGGTTATAGCAGCTCAAGTCTGTGTCCTTGGCATGTTCACTGCTGCCAGAGGCAGATGGGGACCCACAACCATGTCAAATATGTGGCATCTAGATTGTGTGGAAAGGGAATGAGGATGGCAGTAAAATGGGACCATCAGAAGTCTGACTGATTGACAGGCCACCTGTCCCTAGTACCGCCTCACGTCAGAGTGAGCGTGAACATTGAGTCTACCATCTCAACAACCGGCTCCTGAGATGCTCAGGCCTGCACTTCTGCAGCCTAGCTCTGGGGTCATAAGGCATGCCACTCTGGGAAAGTGTTTGTTCAGACCCAAGTAGCCTCCTCATCCAGGGAATGTCTCATACTACAGTGGGAGCTAATGCCAGCTGTTGTCCAAGGGAAGATGAAGACAGACCACAGTCAGGTTACCTTACTCACCAACCTCAGATTTCACAACCTCGATGTATTTAGGGTCTGTGTGCTTATTGAAAATCTGCCTGGAATAAGATAAAAGTAGGACAGTGTACAGGCTGCTCGTGAAATTGCAGCACTCTGGAGATGCAGGCGGGTAGACAGCAGGTTCCATGCCAGGCTGTGCAACAAAGCAAAAACCCTGCCTCGAAAACAAGAAAAAGGTTCACAGCTAGTTTCTGTTGCTGTGATGAAGGAAACTTAAGGGAAAAGAATTTAATATGGACCCATGGGTCCAGAGGGATAAGAGTCCATCATGGCAGGGGAGGCATGGCAACAATGGCCAGAGGAAGAAGCTGAGAGATCACATTGTCAACCACAAACTCAAAGCAGAGAGTGGGAACAAGGTGGAGTGGAAAATGGAATGAGTGTGTGTGGTGGTTGGAATAGGTATGCTCCCCCATAGACTCGTGTGTTTGACTGCTTGGCCATAGGGAGTGCCACTATTAGGAGGTGATAGGTGGCCTTGTTGGAGTAGGTGTGGCCTTGTTGGAAGAAGTGTGTCATTGTGGAGGTGGGCTTTGAGGTCTTATATATGCTCAAGCTATGCCCAATGTGGCTCACACAGCCTCCTTCTGCTGCCTGTGGATCAAGATGTAGAACTCTCACCTCCTTCTCCAGCACCATGTCTAACTTCATACCACCATGTTCTGCCATGATGATAATGGACTACATCTCTGAAACTGTAAGCCAGCCTCAGTTAAGTATTTTCCCTTATAAGAGTTGCTGTGGTCACGGTGCCCCTTCACAGCAATAGAAACCCTAACTGAGGCAGGGTATAAACTCAGAAAGCCCACTCCAAATGATGTGCTGTCTCCAGCAAGGCTCTGCCTCCTGAAGTTACTACAGCCTCTCAAAACACCACCACCCACTGGGTACCAAGTATTCAAATCCAGGACCCTGGATGGGAGACACTTTCCATTCGTCAGTTGGGCATTATATTGAGGAAGCAGCATAGTATAGAAAAGAATGGAGAACTTTCCAGGGCAAGAAGGCAGACTAGCCACAAGAGTAGCCTGGCCTCAGGGCAAGGGGGCGGGGCTTTAGTAGTGCTCAGTGGGGCCTTGCTATGCAGCCCCATGCCTGAAACCCCTCTGTGCATTTGTCCTTCTGTCCTAGGCTGCTTCCAGGTTCAGGTGTATCCATCGTCTACTCACAGAATGATGTTGTGTGACAACCCACCCACACCTTGTGGAGCAAAGCCATCCCCACTGGTTATTGTCCACAGATCAATATGTTCTGGGCATCCTGGGCTTGGTTAGCTCTAGAGTGCTCAAAGGACTTGGTGGTCTTCCAAGTCTGCATCCCTTGTACAGGCCAATCCAAGCATTTCCGTGAAAGTGGCCAGGGTCCAGAGAAAGGCGTAGAGATATACAAGCTCCTTTTTAGCTGCAGACATCAAGGTCACCTCTGCCCATAGGCAAATCCAGTGAGATGAGCATGCCCAGTGTTAGAATAGAAAAGTCACCAGAAGGCATTAGAGCAGGGGGGGGGGGCATTCAGAAAGAGGTCACCAAGATGCCCACAGCCACAGAGCAGAACTGATGAGGAACTTGGCTCCTGTCTACCACTCCTGATGGGGCCATAACACACTCAGAACTCCCTCTAGGAGAAACAGGCCCTAAGGGAACTAGGTACTTCTGAAGGAAGAAAAATAACAGTCCAAGGGAGGGACATCACACAGAGAAGAAAACCAGCATATTAGATAGCTCCTGTGCATCCACAGTGTGGTTTTCCTAGCTGTAGCAGAGGGGCCACATCCACCTGACCTGTCCCATTCGGTAGGGTGTCACCTATACCATATTTATTAACATGGGCTAATTGTGAGGACTCTACCCTAGAGTCGGGCTGCTGGGTTTGTGTATTATTTCCTCACTGCAGTGACAAAAGTAACGTAAGGAAGAAAGATGTATAGGTTCTCCAGGATTTCAGTTTTCCATAGCAAGGACAGTATAGGGGTGGGAGAGGCACTGTCCCCAACAGCATTAGTGTGAAGCAGTGGTCTCTCACGGTGGCTGATAGAGAGCCAGTGGAAACCAGAAGCAGGTATAACCTTCAGAGTCCTGCCCCCAGTCACCAGTTCCACAAGACTTCAAAATAACACCATAAGCCAGATACCGAGCATTCAAAACAAAGACATGGATGGAGCATTTCAGATTCAAATCATAGCCCTTTGAATCCCAGATTTGCCACTTGCTGGTTCAGAGATTTGGGCCAATTTATTTAAATTTCCCTATACCTCCCATTCCCCCAACTGTGAAACAGAGATAAGAATCCAACTGCCACAAAAGCCGATAGAAAGCTGAAATGTCTATAGAAACTATAAAATTCTATAAAACTACCACAGTGTAAGCGGTAAGGTTGTATTCTATTCTCATTACCATTATTAAGATTATGGAGAATAGGCTAACGATGGTGTAGGTGATAGTAGTTACGATGAAGAGGAAGATGATAGCTGTGGTGGTGGTGATAATGGTGGTGGTGATGATGGAAGCAATGACATGATGATGTGGATGATAGAGATGATGGTAATAATGATGGCGGTGACGATGAGAGAGATGGTAAAGCATTGGTGTTCATGGTGGTGATGACAGAGGTGATGACGAGGGTGAAATAACGGTGATGATAACAATGGTGATGATGAGGAGGAGGATGATAATGGTGTTGATAATGCAGATGATGATGGATATGGTGATGAGGGTGAAGTGACAGTGATGTTAACGATGATGATGATGATGATGACGACGGTGTTGATAATGCAGATGATGATGGATGCGGTGATGAGAGTGAAGTGACAGCGATGGTAACGATGATGATGATGATGATGATGACGATGATGATGATGGTGTTGGTAATACAGATGATGATAAATGTGGTGATGAAGTGACAGTGATAATAACAATGATGATGATGACGACGACGGTGTTGATAATGCAGATGATGATGGATGTGGTGATGAGGGTGAAATGATGGTGATGATGATGATGATGACGGTGTTGGTAATGCAGATGATGATGGATGCGGCGATAAGGGTGAAGTGACTGTAATAATGATGGTGGTGACTGTAATAATTGTGGTGGTGATGGTGGTGATAAGGGTGGTTTGTGATAGTGACAGCAAGTGATCATGATGATAAAGGTGATGGCAGACACGGTGAGAGTGATGTTGGTGATGATGGTGCAAAGGGTCCTGAAGGTGATACGGGTATTTTTGATGACCGTGGTGGTGATGATGGTGGTGATGATGGTGATGGTGATGATCATGGAGGTGGTGATGGTGATGGAGGTTCGTGGTGATGGCGAAGTGATGAAGCTGATGGTGGCAGTGATGCTGGTAGCTGTGAGGGTGGCGATGAAGTTGACGGCAGAGATGGTGTTGATGGTGAAGTGATGATAATTATGATGGTGGTGATGGTGGTGATGACGGTTGTGGTGGTGGTGGTGACAGTAGTGATGACGATAAAATGATAGTGATGATGGATGTGATGAGGTGGATGGTGGTAAAGTGATGACTACCATGAGGATAGTGTGATACACCATGGTTGTGTAACGATGGTGGTGACACTGGTACCAATTATGTTGATATGTCCTCCCTCTCCTCCTTCTCTTACTCATTTTCTCCACTTTTATAAATTATGCTTACACTCCATCTAGTTTTAGATGTTGACGTGAGTTTTCTAAAAATCAAACAAACAAAATAAAAATGTGTGCACACACCTTTCCTCAACAGGAATGAAAATACCACTAATTAGAAAGAGATTAAAAAATCTTATTTCATCCAAATGAGAAAGGCATTGGAAATCAAAGCACATTTCCTTGGCAGAACTGCTCACCCAGCCTTCCCAAATGAAAGGTGCAGGGCTCAAAAGATAGAAAACAACAGGCTTGTAGATTCAGAACATGAGTTATGGCTAGGGATAATCACAGACAGATCTGAGGTATCAAAAACGGAGTCACATTGGTCGTGATCAGAAACACTTGGAGATCTTTCATGCAGATTTGCACAGTTGTCTCGCTTTTACTACAACAATCATAAACAGTGCATCTCAGCATACAGCTTGACAAATACAAAACACAGGGAAGAAACCCACCCTTCTGACTACTTGCTACTGTGAGTAGCTTAGTTTCTAAGGATGTTTAAAGGCAGTAACTAGTATTTTTACTTCATTACATTCACACAGTAACAAAGTTTATACCGGAAAAGCAGTTTCAGAATGGAAAATTACATGCTGCCAATCTGAATCGGTCAGACGGCACCTCCTTGATTAAAACTCAAGCCTCTACCAATGCAAACGCATTAACTGTGAAAGCACTGTAGCATTTCATGGTGGGTCCTACCCAGCTCAGAAGAGGAGTGAAATCATGTGTGAGTGTCTTCGCACTAGACACTGGTTCAATACACATTTTCAGGGTGTAAATTCTGTACCCAGGCCCCTCATTGGTCGGCAGAAGTCAAAATGGACAATTCCCAGCCTCACCTTCAAGGAATGCAGGCTAGCCAACTGATGTCCTCACCACAGATCTGATGCAAGTAAAGATGGGCCATGGGTGTGAGGGGGGGAGCCTCTTCTTGCTCTGAAACGAAAGCCCATTTGGGGGGCATCCTGTCCAAGTTCCCACTGCCTCTAGCTCCTGGCACAGCAGAGAATAAGCAGGGTGTCTTAAGAACCAACATTTCTGTTTCAAAACGAAAGGGAAATGGCTAAATTTTGTGACAAATCTGATCACCCAGGAGGTGATGCCAAGTCCCTACCTGTCTCTTCAGATGAGTGAAGCTAAGCCTTTCTTGGTAGGTGAAGAATAAATGTTGCTGAGGGTGCAGCAAGAAAGGGGCGTGCATTCTGGAGGGGTGGCTGAGAGGAGCTAGAGACGCAGCTCACAACAATGTGGACGGAAGTAGAGGAAACAAGGCTGACAAGGCTCTCGGGGGCTGGCAGCAACGGCTTGAAGGAGTGCAGGAAGAGGCTGTCGTCATCCACGGCCAGCCAAGATGGAAAGGAGCTGGGGATGTGGGCCCGTCTCTCCTCACCCACTCCACACCTGAGCTGGAGGCCAAAGAGATTAAACTAATGTCCTGCGTAGAGATGAGGTCGGGCACCGCAGCACAGAGCCGAGCAAGGAGCTTCCCCAGACCTGACAGGGCAATGAAGAATGCTCCTCTCTGTAAGAAATTATGGATTCTGGAAGCTTGGAGTGTGTACCATATGCCAAATGCTGGGCTTCGCTGTGCAGGTGGGAAAAGCAATTAATGGGCACTTTCTCAGCCTTGAGGATCCTGGAGCTCAGCCACACAGGGACATGGTAGCCCATGGTAGTCTGGCAATACACAGATGTTCCTGGGGACTCATCTGGTGCACTAGGGGATGACAGAGGCACATGGCTGGGCACTCCTTCACCTTCCCTCTGCAGAATGGCAAAACACCACTGCTGTTGCCTCCTTGCTTCTGGCTGGGGAGAGAACTCCATAGTGAACAGACTTCAGTGTCTCATAGAGTGAAAGCATACTGAACATCCAGGTTGTTTAATTATCTTCTACAAATAATTGCAAGCTTCTTCTAATGAGGGAGCTTTATTGACCTGCCATGTATTTGCTAAACTGCTGAAGGGGGCAAATCACTGCGTGGGCAGCTGAAGGGCCCCAGTCAGATCCAGATCTGCATCCCTCTTCCTACCGGGTGAGAAAAATGTTTCTCATGTTTCCTTTTAAAAAGAGGAATTGTATATAAAAATGCCAGGAAGGGAGAAGTAGGAAGGCAGAGTGTATGGAAAAGTCAAGAGGGGCTCTAGATTGCAGAATGCTACAGCCATCTCAGGGCTCTGGGGGAGGGGACACTGGGATTCAGATGGGTAGAAGGGTAAGAATCATCTGCAAATGATTCTCATCTGTTCATGAAGAACAGCCTCAGAGAGACAGGCTTCTCTCACGACAGTTTCTTCTACCTCCCGCTTCCTCCCATGGGCACATCTGTACCCTACAGGAGAAGAAGCTCTACTACAAAAACCTCAGGAAGGAGGGGAAATAACGAAATCTAAAACATAATTCATGAAAAAGCACACTGAAGCCCCCTGACAGTGACCCCTGATAATTCATGTGAGAGACGGAAAAAAAAATAATTGGCTTAGAGAAAAACACATTTTTTTAAGACTTTGTGTATTAACCCAAGCTCTTAGATTAGTTAACCATGAGCACAATTTGATCTGGAGACAAACAAGCCATTTGTCACTGTAGGGATAATTTTTCTTGGGGACATTGAAAGCAATTTTAAAAAGTAATAAAGTATTTAAAGGGGAATTGTCAGGTCAGGAAATGGAATTTTTTAAAAAAAAAATGTATCTTCATTATTTTTATTCTACCTTCAAGTACTGAGTCCATGTAAAAACTACCTGTTTGTCTACACTACTGTCTCAGGATTCTAATTCTGTACTTCTACTGTGTGGCCAGGAAGCCCCAGCCATGGAGAAGGGAATAGCAGTGGATGGCACAGTCAGCTCTGCCCTGCTGGCAGCCAGGACAAAACATCTTTCTGAAAACTATGATTGACACGCTTATCCAGGACAGGCATCTGACCAGCCCTGACCGGCCCTGACCAGCCCTGACTAAGATCTCCCCAGACAAGTCCAAGGGAAAGCCAAATTGTTCCATGCCACAGATACTTTCAGAAATCTCCATCACCAAAGGCAGAGACGCAATCTGAACTCACTTGAGGAAATGAAGAATCATGGTGGTTCCTGTAACCAAACTGCTGAAGACAGAAAGCATGAACCAAGCTCCAGCACTGACTAGGTCAGGATCCTGGGCAGACGTATAGATAGTCAAGGGCAAGTCCCAAATCCACAAAATGGAGACCATCTTTTGGGAGAATCACTGAGAAGATGCAGCAATAACCTTTGAACTGTCGAGAGCTGTATAATATAAAACATTGTGTCATTCACGCATCCTGATGGGCTATCTTCATAGACATAAATAGTCATCAAGAAACACAAAGCACCCAAATAAACATGCATTGACCTAGGGTGGAGAAGACACTCAGGGACGAGAAGACCCTGGCCCGGGCCTGGCTAGACCATGTTCTTGCCAAGACAATGGGCAAGCCTGTTAACCATCTGAGCCTCAGTTTCCCTTCTTCTAAACAAGAACATTAGGACATAGCCCATTTCCTCCGAAAGATCTTTCTCTAGTGCTTTCTACAGTAGGAAAGAATGTGAGTCATGAAACTGAAGCTGTGTCCCTGCTCTGGTCACATGCAGCCACGTGACAGAGCTGGCTGACAGCCTCAGCTTTGGAACCAGCAGGACCCAGGCTCCCCACTACTCAGACAACTCACCTAACCTCTGTACCTCGGTTTCCCTGTCTGTCTTGCCTGCTCTGTGAGGCTGTTGGCTCTGAGTCTGCAGCAACAGTTCCTAACCTGAAAATGCTTCAACTTTCACTCAGCTGATGCCTCCTAAAACACCAGCCTTCTCCACATGAGTGCAAGACAGCTGACTCACCAGCTGCCGATTCCAAGGGAGCATGAAAGGCACTTCCGGCCAGATCAGGAACCTGCACAGCCCTGAGTCTCAGCTCCCTCAGCCCTGAGGTCCTAAAGTTGGTGGGAGGCATTCCCTGTGGTGAATATTTGAGTTGCCACATTCCAGCCACTCCAGGAAAGAAACAACTGAAGAGTCTGAGTGAGAAGGAGCCTCCCCATCTCACCAGCATCTCACCAGCACCCCAGCTCTGAAGGGACTGCTGACAACAGGGAGCAGAGTGGTTCCTCATGCAGCCAAGGATAAACCAAACCCCTGGACAGAAGGACTGGGGGACACTGTCCCTTAGCACAGCCCTCAGTCTGATGGACACAGTGCAGAGATCTGGCCTTTTAAGGGTTCGAAATGATCGCATCCATAGCTCCTTACCAGACTAGAAGCTCTGGACTGGAAGCTGTGGGAAGTAAGCTGTAACACCCAAGGGCTGCTTTCCACCCATAGACTCATACACATAGACCCGCAGGCACGTAATGTCATTTCTGTGTCCTGCCACTTGTTAGATTCCAGAATATGTAGAATAACTTCATCTCCAGAAGACCTTTCCACTTACTCATTTTAAAAAATGAGTGAGCACATATCATCCCTGTCCTCTACCCCCTGGGTTCCAATTGCACTCTACTGTTGTGATAGCCAAGCTTTATTTAGACACTATTATATTACTCCCAGCTTAGAACCAAAGGATTGGAACAGCATCATGTCGAGTAACAGGACCAAGACTAGAGGCTAGTCCTAGTTCCTAGGCCTCTCTCAGGAACATCAGGAACCAAAGCAGAGTTGGCCCAAAATATATAAAGAGCTCCTATAATTCAACAACAAAACTTGACTGGAGAAAAGTGAGTATAGGACTTGAATAGATATTTCTCCTAAATAGTCACAAAAGGTAATAAAGACATTAAAAAAATGTTCGTCATCATTAGTCACCATGTGTGTCTCTTTGCATACATGCACATCAGCAGATATGCTGTGACCCATGTGGCCTGGGTCCTGGAACCCTGAAGAAATATAGTAAAGCAGTGAAGAATACAGACATACAGACTCACATACAGGAGAGCTGGGATCAGGTAGGGGTGTACTTACTCTAACAGAGGGTACCTACTACCACCCCCTAATGTATTATCCAATACCAAGTAGTCAGCCCTGAAATCATATAAAAATAGGGTACACCAAATGGACCAAGCAGGTCTTATTTATATATTTAGACATTATAACAACATAATTTCTTAAAAAGAGGCCAAGATTTCACGAGGCAGGGGCGGGAGGGGGATTGCAGTGTCACACATGAGAGGGATGGGAGGAAGGAATAGAGGAAATGATATAATTATATTTTAATTTTTATAGTTAGTTTTTTAAAAAGATGGGTTGGTGGTAGCATGTGACTCAGATTGCAGCCCTGCCTGGTGACCAATTGCAGAATCCTGAGAAATGGCTTATCATTTAAAAGCCTCCATCACTCCCCTGCAAACTGGCTATCGCACACCCACATGAGGGCTGAGTCTGCCTCTTGAAAAGTGTAGAGAAAGGCTTCCTACCCAGCTTTGACAATGAGCTTTCTCAAATATCTAGAAGATATTTCCATCTCTCTTGAGGTGGTTAATATGTTACTTACTGTGGCTGTTATTTCACATGTGGATTTACACTATGACATCCTTCTCCAAGTGTTTAGGAAGAAGGGTGAAGGGAGAGGGGAAAAGGAAGAGAGAGAGAGAGAAAATGAGACCAAAGCCACAATGTGAATTCCATACGATTTTTATTCTCTCCTAAAAGTTACAGCTTTTAAAATATTGGTGGGAAACTGAGGATTCCACATAAATATGTCCTGTGAACTTTCTCTAGAAAGAAATTCTATGACCTTCTTGAGACTGAAGGCTTTGAAACACAGAAACATTAAAGTTGATGGAAGGTACTATTATTTGACGATGTAAGCACAGTTGAAATGTAATGGACTTTAACCCTGTGGGGACTGTCCAACTGGTAGAACCCCATCCTCTCCTGCTCTCCACACAGGTTCACTCATTGCATTATATGTTGAAAGGGAGGGCATTGACTGAGGTCTCTGGATGGATGCCCAGGTATTCTGCAATCCACAGTATACCTGGACATCTCCAATATCAGCTCCCAGCACTCTATATCAACAAAACACTGCCAGGGGGAGCTTGCTTTATTTTGTGGTTTTAAATATTGCTTGGCTCAGCAAAGAAACTATATTACCATGAATATCTCCTCAAAAAAAGAAATATATAACCAAAGCAAATAACTAAATAATTAATAATTACACAGAATGCAGCAGACAGCATGGTGAAATATAGGTCGGGGCAATCAAGGTGGTCCCCAGGCAGGCTAAGTAATAATATGAGGTCTTCCAAAGCAGAAAAGGACCTGCGCTGATGGCCCTGGGTCTCCAGAATCCCTGGGTTCCAACATCACCAGACCACATTTTGTAATGAGGAAGGTGATACAGGGGACAAGTAGCCAGGAAGTTGCACTTAGACTCTCTGTTGCTCCCACCAGCAGCCTTTGACCTAGAGATACTTTCAGGGGCCGTTTCTAGAGGGTTCAGATCCTGGCCTCTGTAAGACATCCCTTAGCCATCAAGATGATGAGGAGAAGAAGGCCACAGGCAAGGCAGAGCTGTCTGTCAGCCACCCCTGGGGCTGTCCTCCTGTGACATGGGTGTATTACTACGTATGTGAGGAAAGAACAAAACCTCTGTGTAGCTGTGTTCAATCCAAGAGGCTGTCCCTAAGTAGGGAGTTTGTCCCAAGGTGAGCAGTGAGCACAGGGGGTGAATGTCTCTACCTGAGGAGAAGGGAGGCATCCCCCTTAACACCAAGGATTTCACTGATTAGGTACAGCAGGTTGTGCAGCCAGCCCTCGCCATGGCTGCAGGCTGCACTCTGTCCCACCCCACAGTCACACTGACACCTCCTGTCAAGGCGTCATGCCAGGCAATACCCTGGCTCTTCCGCACCCTTCCTCCAGGGACAACAATGGCCCACTGGGCAGTCTCATACTCATACATGGTCCTACTTTCCCTTGCGTATCCCTATTTAGCTTGTAGCAGACTTTTTATCACCGAGACAAATACCCTTAAAAGGAGGAAAGAATCATCTCGGCTTATGATTTTAGAGGCACGGGACTATGGTCCTCAGGCATGAGTCAAGGTGGGGCATTAATGGTGGCAGAGGACACTGCTCACCCCCTGGCAATCAAGAAGCAGTTATGGAGAATGCCTATCCTGTGGGCGCCTCCTCCTTTCCCTCTGTTCCACCCATGCCAACAGCCAGAGAATGTTGCCCATATCCAGGATGAGTCTCTCCCTTGACTAATCCTCTCAAAGAGGTCCTCACAGACACCCCCAGAAGTATGCTCTACTGACTTCCCAGGGGTGTCTCAATCCAACTAAGTTAACAATCCAGTCTACCCCTTGTCAGCCTGATGCTCAAACACATGTCCTAAAGCCACACTTATTCTCCAGGCCGACAGAGGGTTGTAATTCTGCCGAACATGGTGTAGCTCTCCCATGTGCAGCTGAAAATGCACAGCTCTCCACACACACGGTCTCAACAGCTCTAGTGCCACTCAAAAAATATAAAGTACCCTCTGGGACATTAAGGCAAACTCTTAGCTGTGAGTCCCTGTGAAATTCAAAAGAGAAGTTACATACCTCCAGTGGCAGAGTAACCATTCCCTTTCTAAAAGGGAAGAGGGGGAAATGGAAATCAAGGATAAGGCCAAAGCAAGCCAACCCATGACAGAACAGCCCCAACCTTGTGGTCTCCCATCTGCAGCCCACACTTCCTCTCTCCTGGGATGACTCTCCATGCTGCCTGACTCACTGGGACAAATATCTGAGATTAACAGCTTCTAGAAAGCTGTTTATGCTGGCTCATGGTTTCAAACGTTTCCCTCCATGGGTGTTTGGCCCATTGCTGTGGGCTAGGGCAAGGCCAAACATCATGGGTATAACAGCAGCATGGTACAGCAGGGCTGCTCACCTCATAGCAACCAAGAAACAGAGCCAGAGATGCAGGAAGGGGCCTGTGGTGGTTTGAAAGAAAAGGGACCCCAAAGGGAGTGGCACTATTAGGAGGTGTGGCTCTGTTGGAGTAGGTGTGGCCCTGTTGGAGGAAGTGTGTCACTGCGGGGGGCAGGCTTTGAGGTCTCCTTTGCTCAAGCTTCATGCAGTGTGACACTCAGTTCACTTCCTGTTGCCTTTGGATGAAGATGTAGGACTCTCAGCTCCAGCACCACATCTGCCTGCACACTGCCATACTCAGAGTTGCCATGCTCCCTGCCATGATGATAATGGACTAAACCTCTGAAACTGTGAGCTACCATCTCAATTAAATGTTTTCCTTTATACAAGTTGCCATGGTCATGGTGTCTCTTCACAGCAGTAGAAACCCTAACTAAGACAGGGCCAAAGACAAGATATCCTTTAAAGACATGTCCTCAGTAACCTACTTAGTTTAGTGAGGTCCCAGTTGACAACTCTTCCCAAAATAGCACTGCCAGTTGGGGACAAGTGATCAACAGATGCCCCACCCCCTTTTCAAAGTGTCATAGCCCACTGATTACACCAGCCCCTCAATGTGCTTGCCTACACACATCATCTGCAATGTCAGAAAGACATGAGATCCAGCTGTGTCAAGATTGAACCCCTCAACCCCTGGAATCAGGGGCAAACAGTCATAGCTCCAGGCTTTACGTGGCTTCAGACCTCTAAATTAGAGGCAACCCTAAAATGCCCACTATAGAACCATTGATATGGAGCCCAAACTAGACTCAGGTATCAAGAGCCCACACTCTCAGTTGTGGGACTTAATGAGATGCGTTGGCTCCCTAGGTCTCCATTGGCTGAAATGCCTTGTCCTAGTATCCTTTCCTACTGTGATAAAACGTCCTGACAACGCAACTGAGGAGAGAAAAGTGTCTGTTAGCCCCACAATTCCAGGTTACAGACCACCACAGTAGGGAAGTCAAGGCAGAAAACCTGAAGCAACTAGCCACATCCACAGCGAAGAGCAGAGAAAATGCATGCATCCCTACTAGTACTCCGCTCTGTATTCTTCACTGTCATATAGTCCAGAATCCAAACATAGGGAATGGTGGGTGGGTGGGTCTTCCTATCTCAATTAATATAATCAAGACAGTTTCCCAAAGACAGGCCTTTACTCAACTATACCTAATCTAAACAATTCCTCATTGAGCCTCTCTGCCGAGGTAATTAAGTGTATTAAGATGACGGTTAAAAACGTACTCTCCCAGGCACTACAGGCAAATTCCCTGCCTCGGTGATAAACAGTACACTGGATCCTGACTCAGAGATCCTCATGATTTAAATAATAACCCCACACACCCTAGAAGGTGTCACACTAGACAGCTGGCATCAGATTCGATCAGAGCTGAGCCATGGCCTTGAGCTATAAAATAGTGTGATAAGTTGAGGGGTGCTGGGGAAGGTTAACTGTAAGCTGGGCAGCTCCCCAACTTCTCTTGGCCCCCTTTTCTGGAAAATGAACTTCCAGAAGGTACAGCATGAGCATGCCTAAACTAAAGCATGGAGTGCATGCACGTGGAGGCATTAAATCACAGCTGGTTTGGGAATTTTCCATCCTAGGATCTCGGGCAATCCTGCCCCTTCTCTGATGGTACGCAATCAGGAGCTGTCCCGAGTTTTTAGCACAGATTACCCCATGGTCACGGGTAATTGGCGAATCAAGTACTATGCAAATCAAGCGCTAATTCCAAGCAATTAAAATCTGAGATAGAGCTAAACCGAAGTTAATTTGAAATTTTATTTATTTTTTTTTTATAAAGTGCAAAACAGAAAAAAAGCCACATGTCGAGGAGAGGGAGGCCAAAGACGGTCTCGATGCTGCGACTGCATGTGCCCTCTGTCACTCACTGGCATCAATGAGATGGGGTCGCCCGCTTCCTGCTTTCTGCCCACTACAAATGGCATGAGGGGGCAAAATGACAGGAGGGCTGTCAAGAGGTGAGGGTGGACAACTGACCTGATGCCGTTCTGAACTAATAGTCACCGCACTGAAGGATTCTCCTCCAAACCCTGGCCTCAAGACCATCAGCCGACTGACCGATTCAGGAGTGGAGACTCGGGAGTACACAGAATCCTCTTCTTACAACTTCAATGACTAAGCAACAAAATTGTACCCCTCTGTGGATGGTCCTTTCTGAACTGCCCAGAGATATAACAGACACCCACCCAATGTCTCAAATCTTCGCCTGGACATTCCTCGGGGATCTTAGCAGACCCCATGTCTGTTAACGCTGACACTAAAGCAGCCCCAAAGCTGCACAAGGCAGAAGGAAGAGACGCGAGGTTCTGCAAGCCGGGTGGCCACCGGCCCTTTGTCCTGGGCCTCATTTTAACTCCTGAGATTTTTTTTTTATGGCTTCTTTTAACTGCTAGAACCCACCACAGAGGTCGATGCCACATGTGCGCGCACATACAAAAGCCTCAGAGAGGACAAAGTGACTTCAATGTCATTCTCGACGCAGGAATGGAAAGACATATGGCCTCCGTGACAGGCTGTGGGCAATTTGAGCCCAGGACTCAGACTGCAAGAGAGGCTATCAGCAAAGAATAAATCTTGGTGCACGGCGGGTAATCACTTTGGATTAAGGCCACTTTTCCAGGGCCAGCAGGAACAAAGGCTATTTCCCAGAGCCCATAGAATGAAAATCAGTTGTTTTTCATGCTGAGAGAGTCTCAGAGAGGGGGGAACAGACTGTATGTACTTCCTTCCCCACAGCAGGTCAGGCTGCCCCAGCACAGCACACTTCAGAGGCCAGTCCTGCATCTACTCTCCATTCCTGCACACAGGGCTGCTCTCCCTAGTGACTGTGGCCCCGCTAGGCTCCCAGAGGTCTTCAAGAGACCCACTTGCCCAGACCTGTCAGATGAGGTAAAGGGAGTCGGCTGGGAACTATTTCCCTACTTTCTTACAATACTCACTCCTCAAACAACCCCCAGCCTGCACGTTTTTGTGTTTGTTTTCTAAAAGCCCCTTGTCATTGTTTATAATAGATATTACAATATGGTGCTGCTGGGCCTGCAGCAAGCTACATGTCCTAGGCATGACCTAGACCTAAATATGTCCCACCTGGTCGCCACAACCTTAAGCCTGCCGGGAAGCGCTCACCTACCAGGCCACCATGGGAGGCAGTTTCCATCTCTGCTCAGCTTCCGTGGCTCTGCCATGTCCCAAACTACCTTCACCAGATGTTGCCAATTAGAATAAGTGCCTATATCCAGAGCCATGGGAAGGTTATCCCAAACACAGCTACTTGGGGAGAATGGACTTTCCCTTGGAAAGAGTACACCCAAGGTTTGGCATGCATGACTCTTGGCCTGAATACCAAGAAAACAGTAGTGTGGATGTGTGTCGGGGATGGAAATAGGGATGTGTGTGTGTGTGTGTGTGTGTGTGTGTGTGTGTGTGTACACTTATGGAATCCATAAGATATCTTCAGATGTCCTTCCTCAGGCACTATACACCCTATTTTAAGACAGGGACCCGAGGCTTGTGAACTAGGTTAGGCTGGGTAGTCAGTGAGTCACAGAGATCTGCTTGTCTCCCCTCTCCAGTGCTGAGATTACAAACACATGTCACCATATCCTGCTATTTTTATAGGTTCAGGAGAGAGACTTCAGGTCCCCCCTTTTTTAGGGCAATCCCTTTACTAAATAATCATCTCCCCTCAGCCTCACAAAAGCAATTTTTAACATATCAGAGACACATCCCTCTCAAGAGCAGGCCAAGCTGTTGAATCATCTTTCTGGACTTTTGTTTTAGCTCTGTGCTCTCTCTCCTCATAAGCAGAGCTCTCTGTGGACAAATCTCACCATCCACGGCATCAAGGGGGATTGTCCTGAGTGCATACAGCCTGACCTGCTTCCTGTCCCCGGGTGACTCTTTTCCTCACGTACAGTTGAATCTCATCTCACCTCCCTTCTGTATTGCCATTACTATCAGAAGGCAGGTGTGGTGCCTGTGTGATGCCGCCACACAGGAAAATGCCAAGAGAGCTCTGGGTCTCCATACCCCCAAGTCACTTACTCTCCCAGAGAAGGAGAATGGGAAGCAGGGCTCATCTCTCTGTGCCAGAGGATTTCAAAGAGACATGCTCTGCACAGCTCCTCCAATTCCTCCTCTCCTGCAGGCTGCCACCATAGACCCAGATGAGAACCAACCCGTCCTCTGAGTAGCATCCCTGAGATGCACTTGGGATGCACATCAGTTTACAAGGCTTCTGTGCAGGTGACAAGATGCTCAGGGCTCTGTAGCCAAACCTGAGGTCCCACGGTTTGAGGTGCTCTGGCCTGAAGTGCAGAGAGCAGTCCTAGACTCTGAATTATTTATTGGATCTCCAAGGATTTCACTATGTCTGAGGAGCTGTTGGCCCACGTAAAGCAAAAGACAAAGGCTGAATAACCCATCTCACATAATTCTGGTTCCTTCAATGTTTCTTCTTAGTCTAGACTTGGAGTTGAGACCTTTTCTGCTCATTTCCATTCCATTCATGAGACCTCTATATCTAATCAATTAAGGCTTGTTTATTGGTACACTGTGCCAAGCACCCCACCAAGTGTTTACTCTACCTTAGGGCAATCAGGGAGAAGGGGTGGGGAAAGATATAAAAATGGCAACCATTCCAAAAATAGGGAATACAGGCATAGATAAGGTGACCAGATTAGCTATTTTTTTCTTGCTGCCATGATCCAATGCCTCCTAAGAAGCAACTTGGGAAGGTTTTATTCTGCTGCACAGTTGAAAGGAACACATCAGGGTAGGAAGATACGGTGGCAGGCCCGTGAGGTGACTGGTCAAGTTGCATCCACAGCCAGGAAGGAGAGAGGGCCAGGGATGAGCCTTTGCAGCAGGCTGCATCTCCTAAAGGTTCCAGAACCCTCCCAAACAACACCACAAGCTGAGACAAAGGATTCAAACACATGAGCCTGTGGGGGTTGTTCATACTCAAACTATCACAGAGACATACTTTCTAAGTAAGCAGTGAACTTTTTTTTTTAACTTTGAACTTTTTTTTAAGTTTGAATTTAAAAATAAGTTCACTGACCCATTCCTAGTGCTCATCCTGTGGAAGTCCTCAAAAATGTTTACTAAAGCGGACTGGCACTAAAGGGAGGACATATGTGCAACTATTTTTGAAACAGCAGAAAGAGTCTAAAACAATTTCCAAGCACAGAGGACTCGAGTTGTGAACTCCAAAGTCACAGAAGCGAAAGGGTGAAGGGTCAGCAGGGAGAGAGCCTCAGGGTGACTGAGTAGGAGAGGAAGCAAGCAGGGTGTCTTTCCTGCTTGCGTATTCAAAATCAGTTAACTGTTATTGAGAAACAACCACAGAAAGTACGCTTTGTGGGTAGCTTTGGTGAAAGAATGCTGGGAAAGGCCACCTAAACTTATTTTGTAAGCTGCTGGGTTCCTTGGGGTCCTAGATCTTCTTGAAGATAACCTCCAACCTCATGGGACAGTTAAAACAAGGCTTGAGTTGATCCTACAGTGGCAGAAGAGAGAAACATAAACAAAACTCTTACAGAATAGATTCCTATTGACTGGGAGCAACAGAATCCACTAGGAACATGGCTGCCTTCTTCATAGCCAGCACGAGGTGATAGGTAGAAGTGTCACAGTGTTCTTGGGCTGAGGTTCTGCAGCCTTCATTAACAACATCAGTCCTCTGTTTATTGTAAATCATCTGTTAGATTCCAGAGTTCTTAGAAGCCAAGTCTTACTCTTTTTCCCCCAGCTTTCTTAATCACTCCTTCATAGAAAATAAAGTATAGGTTTTCTTATCTTCTCACTTTGTAGGGTAGTGGTGGTAGCTGATATTTGACCAAGGTGCAAAAGTAAATTCAACACAGAAAATGTGGTCTTCAGCAAACAGTACAGGAACAATGGAGCATCCATGTGTTAAATTATACATGTGCCTGAAACCTCAGACACTATAGAAATTACCTCCAAATGGACCAAAGACTTAAATGTAAAATGTGAATTGTATATTTTTGACAAACAGAAAACTTCAGGCCTAAGGCTAAATGAAAGATTTTCTTACACTTGACACAAAGTACAAGCTAAAAACGAGACACATAGAGCTGTTAAGAGCATGAAAACGGAGAAGACTGGAAAGAAATATTTTCCAACCACATACATGAAAAGAGACTTATCCTGAACAATCAAGTTAAAAGAAAAATCAAAGCCTAAACCAACCCACAAAGAAGCAGAAACTCCAGCAGACGTTTCATGAGGAGTTGAAACATATGGCAAAGAGGCTCAGAAGGAGACTTTCCATATCATTAGCCACAAGAAGAGTGCAGATCACACTCCTGATCTTTAGTCAGTGTCGGAAAGCCAAAGGAGCTGGATTCTAATGTCAGCAGAGGATCACATCAGCAGCACCCGCCACAACCAAATAGATACCCTTACCAGCAAGGAGCAAGGGTGGGTAGGCCAACAGCAAAAGCTTTTCCTCAGACTTCACATAGCCACACTGACAGAATGGAATGTGCTTGTTACTCTGTGGGAGGGTCTTCCCCTTACAGACCCACACACAGGCATGACTCTTAGTTGACTGCACATCCAGCCCAGATGAATCATCACAGCCAGCTTCCAATCAAAAGAAATTTGCCATTCAAAACAACAAGAAAGTATATTTCATTCACTAGAAATTAAGAAAACGATTCAAGAATGTCACAAAATATATTACAATAATGTGATTTAAAAAACTAGACTGTATACAAAGGACTGAAAGAATGGAAGAAAAGCATAAACTGAGAATTAAAACAATCAAAGAAAATTATGTCTTACCAAAAAAAATGCCAACAAAAAGATGGAACCTTTATGCAAGGAATCCATTTGAACTTAAAAATGTGAAAGTGCAGTGTCTGCAACGCACAAGTGGACAGGCAGAGGAGAAGTCATTAAACTTGAATACAGGTTAATAATATGCCCCCCAGATCATAGAACAGAAAAACAATAAAGAGTAAGGAGAAATGAATACAGCCTTTGAAACCTCGGACACAGCAAGCACATAGCGCGCACTCACGCGCACACACACACAAAACTGGAGTTCTGGAAGTAGAGGGTAGAGATCAGGGAAGAAGTAAATGCTTGAATGAATAGCAGCAAAAGTCACCCTAAATTTAATAAAACATAAATCTAAATATCTCCAAGAACATCAACAAACACCAAGGAAGATAAAATTAAAAGTAGCTATACTGAGACATAGTTAAGTTTGAGGGGGTGGGGATACACACAGAATTTTAAGAGTAGCAATATGGAAGAAACACCATGCACAGGGATTGCAAGAAAATTAAAAGGCAAGTAATCAAAAGAAATTATAGAATCCAAAAGGCAGTAGGATGCCCAATTTAAAGAATTGGTGGTGGGGTTCTGACAGTCAAGAATTTTATATCCAGCAAAACTACCCTTCAAAAAAGACAAAGGAGAAATTTAAATACTCCCAGGTAAAGCAAAGCTGAGGAAGTTGGCCACACATAGACGTGACCTATGAGGAATGCCAAACTGAGACTTTGCAGTTGAAATGAAAGGACACTGGATAGGAGCTACTGGCTACACAAGAGAACAGCAATGGTAAAGAAAAACTGCATCAATTAATATGAAACACAATAGCTTTGGTTAGTAACCTGTTACCTTCCTCATATATTTCAAAACAATAATTATAACAGTAATTATAAATCGGGGCTGGTGGACACACAAAGTAATATGAAGTCATTTGTGACAACAGCAATAAGGTGGAGAAAGAGCTGCAGAGGAACAATGTGGTGAGTATGGGTTGGTACTAATTAAAACTATCATACATTTTAAATTATAATTCTAATTTTACAGAGGTAGCTACCAAGAAAATAACATACCTATAGAGGAAAAAAACACAAGAAGGAAGCCAAAAAAGTAGACTAGGAAAAACACTAAATACAACAGAGGATGGGGAATCAAGAAACTCAACATATACAAGAAGTATAGAAAGATGGCAACAGGGAAAGAGCCCCGTCTACCAGTTATGATGCCAAGGCAAACAGATGAGGCTATCCAATTAAGATATAAAGATTGGCTGAATGTCTACAATGTACCCAATCATATGCCTTCTGTAAGATAGTCATGGCATGACCCATTGTATGATCCAAAGACAGAAGCATGTTAAAGTCTTTACAACCCAGAGTCTCCCAACCCATGACCTCGGGATATTTTTCTAGCAATTTAGGTATACTTTAGGTCCTGTGACAGTTGCTTGAAAGTTCTAAATGTCCTGAGTCTCATTGACCAAATAATTATTAAATAATTTACATCTTGGGTTGTTGTGCAAGGAACTGTCTCCTTTCTTTGGAGGCTGTTTATTATTGACGAACAGAAGTCTAATGATTTTTTTTTTTGGTTGAGTGCCAAGAACATGATCTGTCTCTCTCTCTCTCTTTAGGTTTTTATTTTGTTAGTGCTTTGGATTTTTCAGCATTTAGACCCTGTATTTGTTTTGTTGATCATGGAATTATTCCATTTTTATCTTAGGATTTTGCTTATAATGATGTGTCTTTAGTTTTTATTTTCACCTACTTATTTGCATATGCAAATTGCTTGATTTTCCTACATTATTCTTGTACCCTGCAGTTTATTAGCTCTGGGAGCTTTGTTTGTAGATTCCTTGGGATTTTCTCTGAAGATAACTATGTTGTCCACATTATTTTTCTTTTCTGATATGTACAACCTTTGTATTATTTCTTTATCTGATTGAACTGGCTCAAATTTTCAGGATTGTATTGGATAACCCTTATCTTAGGGCAAAGCATCTCAGCTTGGGAAAACCTTTAGCAACAGGGAAGCTAGGAGCCAAAATTATCCTCTGGTGAGACAGACTGGCCCAGGGATGCAAAGCTGCAATTTCTCAGGAATCGCCCTGTGAGAAGAGAACCTGTGAAGCCAACAGAGCAGAAAGGCATGAAACTGAGGTAGTAGAAGAAAATAGGAATTGACAACTCCAGCTTAAGTCAGTCAGAGAACCGGGTGCCTTGTCGTGCACGGAAACAGGCACCTGTCGAGAGTCCTGTGTTTGTCCTTTCAATAACTGCTTCTATCAGGATTCGTGTGAGTATTTGACTAGGGCTACTTCGTCCATATTTACTTTAAAAATTGCAAAGCTGCAACACGTGATCTGTCTACCTGAGCACCTACAACACATCACATACACTGGGAAGAAACACGCAGCCAAATAAGTGATCAAATGTCCTGTGGCCAAGGACTAAAAGTTCTCAGAAGTACCTGGGTTTCCCACTCAGCACATGCACCAAATGTGACACTGCTCCTTCCTGAAATCCCAGGTTCCCCCACCCCCAGGCTGTTTCCATCACCACAGATGCCTGTGACACAATGCTCTCTCCCTCTTCACAAAGTTAGACTTCAGTCCGCTACTTTTCTTCCTTTCACCAGATTTCAGAAAAAAGCATGATAGACTTGAATCATAGGATTATTAAAGGATTAGAGATGGTCTAGCCTTCATCCTAGCCAGACAAATTAAGAACAGACAGAAAGTCAAAAGAGTATAGGAGATCTCCGAGGTTGTATACACTTGTGTATACAATACTCAATGATGAGCCACCGTTAGCCAAAGCATCACAGTAGCAGAATCAATAAGTGAAAACAGCCTTGACCTAGAAAGACATGAAGACAAAACATGGGCATAAGACCAAAAGCCACCACAGACTGTGGGCTCAGCCTGGCCATTCGTAAGGGAAGGGAAGAAAGAACCAGCCAGAACCATTAGTGAGGCAACACGGTGGCACACACCTGTAATCCCAGCACTCAGGGGCGGGGGTTGAGGATGCTGAGGCAGGGGAATTACAGCGAGTTAGAGGCCATCCTGTGCTATACAGCAAGACCCTGTCTCTCAAAAATAAAAACAATAACAAACAAGTTCCGCAGTGCACATGACTCCAGTTCTTGTTATAAACAAGAAATTGTGTTTATTTCAGCTCAGCCAAACGTCAGTCACGTGATTATGAAAAATTAAACACATACAGAAAAGTACAGAGAATAAACCACAGAGCACCCAAACATCTAGCCCCATCCATCTAGTGGTAGCATTTGTCATCCATAATTTATGTTTTTAAAATATGTATATAGGTATCAGAGAGAGAGTGAGGCGGTAAAGAGTCTTGCTCTGCAACCACGAGGACTAGAGTTTGGATCCCAGCACCCACAGAACATGCCAGGAGTCCACGGCTTCCAGCCTAGCCAAGAAAACATGAGGCCCAGCTTCAAGGAAAGATCTGCCTCTAAGGTACAGACATCAGCTGCACTCACTGGCCTCTGTACACATGCACAGGCACACACATGTATGCACTAACATAGAGGCACATACACATCAAATAAATAAATCTTTTAGAACATTTGTCTGTATCAGTGATAAAACTGAAGCCTCCTCTCTCCCTCCAACTGGCCCTGATTCTTCCTTTCTCCATGCCAGACACTCCCCTGAATTTGGAATTTATCATCTGAACCTGTTTTTACACTGTCGCTGCATATATATTGGGCTATCAATAATTTGAAGCACCGTTTTGCATATTTCCAAACTTTATTTATATTATCAGGCTGTAGGAACGCTATGCAATTAGATTTCCTTGATTAACCATTAGCTATTTATCAATTTTAACCATGTAGAGAAAAACAGGGAGATGGAAGGAAGTAGATTGAGGGAGGAAACAGGGTCAGGACCAAGGAAGACCAGAGACTGCTTCCATAGGATCAGTTATCTGTTTGTCTGTTACTAGGAAAGGAGCATGCTTTGACTAGCTTTGTGCATGTTTTCTGGGCACATGCTTGTGAGTGTCCCTGGAGGAAAGAGATAAGAGAATTTTGTGATCACCTTTGGAACAGGTTACCAAGTTCAAGCCAAGCAGGTGATGTCATTAATGTCTCCCCTGTTCTCTGAGCACAGAATCCTCCCTGGTTCCCCACCCCACATGTCCTGCTTTTCATAAAACAAGGGTCTGGGCCATGCAAGTTGGTCTCCTTTCCATCAGGCTACCATTATGGGTGATTTGCCTTC
The DNA here is from genome assembly GCF_949786415.1 of Peromyscus eremicus. Taxonomy (NCBI): domain Eukaryota; kingdom Metazoa; phylum Chordata; class Mammalia; order Rodentia; family Cricetidae; genus Peromyscus; species Peromyscus eremicus. Next base: position 40,899,246 of record NC_081437.1, on the reverse strand, counting down.
TTATAACCACACATCTGATGAGGACTCATGACATCTAAGCATTCCAACAAATGGTTTTTTTTTATGTTCTTAAACTTATTGATGGGATTTTATTATCTTGTCTTATTCAGTTAATAAACTCATTTTTTTAATCAAACTTACTTTTTTAAGTTGCCATAAGGACCATATTCCCCCTCTATTAATAATCTGGTGAGCTAGCTAGCAAGTGTGTATCTAGCATCAATGCATGCCAGGCTTTGCCATAGTCATGACAACTGTGTTCTCCAACAGGTGGAGGATGTGGAAAACAAGAGCAATCAACTAAAGAGACACTGTGCTGGCAGGAATGGACAGGTGCTCTGAACCAAAATAGAAGTTAGAGAGTGTTGAGACGCGGCAGGTAGAGCAACTTTGATGCCACATCTTGAGGTCTGCCACTAGATGAGCTGAAGAAATAAGGTGGGCACATGTGGGAAAGAACATTCCAGGCAGAGGCAGCAGCAAGGGCAAGGCCCAGCAGCCTGAGCTGCCCGGGGGTGTCATGAAGCATGAAGAAATACCACAGGCAGGGACACGTTGAGGTATAGATGAGCTAGGAAGTCCCCTATCTGCATAAACTGTGGTAGGGATGAGAAGGTGTGACCTGGCAAATGATTTAAAGAGTTAGCTCTCTCTGAGAGAAACACCAGTAAGGGCAACATCAGAGGAATGCTTTTGGGGACATGGTTACCATCCTGATCATGAGAGTGTGTGTGTGCATGTATGTGCACGTGTGTTGGGAGGTGTTTTAGACTAGAATTTCTTAACTGCAAAACTAGTGATATCTTAAGCCCAACACCTACTAGAGTGGGAGCTATGCTATGCATAGGAAATGACCTTACCCATAACATATTATAAACACGGAGCTTGTAAACCAGCAGTTCTTAACTTGTGGGTCTCAACCCCTTTAGGGGTCAAATGACCCTTTCACAGGGGGTCACACATCAGATATTTACATGATGATTCATAATAGTAGAAAAATTAGTTATGAAGTAGCAACGAAATAATTTTATGGTTGGGGGTCACAACATGAGGGACTTCATTAAAGAGTCACGGCATTAGGAAGGTTAAGAACCATTGTTGTAGATGGTAGACCCAACTTCCATTCAGGAGCCACCATGCACCTGGGATGGTGGTGGTATACCTGGCCTTTATCTATGAAACATTATACACCTGGTCTACTGGATGGTACAGATGGCCTCTGTCCACAAGATACCATGTACCTAGGGTGGTGGGAGGTACATCTGACCTGCTCCTATGAGATGTCAGCAAAACCCCTCTGTGCCTAGGATACTCAAAATCTTTACACATTCCCGTGTCCCCTGTGAGAATGTCACCCCTGACAAGAGTCCCTGGTTGAGAGGCATTACAGTGAGTGGAGCTTTTATTTCCCCGTGGGATCTGGTGGGTCTGGAATGGTTCTAACCTTCTCCATTCCACCAACCCAGGGTCCCGCCATTCCTTGATGGATACCATGCCCCTCTGAGTAGTTGAGGTTTCCTACTCACCATCTCCAGCCTGGGCATGAAACTGATGGAGTCCTGGAGAAGACACTAACAGTCCATCCCAGGGCTGTATACTTAGAGCGACTTCTCCATGCTCTGAGGACACTCTGACTTTGAGTCTGTCCTCACTCCACCACTGGATAGCCTCATTCTATCAAAGCTGCCTGGCAGCAGGGTCATTTTCCATGGAAGAGCTGACGTCTTCACTCTTGTTCTTGGGCCCTCTGAGGACATGGGCAGAGCTGGAAGTGGGGGTAAGATTTCCTGCTCTGCTTGTTCAGTGCTTTCTAATTAAAGGATTTCATTTTCCTCTGAAAAGTCCTCATTCTTCTGTTTAAAATGTGCATAAAGAATATACAATTGTGTAGGCATAATCCTGTCATTTAAAATAAAAACCTCTGACAAGCCCCCGTCTCTTTCAGGGAATGCTGTTCCAAATCTCCACGGTTAACACACACCACCTTCACCATAAGAATCTAATCTCCATTGTGCGGTCTGCAACAAACTGTGGCAATTTCCAAGAGAGAACAGGAGGCCATCTTGTGTACCACCCCTGCCAGACAGGGCCCCCTTCACACACAGCACAGCTTCTAGGCAGCATGATGAAACTCATAATCTCAACACTTGAGAGGCTGGGGCGGGAGAACTGACATAAGCACTAGGCCAGTCAGAGCTACATGTCTAGGGTCCTCCCTAGTTCCTCGGGGACCTCAGAGCCTGACTCTCCAAATGTTCACTTCTACAGGTTACCTTCTCAGATGACCCTACCCCTAGTGGAAGAAAGGGATGAAGGCAGGCTGCTGCCTCCCTTTGATCCCACACTTCACCCACCTCCCGGGAGGAGGCAGACATTGATGCACAGGGGGAATGTTCAAGCCCACTCTGCAAACCCACAGCCTGGAAGGACCTATCCTGTGCCCGTATGTTGGAGCCAGTAGTCACCTCCTCTGAAAGGGAAGCTGACTCCCTTTCTGTTTGGCAGTGAGTGGACTAGAGGTTAGAGCAGCAGAATTGGGCACACCTGTCCCATCTTCAAGGTAGGGGTTAGGCTTCTGAAATACCCAGAGCAACTCTTAAGACAGAGGAGTCAGGAGAGGTGAGGGGCAAACCCCAGGAGTTAGAGGCTGGGAGGAACTTTGAAACCACTGCAGTGACTAAAGAGTTTTTACCATCAGGACACCTGCCATTCTATTTTAGGTTGTTTTCAATACTCTGTGTTGGTCTTTGTGTGACAGAGATGCTCTGTGCAAGGAGGTCTGAAAAACAATACACCTTTGGGGCTCCGGCAGGGGAGCATCTGGGGTAGAAGGCAACACTAAGATGTTAGTAGAGAGAAAAGATGACTTTTAGTTAAGTATTACAAAAACTGGGGGTGTCATATTGCTGGAGATCTCAGGAAAAGCCAGGCAGCAAATCTCTGAATTCCACACCAAGCATCCCAGGAGAGATTACCTCAAGGTGTGCCCTAAGAGTGGGAGGAGGAGGTCTCCTCGGTCCAGTGTGAAGATGGCAATTCTTAGAGGTGGCTCTTACCCATGCTCCAGGGAGGCTGTGAAGGTGCTGTGACTATCTCTCAACTGTGAGCCTGTGGGTGATACATAGTGGATGCCTTAGTGTGACTGTACAGTCTTCCCTTGGGTGATAGAGATGTCCCTAACCCAATGGGACAGGGGTCCTTATTAGGAGCTGGCTTAGTTAGTAAAGTTCTGCACAACTTATGAGGACCAAGTTTGATCCCCCCAGAACCCCTTTTAAAAGTCAGGAACAGCACAAGGGAAATGAAAACTGGAGGGTCCTGGGGGTTGCTGGTGTAAGTCTAGATAAATCTATGAGTTCAGGTTCAGTAAAAGCCTGTCTCAAACACTAAGGTGGTAAGTGGCATGTCACTTCCATCATTGAGTATATTCTTGTCTTTCTGTATAGACCTCTCTCTCCTTTTTCTGATTAGGTCACTGGACTCAGACTTGTTCTAAGTTCAGTATGGTCTCATCTTTAGGACCTCATCCTTGCAACATTTTCAAAAGTCCCCTGTGGTCAATTAGATCACATTTGGGAATTAGAATTGGAGTTAGAACTTGGGCATACCTTACTGGGGGGACATAATATACAATTTTCACAAACACAGGAGAACAAGCCACTTATAACAGCTCTTCCCCACCCCAGGGTGTATACAATAAAAGCAGAGGAAAGAAAGGGCCAGTGGCAGACTGAAAGGCAGCAGCTAAAACTGGGCAGGTGTTGCACCACATTGATGCAGATGATTAAGAGGGGTCTGGAGAGAAAGCTGGGAACAACAGGTACATGGCCACTATCTGATGCCCCCTGCACTAACCTTCAGAGCTACATACATAACTCACCCCATGCAAAGATCAGCATGGGTTACCCCTACAAGGAGTGACATGGGGAAGTGACTTCTGGGAAGAACTGGCTTACCTGAGCTGGCACCTACCTCAGGTGAGGAGAGGAGACTGGAACCCAAGAATGACATCATTCCCACACCTGAGGAAAGTCTAAAACCAGAAAAGCTACTCAGATACTTTCTTTAAAAGTGTTCAGGAAAACTGAGTCCACATTAAAAATGAGCAGCAGGGGCCAGAGAGACGGCTCCTTGGTTAAGAGCACTTGCTGCTCTTGCAAAGCATCCAGGTACAGTCTCCATCACCCACGTGGTGATTCACAATCATTGGAAGCTCCAGTTCCAGGGAATGTAATGCCTCTTCTAAGTTCCTTAGGCATCTGCATGCATGTGGTGCACATACATAACTCAGGCATGCACACACACATGCACATAAAATTAATAAGCAAGTAACAGGCAACAGGAAGGGGTTGCAGTCAGATGAAATTCACACTTATTAGCATTTGAAATTACGTTGAACAGAACTACATCCAAAAAGACAATTAAGAAATACCAGAAAGTACTGTATCAGAAAACATATGAAAACTAACTTTCCATGTCTAAGATAATTTGAAGGAATTTTGAAAATATATAAGAAGTAGAAGTACAATACAAAACAGTCCATTTAGCTGTGCATGGTGACACACATCTGTAATCCCATTACCTGGAGAGTTGAGACAAAATAGTGAGTTTGAGACCAGCCTAGATTACATCACAAAAGTCCTGTTTCATAAAAACAAATCTGTAAATTTACAAGTGTATTTTTAAAGAGAAGGAAGATGATGAACTCTGTACACACGGTGACTGCTGGGATCTTAGGGGATGAGCCAGGAACAGTGGGAGAATGGCCATTCTTACACAAGGATGGCCATGAGACGGCACTGAAAAGTGCCCTAAGGGAGCTGGAGAGATGGCACAGTGGTTAGGAGTGCACCCTGCTCTTGCAAAGGACCCAAGTTTAGTTCCCAGAACTCACATCAGCCTGTAACTCCAACTCCAGGGGGATCCGATGTCTCTAACCTCCACAGGTACCGGCACTCATGTGTATATACCCACACAGAGATACATGCACATAAAAATAAAGTTAAGTTATTCTCTTAAGTTAAGAAAACTTAAAAGAATAAAACAGAATAAGAGGAGGTCTCAGGTTTGAGTACAGAACACAGGCAACTGCACAGGGCAGGAACCAATTCTAGAGATCAAAGTGAGAGTTTCATAGAGTGTGCACTGCACTTTCAGAGTGAAAGGGGTGTGTATGAGCAGCTGATGGGGAAGCAGAGACCAAAACAAAATAAACCAGTTAACACTGGGCTCAGTGCTGAGTGGATTTGTGTCCAACCAAACAGGGATCTGGAGTCAGCTTACAAAACTCGTCTAGCTACAGGAGAAAGCTTTGAGTAGGGACCATGGAGAGCTCCAGAGGGTGTCAAAGACTTCTGTGAGAGTTGGTCTTCAGCTGCACAGCAAACAGGGAAGCTAACTTTCAGAGGTCTGCAAAGGAGGGATGCACCACGCACAGGGCAGCAAAGCTGTCCACCATGGTCCCCAACACAAGCCCAGAAGCTGATAATCACCAGGGTCTAGGGGCTGCCAATGAGAAGCTTGTCATCAGCTCATCGAGTCCCAAGACACAAAGACCATTTAGAGCAGTGGTTCTCAACCTGTGGGTCAAGAGCCCTTGGGAAGTTCAAATGACCTTTTCATAGGGGTCACCTAAGACCATCAGAAAACACAGATATTTACATTATGATTCATAACAGTATCAAAGTTATAGTTATGTTGTAACAATAAAAATAATTTTATGGTTGGGGTCACCACAACATAAGAGACTGTACTAAAGGGATGCAGCATCAGCAAGGTTGAGAATAACCTCTGTCCCACATGTGAACCATACCCTCTGGCTGTCAGAAAAAAAACATGGAAGTCATCTGTAAAGCCAAATAGGCTTTCCCCTGGGGATGGGGCTCCAATCCAAAGAGCCAATGAAGGCAAAGCTACTCAGACACAAACACAGTTTGCCATCATGCCCATGCAAGTTGTACCCTTAGGAAGCTAGTTCTCATAGCTCTGATTTTGTTGTTATTCTTAATTTCAGTTTTTTATTTATATTTATATTTCATTTTATTTATTTCTTCCCTTTTCCCTCTTCTCTGACAGTATGTTTTTTAAATAGACTGCTTAAGCTACATTGACTAATTCAAATAAAGCATAAATTTTATTCTGTTTTCTTAAATGTCCTCTTCTCTAAAGAGTTCTTTAATGTCTAATTTTATGGAATGTTGTGTCCTTTCCTGTCATTTTTTTTTTATGTTGATAGGAACACATCACAGGAAACAGTGGCCTTGAGCTATAGTGGTCTCTCTGCTCAGTATCCCAAGTATTGGGATTACAGACATGCATTACCACACCTAGATTTTAATATTTAAACCTCCATTCTTGTTCTGTCTTCTTTCTTCTTCCCATCCCACGTGTTTTACTCCTTTTTAGTTTGGTTTTTTTTTTTTTTTTTTTTTTTTTGGTTTTTTTCGAGACAAGGTTTCTCTGTGTAGCTTTGCGCCTTTCCTGGAACTCACTTGGTAGCCCAGGCTGGCCTCGAACTCACAGAGATCCGCCTGGCTCTGCCTCCCGAGTGCTGGGATTAAAGGTGTGCGCCACCACCGCCCGGCTCCTTTTTAGTTTTAAATAAAACCTCTACCTCGCTCTCGCTCTCGCTCTCTTTCTCATTCTCTCTCCTCTCTTATCATTTATCATGTCTTCCCATCTCCTACTCTTTAGTCTTACTCTCTTAGCTTCTCTGCATTTCCCTTTCTCTTCTGTCTTTAGCTGAATATGCCCTGTCTCATTTATTCCTTGTTGCTCTTGCTATTCACTGCTCCCTCTTTTCTCTCTGTTGCTCTGATACTGGTCACTAGCCTTACTCCTCCTATGTTCCTTCCATGCACATCTAATCTGTTCATTAGCCTTGCACCTTTATACCTCTAAGGATATGGGAGCTGTGAGGGTGAATGCTTTTCATTGCCCTTTACTGTATTTTGATGATGGCTTTTTAGTCTTCTTCCCTAAGAATGGTTTGGGGATCAGGCCTTAGACCCTGAGCACATTGCTGAGTATTTAGTACTGAGCTCAGAAAAGAGACACTGCTATCAACTCAACCAAAACTTAGTCCTACCTGAACACTGCAAATGCTTCAAATGAAAAAAAAAAATACAGGATATTAGAGAATCAACCAATGACTTAGTCCAAGATGTACAGGGGCCAGGGCAGAAACACAAGAGCTATGAAAATCAAAAGCAAACAACTCCACAGTGATGGTTCCAAAGAGTGGGTAGTAGACAAAGTCCCAGAAAATGAGTTAAAAGGAATGATTAAGAGAATGTTCAAAAAAATCAAAGAGGACACAAACTCTTGAATGTATCAAAAGGGAATAAAAGCAAAGAGCTGAATGAAATAAGGAAAACAACACAGAAAATGAATGAGGAATTCAATAAAGAGAAATATAGAAAAGTCAAATTGAAATTCTGATAATGAAAAAAAAACTTGCCACAGAGATTAGACCAAGAAAGTGACAGGCAGAGCATCATGACCTGAAGAAAAGAGAGCTGAAATAGAACATACAGACAACAAAAAAGGAAAAAAAAATAAGAAAATACAGATAGAACATGCAAGATCTCTGGTGTGCAGCTAAACTTGCTGATTGTAAGTAGGGAAGAGTAAGATGATGGATAAGATAGGAGGGCACAGAGAACACTTTCAATAAAATCATGGCTCAAAATTCCCAGGCTTAGAAAACACATGATCATCCCAGTAAAGCATTTAGAGCAGTAGGTAGACAAGTAGAAAGAGACTCCCCAGACACTAAATATACAAAGGAACATGGAAGGCTGCAAGACAGAAACACCGAGTTACACATAAAGGCTGTATTAAATAAGACAAACCTGTCTGGATAACAGACTTCTTAACAGAACTCTATAATCTAGGCCATGAAACTATGCGCTTCAAGCCCTGAAAGATGGTAACTGCCAACCCAGAGAACTGTGTCCAGCAAAGGTCCCCTTTGTAATTGGAGAAGCTAAAGCCTTCTGCAAAAAACACAAACTTAGAATTTTTGAGACCCCCTAAGCCAGAACTGCAGAAAATACTTCTTTAAATACCCTACACACTGAAGAGAAAAACATTGATGGGGACACAGGAATTATAGACAAGCAAGTGAAGTTTGTCCAAGTATAAACATCAAAAAACAAAGACAATAAAATATAAGGAAATAATATATCTTGCAAATAAGAATTCTAAATGTTAATGACCCCAATTCTCCTACCATAATACACAGACTCACAGATTGTAATTAAAAACAGGAACCAACTATTTTTTGCCTGCAAGAAATACTTTTTATTGGTAAACAAATGAAGCCTCAGATTAAAAGGATGGAAAAAGATATCCCAAGCATGTGGCATTCAAAAGGCAGTGGAGCAGTATCCTACCAGCTGCTGAAGGAGGCTTCAAATCAGCATTTAAAAACTACAGAGGTATATACTAATGGAGGACCTGAACTACCAAGACAATATTCTAAACACAACACACATGAAACATCAGCACGCCCAATTTCAAAAACACCCCTGGATGTAAAGGCATAGATTGACCTCAACACAATGGCAGTTGGTAACTGAAGTACCTTACCCTCACCAAGAGACAGGTCATCTAGCCAAAAACATTAAATAAAGAACCATCAGATTTTAATGACATTGAAGATTGATTGGACTTAACAGACACCTGTAGAATATTCCACTCAACAGCCACAGAATACACATTGTCCTTGGCAGCCCATGGAACTTTCTCCAGAACAAGACATATTTGAGGACCCAAAGCAAGTCTTAATAAATAGTTGAGAATTTAAATAACTCCCTATATTCTATCTGATCAACTAAAATTGAAAATTGGCAGTAAGAGAAAGTACAGAAAATACACAAACTCATGAAGACTGAAAAATCCATCATTTAACAATCAGTGGGTCATTGAAGAAATCTGGCAGAGTTTTCAAACACCTAGAATAAGAAGCTGAAATCACAACATACCAGAATCTGTAGTATACAACAAAGGCAGCTATAGAAAGGAATTTATATCTATAAATGGCCACAAAAATAGATCTCAACTGAATAACCTAATGATATGTCTTAAGCTCTTAGAAGAATATGGACAAGAAAACACAAAATTAGTAGACAGAAATAAGGTTCAGAGGAGAAATTAATGAAATGAAAAGAATAGAAAGAATCAATGGTACAAAGTGGGTTCTTTGAAAAGATAAACTGACCAACCCTGACCCAAGCTGTTAGAACACAGACTAAGAATGGAGTATGAGGAAAATTCTGAGTGCTTGTGAGAAAACTCCAAGGAAATACGCCAAGAGTATTGTGATCTCAGCTTCCTCAAAGCACAGAATTGTTCTTTGACTGTGTTTTCATGCTCCTCTCATATGTAGCAGATAGGAGTGAGTTTACTTCAGCTGTTGTTACTCATGTGCCTCTAGGGAAAAATATGCTTTTGCCATATGTGGCTTCTCCTTGTGACTGAATACTTTACTCATGTGGTTGTTCTTAACCCTCAGAGTATAAACTGCCTGATGCTCTGAATAAAGTTGGTTATTGCATGAGATATAGTCCTCCTCAATTTTAGGCCCTGCTCTTCCAGGTACATGCCGCCAACTAGAGCAGTAGACACCAAGTTAACCAAAAGATACAGAGTGGGGAGCCAAATTGATAAAAAGCCAGAGAAAATGGGGTATATTACAACAGGTATCAATGAAATCCAAAAGATCATTAGGGCATACTTAGAAAACCTATATTGCAATATATTGGAAAATCTAGAATAAATGAGTATTTTTGAGAAACATATAAACTACCAAAATTAAGTGAGGAGGCTATAAAGATTGTAAACAGATTTACAATGAGCAATGGGATTGAAATAATTTAAAAAAGTCTTCTGACTTAAAAAAAAAGACAAAAGTTGGGTAAAATGATTACTAAATTAGATCCAATATATAAAAAATAACTTCAAATCCCCATGAATTATTCTATTCCATAAAATTTTAAAGGGAATACTACTATCAAGGTCATCTTACTAATTCTACATTACCCTAACACCAAACCTGATGAGAATATAATTTTAAAAAGAAAGTTGTAGACCAATTTTCCTGATGAACATGGATACCAAAAATATCAATAAAGTAAACTAATTCAGCAACACATTGAAAAGATCATACACCATGACAAAGGTGGTTTCATCCCAGGGATGCAAAGATAGCTTAACAAACACCAAACAATAAATTCAATATAGCACATATGTAGACTCAAAGAAGGAAATTACGCAATTATATCAATAGACAGAGAAAAGATCTTTGACAAAAGTCAACATGCCTTCAATATAAAAATCCTTGAAGACATTAGTAAAATGGACACATTTCAATGCAATAGTTTGTATGCAAGAACTATAACCAACATAATATGAGGAAAAACCAAAAACACCCTCTCTTAAAATCAGCCACTCTCTTGGCTCCTAATCAGCAAAGTACTTGAAATCTCAGACTGAGCAATAAGGCAAGTGAAATAAATAAAACGGATATAAATAGGAAAGGAAAGTCAAATTATCCCTGTTCAATTTTGTCTGCCCCTAACTTCTACAATAATCAGGTAACATATGTTTTTTCCCATTAGTACACATTGTTAATCATCAAGAAGGCCTCTCAAGCCTGAGTAATATGTCAGGAACTGCACATACGCAAATTAATTAGTGTGGAATATAGCCGAGGAAATGGTGACATATCCCTTGAAAGTTTCATTATTGAAAAGCACCCCATGACTAGGTGACCAGGACAGGTTATGAATCGTCTCAGCCATCTGTAAGATGTCCTCCACTGTACAGTCACCAACCATCACAGAGAGTAGACAATCACCAGTCAACACAGTGAGGGGATGTCCATCAGGGTATAGTCACCTATCACCACAGTGAGTAGATGTCCACTAGGGTATAGTCACCAGTCAACACAGTGAGTAGATGTCCACCATGGTACAGTCACCAATCACCACAGTGTGTAGATGCCCACCAGTGTGCCATCACCAATCAACTACTATCCCCACTGTGAGTAGATGTCTACCAGTCAGCTATTACTCATTCGTACAATGATAGGCACCCAACTGGGTGGGTTACTCATCACCATTGTGAGAAGATGCCTATCAGTCTGAGAATGCCATTGACTGTCTTTATTGATTACTTAAATTAGCTTCCCTGAAAGATGGCCATTGAACAAAAGTTTTCCATCTTCTCATCAAACTGGTTTTCTAAAGTCCCCTTCCTTGCATTGATACATTGTCCCTCAGTTTAATTCGTCTGTTGAGAAGCAAGCAGCTGGACTTGGGTTTAATAACAAGACTGAATGAGCACATAGGACCAAAACCATGATGTTGTCGCTTCTTGTCCTCAACTCTGCCTTCCATGTTCCCTCCCCATCATACCCACCAAATTATCTACTCAGCACCACAGGTCTCAGGTCCCATCCTTCAGTCACCCCACATGGATTACCCTCAACTGTAGAGTTGGGTCCTAGACTTTCCTGGCATTAACACTCATGGGCGTGGACTTAGAACAGATGTCTCATTATTGTCTTGTCCTCATAGAATAGGTTCATTATGATTCTTACTCCTGACCACATTCCGTGTGTGTGTGTGTGTGTGTGTGTGTGTGTGTGTGTGTCTGTGTCTGTGTGTGTGTGTGTGTGTGTGTGTGTGTGTGTGTGTGTATACCAAGAAGGGAGGCAGAAGCATCTTCAGCTGGAGGGTGGAAGCCTCAAAAGTAATATTGAAAGCTGGAAAATAAGCAAGGTTCAAAATTCCTAATAGAAGGGTGGCAAAATGGTTCAGAAGATAAGAGTGCTTGCTGCCAAGCCTGATAAGCTGAGTTCAATCACCAGGACTCACATGGTGGGAGGAGAGAACCAATTCTTACAAGATGTCCTCTGACCTCCACATTGCAGGCTGTGGAATACACATAGAGATAGACACAGATGTAATAAATGTAAATAAATGATAAATTCCAAATGAATCCCCATCTAGGATTCTATGTACACCAGATATTATCAAGTTCCTAAACACAGGAAAAACTCAAAGCTTGCCCTGGTGAACCAGTAACTCCTGAAGGACAGTGACTGTGGAGCTGGAACTGTGGAATCCACAGCAAGGCAGAGAGGAGTGCTCCCAGCACAAGAGGTGAGAGGTGCAAACCAGAACAGCTGAGTGGCAGCCAAGAGGAGATGGGGAGCTTTGTCCAATGGAATCCATTCTCCCAGCAAGAAACTGAAGAAATCCTTGCTGGGCCTGAGAGTGTCCAGAGGCAAGATGGGGCCTAGTTATTTAGACAGTTCATGAATTTAAAAAAAAAAAGCCTATTAATTCTAGAAAAAACAAGCACCATCTCAGGAAGGAAACACTCTCTTAAAAGTTCCTGTAGAAGCAAAATGGACTCCTAGCATTTCTACTGGACTTCCTAACATGTTGATTGTAGAGAGGCTGCCACTCAGGCTCTATAGCAGGACTACCAGCCATCCTCAGCCCTGTCACTGTCTGGCAGACTATTGGCTAGCTATCCTTTCTGGGCCTTGGCATACTCACCTATAATGCAAAGATAAAACTGCACCACATGCAGGTTTCAGGAAGAGATGCTAGGTCTGCACAGAGATCCTAGAGGCAGCTCTTGCTAACATTTCTATTTCCACAGGATTTAAAAACAGCTAGCAGTCCTCCCAGCTGAACTTTAGGCCAGCCTCTGCAACAACAGTGCTGTACAATTGACAAGATATTAGAAGCAGCTATGTGTGAGTGTGGGTAGGAAAGAAGAAGAGACAGAGGGACTCAATGCTGCATAGCCAGGGAAAAGCCAAATCACTGGGAGCCAGGATAATGCTGGATTAAAAAAAAATAAGAAAAAAGATAGGCACTCTCTGGAGAAGAACATTGGTTGGAGGACAAGGCTGGACCAAGTGGAGAGTGTGCCAAGGCTCCAAACCCTGCCTTTCATAGATCATGACACAGGACACCACCCTAGATGCTCTGAAGGAAGCTGTATGTTTCCCTGCCAGCTAGGCTAAGCTGTGATTGCTCCAGGCTGAGGGGAGGAGGCGGCTTACATTTTAGACAGTTGCTAGAGAACACAGAGAAGTAGCTAGACACCACCAGGGCAGAGTTCCTTATATCTCCATACAGATACCATGGCCCAACTCCTCATGGAGGCCACCTGGGAAGAACACAAAGATGCTGCCTTTCTTTGTAAGCAAGACCCCAGAAAGCACTCTAGATCGATGACCCCAGTCACTAGTAATTTTTTTTGGAGCCTCTCCACCCAGAGTTGGGAGTCTCGAATCAACTTGGGAAACACATCCCAGAGGGGTGCCATATGGCCTTCAAAAGAAGCTACAAAGACAAGATCCCTGTTGCCAGTCCCACAACACGACCCTTGCTGAAGCCCTGGCCATCCCACACCTGTTTTCCCAACACTCCCAGGGAAACAATGCTTCCTAAGAAGCAAAAAGAGCTCACCGCTGGAGAAGCCTGCCTTCCTCAGCCAACTTTGTGGGGCTTGAAGGGTGCTTCCTTCTCCCTGGATCACGGCACAGGACCACCACCAGTGGGCTGTCGGCATAAACATAAGCTATTTCCCCCTCACTTATAATAACCTCATTCTACTTTCTTCTTCCTGAAGTAGTTATGGTGTAATGATGTCATGTATTTAAGCTTGATAAACATAATTACTATCAACATTTAATTGATTCTTGATTACAATCAATTATATTTCTGAAACAATCAAGCATCCTACAATTAAAAATAATTGGTTCATTAGCACACGCCCTTACTTGACAATTACACAAATGCATTATTTATGTAATTAGACGCATTTACAGTTCATTATTCCACATTTTATGCTATTGTTACAAAGCTACTAAACTCTTCAACTTACTTTTCAAACCTCCTTTGGCTAATAGTGAGATGGAACACTAAGTTGCTTCAAACAGATCCAGTAAGAACGGGAAGTTACCTACCCGCAACACAAGCTATAAATCAGAAGCCTGAATAGCACACTGATTCCAAAACAATAATTAACCAATTTATCACCCTTATTTCTAGAGGAAGACGTGAGGGCCCATATTTGTGTGCATTCAATTGTGTGCTTTACAAGTTAAGCTGATCACTTGATTGAGGTGAAAATCTTCATAGAGTTGGGTAGGAATATTAAAAAGCAAGCACCCATGTGGGCTGTGAGAGGTTACTCTGATCCAAGATAGCACAAAGCCTTTCTGTGACTCTTCTAGCCTCTGTTGTCTAGAGAAAAGACCTACTCTATTGAGTGACTACTCACTAGCTTTACCAACACCAAAGCCCAGCAATTTTTGTTCTCCTAAGTCCTTCTGGCACCTATTTCCTCCCTCACTCCCAGAACTCCAGTTTTTCCTTCCATGATTCCCAGCATTTCTTGCTTCATGTGAAGACTCCTTTCTAATTGTGACACTGGTGTTTCCCTCCATGGTTCCCAGGACTAGTCTTTCCCAATAGTGGCATAACCTGTGCAGCTTCCTTGTTCCCCTCAGACACTATAGACCAAAAATCAGAATTCACCAATCCAGGCTGGAACTGAGAATGAGAGCTAGAGCCAGGAGCAAACCTGGGTCTGAGTAACTCCACGGAAGAAAGGAAACAGTCACACTGACTGACAGACTAGACGGAACAAATGAGGCAAGACCCCTGTAGAAAACTGAAGTTCTAAGGGACTAGAACAAGCTGGAAAAGATGTGTCTCCTCCAGGAGCTCAGTACCCAGGAACCAGGGCAGAGATTCAGCTGGCTCCACACATCCTCAGAAGATGTGTAGGAGGAGAGGAAGGAGGTGACAGTTCTGTGCAGGGAATTCTTGAGCAGGGCAGGATGTCACACATCTTGAGCAGGGCAGGATGTCACACATCTTGAGCAGGGCAGGATGTCACACAGTCTGCAGAAAACCCACTGTATCATCAGTGTACCCACCACTCAATAGAGTAAGACCTTCCACCAGACAACAGAGGCAAGGAGAGCCACAGACAGGCTTTGTGCTGTCTTCGATCAGAACACAAACACTCACCGCCCACATGGCTGTTTGCTTTTTTGATGTTCCTACCCAACTCTATGAAGATTTTTCACCTCAACCATCCATGGAGATGGGGCCAACACTGCACTAAAGGAAAGGCCTGGTAGAGAACCAAAGTATAGAAGAGGGAAACGAAGGGAGAGGAAGGGATAAGTGGCAGAAGAAGGGAAGAGAGGAAAGGAGGGAGGCCCAAAGCCAAAGAAAATTAGTCAGTCTGTGCTTTCACCTCCAAGGCAAATACACAGTGAAATGTTTGAAGATCATGAATAGCCCAAAAGACCAAAAAAAAAAAAAGTAAGTGAATCCCTTGAGAGAGAAATGGATTCAGCTGCCAGACAATGACCTTTCCAGAAGTTTCCATTCAATGAGAGAAAACGTCCCATGGCAGCAAAGCCATCTAACAAGATGAGGGTCCTGAGAAAAAGAAGCAACAGGCACCTAACAGAACTCAGGAGAAAGTCTGGAAATTCGTATAGCTGTTACATAGTGAAGACTGAATTAATTTTCCTAAAAACATGGCACAAAAACAATTCAAAACATCAGAGAGGTATGAAGGAAGACTTGGGATACCAAGGGCCACACAGAACATTCCACAGTGAGTCACACAGAGAACAAAGAAGTAAGCTGATGAAATATTTGCTAAAAAACTGAATAAAATTTTCACAGGTTTAAGAAAGCACAAAATGTTGAACTAAGCATATAAAGCCCCTGGAGGTATAAAAAGAAGTCTCATACTTAACATATTCTGTGGTGAAATGTCACTATTTCAAGGATAATAATGATACAGCCATCACTGGAATGCTGGGTAGTTGAAAACATGCATAAAATATTAATATATAAAGATCTGCACCATGTATTAAGGAGCCATGGAAAGCTCAGTTATGAAACAGTGAGAAGGAATGTGGCATGTTGGCTTATAGATGCATGAAAACCTTCTGGGAGGATGCATGGGGAAGTGAACACTCAGACTCTGAGATGCAGGCTGAGGCAGGACAGGATGAAGTAAACATTTCCATCCATCACTTATTCTTAAAATATTAACCATACAAAAGTCATCTATTTCAAAATTACATTAAATAACAAAAGTTGCAGCAACAAAGATATATTTTCCTTTTTCCTGGTGTAACATGAATCTTAAAAGGTCTTATTAATAAAAACCCCAGAGCCAGATATTGAGGTAAAAGCTGAAAGATCAGAGAAACAGAACAAGCCACGGCCAACCTCACCTCACCAACTCCTGAGCCGATCCTGTTTCTATGAATCTCAGAATGAATGCCTCTGAGTCTTCACCCCTGAGTGTCTCAATTGTTCATCTGTTTAGTTCCTGTCTCTTCATGCCTTATATACCATTTTCCACCCAGCCATGTCACTTCTTGGGATTAAAGGCATATGTGCCACCACTGCCTGACTCTGTTCCCAGTGTGGCCTTGAACTCACAAAAATCCAGACGGATCTCTGACTCCCAAGTGATAGGATTAAGGGTGTGTGCCACCACTGTCTGGCCTCTATTTCTAATCTAGTGGGTGGCTCTGTCCTCTGATTCACAGATAAATTTATTAGGGTACACAATATATTACCTCACTTAGGGTACACAATATACCACTACATTTAGGATACACAATATATTACCACAGCCTGGAGCTTACCTGAGTGCTCTGCTCAGGGGACCCACTACAATCTGCAGCAACAGTGGCTGCCGTGACAGAGGGAATGAACAGGATCAGGGTGAAGCATAGGACCTGGAAATGACAATGTCACAGAACAGGCCTACATTGTTAGGGGATGGGGGTGGGTGCCTTGCTAGGTGTGGGTTGGGGAGTGAGCATTATGTTTTTCACTGAGAAGACTATACAATGAATATAAATGTTCATATCAGGATTATTTGTAATAGCCAAAGGTGAAACAATCAGCATGTCCATTGAGTGATAAATGGATAAACATGTATGGTATATCCATACAATTGATTTTTTTTTTTTGGCAACAGAAAGAGATGAAGAACAGGAAGAGGACATGAAGTTGGAGGGGAAAGGAGATAGGAGTAGACCTTGGAGACATTAGGGGGAGGAGTGGAGGCTGAATATGATCAAATAAAATATATTATATGAAGTTCCCAAAGAATTAATAAAAATATTTGTAAAGGAATGAAGTATTGATATATACTACAACATGGATGATGCTTAAAACACTAAGTCAAAGAAACCAACTGTAAAGGGTCATATACTAGATTATTCTATTTATATGAAATGTCCAGAATAGGTAAACCCATGGGTGTAGAAAGTAAACTGGTGACTAACAGTTGGTAAAAGGAGAGGGCACTAAAATCCTTGATAACAGCTGCACAATCCTGAACACACACACACACACAATTATAGCCTTTACAGGATGAATTTTATATCATATTAACTTTAATCTCAATAAAGCTGTTTCTTAAAAGTGGACACCATGGTATATGCTTGTATACCTAGCACTCAGGAGGTGCAGACAAGAGGATCAGGAGTTCAAGGCCAGCCTCAGCTACACAGCAAGTTCAAGGATGTCCTGAGCTACATAAAACCCTAT
The DNA here is from genome assembly GCF_949786415.1 of Peromyscus eremicus. Taxonomy (NCBI): domain Eukaryota; kingdom Metazoa; phylum Chordata; class Mammalia; order Rodentia; family Cricetidae; genus Peromyscus; species Peromyscus eremicus. Next base: position 40,881,613 of record NC_081437.1, on the reverse strand, counting down.
CTCAAGAAAAAGCAGAAAAAAAAACCATACAAACAGAAAGATGTTGTTTATATATGAGAAAGCATTCTAAACAACTGGAATTAAAGTATCAGTTAATAAGATATCAAACTAAGAGGCTGGACAGATAGCTTGGCAGATAAGAACACTAGCTGTCCTTCAGAGGACCTGGTTCAGTCTCAACCACCCACAGGGAGACTCACAACTCTCTCTAACTCCAGTTTCCTGGGATTCAGTGCCCTCTTCTGGCCTCTGTGGGTACTTCATATATATGGTGCACAGACATACATGCAGGCAAACACTCATACACCTAAAAAATAAAACTGTAAATCTTTAGGATATCAAATTGATGTAAAGCTGGAAGAGGCTTCACTCAGTAATAACCCAAGAGATGAGTAATGCCCCCAGAAGAGTTAGAAGTACCTTTAGAAGTATCAGGAGACACTAATAACTCAGCAGAAAACCCTGAAAAATTACCAAGAAGGGAGATGTGGGAAGCTAGACCACAAAGCAGAAGAAAACAGAAAGCCAAATGCCCAAAAGGAAGATGGTGATGACCACACAGAGCTACACATGAAGAACCTGAGGCCAGTGGGAGAGAAGTACTGCCCCCACACCGGAAGACACACCAGAAGAGTTCCTCCCTGAAAAAAAAAAAAAAATCAAACTGTGAAACCCTGAAGGGCACATCCTACAGCAGCTACCACTGGTAACGATTCAAACACCCAAGTAGAACACTGGAGGAACTTAACTCTGAGGATGAAGGCTCTTTGGAAACTCCAGTCTGTGTCCAATGCTCATCCCCAAGTGGGTCATCTACAACACCTCCTCCAAGGCTCAAGGATCATCTCAAAAGAGGGTGTGGAAAGAGTGGAGGAGCCAGAGAAAGGGGTGGAGTCTTGAAGACTCATGGCCTTCTGGGTATGGCATGGCTCTGCACTCTTAAAACTCAACGGCAGCTATGATTGCCTACACAAACCTGGGGCTGTTGGTGTTCTGTCATGGAGAGGGGAGGGGGTTGTGAGGGCCCCACCCCTGAGGATTTACATGCAGTTCATGGTTGCTAGAAAAAGAGGGCGACAATTTGTTCAGTGGTGTAGCCACTGGCAAGATGCCCAATTCTCCTGGAAGCAACCCCTCACTCATGGTCCACACCAACTACACTTGCTGGATCTCACACACACAAAGTGAAAGGGAGGCTTGAGAACAGAGAGGGGACCAGCAGGAGGACAGCAGGAGGTGGTGATGGGTTGAATAGGATCAAAACGTATCATGGATGTATTATATATGTGTATAAAATCGTCATGATGGAGTCAGTCATAACAGACGAAAGAGATACTCTTAAAAAACCCAGTCAGGGGGCTGGAGAGATGGCTCAGAGGTTAAGAGCACTGACTGCTCTTCCAGAGGTCCTGAGTTCAATTCCCAGCAACCACATGGTGGCTCACAACCATCCGTAACGAGATCTGGTGCCCTCTTCTGGCCTGCAGACATACATGCTGTATACATAATAAATAAATTTAAAAAAAAAAAACAGTCAGGGAGACTAAGCCTCTGTTCCACAGACAACTTTCAGACTGGCCTCAGTTTCCCTCCTACAACTTGAAAGACTTGAAAACAAGGAGAAAGTAGCTGAGCTTGGGTGGTGGGGAGAGGGGAGATCGGGAGGAGGGACTGGGAGGATGGGAAGAAGGGAGGGGAAACTGTGATCAGGCTGGGGAAAAATAATAATTCATTTTTTTAAATGGAAGTTTTGGGTGGGTATAGTGACTCTCGCATGTAATCTCAGCACTCAAGGGACTTGAGGCAAGAGGATAATTTCAAGTTTGAGGCCAGCCTGGGCTACATATCAGAGACTCCTCCAAAACAAGAGGAAAGTCAACAACCCCAAAGTTCTATACCCAGCTGAGATTTCAGAACTGGTGACCTCATCTCTGTCTTCAATATGAAGGAAAACCCCCAAACAGAACAGGAGGGCATCACAGCCACTTGATCAAACAAACCTAAGGACTCATCAACTAGATAGTCCGTGCACGCGATCTTTGACGATAAAACACTTCCTGTGAAGAAGGCCTCCATGACAACATCACAGGGAAACAACGGAGCCAAAGGAAAGGGTACGAGAAAATAAATGCACCAATTTCCTCAATTTAGATAGGAGAAATCAATACATATGTTTCATTCTTGATGCGGGCATCCAGACAATGTATGCTTTCTCTTCTCTAGGAAAATGAGTCACCATAATTGAATCAATAAGCAATAAACAAAAAGCCATGTATGAAATTGAAAATGGCATTCAAGAATTACTGCTCTCAAGTTCCCAGCATTTTGGGGGCTGGTTTTCAAGCTGTCATGGAACAAATAATGCCCATGCTGGGTGTTTCCAGAGAATTCAAGAAGATGGAAGGCTCCTGGACCCTGCGTTCCCCAAGCTAGGATATCCTAGAGACCTGGGTAAAGGTGGAAGAAAAGAAATATGAGGCGTGTTGGATGGCTACAGATGCTGACATCGCATATGGAATTGTAACACACATGACATTCTGTGCTCAGTCATCTCCAGGAAAACAGCCATGCTTGAACAAGGCAAGACCCATCCCAGAAAGAACGGAATGCTTTAGCATTGACAAAAATGGCCCACCACCACCTTCTCAGGTACTAAAAAGGTGTTGGTGGACACTTCCTCCATAAAGCAATGGTCCTCACTCTTCCTAATGCTATGATGCTGTGATCCTTTAATACAGTTCTTCTTGTTATGGTGACCCCTCCCCCACTATTAAATTATTTTCATTGCTACTTCATAACTGTAATTTTGCTAGTGTTATGAATTATAATGTAAATATACATGATTTATGATGGTCTTAGGTGACCCCAGTGAAAAGGTTGTTTGACCCCTCAAAGGGGTCACAACCTGAAGGTTGAGAACCACTGCCATAAGGGGACACGTCTTGGCATGGTGAAGTATGTTCTGAAACCTCCAAGCGAGTAGCCAGGGCTTAAACACAACTACCTGGTGGTAAATCCAATGCTGCTATCACTGAAATCTTAGGGGAGCAGATAGCTTTATGTGTTTGACCAGTATCCTTCCAGCTGAACAAGGTAAGAAGAAAGAAATGGATGTATGACAGATACATCTGCACATACATACAGCTGCATAATCATATATGAAATTATTGGGAAAGAGGGAGAATTGACATTTCTCAAACAGTAAAGAATTGTCTGCTTGAAAAAAGAAACTTGAAACAACATACTTTTTAAAACGTTTTTATGATTTCCTTTATTCTTTGAGATTATAATATAATTACACCATTTCTTCTTTTCCTTTCTTCCTGCCAAACCCCTCCCCATATACCACTCTTTGCTTTCTCTGAAACCTATGGCCTCTTTTTTCCATTAATTGTTACTACATACATATATAAAACACTTTAAAATTCACTAATATAAATATGAAAAGGCGCGTTCCCCCAGGGAGCCACCATTAACAGACGGCAGTGGAAGAGAAATTGCTTGGATCAGTCACATTGACTGTGGAGTTGACCTTAGAGACCACAGTCAGGCTCTAGTGCTGAGAACCAGGTCCCCGCCAGACTCATGACAGGCGACCTCGGGAAAAGGGGAACACATGCCCACACCAACAGATCAGTGTAAAGGAGATACATGCTCCTGCCAAACTAATTTATGAATTGGATGCAACACAGTTAATGCTATGATAGAATTTTTAAGTAAAATTGACCACAAAGACCATCTCAAAGAACAAAGAGCAGCAGGCAAGGGAATTAGAACGCATGAGATGCTTTGTGCTGAGATAAAGCTGCAGTTTGACAAGAAGGGAGAGAGAACCAGGGCAAAACACAGCACACTCCTAGGTCAGGACAGAGCCCAAGGTGTGGCTGGGGGTCTAGGAGTCATGGGTACAAGGCAAGCTGTGGCCCTTGATCTGAGAATGTAGTCTACAGTGCCCAGGGGGTTCTCACCTCACAGTGTGTATGTGTCTTCTGCTTGTCATCTCTTGCTTGGCCAGTGAAGAAGAATGGTAATAAACTACGTCATACAGAAATATTTGAAGGATAAACAGGAGCCCCACGTAAGCCTCTCTTAGGCCTGGACACAGACTATCCTATAGAAGATATTAAATAAAGTAGATGCAGCTGCATATTATGGCTCATGCCTGTAATTCCAGCCCTCGGGAAACAGGAGAGAGGACAGCTGTGAGTTCCGGGCCAGTCTTGACTAGAGTGATACCCTGTCTCAAGATTAATCAAGTAACTGAAACAGGTGCATTGAAAAATGAGTTATCTGGGAAGACAACTAACAAGCTGTGTGTGTGCTCAGCCACACCCCCACTGAAGGGCTGATGGACTTCAAAGGAACATCGCAAAACATAACTGCTAATTAGCGGTCAGAGAGGAGGGATCAATACCTAATCCTGGGTGGAAGGCACCTGTTTTAATCCAAGAGAAAGGAAGGAGATGAAGTGGATAGTAAATGTGAATGCTGGAAAATTGGGAGAAATCATCAATTTTTAAACATTGTGTGTGTGTGCCTAAGTGTGTGTGTGTGTGTGTGTGTGTGTGTGTGTGTGTGTGCACCTAAGGGTATATATGTACACTCAAGTCTTCTGCAAGGGTGATCTTAACCATTAAGCCATCTCTCCAGGCAGCACCTGCACTTCTTAAAGCAGAGGCCTCAGGAAGAAGATGAGAGGGCTTGGTTTATGACAGGCAAATAAGTGTGTGTGTGTGTGTGTGTGTGTGTGTGTGTGTGTGTGTGTGTAAGAGAGAGAGAATTGAGAGTGTGTGTTGTGTATGTGAGTGTGTGAGAAAGTGTGTGTTGTATATGTGTGTGAGAGAGAGTGTGTGTGAAAGAGAGAGAGAGAGAGAGGGGAAGAAGAGAGGGAAGGAGAGTGTATGTGTGAGAGAGTGTGTAAGTGTATGTGTTGTGTGTGTGTGTACACACACATGTGTGTTCACCCCCTTGCACATGTGTGCTACTGAAACAAAGACATCCATGTGGAGGCCAGAGTTCAGCCTCATGTGTGTTTCCCTAGGCTGCATTTACTTTGTTTATTTGCCAATTAGGTTAGGCTGACTGGTCGCCAAGCCCCAGGGATCCACATGTCTCCGACTCTCCAGTGCTGATATCACACGTGTCTGTCATCACACCCAGATTTTCACACAGGTTCTGGAGATGGAATTCAGGCCCTCATACTTACACAGTAAGAACTTCACCAACAGAGATATCCCCAAGTCCCCATATTTATGTTGAATCTGATAGGGGATATAGCACCTATCTAAAAGAGAAAATAGGCAGGAAAAAATGAATTTCCAGCGCGAGATTAGGGATACCTGCACTCTCCAGGTTTCATCTTATGGGAACCTATAGAAAAAAGCATGCGAACTGACACACGGGTAGGAAATGTCATTTTTCTAGCATTAAAAATATACCATCTCTACGGAATGGCATTTGCTTGCTATGGTTACAGCCCCACATGAATATCGACACCGTGTGACAAGTGGCCCAGGAGATGCAGGATGCACGCAGGCAGCCATGAGCTGGGAACGCCGCTCCCTCTCCTCTGCATGCAGCCACTGCTTCAAAGACGGGATCAAATCAAACGGCACCGCGTGAAGCCCTGCCGCCACCGCACCGCCAACTTACTGCTATCATTTGCAGGAAATATGAGGCACTAAAACTCTGACACCACGTCCTTAGGAAAAAATTGCAACGGGAAGAAGAGACGGCACAACATGAATCCAGCCTCTCAAATGAGTCGGCCAAACCTTGACAATTGATCTAGTGCGCCGTGATTTATCCCAGGAGACGCTGACCCTCCAGTCAAGTAGAGCCCCAGACAATCCGAGAGCGCCGTGCGGGCTCCATTATGTGGCACTGCAGAGGCAGAGTGTGCCCTTGGCAAGGTCTTGAAGATGTGTGGAGATGGCTTGCGACCGCCACTGTCACAATGCCTGTCCCTCAGCAAAACAGAGAAGCAGGGAGAGTGGGATTCTGGTGCCTTCTGTACACAGAACAGCCTGCACCCCAGCCCTGCCCTACACCCTATGTAGCAGTTTCTACCATGCCCAACAGTACCCATCAAGCACTTCCTAGGAATTATCTAACCACAACTGTCCTAAAAGAAACAACATCCTTGTCCTCATTTCACACACACACACACACACACACACACACACACACACACAAAGGGCTGCAAACCTCCTCTGCTGGTAACTTGATATAGGGACGTGTGTCAATCTCCAGGTCCAGTAATTAGCATCTACAGAGCCAGCCAGAGCCCAGGGTCCTGGCAGGATGGGAAGGGCAATGCACCTTGTATGACCTCCCAAGTCACTCATGAAGACAACTTCTGCCCACACATACCCTGACTGGCCCTTTTGGACTTGTTAGACCTCTCTCCATCCAATGGGCTTTGGGCTCTTAAGGTCTCTATTGATGTCTGGTATGTTATCCGTGACTCAGAGCATGGAGATGACACAGCAGAATTGTGGGACTCCAGGCCACACCCTGGACATGGTACATAAGGGTCCTGTGTCTCCATGTGCCAGGCACCGTTCCCACAGGGGAAGAGGAGTTCCTGACTCACATGGGGCGCCAGAGAAGGAAAGACAATGTGTCTTCATGGCAGGAACAGCTTGTAGCATGAATCTTAAAAAGTTCTTATTAATAAGAACAAACCCAGAGCCAGGTATTGGGGTGAATGCTGGAAGATCAGAGAAGCAGAACAAGCCACAGCTTCCTCACTTTGCCAGTTCCTCAGCTGATCCTGTTTCCTCAGACTAGAAGCCTCTGAGTCCTCATCCAGAATGGGTCTCAGCTAAACTGTTGCCCAAAAGCCTATAAGTTTAACCAGCCAAATGCTTCTAGTTCCTGGTCTTCATGCCTTATATACCTTTCTGCCATCACTTCCTGGGATTAAAGGCTCACTTCTTGGGATTAAAGGCATGTGTCACCATGCCTGGCTGTATCCTTGAACACATGGATTTCTGCCTCTGGAATGCTAGGATTAAAGGCGTGTGCTACCACTGCCTATCCTCTATATTGTGGCTGTTCTGTCTCTGACTCCAGATAAGTTTATTAGAGTGCACAATATTTCGGGGAGCACAATACCACCACAACAGCTTGAGATCAGAGGACCCAAGTTCCTTCTCACCTCTTCTATTCTCTATCAGTTGATCCTGACTAGCCAGCATTATTTATCTTTTCTGAAGTCCTTTCATAAAATGTGGCTAGAACTCCCTCCCAGCTCATGTTGCCTCTTCTCATCAGAGAGGTAGTGCAGGCTGAAGAGGAAGGTCAGCGACTGTGTGTGGATCGTGGCTCCGAACATGTCGGATAACTTGGGATGTTCTTCGCAAAGCAGAGGATGCTTCCGGAACTCTGAAGCTCTGAGGGCTGAGCCACAAGCCACCTCTCACCTGAGCAAGCGGCACAGGAAATAACGGCTATCTCAAGATCCCTGTGGAAGCACAGGCTGCCCCCACCTCACCGTTCCCTGGCCACTCAAGTCTCATTTAACTTTCTTTTCTACAAACTGTGTACATAGTGCTTCCTGGCCTCCTCAACAGACTGTGGGAGAGCGGGCCCGACAAGGCAGAGACCTGAAGAGGCTGAGGAAGAACTGTTTCCCCAGAGAGAAGAGAACTCTGCAGACCTCCCGTGCATCACACAAGACGACGGATCAGCAGAGCCAGAGTGCCGCCTTGCACGGCTGTGATTTACCAGAAGCAGTGGCCTCCTCCTTCATGACAGAAACAATGCCAGGAGCTGCCAGTACAGCCCCGAGGCTGCTGAAGAGTGTCATGCCTACACCGTCACTCCAGATGGCTGACAGACGTGGCCTCCACAAGGCCAGGCCCGGAACACCAAACTACCCAACATCCCTCACTCACAAAATACGCTGCACTTCCTCCCAGGCCAGAGCCTGGGGCTGCTGGGTCATAAAACCAGCCTCAGACACAGAGGCTCTGCCATGGTCAGGGACACTCACAGGGAGGGCAAACAGCCTCAGCTGCTGATCTTTGTCCATCTCTGCGACAGATGCTGAAGTGACAGCTAGTCACAAGGATGCTTTGGGGCTGACAGCTGCCACTGTGCCTGTCGCTGACATCCCAGGCATGTGTGAGCACACACACACACACACACACACACACACACACACACACACACACACATATACACAGACATGTGCGTAGCACAGAATGTGCATACTGTGCACACCTGTCTTCTCTGGCCTTTCTCCGGAGTGCTCATGTTCCTTCCTGACTGTGGTCACTTCATTTCTGGAAGGCCCAGGTCCTCCCTGCAGAATGGTCTTCCTGTTGGTTGGCATCTACCTGACAGGCATCTCTCCCAGGAGGGACAGCACTAGTTCCGAGGGGCAGTACTGCATGCCTCTCCATCTGCTCTTCCCTCATCCACAGAGACTGTCTGAACTGCCAGATGTCACAGTGTCCCTGAACAGCCACAGGCAGAACCAGAGAAGAGATGGCCTGTGGCGTTGCAAGGCCACTGTCAGGGAGCCAGCACCCACACTGGAGGCGCCCAGGTCAGCTCAGAGCCAGGCCTGCTGGATGGCTCTTCTGGGATGGCTGCCACGCACTGTCCCGGGGCCCAGCCACCATGTACCTCCAAAGTTCGCAGCTCCCAGCCTCCAATGAAGGACATCAAGAACTCAGAGGAGCTGAGGTCACCAAGGATCAAGGACGGACCTGGGACCAGCTTGATCACCTTAATCAGCTCACCTGAAGCCTCCAAGAGTAGCTCCAGAGAAGCCCAAGTAGAGGACACAGGAGGGTGTCAGAGCTCAGGCACAACTGCCATCAGAGAGAGAGAGACATCTAGAGAGAATCCTTCTCCCAGCACCCTGCTTCAGCCTGTGGGTTAAGTGTCACTATGGACCAGGGAAACAGGGCAGCTTTGCCTTCCGTCTGAAGCCCTGGACCCTTTGTCACCTCTCTATTTCACGTGCCTGCCTCAGCCTGAGGTCACACATCTACTCGGCTTCTCAGGACCTACTTCTGGAAGCTCCTGTGGGAGAAATTGTGTGGAGTTTGCCTGAGACCAGAGTACCCTACTCTCACACATGCTCAAGGCTCATCACAGGTCAGAGTTGGAGAAGGATGGGACAGCACTGGTCCCTGTCTACAGCAGAAACAAATGACCACGAACACAGAAGCTTCACCGTGTCCCCAGAATCACAGGCGAGGACTTGTGTCTAGTGTGTGGCACAATCCACTCTTTGTGGCCTGAGATTTCCTTGCTGATGTCATTCCTGTGTCCAAAGAGTCCCACTGCCTGTGCTCTCCTGTGGTGATATTTTATTTGTGCTCTAACAAATAAAGCTTGCCTGGAGATCAGAGTGTGGAGCCAGCCACTAGTTAACCATATAGAGGCCAGGCAGTGGTGGGGCATACCTTTAATCTCAGCACTTGGGAGGGGGAAACACGAAGTGATATGGCTGGGTGGAGAGAGGAATATAAGGCAGGAGGAGACAGGAACTTATCTCCCTTTTCAGGCTGAGGAGTCGTAGAGGTAAGAGGTAGCTGTGGCTTGCTCCTTTGTCTCTCTGATCTTTCAGCATTTATCCCAATATCTGACTCTGGGTTTTTATTATTAAGTCCAATTAGGATTCATACTACACTCTCATCTATCTTCAGAACTGACAGGTGTCTCAGCTTCCCATCTAACCATTCTCAGTACTACCTTCCCCTTCCACCTCCCAAAGACCTGAGGTCATACTGGGTAAGCCAGACCATCTCTCTTCCTTGAACTCTAACGTCCACTCTCTCTGCAAAGCCCCAAGGCCACCTAACATCATAAGTCCTGGGCATTTGGAGACCAAGGCATGGACACCTTTATAACCAACTTCGGTCTGGCGTCTGAAGCAAAGTTGGCCATTTGAGGCATCACGTAAAGGGAAATGCCACCAAAGCACAGCAATACCACTCCCTGAGGCAGGAAGAAGCTGGCTTTCTCTGTGGGCTAGACAACCATGGGGTGCAGCCATCATAAAAGGGGTGAAAGGGGTGATGGAGCTAAGGACCAGGGGCAGCCAGGCAGGGGCCTCAGATTTACTGAGAGGGCAATTGGAAACCATTCAAGGGTTTAAGCTAAAGAACGACCTCATCTGATTTATATTTCTAAAAGATTGCTCTCTTGTCTGACATTTGAAATGATATTTGAGATGTGCCTGGAAAGCGCAGGTAGGATTTAGAGTGATGAGGAGGGGAGATACATGGGTGCTCAGAGCCGGACAAGCCTGGTGGCAGGAAGGGAAGAGGGGAGAAGAGCAGCACCCTGGGTGAGACAGAGGGGCCAGGGCTGGAACTGGGGAACCCTCTGGAGCAGCAGAGAAGGGGATGAAGTCCACAGGGTGTTGGGGAGGGGAGGGGACGCGGGGTGTGCTCCATGCAGCTCCTCAGAGCAATCAATAGAGCTGAGGCTTCGCTGGCAGTGTCTTTACATCATCATTAGACACCATTAAAGGATCAATAATTGGAATAAAGGGGAATCTTTGCAAAAGGTCAGCTTCAATGCTACAGGGACCGATCACTCCAGGAGGAGCCAGTCTGGGGCCCAGAGCCAAGACTCTTCACAGACATTCTCTGCTTCACTCGGGAATATAGTAGAGAATTAATTCACTCAGAGAGCTTGAAGGAAAGATCTCCCATTCCACACTCCCTCTCCTGTTCCTTCCTCTCTCCCTCTCTCCTCGTTTCAGACCCACAGACAGTTGCACCTGGTAGGTCAGAGAACTCCACAGGCTGTGTCCACGTCGAAAGGAGGCAGCAGTACATGTGACACACTGGAATGGGCCTCATCCTCTAGAGGGGAATCACCAGGTGACCAACGGCCATGAAGACCTTCAGTTCAGGCCTCAGAGTCCCTCAGCAGGAAGGCCACACCACTACTACCACCCCGTCATGTCCAGGAATAACCACGGTCTTAAGCTCCGGTTTTCTTCTACTTTATGTTGTCACCAAAACAACGAGGTCTGAGTGGTTTTCTGCCTCTTCTTAACAAATAAAAAGGACATGCTTCAGAACAGAGCCCAGGGTCACGCAGAACTTTTAAACATGGGTCAATAGAAACAAAGAGAAAGCGATAAAGTAAAAATACGGACTCTGTCCCTTTAAACCCTGGGCTCTCGGTGCAGTCGGGGTAAATTCACTGTGTGTGGTCTCCCTCAGATTGAAAGAGGATAGAATCATTGCTGGAGGTGTCTGCCACAGCCACTGTGCCTGCCCTATTTGTAGAGAAAAATAAAATATGAACCTTCCCTGTGATCCACAGACCTTTATATATTCTACGGAGCTGCTTAAGCCTTAAATTAAATGAGCGATGTCATGTGCAGCACTGTCTTCGGATGGCTCCGCACCTGTCTGGAGTAGGACTGTTGCTGCCCGGCCCCTCTTGGCCATGGGTGTCATGCTTGTCTCTTATTAAAGGGAAGAATGGAGACCCCTGTGGGAAGGACCAGCTCTCGGCCAACAAAGGAGAGTTTAACCATCTCCTTTCCTACTGAGCACAGACATCATCCACAGTCCTAGGACCAGTGATGTTGGCTCTGCTCAGGGACAATCCTAGGTCAGAACTGATTTTTCCTCTGCCCTGAGACTCTGAAACTGCATCCCAGGGAAATGCCTGATTCTAGTTACAACCTGCTAACTTGCCCTCACCTCTCATCCTTCACAAGATCCTACCGATTTATCGATGCTTCTGTCCACACCTCCAAACTAGAGGTACGCAGAAGCACCCAGCCTCACTGCCAGGAAGAGATTCGAGGACCAGGTCAGCATCCTTGAGTGTCACCTCGGCACACAGTAAAGAGCTCTCGTTTCTGGCTGTGGCACTCATCCAAACAGAGCTGTGTCTCTTTGGAAGAGGAAAGGGAGGTAAAAATTGGTCATGGGAGGGGGAATCATTTTCTTCAGTGATGTCGCCACTGCCAAGATGCCCAAACACCAATAAGTATCTCTCACGCATGCTCATGCAAGCCATCTTAACGTAACTCAGTGGCTCACACAAAGAGAGAGACATGAAAGGGAGGTCAAGAGAAGCGAGAGTGAATCTGATCAAAATACACTATATACAGGCACGAAATTGCAAATCATAAGGACAGGTCCGGGAAAGCCGCCTCTAGGATCAGGTAGGCCCAGGAACCAGATTTTACAACACAAGTCAACAGAGCGAGAGAGGATACCGAAGGCTGTACCCCACCTGCCTCTTCCACATGTGGCCCCCTGAGAGCCCAGGGATCTTGACAGCCTAAGGATGGCAAAGGGCTCCGGTCCCTTCCCCTTCAGGTCTCACCGGCCCCATGGAGTCCTGGAACCCACACACTGATCTCAGAAGATGGCCTGCAAATAAGGCCCTGGGATGCAGATGGCTCTAGCTTTCCATTTCCTTCAGATCCTGTGAGCATCATCACAGGGTGTGAGCAGTGCAGTGAGGCCCTGTGGAAACAGCATGAGGGGTCCACTTGTGTGACCATCAACTCCACTTCTAAAGTTACCCCAAAGAGAGCAGGAAGCAGGGGCTTAATATCTCTCTTGGTCCTTTTGCTGTGGCAATAACAATACCTCAGGCTTGGTGGTATTTGCTCACAATCTGTAAACTTTAGAGGTCTGACTGAGGCCAGGGCTTTTTGCTGGTGGGAACAGTTGCAGAATCGCAGAGTTGCCCATGGTTAGAGAGCACATCTAAGAAATATAGCTAGGCTGACTATTGAAGCATGCTCACACTCAAAATAACCACCAAGCCATGAGTGGACCACCCTCCCAACCCATCACCCTGCAAATGTCACCTTGTTCAAAGTCTTGAAACTTTACAATGGGGATTAAATGTCTATATGAGTTTGGGTGGAAACTCCCAAACTATAGGGCATGAACGTCCCAGCCATAGCTCACGCCAAGATGCTCCATGATGGCTACAGAGACAAGGCAGATGGACATTGAACCAAATTCGTGCAGAAAAAAGAAGCAACCACCATCTTTAGCCATAAGGCACAGTCTGATGAGCAATGAAAAGTTACCACCTGTGAACTTGGCTGATTAAATCAGGGCACAGAGGCCTGTGGGTTTTCCGTCCTATATCAGAGACACCTGGCTCACGAGTGTGTCACACACCTGAGTGTGTCACCCACCAGGGCAAGAGCTGACACAGCCACCTTGCTAAGATACACAAAAGAGGGACATGTGAGATGGGCGTGACCTCTGGAAGAGGTCCATCCGTGTCACAAGTTTACCTTAACACCATTGTCCCAGGGGTGCTACCAAAGCTTTGATGCTGCCACGTTGCCGTTGGCTTTGGCAGCCCTGCCACAGACTGGTAACCTGGCACCCGATCACCTGCAGTGACTCTTTACTCTTTGCTTTGACTCCTCGCGTTTCCAAGGCCTCATTAGCTCTTCCATCGCTACATAAACTAATTCAGCTGTTTGGAAACACACTATGTGATTGGAGGGTTGCGGAACGAGTAAATGGAATAAAGAACTCACAGTGACTGTAGTCACGGTGACCAGGTGAGATCAGGAGCAAAGCCAGCGGAAATGCTGTAGCTTCAATAAATCTAACTTCTGGCTGTCTTTGTTTTCTGTCAAACACCATGAAAGGATTTATTTCAGCTCCCACGACCAAGGAAAGCCAAGGCAGGAACCTGGAGGCAGGAACTGAGGCAGAGGCCGTGGAGGAGTGCTGCTTACTTGCTGGCTTCCTCTGGCTTGCTCTGCTACATCCATTACGCAGCCCAGGCCCACGTGCCTGGGGATGGCACCGCCCACAGTGGGCTGGGCCTTCCCACATCAGTTCAGCAACCAAGAAAATGCCCAGGACCTGGCACGAGGTTCATGTTTTTGCTCTCAGTATTCAGGAGGTGGAAGCAGGTGGATCTCTGTGAGTTGGAGGCCAACCTGGTCTGCAGAGTGAGTTCCAGAACAGCCAGAGTTATAATACATAATGAGACCCTGTCTAAAAAAAAAAAATTTTAAGGAAAAGCAGAGAAAAATAGAAAACGCCCCAGACATGCCCACAGGCCAATCTTCAATTCAGGTTCCCACTTCACAAATGGCTCTAAAGTGTGTCAAATTTACAATAATAACCAACAATGGCACAGCTCTGTCTGAAATGATCTTCAAAGCATAGACAAAAGGCAGAGCTACAGAGATGGTGTGGGACACAGGGTCCCTGGCCAATTCCCTGACTACCACAGTACCACGGAACCACCGCTGTTTCTAGGAGCCCTAACACATCCCCACTCCCCACTCCCATGGCTGGTAATTTCTAGGGGTCATTACTTCAGCTCTGGGACCCTTCAGCAGACAACAATGGCGTGGGTCCAGACCCCCATGATCCTCCACACAGTGCTGCCCCTCCAACACACATGCACACGTGTGTGTACTCACAGCCCTGGAGATGTGTCCAGGCATGTAACCGAGGTAGTTTCCTTGGAAAAGGCCTGAAGACGCCAGTAAATTCCCTCCCCAGGACCTTAGGAGCCTTGCCCATTTACACATACATGCCCCTCTCCTCTCACAGATGATTTCAGACGGCTCAAGTGAGGGACAGTGTCCTGGGCCCGCTGAGGACTAAGTGCCCTGACTGGTTTCCAAGAACAACCACAAAAAGGGGAAACGCCACCCAGAACTACGTCGGAGGAGCATCTGAGGGAAACGAGAGGGTCCTATGTGGCTTTTTAACAAAATTGGAAAGGATCCTCTCCCCCTCCCACCTCAGGTCCTTCCGGAAAATGCTTCTTCCCCAGTGAGCCAGACCCCCATCCAGCAGGCCATGCATCTCCATTTGTCTGGCTGTCTCTGTGGAAGGAACAAAAGAAAGGAAGCAAATCGGCCCTTTTAGGAGAAGGCAAGCAGACCACAAACAGTGCTGGCAAGCTAATAGCTGTCTTTGCTAGGAGTTTTCACTTCCCTCTAAGCCTGAGACTTTCTCCTTCCTTTAATTCCCAAGGTACACACATGTTCATGAACACACATGTAGACAGACATGCATACATAAAACAAATGCACACAAGCCCATGGGCACACCTGCACATTACACACATACACACACACACACACACACGCACACGCACACGCACACACACAGATGCACATAGGCAGATGCATACACATTTGCACACACCAGCTAACCATGCATTCATACACACACAGGTATGCACACACAGATGCCTGCCAGCAATATGCGTATGCACGCGCACACAGTGAGGACTGTCTTGTGGCTTGAGAGATTCACAACTGGGTTTTTACCCTGGGTCTGCCCTCCTGATGACCCTCTGCTGTGAACCAGCTCCCTGCCGCACATCAGGAAAAAGAAATATGGAGCCATTATCCCACCATTAACTCAGAGCTAATGGGCCAGGTTCATCACCCCTTTCTCCTGACGCTAGGTAGCTGCGTGGACCTGCTCCTTCTGGACTGTGACTCATCAACAGGGCCACAAATCAGCCTTGCTGGACAAAGGGAGCAGGGAAAAGCAGCTTCCCCTTGGCACTGAGTGTGAGTCAGGCAGGAGCTAGGGCCTGAGAACAGCCTAGAGCAGGGTCAAGCCCCTGGAAAGCTGGTTTCTATGTGAGGCTCCTTTTACTGTGAAGTGTGGACCTAGAGTGTTTACCACTCTAAAGGCTACAGAACCTGAGAGAATGGAGTCTGGAAATGAGGCCGACTAAAGTCTCACGCAATAGCCAACTTTATTCAGAGCACCAGACAATTTATACTCTGGGGGATAAGGAAGGTCACATGAGTAAAGTTCTCATGAGTTCAAGCTGTATACACTTACAAGGAAAAGCTGCACATGGCAAAAGCATGTTTTTCCATAGAGGCATACAAACAAATAACAATAGCCAGTCGTAAGGAGTAATCGAAAGTAAACTCACTCACCCGGGAGGGGCACGAAAGCACATTCCAAGATCAAGTCTGTGATTTTGAAGAAACTGAGGGCACAGGACTGTTGTTTTCTTGGCGTTTTCTCACAAGCACTCAGAATTCCCCTTATACAACTCCATTCTTGGACTGTGTTCCCACACTAGTGGAGAGGCACACTGGGTTAAAGGTTAGCATAGTCCTCACGCTGTGTACCCTCGGGCTCTGAGCAAGTATCCAACTCCCTAAGCTCCCGCTCCCTCAGTGGCCAGTGGCCAAGGGAGGCAGGGAGGAAGAAAACGGTCCCAGAGCCGCCTTGCATTCCCATCACACAGGGACACAGCCAGGAGGCACCATCTATGAGTGGGCACACAGCCACAGCCCTCACCAAACCCCCAAATCAGCCTTCAGAGCAATATAAAGTGAATCTCTGCTGTCTGGTGTTGCTGGAGAATTTCTCTCCAGCTCCCGCCACCAAGTCCCGCCAGTTCCAGAGCCCACTTATAAAATAAACACACGAACTCTTACATTATATAAACTGCTTGGCCATTAGCTCAGGCCTGTCAATGTCTAGCTCTTACTCTTATATTTAGCCCATTTCTATTAATCTTTACTTTGCCACATGGCTTGTGGCTTACCGGTACTTTACATCTTCCTTGTCCTCATGGCGGCTGGCAGTGTCTCCCTCTCAGCCTTCCACTTCTCAGAATTCTTTTCCTTGTCCCGCCTATACTTCCTGCCTAGCCAATGGCCAATCAGTGATTTATTTACTGACCAATCAGCAACACACTTGACATACAGACCATCCCACAGCACTTCCCCTTTTCTTTTCTTAAAAAGGAAGGTTTTAACTTTAACATAGTAAAATTACATATAACAAAACAATTAGCAAGCAAGAATTACAGTTACAATATTAAAGAAGAGATCCTATCTATCTTATATTTGTAAGTTTATCTAACTTATCTTTTATTATCACTAAGGAAAATTGTAAGTATCTAGTCTTTAACCACATCAAAGACCTCAGAAGGATATACTACTACCTGAGAAATGGAGAAGGATATAAGCAACTTTTAGGAGTCTTGTAGGGTAGACAGAGACAGCTGGCAGCCTGGACAGTCATTCAAAGTTCTCTTGTAAAGTTGGGGCATCTGTCTTCAGCCCACAGGCCTAGAGTCTCTTATTCACTTTTCTCTGTGTCCTGTAGAATGTCTGGCAGTTTTCTCTGCAAAGCAGGAACCTGAAGGACCATTTTGTCAAGCAAAGTTCAGTGGTCACCTTTGTATGGGTCCTGCATGTCCAGTTGATCAGGCAGTCCAGGCAAGAACAGTTTCTTGCCCAAATGGCTATTTTTGTCAAGGTGAAGATAAGCTCCGTATGGAGTGTCTTCGATGCCCATCCTCCTCTCTGAAGTAAATCGGTGCTGTCAGGAGCAGACATGTCTCACTGTCCAGAAAGTCTAAATTTTTAAAACATTTTAAATGCCATATTCTGTAGGTCTTTGAAGTGTTTGAAGACTACCTATCTATCTGAAATATAACTATGTATACCTAGAAGACTTAACTAACATGGCTACAAATATGATTATCATAGATGACTAATTATTAATCTATTTTTTAATTATCCATTATAATTTTAAATGAGTTACATAAACATAATACCTCAAACAAGAATAGAAATATATATACAGTATAACAAAATTAAGTTTAAACTTGTATCAATAAACTAAAATCTATAGCAATGTAAAACATTTTAAACAAGTTGTTACTCTTTAAAAGTAGGTTCATTAATCTACCCTTTCATCCTATCATATCTAAACTATCCCCCTTTTTGTTTTAGAAAGAGATTGTATTTATAATCAACCTGATTTAAATAAAAATATTGTTTTTTCTCTGTCCCACACCAGAGGGCTCTTCTGATTTGGGACACAAGAATCTCTTAACCATTTTTTTTTTTTTTGAGCAATATGTCTGGGTTTAGAGGGGGAGTGAGCCAATTCCATCTCTAAAGCCAGCTTGGTATATTTGGGAATTAGGGCGTAGTTTCTCTTACTACTTCCTGCTGGAGGGGGGCGCTGTATCTTATGGGGATACAAAGAAAATTTTAGAATTATGGAATAGTCCATGAGGGTATGTCGTCTGAGCCAGTTGCCTTGAAACCATTCTGGATGTTGGATCATCAGGGCCATGGTGTCATTGGAGACCTTTCAGGTGGTCTTGGCTGGTCAAACCTGATGTATCTTAATCTGGAACAAATCCATAGCCTCTGGCTTTCTGTGGAAACAAAAGAGACTCTTTTCCAAAGCAACATATCCTTATATCCAAATTTTGAAGTCAAGGTATCTTTAAAATATACATTTTGGCATAACTCTATAGCTTTTACAATCAAATGTTTTTCTGCAGTTAAAAATCCCAAAGACAACACAATCCAGATTCTCTGTGTAATATCCATTTTTACGTGGCTTATTTTTTATACTACCTTTACTGTCTCTTTAATGACTTTATTTTTTAAAACTATGTATTTGTTTCTATAACTCTATATATCACCTTTTTTGTCTCTTTCAAGCCTACGTATCTTTTACACACATTGTAAACTATTACATCTGAATCTGTCTTATTGTGAATCTCTTGCCTTAAACTGCAGCAGCTGTGGCTGCTGGCTCCGCCCACCTCAGCTTCCCAACATGGCTACATTTACCGCCAGCTCTGGGAGCTATCGTGGGTCAATGCTTTTATCCAAGCAGCGTGTAGCCCAGAAACCTCTTTTTTTGTTTTGTACCTGCAAAGGCTAAATCCACCACGCAGCTTAATGTGCCACTTGCAGAGGCCTGATTCCCGCCATACTGCAGGTTGAGCGCACACGCCAGGAACCCGCCAGTAGCTCAAACCGGCAGCTGCTGCTCATTTGAGAGAGACAATTAGGAAGCTGTTTTTAGCTCCGTTTTAGAATCTTTTTTCTCAGTTTTTAGGTGGAAACTCTTGCCACCACGTTGGACGCCATTTGTTGCTGGAGAATTTCTCTCCAGCTCCCGCCACCAAGTCCCGCCAGTTCCAGAGCCCACTTATAAAATAAACACACGAACTCTTACATTATATAAACTGCTTGGCCATTAGCTCAGGCCTGTCAATGTCTAGCTCTTACTCTTATATTTAGCCCATTTCTATTAATCTTTACTTTGCCACATGGCTTGTGGCTTACCGGTACTTTACATCTTCCTTGTCCTCATGGCGGCTGGCAGTGTCTCCCTCTCAGCCTTCCACTTCTCAGAATTCTTTTCCTTGTCCCGCCTATACTTCCTGCCTAGCCAATGGCCAATCAGTGATTTATTTACTGACCAATCAGCAACACACTTGACATACAGACCATCCCACAGCAGTCTGGGGGTTCACAACTGCTCCCAGGCATGCACATGCTCATGCTCTCTCTCCCTCTCCCTCCCCCTCCTTCTTCCCCCCCCCCCACACACACTCTGTCATAGCACTTTTGATGGTTCATGTTGTCATCTTTACACAATTATCCAGGAGATAATTGTGCCTAGGCGTGCCTGTGAGGATATCCCTTACACGAGGTTGACTGAAGTAAAAAGACCTAGTTTACCTGAGCATCACCATGCCGCAGGATGGAGTAGAGGGCTGAATGAGACGGACAGCAAGCTGAGCACCAGCACTTAACACACTGCTTCCTGATGGCAGGCACAAAGTGACCAGCTGCCTCAGTCACCCAGTACTAAGATGTCCCAACCATGATGGACTGGTAGCCTTGGACCATGAGCCACAAACAAACCCTTCCTTCTTTATTTTTTGTCATGACAACAGAAAGAGTTAATCTGGCACCCAGGCAGACGAAGCTGGCAGGCAAGGGTGAAGAAGGGGGACCATGGTAGTCCCTCACTGTGGCTGAGTACAGACGGAGCTGGTACTGTGACCTCAGTAAGAACTTTATACATGAGCGAGATGTGCAGGGCAGCCAAACGACTGACTCTCACTCTCACTCTCTCTCTCTCTCTCTCTCTCTCTCTCTCTCTCTCTCTCTCTCTCTCCCCCTCCCATTCCCTGACTGGGGGTCCTGAGGCCATAGGTCCAGCTCATGCTGTCCAGGCCAAGGTCATCTATCACTTGCAGGGGGTGTATTGCAAAGCTGGATGAAAGTGAGGTCTCTGAAGTCTTCCTCGTCAAGATCCTAGGAACATCCTAACAGTCCATGATGCATGACGTGTTGACCCAGCCCCTACAGCCCACCACTCTGAGGGTCATGAGTGGTAGGTAGGGACAGATGGTTACTGTTGGCCAGTGTTTCTTGCCCTGGTTGGAGGCTTTTCCATAATAAATAAGTATTGATTGAACCCACTGATCCTGGCACTCTGAAAAGCAGCCCTCCGTGTGTTTTCCTCTCTTCTGAAGTGACACGTTTTCTCTTAGGCCTTCAGGACTCCCACAGCCTGCCCACTTCCGAAACCCAAAGGCCAGGAACATGGTTGCCATGGCTTAGAGTAGCCAAGCCTGACTTCTGCCACCTGGCTCGAGTTTGTCCCCCGGACTGCAGAAAGGGTCTAACTTTGCTGTCACTGATATAAAACCTGGGGGCGTATTGCTACAGCTGGCCCCCCACGCATGGTCACCGGTGAGCACTCCCAACTCAGGGTGTTTCATGGGGAAGCCGTATCATGTGAGGACTCAGGATGACATCATGCCATTGGGATGGGGCGGTTTCTGGGCAAAACTTGCCCTCTGTGTGGCTTCACTCCACAGCCTGCTCAGTGGGGCAGAGCAGGCTTTATGACTGGGTGCGAGGACCAAAGCAAGGCTGCCCCATGATTCTTGAGACAGAGACCAGACCCAGTACAGAACCTTCCATCCCATCTCCCACTCAGTGCCTACGGGTCAGTCCAGGTTAGTGGGGAAGGGACCCAGCTGGAAGAGAACATGCCTGCCATCATCTGAGCTATCCAGATCCCCCCGCCCCCGCCTCCGCCCTCTCTCCCTCTTTCTGACACACGGCCTGTAACCAATGAGCCGTAGCCTCTGCAGCACAGATGCCCCTGGAAGGGCAGCCAGGAGGAAAGCTGCACTGCCAGACCCATCTCCAGCCCTGCCACTTCCCAACTGTGTGACCCAATAAGTTAATTAACCTCCAGGAGCCTCAGTTTCCTCAACCATCAAAGTACCATAATGCCTGTGTGCTGCCCAGGGCTGTTGAGTCAACGGATTCATCAGTATGAAACGTGGGTGCTCATGGGCTCTCTGTCCCAAACATTGCCAGCACCCTTGGCGTCACCCCCACCTTCCCAACAACATCACTTTATAATGCCGACCCCATCCCACGCGATCCACCATGTTCTGGGCACGTCTGTGCCTCACTCGGCTAGGCAGGGCAGGATGGTGTCACTGTGACACTCCACCAGAGTGCTCAGACTGGAGAGGAGAGGGAGACTGGCCTGCTCTGCTCCCAAGACAGCTGGGGGAGAGGGCTGTGAGCAGCAGTTCAGACTTCTCTTCTGTCCCTATGCAAAGAGTGTGGTGTGGAGCCTAGCGCATCACAAATGCAGAGTACACCTGCCATGACCACTGTGTAATGAAGAGACAGTATGGGCTTTCCCTGAATTTCCCTTCTGGCCCCCACCTCTCCTGACTTAACCCTTTCCTAGGCCTCATTTATTTATGTCAGCTTTATGCAAGGTATTTCCCATGAGCCAAGTTAAACCCTCAATGAAATGAAGCTCGCATAAACAAATGAACACACCAGACAGTCTTCAATGTCCCCAGCCCCACCAAGTGCTCATGTCTTCCAGAGGGGTTCCCATCGATCGCTCTGCACTCCCTGACCCCTGGCACCTGACCTCTCTCCTCCCAGAGGAAAGAGCACATCAGCAACTTTCCTGCCACCATCCATAAACCTTGCTGAGTTAGACCCTCATCCTTCTTTCTGATTAGACCTTCCGCTCCGTTTGTCATCCGTCCGGGTGATCTACTTCCCTCCAGTCTGTCAAGTTGCCCCATAACCTCGTTCCCAGGGACTTCAATCTCTCAAAACCGGACTCAGATTTATTGTGAGGGACGTTCCCAGAATAGGAATTGCCTTGTCTCCCTTTGCAGGAAGATCAAAGACCTCAGGGCCCCTCCCTGTGGGCTGTTCTGGTGCCTCCCCCCACCAACCCCACAGTGCTCCACCAGCCACAGTAACCCCGACACCATGGGGTGGGACTAACAGATAGTGAGGGCCACAGGGGCATGGCAGCAGGGTCACAGCTCAGCTATAAGGGGAGACCCCCAACCAAGAAAGGCAAGACTAAGCTCAGAAAGACTGTGATCTTGCTGTGACCTCACTCCGTTTTCAACTGATAGACCCATACTTTCGGGAGTGTGTAGCATCCAAGATCAGCAGAACTTGCTCAGCCCTCTCCATGAGTAAATAAGGTCCTCTGGAAAATGGACTTCATTCAGCCCATATGGCTCTGAGCTGATGTGACCTCATCCTCGGAAGCCATACAGCATCAGAAATGTCAATGGGGACAAATGGCATATCTCAGCTTGCTAGCACTGTCAGCTGGTGAGCCAGGTGTCTCGCTCCCTAGGGCGGGGTGAGAAGGTATGTCTGCTAGTTTTATGTCAACTTGACACAAGCTAAAGTCATCTGAGAGGAGAGGACTTCAATTACGAAAATACCTTCATAAAATCAGGCTGTAGGCAAGCCTATAAGGCATTTTCCTAATTAGTGATTGATGAGGGAGGGCCCAGCCCATTGTGGGTGATGTCATCCCTGGGCTGGTGGTCCTGGGTTCTATAAGAAAGCAGGCTATGCAAGCCATGGGGCGCAAGCCAGTAAGCAGCACCCCTCCATGGCCTCTGCATCAGCTCCTGCCTCCAGGTTCCTTTCCCGCTTGAGTTCCTGTGCTGACTTCCTTTGATGATAAAGAGTGATATGGGAGTGTAAGCCAAGTAGACCCTTTCCTTCCCAATTTGCTTTTTGGTCACGATGTTTCATTGCAACAATAAAACCCTAACTAATACAGAAGGCTTGCCTCAGTTTACCCACCACATATAACAGTGGTTCTCAACCTGTAGGTTACAACCCCTTTGGGGTTTGCATATCAGATATTTGCATTACAATTCATAGCAGTAGCAAAATTACAGTTATGGTGTATCAATAAAATAATTGTATGGTTGGGGGTCACCACACATGAGGAACTGTATTAAAGGATCGCAGCATTAGGAAGGTTGAGAACCACTGACATAGAACCTTCCAGAGACAGACAGTTGATCTGCATGCTCCTGCACCTCTACTCTAAAGCTTGATACAAAGTACCTCCAGGAGTTGTTAAATGGATGAACAGATGGACAGAGATGAGGGGTGTGTTTGGTACATGAAATGTAAATGTATAGGGCACGTATATGACACTTTTCATTTTCTTTGAGAAATAATAAAACCATCAGACAGATGCCCATGGTACCTGTCTTACTTTTCTATTCCTATGAAGAGACACCATGACCAAGGCAACTCATGAAAGAAAACATTTATCGGGGCTCACACAGTCCCAGAGAGCGAGAGTCCATGATCATCGTGATGGAGAGCATGGCAGCAGACAAAGAGGCAAGGTGCTGGAGCAATAGCTGAGAGCTTACATCCATAAGCATGAAGCAGAGAGAGAGAGAGAGAGAGAGAGAGAGAGAGACAGAGAGACCGACAGAGAGACAGAGAGACCGACAGAGAGACAGAAAGAGACAGACAGACAGAGAACTGGGAATGGCATGGGCCTCTGAAACCTCAAAGTGACATCCCTCCTCCAACAAGGCCACACCTCCCAATCCTTCCCAAACAGTTCCACCAACTACAGACCCAGCATTAAAACATGAGCCTAAGAAGACCATTTTCATTCAATCTACCACAGCACCCTTGCTCATTCCTTCTGTCCTTTCTATTTGGTAACAGTTGGCATGGCCTTGTTGGTCCCACAACTCAGAGGAATCTGGATTCTTGGCATCACCACAGATTACCAGGAAACTTGGTGACTTAAGTCTGAGGAACACATAGGGTAGAAACTGCTTCTAGATAACTGCTTGGGACCTTCCTAGCATATGGTCTTGGAGAAGTCCAGTCTTCCCCCTTATCCTGTAACTGGAACAGTAATGCACTGATCCCAGAGCCATTGAGGATGAGGCGGACAGGGGACCTGGGCTAGTATGCATTGCCTCTGTTGTCAGTAGGTTCCTTGGCTCATCCTTGCCAGTGGTAGTTTTGGAATCCTGGAGTCTGACAGGCAAGGTGTAGACACTAGGTTAGGAGGTGGCTCTGGAGGCAGCATTGAGAGGGATGGGATGCATATATATGCTGCTCCAGTAATTCTAGAAGAAAGCAACCCCCCTAGGCCACATGCATGGGGGTGAGAAACTCTCTCTCTCTCTCTCTCTCTCTCTCTCTCTCTCTCTCTCTCTCTCTCTCTCTCTCTCTCTCATGAGCTACTATGATCAAACAAGAAATATCAGAAGGCAAGTCTTTGCAAGCTAGAAGCACAGAGAGTTTGGGGCATGGCAGGTTCCTAGGGTCCAGACTCCCACCTGTGTTCCGGATTCCAGGCATAATGTGAAACATAGAATGATTCTTCTGTGGTCTGTAGAGGACAGACCTGAGATCCTGCTGCTGCACCTGGGTGTATCTGAGTAACATCTATGTGCTAACACACCTGCTGATGTGACCATATGCCTGGGAAGGGGGAAGGTGTCCTCCAGGGAGCTGAGTTGGATTGTGGTACTGGCTTCCAGAAAAATCTTTGGGGGATGAACAAAGGTTCTTTCCTGGTCTAGGTCATGTGGTAAAGCTGAGGACAGATATGAGTCCACCTGGGGAGGCCCAGGGCTCTGCAGTTTCAACAGAAAGTGCTTGGGCTGCGCGTGACCCCCGTGCTTTGGCCAGCTTTATTTTCAGCCTCCTGATTCCTGGAGCTAACAGGAACAAGGTTTTCCCAGAGTTACTTTCTGCCTCCTAAATTTTTAAAGGCTGAATCTGTGTTTTATTAAAACAACAGCTGGGTAAACCTTCCAGCATGCTCTCTGTACTCTCCTCTGGGCTCTTGGGAAGGCATGGAGCAAGGCTAAAACACACAGCCTTGTGCTGCGTCCACAGTACCCAGGAATGATTTTTTTTTTTTAAGTTCACTGTGGCAACACGCATGGATGTTTCCCTTGAGAACATGCCTCATCCAAGTTTCTCAATTAAAACCACAAGAAGAGTTATGTTTTTAGCCAATAGAAGGAGGCTTTCACTCAGCCCCGATGTTGTGTGCAGTTGTGGGGGCTGTCCCAATACTCATCTGACATGTGATGGCATGGGCGGCATAGGCAGAGGAGAGATGCCCCCTGACTCCTTACCCCCACCCACAACCACCGCTACCCCCAACCACCACCACCACCACCACCACCCCCAACCACCCCCCCCAACACCACCACCACCACCACCACCACCACCACCACCACCCCCAGCCCATCGACATCTGGGACAAGTAGAGGGGCTGGACCTGGGCTCACGGGAGTGAGAGGGCTGTCCCTGTCGGGAGGGAGAGTGGCCCCTGTACCTTGCCTGGGTAACACAGGGGAGCTGGCCCTGATGGTGTAGGTGTGGTAGAGCCAACCCTGAGGGCATGAAGACAGGAGAACTGGCCCCGCCCCTCACTCATTGCTGCTAGGGGTGAATTAGGCAGGGCAGTGCTGGAGAGCTCACCTGGTGTTGAGGACAGGGGAGAAATGTCATGCTGACCAACCCTGCAACTACCCACACCCAGAACCAGTTATGACTTGGCCTGCCCCAACATCCACCCCACCTATGATCTGCTGGAACATGTGAAGGGGCCTGACCCACAGACCCAAAGCCGCAGGATCTCTCCAACCTAGGGCAAAGACAGGGTATACAAGAACCAGACCAATGACCCTTTGCAATAAACACTTGCAAGTAAAGATATACGGATAAAGGGCTTACTGCGTGACTCACTGTGTCACAACACAGCTTCCATGGCATGGCAAGCTTTTTAATTTTTTTCCTTTTTTTTTTTCTCTTAAATTTTGTTTTATTTGGGGGAGGTTGCAGGGGCAGAGGGCAGATACAAAGGGACAGGAAATGAATGGGATGGAGATGTATGATATGAAAGACACACAGAATAAATAAAACAAAAGTTAAAAAAATTCATCCCTGGTGCATGAGCAGGCCTTTTGGAGCCCACTTCTATGATGGGACACCTCGCACAGCCTTGAGGCAGGGGGAGGGGCTTGGACCTGCCTCTACTAAATGTACCTCCCCAATGGAGGCCTTGCCTTCTTGTAGGAGGGAATGGAGGGTGGGTAGGGAGGGGGAGGCTGGAGGGGCAGAAAGAGGGAAGAGGGGGATCTTTGATATGTAAAATGAATAAAAAAAATTTCTTAATTAAAAGAAAGGCTTTCCTGAAAACATACCTGCTGTGGGATGGTCTGTATGTCAAGTGTGTTGCTGATTGGTCAATAAATAAATCACTGATTGGCCAGTGGCCAGGCAGGAAGTATAGGCGGGACAAGGAGGAGAATAAAGCTGGGAAGTGGAAGGCTGAGAGAGAGACACTGCCAGCCGCCACCATGACAAACAGCATGTGAAGATGCCAGTAAGCCACAAGCCACGTGGCAAGGTATAGATTTATAGAAATGGATTAATTTAAGATATAAGAACAGTTAGCAAGAAGCCTGGTACAGCCATACAGTTTGTAAGCAATATAAGTCTCTGTGTTTACTTGGTTGGGTCTGAGCAGATGTGGGACTGGAGGTGAGAAAGATTTGTCCTGACTGTGGGTCAGGCAGGAAAACTCTAGCTACATATACCCTTCCCTCCCCTGAAGCTAGACTGACTCAATCAATGTCCTGGGTCCATGCATGTATGGAATGGACATGAAGTAAGCTTTTGTATAGCCACAGCTACCCTCGAAGACCCAGCATCGCCTGCTTAGAAAGGTCTTATGCATCTACCACAGCTATTTCTCTGGCCTGGCCCTCCTCCCCATCTGTACCATTATCTCCTCAGCTATAAGAACCATTGTGCCTTAGGGGACCATGAACCTGCACTGGGCTGTGGCCTCCTCAGCTTACCTGTCCACTGAGGCAGTCTTTTCAGAAAACAGTGCTTCTTCCTGGTCCCCAAGGCATTTCTTAACATTAAGCCAGACTTCCCACAGCTCAGGCCTCTTTCCACGAAGCAACCAACATTCCTGTCCTGGCACATGTCAAAATGAGTAAGTGGAGGGTTTTGAATAGATCACTTTGTGTGTGTGTGTGTGTGTGTGTGTGTGTGTGTGTGTGTGTGTGTGTGCAGATATACATATGTAGGGCTGTATGTGCCCATGAATGTGGAGGTAAAGGTCAGTCTCATCTGTTATTCCTCAGCTGCCATCCAACTTGTTTTCTGAGGCAGTCTCTTGCTGGCCCTAGTGCTGACCAAGAAGGCTAGGCTGGCAGGCCATCCAGCCTCAAGGATCTGTCTCCACCTCCCCAGAGCTGGGATGACAGGAGCATGCTACCATTCTCTGCTTTAAAAAAAAAAATAGTATGTTATATTCTTTGAAAATCTCACACATTCATATAATATCTTTTAATCCAATACTACCTCCTCCTCTCTCCAAATTTCTGGGTTCTGGTAACCAAACTCAGGTTCTCATACTTCACAGCCAGCAATTGATCAATATGATCTCTCTCTTTATCAATATGATCTCTTTATCAATATGATCGATCTCTCTCTCTCCAGTCCCAAGATAATTTCTTAAATAAGTAAAAACCTAGAGAATGTGGGTCTGAGTCCTTTTGTCTCATGATACCCTCAAGCCAATCCCACCTACTAGTCCATGCTGTATACTCATGACCCATTGTGCCCTGGGCTAGTGGCCTTACCTACTCCATAGCTCCCTGTAGAGTCTCACCATGTCACTGAGGATCAGGCAGGCTGACTTACTACTAGAGTACTGTCCCTGTGCACTCCAGCCACACTACCCTAAGATGTCCCAATCTGTCTCTTCCTCTCAGGAATCTCTTAAGATCATGCAGACCATCCAAGGTGACGATGATCCCTTACTGTCCTCCTCAGGAGGACCTCTGAATTTCCTAAATTGTCCTGCACCATTACGAAGGACAAGGAGACCAAGAGCAGTATGGAAGACCCCTGCCACAGAGAGGATGAAGTCCAAGGGAGACAGTAATCACCACCAGGCTTCAGTACCGGGGAAGGGGCATCATCCTGTATTAGACACCTGCTATATGCAGTGACTGGAGACAGGTACAGAAGGAGACTGGCCCAGCGGATGCTTGTAGCCTCACTGAAAAGCAGGGCATCCCTGTAGGGAAATGTAGCAAGCAGAGGACGAGTCTGCAGATCTGAGAACCAACGCTTCTGCCTGGCCCTGGTTGAGCCTCCCAACCAGGGCAGGACTGCAGCAGCCCCAGGAGAGCATGCAGTGGGCCGGGTGAAAGGAGGGAAGAGGTAGGAGCTGAGGCTGTGAGGATGCTGGGGTCCCCAAGGAGCGCAGTCACTGCGTGGGGCTCAGGGGTTGGGTATGCCCACCAGAAATGAGTTTTCCCCGAGGTACAGTATCATTCATGGAGTAGTATCATGGAACACAAATCTGAGTGTGCATGGACATGGTAGCTCATGGCAGAGATGATGTGATTTTTTTTTTTTTTACAGACTAGAAACGAAGTGTGGCACTCGTCACTGACATGAGCCCCTCCCAGCACATTTCCAGTCTATCCCACGGGGAGGGACTCTGTGTGCCAGTGTGAGGGACCCACACTGATCAATCACAGAGGAGGATGGAGTATACCGGCAACACCGTCACCAGAAGGCATAGCCATGTTCTGGGGAGCCCACAGAGGCCATTATCACTCCTCAGAAGCCTTTCCCTGGGAGACTGTGGATGGGACTTGAGAGAGAAGCATCCTATTTGCACAAAGATCCAGCTTATAAATCCTACGCTGCCTGTCCTTCGGGATGTGTACCCAGAGCCAATGCTTCCTGCTGAGCAGCTGTGGCCCTGAGAATCCAGGACCTGTAGTCTGGGAGTGCTCTGGTAGCCACGGGAGAGAGCTCACTTGGCTGGGTGTGGTGTGCCCCGGGAGGCTTGTAGTCCTCCGGCTGCTACTCTAGGCCTTCCCACCCAGCTCCCTCACAGCATCTCGGAGACGGTTTCCACGCAGCATGTTCGGAGCCCTCATTTTACTGCAAGACAGGCTAGCAGAGGTTCGTGAGCAGTGCCGTTTCTCATGTGCCTAGCCTCTGACATCCAGGTGACGGGGAAGCCCTTGGATCTTCCTTTATTTTTAATTATTCATTACATTTGCTATCTGACAATTTCACACATGACTGTTATCCCCACACATCTTATCTTCCTCCCACCTCTTCAGTCAGTCTGCTTCCCACTTGAATTTAAACACAATCATCTGTATGACCATGGGTTTGGAACTATCCCCTGGAGCCTGGCAGGCTCACCTGTGGATACACAGCTGAAGACAATGATGTCTCCCTCCCTAGAATCTGCCAGTAGCCAATAGTCTAGCAGTCAGGGATACGGTCCATAAGCACCTCTCTGCACAGGGTTGACTGTGGACAGGCCCAGTGCCAGTAAGAGGAGTAAGTGAACTCAAGGGTGCAACGTCATGCCCAAAGGTGGCATTTCACAGCTCTTCTTCTGTTCTTACATTCCCTCCCCATGTTCCACAGTGTTACCTGAGCCTTAGATAGGGTGGTGTAAGTGTCCTGCTTGGGACGGAGCTCTCAACTGTGACGTATTCTCAGCATGCTGGGCAGCCACACATCTCTGCATTCATCCATGGTTCACTGCAGAGAGAGGCTTCTGGATCCATGGGTACAAAAATAGATATTTACAAGGCAAGTTGGTGCTGTCTTGACTTAAACAACAGAAGTAAGTCCCCACCTAGAGCCCATGGCTTCCCAAAGCATGGGCTTTTGACTGGGTTTATAGCACCAGACATGGGCTCTCTCTTATAGAGTGAGCCTCAAATCCAGTCAGAGAGCAGTTGGTTACCCCCACTTCTGCACAGACGGGGTTCATCTGCCTGGCAGGTTGGAGTCACGGTTCACAGCATTCTTAACATGTTCCCATTAAATGATGTCAAGTAAATATGATCATTGTTCAAACAAATGAATCTATGTCTCTCTTCTCTGTGGGAACCCTGCAAAGTCATCTGCTTTCATATTTTCCTTCAAGTGATCTGTGCACGTGATTTTCCCTGGCTTGTGGGTCCTAGAGAAGCAGTCCTCGGCACTCCACGCCCTGCCCTCCCACTCTGTGTCCCGTCCACGCGTGTGTCATTTCCACGCTACAAAGGCAGATCTGCTTAGCCCTCACAGAACGAAGAGATGGTTGGCAGCAGAGTGGTCCTATGACAGCTGGGAATTTTCTCAAAGGGCAGCAGACAATAAGAATATCCTAAACCAGAAGCCTGGAGATCTCCCCAGATACAAAGACAAGGAGGGTCCGTAAACTGATGCCAATAAATAATTGATGGCCCCGGGTACTAGAACCAGACAAGCTTCATGTGCTTTGAATAAGCTTTAAAAAAATCTGTTTGCTTAGTAAATCTTTAATAAATGCACATGTTTAATGTATAAAATAATACAGGTGGTGCAGGAAAAAGAAAATGTGGGCAGGGGCTGAGGAGGGAGGACGGAGGAAAGGGAGGGAAGGGAAGGAAGCCTCGGGTCTTCCAGAACTTCCCTGAGGTACATCTGTTCTCACAGTACACTGTATTTTATTCTTCCATGTCTCTGAGGATTTCATTATTGTTTGCCTACACGGACTATTTTTATCCTATTTGTTTATTTTAAACAGTTTTGAATATTTCCAATCACATTTGAAGGATTGTTTGTGGTGTAGGTATCAGAACTGAAGTCAAGCCAGGGTCTGGTGCCTGATAGGTGAGTGTTCTACCACTGAGCAACACTACCAGACCCCTCCAGGCACATTTGTGAGTGAGGTTCTGCAGGTTGGTGGCAGGCTTTTCTTTAGAGGTGAGCAGGAGTCCCCAGGTGTCACAATTATCATCTTTACTTCAAGGTGCCAGCAGTCCTGACCCCTGTGTGCTCACCTTGTTCTCTGAGGATCTTTAAAGAAGAAGGGAGGACTTGGGCCTGTCTGTGGAGTGAAGCACTGGTACCTTGCAAAGCAGGTCTGCCTGGGATTGGCTGTCTCCACTGTATCCATCATCCCTCTGCTGTGACTCCCTGTGTCCAGCATCCCTCTGCTGTGGTGCCCTGTGTCCAGCATCCCTCTGCTGTGACTCCCTGTGTCCAGCATCCCTCTGCTGTGACTCCCTGTGTCCAGCATCCCTCTGCTGTGGTGCCCTGTGCCCAGCATCCCTCTGCTGTGGTGCCCTGTATCCAGCATCCCTCTGCTGTGGTGCCCTGTGCCCAGCATCCCTCTGCTGTGGTGCCCTGTGCCCAGCATCCCTCTGCTGTGGTGCCCTGTGCCCAGCATCCCTTTGCTGTGGTGCCCTGTGCCCAGCATCCCTCTGCTGTGGTGCCCTGTGCCCAGCATCCCTCTGCTGTGACTCCCTGTGTCCAGCATCCCTCTGCTGTGGTGCCCTGTGTCCAGCATCCCTCTGCTGTGACTCCCTGTGTCCAGCATCCCTCTGCTGTGACTCCCTGTGTCCAGCATCCCTCTGCTGTGGTGCCCTGTGTCCAGCATCCCTCTGCTGTGGTGCCCTGTGTCCAGCATCCCTCTGCTGTGATGCCCTGTGTCCAGCATCCCTCTGCTGTGACTCCCTGTGTCCATCATCCCTCTGCTGTGACTCCCTGTGCCCATCATACCTCTGCTGTGACTCCCTGTGTCCAGCATCCCTCTGCTGTGACTCCCTGTGTCCAGCATCCCTCTGCTGTGACTCCCTGTGTCCAGCATCCCTCTGCTGTGACTCCCTGTGTCCAGCATCCCTCTGCTGTGATGCCCTGTGTCCAGCATCCCTCTGCTGTGATGCCCTGTGCCCAGCATCCCTCTGCTGTGATGCCCTGTGCCCAGCATCCCTCTGCTGTGGTGCCCTGTGCCCAGCATCCCTCTGCTGTGGTGCCCTGTGCCCAGCATCCCTCTGCTGTGACTCCCTGTGTCCAGCATCCCTCTGCTGTGATGCCCTGTGTCCAGCATCCCTCTGCTGTGACTCCCTGTATCCAGCATCCCTCTGCTGTGATGCCCTGTGCCCAGCATCCCTCTGCTGTGATGCCCTGTATCCAGCATCCCTCTGCTGTGGTGCCCTGTATTCAGCATCCCTCTGCCTCTCCACTCTGCTCCTCCATCATATGCACACACCACTCATGCCTGCTGAGCAGGAACAGCTCCTCCTCCCCTGCCAGTGCTCCAGACAGTCTCCTGGAACTCCTGTGCTGACGGCTCCTCTCCCAGCTCATCTTAAAGAGATCTTAGGAAGTAAAGAGATAAACACTGAGGCCAACCTGTCATCTCAAGCCAGAAGTCTAGCCCTCCCTTGCAAACAAAGGATAGCTAGCTGACAGGCCCAGCAGCTCCCAGGGAGCAGGAGGGGAGAAGACAGTGTATCTGGGGATACTTTCTGGGGGTATGCAGTATTCAAGATGCCTGACGCCAAAGAGATGAGAGGCCCGTGCATGAAAGGCAGGGTCGGTCAGCTGGGGTCTTTCTGGAAAAGGAGGGAGGAGAAAGACAGGGAAGAATTTACCAGAAGTGCTTGGATCCTGAACCATTTAGTCCACCTGATACTTGGGGTTTGTTATAGTTTTCTGGTTGAGAATGTAGAAAGTTGTGCTGAATGATGATTTACCTGTGGAAAGGTCCCAATTCTTCAAACACCTTCCTAACTCCTGTGATGCCTGGTCTCTCCATAGCCACCAGAGCACACTGTCATACTATGTCATACATGGACATGTTCAATGGCATGCATGTGGGAGCAAATCGAGATGAGCACCTTCTGTGGCCCTGTCCCTGAATTCTGTCCCCTGTAACATGCGGCCTCCTGGAGACAGTGAGTGCCAGAGAGTAGCAGAGCCTCACACATGGGCCCCAAAGCACAGAAAGCTTTCAACTCATTGATTGAGGGTCAGAAACTCCGTTAACAACTCTTCAGTGATTAGCCAGGAAACCGGTACAAAATGGCCCTGAATTCTCTCACTTCCTGTACTTACAAAGAAACAGGCATACTGTGAGGCAGAGAGAGGAAACTGAGGCATGTGTAACCTGGATTTGAACCTGCATCTCCGTGGCCCAAAGGCCACATACATCACTGCCGTCTCCTAACACCACAGAGCACCACAGACACCACCCAGTGCTACACTAACAACACACCAAGAGCAGGCTGGAACAATGCTAGTGCCACGTGGTACCACATAAACACCACGCTAACCATGCCAATCTCACACCAGCACCACACTAAGCACACTCATCTCACCCTACCACACACTAACCACACTAGCACACACTAACCACACTTACTCACACTACCACACACTAACCACACTCACCTCACACTAGCACACACTAACCACACTCACCCCACACTAACCACACTCACCCCACACGAGCACACTCTAACCACACTCACCCAAAACGAGCACACTCTAACCACACTCACCCCACACTAGCACACACTAACCACACTCACCCCACACTAGCACCATGCTCACTCCACACTAGCACCACACTAATGCCAGCAACGGGCACCAATCTACGCAAAAGACTAAGCATTACCTTCACAAGAGAACACTGACTCCCGTGTGCCGGGACCTACATGCCACAATATGAACCAAATCTCAGTTTTGTTGGCACAAAACAACATGAATGGAGGAACATCTGTGGCAGCTAGAGTGATAAACTGAACCTCTCACACAGGTCCCAGGACGAAGTCCCTCATCACAGTATGTGGCATCCAGACACAAAATCCCAGTGTCTAAATCCCTCCTCGTGCTGTGGAAGTACTTCTGTCGGCTGCCACCATGTGCCAGCAGAACTCAACCAACATATGAGTAGCCTGGTTACGGCCATTGGAAGTGGGGGCTTCAACACACTCTGGGGCTCCCTCGTTCAGTTGCGGACACACCCGTATCTCTTTCATGCTTCCTCACAGAAACGCTCGGTAGAGAGCAGCCACCACCATGCCATGCCCTGGTTGGCGCACACAGCTCTCAGAGCTGCGGCCCACAGGACTTCTGCTTCTTTCTCTCTTCAGTACCTCAGTCCACTCTAACAGGGAGATGAGGTTCCGTCTGCAGCAGTCGGTGGGGTCCTCGTGCAGTGGCCCATCCCAGGCACTGGGTGGGCCGTCGTGGGCAAGTCTGTATCTTGACCATGAAGCATGTGAAATGGTGCAGAAAACCACACACACCCAGGCACAAATGGGCAGAGCCAGAGGCGAGGACGTCTGCATCGGGGTGGTTTGTGTTAGGACCCATAGCCCAGCTCTGATGAGTTCACAAGGCCGGCTTACAAGACGTTTTATGGAAAGAGTCTGGGTAAAGAATCCACAGGCCTCCCTGCTCTGACTTACTTGTGAGCTGTACTTGTAGCAAACTAAGATGGTTTCTTAAATCAGAGAGTACATTTCCCCCTTGCAAGCAGAGTCTAACTGGAAGTCTGGCTGGACCCGGGAATGGGTAGCAACAATAAGCTACTAGGGACCAGGTAGCCAGCTAGGACTAGGAACCGCTGTCCAGTGTACCAATCTTGGGCTTTGTCCCCTCTTCTCCCTAGAGAGGTGGGGGCTGGAGAGAGCAGCTTCCCACAGGCTTTTTTAACAAAGCTTGGTGCAATGCACCTCACCACAGCTAACGGAATCATTCAGGTGAGTGACTCCCTCCACTTGCTCAACATGGGTTCTTAAAGGAGTTTCAGCAGCAGCCGGCATACAAATCAAAGCTCAGGCAGAGCAGTCTTCTCTCAGTGGCTCTCCTTGCTTCACTAGGCCACATTGCTCAAGTGATCTGGGCAGGCTGAGTGCTGCTTCCCCCAGCACTGTGCCATGAAATCCTGTCTACAGAGCTAGCACTCCCAGGTGGATGGGCTAGATCCTTCCAGCTGTCAGTCAGAGTGCCTGGGAATGATTCTATTCAGGGCACCGCACCATCAGAGGGAAGGCAGTGACGGGGAGTCGGGAGCCATGCGCTTTTTAATTATCTGCAGATCTCAACTGCAGAAATGATACTTCTGTCAAAGCAAAGGGTAACTAACGATTTTTCTGTGTGTGCTCAGCAGAGTGTGCCAAGAATTATGATAAGGGCAACACCTCATCCGCTCAGACCTTCCAAAGACTGCTTGGGTTTCTCTCTCAGCAATACTGAGGAAAAATAGAAATGATATCTATGGGTCAGACCAATGGACCTGTTTGATGGGGGTTAATGGAGATGAGAGATAAGAATACCTCGTCACCATTCTGATGCACTCAGTGGTCAAGTCAGGGAGAGATTCAGATCATCAGGGACAGCATGTTTATTAGGGTAACGAACTAACATGCACTTCATTCTAAATCAGCTTGTCTGTGGCTCAGGCACTCTGTGGCCAGGCAGCACTCACAGACCTCCCACAGGGCCTGGTGACAGAGCCTGAGTGTCTCCATCTGTGACTCTGTTACAGCACCTTTGTTACCTCTGCACTCAGCTGGCCTGAGCTCGGGATCAGGGCCACTGGGATACTCACAAGTGGCCACAAGTGGGAATCCATCTTGTTTCTCTCTCTTCCCTCTCACCACCTAGCCCTGATCACTCCCATCAGGTGAGTGCACAGGAGAGGATAAATCTAAGACAGAAAAACCGGAATGTTCCAGCTAAAGGTCTGGGGGAAATGTCCTAATGATCCAGGCAGTACTGGAAGTTCCCAGTGAGCATCGGGTACCCTGGGAAGATCCCCTAGTAAGTGGACTCTGACATGACTCAGGCTTCCTAGCAAGCTGCGCAAATCTGAAGCAGATCCAAAAAAGCACAATGCATTTGTCAGCCCAGGCCCCGTTCTACAACACAGCAGACCAGTTTAGTCAACAGAAACTGACATTGCCATAGTCCTGCAAGGTGCAAGTCCATGACCAGAGTGCCAGCAAGGCCAGGTGCTGGCAAGGCCTCTCTCTGGTTCCAGACAGCCCATGTCTTCAATCAGACAGATCACCCTGGCCTATCTTCTTATCAGGGCACTAATCCTGGGATGGGGACACCACCTCATGGCTTCATATAACCCTAATCATTCCCAAATGCCATTGCAGGAAATTCCATCCATGCACACACTAAAATTACCTTGTGTCATGTGAGACAGTCCTCATGATCTGAACCCACCTCCTCCAGCTTTGAGCAAGGATTTCTTGGCATAATCATGGTTTGTGTTTCTGACTGAATATCTGTGAGCAGAGATTGATATGCTCCAAGATGTGGTACACCACGGCTGATCTCTATCCACTAGATGCCAGTAACACCCCACAGCTGGGACATTCAAAACTATCTCCAAAGATTCCCAAATGTCCTGAGGGAGGCAAGAACACCCTTGGCTGAAAACCACAGACTTAAAGAGAACTCATATCTCACAACATGGTATGCACAGGATATAATCTAAGACTACTCCTTATCCTAGGAACCAGGAAAATCTGATTCTCAAGGTTAAAGACAGCCAGCACATGCCAACCTTGAGATGCACTCAGTGTCTGAATTATCTATTTATCAACATCAGCTATTATTGCTATGCTCCAAAGATGAAGATGAACACTGTTGGAAAAAAAAAAAAAGAAGGCTTTAAATACCTGCAGAGAAACAGCATTTACACAGTGGAAATGTCAGAGCAGAAAAATACAGTGCATAGGAAGAAAAAACAAAGTCCCAGGAAGTCTTCAGTTGGAGACTTCAGATTACAGGAAAAAGCTAAAGACCTTGAAGATGGTTACATGCAGTTTATCTCAATAGGAAGAAAGGAAAGAATAGCAAGTATAGTGTTTGAACCCTACGTGGGGCAGGGCTGGAGAGATGGGTCAGAAGCAAATAGTGGACTACTCTTGCAAAGATAGCTTCCCAGTACCCACATCGATGCCTCACAACAACCTGTATCTCCAGCTGCAGGGCATCCAATGTCTCCTCTGGCCTGTGTGCACCTACATTCACATTCACAAACCACAGAGACACAGATGTATACACATAATTAAAAATAACAATAAACACTTAAAAAATAAATGATGAATGAAAGAATTAAAGGAAAGGAGGGAGGAAGGAGAGAACGAGGGAGGGAGAGTGGGGGAGGGAGAAACCTGCTGGGTAATATCAAACTCCTGACCAAGAAACTCCCCAGCCCAGATGGTGTTACTGAAATTCTGCCAATGCCTAAGGAGTAAGTAAAACACATTAGACCACACTGATACTCGGTTCGTAAGTCCAGCACCGCTGATGTCAATTGTAGGCAGATGAGGAAACCAGAGACTTGGCCTTCATGGATATAACACAAACTCCCGGGCATGATGTTAGCAACCGAAAGCAGAGGTGCTGTGTAAGGACAGTGGACTGAGCAAAGGGCCTTTCTGGAGCATTGGGAAATCAGCCATCCGCCATGTGAACGGACTGAGGGAAACCACACAATCTCACCAGCAGACACAGGAGACACATTCGACAAAATCCAGCTTCCATCCGTGTGAAAGTTCTTGTCGCAGAACAGAAAGGCATTTCCCCACCCTGACACAGGTACCTCTGAAATGCAGAATTTACCCTCACACTTGCCTCAGAAGTTTGCCGTCCTCGCTCCTGGCTGTGCAAGCCTTGGGAAGTTGAGCCAAGTGTATGCTCCCAGATCTGATGTTCTCAGCCCTCAGCTAGGGTCAGTGTGGGAATTCTCCACATGAACAACCCATCATTTTCTGCCAGAGCTCTGTAGCGGTTTGGCTAACCATATTGTTCAGAACCCACAGAATAATTCAGTTCAGTTTTTGCAAATGTATCTGCTTTGCTTATCTGCTTTTTTCTCCCTTTTATCCTAATGAAAGGTTTATGTCAGGACCTTTCTAAACAGGTGTGGTTTAGAAACAAAAGCTTCCTAGTGAGATCTGAGCTTGCTTTACACAGCAGGGCTGCATGAGGGGATGACTTGACCATGTGCATGATCCACTAGGTGTCTTGGATAGTCTGCACTTGGCTGTGCTGGGGGGAGATCTTTTGCTCCACCCCCTTGGCATTCCTTTAAAAGGCCTTTAGTAGCAACAGAAGGGGCTGATGGGTTTTGACCCAGGCCTTCCCTAGGCTATACTATGTTTCTAACTGTCTCTCTTTCCTCTATATTTTTATCTATGTATTCCTTTAATTTTTTTTCCCTGCTCAAGAGTCTCCGGGGAAAGAAAAAGAGGGAGCTGGTCTCCCTCAAACAGGCAGACACAAAAACCGCACGCCTACACACAAGAGTGAAAAGGAAGGTAGGATGCAAGCTCCACCTACTCTGACCCAGGGGGAGCCTGGCAAGTATCCATGCATGGCAGATGGACAGTAGGCTCTAAGGAGTGACCTAGCTCTCCACTGTCGAGCTGTGGCCTTCAATAGACACCTACCCATTCTACCTGTGGGATTCAACAGCCTAGATGGGAAGGTCTGAGAGGGGATCCATGTGGTTTTCTGCCACTAACCAGGTGTGGTCAGATGTGGTCAAGTGTACAATATCTGACTTGCCTACCAATCTTGATAAGTCAGTGGCTTAGTGAACAAGAGTGGAACCAGAGACCGAAGGTCAATGAGCCCCATTTCCTACATTCCAGACATATGGGCATCAGGTGACATTATCAACCAGCGAGGAAGAAATCAGGATGCAAGCATCCTGAAAAGGGGTGAGTCACCTACATCTCCAGATGCACTAACTGTCATCTGCTACCCCGGGCTCACAGTCCTATTGCTCTGGACACTGTGCAGTGGGTCAGTGTGCTATGACTGATTCACAAGTCACCTACCAAACTACATGTGGGACAGAGAGAAGAGACAAAGAAAAAGAGAAGGGGTGGGGTCTTAGCCGTCTCAGTAAGTTCAGAGTGACCGAGAATCAGGGCATGCCTGCCAGATGTTACTGCCTTTTAACACAGTTATGCATGAGATGTTTAACCAGCTCATCTGAGATTGCCTCACCCAGGGTCATCCCACAGCCAGGTTGACGAAAGCCATTACTGACCCTTGGGAATGAGCTGCAGACAGAATGACCCCAGATGGAAAGGACAATGGTATCAGCCCTCTCTGAGTCTGGCAACTCAGCCCACTTCCTGCCTCACTAGGGTCCTACCTTAGGGACTGCCAATGCTCTTTCCTAAAAGGCAGTCCTCCTGGCTTTGCTGTGCTAACCCCGCCCTGTCAAGTGGTGACTCCCACATCTGGTACTACCCAGACCCTCAGCACAACCTAGTGGAGGTTCAGAATACACATGAAAAGATGTCGCCTCAAGGGGCCCTGGCCCCACTTCATCCCCAATATCCTTCGAGCACAACGGCTTAATTTATTGCTGTTGACACTAAGTGGGCTGCAGATTAATTTGTGGCACGAGGTCAGTCAAACTTCACTTTACCATCTCCAGGGTTTTGCCCTGCATATGTAAGATCTATTATCTGCCTTGTTCCAACACAATAAAGTAGAAGTCTCATTCTTTTATAAGAAGTTAGCTTATACACAGAAGGAAAAGAAGAAAGTTATTTGTTATATAAAAATAATTTATTCTCTGCAAAACACTCATTTGTGGAGATAGTTTGAAGTTTAGTCCCCTCTTTGGTGGTAGAGTGGCTGGGCCAGGGTGCTCAGACAACCGGCATGCCATGCGTGAACTCCAGATTTTCAGACACTGAAAGGCAAGCACTCATTAGGCTATGCCAACATCTTGTTGTCCCTAATTCATGTGTCTTTGGAGCCCTGGCCACATCCCCAGCAGCAATGACCAATGTTCCACCAATAGGTGTGGTCAGATGGTTGCCAACTGACAGACTACATTCTGTGCTGTCTACTGTTACAAAAGGAGTTGGTGTCACATCCAGCATGGCTCCAGGGACGTGGCCCGACTAGGAGCAGAGAGAGAATGAAAAAAAAAGACAAACAGAAAAGCTTAGTTTGGGTAAACTGTGCTCTTAGATGGAAAAGCCACAGAACTCTGGAAGCTCAGTGTATTATTATACACAGTTGAACAGGGAGGTGGGGTTAATGCATACAGATAAACAAGGAGGCAGAGTTTATGATATACAGCTAGATCGAGGAGACAGATTTAGCTCATCTATGTAGGGGAGAAAACTATGGTGAGCATTTTCTGCATACACTATCAATGACCACTTTTGGACCCACTAAGGAAGGCTTTACCATTTTCCTCTGAGCCTCACCTAGGAAAGGTAGGAGGGTTTGCTACTTCCTTCTGGGTCTGAGGCATTGGGGTCCTTGACGTGGCCGTGCCCACGTCAACAGTATACATTCACTCATGACTTTCTCACTCAGGGCTTTCTCTACTCCCCACAAGTTGTGGTATGTGTCTTCTTGGTAATACGGTCCAAGCTCCTTCCAGCATATTCCTGACCCTGCTTCCCCTTCTCACACACCCACAATATCTCATTTTCTACTCTATCCTGCAAAAGCATTCCGTTTCCTCTTTAGTCCCACAGGCCAGTATCATGTTACCTGTATAGTGCAAGGGGTAAAGGTATATGTGTAGGTGTGGGGAGGTGTATGGTGAGTATGGATGGATGTGGGGTGAGTGTGTGTGTGTGTGTGTGTGTGTGTATGTGTGTGTGTGTGTTCAAGTGCACACAGGCAGGGAGGTGTGGCAGCCAGAGGACAAACATTAGGTGTTGTTCCTTAGGCAGTGTCCACTTTGTTTTTTGAGACAGAGTTTCTCACTGGCCTAATGCTTACTGGTTAAGCTGGGCTGGCTAGCTCCAGAGATCCACCTATCTTTGTCTTTCCAAAGCTGCAATTACAAATGTTACAAATGTATGCAACCACACCCACTCAGCTTTCCTCTTTTATTTAATACTTAAAAGTTTTCATATGATATATTCTGATCATATTCTTTTTTCTCCCCAACTCCTCCCAGATACTCCCCTTCTCTACCCAGCCAACTTCCTGTTCTTTTTCTCTCTTTCAAATAAAAGAAGAAAGAAAAAGAAAACACCCACAAAAAAAAAAAAAAAAAAAACAGAGTCTTCCTGGAGTGTAGTTGATATACACAGTGACACTCCAATACAGAAAACTGATTTTCCCTCTCCCAGCAAGTATCAATTGCAAATAGCTTCCCCTTCTTCCTGCTAGGACTCTGACTTAAACTTGTGTGGGCCTTGTGTGTGCTGTCACAGTGTGTGCATTAGCCCTGGTGGATCTGGAAGACGAAGTTTTCTTACAATCTTTCTGCCTCCACTTCCGAATAGATCCCTGAGCCTTGAGGGGAGGGGTGAGATACAGACCACTTAGGGATGAGTGTTTCAAGGTCTCTCACTCTCTGAACATTGTCCAGTTGTGAGTCTCTTGTGTTAATTACCATCTACTGCAAGAAGAAGCTTCTCTAATGAGGTTTGGGCGATGTTCTAATCTATGGGTATAGCAGTGTGTCATTAGGAGTCATTTTATTGCTGTTCATTTACCAGAATAATTGTAGTAGGTATTCTCCTGGGCCCATGACCTCTCTAGCCTCAGGTTCTTGTCCTCATCGACAGTGTCAGCTACAGGTTCCATCTCATGGACTGGGCCTTAAGTCCTATCAGAAAGTGGTCGGTCCCCCTGCCCCGCCCCCAAAAGACAAGCACTGCATGCATTCTCATATATATGTGGATGTTAGATTTTAACGTGTGTGTGTGTGTGTGTGTGTGTGTGTGTGTGTGTGTGTTTCATTTAGAATATCCAGAGGTTAAATACCTATAGTGCTACAAAAAGACAAAGGGAAACTAGAAGGATTAAATGAGGTAGATGGGAGGGCAGGATAAAGGAGGGAATATGAGGATGGTCAACAACACTAAAGTCCTTTTGAAAAGCCATATGGAAACCTACTACTGTAGAAGCTTCGTGTGTGTGTGTGTGTGTGTGTGTGTGTGTGTGTGTGTGTGTGTGTAATTTAAATGGTGTTACCATTGAAATGGGGAAGACAAAGCCCCACTTAGACATTTTATGTTACCAAGTAAACACCTCAGTACCAAGAATGGGTTACGTCTCTTTGAGTCATTAGCCAAAGGAGTCCCATGGATCACTTCAAACATTTCAGGCTATTACCAGTGCTACTGGTTACCCTCCACAACCTGAAGGCAGACTCTATTGCTGAAGATACCATATACGTATGTCACTGAACATGGGGAAATCAAGTTGCTATTCAACTAGAAGTTTCATGCCTGCTGACAAGCATTCAACATGCTGGAAGGTGCTGTCTAGGCTACCAGAGAAGAAAGATAATCATCCATCGCTCCCAGCTATGAACACTGTGAGCTGTAATAAGGACCTGCGTGCAAGACACACTGGCACAAATGCTCTGGAGGCCACACACCAGCTTTTCAAATGTGGGTCCTGGGGATTGAACTCAGGTCCTCATGAAGGTAAGAACTTCAAGGTAAGAGACATCTCCCTACCCCCTACCTGCATTATTCTAACAGTATCTAGGCAAGGCCTGCTTCTTCCTGGCCATCCTGTAGCTACTGAGGTGAAGTTCTTCAGACTCATGTCCACCTGATGCTGTGCACACATGAGAAATCCCAGTAATGGTGCACACACAAGACTCCTTTGCATGGTGCACACGTGGGTCCCTCCTGCCATGGAGTAAGCAGCCATAAGAACCTCTTTTCATAGAATATACATAGACTTACATGTATCCATGCCATTCCTCCTTTGCTATCACAGATGATATATGTCAACCTGTCCATCCAGGGTGGTAGAAGACTGCTCCCTGCCAGTTCTGTCTCTCTGGTTTCATCTCATAAACCTCAGATAAACACCTGTACTCCACGC
Organism: Peromyscus eremicus; assembly: GCF_949786415.1. Classification (NCBI taxonomy): domain Eukaryota; kingdom Metazoa; phylum Chordata; class Mammalia; order Rodentia; family Cricetidae; genus Peromyscus; species Peromyscus eremicus. Next base: position 40,838,814 of record NC_081437.1, on the reverse strand, counting down.
ACAGACTCTGGTTATTTTAGTAGCATATTTTCCCCCAGGTGTCTTCTAATAGCATCATTTGCCTCTTTGCCAGACAACTCTCATCTCTCCCGAAGCCTTAAGACATCTTTCTAGTTCCCCTTAGGATTGCATCGCCTGTTCATAACTATCTCTCACCACCCAAGTCTGAGCTCCCTGAGAGCGGGGACATCATTACACTTCTCTGTACTCATGCCCAACCAGGTCATGCCTCCCATGGGCCCTTGGACACACTTATGAACGAGGCCCAGAGCACATGCCATACCTGGGTGAGCTCTCCTCATTCATGAGTCTGTATTGGTTCCCAACCTGTGCTGAAAGCATGCTGGTCCCTCCTCTTCCATCCTTGCAGACTACGCCAGAGCACTGGCCAGCCAGCTGGTGTTTGCTACGCCCTGCTGAGGGTGCAAGGGCAGTGGGCAAATTCAGCACCTTGATTAAGAGCAAAAGAGGAATGCCAGATGTAGTGGTACACACCCTTAATCCCAGCACTCTGAAAGCAGAAGCAAGCAGACCTCGGTGGGACCAGCTTGGTTTACATAGAGTGTTCCAGGCCAGCCAGGACTGCAGAGTAAAGGACTGAGACAAGAGAGAAGGGGGGGGGGGACCTAAGTCCCATGGGGCAGAAGCAGGCAGGACATAACTCACTAGAACAACTGGAAGGGGGGCAGTCAGATCTGATATGACTGCCTACAGGGCATGAAGCAGTTACTTATGCAAATTTATAGGCCAGTGTGTGTAACTGCAAAATACAAATCACAACTAACCTATCACAGTACAAACAGAGCCCCAGGCACTCTAGTCTGAAATGAATTCTGCTCCTGCAGCAGGCTGTTCACAGCCACCTTCATGGGACCCTGGACAGAGCCCCCTCAGCACACAGCATCAGAACCTGAAGTAGCTGTTAACTGCAGAAATACCTATAGCCAGTACCAGGCCAGAGGCAGCTACACACTTTCATCTGTACAGGCTAGATATGACCTGCAGGATTTCCTCAGCTGCCTAGGTTTGTGCACTGTGAGGTGGGGGTGGGGACAGTGGTTAAAGCGATATGGTTGTCTCTGCACCTCACAGCCATCCCTACAGCTACCATTTCCACATCGCAAAGGTGTGGTTCTTATTGTGAGGCATAGCACTAAGTCTAGAAGACCCCGCAAATATATAATACTTCCCACTTTACAAACAAAGAAACAGAGCAGAGAAGGCTAATGGCAGAGGGCAGAGGTAAAATCCAAGTCCAACAACTCAGGAGGACTGGCCTCTGAATTCCAGTTCTGCTGGGGGTGCCTGGTAGGTATGATTCCCATAATGCTATCAGCTATCAGCACAAACTCAGACAACAGGGCACAGGAAACTTCCAGCCCACCTGACTCCCCTACACCCAAATCCAATTCTCCCTGTAACAGTCCCCTCAGCATGGATTTCCTGGGAGTGCCACACACCAACTGATGTGCACTGGGCTTAAGGAAGAAGACTTACCTTGCAGGATTTGTGAAATGGAGTGGGTCTGGGCAGAAGCATGGGACAGCTCATCTTTAAAGGCCAGAACTCTGGCTGCAAACATGTCTGGAAGAAGCTATTTGGAAAGCACTTAGCAACAAGGAGGCTCTACAGCAGTAGGAAGGTATGTGGTTCCCCAACCCAACCTTGGCTGCCTGTGGCACTCCATGAGTGCTCAGGGGACACCCATGTCTTTTTTTGCCCAGGCTCCATCTAAATCAAGGCAGGGTGACATGGATGTGTTAGGTGTCTGATAAGAGGCTCCCCCTACACTGTAATACATGACTTCTTATACCATAACATGCCCCTGCCTGGTGGTTCCATGAACACTTTAAATCCCTCCCATGTAAGTCTAGCCCAGAAGCTAAAGCTTAAACAAAGGAGTGACTCACCTTAATCCTTCTTCAGCTTAATCACACTCAACATCTTGCATATTTCAAAAGGAACACACATTAGCAGTATTCAGTCGTGAACATTTGAAGGTCACACTGGATTTATTCTCCATGGCTGGAATAAGAGCTGGCAAGACTGTTAGGAAGAGAGAGGGCTCAGGTTGCTGCAGGGGCCTTGAGTTCCAGCCCCTCCTTCGTCACGGTTTCCCTGGAGAAGGGTCTAGGCTGGTGTCAGAGGCCAGGATATTCTGGGAACCTCATTCCCATCAGGTGGAGTTTTCTTAATTACACAGGGACAGACACTTTAGCACCAACTCCAGAAACTCCCTAACACTGGAGCTCTTAATTCTGTGGCAGAGGGTGGGCCCAGGACAGCCTGAAGAAACAGAGCCCCTAGTTCCCCCTCTAGAATCTTCTCTCGGCTTCTTCAGGCAGATGTCACTGCTAAGACGCAAGGCCCTCGGCTAGATCCTGCATCCTAGATGGGAGCAGTTCTTTGCTATCTTCTCTGCTTCCTTGCCTTGAATGACTGAACTAAATCATGAGTTCCCCAAAGATAACATTTCATCTCCTTTTGTCCCCAGCACTTAGCAGAGCACTGAGGCCCAATATATGCTTGGTGGATGAATGGTGTCTAATACCACTCTGTGGTGACCACAGGATAGAACACACCCTCTGCCCTGAACCCCTAGAGACAAAGCTTTGAGAACTAGTCTATCGCCTTTTGTTTCAATGTTTGATAGCTATCCTTAAAATGTTGTATTCTTTCCTAAAAGATCTGGGCAATTTTGAAGGAAAGTCCGTCTCTTTATTCATTCAGTATTGACACTTACTGGAGAACAGTGGACCAGGCTTGGTTAAGTGCACAAAATTCAATTAGCATGGGTCACATTCTCTGTCCTTTTGACCCCTAACCTCTCAATCTGAGCCCCCAAATGAGACAATTGCTTCAAAACTAATATTAAATACGAAGTGGAAATACTGATGAACGTGGAGGCCTGGGGTGCACCTCAGGGATAGGGTGCATGCCCACCATGTTAAGGGCTTTCAACATGAAAGGACTCAGGCACAGACACACGAGGTGCTGTGCTGTCTCTCTGGGGTGAACAAAGTCTTTGCTCCCATCCTGACGCTACTCTTAACCTGCTGCCCAACATCCTGAGATTTTTCTGTCCTCTTCCCAAGCCTCACAGTCAGCATGGGCACCCTAGGTCAGAGTGTCCTTCCAGGAGAGTGGGACCTAGCTGTGGGCAGCAGATGGACTCAGTACAGAGAAGGTGACCAGGGGATCCAGCAAGAGAAGGCAGCCTTCCTGGAAACAGCATGGAGCCAGGCCTGCTACTGGGGCTGCAGCCTCCTGGAAGCCATCATCTCTAATGAACGCCATACAACTGGCCAGATGCCACAGCCCTGACCATATACTGTCCAGACATCTACCACGCTGCACTGGTCTCCAAACATGATTGTAAAGCCCACCATGTTTTTCTTATCAAGCTCAAACCTGCCTCCTTTTAACATTCATTAGTTTTCACAGATGTCTTGAGCTTCAAAACATATACTCAAATTTCACTTCCACAAGAGTCTCCAACCAAGGTCACTCTACCCTTGCCCTGAAATTTCTTTTCCCACGGGGGTCTAAACCACCCCAGTATCTGGATATGAGGCCACTCTATGCAGCACTCAGCTTGGGGAGGAAGCCCAAGCTCCATGCATCCTAGATGGTGCTGGGCAGGGGTGCAGTGCAGAGGAGAGGCCACAGCTGTGCTGTGCCTGACCACTATGGTATCAGCGAACATATATCAGTGAATGAGAGGTGCCCATGGGTGTGAGGACCATGAAGTGTGACCTGTCATGCTAGATGCCCTGAGGACCGGGTCCAAGTGTCTCTGAGCTGAGGGACACCTTGGGGCCAGCTGAGTCCCTGCTCAGTGTCTGAGGAGTTGGCAGTTCCATGACTTCTGTGCATGTGTGTGATACCCCAGTATGACCATGGACTGAAGCCCAGGGCATAGTGCTCATTGTCCAGGTCAGCTCAAACCAGGTATCCAGCCCAGCTATATCATCTGGAGGGATGCCTCTTCCAGGAGCAGACCACGTCCACCATGGAGTGATGCAAATGTGCTCTCTTCTCCCCTCCTTCCCTTTCCCCTCCTCTTCTTCTCTCCCTGTTCTCTCATCCCTCTCTCCCTTCTTACTCCCCTTTTTTGGCATGGAGGGGGACAGTGGGAGGTCTTCATATGTTGTCCAGGCTAGCCCAGAACTTCTGGCCTCAGGTAATCCCTGTTTCAGCCTTCCAAGTAGCTGAGACTACTGAAGCTGGCTTGAATGGTCTCTCCTTGATCACATCTTGTTGCTTCACAGAAACATGCCCAGGATGGATGAGTCTGCAACATTCAACAGGAGAAGGCACGCATGATGAATGGGCCTCACTGGTGTACATTCTTGCCCTGGCCTTCCCTCATTTCATCCGCAGCCCTCCTGAGCCACAGGCTGACATACTTAGCCTACCCTCTCTGCAGTTCACGATCTAGCCAATCTGGAGTTCAGATGCCTGTGGAACCTCTCAAGACCAAGGACAGTAGCCTCATGCAGACACACCTGAAGGGTCTCTATGACATGTCAAGATCTTATGCAGTGGCAGTTGGGACTTTGTGCCCTGTTACTTCCCTGCCAGGATACTGACTCATCGAGTCCTCAAGCTCCATGCAAAGGCTTCAGGCTTGTCCACTCCACAGTGTCCCCCATTTCCCCACATTCTCTGTGCTACAGGCACCACCTCTCACGGCACCTCAGTACTGTGTATGACAGTGCGCCGACCAAACATCACTGGTACTTGCCTGAACAGGACAAGACGAAGTACAGAGGTGATGGCACACTGGCCTTCCAGAGATGCTGCATGGTACCACTCTGACTTCTAAGGTGGGTGCACATGGCCTGTCTGCAGGGTGTTCATGGACGAAGGGGATGAGCCAAAAATCAAAACTATGATAAAGGGGAGGATGCAGAGCCAGTATTTATGAAGGGCTGTCCCAGGGAACACACTGAAGCCACATCACAGATGTAGAACTTGTAGTACTCCACAGTACCCCTTGTCTTGATGAGGATGTTGAGGCCATCACTGGCCTGAGTGATCAGAAGTACCAGGAGAGAGCACCTCCCAGAAGGCCCGGTGACCAACCTCATGCAGGGCTTTGGGAACAACAGGCTCCCGTGGTGGTATTGTGTTCCCCAAAATATTGTACACCCTAATAAACTTATCAGAGACAGAACAGCCACTAGATACAAAGGCTAGAAAATGGTGGCACTCACATCTTTAATCCTAGCACTCCAGAGGTAGAAATCCCTCTGGATCTCTGTGAGTTCAAGGCTACATTGGAAATGGCCAGGCATGGTGACACACTCCTTTAATCCCGGAAAGCGAGCCTTTAATCCCAGGGAGTGGTGGTAGAAGGCAGAAAGATATACAAGGCGTGAGGACCAGAAACTAGAAGCATTTGGCTGGTTAAGCATTTGGCTGGTTAAGCTTTTAGGTTTTGAGCAGCAGTTCAGCTGAGAGCCAATGGGATGAGGACACAGAAGCTTCCAGTCTGAGGAAACAAGACCAGCTGAGAAGTTGGCCAGGTGAGGTTAGCTGTGGCTTGTTCCGTCTCTCTGATTTTCCAGTGTTCACCCCAATACTTGGCTCCAGGTTTGATTTTATTAATAAGAACTTTTAAGATTCCTGCAAACATCACAGAGTTCTACCTTCACTTTCAGGACAAGGTCCATGTTACCTTCTTTTTACAGGTGGAGACTCCTACCCAGAAAAGGAAAGAAACCTGCCCTAGTTCAACAGGGAGCCTCCCCAGCAATCAAACCCAGATCCCCAGGCTATCATAACCACCTGACCTGCTCCACTACCATGGCTGAAATTTAAAAATAACACACGACAGAGGGGCAGAGCTAAAGACACAGGATCACACTGGACAACGCACTCCTGTGCTGAGTGTCCATTGAGGATCACCAGCCGGCCTGTGTGCAGGGAACTAACACAGGGGGGCCCACCAATTGCGACTGGTGGTCTCAGGGAACCCCTGTTCAGCTGAAGATGGTATAGCCAACAACCAATTAAGAATAACTTTCGCCTAGTATGTGCTACCAATGCTGAAACACATGCCTGGGACCAAGTCTGTTGCTCGCTTCTGGGAGGCTGAAGCCAGAGGCTATCCTTCCATGGAATATTCCTTCTTTGGGCGAGGGGATTTCTGTCAAGGGAGCCTTCTCCCCTGGCTTGTGCACTATGGGCTAGGTCCTGTACTCCCTGCCCCCGGCCTTGACAGCTTCATTAGTCAGGGCTGCACACCTCGGCCCTCCCCTGCACTCTGCAGTGAAGCCAGCTCTGAGATGGCAATAGAAAGACAATTCTAGCACAAGCCTTTCCATACGCTTATTAAGCAGCAAGACACAACAGGGCATGAATTATTATGCAATAACTCGTGCCTGGGAGCAATTTCAGACGCAGAAGTCGGCGGATTCATCATTATCATATATTCGGTTCTATTTTTCTTTTTCACGCTATAAAAAATCATGTCTAAGTCTCCTAAAACCATCATAGTTACATCAAAAAGTGGATTGGGCTATCAACTTCGACAGTTTAAGATAAGCTAGGCGCTGAGCAGGAAAAAAACTCTTAAGAATTCTTTACTTAGGTTTGGATTCTGTTGCTGGGAGATGATGATAAATATGTGATTTCTTATTCCTGCTTAAAAAAAAAAATACAGCAAAAAAGGAAGTTCCCAGTTTAGGGAGCCAGGTACCCTCTAAGACGCCACTGCCCACCCACTGCTGCTGCACAAAAGGCGAGCGGCACACTGCAGGGCGGAACTAGGGTAAGAGGGAGGCCATTCTCCCAGAAAGCGTGGAGACGGCCTCAGTCACGCAGCTGCTATAATGGATGGATGGGCATGGTGCGGCTCAATGCTATTCCGTGTCCTCACAGGAATATGGATGGACATGGCACCTTGCCATCCCTAATGAAGAACGGACAGCAGTGATGGGCTGCAGAGTCCCTTAAAGAGACTTGAGGGAAAATTCAGGATTCTGCGGCCACCCATTCCTGGGACATTAACGATGGCCTCAGGCCAGCCGGAGGGAGGTGCCACCAGCAGCCTGAGGTAGCTCATTACAATAGACACCCAGCTGTAGGCTCTGGCTTAGGGCCCAGCTGCGGGACTCATTAGTTACAGCAGAGAAATCAGTGATGCTGGAGAAAGCGGAGTTCGAGGTCCCACCCACCCTATGGAGAACAGTGCCTTCTCTGTTATTCCCACATGGCTGAGGGACAAGGCCAGCACCACCCAGGGAGCATCAGGACAAGGACAGCATGACCTGGTGGGGACAAGCGAGGTGGTTAGGGCCTCAGCTGAGACAGGCTGCTTTGGTGCTGCTTTGGTTTTTCAGCCCCCAAAGCCCTCAGCTGACATTACATCCCCTTCTGAACCTTCTCAGCAGTATCTGCTCCAACACTTCCTTAGTTTCCATCTCAGTACCCGCCCCAGCACCTACTCCAATATCTACCCCCAGTACCCATCTACCTTAGTATCTACCCAAATATTTACCCCAGCATGGAGTACCAGTGCCTACTCAGATATTTACCCCAGTATCATCCATCCCAATACCTACCTAAGTACCTACCTGAATATCTCCTCCAGTACCCACCCTAGTAACTACCTCAGTACCTACCCTAATATACTCCCAAATACTCACCTCAGTACCTATGTGAATATCTACCCCAGAACCCACCCTAATGTACCCAGTGCCCAGTACCTACCCAAGTATCTACCCCAGAACCCATCCTAATATACCCCAGTGCCCACTCCAATACCCATCCAATATCTGCCCCAGAACCCACTATAATGTACCTCAGTGCCCTCCCCTGCACCCACTCTAATATCTATACCCCAGTATCTGCCCTGGTACCTCTGATATGTATGCCACAGTATCCACCCCACCCAGAACCTGCCCCAGTGCCCCCTGAGTCCCCACAAGGCCAGCAGCCAAGACATGGGGAACACCGAGCCTTAGGATCCAGCAGGCTGTCTCCTGCTGCTCTGCCTCCCTCCCATATCTGATTTAGCTGACCCCAAACCTCTGGATCTTCATCTGCAAGGCTGGAAGACTGCTGGCAAGAACACCCTGAGAATAACAGGAATCAGGAACCAGGAAATGTCGATCAGAAATTCCATAATCAGAGCAGCTGATGGTACAGCCACTCTGTGTACACACTTGTGTACCTCAAGCACGCACCTGTACTGAACATCACTGGAACAGTACTGGGTGACTGGGTTTGTGTGCTTGTTGGTACCCCAAGAGTGCAGAGCACCAAGAGTGAACTCATCGTGCACCACAGCGTCACTTATCACAACAGGTCGGCGTGGATCGCCAGGTGTAACTGTCACATAGCAAGAGGAGACGAGAGAGGCGTGTGGAACTTTGTACATTCTGCTCAGTTCTTCAGCAAACCTAAAGAATATCTACCACTAAATACAGTAGTGTGGCCTCTCCATGAACAAAATGAGCCTTAACAACTGGTAATTTATGTGAGGAGAAACTGAGTCTAAGAAAAAGGCCCTTGTCCAAGATACCAGTCAATAACATCCATTCACAACTCAAGCCCAATGGTCATAACTGAGGGCCCTGTGGCCACTGCTGTGCTTAGGGGTCACCTCCAGCCCCCTACCCCCAAACAGTCCTTGGCTGGCCCTTCTCATGCTGAAGCTGCAGCCCCGATGCAGATGAGCTGGAGGTGAGGCGGTTTGCCCAAGAGCTCCTAGCTCCAGCTCTGTGTGTAATTGGCCTGGAAGGCTTTTAACAATTGCTGATAGCTGCAGACCTCAAGAGCAGCTCTGTTATTTTCTGCATCAAAGCAGGGCCCACGCCAGCCCAGCAAGCGCAGCCCCTTCATTCTGAGACTGTGGGGGCTGGTGGGTGTCTCTACAAATGCGTGTTCAGTCACACACAGCTATGTGCACAGGACTGCGCAGGACTGGGGTGGGGTAGGGGGGGTGGTCTGCACTGCCCTGGGGTAGGCCTGGCCAATGCAGGGCCTGTGTGGTATTTGTGTCAAAGGGCACATCCCCCACCAGAGCCATTCCTCAGCAGGCTGTGAGGCACCGTACCAAGGAACTGCCAGGCGCGAGCGGGAGGGACTAAGAATTATGGCTATGCCTGGTCCTAAATCACAGAGTGGTGACAGGCATTCCAACAGTGATCCATGAGCAGCGGCAGAGGTCTGCATGGCAAGGCCTGTGGTTAATCTGTGTGAGCTGGTGACCTGGATGGGGCCAGGGTGCCCCCACCCCCACCCCCCGCTGAGCTGCTGCTGGAGCTTTAGGACTGGCTCTGCTCTGGAGAGAACTAAGACACAGCGGCCCCCTCTGTAATGACTTCATGTTACTTTCTTTGCAGCAAAAGCCAACAACCACAAGTAGATGCTGAGGCCTAGGAGATCAACATCAGCCAGTCCTGACAGCCCCACCTACGGGGACACTGAAAGCTGGTCGTGTAGATGGCTCCTGATGGGCAGGCAGTGTGGTACTATATGGTCAAGGTGCTCACTCAGGGAGCTTCACTTTGCCTGGCACACTGCAGTCTTCACCCAAAAGCCAGTGTGCATCCTGGCCCTGTGTGTCTCCTTCAGTGGAGGCAAACACCCATGTGAACGGAACAGGGACTGTGATTTCATTTCACAGGCGAGGAAATGCCTCCTACGCAATTCTGAGCTTATCTGAGAGGCAGGCTTCAGACCAGCAACATGCCACCCACTTACAAGCCCTGCGCTTCCTCAGGGACGGAGTGAGAGGGCTCTTCAAGAAACAAGAGAGCAGATTTGGGATCTGCGCTTCCTCAATGAAGATGCCCATCCCTCTCGGGGCGGCTCACCAGCTTCCACATACTGAGGAAGGGCTGGGGTCCTGGGGTCCTTCTGGGCATCAACTACTTCCATCACCTGCACAGCGAGCCCACCTGTGCATCTTACCGATGTCTGAATATTACCTGAAGTGGATGACTTGCCCCTCCCTGCCAGTACCACAAGCAAGCACACCACAGATACTGATTCCCTCTCCCTCCACTCTCCTATCCAGCCTATGCATCTCTGCCCATTCTAGGAGCCAGGCACTGGGCCGGTAATATCCCTTAGTTGGCCAGGCACCATCTGAGACATAGATGTGCTCTTCAGACGACGTTCATCCACCCAACCCAGAGCGGAACACCCAAGCTTCCCAGTTGCTCCTGTGGCCCAACACAGGTCCACACTGGTACAGGGCCAGCCAGAATGTGTATGCCAGCTCCTCGTTGCCTGTGTGCATGGATGGTGACCTAGCTCTGCTCAGATGACCCCGGCAGGCCTTTCAAACCACGCTGCTCCTCTCCTTAGGCCTAACCTCTTAAGAGGGAAAGTGGGAATGTCTTGTGCTAGAGGTCTCTCAAGCCATCCCTGCCCCGGCTGCAGGACCTCCTCACTCTCAGCCAGCACAGCTCAGGATGGTCTGGGTCTCAGATACAGCACTGTCACGCTGGGCCACCTCTGCCCACAGCTGCCCATGTACCTCTGCACTCCATGTATCCTCATGCACAGAAGGAAGAGTGCCAGTCCACCCTGAAGGTGATTCACGTGTGTGGAAGAGTGGACACTCTGCTGCCACAACCCTGCTGTTTGCCTCCCAGCCTCAGCAACAGTCCAACAGGTCCCACAGAGGCCTGCCTTGCTAGAGGCATCTACATTGCTCTCCGTGTCCAGAAGAGCCCGGTGTCCCTCAGTCTGGCAGGCACAGGCCACTGAAGGCATCTGTGAGTACAGCGTGCACAGCAGCCTCAGGATAGCCCGTCTTGGTGGCTTCTGTTTGAAACCCTGGTAAGTGCAATCCCATCATGTTTGGCAAATGAAGTGGATGAAGTGGACAAAGAAACGCAAAGTCCATTAAGGGTCCTGGAACCTTACTGCTGCCCTGAAAAGTGGGCTGCCATCCCCTCTCCCCGAAGAGACCTGATCAGCCAGCCTAAAGTTCCATACACCGGGTCTTGCTCATCCCTCATTCACGCTGGTCCTACCTTCCTCTCTCACACATTTACCTAGAAGACTCAGAGCTGACTCTCCTAGTGAAGGCTGCTGCCCTGACCTGCCTTAGCTTGGGCCCCAGAGATGACAGGCATGCTACACGGCTTGTCTTGCCCTTCCTTTTCTCAGCGTGGGACATCCAACACTCTGGACAGGGCTGCGTCTGAGAAGGACTTTCTAGACCGCTAGGCCTACTGCATGGAGACACCAGCCTTGGGAAGGTGGCGAGGATGGAATGCAGAGGCACTCCTGTAGAGCTGTCTCTGATGGGTAGGTGGCAAAAGGACACCAAGAAGACGCCTGGGGTCCCTGAACAGGTGTGGCTGCCCTGGTCACTCTAGGATGTCAGTGCAGCAGAGGGGGACAGATGTGGATGAAGGAGGCTTTGGGGGCCCTTGGTTCCTACTAAGCTTCAGGCCCTCGCCTGCAATGGGATTTTCTGCTCCAGATGGCGACCACGGAGTGGAGCGCCCTTGAAAATGTCAATCATTGAGGAAGGTAATTTATACTTTATGAAACTAGATGAAAAACAGTTGGCCAAGGTCAGGCCTGCTTGGACCTAGTGACTGACTGAATGGATATTCAGCCGCCATACGTCACCCCTGCCCTACCTAGCCTCGCTTGCCCCTTCTTGGACTCAGAGTATGAAGCAGTTTTCTCTTTCAGCTGCTTTCTGTACACAGTGGGTGTGGGCAGGACTAGGGGCAGCCTGGAAGGACCTGGTGCTATGAGGAAGAGAAGGTTCTGGAGCATTCATAGAGGGAAGGACTCTCCTGTAGCAGGTAGAGAGAAGGGTTTTGAACTTCCCCGCCCAACTGTGGAGCCACAGGGGTCATGGAAGCCTCAACTATGGATGTAGACACTCCTCTGACCAATCGGAAGACACAGGGTCTTTTCTGTTCTTCTGCCTCTGGCCCAGAAACAAGCATTGCTGTGAGATGGGTACCAACTGAAGGACTTAGTCCTCAGGGAAGTGGTCACAGGATCCAGAGGGAGGCTCCAGGGAAAGTTCTGGAAAATATTCCATAAAGGTCCAAAGGAAGTCCAGGTGAGGCAGAGAGCAGAGGAAGGGAATGAAACAGCCAACAAGCAGGCCCTGATAGAGTGCATAAAAAGAGCCATAGCAAGGGAAGGTCAGCAGCAAGGGATGCTGGGACACCTGGATGTCTACATGCAAAGAAGTAAAACCATCCCAAATGGATCCAGGAACTAAATGTAGAACCAGAAGAAAACGCAGTTGGTCAGGCAGGGTCAAACCATAAAGGGAAAGGCTGTACAAGTTGGATTTCACCGTTTTTTTTTTTTCTTTTCTGTAAGAGATACTGCTCAGTAAGCCACAAGGTGAGGAAAACAGAGGTTATTTGAAATTACACAGCTGATAAGGGACTTATACCCAAAATAGAGAACTGTCAAAATCAATAGTAATTAAACACACAATTAATTCACAATCAACCGAGTTTACAGGCTTTGGCAAGGAGGGCATGAGATGGTTAATGAGTGTGTGAGTGTGTGGCAGGGGCAAGGTTTGCGGCGTCTAAAGCTGCAGTGTGGGCTGAGGGACAGGGACAGGGGAGCCCATCAGCCTGAAAAGCACAGTGTACAAAGTTATACACATCTACCATGGACCCTGACATCCACTTTTTGTTTGTGTCTTTGAGACAGGACCTCACCATGTATCCCAGGCTGGCCTTGAACTCACAGCAACCTTCTTGCTGAAGGCTGAGTGCTGGGGCTACAGGCATGTATGTCACATCCAGACCTGGAATCTATTTCCAAGTGTCTACTTGGAGCAGGACCAGTGAACCTGGAAGTATCAGAAGAAACAACCAGATCCTAGGGCCAGAGGGTTACCAGGTAGCCCTTCACCTCAGGGGTTGACCACCATGTGCTACCAAACATGGCATGGATCTGGCCATACATCCTCAGCTGACCAATCCCTGCCCAGAAATAAGTGTCCATTCCCAGGGACCTGTGCATGCATTCAGGACAGCTCTACTGTTGACTACCTATCACCACAAGCCACAGACTCCCTTTGGTGGGGAACTTGCAATTGTTATGGGTCCCCAGAGCCGAGGGTGGCCAGCAGGAAGAAGCGAGATGTCTGGGCTCAGCCACCCAGGCATGATGCTCTGTGACAGTCTCCAAAGACAAAATTCATACAAGCAAAAGAATCCAGACAGTTAAGCCAAGAGCTGGGAACCAGAGACACAGAAGGGAAGAGTTTGGTTTGACAGACCGTCTGCATTGTAAAAATCCACAGACTGTGCAGTGAAAGTGACATCACCCAGCAGGGCAGTGAGCATGTCCATGCACACCTTCTGTCCCTGCCTGTGCCTAGGCATGCAGAGCCAGGATGTGATGTCCAGAGAAAGCAAGTGTCAACTTCCCAGGTGTACAGAGATGCCAGGTCAAGGGTTCAGACTGAGGCTGTGGTCTGATAAACAGGCCCTAGCACTGACTGCATCCACTCTCCTCCATCACCTCTCCTGATAGGCAGGAAGAGTGGGGCATCAAGGTAGGGAAGCAGTGTCCTGTAGGAAGTTTGTCCTGTAGGAACAAACAGACACCCTACTTACTGCCAAGGTGGCTTCTCAGGTGTGATCATGTGTCACATACACAAGACAAGGCTCCAGGACCCACAGACAAAGCTACAGACAGGAGCGTAGGTCAGCAGTGCCCAGGGCTCCCTATGAAACTGATGGGGGAATGCGCTGCTAGTCGACCATGGCGACTCTGACTCCTAACTTCTGACATGACGGAGACCAGCAAAAAGCTAGCTGGCCATAGTTTCGTTCTATAAGCAAACATAAGGATGCCCCACAGGTTGAGTGAGGACTTCATTATATGTGCTGCTGGATAGTTTTATGTCAAACTGACACAAGCTAAAAATCATCCAAGAGGAGGGAACCTCAATGAAGAAAATGCCTCCACAAGATCCATCTGTAGGAGATTTTCTCAATTAGTGATCAATGGAGAAGGGCCCAGCCCATTGAGGGTGGAACCATCCCTGGGCTGGTGGTCCTGAGTTCTATAAGAAAGCAGGCTGAGCAAGCCATGAGGAGCAAGCCAGTGAGCAGGACACCTTCATGGCTTCTGCATCAGGTCCTGCCTCCAGGTTCCTGCCCTGTGTGAGCTCCTGTCATGACTTTCTTTAATGATGAATAAACCCTTTCCTCCTCAACTTGCTTTTTGGTCATGGTGTTTCATCACAGCAATAATGCCCCTAACTAAGACACTATAGCAAACCACCCACAACCCAGGCTCTCAAGCCTGGGCACCCATCCTTCACACCTGGGGTCAATAGTCCACAGGAGCTCTGCCTAAAGGATGGCACCATGGGGAGGCGACACCTATTCATAGGTGAGGGCTGGCCCTGTGGAGAGGGCACCCCTGTCCACAGGTGAGGGATGGCCCTGTGGGGAGGGCACACCTGTCCACAGGTGAGGGTGTGATAGAAAAAACAAAGAGCCATGTGATTTCCTCAGTGAGGCAGAGAGCCTGAAAGGAGGCTGTGTGCATCCCCCTGCACTTTATTTCAGTCTGTAATCTCATGAGAATAGCAAGGTGGAAACACACTTGTGAAAAGTTAAACTCCCAACACCCTTAGAACAGAAAACAGACACCATCAATTCACACAGTGGCGCAGGAACACCCAGCATGGCTCCCTCCCATGCTGTGCACTGTGCTGACGGCCTCAGATGAGCTTCTGGCAGACGCTCCACAAGTCCCTTAGAGCTTCTGTAGAAGCGACATGGGCTCACCCACGGAGGCATCGGTCTGCAAAAGGAATTACCTCACACTGCAGATTTGTGAGAACCTGCCACGTACCAACCAGCAGTGCCACAGGCCACTAGAGCAGTATGTGGTACTTCAGTGCCCTGGGGACTCTGTTGATAACTAGCCTCCCGTCGTAACTCAGGGAAGCAAACAGCCATGGGTCAGCTGAGGCCCAATCCACAGCATACACGCTGTCCTCGTGTTCCTCATAGGTGGCAATAACGTTGTCCTGCAGGGGTTCCTTACTCCTACAGCACAAGAGATAGAGAACCAAGTGAGGCACAGAGGATGTGAGAGTTCACAGAGGAAAACATGGGGCCAGCATGCTGAAGGCCAGGAGCCCTCATGACAGCTGTGCGGACAGGGTACAGCCTATGAATCATAAACATCTTGAGTGTCTAGCAATGCCTTGTGCCCCCATCCTTGGCACCACGAGTTCCTGGGTGATCATCTGTCCACAGACAGGGACACTGTGCCTAGTAGAGCAGAACAGCAAAGCTGCCAGCATGTGAGCCAGAAGGACACTGGGAACAGCCAGGCTGGCTCTGTGCTGCACAGAGTAGCCGGATTCTGGCTACAAAAGGCTCTGTCCAGGATCTCTGTCCAGGTGTGAAGCCTTCCTGGGTCTGGTACTAGGTGAGGCAACACCCTCTCCCCACATCCTTAGATGTGAGCCCCAGCGGTCCTCACAGAGAATCTCAGGGCTATGAGCATGTGGCATGCATTCCCAAGGAGCGGGCCGGCTGGCCTGCATCAGGAGGTCTAAAACCCCATGTGCGTGGGCCACTTTTCAGAAGGTACAGCTTTCTCCCCATTTCACAGAATGACTGCCAGACATTGAATGCAGTCTGGGGGCCCTGAATACCTGCACAAAATGTTTCCTTTTCCCAGGAGACAGCTGAAGCTCTTAAAATCCTCCACCCACCCTTGAATTTCACCTGGAGTCAATGGTATCAGGAGGCCCCCACTTTCCCAGCAAGTGGACTTGCCAGTGGTCAGAGAATACTTTGTGACAAATACCAGGAAGGGTCTCCACAGGGAATCCAATCTTCCTGAATTCAGTGGCGTCAACGTGGCAGGAAGTCATCAGGACAGTCTGCCAGCCACAATCCCTCCCCTGCTTCCCTAATGTTCCCCACACGGGTGGGGGGCAGCACACACATTAATCACTCAGCACTAAGGGAACAAGTCAGTTTCTCCCCTGGCACAGGGGAGGTGAGAGACAGCCTCCTTGGCAGAAGCCAAGTCTACACGGCGCCCGGGAGGAGTAGCCAGAGGCTCTGCACCTGTGCTCAGCAATGCACCAACAGGAAGTGACGGTGGACGGACAACCCTGCAGAAGAGTCTCACGGTGTCTCCTCACCAAGAGAACAAAGGAGTATGTGTGGACGTGGACCAGTGCGGGGCCTGCAGTGGGCTCTGGGTGGTCTAGCTGTCCAAGGCTTCACTCCAGAGCCTCTTTTCTCGGCAATCTGGGCACAAATTTCTGGGGCATACCTTAAGGGAAGCCACTGACACACAGTAACACAGCAAAACCACTTCAGAGGACAAGAGCATCTCCCTTCAGTGTGAGCTCCACAAAGCAAGCTGTGTGTCCTGCTGCCTTCTCTCACGGCATGAGGGCACCCATGCTGACTCACACTGGGAGCCCAGCCAGGCAGGAACTCCGCGATTACCAGCTGCAGCAGCAGCCTCAGACCCCTATGTGTGCAAGAGACAGAAGCCCTGACAAGAGGAGGAGGGTGCAACCACAGCCGTCTCCCAGTCCAGGTGCAATCAGCATGGGAAACTCTGAGGAAACACTGAACTGCAATGGTGTGGCTGGGATGTGCACACCTGGACAATCTGTGCAGTGCTCGGGGCTGAGGGGGACTGACTGACTCACTGACCGGGACTGAGACCCGCATTAACCAGCTGAGGGCTACAATGGAATGATCAGCACTAGGAACTATCCACTGAGAATCCTGAGGACACTGTGATAGTTCCACAGGGAGTGACAGGACCCAGGGAGAGTCATTCACATTGTTATCAGTGTTCAAATCTGGAGACCACAGTAATCTTTCAGATAAGACATGTGGCATTCAGAAAGAGTGGAGAATACAGAGGTAGGGGCACTCCATGCAGGAAGACCCCTTATAACTGCACCGCTCCTTATCTCACAGCTAATGACCTTCAGATCTGTGGTCTGTGGCTGCAGAGGGAAGGGGACATCATTCTTATCACATGCAGAAATTGCCTGGCCTCAGATGTCATCTGTGACCATAGAGCACTCTTGCCCAGAGTCCCTTACTTCTCAGCATGGTGCTCCTCTGGGTCACTGACGTCATCATCGTCCACCAGGTGGCCGAAGGGCTCTGAGGAGATAGACACCATGTTGGACAGGATGACTCTGCTGTCGCTGCTGCCAGTGAGGACCAGCTGGTCGTGAGAGTGGTTGTAGCGGACACTCCACACCCTGCAACGGTCATGGGCAGATGAACAATGGTGAGTGAGCACACAGGAGTGTCCCTGACCTCACTGGACCAAGCTGCACTAGGTGTGGCAATAGCATCAACACCACATCTGCTGATGCCAGGGACTTCCGGGAAGGAAGGACCCAACAAATAAGGCCAGAAGACTAAATGTCAGCCTGCACCTGTCACTCAACATTCCACCTCCCTTGAAGCAACACTTGGATCAGCACAACCTGGAGCATCTAATGAAGCCCCACACGCCTTTGCAGCTATGCGCTGCCTAGGACCTGAGACGAGGACCTGTGCATCTCCCAAGTGTCAGGTCTGACACTGGGGCCACTGCCTCCTCACAGTGGCAAGGGACCCTGCTAAGTTTGGTCCCCTGATCCTGCTAAGATCACAGGAGACTCTAGTGCCTGGTTGGAGAGTGTAGCAGGCCTCACACACAAAGCTGTGCTCAACGTGGTGGGTACAGCCGAGCTTTCTGCTCAGGCTGCAGCAAATTACAGCCGTTCATCCAGTGCATCAGAACTGCACAGGAGGACCCTAGGGCTTCACAGACATGGCAGCACTGCTGGTGAGGAATTCAGAGCCAGAGACACAGCTTAGGAAGGAAAAGCCCTGGAGGGGCCTCCTTACCTAGGAAGGAGTCCTCAGGAAAGTGGCTTTCTTATACACACATACCCATTTCCTACACATACATGTACACACACATTACACATGTAAACTCATATACTCACACATTTCCTACACACACAGATGCACACTCACATTTCCTACACATACATGAACACCCACATTCACATATTTCCTACACATACACGCACACACAGACACATATCCCAAACACACACTATTTCACACTCACATTTCCTATACACACATGCACATATTACACATACATACACATCCACACATTTCCTACACATACACAAACACACTCACATACGCTCACACACACACATTTCCTATACACACATACACATTGCGCTCACACATTTCCTGCACACATACACACACAAACACATGTGCACATGCACATATAGGCCTTGTTGGAATAAAAACATGTTTTCATGCCATATATACTAGTCTGCATTTCACTCCGTTTTCTCTTGGCATATGGTACACATCCAGACAATTTGGAGAGGATGAATGGTCGTGGGCGCCCTTCCATATCCACACATACAGATACGCCCCATTCCTTCTGGCAGCTGCATAATCTCCCCTGCATGGATGTCACCAAATCTACCTCACCAATCCCCTGCTGATGGACATTTGGGTCCCGTCCAGGTTCTGTGCGTGGCAAACAATGCTGTGTGAACATCTGTGCACATTTACTTTTCCACACTTGAACCGGCGCGGTTTAAAGAGGAACCAAATCTGGTGTTTTTCTTCTTCTCCTACACTTATAAATCACAAACATTCACATTTAGAATTAGTGTTTCTTTAGGAAGAATAAAACTGGGCTGATTGAATGATTCACAGCAGCACAAACTAAGCTGGTTTGTGCTTTTCCAAATGGTAAAGTAATTAGCAAAATAAATTACATAATCCCCTCTTCCCTAAAGCAGCATGCAAATGAGTTTCTGTACCAGTGGGAGTGCTCCTCCAGGGTCTTCACAGGCTCGGTGACATTCCGTGTGTCCCAGAACTTCACCTTGCAGTCATCTCCGCAGCTGGCAAGGTAATACTGCTTGTTGGGGTTGAAGTCGAGGTCACGCACCAGCTGCCCATGAGCGTTCTCGATGCAGTATATCTGGCTGGGGGGAGAATGGCACATGTAAAGAGTGACGGGCTGTGGTAACCACCTCACCTTCCCAGGATGCTGACTAAGTCCCCAACTGAAGGAAGAGCTGGCTCACGTCCCTGTTGGCAGCCAAGCAGAGGGAATCCCAGCCTGGGTGCCCGGGCCATCCACGTTCCTCCCCCTGCAGAAGTGGTTCATGGCAGAAAGTGCTGACATCCCAGGGGTGTGGCTGTAGGTACCAAGTGGCTGTAGGTACCAAGAGTGTGACGTGGTGACCAGTGAGAAGGCACAGTGGGTAAAGGGGCCTGCCACCAAGCTGGATCACCCCAGTTTGCTCCCAGGGACCCACACTGTGAAATGAGAGAACCAATTCCTTCAAGTTGTCCTCTGATGTTCACAGGTACACCATGGCACAGCCCAGCACCCACTCTAAACAAATGAATGTAGTCGGTTTTTTTTTTTTTTTTTAAGTTTTTTAAATGTAATTGGTATCTTGGGAGCGCGAGTGGCCAGAGGGACGATGACAGCCATGCAGAAGCTGGACTAGACGTGTGAGGGCCCTGGCAGCTTTGAAGCACAGAATGGGAAAGAAAAGAGGAGAAGACTGGACAGTGATGGTGGTGTGCTGCTACTGTTTGGAGATATATATAGAAAGAGAAAGAAAAATGGAAAATGTTGAAAAACCCATGAGAAAAATGTAGATGGGGTTTGCTATGCTGGACTTATTCTGTGTCTGTCTGCATCCCCACTAGTTCTCAAGGCAACAGATGTGGGAAGGGGGTGTTTGAAATTACCCATATGGTGGTTTAGAGTGCACATGCTCAATGCACACACACAAACACCTGAACACATATGCACATTGTTCACACACATATGAACTGTACATGCACATGCATGCATGTACGCGTGTACATATATTCATATTCATTCTCTCTCTCTCTCTCTTCTCCCCTTTCTTTTCCTCCCCTCATTCTGCAACCCCTGTTTCTCTGGCTGCCCCTCACAGAGTCCTTATGATGCGATGTACCCAAAACAGGGTCAGGTCACCCAGTGAGGGTGGAGCGTAGTCCCAGTTAGTGCTGGACCCAGTATCACCCTGCAGTGTCCCTTCCTACCCACACTTTACTGACCCCCTCTTCCTCAGAGAGGACTCAGCCTCCAGTGCTAGCATTGGCCTCCTCGTTTGCTATGGCTTCAGTGGGGGTTGGAGAACCACCTGGAAGACATAAGTACCTTTCACATAGCAGAACCTATCATAGTCTTCTGTCCTGCAACAAATAACAACTCAACTCCTTCCCTTCCCCTCAGGTTGAACCCCACAGTCTGATGGCATTTTAATTAATTAACTTATGCATGTGTGAGATGTGTACACATGTGTATTCATGTACATGGGTGCAGGGGCACACATGTGGAGGTCAGGCCACACTCAGGTGTCTGTCCTGTCTTTCCACTGTAAGTTCTGAAACAAGGCCTTTTTGCTGCTGTGTACACCGGCATCTGCCCTTGAGTTTCTGGAAACTCCCTAGCCTCTGCCTCCCATCACCCCTATCAGCAGGGTGTGCTGGGATTACAGACACCTGTGTTGCTGCATCTGGCTTTTATGTGGGTCCTGGGGATGTGAACTTGGGTTGTCAAGCTCATGGGGCAAGTGTTTTTACCCATGGAAGTGTCTCCCCAACCTGGCATTTTACAGCTTCAGCTGGCTCGTGTACACTACACTTTTTCAATATCCTGGTATCCCTACCCCCAAAGTAAGATGCCCCAAACCTTCAGAACTCTCGTGCGAAGCAAGCAGAGCTGTGAAACCAAAAGTGTGGAGCACTCTGAAGGTCATGGGCAGTCAGAGGTGTACTGTGCCTGACTGGGGTTGCTTCAGATTCTGGCAGCACAACTTTAACAGACGCCAGAAGAAACAGCACAGGCAGCCTGGCTAGACAAAAACAAGGCCGTTGCCAAAGAGTCACCGTCAATGGGAGGAGTAAAGGTTTGCTGTTCCAGTGACATGTCCTTTGGAAGTCGGTGCCTTGTCACAGAGACAACCTGGGCACAACAAGGTCACTGTGGGGAGCTGCCAGCCAATGCCGTACGCATCTTGTGTTTTGGTGTGTGAGCCAATCTTTGAGCTTCTCGCCTTCACATCCTTCAAAGAGCAGCAAGGAGAGAAGCCCAGAGGACAAAGAGAAGTGGGCTGCGTGGGATATCCATCCCGGTTTGAGTCTACGGCCTCCAGCTTGATCAGGAAGCCAAATCACTCCTTTGTGCAGATATGCACAGAGGAGGAGTGCCTACCGGTTATTTATCAGCCCTGGACTTTCACAGGGGCCTCGGAACTAAAATTAAAGGTGCTCCCCCACCATGGAAGAAACTCACGTTATTACATGACATCCGTCTCTTCAGCTCAGTGATAAATGATGGTGTGCTAAGGGGATAAACTGCATCTTAAAGAAGCCTGTGCAGGCTCCTTGTTGCCATGGCAACAGACATCCCACCATCACTCCTCTGCCTATCAAAATCACAACTGGAACAGAAAAATCGCTCTTGTTTGTTCCATTAGAACTGCTGGTTGTTGCGTATAATTACTTAAATGACAAAATATGATTGCCCAATAGGTATGGCTCTTGAAAGCACAGAAATGGCCAGACAACTCCACAAGGGAGGCTTAGGCTGGGGACTGAAAGTGCCAGCCTGCAGCGCTAATCACAGAGATGGAGCATCTGTGTCACCATGGGGCTTACGAGGCACCACAAAGCCCTGGCCTTGGTTTCCTTCTACACTGCCTCTGACACAGGAAAAGCTAAGGGACATCACAAAGCCAGTACCATGACAGCTCCCTGCAATGGACCTGCCAGCTTAATTTGGGGTAGATAATTCCCACAGAAATGAGATGAAGACAGCAAGCCACGTGTCCCCAGCACCTCTGGCTTTCAATCAACTCCTTCAGAAGGGGAAGGGATGGGAGAAAAAAGCAGCGATCCAAAGTGTGGGCACATCACTGACCTCATGCTCCGGGTGTCCCATCCTCGCAGGGTGGTGTCACTTGCTGTGGCCACCTGGGTACAGTTGTGGTGTGGGCTCCACCGCCCCGCAGTGAACCTCAGCTGTCCCCTTCCTTCCAGAGCTGCTGAGCTGGCCAGCTGGGCATGATGGGTATTGTTCAAAGGAGAGAAGAAAAATCTGAACTGTTTACAAGATTCTAAGGATTTTATGGAAATAATTAGGACAATTAGGAGGTTCAGTCTTTGTATTCCTCCCTTAAAAGGCAAGAGCATTTGAACCTTATTGGAAAAATAAAATAAAATAAAACCGAGCACAGCAAAAAATAGAAGGCACATTAATAGCCCTATTATGGAGGGCTTGCTTCAAGTGTATGATTAGAGACAATCAGCTCAAACTTGAAGAGAACAATATGGAATAACTCAAACATCTGGCTTTTCCGGAGACAGAGAAAGACCAAGTCCCCATGGCCAGTTCCTTCCGGAACGACACATGTTCTTTAATCAAATGCTGTTCCCAATACATAGCCTCTTCCCCCTTTATCATGAGGATCACAGGATATTCACAGGGTTCACTCAATTTCCACAGGCTGGTGAGGCCCACAAAGCTATCTCTTGGGGTGCTGAGAGAAGGCAGGCCTTGGCTGCAAGCCTGGGAGAGAAGCCCACTGCATGTTCCCCCTGCCTGGGATCTTTTGGCAAAGGCCTGCAGGTCTTCCTATTTTCCATTTGAAGCTCTATTCATCTGGTTAACTTGGGCACCATCTCTCACACTTCTCCAACATGCCCAAACCCACTACTGATGAATTCATTTAAACCTTCAAACTGTGCTCTTCAGAGCTCCCTGAGAAGCTGTGTGGCCAGTCACCCAGGGAGCCTGGCCAGGCCTCAGCAGCTGGGAAAAGCCAGGGAGAGAAGGCCTTCTGGGGTTGCTAATGAGGCACAATGTCCTGTGGTAAGACCTGGTGTTAATGTGCCCTCCAACCATCAGAGGAACGTGGGTCTGAACCACAGCACTAGGAAGCAAAGCCACAAGGGCACAGAATGGCAGAGTCATCAGGGTTTCTGGGAGGGACTGAGAACCCACCCTTACCTGAGGCTCAGGCCTTCTTCTCACCAGTGGAGGCCATCATAATAGAGGTATTCTGAAGCTGAAAGATCTCTACATTGCTTTGAAAGAGCTGACTGGACAGTGGAGACCCTGCAATAGTCCTGGCTGGACACAAGAAGACAGGTGCACAGAGGTGAAGGCCCATCTGGTGGGCATTATAACAACTGTAGCTCTCACCTCTCAAAACCAGATACTCAGGAAGCTATCACCCAGCAAAAGAGGTCACAGGTAGGTGTGACACAGGAAGTCCTTGAAGGGAAGAAGATGGTGGCCAGCCTGTCCCACAGAGTCCATGGAAATGGCCAGGGTGCCCAACAACAACTCAAAAGATGCTATGAAGATGCACCTCCTATTCCTCTTCCCTGGGCATTTAGGGGAAAGCACTCTCCTTCCCCTTCGGGGAGACTGTGAGCCAAGGACTAAACAAGCAGCCTTTCTTCAGAGCAAATCTCTCCGCCCTGCTGCTATCTGCTGTAGTGAGTGGTCACCACCCAAAAAGACTTCAGTACCCCAGAAAATCACACACACTCCGCAAGCCTCATGCTCCTACCTGACTCATCAGCATGCTGTTTGGATGAGCCCAACTCTGAAGACCCACAGGCCTGAGGTTTCAACCCCTCAAAGAGCTGAAGGCCATTTCTGCGCTATGCAGAAGACATTCACCCTGTTCCATGGGGACATCGAGGCAGGCATGCAGGTACCAGAAAAAGGCCCAAACAAGAAGATAGAATGAGGGCAGAGAGAAGAGAATCCGTAGGTCCTTGAGGACTCCAGGGAGGGATTAGGAGGAGGAGCTATCATGTGGGACAGGCCTGGGAAATGTGTTAGGTGCTAAGGTGGAATGGGAGCAGCTGTGCCAGCAGCAGCAGTGGAAAGAACATACAGATGGATGTGGAATGTGTTTGATGTGGCTCAACAACCCCTTGCACCCGGTGAGGATGTGGCAGTGAGGGTAGGTAGACATGGTGAGCCACTAAGTTCTCATAAGACAGGACTACAGCAGTAGTCTGCTCACACAGCAGCATGTAGCAGAACAGGAGGGATGGGTATGGTGAGATGCCAGGAAGGGATGAAGAGCTGGAGGCAAGGTCACTCTGCAGGCCAAGGCCTACACTCCCCAACACAGTCAGGTCACCCAGCAACTCAGGAAGAAAGTAGGAAAGAGGAAGAGGAATTGGACCCCAGTCTGGGCTATCTCAGGATCATCAGTCAGGGTGGTGGCTGGAGATCAGGGCAGACAAGTTCTAGGGACGCCAAGACTCCACCCATCTCTATTAGGAATGATGCCCAGACCATCTGGGAGGCCATCACAGGCCAGGTGCAAGCTAACTTTCAGAACTCACCATACAACTCCCCAGAAGGGTATCGCATAGCCTAGCTGCCAACTAGGGACAGCCAAAAGGGACCAGGTGGGTGATTAGGGAGGTGGGAGAGGGGACAGTCAAAAGAGGGGTGCTCCACTCATGAGACTTGTGTTTTCTGCCCTCTCTAGTTCACTGTATCAGGTTCCCAATCTCTTGCTTTTCCTTACGCTTGCAGAATGGGGAGCTCAGTTCTGCTACCAGGGTCTAGTTCCTTTCAGTTAGCACAGGGGTATGAGGAGGGCTGGGCATGTGGCTCAATGGCAGAGTACTGCTTGCCTAGCAGGCACAAGGCCCAGTTCTATCCCCAGCATTGCAATAACAGCAACAAAAAAGCACACGAAAGGAAGGTTTAGACTCTGACTGAGCTACTAGGAGACACTGCAGAGCAAGTGAAGCGCACAATGAGGAAGAAGCTGCTATGGTGCTGCACAGGAGGGAGAGAACAGTGGCAGGATGGCATGGGGGTAAGAGCTGGCAGCCATGATGGAACACAGTTACAAAAAGTGGAGCAAAAGCAATGCTATGTCAAGCCCTAAAAGAATTCTAACCAGACAACGATATTAACACCCACTTGGTATTACCACAATAGGATGCAGAATAGCTAGTCTCGGGCAATAATGCTGACAACTTAGGCTCAATGTCTAAATCTCCAAACACACAGTAGAGTGAAAAACTCTTCCCACAGTACCTTTACACAGAGCCACTCAGTCTCCTGAAAACCTAGTGTTCTGGTTAATGACGACTCACTGGTGACAGAGACTACACTAAAGCACTTGAGCTCCATAAGCAGGGGCTCTGGGCTCTCATCAATTTCCCTTTAAGCACAATCATTTGCTTTCAAAGTCTTCAGGAAAATGACAGTATAAGGTCATACTGGGTTTTTTAAGATTTATTTTTATTTTATGGGTAAGAGTGTTTGCCTACATGGATGCCTGTGCACCACATGTATGCCTGGTGCCCCAGAGTCCAGAAGAGGGCTTTGAATTCCTTGGGACTGGAGTCACAGATGGTTGTCAACCCTCCTTTGGGTGTTGGGACTCAAACCTGGGTCCTCTGGAAACTAGTGCTCTAAACCACTGAGCCATCTCTCCAGCCCCAGGTCATATCTTTAAAAGAATACAGATTCAAGGAGGGGACAGAGCAAGCTCACTGACGAAGCCGATGTGAGAATGCCTGGTACTATGCCAGGAGGAACGACCCCAACCTCAGACAGCACAACCTCATAGAGCCTCCACAGCAGAAAACCCAACTACAGAGCCAGACAAGGCTATTGGTTCATTTCCTGATTATATAATTGAAAGTCACAGGATACAGACGAGGAAACCATGGTTGTCTTGAGAATTCAAACCACACAGCAATGAACAAACCTAGCAAATGAGTGGTGGGGCCAGGTAAGCAATGATGGTGTAAGTTTCCAAGATTTCCCCAGCTGCAGGAAGGAGTGCAATTTCCTGAGGGACAGCCATCATGTAAGCTGGGAAACAGGAGTGAGGCACTCGAGGCAGAGGAGAGAACAAGAACAAAGTAGAAGGAAAGGGGAAGGGGTGGGGAAGGTGTGAAGACCAGGGCAGGCAGAAAGGGAAGCAACCAGGATGTCCTCAAGGTGAGCAGGAGACGGAGCTATGGGAAGAGGAGCTCCTCACTGGGAGCTGGAGATGGAAAATGCCTATGGCTGGCCACAGCCAAAACAGTCAGAAGTCTGACCCTGGGCTTTGTGGCCTGGGCAACTCACTCCCTAACCAGTCCCACCTCAGGGACCACACTATGAGAAACACCCTGCAGAGGCTCAGTCAGCAGGAGCTGCACCCTCCAAAAGCCATGTTGCTGAGCTTGGAAGCAGACTTCCCAGGAAAGCCTCTGTCAGTCAGAAACCTACAGGTCCAGGGACAGTTCAGGTGAAGGACCCATTGGGCCATACTCAGGTCTCAAGTGGGATGTAAAACACAATGTATCGGCGTGGGCTGTGCCAGACAGGCAATGTTGTGGTCAGGTATAAGACAGCAGCAAAGGTCCTAAGCTGAGGTATCAGTAAGTTCAGAGGTCAAGAGGAGACAAAATGAATCTCAAGCTTAAGACTCCACAGAGCCTCCCTTACTTTACTCCCCAAGTGGAGTGGGGAACTCACATATGGCCACACAGCCAGCTGAGGCAGAACCAGGACCTGACCCCGAGCAGGCTAGTGTATGGACTCCCGATGCAAGGAGTTGAGAAGATAACCCTTAGAAACGGCCCACTCGGGGCAGCAGCATGGGTACGCTGCAAGGATGGCCACCACACCTCTGTTTTCCTGAGACATGGAGACAGTTCAGCAGGAACTCCACAGGGTATGACAAACACAGTCATGTTTTCCAGCATTAAAGAGAAATATTCAGGGTTTCCTGGTCCAAAAAGGACGATTAAAGACAACTAACAAATGTTTTCAGATGAAATGCCACTAAAACAAAAGGAAACGCCTTCCAGTGAACACACTGTGGTGACCTGAGTCCTCCTTGAACCTCCCATGGGTGCGTTTCAGAAAAGCCTCGGTGTTGGAGTTGCAAAGACAAAGAGCTGCACTTTTACCACCATGGCCACTGAGCCAGGAAGCAACCAGGAACAAGTGTGATGCTCACAGCAGCCCTTCGGAAAGAGCCGGGCATCCCTACCCTGCCTCCTTGACCAAGAGACAGGGCTGTGGTGCTTACACCGTAAGGCAGCACAAAGTGACCTGTGCATGCTGTGTGAAGGGCAAGGCTGGAGCAGCTTATGTGACAGCTCTGGCCACCTTACGCTGAGTCCCTTCCCAGCCTTGGGCCTGAGACTGCCTGAAGCCAGTGACTAGTTTAGATATGACATGGGATAGCGTCTGACACCTGGACAGAGGAATCAGCTTTCTCTTTGCTGGTAGGTACTGCAGGAATCTGGATGTGACGGCGGGAACTGCTGCAGCTGTCTTGCCAGCGTCATGACACCACCAGTGAAATGCAGACATGGCGGCGTAGACGGGTATGGAGCGGAGGGCCTTACGCTGCGGAAAACTGCTACGTCTTCTTTATCCTTGTGTCAGACTGTCCAACTCCCTTTTCTCTCAAGCCCATCTTGAACTTGCAGTGAAATGCAGCCTGCCATCTTGCAACACCATCTATAAGTGCTGACTACAGCACACACACACACACACACACACACACACAGAGAGACAAAGACAGAGACAGACAGAGAGACAGAGACAGACAGAGACAGAGACACAGAGAGAGACAGACAGAGACAGAGAGACAGAGAGAGACAGAGACAGACAGAGACAGAGACAGACAGAGACAGACAGAGACACAGAGAGAGAGACAGACAGAGACAGAGAGACAGAGAGAGAGAGAGAGAGAAAGGGAGGGAGGGAGGGAGGGAGAGAGAGAGAGAGAGAGAGAGAGAGAGAGAGAGAGAGAGAGAGAGAAACAATCTCAGGCTAGCAACTCTGCCCCAGGGGTGATCTGGCTTTACTAGCTTCTGAGGAGGCATGGCATCCTCTAATGTAATTTAGGTGCACAGTGGAGATAGTCCTGGTAGGACTGGGTACAAGGATCAAATAAAACAAAACAGCAATTGTCTGGCACATGGTATTTTTCTTGAGTTTTGTCATGACTCAATACACAACACATGGAACATTTCAAGAGCTCTGAGTGGCCCTGGGATAAGTTCAGAACAAAGGCAATGCAGTCTGTAGATACTAGAAATGGAATTAATGGGGGAGCCTGGGTTTAAAGACGATGGACTAAAGACGAAGAAATCTCAAAGCTGTGGCATGGCCGTTGTTGGCTGCTTCTAACCAGGTTTACAGTGAGAATCAGAAGCTAAAACACAGCAGAAAGGCCTGAAAACATGTACTTTGGCTAGGAAACGAGCATACTGGAAACTGGAAACTAGCTGACATAGCCACTAAAGAGACTAAAGCTACTAGAAAGGCCTCGCTTTTCAATGGGACACAGGAAGTCACCTTAAGAGCATCTCAGGAACTGGACAGACCCCACCTGCCAACAGGGATGAAAAAAGAAACCACTGAAAGACTTCCCTTGAGACAAAGCATCCCAGGGTCTCCTTCTTACAGAGGCTGCCCACCCAGGCATCCAGAGGCTGCTACCAGTCCAAGAAGACCCAGCTGCCACTCAAGCTGACAGCAGACCTTGGCATCATCCACATGATGCTAATTTTACAGGCATGCAGAATATAAGAGCTGCAGTGTCCACCCAGATTTGAAAGGAAAGCCGGGGAGGCTAGGCAGTGTGTGGCAGGGACAGGATCCCTGTGTGCAGCCCTGGAAAGGAAGGGTTGCTGAGGGCAAGGCCCTGAGAGAGTTGTGTGGACTACCAAAGCAGCAGTCGAGATCCCAGTACGTTGGGGTGAGGGAAAAAACATCTACAGGGGAAAACAGCAGGCACTGAACAGAGCCAACCCAATAGAGAAACGCCGTGGCCTGGCACAGGGCTGCCCAAGTCCTCTGGCCCTCGCATCACACTGCTGTGTGCTGGTTGCCAGACACAAGAAACTACAGGTTTTAATATTTGCCCTACTGAGTTCCAGTTTTGCTTTGGTCCAATCTTTCACTGCTGTCTTCCTGCCCCACCCTTTGGAACGGAGATGTTTACTTGGTGCCATTGTAAACTGGAGTGAATAACTTGTTTTTGGAGTTTTATAGGGCACACAGCTAAGAGTGGCCTTGGTTGAATCAACATGGGCTTCTGAGCAATGTTTGAAATGTTAAGACTGGGCACTCTTAGAGATGGGCTAAAGCCATTTTGCATTATAAGATGGCCATGACCTTGGGGTGGGTATTAAGGTTTAATATGAGATGGCCTCTCAGTTTCAGGTTTTGAATGTTCCCATTAGTGGTGTTATTTTGGGGGAGGGTCTGGAAATATTAGGAGGTAGGGCCTAGCTGGAGGAAGTAGGTCCTTGTTATGTGCCTCTTTTTTTTTTTTTAATTTATTTGCATTGGTGTTTTGCCTGCATGTATGTCTGTGTGAGCACCAGATCTCCAGGAACTGAAGTTACAGACAGTTGTGAGCTACCATGAGTGCTAGGAATTGAACCCGAGTCCTCTGGAAGAGCAGCCAGTGCTCTTAACCTCTGAGCCCAGTTCCTGGGATGTGCCTGTTAAGGCTGCACCTTGTTTGAATTCTGTGATTTTTCGCTGTGCTTCCTAGCCACCATGATACGAATGCTATGCTCTGACACCACTGGAGTGGGCTGAAACTGAGCAAAATAAGTGTCTTCTTTCTACATCACCAGTAACAGGGGCTGTGGCACAGCAGTGAGAAAGCTAATGCAAACAAGAGCCTGGAGACAAGGTAGAGATGAGGTCCTGCCACACTTGTATGGGAACCACAGCTTGATTGTGACACTGCACATCAGTGGGCACAGAGGCCAGTGTATCACTTATATACTACCATGGCGGAGACATCTCCCTGGGATGACGTACTCTGAATTATATTAAATTAGCTGGATTGAGGGTCTGGAGAGGCCTCCTTGGAAAGGGAGTCTTCCTGCATAGAAAATGCACACAGGGTAGTAACAGCATTAGGTGGTAGAATTCCCTATCACGGCCATATACTCAGTTTATACCAAAAATGGCTCTGTAGACCTTTGCTAAGCATACTCTTTCCCTCGTTATATAGAACATCTTGGTCCTAGAAGGCCACATGTGCAAACTCACAAATTTTTACCAGGATGGTCCAGAACGCAAAAATTGTTTCTGTGATACCAATTAGATACCAGTGACCTCTGAAGAGACTGTCCTAGTTATGGTCAATTCTTTGGCCAAGAATAGGACATTTTGTGAGGAACACCAGAGGCTTAAAGAAAAGTAAGGCCAACAGCAACAAAGTTAGACTGTGTCCACAGCGGGCTTCGTTTCTTTTTGGTTTTTGAGATGGGAACTCTCTGGGTAACCCAAGATGACGCTGAACTTGAGCTCTTCCTGTCTGGGTCTCTCAAGAGCTGGGCTTACAAGCTGAGCACAGACACACCTTCATCTTTTATGCGGGAATGTCGATCATCACTCGCTGACTCTGGGAACATCATTAATCATGAAGTAAATACAACCTGCTTTTTGGTACCTTAGTTTCTTTCGTCTCTAGCTCTCGCCTCTGTCCTAAGATGTTTAGTGGTCATTATCAAATCCAGTCTGGACATCAAGTACTATAGCATGCCATACTTGTACAATCTATCCATTTATGCACCATGTACCCATGCATCTGCCAGTACACCTCTCCATGCAGGCACCTCTCCATGCATGCACCTCTCATGCCAGCCTCCCAGCCAGTGGCCTACCATCCAACACGCACTCACCCACCCATCTGTCATCAGGCATGTGCCAGATGCTAGCCATGTCACAGTGGGAGTTCTTGTCCTAACAACTCTGCTATTACATGTCATGATCTCTCACTCAGGGATGTGGATAGAGGTGCTTGGATGGGCAGGCAGAAACAGGCCTTCATCCCAAAGCCTGCAGTGCCGCCCTGGTGACAGGCATTCCCTTGCCTGTACCGCTTCACCTTAGCCTTGCCCCCCGCCAAGGCAGCATCTGGGTACTGCAGCCATAGGTTCTGCAGTGGGTCACCTGTCAGAGGACCCTGGATGTAGAATGGTGGGCACTCAGAACATGAAGACACTGGGCTTGCACCACAACTCCAGAGTCAGCAGCTCCTTTCTGTAAACACACTTAGTCCTAAAGGTTTCTGCTGCTCTGGAGATCACATTTAGGGACTGCTAGGAAGTGCTCTACCACTGCATTAGAGCTCTGCCCTCTTAACTTTTTATTTTGAACAGTGTCTCACTGACCTTGAACATACTCGATATATAGTCAAGAAAGCCTTAAAACTGCAATTCTCCTGCCTCAGCATCCTGATTAGCTGGAATTATAAGCCTGTGCTGCTTAAAGTCTTTTTTTTTTTTTTTTTTTTTTTTTTTTGGTTTTTAGAGACAGGGTTTCTCTGTGTAGCTTTGGAGCCTGTCCTGGAACTCACTCTGTAGACCAGGCTGGCCTTGAACTCACAGAGATCCGCCTGCCTCTGCCTCCCGAGTGCTGGGATTAAAGGCGTGCGCCACCACCGCCCGGCTTAAAGACTTTTTTTTTTTAAATGAAAACCTTTTGTGTGGGAAAGTACGGGGTAGTGGGATAGTAGGGGGGTAGGAAGAGAAATAACAAAAACAAGAATGAAATTTGTTTCAAAAATGCCATAATGAAAGCTATAATTTATATGCTAATTAAAAATGAGTTGGGTGGGTAGGGAGGTGGAAGAGGATCTGGGAGGAATTGGGGAGTGGGCGAATACGATCAAAACATGTATAAAATTCTCAATGAATAAATAAAAACACTTAAAAAGAAAGCAAGGAGAGAAACAAAACAGCAACAGAAAACGGCATGGGCTTTATGCCGGCCCATACGATAAAGATGGAAACATAGGTGACGTAGTAGGAGAAGTATTTCCAAACCACACAGTTCTGGGAAAGGAGACCTAAAAGTCAGAGGAAACAAGCCTGTGAACACGGATTTAGAACTTCAGGGACACTGTGTCTCTTCCCGAGAGCTCCTGTGTGTGAGAGCCGTCACGCGGAGGGACCCAGGGCAGACACTAGCAGAAGGTCACCAGGGTCTTTGCTGTGCCACCTTGACAGAGACAACGACGTCCACAGAGAAGGCAGCAGGATGTGGAGATGAGCGAGCAGATGGAAACAGGGAGGCCACCCATACCTTCATCGCTGTCCACACACCCCACAGACCCTCCCACTCCAGGCCTCCCCGGGGTTCAGCTAATGATTATAAATGGCAAAGGATCTCCAATTTAATTGCAGAAGGTAATGATGCAGTGAGCATAAGATTAGATTCACCACAGAAGGCAATATCCTCAAACAATAGAAAAAGAGAAGCCAGTGTGAGGAGGCTGCAATCGATGGGAAGGTTTCTGTATTAAATACCACGGCACTGGGTCACAAAGGGATATTGACAGAACTGCTGACAGCAGATAAAAAAGGGGGAGAGAAAACTAAATTGGTCTCTGCAGAAAATAAGTTACAGATTAATCACCCCGCCATGAAATGCTTTAGCAGTGACTTGGGGTGTGAAGACGTGTTCACCATCTGACCACAGCACAGGACAGCCAAGAGCAAGTAGGGCCTCCTGAACTACTGTGTGCCCCCGGGCCTCTGCTGGGCACAGTCCCAGTTCAGGGACACCAAGAGTGCTTGGGAGGCTATGCTAGCTCTTCCCCAGGGTCATGGCAAAGCCTGCCTGATGTGCAGGGGAGGAGTATCTCCTTTCTTTCGGAAAGCTTTGACAGCTAAGATATAGCTGAAGGAAGAACTGGAGGCGGGCCAGCTACAGTCCTCCCCATATCTCCTAAGGTGGAGGTCATGAGTGTGTTCCCCGCTCTGAAAATGTCCACAGGCTAGCCCAGGCACTACATCTCCTGCCTGACCTTTTACCTTAAAAGCTCCTGTGCATTATCATATAGAATGTGGTGATTTTTAAAAATTATCTTTTTAAAACGATGACTTTTTCCCTTAAATAATATCAGTGCTCTAGGAAAATACGCCGACTCAAACTTCACTTGATAGTATGACCAGAGTTTTTAAGCTTTAAAAAGTCAGCTAATATTTTAAGAAGTCTAGCATCCATACCTCATATTAATAACGACGCATCATCACTCATGTTTTCTCTTTAACCTAGGGGCATTATTAATATTGTAAGGCACTGAGAAAGAGGGAAAGGAGCTCAGGAAGCATTATGGGAACAAATAAACATAAGACATTGCCACCTGAGGAACCCATGCTCTGATGCTGTAAAGGTGACGATGTGGCCCTGGGGACATGACACTATAAGGTTTCATTGTAGGGTTCCTGAGTTTTCTTCTTCCTACAGCTGATACTTTGACAACAAGCACAATGAATGTATAAAGTATAAATGCCTGTAAACATGCATTAAAAAAAAGATTTAAAAGAATCAAACATGAAAAATACATATGGTTTTACTCTACAAAAGGCAAAATACTTAAAATGAGTATCCAGAAACAAACTGACTCCTAAGAAACGCTAGAATTCATTTTAAAATTCACATGAATACACAGGAAGCTGGCCAGCAATGTGGAGTCCAGCCTGTGTAAGCGTCCCTCTGCAAGTGTGGCTTTAAAGAAGTCTTGTAAGAAGAATACATTTGGACCTGAAGCCACCTCACAGTGATTTCAATTTGCATCCACAAGGCCTAACACTCAGTTCTCTGCTTTACACCTCAGTCTCTGCATCCTCCATATCTGATAATTAATTTCAAAATTCCAAATGTGTGGACCAGGTGTGTATTCTGAATTCAACCCAAAAAGTCCAATTCCAAAGACTACCCAGTGAGACCTTTGTCCTTCTTACTCACCACTGCCTGACTTGAGCTGGCCTGGAGGTCCCACAGCAGGATGTGGCTGTCCGCCAGAGAAATGACCTTCTTCCCATCCCCCATTGGCTCCCACACGACGCTAAAGAAAGACAAATGTCAAATATTAATATGAGCATTGGGGACCCCCAAGCACGTAGCCACAGCTTTTATACATGCCCTTCACACTTCAGCAAGCTCTTTCCTGGCCCAAAGCCTCTAGTGTTTATTAACACTGGCATCTAATAACCTGTGTCAGAGACACTTACATTGTCTCTGTGTCCCCAAAGTCCTATGTCAAAGCTGTGACCCCCAGCATGATGGACACTTTGGGTGGGAGAAGATCGTGGGGGTAGGCTCTCTGGATGGGGCCTGAGTCCCTGAGGAGACAGCAGAGAGTTTGCAGCCCTGTCTCTCTCTGCCATGTGAGGACAGTAAGAAGGCAGCCATATAAGCCAGGAAAACAAATCTCACCAAGAACTAAACCAGCCAGTAGCCGGGTGTTGGTCTCCCAAGTCATGAATCCCAAGTGAACCCCACGCTAACTCAGGTACTCATACTACACAGCTCACTAGTAGCTAAGGAACAAACAGCTGGTCACAAGGAGTGGGCAGCTGGAGAAGCACTGGGAGAAAAGATTTCACACGTGATGCCTTGTCTTTGGTAGGGCAGAGCTGAGAGCTGCACCCATACCCCAGGCTCTGGGTGGTCCACCTGTGACAGGAGCTGCTTCCTTGTCTGAGCCAATCACAGCCATTTCCCGCTGTGCAGCTCAACTACTCCAACCATGGATTTGAAGGGTCAATAAGAGGCAAATATCTTAGAGAGCTGGGGTGGATGTGATCAAGATACACAGTGAATGAGGGCTCCCTTTTCCCAACATCCTCTTCAGCATTTGTTGTAAGCTGTTTCTCTGATATTTGCCATTCTGACTGGAGTGAAATGGAATCTCAAAGTTGTTTTGATTTGCAGTTCCCTAATTGCTAAGGACAATGAGCTTTTTTTTTTTTTTTGAGATGTTTCTTAGACATTTTTACTTCTTTTGAGAACCCTGTGTTCAGATCTGTGGTATTTTTGATTGTAGATAAAAAAGAAAGAAAGAAACCTCCAAATGAATCAAAGACCTGAATGTGAAACCTGAAACACTGGAAATGCTAGGAGAAAACACAGGAGTGGGAAAGGACTTTCTGAATAGGATTCCATTTGCCCAGGAATTGAGGCCAATAATTGACAAGTAAGACTAAAAAGCTTCTACACAACAATCAATGGAGAAGATGTTGAAGAGTAAGCCCACAGAATGGGAGGGACTCTTTGCTAGCTATATACCTGACAGAGGATTAATAGCGATAATATATAAAGAACTCAAAAGACAAAGAGTCCAAAAAAAAAAAAAAGAGAGAGAGAAATGAACC
Organism: Peromyscus eremicus; assembly: GCF_949786415.1. Lineage (NCBI taxonomy): Eukaryota > Metazoa > Chordata > Mammalia > Rodentia > Cricetidae > Peromyscus > Peromyscus eremicus. The sequence continues at coordinate 40,803,565 of NC_081437.1, read as the reverse complement.
ATTGGGGTTGGGGGGGAGGCTGGGACCTAAACAGAGAGTTCTCAAAACAAGGGACAAAAATGCTAAAATGCTAATATATAATATATATAAAATGCTAATATATAATATATATAATATAAAATGCTAATATATATATATATATATATATATAAAGAGAGAGAGAGAGAGTTAGTTCATCATTCCTAGCAACTAGAGAACTGCAAATTAAAGCAACTTAGAGATTCCATACTACCCAGTCAGAATGGAAAGATCAATACAACAACCAACAACAAATGCTAGAAAGGATGTGGAGAAAAGGCAACCCTTATCCACTGTGTGATTACAAACTGGTCCAGCCACTCTTGAAACCAGTGAGCAGAGCCCTCAAAAGGCTAAAAATAAATCTACCACGTGACCCAGTTATACCACTCCTCAGCATATGGCCCGAGGACTTAGCAACCTACTCTACAAATAATTCCTCAGCCATGTTCACTGCCACTCTGTTCACAAGAGCTACAAAGTGGAAACAACCTAAACGTCTTTCAACTGACAAATGGATAGTGAAGATGTGGTACTATACAGATGGAATACTATTCAGCTGTGAAGAAAAATGGAACCATAAACTTTGCAAGTAAATGGATGGAGTAAGAGAAGATAGCCCAGGTAACAAAGGGAACTCTAGTTCTGTGTCCTTGTCCAGGAATGGATTTGGCAAGGCCTATCTGACACTTGCAGAAGCCAGTGCCTTGCAGAAGTCAAAGTTGTGGTTTCTGGGGACCCAACTCTTTCCCCTGGGCTGTGGTTATCAAGCCTATGGCAATTGTGTTGGAGATATCCAATGTTCTCTTTGCCAACACTGTCTGTTCTCAGTTGATTTTGGCCATTTTGTGGCCTCTCTTTGTTTGTGTGTGTGTGTGTGTGTGTGTGTGTGTGTGTGTGTGTGTGTGTGTGTGTGGTGGGGGGAGGGTTGGGGAGGTGTTTTGTTGTTGTTAGTTTGGTTTGGTTTGATTTTTCAAGACAAGGTTTCTCTGTGTCAACAGCCCTGGCTGTCCTGGAATGCACTCTGTAGACCAAGCTGGCCTCAAACTCACAGAGATCCGCCTGCCTCTGCCTCCCAGGTGTGGGGATTAAAGGTGTGCACCACCACCATCCAGCTTGCTGCTGTATTTCTTAATAAACTTACATTAACTTATGCAAGACCTCCTGGTCCCAGCTATTGCTTTTGTCTTCTTTATTTTTCATCCTTGTCCTCCCTCTCAATACTTCACCACTCAGAACCCTTATTCCTGCCAGTTCAGACCACTGAGACTAGCTTTCATGGTAGCAGAAGGTTCCATGCAAGTTTCCAAGGGAGGGAAGCAACCAATAGTCTACCCAGATATGACACCTATGAACTAAAGCAACAACCAGCATGGCACAATAACTCAAGGGTACAGTAGTGGCCTGCATACTTTGCAAATAGCCCAACAGCTCTCTAGTTGGACTCAACAAGAGGGAAATCATGCCGAGTACAGGGAACCCAGCCAACCACCCAGGGCTAGTGAAGTCATGATCTCAGAGGAGAACCTCTAACAAGTATTTCACTAGACTATAAACTACATTCTAAATATTTATCCTTACAGCCACAGGTTAAGTATAGGTCTTACCCTTCTCATCAAAAAGTCTCCTTGCAACAGATGAAGACCATTACAGAAAAACCACAATTGATGAAAATACAGAGAATAAGTGCCCCTGAGGTGCCCAGTGCTAACTGACAGATCAACAACACAATTGCTGATCCTAAGGCTCAGGGATCACCATGGAAGAGGAGTGGGAAGATTCTAAGAGCCAGAGGAACAGGAAGTTTGCTGCCATTTCATCTCCTAGATATATCTGCGAAGCTACACCCATGAAGTCTCCTCAGTGGGTGAGCCATGGTGTTTACAGGCTGGCTTCTCCTCCATCTAAGTGGTTCCCTATCCATGGACATAAGCAGGGAGCTTCTTCCAGTCACCACGCCTTTTCTGCCACAACAGACTGTGACCTCTCAAGACCATGAGCCTGGATAAACCTCTCCTCCCTCCTGCTGCTTTCTGACAGATGTTCGGTGGCAGCCATGAGAAAAGTCACCTGTACACAAAGGACCAGCTGAAGCACATCTCACACAGTCCTAACCCAATGCTCATAGGACCTTATGGGCAAGACATGGCCCCTGCTAACACAAGCCTGCAACGGCACCTGTCCCTGACCAGCATGAGTCACACACTGCTCCACCCTGCCTCCTCATTGGCAGAGCTGTCTGTCCCTGAGAAAAAGCTCACGTTTCTCAGCATTTTGAAAAGGGGAGTGGATAAAATTATTTTCAAGTGGCTGTGGAAATAGCTTTTATATCCAAAAAGGAGAAATATATTCTAATTTGAAAAGAAGCCACATATGCTTAAGGCTCACAGGAGGCAGCATTCGCTTGCTTTAGAAAATAACCTGGTTTTGAGTTTTTACAGCTGAGCATTTACAAAAGCTTCATGTCCCAGACACAAAGTCTCTGTCACTTGTGTTCTGAAGGTCACGATGAATATAAAACCTAAAGACATCGACTATGTAGCCTAGAAGGGGCAGGTAGGCAAGACACAGTACTCGCCAAATCCAAAGAGGCTATCCCTGCTCTAGGACCCCAGTAGTCGGACAGGTGCATGATGGCATCACAGGCTGGCCCTTCATCTCACTAAATGCTCACTAGATAAGCACACAGACAATGTTAAGTGGCTTCTAGAAAGTCATGAGACTGCCTGTAGACAGGAAGCTCCCTAAAATAGAGCTCTGTGCATCGAGTGTCCTGCAGGTGCCAGATATCAAAACAAACTGGAAAGGGTCAAGGAGGAGAAATTCCTAGGACCCAGTAAGAAGCACACCAGCATCTTAAACACCCTTCTGATCTGAGGTAAGAGTAGCACTGCTCTTCACTGGCCCAGAACTGACACCGGAAAGGGCAAGTCGGCTACAGGGAACCATAGTCTGCAGGTATTAAGACATCTCGTGGGAGATGGCACCTCCTCTCACCACCTCCCCCACAGACAGCAGTGAGCTGCCCTCACTGGATGCATGGGGCCATCCCTTGCCTTTCTAAGTGGCAGGTGCACCTCACACTGTTCACAGCTAATTGTCTGGATTCTCGACCAAAGGTCAATTCTCACAGCCTAGAAGAGCACCACACAGGCGAGCATGTCCAGTAAACTTGAGATGCACAGGGGAGAAATGAGTAGAGATCCCACATAACAGGTACAGGTCAGGGAGGAGAAGCTCATTTGCAGGGCTGCTCCCCAAGAGCACAGGCTCCTTCTCAGGAAAAGTGCTGCTCCCCAAAAGTACAGGAGTCTCCCCAGGAGGAGGGCTGCTGGAGAAGTAACTCTTGGGACTGCTGAAAGCAGGAGAGTAAAGACCTGCAGGCCCTCGATGGACACAGACTTTTAGGCACCTCTGTCCTTAACCTCTAATGTGTCCACTCCTATTCCCAGCTGTAACCTGCAGGGAAGCCTTGACATCTAGCTTGCATGCCTTGCCCCAACTGCATTATTAACAGTGTTGCTTCTTCACCTGGAATTCCTAGGGTACCAGATGCAGCACTCTGCCATACTGCCCTTCTGTCAACAGTGTTATTTGTGGTGTTGATGCTCTTTGTGGAGACACAAGTTTGGGAACTCTTAAACTCCACAGACAAAACTAACCTTGTTGAATTGTGTCTTTTAAGGACCTTAGATTGCTATATTTTATGGAAATACTTTAAGACCAACTTTAGCTCAGTGCAACTCTCAACAGGAAGCCTGCTCCAATATTGCAGTAAGATCTGATACTTAAGGAGTACCAGGCACTGCTGTCACCACTGCCTTATGCAAGATACTACATGTCATCATCATCTGTCTCATGCCAAGCACTGCACGTCACCACCTGCCACATACTGGGTGCTGCATGTGATCATTTTCCTTAATGCAGATACTCACCACCACACACTTACTGCAGACACTCACTACTGCACACTTACTGCAGATACTCACTACCGCACACTTACTGCAGACACTCACCACCACATCCTTAATGCAGATACTCACGACCACACACTTAATGCAGATACTCACCACCACACACTTACTGCAGACACTCACCACTACACACTTACTGCAGATACTCACCACCACACACTTACTGCAGACACTCACCACTACACACTTACTGCAGATACTCACACCACACACTTAATGCAGATACTCACACCACACACTTACTGCAGATACTCACCACCACACACTTATTGCAGATACTCACCACTACACACTTACTGCAGATACTCACCACCACACACTTAATGCAGATACTCACCACCACACACTTAATGCAGACACTCACCACCACACACTTACTGCAGATACTCACACCACACACTTACTACAGATACTCACACCACACACTTACTGCAGATACTCACACCACACACTTACTACAGATACTCACCATCACACACTTAATGCAGATACTCACCACCACACACTTAATGCAGACACTCACCACCACACACTTACTGCAGATACTCACACCACACACTTACTACAGATACTCACACCACACACTTACTGCAGACACTCACCACCACACACTTACTGCAGATACTCACATCACACACTTACTGCAGATACTCACCATCACACACTTAATGCAGACACTGGTCACTACGTTCTTCACGAAGATATGCATCACTATAAACTTACTCCCTCTTAGAAGTACTTTTGCTACACCCCGTAAGTTTTGCTGTACGTGATTCCACTGTCATTTGTCTAGAGACATTTATTTCCCTTCAAAGCTGACTTCTTCTGTCATCTTAAGCCTGGTGGCTGGAACCCACCTAGTGCTCTCTCTCTTTCATCTTGCTGCCTTGGGGACTTAGCACACAGACTTGCTGAGTGTTTGTGGCACTGGCTTCCCTGCTCTTCATGTGGGTTTGCCAATGGCAGCTTGGCTGACCATCTTTACTGTTCCTATGTGCTCCCTGCCAGCACCGTCCTCTCTCCTTTTCAATGAGCTTGAAATACATAACCAACAACATCCCTCCTCTGGGCATTAAGTTCAGGATGGCATTTGACTTTGTGGCACCTCATTGAATCTCAGTGTTAATTTATTTTGCACACACAAAGTCAGATGCCCAAGTTAACAGGTGTGGATTTAGAAAGGTTGGCACCCCTCACATTCTCCCCACCTGATGACACACTGCTTGGGACATGTGCTCTCTAGGCCCTCTCTAACATACAGGGTGAACCTAACACAATCACAGAGGTTCCCTGGAGGACTGTCACCAGCCATTGGTATCACTGTGCAACCTCTTGTTCCTTCTTAAAATTTATCCTGGTCAACGTCCTAGGTCAAATACATACACTTCTATCCGCAGGCTTCACATTTCTGTAATTTTTAAATTTTTATTTTATGTATATGGGTGTTTTGTCTGCATGAATGTCTGTGTACCACGTGAGCACCGGTAATCACAAAGGACAGAAACGGGCATCAGGTCCTCTGGAACTGGAGTTACAGGTGGTTATGAGATGCTATGTGAATGCTGGGGATCACACCCAGACCCTCTGCAAGAACAGTAAACACTCTAATCCATCTCTCCAGCCCTCGGATTTCTGTGCCATTAAAATCGAGTTACTACTACATGATGGTTCTGGGCTTTTCCAATTTTTCACACAACTGATTCATATGATAAAGCTGTAGGTATCTGGGAGATAAACTTTTTGACACATGTGAGGACCGGTTCTCAGGACCGCAATTTCTGGTTTGACAGACATGCTTACAGCCTCTTCCCACAGAGGTGTGTTCCCATTTTTGGTCATCAGTATGATCCTGGCCATTTGGTTAAAAGCTCCCAGTTCCCCCAGTATATGTGTTGCTCTGATTTGCATTTCCTTGACAATGAGGAAATTGTGAGTAGCTGCTTCCAGTTCCCTTGTGAACTTGTTCTTTACGACACCATCTCTAAACCTTCACAGAAGCACTTCCTGACTTGTGAGGACTCATTCTTCATCATGTTTCACTGGAGCAAATTCTCAGTGAGCAAAGGCCTAAGTGGGTGAAGAATTACAGGACCAGAGAATCACTATTCTTTCTTTTAGAATGCAATCAAATTTATTCAACTGGAAAATAAAAAACTATAATGCTACTTACAACATTAAGTGAAATCCATAATTTGTTCAGCAAAAATTTGAAAATCCCAAAGTCAGGAGTCATTGTGTCCTCAAGCCTCCTCCACAGGGGCTGGATGGCAAACAGTGTGGACTGGGTGAGCAGTGTGGCTTCTGGACCAGCAGAGCTCTCCCGGATGCATAAAAGCAGTTACAGGAGACACAGGACCAAACCTTGGCAGCCATGACGTAATAAAACTTTATTTACGAGAGGGACCCAGTGACGGGGAGGCAAACGCTGGGAGCATTATTGCCAGAGCAAAAAGATTAGCAGGGACACAGAGCTCTTCATTTGCTCAGAGTGACTCACTGTGCTTAATCTTTTCTCAGTAAAATACCCAAAAGTCACTCATTTAATGTCAATTCATGCTACCACTCTGTTCCAAACATGAGGACACCCTCCTCCTCATCATCCTTTTTGCTATCTTTAGGAACAGGCATGGAGCCCTAAGAATGGCGGCAAAGTTCCCTCATCAACTCAGGACAACCACCTGGGAGTATAGAGCATGCTACAGTCTTGGCTGTCAGGCCACATTGCCAGACTCTCCTAATTAGACCACAGAATACCAACCCAGGAGTTCAGAGAAAATCAAAATGGCCCAGGTTTTGGCCAGAATAGCCCAGGGAGAGGTTTGCTGGCACCCTGACAGAAGAAGAAATAGAATGCTCATCCCATTCATTCCATGTCTTTAGACTCTAACTGTCCCCAGTCTCCCTGTGGAAGTACACTGCTCCAACCATGTATGACAAGCATCTATCTGCATTTACAGCTTGGAAGCTCCTGGACGCTGCCACAGCTTCTTCCCATGCCCTGCCCTTGGCTCACAGCTCCCTTACTTCCAACAAAAGGCCACCTTTCCTGGGTGTGGGACTCAGAAAAGAGAAGACAGACATCTCTCTAGCTAAAAGCCATGTCTTTGAGAAGAATGCAAGTCATGGGATTTAGCAGACCAAGGTAGAAAACACTCATTAAAAAAAAAGGCTTTCTTTTCCCAAAATACTGAGTAAGGAATTTCAATGAAGTCATTTTTGTTTGTTTGCTTGTTTTGGGTTTTTTGTCTTGTTTTATCTTATTTTGTTTTGTTTGTTTTTATGAAACTGAAAGTCACAAATGATTCCATTAGCAACTTAGAGGCTGAGGTGCAAACCTGCAAGAAACCACCCCCAGCCCACCCCTGAAACAAAGTTGAGAACAGAAAAAGAAGCTGGCATGGTAGTGCACACCTTTAACCCCAGCACTGAGGAGGCAAAGGCAGGAGGATCACTGTGAGTTTGAGGCCAGCTACACAGTAGATTCCAGGCCAGCCTGATCTACACAGTAGTAAGTTCCTGGTCACCCTGGCTACATAGTTACAGGTCAGTTAGAGCTACCCTGTGAGACACTCTTTAAAATATATACATATTTTACCTGCTTGATGACCATTTACCTGCTACCAGAAGAAGCCTTTAATTGCAGCTATTTGGGAAGCTAAGGCAGGAGGGTCATGAGTTCAAGGCCTGCTTGAGCAACTTGGTGATCTTATTTCAAAATAAAAAGAAGGCTGGGATCTGGCTCAGTGGTACAGCCCTTGCCCTCCATGTGTTCACTTCCACATATAGAATCTGGGGATTAAACACGGGCTTACACATAGTGTCAGTTCAACACTTCAGCTTCTGGCTCTCACTGTGCAGATGGTAGCAGCAGTAACTCTCCATCACTAGAGGCAGCCTTTGAAAACACACACATGCACACCCACATAGACAACATGAATGCACCAACAACCAAAGCTCATTGTGACTTCCTGGTATCTCGAAGGTGGCTGCAGTGGGCTGAGGCCTTCAGGGTCTCACCTTAAAACTGTCTGACTTTCCTATTCAGAGCCCAGCACCAGAAAGCCCTTGGGGTCCTTCAACTAAAGCGCTCAGGTAGGGCTCAAAGTGGACTGGTCATGTCAAATCCAAGACACGGCCGAGTTATAAGTAAAGATTTAACATGTTTCCCAATGATTACAGAATTGTAAGGTGTGGATTATAGCAACATAAGCAAAGTGACCAAAAAACAACACAAATTCTTCCTTCAGGAGTCACTCCTTACCCATCAGAACTCTACTAAATGTTGACCAGCACTAGGATTTGGTCTGGACATAAAGAGCTTGGGATGAAGAACACCTTTTCCTAACCATTACCCACAACTGCCTCCTCTGCACTGTCTGAAGCTGGAGTCTCAATACCACCTGTTTACCATGAACCTTAGGTTAAAGCTCAGCAGAGGAAGGTGTGCCTTGTAATAGGGCCAAGTGACATTCATGTCCCACAGACACTGTCAGTGTTCCAGCCATTTCACCAGAGAGCGTTAGCTGAGGAAGAGTCACCACGACCATGGGAACCACTATCTCAGGGACTGGGGTCCTGGGCTAACTAGAATGGAGAAAGTGAGCTGAGCACCAGCATTCATCTCTGCTTCCTGACAGCAGATACGGGATGACCCATACTCCCTTCCTAACACCACAGCTACAAGATACTCTCATCATCAAGCCTTCCCTGACATGATGGACTATGCCCTCAAACTAAACACCGAAACAAATCTTTCCTTCCATAGGTTTCGGTTGTCAGATATTTTTGTCAATTACTACAATCCCATGTATATAAAAACACCATAGAGACTGGTTTTAAGGGGGAAGCAATCAGCAGAGTCCAGACACTTAGCTGTGTTTCACTCTCCTGTGCACCTGCAGTCCTGGAACACAGAGTCACCTTCATAGCACTTGGCTTAAGGTCTCTGACAGTCATCCACCCTAAGCCATGCAGGTGCCAACCATGGTCCCAGGTGCTCGGGGTCATACTGACTATGCCACTAATGGCTCACTAACCAGTCCTTTAAAGGAGAGTCGGGGAAAGCAACCAACCAGCAGGACTAAGGAAGCTCCCGGACATTTCCTTCTAGGACAAGTCCAAAGTGGGCTTAAGGACCGGGGAGGAGAGATCGGGATGTTCTAAGAAGAAATGACATGAAAACCACTAGCGACCACACATGAGATCCACCTCATCCAAGCCAGGGACACAGAGCAGCTTCCTGCTGCCACCATCAGAGCCCCAGCCCCTAAAAGCCAAGACATTTTGGAGTCAGGCTTCTTGGGATCTCTGACAGTAGACTCCCAGAAAAGTGAGGAGTAGCCCTTTCATGCTCCCCGGTGGCTGCATGAACCCAGAGTGGGCCTTCAGGACACGCCTCCCTGCTGATGAGTCCCACTCTCACTTCTCCTAACTCTTACTTTTCAGTTTGTCGTTTACGGTGTGGCATGAACTCACAAAAGACCAGGTAGAATGGATTTTAGTTTCCTGCAGGCAGCATGGAGCTGCAGCCCTGGGCAGGGCTGGCAGGGCCTCTACAGAGCTGCACTGCCAGTGAACCTTTACCCATGGCCATTGCCTCTGTTGCTGTTTCACAGGTAACCTTCCTCTAGTCATCACTGTTTATGATAGCTGTAGTCCACAAAAGGCAATAAAAAGGGAAATTCTGTCTTCTTTTGGATCATCACCATGAAACAGGGCTATAAATAGGGGAAAAAGCCTCTGGTTCCTGCCATCCTTTCCACTCCAAACTAAGTTTTATTTATTTTTTGTTCATAAAAATCACCCACTTTTTATCACACTCCACCAAAGAATGAGGACATAAACAATATTAAAAAGTCAAGAATACAGTGCCACACAGCCAGTAGGAGTGTGCTCTGCCCCTATATAACCATGGTGCAAAATCACAAGCAAGGGCTGTGAGTAAACCAATGAAGTTACAGCTGAGGTCCTCTGAGAAGTCAATGAGGGCCACAGGAGCAGGATGACAGCTCTAATTCATCATTAGCACCCAGGGAAGGGACAGCTCCGTGGCCATCAGGAAACTCAAAGCAACCCAAACGCAACTTAAATCTTAATCGTCATGCAAGCTCCTCCTCGCTTCCCTTGATCAAGTGGAAGAGCAGGGTAGCTGACAAGAGGGTAGAACAGTCCACACGGATCCACTGCGTGAGAAGCAGCAGCCACAGCTGCCAGGTTTTTCACATATTACTGAGTAGAGAAATGCAAGAAATGTGTCTATGCAAGACAACTCTTTAAAAATAATATTGCATAATAAATTCAATGTAATAAACTCTTTCCTTGGATCACAGAACAGTGCTCCCATGGCACAAAGATCTGGTTAATAAACCTCACACAAGTGCTATAAGGATTGAAAGAGTAGCTTTGAGAGTCACATCGGAAAATCAACAAGCCCTTTTGATCTATCTGCAGAGGTGCAGGGCCTTTATGCTGTGACACAAGGAATACTTCCAGTGACAGAGTCGTGTTCATATGTTGCCTGGGAACTTTCTGACAGGTGAGCATGTAACTTTTGACATCAGGTGACTTGGTTATTAAAAGTCTGTTTATTCTGACATCTCACTGGGACAAACTTATAGCTCCATCAACCAAAAAAATTCCACTTTCAGGCAGACAGAAAGCCAAGGGCAAACACTGCCTGGAGGTGAGGGGAAGGTGGTTTTGTCAGATGTTTTCTTCCTGTCTGAGTGTAACATCCAGTTAACAGCTCAGGTACAGCTCCACAGGATGTATGCCCAACTCAAGAGAGAGTCATCTTCTACAAGTCAAAGAAGGCCAGAGACTGAGCATAACAGAGAAGCCCCTTCACACCAACCATGCAAGAGCAAAGAGAAGTCATGCACTGAGTATAGACACACAAACTCTCCACTCCACACTGCTGTGCGCTGCTGCCTGGGCTGGAGGAAGGCTGAGGGATGGGCAGATCATGAGGGGCTCTATGCTAGAGCCTGTTCCTCATCTACCTTAGAGCTGAATGAGCAGAGCTGGCTCAAGTCATCTTAATATAGGGAATTCAAAACTCACACCATCCCTGAAACCTACCCTGGCTCATGCTCAGAGCCCCAGCCCTCCTTTATGAGGCTACCAATGCCCAATACTCTCCTTGCAGGAGTCCACCTAAGATTCAGGGAGAACACAGCAAGCCCAGGTAATGTTCGCCTGACTTACAAGGGCACATTATATAACAACAAAGATTCCTGTTCCTACGTCTCTCAGCAAGTTTAAAGGTAGCTTTTAAATTACAGTAAATTTTGAAATAAAGAACAAACTAATATTGGAATGCCCTTCTGATCATCCAGGTAAGTCCTTCTGTCTTCTCATCTCTCACCTCCTCAGCCTTAGGAATGCCAGCCATAGAGAAATGTCCTACACACAGGATCTCCATACCTTTAGGTTTAAAATTGTTACTGGACCTTCAGCTTCAATAACAGAACTTCAAAATCATTGGTAGTTGCATCAAAAGCAACAAGGCCCTGGGAGCTCATCTTCCTGTGTATACATGAAGACACAGCGACGCAGCCATTGGTGAGCTGGACAGAGGGACTTTACCAGATGCAGGCTCTTCAGGGAATATGAGCTTGGATTTCTAGATATCAAGACTGACATGAATGAAATTCTGCCATTTAAAAAGCTGCCCAGTCTGCAGCACTTGGTGGCCAAAGCCAGAATGGGCTAGCTTCCTCCCTCTCCACGGGGCACAGTGGTACTCTCTGTTTCCTCCCACATTCTGAGTGACACTCGGTTCAGAAAAGGACTAACAGAAATATACTCCTAGAACAATTTATTTAATGGAAACAAGAACTGAAGTTTGGGGAGAATATGAATTTCTCTTTGCTGTGAATAATGACCTATACTTTTTACACCATATTTCCAGATTTCTGTACTTTGACTCTTCCCAGGAAAAATTGTCTGTACACTGCATTTTAACTTTTCTAACACTCAAGGGAATGACACACATTCCTTTTACAGTGGTTACTGAGGAAACATTGTAGGACTTTCATAGTGCCCTTTGGCATCATAGAACTGTGTGCCCCACCCCCACCCCCCACCCCCCCCACCCCCACCCCCCACCCCCCCCTCCCCACCCCCCACCCCCCGCACAAACTAAGCAACAGTCTAAGGGACAAGTCTGGTATTGACCAGTAGCTGGGAATCAGCCCGTGAGTGTCTGCTTACAACCTGCAGTGGCACTGGAATGACCTTCTCACAATGTGGTCGATCTAACAATGACCTGCGGTGATCACTGACAGAACACAAACCTCTGAAAACCTCAAATGTGTGTCCTTCCCTCAAGCAGCTTTGCAGGACTTAAGACAACCATCAACTTGCTCCTCACAATATTCACCTATGGCAACATCCACTGTTCCTCATATAAACCAAAAGAGAAGGAAAGAGACACAGGGCCAGGTCTTCTACTCCAGACAAACACTCTAGGTTCCCTCCCTCTCCTCTCTCAACATGACTCCTGCCCTTTACTTCCTAATCACCATCTTGCTACGCACGCCAGCCCTCCCAGGTGTCCTGCATGCTCGGCCTGGCTGGCATTTCAGTGTGATATTTACTCTATCTGTATGGGAGGGTGTTTCTTCTTCAGCAGCTGGCTCAGGAAGCAGGGGTCAGTTGGCTGTGCAATGCCAGTCACTCAGAATGCTGCCAGAGAACTACCTGCATGGAGCTGCACGCTTAATACTGACACCTACACAAGCCAGACCCTGGATGCAGGAGCTGGGAAGATGCCACAGTGGGCTGCAATTAATTTTATACACATTCTCAAAGCTTCTGACGACTAATAAAGCAACTTCTCCTTTGAAGATCTTCACCACTCGGGAGAGTAGTTTGCAGGACTGCCCCATACACAACTGGAAGGGGCACACACAACAAGACATGGTGAGGTTTCTATTGTTTTGGCTTTTCAGTTGGCCAAAGTGCTCACTACCAAGCGGCTGGAGGCCTCTTGATCATCATCAGGAGATGGAGAGTGGCAGAATCACCCTGTTGTGGCTAATCAGCTGTTAAACTCATGGTGATGCTGCTACATTGTATGAGTCCTGGAAAGTAATCACCTCCTTCCTTTCTCACCAGCTGGGCTCCAGAAAACCTCCCCATTATCAGGACCCCTAAAGATGCTGAGGTACACCAGCTAGGCAGATAGAAAAGATAGAAAGTGCTAGAAGCATTCAAGCATGGTGCTCCAGAGCTAACATACCCACTCCATACCAAAACATCACATAAGCATCAGTGTAGTCACTAACTCAAGGAGAACTACACAAAACATAAATGGAAGACTTTTGAAGAGCTCATCCTCAGGCTGGAGAGATGGCTCAGTGGTTAAAAGCACTGGCTGTTCCTGCAGAGGACTCAAACTCAAATTCTATTCTTAGCACCCACATGGCAGCTCACATCATCTGCAACTCCAGTTTCAGTGACTCCTCTTCTGCGTCCCCCACCCACCATGGACACCAGGCACACATGTGGTACAAAAACATATGTGCAGGCAAAACACTCACCACATAAAATTATAAATAATAAATAGATAGTCCTCATCTACTCTTGAAGTGTGTAACAGACTCAGAAATGTGATACTGGTGATCACCTCTTCTGGCCTCCATTCCCACACCAGTGACAAGGTAGAATTCTGTTCATTGTACTATGTAGATTCCTGCTATTGGAATGCAGCTGCACACAACCTAATGTTTCATAGTGTGTGACACATTAAAAATGGTCAAAATGTCACAGCAGACTGGCAATATCTGGCCAAAATACCCCCGGTGTTGGGTCCACATCCACTCTGAAGCTGCATGTCTGCTCACTTGCCTCACCACAGAAGGATGCAACTGGGTGGCCTCCAATCCTGAGCTAGGACACACTGGGACCATTTCTCTGGCAGGTCCCTTGTCCGGCCACCTCAGCCAGAATAGATGGTATGTCCATTCCATGCATTCACTGCTGGATGGTTAATAGCAAAGTCCTGTGGTATCGAGTCCTCGGAGAGAGTCCACAGCATCTCACTAGCAACACTAGAAAGCGTATCAACCATCCTACAAACACCCAGCCCACGGGAGAAAAGAAGAGCAAAATGAGAATGTGGTAGGCTGTTGGCTCTTGGACATGAAGTCAGAGCCAGGGCTGTGCCTGAGCCCACCACTCCTCCAGGGCGACAGCAAGCCACCTGAGAATCTGAGTGGGGACAAGAACCATGCTAGGAAAGGTAGCAGGGCCTCCCCGAAAGCCTGCCGTGATGTATCTGCCTTCCACTGGAGGATAAGAGCGCACTGGAAGCCTACTCTGATGAGGTTAAGCATTCCCAACACCTGAAACAAGAGCCAGATCCCAAGTGATGATAGCTGCTTCTGTCCATGTGGCTAGGAGGCAAACAGGCCTCTGCCACAAGTCCAGCAGCCCTCTAAGAAGTCAGCAGGCCTCTGCACTCTGCTTCACTCCCCCAGCTGCAGGACTGGCAGACCCTTTCACGGGCTCAGTGGACAAAGGGCCTGACTAACTGACAGGGGTCTGTCTCGCACACAGGTGGCTCTATCTGGCTGTGGCAGTGATCCATTCCCAGCCTCTGAGCCAATGCTGTCCGTGGTGCTGAAGATGCAGCCTTGCCCTGGCTAAGCACAGTGGGTGAGGGGGGCATGAGCGTGAGCAGGCTGGAATGGGCTGCTGGGAAGAAGATGGCATAGAAGTGACAAAGCCAGGTCATGGGAGAGTGGAGCACAGGACCTCTTAGGAGCTGAGGCAGAGCCAGAAAGTGACTAGCAACAGTTACTGGCCACCTGACAACTCCACTAAGCACGGACGCTCTGTCCCAACATTGCAGACCCAGTGGGGCTGAGGAACACTTGTCAGGCCTCACTGCCTTACTGTGAAGTCATTACCACAAGATGGCAGTTCCATCAGAGAGTTTGCTTCCAGTGGTGAGGTACTGGGAACTGAACTCCCATGCATAAGCAGAGGCTCATTGTGAAACCTCCAGGGATAGTGGAGTCACTAGTGTTCTGCCATGATGCAGTTACCATAGGAACCGAAGTGAAGGGTGCACAGAGCTCCCAGGTCATTCCTAAAATACCTATTGGAACTGTAGTTACTTTAAAGTAATATACTCAAAACAAGCAAATGTGAAAAAAGAATGTACCACAATACACTGGGAAACCAAAAAGAGGTTGAGATATTCTGAACAACACAGCAAGGTCAGAATCAAGAGCACTCCAGATGACTCTGAGGACTGCCACCAACCACACATACCGGGTTGGCCTTTGTAGAGTGCACGTGGGCAGAGAGCAAGTGAGCAGGCACTCTGACTCAGTTTCCTACAGTGCACACAGTTGTGGCATGCCCTTCTGAGTGGGTGTGACAAGAGTACTTTCATGCTGGAAGTCAAGAAGCGACCTTCAGGCCCCTCATTCCCAGTCTAGTTGGGAACCTTCTGGATAGGACCAGCCCTCTCTAAGTACGGCTCACCTGCCATGGGATCCTTGGGCCGCCCTCCATTGCTGCTGTGCCTCTGGTAATGTGCACACCCATGGCACCCACAGCCATACACCAAGGCCTGTTTAGTCAGGGAACACTGTCACTGTGTCACATGAACTCCGCAGGACTATGTAGGCAGTGGAGTGACAGCACAGACGTGGCCGCTCCTGCAGCTTAAGAACTCTCTGGTTTCCCTTCGCCTGGGAGACCAGGGTGGCATCCACACTTAGCACTCTTCTGGACAAGCAAGTGGCCGGTGACCAAGCAGAAACACAGCAGCCATGAAAACAAATTCCCTATGGCTAGCCCTGAAGTCAGCAGAGCCCCACACAGCTTGCCTGTGGCCGACAGTGACAGACTGGTCCCACAGTGAGCAGTGCCAAGTGCTACCTCCAGGTGAGTCCCTCTTTGGTTCTCTAACAAACATGACTCACTGCTTCCTGATGGGGCACAGTACACACTCACGGCAGGTCCCAGGTATGTGACAACCCATCTGGGTCTCCCCTAGGGACCATGACTCCTTAAGGCCACGTCTGTTGACATTCATTCACCCATCATCTTTGGAGCTTGGCAGGGTATGTGCAACAGTTGGTTAATACATGTTGCTGGGCTGAATTTATTCAATCAGATGAACTGATTGCCTGCATAAGGTCCGTGTCTTCTTACAGACATGCACATGCACACACATGCACACATGGGCCTGGGCACTGACACTGAAGGGCACAGTATCAAGTCAAGCAACAGTTCTTGCTGGGAACACCCGTAACAGCATCATGCAGTGAAGTCTGAAGCCATGGTATCCAATTTTACCAGATCAGCCATTGGCCACTGTGTGAGGCCCTGGGTAGATAAAGCCAACTTCTAACCACATAGACAGGGACTGCCCAGGAGCCCCACAAACGGTAGTCACATTTCTTCATCTCTGCACATGCCACAGGACTGACAGGAAACCAAAGGAAAGGACAGAGACATGGGGGGACCGGGGGGACACCACCAGGCATATCCTTTCTTCCTAAGGAGTCCACAGGAAGAGAAACTTGTGCGCTTTCAAGCTGAAGTGATGGGTGATTGTTTTAAGTGCTGCACTGGGGCTGGCTAGTCTATTACTCAGTCAGGTGATTGCAGGCAATGTTGATTTGGAAGAGGAAAGTGGTGGGACATGTGCTCTTCACCACACTTTGGGGAGAGGTTCTGTAACTGCAGGTAACCTAGAAAACACCTGGACCAAAAGTGACAGCCGAGGACAAACATCTAAGAGAAAGAGTATCGGAAGTGGGGAGCAGAGGGGAGAAACTGGATGAAGGGAGCTGTGCACACACAGCACCTGACAGCCTCTAGGCTTCTTCTCCGTGTATGAAATATGTAGCATCCTACCAGGCCACGTTGCCGTGGGCCCCGTTGTCAAGGTGACAGAGCAGCTCCAGGGTCTGTGCAGTGCTTGCAGGGTCGTCAGGGGACTCGTGGCTCCCGGATTCTAATTCCTTGGGCATCCTCCACACAGCTGCACACGCCTGGACTCGACTGTCTAAAGCTAAGCAAAAGGAAAATGTCAGCAGAGCTCAGCCCCATATACACTCAACACTTACACAAGCCTACAAGCAGGGCATGCTGCTCCCTGAAATACTAACGTGCAGGCAGCAGAGCAAGGCACAGCCTGCATCAGCAACAGGGAGCCCACAACCCCTGACTTATAAACCATCATTGTGCTTTAGAGAATTTAACCTCCTCGAATTCAGTTCCACCCTGCTCTTTGACAGTGCTTTTTAAGAAAGGAACAAAATGGGGATACTGTCGTAACTGCCAGGCCCATGCTTGGGGTCTCTAGTCACAGCTTCATGGGATCATAAATAGATGTCAAACACTGAGATGTTCTTAATTTAGTTTTAGTTTGGTTTGGGTTTCATTGTTTCTGTTTCTGAGTCTCATGTAGCTCAGGCAGGCTTTGAACTACCTATATAGCCAAGAATAGCTTTGAATTCCTTATCTTCCAGGTTCCACTTCCCAGGTACTGGGTACAGCAGCACCACTCACAGCTGCTGTTTAGTTTTAAATTGCAAATGTGCTAAACAGCATCCCCTGGCCTTAAAGATTACCTCGATGAACAGGTCCCTAGTGTGAAAGCGTCTACTCTGTGGAGTGATGGGGACAGGGTCCTGAGATGTCCAAGCAGCTGCTATGTGGGATCACCAAGGTCAGGTCCCTGGTGTGAAAGCAGATGCTCTGTGGAGTGATCATCTGTCCCACCCTGGCTGCTCACCAGAATCCTTGGTCACGTCATATAACTCTCAGTAAGTACTGAAAGGTGCTTATGGTGTAGCAGTTTCCACTTTCCAATAAGCTCTCTCCCTTCCAAGCTCATACCAGCTTGCCAGAACACTGCTTACTGGGTGACCTTCCTCTCTGTTCACCCTGCATTATTAGCCAACCCACAACAGAAAGCAACTGAAGAGCATTCGAGAGCCAACTGTTAGAGAGCACACACTTGCTTCAATGGCCATACCACTCTGAATACAACAAAAAGGATCCTTTGTCTCTATTTTCTTTTCTTTTATTTACTCTTACTCTTTTTTCTGTGTTTTCTCCTATCTGGCTTTAAAGACATAAGCCCACATGGACAGACATATAGAAGATGGAAAGCAAATGGCTCAATGCCAAATGACTTAGCAGACAAGGAAACTGACTGGAGGCAGCAGTGGGGAAGCTCAGAGCAAGGTTGTTTACACCACTCACAGATCTTGGGGCCTACAGAAGCTAGGTAAACAGGAGACCAGGCCAGGAGAAAATTTCAGGCACAGTGGCCCAGCCCGCAACCCCAGCACTGGGGAGGCTGAGGCAGAAACACCTCCAGCTCAAGATCAGTCTGGGCTATACAGAAAGGTCTGTCTTGGCACAAACAAGCAAACACACGCAAAACTCAACAGAGAAGAACAAGGCCAGCTATTTGTACCTAGAGCAGCAAAAAAGGGCGGTACAGGCTGTCAGCATCTGCAGGGAAAGGTAGTGTCACAACAGATAAAAACACAATGAAGCGTCACATGGAGATGTCACTGATTCATAGTAAAGATGTTCAGAATTCAGATGAGATGGTAAATTTGTAGAAAGACCAACACTTAACAGAACTGACAAAAGAAAAACTTTCTGACTAGACAAGGATCTACTTAAAGCCTGGGGAGAAGGCTCAGTGGGTAAAGACACTGGAAATCAAGCCTGAGGCCTGAATTCAGTCCCTGGGACTCCCAGAGCAGAAGAGGAGACTCGGTTCCTGCCCGTTGTCCTCTCACCTCCACACGGACACACACACAATAAGTAAGTAAATAAAGGAGTGAATGGAAAATTAATTCTTACACAAAAACCACTAAGTTCAGCTGATCACATCACAAATCTTTCTAAGCTTCTAAACAAAGGGCAAGATAGCAGGTGTCATAGTTCCTGCTTATAACCCAGCACTTACAAAGCAGGAGGAGGAAGACTGAAAAGTTCAAAATTTCCTATGCTACACAGTGAGATCCTGTCTCAAAATGGGGAGAAGGGAGAGAGGGAGGAAGGACAGAGGAGGGAAGGAGGGAGGAAGGAGAGCTATCTGCTTGATAACAAGAATCTAGAAGAAATTGCAAGATACCATGTGGCATCATTCTCTGTAATGCAGATGCAAAAATGATAATATGTTGCAAGAAAATGAGGTTGGCCAGTGAGACAGTTTAATGGGGAAAGGCGCTTGCCTCCAAGTCTGAGGACCTGAGTTCAGTCCTCAGAACCCATGGAGTGGAAGGAAAGAATCAGCTCCTGAAAGCTGGCCTCTGACCTCCAGATGCACTCCGTTGCATAAGTGTGTCACCAACACACATAAATCAGTGGATGAATGAAATAATGAAACAAGGAATGAAATAATGAAACAAGGAAATGAGGTTGATTCCAAATTAAGCAACCTAATTCATCACATTAACAAGCCAAAGGGGGAAAGTATGACCACCAAAACTACAGAAACACCCAATACAATTCAATCTGGGCTTTGGTAACACTCTGAAAACTAGAAAAGGAAGAAAATTTACTCCGAGGGGAGGGAAGGGAGAGGAGGGGAGACAAGGGGCTGGAAACATGGAGGGGAGAGAGTTGGAAGCAAAGTCCTACAGCAAATGTAAGCATTGTGGATGAAGTGTGAAGCTGCCTCTGAGGGAGGAGAGGCAGCTTCGCACTGCCAAGGCCACTTAACATTGTGCTAAAAGGAGAGCCACTTCATCTGTGTGGCAAGAAAAAATAAAAGTGAAGAACAGGAAAAGAAGAAATCACACTGCCGTTGCTAGCTGAAAAACGTACATGAATCTGCATCACGCTATCTGGAGCAAAGCAGCTGAACAGAGATATGAAACTAACTCGGCTGGCTATCTACTTATCATCAGACAAGACCAAAGACGGCGGCACAGTGGGCTGGAGAGATGGCTCAGTGGTTAAAAGCAGCATGGCGCTCTTCCAGAGAACCTGAGTTCAGATCCCAGAACCCATGTCAGGCAGCTCACAACCACCTGTACCTCTAGCCTGCAGTCACGTGCACATATCCATACATAGTCACACATACATACACATAATTAAAAATAATAAAAAAAACCTTTTTAAAGGCATTAAAAAGTTTAATACCAAATAATTTTTAACTAAAAATATGCAAGCGTGAGTGTGCACGCGTATTTAAACAAATTAATAACTGCAAGAAAAAAAACTCAGAGAAGTGAAAAATGGTGAGGCACGTCATGTTCACGGACGGGAAGAACTCTCGGGGGTTGGAAATCAGAAGCCGGCATGAGAATGTGCACACCCCAGATACCCAACAGTCCTGAGAAAGGAAAACAAAATGAGATGATGTACAAGCCAGATGTCAGTTTTCTGTGAGTACAGACAGGCAAGTGGTCCAGAGGAGAAGGGTCCACAAAGGGGCCCTTGCCAAGACAGTCACCTGATGTTCAACAAAAATTCCACTGCATGAGAATGGACAAATGCCTTTCAACAAATTATGCTGGGTCAGTTTTGTGTCCATCTGAAAAAGCCAACTTTCACCCTACCCACAGCACTCTCAAACGTCAAGTGCAGATGACCGCTGAAGATAAAGTGTAAGAGGAGCCGGGACACAGAGTCCTTCCAGGTGCACACTGAACACTCACAACCTGAGGCCAGCAGAGTTCTTCAGCAGCAGAGGCAAGGCAGTCACTAGGGAAAAGACGGACAACAAGCAACGTTAAAACTAACATCTGCTCACTGGAACACACTATTGTCTGGGCTTCATCAAAATAAAACACAGCTCTATTAAAAACACGAAGCAAGCCGGGCGCCGTGGTGCACGCCTTTGATCCCAGCACTCGGGAGACAGAGCCAGGCGGATCTCTGTGAGTTCAAGGCCAGCCTGGGCTACAGAGTGAGATCAAGGACAGGCACCAAAATGACACAGAGAAATCCTGTCTCAAAAAAACAAAAACAAAAATAAATAAATAAATAAATTTAAAAGCAAAACTAGGAGGAAACAATATAAGACATATAGCTCACTAAGCAAGGGCTGTGTCCAGAAGTTATAAAGAGCCTTTCAACTTGATAATAAAACAAATAGCTCGATTTTTAAAATGGGTGGCAGACTGAATCAGACACTGCAGCAATGGAAATGTATAAACAGTCAGCATGTTCCAGGAGTGATGCTCAACACCTTCAGTAATCAGAGAAACGCAAAATAAAACTGAAGGGACACACACCACACTCGGCCGCGTGTCAAATGCCTAATCCAAAAAAGACAACTCTAAGTGTGTGAATAGTCCAAGAACCACATCGCCCATGGCTTGAAGGGCATGAAAACAGTACACACACTTCCAAAAACACCAGATGACCCAACAGTCCCCATCTTAAAGAGCCTGCTCACGCTCTGTGGCAGCTTCCAATCCGGCAGTTAAGTCTGCCCCCCCCCCCCCGCCCCCACTACTGACCATGTGTGGACTGCTGCAGCCGAAGTCAGGGAAGGCATGAGCACAGTGTTGGACTGGAAGAGAGCTGAGGGGATGGAAATAAGGTGGCACACTCAGGGACACAGACATGCATCCAACTGCCTAATATGAATGGACATATGTGTGTGTGCAGATACATTGGAAACAGTAAGAGTGAGTGAACAAGAAGCTGGTAGAAGGCAGTCTTTGCCCAGGCCCAGCTGAGCCTGTTTCAAACCTGGACCCCAGTGACTGTAGAGACAGCAGCCCAGGGGTGAGGAGCCTGCAGCCCCAGGACGAGTACACACTGTAACAGTCACTCCAGTCCACACCAAGAAACACCTACTGCCATTTGCTCAAGTGGTTGATCACTGGGCAAAGAGAAACAAACACCTAGCTATGGCAAGGCCTGCCTAGTCAGGTGTGTGCTCATACTACCACCTGGAGGTCCAAGGCATCATGTCTTCATGGAGATATTTGGGGACCAAATGTCAAGTAAAGCCCTGGACTTTACTTACAGAAGGTCCTTCCGGTGTGTGCCACTCTGTGTCATCTCCATGGTCTATACATATACAATGAGACTAGCAGGACAGGTAGTTTAGGGGATGACCATGTTCCGATTGTGGCCTGTGCACTCACAGAAGCTTCTTGAAACTGCCCCCTCCACCATACTGCCAGAGGGTGGTAGAGATATTAGCCTACTCCTTCCAGAAAAACAAAAGGGAGGCTGAAAACTGGATGTACACACAAACAGTCTTCCATAGGATTGTGTCTGCTTCCCCACGTCCATTAGGATACAGTCCAAGGCTGGCGGACAACCCCCACAGGACATCGCACTGACAGTGGTTGGTGACATCATGCTGACCAGGCAGGAGGAGAGTGCTGAAGGCCTCAGCCAGGGACAGGAGATGCAGCCATCCAGAGTCAGGGCCTGGCACTTCTGACAGGACTTTAAATACCGTTCTGTCCTCAAGCCATGGAAGCAGAGACAGCACACATGCAAGAGCATGGCCAGTGGCCTGGCTGGATCTCAGTAGACTGAAAAGGATACACCAAAGAAAGGACTAGACATCCACCTGGTGACAGGCGGATGTTCCAGACCCCATCAACCCTCAAAGAGCAATGTTCATTCTTGCTGTAACCGACACCTACTCCAGGCATGAGTTTTCCCCCAAGCTCTGAGGCAGTCAGTGCATTGATGGCCGGGCACCTTCACACATACAGAATCTGAACAGGAAGCCACTGAACTACTGAGTATGCAGACTGACCCAGAATCACTGGAGCCACATCCCCCTCACACCACCTCTCCAAAGACTGCCGGGCTCTGCAGAAGGAAACCCAGAATGGCTTTAGCTTAAGCACCAAACAGCACTGTGCCCCAGCAAGTGGCAGTGGCAGTGCAGGGACTTAGTTTTTAGTTATCGGAAACTGCATGTATTTATGACAGATAACATTACATTCTGAATTGTATAAGCACTGGGATGACAAAATGGAACTAAGTTAATATAAGCATTACCTTACCACATCTAAAATCTACTCCCTCACCAATTTTCAGGTAAACAATAGACTTCTGGAACCATGAACCTATCCCTATTGTGAAATGTATGTCTTTAGACCAGCATTCCCCATTAGTCCCCCAGCCCCTGGCTCACCACCAATCCCTCTATGGCTGATGAAGCGGGTAATACAGAACTGCTCTTCTGTGCTCACTCATCACACCCAGCACGGTGTTGGCCACACTCACCCAAGGTCTCATTAGTTAGCGTCTGCCTCTTTCCCAGGCTGAGTGGCAGTCCATGGTACATACCTACCCTGGCAGCCACCCACACCCCCTCCACCCAATCCCAACTCACTTTCACAGCACAAGTCCTACTGCCTGCCCTCGATTCCCCCTACAGCTTCGTTTTCCATTTCTCGTGGGCACTTTACTAGTGCCCTGGCCTCTCTGCACACTCTCACAGAAACACAGATACATGACAATTAAAGGAACTGAGTGTGGAAGCCCACACCTTTAATCTCAACACTCAGGAAGCAGAAGCAGACTGATCTCTGAGTTCGAGGCCAGCCTGGTCTACAGAGCTAGCTCCAACACAGCAGGGGAGATGCAAAGAAATCAAAGAAAGAGTCAGCGAGATGTCTCAGAAGGAAATGTATTTGCTTATAAGCCCACAGTTTCAAGTTTGACCCCCAAAACCCACAATGAAAGGACAAAACAAACTCTGTGGAAAGTTCCTTCTGACTTCCACCAGCATGCTGTAGTACACATGCACCCACATTCACACTTTCACACACACAATAAATAAAACTTGATTTTAAAAAATTACAACCTAGGATATGCATGAGAGATAACGTGATATTTCCTTTCTAAGCCAGGTTACCTCACTGATTGTATTTTCTATTTCCATCCATTTTCTCCAAACTTTCATAGGAAAGCAAAGACTTTAATATTTTTTTACTGTCATCCCTCAGCATGTATCTTGCATTGCTTGACTTTGAAAACTGTTGCTTGAGTTGGTGGCTGAGTCTCAACCAAAATCATTATCACAGGGTCTGGACAGGCAGCTCCGCAGATAAGAGCATTTGCTGCTCTTGCAGAGGACCTGGTTTGGTTTCCAGCACCCACATCAGGCAGCTCACAACCACTCCAGCTCCTGGGGATCTGACACCCTCTTCTAGCCTCCAAAGGTACACACACAGTATACATATACATACACATATACTAGACAGACAGATACACACACACACACACACACACACACACACACACACACACACACAAATAAATCAAACTTTTTTTTTTTAAAGAGAAAAATCACTCAATGAATGTTGTCTTGGAGTTAGGATAGGATTTTCAACAGTTTTTAAAACCCTGAACACACTGCTGCTGTTTTATGTTGTGTACTTTTTCAAAGCTGTTATCTCAGCACTGGTCATGATAATCATGGAACCAAATCACTGGTCAACTCTGAAGAAGGCTGAAGATGCCCCACATCCTGCAGTGTTGGCTGAGAGCCAATTCCCTGTGTGAGCATATGCACATCCATCTTGTGCATGAACTTCCTTTCATCTGTAGTAAATACTAAGATATCTGTAACCAAAGAGTTGTTTTTAAAATAGATTTATGAACTGAAATGTTTGATATGCATAACTATTTCATATATGTAGGGTTGCACAAATAGTTCTTAGGCAAAAAAAGGGGTGTCACCAGGCATAGTGGTACACACCTTTAATCCCAGCACTTGGGAGGCAGAAGCAGGTGGATCTCTGTGAGTTCAAGGCTAGCCTGGGCTACAGAATGAGATCCAGAACAGCTAGGGCTGTTACACAGAGAAACCCTGTCTCAAAGAAGGAAAAAAAAGGGGGGGTGGGGGGGTTGTTGAGTAGAAAGGTTCAGCAACCCTGCTCCAGATGAACATAAACAGCAAAACAGTTAGCTGAGACTGCTGGGAGATGCCTGGGGTGGAAGGCAACACAAGTGCCCATCCCAGGACTGACCAATTTGCTTGTACAGTGGACACAAGCAAACCTTACCAGACACTTTGTAAAATGCCACAAATCAGCACATGTATCAGTTCCAGTACCAAACTGTCAGCCCTGAAAACATCCACAGGAATAATGCTGTACAGACTGAGCAGGGAGTATTTAGGATATATGTATACACATATATTCATATAACAATTAAAAAAAGAGACATAAATTTGAAAGAGCAATGAGGGGGTGTATGGGAGGGTTTGAAGGGAGAAATGATGTAATTATAATCACAAAAATGAAAGGAAACAATGTTACAAATCAATACATTATTCTAAAAATTGGTAAGTAAAAAGCAAAAAGGACTGTCAAGTATATGTAAATTTATTTTGATTTCTGAAAGATTACAATTTCTGTTCCAAAGCTTACACTGAAATTGTAATGGGTTCAAGAATGTCTAAAATTACCCACAAAAAGATGTTAACACAAGAATACACTAGGGAGACCAGAAACTGCAGGTGCCCACTCAGGCAGCGACTGCTAGCACCATGGCCCTAGAGATAAAACCAGCTTAATAAGAACTGTGGTGTCAGTCCAAGGAATACGGTAGGCACTACTTCCGCAGAAACAGATGAAATTTAAGGTAAACAGAGCTAAGCAAGAAACACAGGAGGTATGCCATGGAGACACACAAATTGGTTCTGTAACTGAGGATTTCCATAGCTGCATGCATCTCAGCAGAGCAGTCAGCACACATCCAGTGGATATCAAAGAAGCAGAGGGACTCTCAAGGAGGAAAGCCCACCTTCAGAAGCAACGAGCTCTAATAACCAGGGAGGCATTCGGCTTTCATCTCTATTGTAACACTTGCCTGAAATAAGTTCCTATGATGTAACCACCTGGGCAAGATTAATATTACCATGACTAGGAGCCTATAGAGGGCACCAGGCACAAACCCTGTATAAAACAAAGCCCGCGGCATGGCACAAGAGACAAGGTTTGTATGCAACCAAGACAGCACACCAGGCATAGACTCTGTACAGAAGCAGGCCACAGCACAAGAAAAAGGATCTGCATATAACCAAGCCAGGGCAGCAGGCACAGTCTCTGCATACAGCTAAGCCAGGGCTCCAGGCACAGTCTCTGTATACAGCTAAGCCAGGGCTCCAGGCACAGCCTCTGTATACAGCCAAGCCAGAGCACCAGGCACAGCCTCTGTATACAGCTAAGCCAGGGCTCCAGGCACAGCCTCTGCATACAGCTAAGCCAGGGCTCCAGGCACAGCCTCTGTATACAAGCAAATCATGGCACCGCTTCACACATCACCCCTGTTCATGCTGACACAGAGTCAGAGGGCCACAAGACAGCTAACCTAGAAAGAAACTGAACTGTCACTCAATAACCTGGCCTCTCCATTTTAGCAATGAGGAAACTGAGGCTGGATGAAGGTAACTGACTCTCCCAGGTCCATGGGGCTCATGACAGTACCAGCATCAGGAATAAAACAGAGCCTCTTGCCTCAAAAGAATCACTGCTTTGAAAGAGAAAATACTCAGTTATGTCTTTAAGGCCAATTTGATGCTTCTAACTATTTTTTGTATGAAACACAAGAGCTAAAAGCACTTAATGAGATAAAAAGATAATCAGGGCAAAATGAATGGAAGAGGCATACTTGAGGCGCCAACTGTACCCATGGAGTGTGCTGCTTGCTGTAAGGATTAGAGTCAAAAGGCTTAGAGGAATTCAAAGGGGATTAGAGCCTTTGTGGGCTGAATAGCAGCTGCAGCCAGCTTGCTAAAGGGCTAACAATGCCCTGGCTGGGGGACGT
This sequence comes from Peromyscus eremicus, assembly GCF_949786415.1. Classification (NCBI taxonomy): domain Eukaryota; kingdom Metazoa; phylum Chordata; class Mammalia; order Rodentia; family Cricetidae; genus Peromyscus; species Peromyscus eremicus. The sequence continues at coordinate 40,776,815 of NC_081437.1, read as the reverse complement.
GGTGTGATCCCCAGCTGGAGGAGGAGGATGCTTCCGTGGGCTGCTGCATAATGAGCATACTCAGAGTCTAAGGGCTATTTTTAGAGACTACAGCCATCTCAGCATCTGGTGCAGGCCAGGCAGGTGAGTGAGACGGAATCCAGCCGAGGCAATCACCTGACACAGGCATAGCTCCGGGTGTACAATGAGTGCCTTGGCACCTGAGACTAAAAATACCTTCTCCAGTGGCCTCCACAGTGCTTCAGAGATGTGGTCACGTGCATAATGCACAGTGAGTATGCGGGATACACAGACTGACTGTGGTGAGGGGTCAGGGTTGTAGGCATCCCAGCATGGCATCGGGTCCATCCCTTTGCTTGGCTCTTGTTGTCCCTCTCCAGGCAGATAGAACAGGGCACAGGCAACTCTTAAAGTTTCTGTGCAGGTGGCAAGTGCACAGGTTCCTGCTCACAGTGGAAAGATCGGCTGAGAAACAAGGGGTGTTGTCAGCAGCTCTGGGGTACTTGAGCACCTCGATACTCACTGCAGGTCCCAGTAGAGCACTGAACTGAGTGACCAGGGAACAGTCATGGCCTTTTGCTCTGTTTTTCACCTGAGCCAAGTCACAGATCAAGACCTCAGTCTCAGGAGGGCCCTAGTCCTCTCAAAGACAGGAAGTAGCTAGACCTGTAAACACTGCCTCTAAGACCATGAACGCAGCCAATTCCTACAGACTCAACACACAAGTCCGTGCTCCTATGGGGCTGTATCTTAAATTCAGCTCACAGAAGGCTTAGGGGCTATCTGTTCAACCTGCACAGACTTCCCTAATTCCTGAGTGTGCATCAGAAAAGATGGCCTTGACAGTGGCAGGGCTAATCCTCTCTCCCTAGCAACATCCCATCTACGGTGTGCAGAAGAGCCAGTCATGCTAGCGGGGACAGGAAAGCCTCGAGGAGTTTAGAAAACAGCCAGTCAAAGGCAATATTACATCATGGATGGCACAGAGCAAGGTCTCCATGAGTTCTGACCCTGGCTGCTGCCTTTTTCCCAGCCACCTGGCAGAACTGTTGACCTAAGCATAAAGTTAGAGGAGAAAGCTGCACATGGCCAGACTCTCCAGTAGGGGGAGGGGGGGGGGCCTGTCCAGTGTGCCACTGCTCTATCAAAACAGCGTAGCCAAGATCTATTATTGAGATTGATGTAACCCTTAGTTTTCACCAGACTAGTTTGAAAGGGTCCTCAGAGCCACCTGTTATTACCTAGCAGGCCAGGTACACACTCACTGTCCTGCTACATACAGGCCTATATCGACCCTTGAGTTCTCCACAGAATCTGGCCAGGGACTAAAGGGGTGGGTGCTGGCCAAGTCTGCCCTGCTGCCTGTTGTGTGACCCATGAGTCAAGATTGTCATAAAAGGACAAGAGGGAGAATGTGGGGCCATGTGGGCTTCAGAACCTCAAGTACTGCCTCTTTGGTCCTTTCCAGCTGCTGTATCCACATCCTATTACCAGCTTCCAGCTTCAGGTACTAACCTCACCAACACCCTCTGTTCTGTTCAAATGGCAGCATCCTTTAAGCACTTCTACAGAGACACTGTGGGAAGACTGCAGAGAGAAAGGCGTTTATAATGTGGGCCTCTCTGTACCCTCAGTCATTCCCCAAGCTTCTCTACAGAGACTGTATGGACAGCTTCTTGCCCACACCAGCTCTAGAAGGCCTTGTGCCTGTGCCAGAGTTCCCATTCCCTCTGGAGGTTGTCGGGGGCTCCCAATTCCTCTGCACCCCATGGGCTTTGGAAAGTGGTCACTGCCTGCCCAGTCACTGCAGACAAGCTCTGGGCTGTCCTGGACCCAGGTTCTCTGCCCTTCTGGGCCTGGGCTACACTACTCCACAAGGTCAGCACGGTTTCAAGGTCTCTTCTCCTCGGGATCCTGGCATAGCACTAAGTCTCCTGCACGCGGTCACCTACTTGCCTCGTTGTCTGCCTCGTTGCCGTAACTCTGCACTGAACTCTGTTGTTTAAACTGCCATCTGCTTCCCACCCAAAACAGACTGCAGAGCCCAGCCGAGTGCTGAGGAACTTCATACTGCCTAGTGAACGGCAGCCCTTGGGGTAGGGGATGGGGAGTCTTAGATGCCTAAGGCGAACAGGGACCTGGGGTGGTGAGTAGGCCCATGGAGCCCCCAGCACTATTCCAGTTACAGTGAAGCTTCCAAGGCCAATGGCCTGCAGCAGTGTGGAGCAGTTTTACCACTAAGCCAGCCACCAGTGGCCTTCTGAGGTCTGGGAGGCACCATCTGACTTGTTGACAGGAGGGCTCCACCCAGTGGCCTTCAAAGCTGATAATTATGCTTGAATTCCAGCATGCGGCATCACACTGACATCCACAGAGTCAGGGGGCAAACCTGGACACCCACAATGGGATAAGCACAGCTAGATGCTGGGGTGTGGAAGCCAAGTGGTGAGTGCCCTTTGCACACACCTACTCCTGTCAAGAAATAGCCCAAGACAGACATGGCTTTGCACATCTGCAACCCAGATGTACACAGGAGGCTAAGGACAGATCTCACTCTGATCTCACGGCACAAAGAGGACGTGTCACATGTTGAGTGTGGGCAGCTCTGTTGGCCACAGCACAGACAGATGTAGCCACCCACTCCCCAGAGGAATCCGCATGCTCTGTAAACACTGTCACCCCCAGAAGGTGAGACTACGGGAGATGCACAGCCCAGACTCTGCTACACAGTGCTCCGTGTCTCTGCCTACTGTGAGTCCTGGAGCCTGAGACTCCTCCCTCAGCTTCTAGAGATCTGCCTCAAACATGGCTCTAGCAGCTACTACACAGAGAGAGGTGCCGAAAGGAACTGAAGAGAAATCCCAAGAAACAAAACCCAGAGAGACAACCTGGCCACCCACATTCTCCAGACAAGGAGACAGTCAGAAACAACACCCTTCATCCACTGACAGGCAGGGCCCATTCAGGCTATCTGACCAAGACATGGACAGTACAGACCTGATCCATGAGGAGCATTTGTGACTATACAACAGGCCCAGAAAGCCCTGCTCTGCTGCTGCCAGTTGTGCGCAAGGCCTGGTGTGCACTGACCATGTTCTGGGTGATGTATGAAGATACAGGGGTGGGGTTACTCCCCATGGTGACTAAGATCTTGTTGTTCCAGTATCCACCAGGATGTAGGATTCCCAAGTTCCTGGATAAAGCCCTTCTTTCTGAAATAGCCACTGTGGTTTCTAGATCCTAAAGATCAAGCAGGGTATCTTAAGCAGAAGGTGGTGTTCACAGACATGAGTAATTCAGAGGATGGTTAGACTGGGTTGTATCAAAGATGTCAAGAGATGTCCAGGTGAAAATGACCACTAGGCAGTTGGACATCTTCAGCTGGAGGTTGACATTTTGCCACTAAGCCAACTACCAATGACAGATACAAAGGACTGAAACTAATTTTATCTTACAGTATGTTTAACAATTCCTTTTAGTTACCAACTGGCAAGAGTCTAAGATTTCTGATGTTAGCAATAGTACAAAGCCCTGCCACCTATAAAGTTACTACACAACATGTTAAACACACAGCTGACTTTCAAAAGACACAAAGGACACAACCAAGAGCAAAAACTAAAGCTAATCAGGAGAGTCAAGCGTTAAATACAGCTTCGCTGTCAGTACTGGTCCCTCCTGAGACTCCAGGACTACACACAGAGCAGGAAATTAAGCTGCAGGCATACAGAGTCAGTCAGAACTGAGACCTGTGTACAAAGACCAAGGCTCCTAGATTAAAGCCTGAGCTATAAAAGACCACTCTCAGCTGCTACTGGAACCATCAAGAACACGTTTATCCTCTGTAGAGATACTACTTTATATTCTGAGAAGTCTTTAACTTATATGGGTCCTTTAAAAGTTTGAGGGTTTTTCTTTTTTGCAGGGCGAGGGGTGGTATCGAGAGGGCTCAGTGGGTAAAAGTGGCTGCTACAAAACTTGGCAACCTGAGTTCAATCCCTGGAACCCATGTGGTAGGAGAGAACTGACTCCTGCAAGTTGTCCTCTACCTCCACACACATTGTGTGGCACGAATACAATAGCAGCATACCATGGCATGTGTGCACAACCCACATGCCCAACCAGCACAATATAAATAAATGCATATTTCCTAAAATTTGGGAAAAGTTTGTTTCCTGGCATGGTTCAGAATTCTGAACCACAGGAACTCAGAGTCCCAGAAAAGGATGGCAGAATGAAGAGGAACAAGCAGCCCAAAGCCCCAGCTGCCACTTCCTGGCTTGAGAAGGCAAAGGTAATCAGGCAGCCCTGGTGAAGAGCCTGGCAGTCTACCCACAGGACTTGTCCACAGCTTTTGCAAGCCTCAGATGCCACTGAGAGATGGTGAGTCCTCTTTCGTGAGTGGTCAGCAGTGGAGAGGGATTTTGTCATTTCCATGTCTCAGGGCTGTGGCTGAGGACATCTAAAGAGGGAGAATAGGTTCAAGGCTCAGCTACTCTAGGGCCTGGGAATGGGAATCAATCCTAAGTCAGGGTGGGCAAGTCTGCGGAGACTGTCTTGATTAGACTGACATGCGAGGGCCACCCCACTGTGGGCGGTGTCACCCCTGGGCAGGTGGTTCTGGATGGTACAAGAAAGCAAGCTGAGCAAGCCATGGGAGAAAAGACCATAAACAGCACAGTCTCTGCTTCAGCTCCTACCCTGGCTTCCCTCGACAGACTGTAACCCGGGAGATGAAATAAGCCCATTCCTCCCCAGGTTGCTTTTGGTCATGTGTTTATCACTGTGACAGAAGCAAGCAGGAGAGGCGGTAAACACTGACTGTCAAAGTGACATAAAAAGTAAGCCTTGGGGCGTGTGGGTAAAGGAGTTTCTGGAGTGGGTTAGTTGAGATAGGCAGTGCCATTCCATGGACTTGGATCCTTAATAAAAAGGAGAAGTGAGCTGCCTCCGACCCTTTTCTACTGCTGTGACACAACACTATGACTAAGACACATTATAGAAGAGAGAGTTTGTTGGGGTTCACAGTTCTGGAGGGTTAGAGTTCATGGTGGTAGAACAAGGGCAGGAACACCTGAGAACTTACACCTTACATCTGCAAAAAAAGAGGTTGGGAGCGACACATTGTGAGACCTCAAAGCCTGCCCTCAGTGAGACACCTTCTCTAATGAGACCACACCTCCTAATCCTTCCCAAACCGGTTCACCGACTGGGGACAAGTATTCAAACATACCAGCCTATGGGGTCATTCTCCTTCAAAGTACCATATAGCTGAGCACCAGCACTCACCACTCTGCTTTCTGACTGCACATGCAATGAGACCAGGTGCCTGGCACTCCTACCACCAGGCCTTCCCACCACGATGGCTGTACCCTCAACTGTGAGCCTAAATATCTTTCCTTTCTTAAGCAGTTTTTGTTTGGGGGTTACTGTTATTGCAGCAGGTTGTGTTCGGATTCTGAACTCCTCCAGCTACAGGACTGCACATGAACAGTACAGCAGCTGAGCAAGGGGCCTTATATCATCAGTGTGCTGCATGATTGTGCAATCTGTGCATGCATGGCATAGCTCCATAAGCCCATGTGCGCATGTGCAGGGAAATCCTTAAAAAGCTAGTCACAGACTTCTCACTTCTCTTCTGCTCTCTTCTCCTCCCCGCTCTCTCTCTCCCTACATGTGTCTTTCACAGGCCTGGCCATGCTCTCTTCGACCTCCTAATAAAGCTCTGATACTGGGTTTTGTCGTGCCTCATGACCTTTCTCATACGATCAAGTGCTGCATTTAAAAACCAGCAGGTTGTTTATCCACGGTAGTACAGGGGAGCTCCTCTGGGGAGGTTGAGTATTTGTCACAGCAACTGATACTGGAATGAAGAACTCAACAGCAGAAAAGGCACAGTGAAAGTAGCATCAATAGAACACACCAAGCAGAAGAGAGGATGGGGTGGAAATACTAAATCCAGATATCAAAAATCAAGCATGAGTCCAAGTTAAATTTGAATTTTACAAAACTACTGCATGCTATAATAAAGAATAACAGTCATATGGGGGGGGGCATGACCACAGCATCTAAAAGCTGTGGACACAGGTCAAGACACCTACGAAGTAGGTGAGATCAAAACTAAAGGCACATAAAATATATTCAATGAGATCACAGAAGAAATTTCCCAAAATCTGGATTAAAAGTTTAAATTTTCTTTTTTTTTTTTAATTATATATATGGGGGGTGGGCTGCACATGAGTGTGGATGTCCTCAAAGACCAGAGGGGTCAGATTGCCTTCAAGTTACAGGCAGTGAGCTCCCAACATGGGCATTGGGAATCAACATCAGGTACTCTGCAAGAGCAAGCAGTACATGCTCTAACTAGACCGCTCGCCAGCCCTACGTTTACAAGTCCACCAACTTAGACATTTTCACCATCTCAATGAAGTAATGATGATGGAGCAGAGGAAGAAAATTAGTGAGGAACCAGAACTGCAGATGAGGAAACTCAAGACTTAGCTCCTGGCTCTTCTGCTCACCAGTCCTCCCTCCTCTTCTGCTCACCAGTCCCTCCTCCTCTTCTGCTCACCAATCCTCCCTGGAATGTGCTCTCAACTGTGCTCTTGCCGCTGATACTGCTTCTAACAACCACTTATTTATCTTCATAGTCAGTGCTTAATGAGATCTATTGACATTTTAACTATTTTTAATTTAAAAAAAAAAAAAAAGAAGAAGAACTTGTTGGAAATGCAGTGTCTTAGCTTGGTAGGAGCCTAAGTTACTCCTCTCTCCCTTGGAAATATGGTATCCTTTCAAGTTTTTCCTGTTTGGATCCTGACCTGAGGAATGCAATCCTGGATGGGCTGGCTACTTCTAGCTACAGTACAAGAGGCACACACAACCAGGCTCCTTCAATTCTCTCTCAACCTCTCCCTTCCTCCTCCTCCTCTCCCTCCCATCCTTCTCCCTCTCCCTCTGTCATTCCCTCTGTTGAGAATTGAAGCCAGTGTCTTCTGAAGTGTCTTCCAGTGAGCTGCAGCCTCAGATTCTGGCAGCTTTCCTGAATCTTGAGAGACTGATGCACATCAAATCCAGAGCTGCTGTTGCCCCTTGATACTTATGTAGAACTAATAACTCTGTTTCATGTAAAAGGGTGAGAGGGAGGGAAGGAGGGAGGGAGGGAGGGAGGGAGGGAGGGAGGAGAGAGAGAGAGAGAGAGAGAGAGAGAGAGAGAGAGAGAGAGAGAGAGAGAGAGAGAGAGAGGAGGCAGTCCCAGGCATTTTCCAAAACCCAACATATGCTGTGATTGGAGGAACACACCCACAAGTCACCCTCAATTCCTGTAGAGGTAGAGCAACCTGATGGGAGCTTATATGAAACGTGATAAAACTCACAAACAAAACTGTGACCTTGAGTGAGAGTTGGCCAAGAACGGCAGACTAGAGCTACAGCTCTCACGACCTCAGACACCGTGATTATAAGTGTGTTTAAGTGAGCGCTGGAATACAAATGTGAGTGAGGAACAGTGATACCAAGTTTTAACAGAGGTCTAGGGGTTTGTTTGTTTGTTGTGTTTTAGAGTTAAATGAAGTACCTAGAAATAAAAATTACAGTCATTAGAAAATCTCACTTGGCAAGTTAATTTCTGGTGATTGAAACTGATTGGAATACAGATGTCAAGAAAGCACTGGGCACAGCACAGGAAACTGAAGAGGGCAACAATGAGGCAATGGGGTGCTGGGACAGCTACCACACAGTTAACTGGGACACAGAGGAAAAACACGCGGTGCAAAGGCCTGCACTTTACAGAATCTTTACAGAAAAAGAAAACATTAAGAAAGAGAGAGATGCCGGGCGGTGGTGGCGCACGCCTTTAATCCCAGCACTCGGGAGGCAGAGCCAGGCGGATTTCTGTGAGTTCGAGGCCAGCCTGGGCTACCAAGTGAGTTCCAGGAGAGGCGCAAAGCTACACAGAGAAACCCTGTCTCGAAAAACCAAAAAAAAAAAAAAAAGAAAGAAAGAGAGAGATACACAAATTCTCCAGGACAGGAAGCAGAACAACTTCTGATCAGTGTAATTAAATTAAAAGCAAATCCATTCCTGGGCTATAGCTACACAAAAATGCATACCCTCAAATAGAAGACAAATCTTAAGACAGCCAGACCTGAGTAGCCTGTGACTGCTTCTCCAGAGGAACAGGGAGTCCAGAACAGTGTACTCCAGACTGTACAGAGGTGTGTCCAGTCACCAGAAAAATCAGATGCTCAAGAAACATGGGGTGTAACTGTGCCCACAACTCCAGTACATGAGAGACAAAGGTAGGTGAGTTCCAGGCCAGCCTGGGCTACACAGGCAGACTCTGTCTCAACCCTCCCAACCCAAAAGAGAACCACAGGCTTTCTCAGATTATCCAAAGTATAAGAATTGCTCCCATAATGTGCAGACCTGCACACACACACACACACACACACACACACACACACACACACACGTTACTTAATACTTTTAAAAAGAGACAAACTTCTATTATATCTGAACTATTATACCTTTGGGGTTCTGTTTGTTGTGAATGAGTCTAAAACATTCCATGTATTAAAAACAAATACACAGATAAATGGTTAGTTAAGCAGAGACCCACATTCAGAGCAAAATTGACAACGTTGAGCTTCTGGATAGATAGCATACTGCTTCAGAATTCCTCCCAATTATAAAAAAGGGAGCATTGACAGCTGGGACTCTCAGGGTCTACAAGGTGGGTGGATGCAGGCAAAGGAGCAAAACAGCCCACTGGAGGTTACATGACTCTGAGTGTAACTATAGAGATGGTTAAAGATCTATAGTTTTGTGTTTCTTTTCCATATTTTCTATCATCTTCATAGTAAAAATAATAAAGATATAAATTATTAAAAAAAAAGAATTGCTCCCAAAAGACCCTCTGAAAGCAGCCTCTAAGACCCCCCAAAACAGGCACTGTGACTATAGAAGGGAGGTCTCAAGTTGCAGCTAAGAGAACCAAACAGCAACAACTGAGAAAACATCTAGATATGGATCAACATGACGAGATGAGTAACTTCAATTCTGAGTTTGATAAAAGTGAAATTTAAAACCTGCCCATAAGATATGAGGTGGGAGTGCAGAGGCATTCCCACCAGGGGAAGGAAGACAGCCAACATTTAACATAAGTTTTACATTCAATATAAACAATAAACTTCAAGAACAACCACGTAAAGCGCAGAAAAGCACCAAGTAACTAAAGCAATGAGGGGCTACTTGAGGCTCACGCCATTCGGAAGAACAGAGACCAACAAAGCCCACGCACATCAGACAAATCCACAGCGTTTTGATGAGCTAACTCATCAGCTACAGACTATCAGATAGATGTGTAAAACTAGCAAGCTGGGCGGTGGTGGCGCACGCCTTTAATCCCAGCACTCGGGAGGCAGAGGCAGGCGGATCTTTGTGAGTTCAAGGCCAGCCTGGTCTACAGAGTGAGATCCAGGAAAGGCGCAAAGCTACACAGAGAAATCCTGTCTCGAAAAACCAAAAACCACCTAGCAGGACACTGGGCCAGCAAGAGGGCTCAGAGGGAAAAGCACTTGCCTCCAAGCCTGACTTCCTGAGTTCAATCCCTGGATCCCAGAGGTGGAAGCAGAGAAATAACTCCTGAGAATCATCCTTTGACCCCTACAAACACACACGGTAAATAAAAAATTGTTTTAAGTCAGTGGAACATTCTTTTCGAGAAATTACCCTAAAACTTAATGACACAGAAAGACAGCAAATGGGAAATTATAAAATATTGGTAACAGCCAGGATATTTTAGGGCATAATCAAAGCTTCAATCCACTAAATACATACAGAAATCCCTTTTAAGATAATTTTTATTTTATTTAATTTTGAGACAGCATCTTGCTATAGAGTCCCACTGCTCTCAAACCATCCTCCTGCCTCTGCCTCTCAAGTACTGGGATTATAGGTGTGTGTCTCCACACTTAACTTAAAAAACACCTTAGTTTACATGTTTGATAAAACTGTAACCAAATGTTACAGGAAGTGTCAGAGTGCCATTAAGATTCTCTTTTCATTAATTGTGATTCAATGGGAAAACTTAAGGCTACACAAGAATTGAACACAGCTTTTCTCAAATATAAATACAACATATAAAAAGTCTTAAATAAAGCACCAAAAACCTCAATCTAAAACTTGACAAACAATCAAATTTTACTTTTCACAAACATCTCAATCATGGGGAACAGACTCTACACCAGCATTATAATGTTTGAAACCCACCAACAGAGATTAAGAGACTGGGGAAATCTTTCATCTTCAAAGAACACACCTTTCTCTAAAAGGCCCCAGCAAACAGAGCTGACCATGGAAAACCAGAACAGAAGCCATTCCATTGCAGAGTGATGTCGCACTTACTTAAACATCTAATGCCAACAAGACACAGCTGCACGCAAGGACAGAGCATGAACAGAGCAGGGCTTGGGGCCCCAGCTGGATGCTAGCTGATAGGCTAGTATCCACAGGTACCAATGGCCTGTCCCAAAACATTAGGGCAGGCAAAGAAAGGACCACACTAGAGTGAGGAAGCTATTCAGCTGGGTAGACAGCACTAGGACCTACAGACATATTTTCAAGACAGATATGCTCCATTTTTAAAATGGCTGTTTAGGGTGAAAATGGACCAATAGTGGATTATTTACTTCCTTGTAGTTGCAAATAGTATACATGGGATTTTACAAGATCCTTCCTGGGTGATGTATTGCAAATATAGTACCTACTCTGACAGACTCAACATCCATCCACAGTGAGTATGCTGAGATTCTATGATGACAGGTCCACAGTGCATGACCCTCCCTCTTGTCCATAAGAAATGCTGCTCCACAAGGAACCTGAGAGGCAGCCCACAGGGGATGAAAGGCCATCTCCCTGCTACTCTGAAGGATTGCTTTTCTAGAGTTGGAGAAACACAGACTGCCACCATCTCCTTTCCTCCAGCAATCCACAGCCTTGGGTCTATCAGCACAGGCAAAACAGTGTCCTCCATTTGGGGTTTGCCACCTGATCTAAGGCTGTGATTGATGCCCTCTCTAGTCCCACTTCACAGGGGCAACTGTGCCTATGGATCACTTGTCACTGATGATGTTCTCTGCTGGGATGCCCTGGGTGGACATCACTGATGATGTTCTCTGCTGGGATGCCCTGGTGGACATTACTGATGGTGTTCTCTACTGAGATGCCCTGGTCGACATCACTGATGATGTTCTCTGCTGGGATGCCCTGGTGGACATCACTGATGATGTTCTCTGCTGGGATGCCCTGGTGGACATCACTGATGATGTTCTCTGCTGGGATGCCCTGGTGGACAGCTTCTACTTGTTCAGGGCTGGAGAGAGGGCTCAACAATAAGAGTACTTACTGGTCTTGAGGAACCTAAGCTTGGTTCCCAGCACCCACAAGGGGCCACTTACAACTGCCTGTGACTTCAGGGGATCTTATGCCCTCTTCTAGCATCTACTGTGGGCGTGTGCACACACACACACACAAAAAAAAAAATAAATCTTCAAAAAATAGTATGTAAAAATAAATCCTAGTTGTCTTAACAAAGAACAAAAATGTAAGCATAGCTAAGGTTAAAATAACAGCATGAGTATAGAGGAAGAAACAGCAATAGCAACTGCATTATTAGACTTAAGATGCTGACGTCAGCACTGGCATATCAACTGTCTGAAATTCCTCTAGAGTTATATTTTATACTTTTAGTGATACCCTGAAGAGTCGCCTGGGGGAACAAGATGACAATAAAATTATGACATAGACACTATGATTATAGATTAAAATTTTTTCTCTATAGAAACAGTATCAACATCCCAACAGAGCTATCTGATTCCTCTGAAAAGATGAATCCCACCAATATCTGAGCCCAAGTCCTCAGTCCACCCACTGCTTCCACTCAACTAGCAAGTCCCATTTATACCAGCTGTGTGTTGTCTTGGTTAAACCCTGATTTAAAATATGACAGAGAAGTGTCTGTGAAAATGAAGTACAATATTCTTAAAAGCCTCAATAATAGCAAGCTATTAAAACGTCCTGCCTATTTAGAAGACCAAAAACAAAAGAAAACAAACAAAACACACAGGCAGGAGTCACAGAACCACAGCCTATACATCCAGGCTGTGCATGCCCTCGTTAACTGTTTTTATGGGAAGAGTTACCGAAGAACAGGAGTACAGATGCAGGAGACTGGCTCCATAGAACATCCTGATCTCTGTCTCTGCCACACAGCATAAACATGAGAACCGGGGCTGAAGAGATGGCTCAGCAGTTAAGAGTGTGTGTATGTGGAACACTTGCAGAGGACAGCAGGCTCCCAACAGCCCCTAACTCTAGCTCCAGTGGGAACCCAATGCCCCTGGCCTCCGTGCACAGACCCTCACACAGCGTCCCCCCTCTCTCTCACAATTTAAAAATATATAGTAACTGACATGAACACACATTTACCTACAGCAGTGGCTTTGTGGGTGTCACCAAACACTTGACAAACACTGATGCTAATGGGAGAAGGGACAACCTGTTCATGGTTTGCTGCCTCTTCTTAAGTAGCTGACCAGCCTTAGTTGGTGAGTGGGGGCCTATGTGTCTCCTGAGTGTGTGAGGTCACTCAGGTGGTGCTCCATCTGATCCCACTTGTGTCTTGTGGAATCTTGGTTCAGAAATGCAACCTCTGTGAAGGTAGATCTTATGTGTGAGCCCCAAGGACTACAGCGACAGAGAAGTGACGAGGGCACCACCAAGAGTCCTTCTCCTTCACCGCTCTGGCTTTGAGCGGGAGCCTCACTGTTTGGCCGATGAGCTGAGTAGAGCAAGCAAAAACAAGTATAACTGCTCTGGCCCACCCCACCACCCTCCCAGCCTCTCCTGAAACTGCTGTCCCTGGTCATTCCTCATACTTTCAGGAACGCACCTGCAACTAAAGCTGGCCTCAGCGCATCTCTGAAGCTTGACTCCAGGTCCTGATCCAGTGATAACCCCCAGAGGGTCTGGAGGAGTCAAGCAATGGCAACATGTGAGCTGATGTTGGAGCCATCTACAGCTGCCCCTCCCCAACAGGGGCTGCCCTGCCTCCTCCAGGCTTCTGCTTCCAGGCATGAAACACAGGAACATGTCTCCACCCACACAGGCTCTGAGAATGCCCAGGGCCCTGTCCTCTTTAATCCACAGCCCCTATTTCCCCAGACCTGCAAAATACCTGGAAGGGGATAGCTCAAGAAACAGACCAATTCAACCAAGGAGCAGCGCAGGTTGGCAGCCAAGAGTGTTCTCTCTGAGGTGACTGAAACATCTCAGTAAAGTGCTTATGTTGCAACAGAAGACCTGAGTCTGAGGTTCAGATCCAGGTAAAAGGCCTCCCAGAGTTGGGGAGGCAGAGACAGATGAATAAACACTGAGGCTTGCTGGCCTTACTCTACTTGGTAAGCTCTAGGCCTGGCCTATGAGAAATACTCTCTTTCTCCTCCTCCCCCAGGGCCTCCTCTATCTAGGATGCTCTGCTGCTCCCACCCCTAACTTTCCATGTACAGGTTGGCCTACTCCCCCAGACCCTTCCCCCATGGCCACTTCTTTAAGGGAGCTGGAGGGAGGGTGGCTGGTGGCTCTCTCCCTCAGGTGAGCCTGATTCAAGAAGTCCTGGCTGGCTATTGAAAAGGTTTGTCCTAGAAACTGAGTATGTGCAAAATGCAAATGTCTCCAGAGCACAGAACAGACAGAGTATGATTGCTTCACTTGCACTGGCACCCTGATACCTGGCCTGGCCTGGCCTGATGGAGATGCCATGCCCAGGACAGGAGTGATCTAGCCTCAACCCCAGCCAAATGAAGCAATCTGGAACCTGAAGCAGCAGAGACCAACACATGGTTCATACATTCATCTGCCTGCTCTCTACAGCATACCTCAATGCCCTAAAACAGGGCAGTGGTATCCACAAACTGCCAAACTATTTGCTCTTTGGACAGTGTTCTCCTCGTTACAGAGAAACAGCAATCCACAGCATGAGCCGAAGCACCAGGCCTAAGAGATGAGGTTTCAAACTGACATCAGAGCTCTATTCTGGCACTTGGCCATGTCAGAAATTAATTAACACCCTTGCAAAAAAAAGAAAAGTCACACCTTCATTCTTTGAAAATCTAACGATTTGCAGACTGTCATGTTTAGGTTTCTTTTCTACTATTTTTCCTCAGGCTGAAATACCAAAACACCCTCTTACAAAAATATCCACTTGACACAATTTACACATAAAAACATCTTAGTTTTCTCAGTAAATACTGAGGGAAGTTGTTCCATCGTGTACAAAGAGGGTGCACAAGGCAGCCATCGAGAGGGACCACTTGGCCATCAAAGGTAGCAAATTATATTTTGGGCTTCCATTCATCAGCTGTATGACCACAGGCAAGCTATTTTGGAAAGCTCCTAGGCCTTGGTGCCTCACCTGCAAAATGTACACAGGTCAATCTCTAGGAACTTTGGAAAGGATTAAGTGAAAGGAAAAATGAGCCCCATTCTTGAGACAGGCAGATACCAAAAGGAACAGGTCATGGGAAGGTCTAGCAGCTAACACACAATAGATCAGTGTGATAATGGTGACACACAGCGGGGAACCGAGTGGAAGGTAACCAGCAGGACAGCCTTGCAAGGAGATGGGGAGCATGGCTCTGTGTCACAAGAGACACTGAGGTGACACATCCGAGGCCCAGGGCTACAGCTCATATCAGCACCTTACACCTAGAAAGGGAGCCTCGTGTTTATTGTGTCCTGTTGCAGCCTGTAGCTCTCAGCTCAACTTTCACAAGCATCCTTCGGTAAAGAGAGAGAAAAGCAGCATGACTTTCCATATAGTCCATGGGTCACCTTTTTTTTTTTTTTTTGTAACCTCTTTAAAATAGAAAAATAGCCAGGCAGTGGTGGTACATGCCTTTAATCCCAGCACTCAGGAGGCAGAGGCAGACGAATCTCTGTGGTGGTATTGTGTTCCCCAAAATATTGTGCACGCTAATAAACTTACCAGGGTCAGAGAAGAGAACAGCCACAATATTAAACATAGAGGATAGGCAGTGGTAGCACATGCCTTTAATCCTAGCATTCCAGAGGCAGAAATCTCTCTGGACCTCTGTGAGTTCAAGGCCACATTGGAAACAGCCAGGCATGGTGACTCACGTCTTTAATCCCAGAAAGTGATGGGAGAAAGCAGAAAGGTATATAAGGTATATAAGGCGTGAAGACCAGAAACTAGAAGCATTTGGCTGGTTAAGCTTTTAGGTTTTGAGCAGCAGTTCAGCTGAGATTCATTCTGGATGAGGACTCAGAAGCTTCCAGTCTAAGGAAACAGAATCAGCTGAGGAATTGGTGAGGTGAGGTAGGGGTGGCTTGTTCTGCTTCTCTGATCTTCCAGCATTCACCCCAATACCTGGCTTCAGGTTTGTTTTTATTGATAAGACTCTTTAAGATTCATGCTACAAATCTCTGAGTTTGAGGCTAGCCTGGTCTACAAAGTGAGTTCTAGGACAGCCAGGGCTATACAGATAAACTCTTGTCTCAAAAAAACAAAAACAAACATAAGAACAAAAAAATAGAAAAATGAAGTTGGGTAAAGGTGCTTGCCACCAAATCTGATGACCAGAGTTCAGTCTCTAGGACTGAAAAGGGAACTGATGTAGCTAATTACTCTATGGTTTTTCAAGTTGGTGGGGAAAGGAGACATCCTTCCCATATGGCCAGTCTTATACAGCAAAATCCCGTTAAGCCTATTTAGCACCTCACATGGCAAAAGTCTGTTCATGTCATCCTTTCTCTTCATGCACTTTATATTGTTATCCACATCTTCAAGTGGGTCACTTAAACTGCAAAGAAGTTATCCATGGACACTGGCTCCCTGGGAAGGACTAGGACCAGGTTATCCTCCACCGTGGTATTCTCTCCTCCTCCTGCTGTCTCAAGGAGGATGCTTCAGTTTGGAAGAACTGTATTAGCTGACAGCTCGCAAAGGATTTTTCTGACCCCAGGCCTGGGAGGATGTGGCATTCCCATATCTCAGAGCTCACCTGGACGGATGCTTCAGCACCTGAGTGACCAGTCTCCCTCATAGAAAATGAGGACGCTAGTGGCTACTCCCTTTTGCATGTCCACAGAGGGAAGGAGTTCCTAAGCAGACGGTCTAGCTCCTCTCTGACCTATTCAAGCCTTGCTCCCATTCCAGCCATAACAAGCAAGCCTTCTGGGTGCTCTTCTTCAGTTTGATGAAAGGCTTCCACAAACACAGCTGCAATATACCAACAACCACTGGGACAGAGAAAAAGGGACAAGAGGCCCACATTTGAGTACACTCCAGGGCAGATGGCTCCTCTCATCCCATTCACCCGTCCACACAGGCCTGGGTTCTGCACATACATGACTGGCTCCTCCCATCCCATTCACCCGTCCACCCAGGCCTGGGTTCTGCACATATATGACTGGCTCCTCCTATCCCATTCACCTGTCCACCCAGAGCTGGGTTTTGCACATACATGGCCTGCACCACTACAGGGCAACTTCTGGATCCTGGTCATCTCCCACGGTTGTTTTCCCACTGAACACTACTCCTTGTCAGTCTCCTGCTGGGGGCTGAGCACTGGAATAGCTTTTCACCTCTTTTCACCTTTGCCTGACTAAACCAACCTAAAGGAAGAAGATTTGACTTTCCTTGGTTTCAAGCCAAGGTCATAGGCCTGTCTATGTGGGCCTGAGACAAGGCTGAATACAGGGTAGAAAGTGCACAGTAGTTCAGTTTCTCACTCAAGGCAAGTGAGAGGCACGGAAAGAAAAGCAAGGACCCGAGAAAAGACAGTTCCTTCAGAGACACACCTCCAAAGCCCTGCTTCCTCCAAACAGACCCGGCCCCCGATAGTCTACTTAGCTATGAACCCCCAAGATGTTAGTGAACTCATGATCCTTCCTCCTCAGCCAGCTGGGGACCATACCTTTAACAGGTGAGTGAGCTTGGAAGACAGTCTCATAAGCAAACTGTCACCAAAGTGTAACAGTGCTCACTGGGGACAGTGACCTGTCTTTGCACCCATGATCACAACTTAGTTATATCTATTCTGGCCCATGTGAAATCATGGTTTGGCTCCGCACTCATGCTAGAAGTCCACTTGGTAACTGGAAAGGTAAGAAAACTGCATTTCTCTTTTTACACGAAGGTGTCCCTGGTTTGGGGATGGACACACATACACACACACACACACACACACACACACACACACACCCCACAGTTAGCAGCCCTGGACATTAGCAGTCAGAGCACACGTACGTGAAAGGGAAGGGCCACAGGCAGTTCTGAGGTGGACTGGCTTGTGTGCACGTATGCACTTACAGGACCAAAAGCATGAGAAGGAAGCAGGGCACATACCCCAGAGAGAGCCACACAGGAAAGGCTCAGCGCGGGGCATGCCAGCAGTGTGGGACAAAGCCTAGACCACAGCAAAGCCCTGCAAATGCCCCTCCTGTGGCTATTCCAAAATACCATTCATTCACTAAACTGTCACACAATGTGAATAAAAATCATCCTTGCCCATCTCAATGACCCAAATTGAAATTCTATGCTGAAATTTGATTCCAAAATAAATCATTTAAATTTCCCATATTCTTTTCAAATATACTGTGTTTATTTCAAATCTCTATAGATGAGCCAAAAAGAAAAAGGGGAAAAAAACAGAAGACCACTTATTGAGGACACAAGTGGTGATGAGAAGGTCCAGTTGGGATCCAGCTGCTGCTAGAAGTAGGCGGGGTGTCGTGTTCAGCGTAACAGGCCTGGGGAGCAGCACTTCCAGGGACAAATGGCAGAAAGGATCCAGTCTGTGAAATGTCAAACCTAGTAAACAACAAGTCCACAGACCAACAACACCCCACTCCCCCACCCCTCCCTGATCTCCCCGATCCTCCTGCGCTAGTCAAGAAGGACCTGTCCTGTGAAGGAGCCCTTATGGTGGGTCATCCCTCTCTCACACTGGAGATCCCACACACGATCCTGGAAACTGACAAGCAATGACTTCTGTCCTCTCTGGCCTCCTATCACAAGCTCCCATCAGATAGCATCTCCTCTTCCCTCTTCCCTCCAACACTGTGCACATCTAACTATTCCCAGAACTGCCTCTCAATTCCCTCCAGTTTAACCTTGGAGCTGACTACTAAGGTGTCTACCACCCACATCACAGAGTGGAACAGGTGGAAAAACCAGCTCCTGGCTGGTGTGTGTGTACTCTGATGGGACAGAGCCAAAGGCCACACTGCCCAGGAAACAGCTACTGAAGTGTACGCTCCAAGGCTACCCTGCACCAGGCACCTCAGCTATTTACGGAGAAGCCAGGAAGACCCAGCTGGTGCCCATTAACGCTTCCCAGCACAGGAACAAGGGGACTTGCAGGTGCCCCAACCTTCCCACTGACAAAAGACCATGTGGCTGCCCACTAATGAGCCCAGTGTCTCTCACACCCTAGGCCACATGCAGAGGTATGAAGAAATAATCGCCTCCAGGACGAGCCTTGATTATTCTCAACAGCACCTGTCCAAAGAAACAAGAGAAGTAGCCAGCACACCTACAGCTTGATCAGCCCTTCTGGTGCTTCTCATTATCCCAGCTATCTACTGCATTTTACAGGCGTTCCACCCCAATTAGTCTTCCACCATGTCTACAGTCTTCACTCAAAAGCATACAAAACATACAAGCCGGGCCACTGTGCGCAATCTTTGGAGCCCAGCTGCCCCGACCTGTGCTCTCTACTTTTCTCATATCGGGGGAGGGGGTAACTAGGCAAGGTCTACCTGGGCAGAGGCTTACTTCCTCCCCACCTCCTGAGGTGCAAGTCAGTCAGAACAGCTAGCCAGACAACCCTCTGAAGGACTGACATCTGGCTCTCACACTCCTGTCTCTTCATTCCATCATCCACGAAGCCACTGTTTCTGTGAGCAGTGTGTATATAATAGTGTGTCTGTATCTGTGTGTATGTATATGCATGTATGTCTGTGCATGTGTCTGTATCTGTGTATGTGTATGCATGCATGTTTGCCTTACGGCCTAGTTGTACATGGATGCACAAGAATTTCATAGCAGAAGGCAGCTGATATATATTAATAAGCTAAATGACACCAAATATTCCTTGATAAATGGCTTCCTCTTGAAGGACTCCTTGGTTGGTCAAGGTATAGCTTATTCTATACAGCTGAATCTCTATAATATATTCTCGTGGCTCGCTGCAAGAAACCAGGGAGTAGACACACTATATTCAATGCTGTTCTAGTCTGTTTTCAGGGAATATCTGTTTTCATCTCAAAAGCACCTAGGCATTTTCCTAAGCATATATAAAAGTAGTTCTCTGGAGGGTGGGGCATCTCCTATTCAGAGGCCCCACAGCCTAAATCAGTGACTGGTAGACACTGTGTGTACATGTCATAAAGTTGTCCTAGTGGCCCCTTGGGGATGGGTGTCTGTGGTGGTTTGTATAAGAATGATCATCATCACCACCACCACCCCATTGGCTCATGTATTTAAATGCTTAGTCAACAGGTAGTAGAACTCTTTGAAAGGATTAGAAGGACTAGGAGATGTGGCCTTGTAGGAAGTGTGTCACTGAAGGTGGCCTTTGAGGTTTCAAAACCCCATGGCAGGCCTAGGCGCTCTATCTATCTATGTATCTATCTATCTATCTATCTATCTACCTCTATCTCTGCTTAGAGATCAGGATATAGCAGTCTCAGCTACTGCTTCAGCACCTGTCTGCATGCTGCCATGCTCCCCACCATGATGATAATGGACTAAACCTCTGAAACTCTAAGCAAGTCCCCAGTCAAATGCTTTCTTTCATGAGTTGCCTTGGTCATGGTGTTTCTTCACAACCATAGAACAATGGCTAATACAGTGCCCAATCTCATGTACAACACATCCAGACCACAGTGCAATTTGAGGACAACCCACTAGCAGGCTGAGGCCATCCTGACTCTATAACAAGTCCAGTTGCCAGGGTCTACCCTCTCTTCCTCTGGTCCAGGGATGTAGTGGTTCAGGGAATCTGCACGAGAGGCTTTGGGATAAGAGAGTATTGAGCAGTACTAGTTTTGGCTCCAGGCTGCAGGAAGGTAATGAATATATTACTCACACACAGAGACTTGCTGAGAAGGTAGCCTGCCTCAGTGGTAGACCCTGAATGAGTGAAGGCATGTTGCAGCCTCCCCACAATCCCCATGGCTCATCAGCACATCAAATCTTGACCTTGTCTCGATCCTCAAGTCTTCTCACACCAGGCATTTAAACATATCATCAAATTGTGTCATTTCTCACTGCCTCCATATCTACCACCCTAGATCAAGCCTCCATCCCCACTCACAGGCAGTCATAATGTCCCTGCTTACTCTGCTCAGCCTAGGATATCATCCTCCTGATCACATGTTTCTCTCTGGGCCTCAGAATATACAGCGTATTTCATTATTTGTTTGTACAGCAAGTCCTTGCCTATTGTAGGTACCCACTTGGAGGTGGGGTGAAACATGCCACTGGTCCTCACACTAATGCCCTAATCCCAATCCAAGAGTCTGTGACTAAGGACTCTTGTCAGCTCAGAGCCTTGTCCTCAGTTCTAGAACACTGCCCGACTCTCCAACCCTCAGCAAATCCTCAGTAGCTGGTGAATGCATGGTGCTGACATATATGATATACACAAAAGGAGTGAAGAGATGCAAAAGCATACTTTTAAAAACAAAAGATCACAAAATTGATGATTTCTTTGGATGATATTTCATCCCTAGACTTGATGGTGGATTGGATGTGAGAGGTTGGAATTGGGGCTGTTCCCAGGCACCGAAGCCATATGTTGACAGCATGGTGTCCTTTAAGAGCCTCTCCCAGAAGTCATTAGGTCTGACTGTTTCCAGCATTCCTTACCTCTGATCATCTGTACTGGACACACTGTGTAGGTCTCTAAGGAGGAGTGGTGGAGCAGGTGTGGCTGACCTCAGCAAGACTAAAAGACTCAGAGGGAAGGAGAAGTACAGTCAGTATTCTCCAACACCCAGTCTCAAACTGTGGTTCACATACCCCATCTGAGGTCATGCAACTGAATGTGGGGGTCACAAAAAAAATTAGCAACAGTAGAAGGGTTTGAATGCCTAGCACAAATTACTTGAAAGTCAAATAGGTCCTGAATCCGAGGTGTTTCTGTCAGCACTCTTCCATGCTACACTGAGCAGCTTTATCACAGCCTTGGTTGTGAAGAAATACACCAAAGAAAGGTGCCTGAGACACATCAGCCCACAGTCATGGCTACAGTTCCTGTACTCCACATGCAAAACTTTCTGTTCTTACAGAAGCATAATGGTTTGATTACAGATGGGGGTACAGGGTCTTTTAGTACTTTCCTACTGCCGTTCTTCAGCATGCATGGATTAAAGTGTGTTACAATGTTTGATTTAAATTTAAAAAAAAATGGTGTTTGAGTTGCTGATTTGAGTTTCATAAAAAAAAAAATCATTCAATGAATTTTAGCTTGGGATTAGGGCAGAATCTCCAACAATTTCTGAAATAAGTCCAAACTTGTATCTACCATTTTGAACTATGTACTTACACAAGTGGATTCACAGTGAGGCAGGGAAATAGAAAAGGAGGGGTGGGAAAGATAGCTCAGTGGTCAAGAGCAAAGAGTGGTCTTGCAGAGGACCCAAGTTCAAGGCCCAGTACCCACATCAGGTGGCTCATAACTGCCTGTAACTCCAGCTCCAGGGGGTCTGACATCTCTGGCCTCCACCCACATGCATGTACACACACACACACACACACACACACACACACACACACACACTCAAAATAAAAATCTTCTAAAAGGAAAACAGAGAAGGAAGAGGAAATTCCAGGGGTGGTATGTGATAGCAGAGCCTGGAAGCCCCACTTTCATGTCACTCACTAAGCAAGCAAGCTCCAAAAGCCCGAGCTATACAGTCTTGGGAGGGGCAGGCAACTATGTGAGTGAAGGACCTCCTTTCGCCCCTCCCCTCTCTTGCTGCCCTTCTGAAGCTAGGCCACAGGGGAGGCACAGAACAGGCCCCTTTGCATCTCTCAGTAACTTCTTCCCCTCCTGTAACTCCACATGCATCTGTGCACAGGAGCCTGAGTCCTGCAGACTCACATCCTTGCCTGTGACAACACTGCTCAGCACAAAATCAGAGTACCCACAATTCTTAAGAACTGAAGATGCTCCACGCCCTGCAGTGTTAAATATTCAGCTGGAACAGCAGTAAAGAGATGACTTTGTACACTTGAGAGGTGGTGTGGCCAAGCTCCAGAGCCTGGTGACTGTAAAAGCTACTTATGGAGGAAAAGGGAGCAAATACTGCTGGCAGAGATCAGGAGAAACGGCAGGACTCCTGGAGGCCAGAAGGTAAATGTGGGACTCTGTACATTGTCTCCCACCACTCTCCTTTTTCCAAAAAGGATTTTTTTCTTTCTTTTTTTAAATTTATTTATTTATTTTATATCTGTATGTAAGTGCTCGATCTGTATGTACACCTTTATGCCAGGAGAGGGCAATAGATCCCAACCACTATGTGGTTGCTAGGAATTGAACTCAGGTCCTCTGGAAGAGCAGTCAGTGCTCTTGACCACTGAGCCATCTCTCCAGCTCGATTCCAGGCTGCCTTTACTCACAAAAATCTATCTGACTTTCTGTTAAGTACTTTAATTCTGGTCTGGACAAATGAAGTTTGGGCTTTCGAAAAATAAAATGCAGCCAAGATGAATTCTTTGTAAAAATAAACACACTCATCTCATTAATATGTAAATTTAATCTTTAAAAGCACACCATTTATTAAAGATCATGATGTATACCAAAAAATTGTTTACAAATAAAGTTATAGTTTAATACCAGCAAATGCTTGATTTATATGTCTGTCTTACGCAGGTATACCCAGGCTCATGAGAAAAAGTCATGAGAAAAGGTCATGAGTTTAGCCCACCAGACCCCGTTGACAGCAATCCCATGTGTTCTCAACTGTCGCAGGTGCTCCTGTCACAGCCTCACAGAAACCTGTCTATCTGCACCAGCTATGGGCCAGGGATGAGCAAGGCAGCTTCTGTTCACACTTCTAAGAGAGCCTTCATCTTAAGCAGTGACAAGGACATGTGCTGGACACTGAAAAGCCAGTGCCCACATGATGAGCAAAGTTCATACACCAGCTGCTGGCACCAATAACCGTGGAGACAATCAGGATGGGGTGAGAGTTCAGAGCATCACTACACGTACTTAAGAGGCCAAAAGCTCAGAGCACAGCCAGGACCCCACCTAGCATCACTCCATCCACTTAAGAGGGCAAGAGCTCAGAGCAGAGCCAAGGCCCGACCTAGCATCACTACATGCACTTAGAGGGTGAACACTCAGGGTTTTGTAATTAGGATCCACACCAGTGCAAAATGGGATGCTGTACTATGTGACTAGTACACAGTTCATTACATTACCTGAATGCCTCTGTATACCAGTGTGTTAGGCACTGACTATCTATAGTTCCTAAGCTGTTTGTTTCAAAAGTCATCTAGGATGTGCTAGGTGCTGAGTGCATTATAATGTAGATCAAACCACATTATAAAAGTGATTCTATATATTTTAAAGATCCTTTATCTACATGCAATGCACAGCTCCTAAGATGATAGTTTTAAAAGCAACCAGATTTTCCATCTATTCACCATTAGCAAGAAACATACTTGAAACACACATGGAGTGATATAATGAGTCTGTGAATGAGGAATGGTCCCAGCATCTTGCCTATGTTCTTCCTGTAATCTGTATAACAAATCTGTAGATTATGATCCTTCTAGAACACAGGATTATCACATTCAAAGACACACTGGTTAAGGAAAAGAGAGTAAGCCAGACACAAGCCACATGCCCTCAAGCAACATGAAACAGGCAGAAAGAAGTATCACAGTGCTTTCCTGCTGACCCCGAGCTAGTTGTGGGCTGCACTTGGGCACTGCAGTCCATACTGTCCTGAAGCCCCATTCCTGGCCTGCAAAAGGAATCTTATATCAAGGCTTGTCACTTCTGGCTACATGCTAGCAACACTGGGAAAGATTACTCTATCAATGGGTAGGTCTACCTGGGAATTACTCTGATCAAGAAGCCAGCACATAGGGTTCACAGGACCCCCGTGACTGAGACTAGTCCAGCAAGCAGTTGGTCAGTTGTACATTTCCACTAATGGTTCATCATCTGTAACTTACGTAGTAGACATAAATATCTTGTGCCTTCTGGATCTAGCTCTTCGACTGCACTGACCATGCTGTGGAGGACAGCAGCCCAACCCTGGTTCACATTCCTCTAATTCCTCTTCTTTCTGTATGGAGTGATTCCAAGCCTAGCCTAGAGAGGTAAGAATGTCCCCCAGGGTATTGAGGCCCTCCTTACAACTGTCACCTAAATCCAGGGGTGTCTAACATTGTACTTTTTCTGATTCTGCTGGAAACAAACAGCCTAGGGCCCTCAGGCCTGCCACAGCAGCACAAAGCAGATGGAAACAATGGCAATGTCATAATAGATTCAAATACTCCTGAAAATCTAATGTTTAAGACAGAGAAGGGAATATTTTGTCCTCCTCCCCCACCAAAAAAATAGACATCACTTTAATGGCTTGATCTAGAAAATAAAATTATTAGTTGGAATAAGTGAGCTGATGTTCCACATTAAAGAAGACAAGCCATTCTAAACCAACAGTACCAAATGCCTAGCTGAAGCACTGGCTTTCTTCCACAGTGCTCACCATCCCATTTCCCATCTGCCCTTCATGTCCTTTCATGCCACCACAGAGCCACCTTTGAGGACTCATCACACCCAACACTGTGGACTGACGACATGATCTGCCAAGGGTTAACCTCAATAACATTTTTGTACTGCCACAGCCTTCCACATGCTTCCTCCACACTCCTGGGACCTGAGGACGGTTGTTGTGGGATATTTGCACAGTGTGAAAATGTATTGTTGTGATCGTGTAATAAAAAGCTGAAAGGCCAATAGCTAGGCAGGAAGTATAGGAGGAATTTCCAGGGAGAAAGAGGAAGTAGGGGATGAATTGAGGCACGCAAGATGGCATTGAGACTCGGAACGAGTTGGACACACAAAATGGGAGAGAGATAAAAGCCACGTGGTAGAACGTATATTAAATAAAAGAATATATGGGTTAAGTTATAAGAGCTAATGGGACAAGCCTAAGCAAAGGCCCAGTTTTCATAATTAATAATAAGTCTCTGTGTTGTTATTTTTGAGTTGGCAGCCCAAAGGAAAGTCCGATTACAGATGGTCCAGAAAGAAAGAGGACAAATGAGTGCTTGTCTAAAACAATGCTCTGGGTAGAATGGGGTTTACTGGGTAGAAAGGATCCTATGTAGGTTAGAAATGCCCAATGGACAGCCAGCCTCCCATCAGATACTAACATCAGAGACCCTCCTACATGTCACATTCTAACTACTGTCCGAAGATCACACTGAATGGGCTCCAGTAATCCTATCCAAATTCTTTCTTGCCACTACCAATTTCCATGAAAAATGGAATGAAAGCTGCCTTGGGAAGAGGTCATTTCCAGGAAAAGAAAGCTGAGGCCTACTCTCACTTGGGAGGCCAGGTCCACTGAGTCTGCTTTAGATAGTCCAGGAAGATCTGGGGTGTGGGCATACCCTCTGGGTTCTGAGACTCAGTTTCAGCAAGATGTGGTATATGACAAAAGACATCCAGTCCTCCTCTCATTAACAAGCACACAGCTTTGCCCATGGACAAGCCACAGGATCTGGATGGATGACAGGACTCCCCAAACCAGACTGCTAAGCCTGAGGACCTTTTCCTCTTTCCATGGAGATCAAGCTAATCTCCAAGTGGAGGATAATCGCTGGGGACTGACAAGGGGCCATGACTAACACCTAGCTAATATACCAGAATTGTGTTAGTTAGAAACAAAACAATTTTTGGAAGACACGCCTGGTCTTGCAACATTGGTCTAACAGTTTAAAGTTCTTCCTCCAATCCAGACTGAGTAGATGTGAGCTCAGGTGACACACTAAGAGACGCAGTACAGACACAGTCACAGTGCCAAGGGAGGGAGGTAATCTTGTATATCTTCTCACACTTGACTCCACTGTTTATGCTACCCTGGGCCTCAGCTGTGGCAGGTGTTTTTATTAGAACACAAGGGAACAAGAACAAATGGGTCAAGAGGCCAGGAGGTGGGGCTGCACGCTAATTAGGACGTGACAGGACCACAGGAAGGCTTGGAGAGGGGAGGCTGCAGATGCAGTGAGGCAGAGTCTAGAGCAGTTTTTAATGGGGCTCCTGAGCCTGCACAACTGCAGCAAAATCTCCAGAGGGTAATGAACTCGAGACACTGTGTATAGAATACTCCCTCGGTGGCCTGAGGTTTCCAAGCCATTTGAAAGCCTCTCGGCACAGAGCAAGAGAAACAACTCCCTGAACTTGCAGCTCTAGTGTGGCGGGGGCACATCGGCAGTGTCTAGTGGGAAGATCACAGGCCCTGCTAACGTTTACGACAGTGGCAAAGCACACACAAGGCCACACTAAAGCCAACAGAGAGTTG
The DNA here is from genome assembly GCF_949786415.1 of Peromyscus eremicus. NCBI lineage: Eukaryota > Metazoa > Chordata > Mammalia > Rodentia > Cricetidae > Peromyscus > Peromyscus eremicus. The sequence continues at coordinate 40,750,181 of NC_081437.1, read as the reverse complement.
AGTTGAAAAGCCAAAGGCAAAATTTGAAACTGAATTTTTGAGTCTTTCTGAGTTGTTTGTAGAAGAATGTCTTCCAGGTCAGTCATACAGTAAACTGCACATGCTATGCAAGGTGACCTGGAGGCTTCGCAGCTTCGAGCAGTAAAGGTGCCCAGCGCTGCTCCAAATTCAACATCAGTGTCATCACACCATCCACCTTCCTACTGGCACCAGCCTTCTCTTCACGGTCCCACTCTACTTATCAGCTCCCTGGAAGTCAATCCTGAAGATTGGTGACAATACTCGGAAGGCTGTGCTCATCATGATGGCCACTAGGGGGATTCCCAGGCCTTGGCTTGGGGTCAACCTTTGGTCTTCTCTGAGTACCCATCCTGACTAATCCTTCCGGCCACCCTCCAGCACCACCATGGCCCTGCAGCAAGATCACTCTGGTGGACAGCTGTCTGCTGCCTGTCTTCCCTGCACAATTTCAAGGGAGGCCAGGTCTTCACACTGGCTGGCCTACTGACATTCCAATGCGGTAGTACCCACAGCACAGTGAAAGGGAAGTGATGTGAAAGGAAGTGGGAAGACAGACTTGACAGCCCGGAAGGAAGGAGGCCCTGGGGAGCCACAGCAAGGGACTCGGGCCCTGTGACCCAGCTCCTTCCCTGTGACATGCAATGAACAAAGAGAGTTCCAGGCTGCCGTTAACCTCACTACAATTTTGTAGAAGGCCCCGTTTGGGATCTTACAAAGCTTTATATTGAATGTATTTTTCAGGCACAATCCATAAAATATGAGCCCAAGAACTGTGGAGCTCTATGGAGGAAGGTGATGAAGGGAAGGGGTTGGGGGCATGTTACAAAGGGAGAAATGGTGTGGTCCTCACAGGCCAGAACCTTGAGTGCATGGAGCCATCCACCATAGATGAATGAGGCTAAGAGCCTACACCTTGCCTGGTATACAGAGATAGCCAACAGGCCAGAGTAAAACCTCCTATTTTACCAGCCTCTTCTCATCAACTCTGATATGCACCAGGGACTCTGGCTTGATCACACTGATCTAGCCTGAGTCTTGTAGGGCTTGACTAGCAACTCTTCAGGTGGGTGCCAACGGGCCAAGCTGAGGCCTTGGAGGGAAATGGGAGAAAATGTGCTCCTGATGGGGTAGGGAGATGAGGAAGGGCAGGCCTGGCTAGTCTGCATAAACCTGGGGTCTTAATTCCCAGGTGCCACAGCAAGAGCTAGAGTGGTCCCCATTCACAGCTCTAAGGAGGGCATGCTGCCTATCCCTGGTGCACACAACCACTCCCCCACTCCCCGCCATCCCAGGAGGCGCCAGCAGGAGCACCGGACACAGCGAGTATTTCATCTGCACTGTGCGCTGTCAGCCCCTATGCTTCTCATTTCCTGAGGATGCAGTGCTGACATGATCTACGCTCTTCCTGACATTTCTTTCACCTTCCTCTGCTGAAAAATTCATGCTGGTCCTTATGTGGGATGCTCTTGCCCAAGCATAAGGCAGGAGATGGATGCTGGCATCATTCATATCTGCTGCCACTTGCTGCCCTTCTGTAGCCATGGATGGAGCTCAGCAAGTCGTCATTTACAAAGCAGACTTTAAAGCTTCTAATTTACCAACCGGCTGCCACAGTTCTCCACAGGGAGCAGCTGTTAATTGTAAGGATACATCCATCTTTTAGTCTTCCTGAAGTCCAGTGGTTGAGGTCCCCAGCTCCACAGTATTGTCTATTCTACTCTTGCCGCTTTGTGTGCTGAGATAAGGGTCCACAGTGACAGGCAGAAGGGCCTGAGGAGCAGGGTTAGGTTCAGAACGGGGACTTGCCAGCATTGGTTGTCTTGTGCCTGCACCTGTTTCTCTTCCTGAGCCTCCCCTATCCTTCACCAGTACCCTGGAAGCACAGGCCTGACCTCAAAGGCCTGGGTCTGGGTTCTGATGAGGTCACTGTGATGGCCTCCAACACCCACACTACCTGCCCTGGGTCACCTTATCATGCCCAGTCTCACTCTGTGAAAGTCTCCAACTCTGCATTGCCTGCCCTAGCTTCCTTCAAAGTACCCAGCCTTACAATGCCCTGGATGCCCAGCCTGAGGTACTCACCAAACTGCCAGTCAACCTCCTTCTATCCACAGGCCCAACAGCAAAGTCTGTCATTCCCTCATTTCTCTGGCAAGTTGCCCAGCCATGTCCACTTAACACTTCCAGCTGTATGACATAGACCCATATGGATAGGTACTTATACACCTCCACCATTATTATTCCCACCATCCTCACGTCCTAACTACATCCACTATCACCTTCCACAATCTTTACCACTATCCCTGCCATCGCCATCCCTAACGTGAATAAGAATGCCCCCCACAGGTCCATAGAGAGTGGCACTATTAGGAGGTGTGGCCTTGTTGGAGGAAGTGTATCACTAGGGGGGTGGTCTTCAAGGTCTCAGAAGCTTAAGGCCTAGTGTGTCACAGTCACTTCCTGTTGCCTATTCCTGTTGCTATATCTAAATCCAAATACAGAACTCTCAGCTACCTCTCTGGCACCATGTCTGCCTACACACCACCATGCTTCCCACTATAATGACAATGGACTAACCCTCTGAACTGGAAGCCAGCCCCAGTGAAATGTTTTCTTTCTAAGAGTTGCTGCGGTCACGGTGTCTCTTCACAGCAATGAAGCCCTCACTATGACACATCCCAACACCATTACTCTCACCATCACTGGCATCCCAGCCACCACCACCATCCTCACAACATCCATCATCACCCCTGTGACTCCACCCAATCCTCACCGTCTTGCCCCTCATTACCACCGTTTGCATCATCACTACCATTACTCCACCCACCCCATAACCAATACCCCCACCATCTCTCCCCTTTCACACCAGGATTTTTGCATACCACGGGAGCACAGGGCACAGAGCAATCCACCATCCCGGTACTACACAGCAGAACAACCTCCTCACCTTCCATTTACCACTTTCTCCAGGAAGACCAGAGGACAAAGCTGACTTATGTAAGCCCCTCGAGGTATGCAAGTGGCCAGGGCCCTATCCCTGAGGACCTCCAACCACCAGGCTCCACCCACAGAACACTTTAATTACCCAGCCCCCAACCTACAGAGTACAAAGCCCAAGCTCAGGACTTGAAAACTCACCAATCCCCACCCTGGAAAGCTCCATCCTCAAGAAATGCTATATAAACACTGCCTTCTGCTCAATTCTCTACTGTTTCTTGCACAAGCCACCCTCCTGGGTTCTTCCCTTCCAATAAATCTCTTTGGTGAGGTTTGTTGTGCAGGGTGACTTTATAACTTGGTTCCCGACCTCAGAGCTGTAAACTTGGGGAAGTCTTCCCTGCTGGAGCGGAGCTGTACACTTCCACTGAGGAAGCCTTTCCCCTTAGAGCTGGAATACAGCCTCCATGCACACTTAAGTTATACACTTCAAACTAAAATTACTGAGGCCAAGCACAATGTGAACTCACAGATGACCATCATACTTGATTTTGCAGATTCATAAACAAAGTCATGTCACATACATGATTCAGTCAATAATGTACTCTGTATACAAAAGTGGTCCCACAAGATTATAATAGAACTGAAGAGTTCCTGCCACCTAGTGACACTATTACCACCATAACATCACAACGAAATGCATTCCACATTTGCAGTGGTACTAGTGTGAATGAAACCACTGAAATGCCAGTCTATAAAACTACAGCACACAAACTCATGTCTAGAACACAACATTGGATAACTATCAAGTATGGTACTGGAGTCTGTATTTATTCTACTATAATTTCTACTGTTATTTTTTAGTGTCTCTTCTTTTTTATTTTTTTTTAAAGTTTAGAGCCACCTTTAGTGCTGTGGGGGGTTTTCTTTTTGTACTTATACAACTGTAATCCTAGCCCTCAAGAGGCTGTGGCAAGAAGATCCTGAGTTTGAGACCAGCCAGGCATCAGCCAGAGCTACACTAGTGAATTCTGTTCCAGGTCACCCTGGACTACCAAGAAGACCTTGTCTCAAAAAAATAAAATAAACAAATAAATAAAAACCCAAAATCAGCATGCAGTGTTTTACCAGCAACACTTGCCTCTTTGGTACTATGAGGTCTCTCTTTGCATTAAGAGTAATGACCCTCACCACCCAGGTCTGTGTACGTGAGCTCTATGCCCTTTATCCTGAAGAGCCCAAGCAACATGATCCTCAGAGTATATCCCATCTTCTTGCAATGTCTGATGTTCTGGATCGAATGTGCATGGTTCATGAGCAGAGACTCCTTCCTCAAGCTAACTGCTCTTTAATTTCAAGTATCTTTGTCTTAATTGGGATTTCTTTTTGACAAAGAAGTCTTTTAATTATTGTTTTCTCCCTCAAGAGTTATTACAGAAATAACTTCAAGCCAAAGACCCCAGAGCAGGCTGCACAACAGACACGGGCTGCTCAGCCAGGCCCCTTCACTCCGGAATCCACCTGATCTAGGCTCCACCTCTTCAGGTCACAACATCTTGCCATACATACCCAAGGCAGCCCCAACAGTGAGCAGCTCAAAATGCCCCCAGTAAAACAGAGTGTGGCCTGCAGGGTATCACTTCTAATCAGAAACACAAAGCAGAATGTATGCAAGCTGGGGGCCCATGTGTGCTTTGCACGGAGTATGGCTCACGGAACACCAGGAATGCACGAAGTGATGACAAGCAGGCTGCCTCACAGCTGGTGTGAGAACCTAATGGTGACAGAAGGCCCTTCCCAAACCTCCCCATAAATAAACTAATAAAAAAGACATCATGGCTGTTAAAGATGTGCATATGTTAAAGCCCCAAGTCCCAGGTGACCATGTATGGAGATAGGCTTCTAGGGAAGAATTAAGGTTAAATGAGGCCACAAGGGTAGGGCTGTGACCTGACATGATTGGTGTCCTTACAGAAGACAGACAGAAGAGCACACAGAGGCAAGGCCACTGAACACACAGAGAGGCCTTGGGAGACACAAACGGCTAGGCCTTCCTCTTGACTTCCAGCCTGAGGTCCATCCAGGGAGTAAACTCTGTGGTTTAAACCCCAGCCATATAGAGTTGTTGTTCAGCAGAGTGGACCAGCAGTCTTGCACCTGTATGAAGGGTACACAGTATTTGGGACAAGGAACCACCTCAAGGCTGCCTTCCTAATGCAGTCCAGGCCCCGAAAAGCCAGGGAAATTGCATGTTCCTCCTCTGCATCTCCAAAGCAGCACTGCAGATGCTTTGGGAGAGGTGAGGGCCAAGGACACAGAACAAGCACCAGGCTGTGGGCAAGCACAGCAAATGACCCATCTGGAGCTGAGGGAGGAAACTGGCATAGTGTTTTTTATGGTCTTACTGGAAAAATTAATTCAGATTGGGTTTTATCCAAGCACCCCCATGGGCTGAGACCAGGAGGAAGGACTATAAACAAAGCACACTGATAAATGGCGGAACACCGAGCTTTGAGGAGCATCCAGGGTGCATTGGGACCAGGCCTTATTTAACATCTTCATTAGTGATCTGGAAGGAGCAGTAAACAGCACATTAATTACACATCCAGATGATTCTGAATTTGGAGGTGCTGTAGAAAGTCAATGAGGACAGAGAAATGATGCAAACAGGACCCAAAGGCCTTTGTGAGGAGTGTAGGAACTATCCAGGGCTTGGCCTCACATAAGGGCCTGATGGGAACACTTCTGTGCTCTGAGTCAATATCCACTGCCCCAAGATGCAAGGGCTTAGCAAGTGCAGCCAGGTCCTACCCACCCACAACCAAGCAGCAATAAACAGCAGCACTCAAGCTGAGGTTGGCAGCCCCAAGTCTCCCTGCCTGTTATTTGAAAGATTCAGGTCTCATGTCACACCCTAACCCTCAAGCTTGTAGTCCACACTCAGGAGGACAGCTGAGTTCACCATGATACATGGATGACAAGGTGGACACCCAAAAAGACAAGAATTAAGACTCTCAGGACTGACCCAGCAACACAATCCTTGGGTCTCTAGGACATCATTCCATTTTAAAGATATAAAGAAGACACGCGTTTAAGGCCTTTGAACTCATAACCTCTGACTCCAACATGTAAAAGTTACTATGAACAACATATAAAGTGACAATTACAGTTCAATTCCACAGGACAAAACACAGTAAGAAATACAACATGTATTTACAAAATGTACATCCCAGAAGAAACATCCTCGAAGCCTGACAAAGCCCTGTGCCATTATGCCAAACGCTGTTCTCCTGAAACAGCAAATCTGGAAGAAGGGCCAAAATCCCAAAAATACTGCTCTGGAAAAAATAATAAAATTAAGTTTTAGAAGATATTTACTGACATGTTTAGAAGGACTTATTTATAGAAATGAGAACACTGCAGAACATGACATCAGTCACACTATGTAATAAAGTCACATATTTGTGTAAAACCTAAGTTCTCTGGGGTAATAGCAGTGACACACTGAAACAGGGCACTGAAGAAAAGGCACAAAGGTAAAACCTGGCGACTATCAGACAGCTCTGTAGCAACAGTCACCATGACAAACAGGTTCCACCCACCCTCAGAGGAGACAGACTGGCCTCATGCAGGTGTTCAGGGAGGACCTCTCCTCATGACACGACATACACAAGCACACATAGAGCAACAGTGCACAGTGAACCTTCTTGAGTCGGACTATCAAAAAAGCATAAAGCAAGTGGGAACTGTCTCCAGGTCTTCACACCATCTGTACCCCCAACAGTGGAAGGGTGCAGAGACAGCGGCCTGTCGTATGAACTGGAAACATGATGCTGAGTGTTGTAGTGAGGGCAGTGGGCAGTGACCTGAGGGTGAACCATGAGACCTAGCTGACACACATGAACAGTAGCTCTAATCTGAATCTCACACAATGGGAAGTGTGCTTTCCTTCAGGGCCTGGCCCTCTTCCAAAGCACACACTCTCACACATTTTTCAACCAGTGAGATTGGGATCCCAACCCCAATACTCTTTTCATATGCACAGGAACTTCTGGGAACAAGCTCATAGAAACCAGGTCTCCAGATGCCTGTTTTATCTAACATGATGCAACCACAACAGTCCCTTCCTCAGAGGGGGCTTTCTACTCCTGCTACACAGCCTTTTCCAGTGGGAACAGAGGGCTGCAGTAGCATTCAGGATTTCTGTATTCAAGATTTCAGCACATACAACTATAATCAGCACTGGCCTCCTGACTGCAGATGCACGCTCTAGAGCCACGCTGCACACCACTGTCTTGTGCTGCTCGCTTGCAAGTCACTGTGATTCTTCCGTGAGAAAATGGAAATGAAAACACAGTAGCAGCCAGGTAAGGCACATGTATGTAATCCCAGCACTCAGGAGGCAGAGGCAGGAGGATTGCCCATTTGAGGCCAGCCTCCTCGACAAATCAACACTCTGTTCCAAAAAGAAAACAATCCATTGGCTAGACATGTAGCTCGGTGGAAGAGTGGTCATCTAGCACACACAAGGCCCTGGGTTCTATCCACAGCACCATCAAAACCAAAGAACAGGGCCAACAAGATATCTCAACTAAGGTACTTGTCACCAAGCCTGATGACCTGATTTGAATCCCAGGGACCCACATGCTTGTCCTGATTTCCCAACTAAGGTACTTGTCACCAAGCCTGATGACCTGATTTGAATCCCAGGGACCCACGTGCTTGTCCTGATTTTCATGCATGTGAGCATCACACACACACACACACACACACACACACACACACACACACACACAAACACACACACACCACATAAGAGTAATTTTCAGAAGGCAGGCGTTAACCAGGTAAGTCATAGTCTCTGTTTGGATAAAGCCCTTGTCTTCACGTCTGACACTGCATCACTGAAAAGCATCACTGTGCCCTTTGTTGCCATCACCATTCTCATTGTCACTGAGCCTTCCTTGTGTATAAAATACGAATGTGGATAAAAAATGGACGGTGGAAATGATGAAAGCCAAAAATACTAAGTGACTTGTCCAAGTAGCAGTGAGCTGAACCCCAAGTGCCCTGACACCCTGCTCATTCTCTAGGACTCTCAAAGCAGCTTCAGTCAGGCCACTCTGTGGTCTTCTTACATTCACAAGGGAATGCTGTCCACTCTGCGTGGGGCCACAGAGGCCTTTAGACAGGCCTTTGGCACCCCTACTTCCTGTCCACATACATCAAGAGACTTGGGCATGAGCTAGAAATGGGGAGAGTTTATGTCTTTACAAGACTATCTATCCTGGGGCTGGAGAGATGGCTCAGAGGTTAAGAGTCCTGGCTGCTCTTCCAGAAGACCTGAGTTCAATTCCCAGCATCCACATGGTGGCTCACAACCATCTGTAATGAGATCTGGTGCCCCCTTCTGGCCTGCAGGGATGCACACAGACAGAACATTGTATATATAATAAATAAATAAATCTTTAAAAAAAAAAAAAAAGACTATCTTATGTTTATCACTATTGATTAGAACAGATAGCAATGAAATTTTAGGGAGAATAAAATTTAGGATATCTATACCTAAAAGGAAACATCATCAAATTAACATAATAACTGTTTCCCAAAATCACAATCACTGGAACCCGGGTGAGCTGACACTGTGTGAACGTCTCATCTCTCACCACAACATAGTGACCTCAATGGATCATTTCTACAGAAACTCCAAACCAAAAGAGAACCAAGAACATCACCTTCCAATGTTCACAAAATGAACACATTTAACTACCCACCCATCTAGGCTTTTGCCTCCCAGGGCAGTCATCTTCAGCACACAGCTGTTCCAGAGGAGACAGCTCAACCAATTTGACCTCTGCTTATCACAAAAAACTAAAACCCATAAGATGAGGCAATGCAATTCGTGATAATTCAGTCAGCAACAGGCTGCACATTAAGAGAGTTGCTCACAGTCTCCATCACCTAACATTGTCACAGCACAACACATTACTGCTGTGAGCAATGGTGCTGGTCTGTGTAAGCATGCCACACACAACCACACACTACTGTGATAGTAAACTCTTACTGGGTTATGAATTTACCACACTAGACTGTGATCAACTTTTACAGAAGATAAAGACATAATGTAAAACCACCTATCATGTCAGTGGGCAGTTGCACTGCCCATTTCATGTACACCAGGTCTCTTGATTACATCATTTTCTCTTGGTCTAGATCTATCCTCATGTTGTTCTGTGTTTGGTGTGTAAGCACAGCACAATAGTGTGTAAGCACTCTCTATGATGCCATGACAAAAATCACCTAACCACACAATTCTCAGAATGTCCTAATGATGTCCTCATGCCACTAAGTAACAGGCTGCATTTAAGTTTAAACTTAAATACAAAATGTTTCATTTCAAAACATATTCTAGTGTGAAAATTAGTATGAAATTTCAGACAAGGTCTGGGAGTACTGAGACACTTTCACATTCAACATCTGAGTAAGGCAGAGGTTCTGAAAAGAAGCCTGTCACCAACAGACAAATATGAAGGGTGCCTGGGAGCCCCAGCTTGTGAAGAGCCCCCAAGGGTCCCCAAAGTGACAGGTCCTTAGCAGTGAGCTCTTGATCCCTCTCTCTATTTCAAAGAGTTCGTTCTTGGCCCAAGATCATGAGAAAAGCTAGTCCTGACTTTTCCAAGTATGCATTACCTTAAAACAAAGTCAGTATTCAGTCTTAGTATCTACTCAGCAAGCAGGAAGAGAAGTAAGCAAAGATGGAAGCCAGTGAGCTTCAGAGATATGCAGCAGGGCCCTGCGTGCAGCCATGCATCCTCTGGTCCCACATTTAATTAGCATCCCCTCGACAGTGATCCTCATGGACTCTAATTGTTCTCCCTGCCTCTCTCGGGTGCCGTTCTCAAAGGACTCTTGATCATTTCATCTCAGAATTCTGGTTTTATAAAGAGAAGCCTTAAGATACTCTCTTCCCAGGAAACCCTTCTTCTCTTCGCTCATTTTCACCAAGCAATCATTTAAAATCACAAATGTAATTCTTTTCTAATATGGCACAGAGATAAAGGAGAAATGGTGGCTTTTAACAGAGAGTTGTACCCTGACCCATGGATGCAGCCATTACTGTAATCAGAGCAGTTAGGCTACTGGGCCAGGGGGTTATCATGGACTACCCTGCCTGAGTAAGCTACAGATTAAAAAAACTAAGCCAGGGAGACTCAAGCAGGATAGCCCTGGGATGTCTCTCTATGCTCCTCTGAAGAGCTGCATGCTCAACCACAGGAGACATACATGCAACTTCCCTTCCTGGCACTGCAAGAATCCATGTGTCATGGATAGGACAGCAGTTGCTCTGAAAAACTGTCTCACAGCATCCAACCCACAGAGCGGACAGTGGCCCCCACCTCATGAGAAGATCTAGCATTCAAACCAGAGCAACAACTGGCATTGTTGCCAGCCACATCTGTCTGCCACACTGGACCACATGCTCAGGAGCCCTGTACTGGGACTGTATATCCTCCTTTCTCTTACCTGGACACTTCAGCTCCACCCTCCTCACAGACCTGTCACAAGGCTCACACCCATGAAAACACTTTCCTGATTGTATGGACAGCCAGGTAGCACTCCACCCTCACCCTCACATGATCCCAAACCCATGACACAGACTCAGCTCACCATCTCCTCCACAATTATGTTCCATTTATCCTAACAAGGCAGGGGTGCTAGGGGTGTGAGCTGAGAACTGAAGATGCAGGGTGCAGTCCTGGGACAGCAGCCCAGGCTTCAGGCTGTCACCCCTTCTGACACACCAAGTCAAATCTCATAATATCTGTTCTTCCTCTGGAAAATAGGAGTTATGGTACAGGTCACATGGCTACCCCTGTGTGAAGAACAGGGCAGTGTGTACAGTGCTACAACACTGGATGCCTGGTGCTGGGATAGAGGTGCTCCTCTCCTGGTGCTGGTTTGTGCACAGTGCTCAGCAAGGACGACCTTAAGTTCTCACTAGATTTGGAGAGCGGGCATAAATGCAAAAATCAAGTTGATAGCACCAATGTTAAAATAATGCCAGGACTGAGCAAAAACTTCCTAATACAACAGACTGCTCCGGTCACCACCAGGGTTATCAAACACCCCATGCAGACAGGCTTCCTGTGATCTCAACAGCTGCAAAGATTCACGATGCTCCTTCCCATCATACAAAGGCAGTAAGGACCCACCCCAGAGCTGTGCTGATACGTAAAATGGTATGGTTGTCTAGCCCTTCTGGCCTGGACCAGTCTTATAACTGGTTGTTGCCTTTGAGAACATGGTTACTACCAGCTGAAAATGGGACAGAGCAGGTGCCTCAGATTAACACTGGAATCATCGCAGCTGTTCTTGAGACCAACTCCAGCTTCATCTTCATCTTTGCAAAACAGAGACAAAATGGGACATCATTTCAGGAACATTCTGCTGACTGTGTGTGTTTAAAAGGTTCATCTTCAGAACAGTGAACTCAGGCAGGTCCAACATCACAGTTGCCTTCCTGGGGTTTCAGTCCCGAGCAGGTAGCACCTGATGGACCCTCCTGCTACATGCCCCAGGTCCAATCACCCACAGTGCACCAGTCTACTCACTGCTGGTTAGTTCACTCACATTCTGAGTGCTGACCACACTACACCACACCAGACACGGCTTGTTATATTTTGAGTGTGAAATGTCTCTAAGAGGATTCTGAGTCTGACCAGTTAGTCTCTAGCTGGTATCTCTATTTTGCGAGGCTGTGGAATCTACCGATGTGAGCCCTAACCGTTAGACATAGGGTCACAGGGCGGGCTTGGAGAGCTACAGTGAGGCTCTGCTTCTGGCCCAGGACCCACTTCCAGCAAAAGCTCACCACCGTGTGGTGTATCACAGTGTGAGCAAGAGGACATATGCTCCTGCTGCCATACCTTCGGCTCCATGATGGACTAAGCCCTCTCACACCACAAATTAAAATAAATCCTATCTCCCTTAAATTTCTTTTAGATATCTGGTCACAATGGCAAGAAAGGTAATGAATACACTGTTACTGGCAACAAAAGCCAGCTCATCTTATGATTCCATAGATGAGAATCACCTCCATCAGCACACCCTTGTCTTTGGTAGATGAGTCTGCTCCACCAGAAGACCTTGTGGGTTCAAAGCCCTGGACACCTGGTCACGTGTGGTCCTCAGAGTACCCAGACACTGGGGCAGATTCTGTCAGCCAGCTGTTACTATGCCTGCTCCAGGAGGCCCAACGGGGATTGTCCCACTAGCAAGGCCCACACAGCGGCAGGCCCTGACGACTCTGGCACCCTGATATGCAAGGGAACTGGGACTCCCAGACCTGGGGAGGCCCAGGGAAGTATAGTCTCATAGCAAATCTTCCTGTTCACACCTGTGTGGCCCCTACCCTCCCCCATCCTATCCAGAACAGAGCAGCTGTCCCATTCTGTGAAGCTCACCAACAGAAAGGAAGAACATGGCGTCCAACAGGGCTGTGTCCTTTACAAACTGTTAAGTGTTTGCATAGCAGATCTGAGGGGGTCCTCAGTAGTCTGGAGTTTTATTCATGAGACTCCTGTGAATTCCACACTCTGCTTGCTGACATATCTAAATTCATTTTACACTATAAATAATCCTTTCATTGCTTAAAATCAATACAGTTGACACTAGAGAAAGAATACCACATCTACCCTGTGGATCTGGCTCCCACTCTGCAGCTCCCCCGAGTCCTATACCTACATTTTAGAAGTTCCTGCTACCATCACAGAAAGCTACATGAGTAAGGTGTGCACATGGTGACCTAGAGCGTGGGGGTATACCCCACTCCAGGTGCTGGCCAGTCACCCACCATATTCTAACTATCCCAAGTCCTACTGGTCCCCTAGCCCTGAGGACCCATCTGTGAATCCCTGTGGTTTAGGAGGCGGGAACTAAATTCTCTACAGACCCTGTGCCCACCCCATGATGCACAGATGCCAGGAGTCAATCCAAGTCTGAGACATGTCTTCTAGGCAAGGTCTGAGACTCGGAGCACATTTTGAAAAAGGTCAGAAGAAAAGGTTCTAGGAATGACGTGTGGCCATTCAGAGCAGCAGTAAAGATGGGTTCACCAGAACACATGATGGAAGGGACCCTGTGATGGGTCACAGGCAAGGTCACAGAGCCAGGCCAATGGTGCCCTCTACTGCTACATGAGTAACAGCAAGGATGATGTCAGCCAAAGTAGAACGAACGAACACACACACACACACACACACACACACAGTACATGTGTCAAAAGAACACACACATACTACACACCACACACACAGGGACAGTAAGAACACACACAATACACTCTAATTCCTAAAAATAAAAATGCTATTAAAGCAAGATAGTTGGGGCTGGAGAGATGGCTCAGCAGTTAAGAACACATGCTACTCTTTCAGAAGACTGGAGTTCGATTCCCAGCACCTACCTTGGTAGTTCATAATTGCATGTAACTTCAGCTCCAGAGGATCCAATGTCCTCTTCTAATCTCTGAGGACACCCACACACATGTCGCCAATATTCACAGACACACACATGAACACATAAAGATAAAATAAATCTTGAATAAATCCATCAGAGTTCCACCATTCTCAGACTTCTAATAACTGGAGAGTCTGCACACCCCAATTAAGATACAACCTGAGCACTGTTGTTTACAGTACTGACCACACCATGATGCCCACAGAAGAGCACACATCTCTAAGTGAGTTCCACGTCTAAATCTCTTCTTAGAAGCCCTCTTCCCATACTTCTCTCTCCCATCCTCTCAGTAAGATCCACTAAGAATTTAACACACATATGAAAGGGGTACCACCACTGGCCTGAGGACACAGATTGAAAGAAAATGGTCCCCCAAAGCCTGCTGGCCTCCACCCATCAATCTACTTCCCATATCTGTGGGCAGTACCCATAGGCTGTGCACGCTGAGACACATCTTAAATGCCTCAGGCCTTGGCTGAACGGTGCTACCCCTCCCACAAGGGGTGGGCTTCTCTACAAACACACACTAACAAATGATCAATAACAAAAGTCTACAACCAGCCAAGGAAAGACTGCGGGGGAAGGAAAACTATGCTCCTCACAGGAAGAGCTGCATAAAGGGGACACCTTGAGCAACACATTCTAATCCCAGTATGTGGTGGTTTCGATTGAATTCCTATTTAATTTACAGAAGCATGGAAACCTAGTAGTTCATGGGCAATCTGCATGCAAAAAAGAAATAAAAAAAAAAAGGCACAAGTAAGGTAGTTCTCTCTTCTCCCTATCTGTATTAAGGCACATGTGGCAGAGCTGTGCTCTATAAAGCAAAGACTTTCTGGAGGCATCAGGAGAGAAGTGTTGGGCACTTGGCCCCATGATGGGGACTGTCACCACAGATCATTCGAGTAGATTAGGCACAACACAAAACATGGCTTCAGAGAGCAAAGAGCTAAGGAGCTCTAGTCAACCCGCTCCTGCTGCACTGAGAAGAAAGAGCTCAGCATTCTGGAAACCAGGGCTTCCTGAAGACCGAATCTGCAAACAGGGTCCCTGGGATTCTGACTTGAATACTGTCAAATTGCCTCCTTCCTAGAGAGGATAACAGACAGGAAAATCCTGAATGGTGGGCCAGGCTGCCTTCAACATCTAGTGGGGAAAAGTCTTGCAAAGTCCTGACTTGAAAAGATTCAGGGTAACCACGAAAAAAGCCAGGACGAAGGCTTCCTCTCCTACCAGTCTGTTGCTACCACGGCTGCTGCTGACCACTGCCAGGTGAGCAGCTCCAGTCACTTCAGCCCCATACAGCCTGAGGAGCTGGCAAGACACAAGTACAGAGCCAAGAAAATCTGACATTCAGACCCACAAGCCCTAGAAACTTAATTCTACCCACAACCAGGGATCACAGCAAGACTCCAAATCCAGTCCCACCTAACACTTGGTATGAGACTCAGCAGAATATCCGATAAGCCATCAGTATGTACCTCTGGACCCTGGGGTCAGAATGCATTAAACTGTGCAGTGGGTGCTGTGGTAGCAAACCCCTACAGTGGGCAGCTGCTCCAGATCCCAGCAGTTGGAAGAGGTTGGGAGACTTGAGAAAGAAAATTAAAAAGAAATGGAGGTTCATGTGTTCCCCCTTGAGCCTTCCTTGTTACTTAGCTTCTTTGGGTCTGTGGATTGTAGCATGGTTGTCCTTTTCTTTACAGTGAATCTCACTGTGAAGAAGAAACAGAACAGACATCACAGGTGGACACGGGGAGAGGTCTGGATGGGGAGGTGGGTATGGGAACAAGGAAAAATGAGGGATCAGGTTGGGGGAGGATGGAGGGAGAGAGTACTGGGAAAGACAACTAGAATCGGGAGCATCTCTGGGATGAGCTAGAAACCTAGCGCAATGGAAACTCCCAGGAATCTATCTAATAGCTAAGACTCCTGGCAATGGGGGATATAGAGCCTGAACCAGTCATCTCCTGGGGAAAGACTGGGACCCCAACCGAGCCACATAAACTCTGACCTACAATTTGCCCTGCCTACAAGATATTCTGAAACAAAAATGGCACAAAAATTATGGGAATAGCCAACCAATGACTGGTTCAGCTTGAGACCCATACTATGAGAGGGAGCCCACCCCAACACTGTCTGGAGGGCCAGGACCCAGAGGCTGGACATGCCAGAGACCTAGGACAGAACTAAACACAACTGACAAAAAAAGAAGAAAAAGCCAGTGAAATGATTCCTAATGACATTCTGCTATACTCAGAGGTCATGCCTAGCCCAGTTGTTATTAGAGAGGCTTCACCCAGCAACTGATGGAAACAGATGCAGAGATCAACAGTCAAACATTAGGTGGACCTCAGGGAACCTGTGGAAGAGGGGGAAGAAAGATTATGAGAGCCAAAGGGGCCAAGAACACCAGAAGAAAACAAACACAATCAACTAACCTGGGCTCATAGGGGCTCACAGAGACCGAACTGAACATAGGGCCAACCAAAGAACTTGTGTGGGACTGACCTAGGCCCTCTGCACATGTGTTACAGCTGTGTAGCTTGGTCTCCTTGTGGACTCCTAACAGAGGGAGCAAGGGCTGTCTTTGACTCTGTTACCTGCTTTAAGGACCCTTTCTTCCTACTGGGTTGCCTCCTACAGCCTTAATGGGAGAGAAGGTACCTAGTCTTACTATACCTTGATATGCCATGGCTGACAGATATACACGGGAGACCAGGACTTTTCTGAAGAGAAAAGAGAAGAAGTGGATGGGGGAAAGAGGAGAGGACAGGGGGAGAGATTGTAAGGAGGGGAGGGAGGAAGGAGAAACTGTAATCAGGCTAGGAAAGAAATTAATTAAAAAATGGATATAAACAAAAATGGTAAACATTCAACACGCCGTTACAGAGTCCACAACAGGCAGCAAGGCCCAGCAGGAAGTGAGAAGTGCTCACATACAGGCAGAAGAAACTGCAAGGCTGCCTACTCCTTGTCTGCAGTGTGAAGCTGGCCCCTTCAAGAGGGGGGTCAACAGAGGAGACAGGTAGAAACGCAAGAGGAGAGACTCAAATTGAGGAAAAGCTGTTTAGAGGGGCGAACAACAATGATGACTGCAAAGTTCAGCTCTACACACCAAAATGTAAAGAGGTTAACCTCAGGACATCATCCCAGGGAGGATGGTATGGCCAGAAGGACAGTGAGTTTATGGAGGACAGGAGTCTATGGAGGACAGGAGTCTATGGAGGACACAGAGTCTATGGAGGACACAGAGTCTATGGAGGACACAGAGTCCATGGAGGACACAGAGTCCATGGAGGACACAGAGTCCATGGAGGACACAGGAGTCTATGGAGGACACAGAGTCTATGGAGGACACAGAGTCCATGAAGGACACAGAGTCCATGGAGGACACAGAGTCTATGGAGGACACACAGAGTCTATAGAGGACACAGAGTCTATGGAGGACACAGAGTCTATGGAGGACACAGAGTCTATGAAGGACACACAGAGTCTATGAAGGACACAGAGTCTATGAAGGACACACACAGAGTCTATGAAGGACACACAGAGTCTATGAAGGACACAGAGTCTATGAAGGACACACACAGAGTCTATGAAGGACACACACAGAGTCTATGGAGGACACAGAGTCTATGGAGGACACAGAGTCTATGGAGGACACACAGAGTCTATGAAGGACACAGAGTCTATGGAGGACACAAAGAGTCTATGGAGGACACAGAGTCTATGGAAGACACAGTGTCTATGGAGGACACAGTGTCTATGGAGGACACAGAGTCTATGGAGGACACAGAGTCCATGAAGGACACAGAGTCCATGGAGGACACAGAGTCTATGGAGGACACACAGAGTCTATAGAGGACACAGAGTCTATGGAGGACACAGAGTCTATGGAGGACACAGAGTCTATGGAGGACACAGAGTCTATGGAGGACACACAGAGTCTATGAAGGACACACAGAGTCTATGAAGGACACAGAGTCTATGAAGGACACACACAGTCTATGAAGGACACACAGAGTCTATGAAGGACACAGAGTCTATGAAGGACACACACAGAGTCTATGGAGGACAGAGTCTATGGAGGACACAGAGTCTATGGAGGACACAGAGTCTATGGAGGACACACAGAGTCTATGAAGATCACAGAGTCTATGGAGGACACAAAGAGTCTATGGAGGACACAGAGTCTATGGAAGACACAGTGTCTATGGAGGACACAGAGTCTATGGAGGACACAGAGTCTATGGAGGACACAGAGTCTATGGAGGACACAGAGTCTATGGAGGAAACAGAGTCTATGGAGGACACAGAGTCTATGGAGGACACAGAGTCTATGGAGGACACAGAGTCTATGGAGGACACAGAGTCCATGGAAGACACAGAGTCCATGGAGGACACGAGTCCATGGAGGACACAGAGTCTATGGAGGACATAGAGTCCATGGAGGACACAGAGTCTATGGAGGACACAGGAGTCTATGGAGGACACAGAGTCTATGGAGGACACAGGAGTCTATGGAGGACACAGAGTCTATGGAGGACACAGAGTCCATGAAGGACACAGACTCTATGGAGGACACAGAGTCTATGGAGGATGGTGTATCTGTGAAGGATGGTGAGTCTATGGAGAACAGTGCACCTGGGAGGAAGCATGACCACAGGGTGGAAATAAGACATGGACACCCCAGCCCTGAGACCTCCAGAGAGTTATCCAATGATTCCTTGAAAACCACCATTGACCCCAGCCCCTGATTGCTTTCCATCCTTTTCTGAACGGAATGCCCAGTCACCATACCTGGCAACCACTGTGTACAGCATGTGGGGCAGCCAGGTTACCTGGTGCCCATACCACCAGCTAGAGAAAACGGAACAGTGCCTGAGAGGCTATTCTGACAATAGCATCAGAGTATGTTCTCAGCTACTGCTCCTGTGCCTTACTTTCCTGCCTGCCTACCACCATGCTCTCCAACATGATGGTCATGGACTCATCCTCTGAAACTGTAAACACATTTCCAAATCAATGTTTGTTTGCTTTTAAATAAATTGTCTTGGTCATGGTGTTTCTTCACAGCAATAGAACAGTAACTAAGACAGGGAAATACAGTGTGAATGCCTTCCCAACAAAAGGACTAACACCATGTAAAAAGCTAGAAGTAAGAAATGAAGGCTATGCTGGGCAGTGGAGGCACAAGCCTTTAATCCCAGCACTTGGGAGGCAGAGGCAGGCGGATCTCAGTGAGTTTGAGGCCAGCCTAGTCTACAAAGTGAATTATAGGACAAGGACTACACAGAGAAACTCTGTCTCGAAAAAAACAAAAAATACGACAGACGGACAGACAGACAGACAGACAGGCAGGCAGAAAGAGAGAGAGAGAGAGAGAGAGAGAGAGAGAGAGAGAGAGAGAGAGAGAGAGAGAAAGAAAGAAAGAAAGAAAGAAAGAAAGAAAGAAAGAAAGAAAGAAAGAAAGAAAGAAAGAAAGAAAGAAAATGAAGGATATGGGGAACACCAGGCATGGTGGTGAGCACTGGGTGGGTCAGCACACACTGTAACCCAAGCATACGGAAAGTTGAGGCAGGAAGGTTAAAAATTCAAGATGAGCTTGGGCTATATAAGAAATACCTATCAGGTTGGCTCCAATGGATTATGGGAGGAAAAGACCTTTCAACAAACTTCTGTTTTTTGCCCTGAATAAGAGACTATATATTATAAAATAAAGACAGGACGGCTTGACGTTAAGACAGAAAGAAGTGAGCATGGAGCATACTATGGAGGCAGAGTCCAATCAGAAGGTCCTTGAAGAAGGCTTCCTGGTAGACACCCAACAGAGAGTGATGCACGCTATGGCATGAGAAGAGGGTTTCCCCTGAAACCAGCATCAGGAAAGTCTTCACAAAGACAGAGAAAGAGAACTGAGGGAGAAGTGAAGTCAGCTCACTGTCTGTGTCGAAGATCCCAGAGACTAGAGCACTAGGCTGGCCACAGGAGGCCTGCCAGGCACATGGATACACACTCCAATGTGCACACAGACTGCACTGCTGCTGTCAGAGAGGGCCGGATAGCAGCTGAGGACACCCAGTGTTCCCAACATCAGGCAGTGGGAAGGAGGCTGTCATGCTTGGGCTGTGCAGCTCACACCAGACAGAGTCCACCTTTCAGGACCCTCCAGTGCTCCTGGAACCATGACTGACCCTGAACCACAAATATCTACTCCAAGTGTCACAGTGTGTAAGGGCAAGCACCTAGGTGAATGGTCACAACTTCTAAATCGCCCACAGACCCATTATCAATATAAATTCATTCTCACATGACACCTCCAGGTGAAACACACACAGAATAATAAGCATGGCACTTACTTTTGTTGTAGCAGGTGGCCAGCACGCCTTTATCTGCTGGGCTGGCACTGATGTGCCAGATCTCACCCGCTTGATGGAGGAGGACATTTTTATTTATAATGTTATTTTCATCATCAAAATCTATGATGTGGATCTATAAATACAAGAAAAAGACAATCAGCATCTCAAATGCCTTCCTTGGCACCTTAATAAGCACGGTGATTATAAGGAACCACATGCAGACTCTGTGACAGCTATACTTTGAATAGTACACACCCCTGAAGTTTAATTCTCACTCAGCCCCTTCCCCAGGGAAGAGCAGCAAGTCCTCGCAGAGTGTTTCCACAATGCCAAGCTGCATATTGCTGCCAGCTGGTCTTCTCCAGTCTAAAACCAAAGGTGCTAAACCTCTGCTCTCAAGTGGCTCGGGGACAAGGGCATGCTATATCAACCTCTCGGTTTCTCAGACCTGCTCTGTGGCTGCAGGGAGGTCGGGAAGTGGCAATGGACTGCTGTCCAATGAGGTCCAGAGTGACCGTGGGGGCTGCTGCCCAGTGGGATCTGAGAATAACTGTGGGGCTGCTGGTCTGAGGGTGATCGTGGGATCTGCTGCCCAGTGGGAACCAGGTGAACTAGGCCTGGTCCCTCTGTGATGGACAAGACTAGACTCAAGGCAGCAGTGATTGGAGTGGGATGGGACTGTATTTTAGTACATTTTATCCAGGTACACCCAGGTGCATGTACCCACACCCACCAAAAGCTACCCACTTAAAGAGCCTCTAGGGTGGTGCCACATGGGGATCCTCACACACCAGCTGCTGCCTTTCCCAGTATTCCATGGAAGTGTCCTAGCTGAACAATGTCTCCTCCAGCCACTCACTAGCTTTCCTTGCCTGAAGCCCCATGACTACACCCAGCTCTCCACTCACAGCTCAGTGACAATGACAGACAGCCCTCCTGGGCTAAAGCTGGACAGGGCAGGCCAATTAAAGTCTGTGACACTAAAAACACTACAGTCTGTTTCCCTCTACCACATGAGGCAGGGAACCTGGGTTCCGGCCTGAATTCTGTCATTTCCTGGCTGTGTTATCTTAAGTGAGTCACTAAGCCCTTCTGGGTTCTTTCTTTAACATTTGAAAATTTACAGAATTGGATTTCTAAATCCATTTAGCTAAAACCAGTGTCCATCCTTAGGCTGTGAACATATATAAGAAATGGCAACATAATTAAATATGTCACACTTTCCCCAATGTTCGTTAGGCCAATGGTGTGACTCCCTACATACGTTAATATCCTTGAGTCTTCCACCCCAGGACATGAACCCCAAAGAGGCTTGGCAGCACAGACAATCACCCTAAATCCCAGACCCCCTAGGCCTGTGATGTGTCTTTCAAAGCAATGAATAAGATGAATATTCTATTGCACCAGGAAGCCACATCCATGAAATGAAGGCCAGGGAGATAATTGACCCAACCAGGTTACTAAATACCACCAGCTGTCTCTTTATCGCCTCATTTATATGTAAATCTAAAACTCAGAAAAACCTAAGTATAGCACTTTTTAACCTTTATTTTTATTTTGTGCGTATGAATATTTTTCCTCCATATCCTTCTGCATACCACATGCATGCAGTGTCTGTGGCGGCCAGGAGAGGGCATCTGATGCCCTGGGCCTGGAGTTACGGATGGTGTGAGCCCTCTTGTGGATGCTGGGAATCAAACCTGGGTTCTCTGCACGAGCAGCCAGTGCTCCTATTGTTGGGCCATCCCTCCAACCTCAAGTTGAGCATTTTGAAAAGAAATTATAGGGGCATAATCAATATGTCAGTTGAGACCAGAGTTCTCAGACACTGAAGAGCATGACTCACAGAGGCAACAATCAAGGGAAGCACGGCAGGGGACTGGCTGTCTTGGTCTCTGTCTCTCCTAATACTGACTCACATGTACAGCCTGCTCCACATACACAGTCCCAGGAAGAGTAACCAGCAGCCAACCCCGGGGGTGCTCACAGAGTCCTGACATCTCCTGGATGGATTTTTCATCAGAAGCACACCCTTCATGCTCCTCTGCACCACAACACACCATCAACCAAGGGCTGCAGCACAATTTCAGGGCAAGGTAACATGAGGTCTATGGAAAGTTCTGGAGTGCTGGCGTCACCCTCTAGCAGGCAAACTGGCCATGGGTTTTTAGCCAGATCTCCCTGACATCCAGACCTACAAGCCCATGGGATCCACTGTGGCAAAAAAAAAAAACACAGAACTGGAGCTCCAGGCACAAGAGCCCCAGATATTATCATTTCTTTAGGGGGAAAAAAAAAAAGAATCTAATTTGATTGCCTACAAATATAACAAATGCCGTACAAAATCTAGGACATCATTGGATTTCTTTGTAAAATAAACAAATGTACTTTTTGTCTTAGAAATAACCATGGGAGCTGGAAAGATAGCTCAGCCATTAAGAGGGCATACTGCTTTTGCAGAGGACCAGGGCACCTGTGGCCTTCTTGGGCTCCTGCACTTGTAGGCACATACCCCCACACAGATGCATACACATATACATAATTAAAACTAAATCTAAAAAACTTAAAAAATTGTTACCAAGGTGTCTAACCTTCCTTAACATAAAGTCATCTGTGACAACTGCTTAATGACAGGGTGACGGGTATTAAAAGATCCTTAGTCCTCAGAAAATGCCCAGTGCATACCACAGTAGAGAGGGGTAAAATTGGGGAAGAACAGACACAGGAAAGAGCCAAGCAGAATCCTACAGCAAAAGCCCTACACTGAAGGCACATGTCCCAGAGGACGGGTGACAGCAGAGTCCACAGCTGCTTCCAAGCCAGGGGAAAAGTAAGGGAAGGGTGTCACATGGCACAGCTGGGAGAGAGGAAGGCTCAGAAACCCTGAGCAGGGCACTCTAAGTTTACATAACCTTTTTATGGTGTATTCAGAGACCACAAACACACATCTCTTTTAAATAAACTTTATTTTATATGTATGGCTGTTTTTCCTAAATGTTTATCTGCATACCGCATGTGTTTCTAGCGCCCAAAGCAGCCAGAAGAGAGCATCAGATTCCCTGGAAGCAGTTACCAATGGTTGTGAACCACCATGTGGGTGCTGGGAACCAAACCCAGGGCCTGTGGAAGAGTAGCCAGTGCTCTAGACCTCTGAGCTATCTCCACATCCCCTCCACCATTAAACAAATTTTCAAAGCCATCTCTCCACATCTCCCCAAACACATACCATTAAAAGCATTTTCAAGGTATTTTTTTCAGCCCCTTATTTTTTAATTATATGTATGTGTCGTGTCTGAGTGCAGGTTTGTGCAAGTGAGCACAGAGCACGAAGAGGCCAGAAGAGGATAATAGATGTCCCTAGGCTAGAGCTATAGGCAGTTGTTCTGACTTAAGTGCTAGAAACTGAACTCAGGTCCTCTGCAAGAGCAATATGTGCTCTTAACCACTGAGCCAATCTCAATGTGTGTTTAGCCCCTCAAACACACATTTCCATGAAAACTTTTGACAGCTTTGCTCTTGATCCTGCCCCATCCCCTCATGAAGATAGAATCTTAATATTCTTCCTATGTAGCCCAGGCTGGCCTTGAACAAATGATCCTCCTGCCTCAGTTTTATAGCCATGACTCACCATGTCCAGTGAGAAGCTGGGAATCTTACATGAGCAGAGAGAATGAACACGAGTCTGTCGCTGTAAATAACGGTTTTGTTACTATCCAACCTAACATTCGTACATTTCCATATTCTGATCACTTCTCACTTTTTCTGAGTACTGCTGTCGTTAATGTGTTTATATACAAAGCTTTCCTAGGTTATGGACACTGAAATTGAGGTTAGATAACAGAAAGGTTCACTTACACAGCTCTATCTAGACATGACTGCCATTTTTAAACTCCTCAGCAGTCCTCAAGAGTAACAGTTTCACCATGCCTATCCCACACAGGTGTTCATTAACAGCTGTTAATGCCATCTCCTGTGTGAAAATACTAACTGGGTGGAGGCCTTCTACAGGACTAACATGGCTTTACTTTTCTTTCCCCAGTGTCAAGGACAATGTACATTTTCATGATATTCATGGTCTCTCTGTGAGGTCCATAAAGCAGGCATGTTTATTTCCATTTTTAGAGGAGGATGAAGTTCAGCAAAGTCAATCTGTTTGTTAAAGGTCAGACAGTTAGTACTAAGCCACAAACTGAATCCAGATCCCCTATGTGTCCACTGCATTGTCCACACCAGACAACGGTTTCTCCTTATTGAGATGGGAGCATGACCTGTTCCAGGCTTAGCTACACACAGTATGAGGAGCAGCTAGAAATGACCAGTGATCATGTTCCCCAGACTGTTTCTTGATCATTTACACAGTAAAAATCTATGTGACCATAAAACCAAACCGAACTACAAAAGCAACTAAGCAGGGCTAAGGGAGATGACACAGTCGTTAAACTGCTTGCTGCTGGTCATGAGGACCTGAGTTTGGACTGCCAGCACCCACATAAAAGTCAGGCACAGTGGCATGAACCTATGATCCTCGCACTAGAGAAGTGGAGACAGATTTCTGGAGCTCATGAATTTGGCCAAATCAGTGAGCTCTAGGTTGAGTGAGCATCCCTATCTCAACATGTCAGGTCCTGCCTGGCATGGTGGCACACACAGAAGCAGAGGCAGACAAGTCTCCTGCAGTCTGAGGCCAGCTTGATCTACACAGTTACAGGCCAGCCAGGCTACAGAGCAAGATGTCTAACTCTGTTACTTACCCAGAGACAGACAGACAGACAGAGAAAAACACACACACACAGAGAAAATACAATTGGAGAAGATACCCAAAGTCAGCCTCTAACCTCCACATTCACATGCATCTATGCACATGCACATGCACACAAACATGTACATACCTCATACACACACAAAAAGAAACACTAAACAGACTATTTAAATTATTGTACTCAATAATTATACAGTTGGATAATAGTCATGGCTTGGAAATATATACTTAAATCTAATGAAAATTTTGTTTGTGTGGCACTAAATTTTTTTAAGTGTTGCTTAAAAAATCAAGAGCAAATGGATATGAAACTAAGAATAAGCTTAGTAATTAACATGTATACATTTGTCAAAAATAGTTACCTGATTATCATATTTAAGAGACTGCGTCCCAACCAAGAAGCGAATGGCATCTGTTTCCGCAGTTTGAGGTGTTAGAGCACGTGCCTGAGGAGGAGGGAAACACATACACATTTATGAAGTTAGGCTTAATAGACACAGAAAAGTCGGCTCATCTCATCTGCTGTGATGAAGGATAAATCAGCAGTGACTAGAGGCGACTGCACACTCCTAACACAATTGCACTCCAAATCTGTACGTGAAATAACTCTAAGTGGGCACTAATCTAAGCAATAAAGATACAAATTATTTACACAGCAATAGTTAAGTTGTGTAATAAAACCACCATGTCAGCAATAAATAGATTGGTTCAACAAATTACACTTCATCAAAACAGCACTACAGAAATGCAATGCAGGTAGTTTAAGCCAACTTCCCTGCAGAGAACTAGAAAAGCTATGCAAAATACAGTCTGCCTCAAGGCCTCAGAGTCTGTGAAGAAGCCCAGGATCTGGTTCCATTACACCTGCAGGTTTAAGTCTGAGGAGAGTTGTGCCAGGGTAGGAGGTGTAGGATGCAAACATGCACAGGGCAGGGCCCACCACAAAGAAGCCGGCACAGCTCTCACCACACAGTAATTCAGAGAGGGGGAGCAGAAATGTAACCAGTGCAGCTGGCACATGCTCTCAAACCTTGGTCTGACAGACTGAGCAGACCACTGCTCCCAGGCTGGGGAAACCTGCCAGCACTAAGTCCTTCACAGGAAGAGAATATTCAAAGTGATTATATAGAAACCTAACCTTTAATCAAAACTGAGTCATTTCACAGGAAGACAAAAAACATATGGGCAAAAACAAAAGAAAATGGAAAAGGGCAGGAAGTTCAAATGGTCATTCCCTAGGAGACAGGTCCTAACATTCTAAGATGTGTTCAACAGGAAAAGTAGAGCTCTGGCATTTGTCACAGACATCTGCCAGGTGGGGAGCCCTGGACTGGATGGCACTTCAGAGCTTAAGCAAGCAGCTAGGCTTTATACCACGTACCCCAGTTAAGCACCTGGGGCTGCAGGTTGTCCCTGGAGAGTGCAACGGGCTTGGGCAAAGTGCCTCTGCAGGTGAAGCCACCTCCAGCTCCAGGATCCAACTAAGCTACCAGCCACCACCAAGCTCAGAAGCTGCCAGCCTTCGTGGGGGTGAAGTCTAGGAAACTGGGGAGAGCATAAACTGTGGTAACTACCTTTAGAGCGTTCACGCTTGAGGAAAAGAGACTGCCCAACTCCGGTGCTTCCAGCTTGTAAACTGGCTCAGCTCTTTCAGTCCAATCACTCCGAGGACCCAGGCCGAGGAGGCCCTGTAACTTACACTTTACTTCCTGCTATAGTAGACACAATAATGGCCCAGTGAAAAGTCTGCGTCCTGATTCCCAGATCTATGACTGTGTCCACACACACAGAGAAGGGACTGTGCAGCTTCCACTAAGTCAAGGACTGGAGAAGGGGAGAATGTCCAGGATGTTAATCCTGCTGGTGCTGGAAACCAGGAACGCTCTTGTGGATGCAGTCACAGACACTTGGAAACAAAGCAGGGTCAGAGACGGAGTTACAGAGAGGAACTTCAATCAATCCTCTAGTTTCATTTGCTCCTACTTACATGTAGCACTGCATGCCCAAGATCCCAGGCACAGGGGTCATGAGTTCAAGGCTAGCCTGGGCTAGATAATGAAACCCTCCCTCAGAAATCAAGGGGGGGGGGGAATCAGCCAATCTGGAGGCCACACAGCTAAGCCACACATTATTAGTTTGCCATAGATAATACCTCTGCTGTGTGGGGTTACAAGTTCCCTGGGCCACTTTTACCAAGAAGTTATTCTTCACTTAGTGTGCGGCATTCCATGAGTGACTAGAGCAGGGCATGGGTTTGGTGTCGGTCTCCTTGGCGGCCTCATCTTTAGGTTAGATCCTATTATGCTCTGCACAGGAACATTGGTCATTGACAAATAGTTTGTCTAGAACTGTAATATAAGGCTTACTTGACCTAGACTTAAGTCTCTCTCCTTCTTCAAAGCTAAAGATGTTTAACCAGCCATGACTGGAAATTCCAGACCATGGAAAGAGGGAAGAGAGGGAGCACCTATTCCTGGAAGACCCCCAACATTCTCAGAAGAGACATGAATGTTCCTCCATTTCTTAGTCACTGCCGTCATCATTCCCACCCATGATCTTTCTGGAAGAGAGATGCTGATTTGTGAACAAAGCTACATCTTCTCCTTTGATGTTCTTTATCCTCAACACTCCTCCCTCAGACGCTGGGTTTTCAGTACGATGAGCCTCCAGGAACACTGACAGTCGCTTAAGAAAGACTTGGGCAACTGCAAGGACTCAGTCAGGCAGCTGTGCTGGCTCTAAAGATGGAGGAAACAGTCATGTGCCCAGGAGTGTGGGTAGCTCTGGATGCAGGAAAAGGCAGGGTTGCAGGAAAAGGCAGGGTTGCAGATGCTCTCAGGGAGCCATCCAAAGTGACAAAGATCTCCCAGTGAGCTGATTTTAGCAGAGTGAGGCCTTTATGGGGCTTCCCTCCTAGGGATTAGTGGAAGCCTCTAAACTTCTGTCTCTGCTGCACACAGCCACTCCCCGACTAGAGCGTCCTTGCTGACTGTCACAGCTGAGCTTCCTGCATTTTTACTATTTATTTATGTACTTTTTTCTTCTTTCTTTTCTTTGAAAATCAGTAAAAGAAAGAGTTTAACAGCTGTCTTGACCATCTAGTCTACACCACTTATACTGTTTTCATGATTAGTACAAATTTTAGATTTCAGAAGACCCAACCACACTACCTCTATGTCCCACCTTTCCCCAGGGACAGCAGCATGAAAGTCAGCTAGCTGATGGTGTGCTTCAATCAAATGGAGGACCTACCCGTCCAGGGTAGTATACACTCTATGACACGTGGAAAAGATGTCCACTCACCATGCAAAGCAGGCTAAGGATACATGATCACTCCTGCCTCCCCTCTGCACACTTGGATGGAGGGTTTGAACATCCTTAAACCAGATTGTGAAACTGATCATCCTTTGTGGATCTAGAAACCTGCACAGACATGTACCAAAAACTGGGGACTATCAGTAACACCTCAGAACCTCTGAATTCTATGTGCCTTAAAGACCCAACTTAGATCACACTGACTTTTGGAAGGAAGAAAACAGTTACCAAGGACCCAGACCCACCCTGGTGGGAAGAAAACAGGTGAGGGGCTCCACCTTTAGATTCGTATGCAAAGACCTTCAAATGCAACTTGGGGTCACAAGATGATACAAGGCCCAGAGTCCCCAAAAATAGGACCAGGGAGAGGATCCAACTGAGAAGGAATGACTATTTCACATTAAAAGTCTTTTTTGAGGGTTGGAGAGATGGCTCAGTGGTTAAGAACACTGACTGCTCTTGCAGAGGACCTGGTTCAATTCCTTGCACCTCCATGGTGGCTCACAAACACCTGTAACTCCAATTCTTCTTCTGACTTCTATGGGCACATGGTATACAGACTATCTGCAGGCAAATACTTATAAACATAAAATAAAATAAATAAATATTTTTTAAAGTCTTTTTTGTATTTCAAGTTAATTGTGAAAGGCTAACATGCATGTGTCTCTTGCTCTACAGGTGCTGTGGAAGTGTCCAAGAGGTTCAAGGCCTGGACTCATCAAGAGAGAGAAGACAAACAGCTAAAAATAGTGAAAGACAAACTAGTGTGGGATTAAGGATCAAAGACACTGGCAAAGACCACAGCAAAAGGTAGACATTTAACAAAATCACCCTCTGGCTCAAGATTAGGTAGAAAACAAGATTAAATGTCTTTGTTTTACAAAAGAAGGAAATCAAAATTAAGTGCCCTGCATTAGCAGCCATCTAAAAAAGAAACGCAATCCAGAATGCAGACATTCCTAGATGAAGATGCTAGGCAGCGACACACATCACCCTGTGCATGCTACTTATGGTGCCTTGGAAAGGTATGGGGAAAGTGACAGAGAACAGTGCTCAGAGAGCAAGCTGCTAGAACTCAGAATGGCATACTGACCTAGAGAATGGCATACTGACCATTGAAAAAGAGGTATCTTTTTCAATCTCATACAATACATGGTTGTGTTTTTGTTGTTTTGTTTTGTTTCTAGAAAAACAGATAAGGGAAATCATTCTCACAAACAAATCTAAAATGTGTCTGTAAAAGTCTCACAAAAGTTTAAACTGAGGCCTTCCCATTTTTAGGAGTAGTTATTTGTTAAACAGAATTACTAAGGTCATTTTATTCTAGCCATTCTGGTATCAGAGCGCTTGCTCTACGTTAATTTCTTCCAGTTAGCTATGAATAGAGTGCAAGGCCTGGACTTTCCATTAACAGAGAGAGGACAAAGCCTTTACAAGACCAGAAGAAAAACTGGTATAGAGTATTAAGTGTCAAAAACACTGGCACAGACCACAGCAGCAAAATCACCTTCCGGTTCAACATTAGGCAGAAAAGAGAATTACATGCCATCACCTAAGGAGGAAGTTAACCCTCCCTGTATAAACAGCCTCCTCAACAAGGCACCAGGAGAACAGACAACTGAAGGAACAGAGAAGGGAAAGAAAGAAGAAAAAATAAAAATACATATATTCAACAGCTACCTGATGAGTTTTTAAACAAGCCATGGCTCAGTGGTAGAGCACTGAACTACCATGCAGGAGGTCTCAAGTTCCATCCTAGCCCCACAAAAACCAACTGACTAACTGAACCCTGAACTCTGTGTATAGAAACACCTCTGCCCTGGGCATGGATGGATGGAATGCACAAGAGCTATAACTTGTCTGTTTCCCACTCTACTGTGATCCAGCGACTCAAAAGGCCTGGCACACAGTAGGCACAATTTGAGTCACCAAATTAAGTGACCTGCACTAGCAGTTTGGTCTGGTCAGAAATATAATCTAACAGGTTCCACTAAGTCAAGGACTGGAGAAGTGGAGAGTGTCTGGCTGTCTCTAGAGTTCTTATAGTGAAACAGGTGGCATCAGTAGCTGCAGTTAGAATGTCAGACACCTTTTATAAGTCCATGTGTTCCGTTGTCCTCATACCGAAAGGCTAATGAGATTTCTAGTCTGCAGTCTCCATGAAGTAAGCCAAACAAATAACAGGAACTGGAAAGGCTGAAGGGTGCAGACAATGGCAGAAAACAGTCACCAGGAAATTAGGAATTTACAGCACTCCCTTGGGAAACTTAGCATCTTACCTGGCTGCTTCCTAAAGTGTGAAATACATGACTAACTACACAGCAGACAGTCAATACATCTAAAAGCAGTGGCCTTCAAAGAGTAATGCTAATAGAAAGGAAAGCAGTGAAGAAAGGCTGTGCTCTAGGCAGAGAACAGGGCCAGGCTAGCCTTCTACAGTTAGCAGACTCCCTGTATAAACAGCCTCCTCAACAAGGCACCAGGAGAACAGACAACTGAAGGAACAGAGAAGGGAAAGAAAGAAGAAAAAATAAAAATACATATATTCAACAGCTACCTGATGAGTTTTTAAACAAGCCATGGCTCAGTGGTAGAGCACTGAACTACCATGCAGGAGGTCTCAAGTTCCATCCTAGCCCCACAAAAACCAACTGACTAACTGAACCCTGAACTCTGTGTATAGAAACACCTCTGCCCTGGGCATGGATGGATGGAATGCACAAGAGCTATAACTTGTCTGTTTCCCACTCTACTGTGATCCAGCGACTCAAAAGGCCTGGCACACAGTAGGCACAATTTGATGTCCTGATCAGTTTTTGGTCAGTTTGTCACAAGCTAGAGTCATCCAGGAAGAGAAACTTCAACTGCCAAAATGTCTCCATCAGATTGGCTTGTAGGCAAATATGTGGAGCATTTTCCTGATTAACTATTGGTGTGGGCAGTGCCACCCTTGGGTAGGTTGTCCTGGGAGATACAGGAAAGGTAACTGACTATGAACCTGAGAGTAAGGCAGTAGGCAGCACTACTCTATGGTCTCTGCTTCAGCACCTACCTCCACATCCCTGCCTTAAGTTCCTGCCCTTTCCTCCCTTCATAATGGACCTGTGAGATGAAATAAACCTTTCCTCCCAAAGTTGCTTTTGGTCATGGTGTTTATCATAGCAATAGAAAAGCAAGCTAAGCTGGGCAGTGGTGGTGCATGCCCTTGGTCCCAGCACTCAGGGGGCAGAGACAGGTGGATCTCTGAGTTCAAGGCCAGCCTGGTCTACAGAAGTAACTGCCAAAGCTAGAGCTACACAGAGAAACTGGGTGGTGGGAAGAGGCAAGCTATGACATTTGTGAACTGAATAATGAATAGATTCCACCAGGAAAATATGTTACCAACACTTATCTCAGAGAGAGAGAGAGAGAGAGAGAGAGAGAGAGAGAGAGAGAGAGAGAGAGAAGATCTGGAGATATAGCTCAGGGGTTAAGAATACTAGCTGCGCCAGGCGGTGGTGGCACACACCTTGAATCCTAGCACTTGGAAGGCAGAGGCAGGTGGATCTCTGTGAGTTCAAGGCCAGCCTGGGCTACAGAGTGACTGCCAGGAAAGGTTCCAAAGCTACACAGAGAAACCCTGTCTCAAAAAAACAAAACAAACAAACAAAAACAATACTAGCAGCTTTTGCAGAGAAGCCAGGTTCAATTCCTAGCACCTACATGGAAGTTCACAACTATCCACAACTCCAGTTCCAAAGTATCTGGACCTCTTCTGGCCTCTGTGAGCACTGGCACACACACAGTGCACAGGCATATATGCAGTCAAAACATGGATACACAGAAAATAAAAATAAATAAATTTTAAAAAAAGAAAGAAAGAAAAGTAAAAAAATAAATAAATAAGAAGTCTGAATTGCTCTTACCAGGAACTACTACACCACGATGATGTATGTGAGAGGGAGAAACCGGGGGCAGGTAGTACCACGCTGCCCTGCCTGTTCCACAGCCTGAAGCATAGGAACTCCCAGGTCAGATGAAGCCACCCTACCAGCTGAACAAAGCTCAACCGCCAAAATCACATGCTGAGAAGAGCAAGAAACTTCTGGAGAACTTTCACTATATAAGCTGGATCTAGCATGGGAAACTCGTCCAAGAATTTAGGGATTACCCAACATCTAGAAAGCTGTTAGCATAACTAACCAAAGATGTGAAGGTAAATAATGTGCTGGAAACACAGCTCAGCAGCTAAGAGCTTGCTGCTCACGGAGAGAATCCAGTACCTGTATCAGGTGGCTCATGACCATCTGTAACTCCGATTCTAAGGAATCTAATGCCCTCTTTCTGACCTCCCTGGACACCAGGCACACATGCGGGGCACATACATGCATGCAGGGGAAACACTCACATGTACACAATTAAAACAAATGAATCTAGGAAGGAAGGAAGGAAGGAAGGGAGGGAGGGAGGGAGGGAGGGAGGGAGGGAGGGAGGGAGGGAGAGAGAGAGAAAGAAAGATAAAAAAACCTCTGAAAACACATCTATGGACGACGCTCTCAAGCAGAAGGCCTCCTCAGGAAGCAGCAGGCTGACTCCAGCACAGGCCCAGTAGCATTCCCTGACTCCTCCCAACAGTGCTAACCACTCAGCTCCTCTGTAGCATGAAATTCCTGTGCAACTGGCTTTGTGATTTAACATGTGTCGCTTCGTGCAGATTTTAAATCAACCTGCCCCCCCATCCCACCCTCACCTCTTCCAGTATTCCTTTACTCATACATCAGGCATTCCTAGACTTAGAGACTGTTAGTGGTACACGGAGCAATCTGAACACAGTTCATTGAACGTGTGTGTGCACTGTCTCAATTACGTCAGGCTTGCCTGCAAACTTTGAGCCTAGAGGCTTACACTAACTGCTGGGGCTATGCACCTCATTTACAAATCATCAGTCCATAGACAAGCCTCCCCTGAGATAAACTGGGAGATGGAAACCCCATCCCACTACTCATTCGAATCAGTAACCCAAACTGCACACATCACGAATAAGATCAAAGTGGGGGTGGGGGGAGGAAGGTAAACAAGTAGAATTCAACAGCTATTGGGAGAGAAGAAAAAAAAAAAAGTTCAGACGAAAAAAAAAAGCAAGTACGTTTCCAACCTGAGTGAGCAGAAGGTTTCTAACACCCACCCAGCACTTTTCCCCCCTGAAGCCCCTCCTCGTCGGTCTTGCTTTGAGCAAGTATCCAACCCACACGTCAGTGCTCAAAAATTGCTCCTCAAGGCGCCAGTAGCGCGAGTATGACTGAGACTCCTGCGGGGCCGAGCGCTCACCCTCTGCGGTCCAAGCCGGCCCTACGCCTCACTCGGCCACACTCCGAGCGGGCCCCTTCTCCCCAAACCCTGCCCGCGAACCCAGAATCCTGGGAATCAGTGTGAGCACGCTCGCAGGTGCGGGTCGGGCACCGGCGGCACCGGCCCTCGGCCTCCTCCATGCCCACCTGGAACTCTAGGCCGTAGATCACCGGCGCGTCGTCCTCCATGACGCGATGCTGGCCCCGCCGCTCACGCCTCAGCGCCCGAGTCCAGCCTCACACCAGCGACCGGCCAGAACCCATTCATTCCCCGGCGGAGAAGGCGAGACTACGCGCCCCAGGCCGGCTCCCTGACGGCTCACTTCCTGTTTTCCTCGTGGCGTCATCAATGCGCTCCTCCCCGACGGCCAATGGCGGCCGTGCTTTTCTCCTGCGCATGCTCATTTGGACTCTCATGCGGGCTGGCAGCCGCGGGAGCTCCTGGGTTGGAGGGCGGGGCCAGGAGCAAAGGCTGCGGGAATGGGCGGCCACCAGGGCGGCGCTCTAGCGCTCCTGAGCTGCTCCCCGGCGCTTCCATGCCCTGCGCCCTCAAGACAGCAGGTAAATGGACTTTATAGTCGGCAATACTCAACTCCTACACCGTGGTCCTGGGCACCAGCCAGGACCTTTGCTCCAGTCTCAGGAGCAGGGTCGTAAACGTCCATTATTAGCGCCTTAATAATCTCAGGGAATTTTGGATAATAAATTTGATTTGATCCAAGACTTCCGTCTTTTAGAGTCTGTCTTTTCTGATATTGTTATTAAAAATATATTTGAATAAAATGAAAAAAGATGAGACGCTGCAAGCTTGAGCCAAGACAGCAGTGGTGTAGGTGAGCAGTAAGGAGCAGCCGTGTGCGACCAATCCTGCACAGAGACGCAGCCAGGCCCGTGATCTATATTGCCCAGAGCTCCTAGAGACGGAAGGCTCTTATGTCCTGGCATGGAAAATGCTGGAAGAGAAAAATGCATCACAGGGAATTCACTGGCCTGGTTCTAAAGAGTTCTGGATGTACACACGTTTCCTCTGTGTTTGTGACTTTTCCCAGTACCTCGGACTGACCTTCATGGCAGCAGCTTATGCGATGCTACCCTTAGTAGTCATCCTTTGCCCACCCCTGTGTCTAACATTGTGACTTTATGGTGAAATCTCTGGCCACTAGCTCCCACTAATCCCAAAGCTACAAATGTCATCAGACAGCACCTGGGGCCTTTGCTGTAACCCACCTACCTAACGCTTCCAACGTGTGCTCGAGAGGTGTATAGATTCACTTTCTGTTCTTACTGTAAACGTGCATCAAATTGTTACCATGTCGGGCAGCAGAATTTAATTCAGGTGACCTGACTCTGTGTCCTCAAGCTATGGTCACTCACCGTTGGCACCAGAATAAATCCTTATCCCCTTTGAGATGAGAGCTGTATTTTGGCCCTGTCGCGGCCTTTTCTGAGATTACATTAGAAACCAAGAAAGCAGAGTCCCTGATTTGAGAACCACACTCAACCAGCCAACTCCAGCAAGCGGGGCTGACTCTTGACCCTCCCTACACCTCCCATCTCTGTGGATGTTAGCACACACTGCCACAGACACAGGGTGGGGAAAGTGGAGACCCAGCGAGCACAAACACAAAGCCCTGGGAAAAAGCATCCTTGGTTGGTGTCAGCCCCAAGGACAGATGATTTCAATCACCGGGCCCCACCCTTCTCGTCCTCCAAACAGTGAGCCTTTAGGTTCCGCCCACCGCTCGTGAACCGGAAATGTGCTGGCTTCCGGCTTCTAGTGGGAGCTCCCGAACTGAGCATATGCGGAAGTCGGGCTTTGCGAGCCGGCCCGCGCAGGCGCATAAGCCCGTGGGAACTTGGATCTTGAGTCGGCTTCAGGTCTTCAGTCATCTCTTCGGACCCTTTTCAGCCGTGGGTGATCCGCCCCCCGGGGGCGGGTGGCAGGTGAGCAGTGGGCCGCAGTCCGGAGGGGTCGCCGGGGCCCTCGACCTTCCCACGGAGGGCGGCGTCCGCGCGCGTCGTCACCGCTCGCCCCCACGCCGGCCTGGCACCTGCCCATCTGTGGCGGCCCCAGCAGGGGTTGTTGCCTTTTGGCTTTAGCCAACTCTGTGTCCCCTGTGGTTTCTGGTTTTGGACAAAGTACACGCCCTCCAGGCCTCAGTGTTTCATGTACAAAGTGAGGACCAGGTTCACTGCATGCATAGTAGGTGCCCGTGTTTACATAGCAATGCTCATGGTACGTTTTTGTTTTACCCCCAACTTTTGCTCCTGCCGTCCTCGGTGTCTCATCTCCCCACAATTAGACAACGCTGTAAGCCAGACGCGCGGTGCCTTAACAGACCGGCTTAACCTGAGCACGGAAGAGTGAGTAGTGTTGGCTGGGCAAAGTGATTCAGGAAGACTGCTACGTTTGAGGTCAGCCTGGGCTAAATAGGGGGACCCCCATCTCAAGAAGAAAAGAAGGAAGGAGAGAACGGAGTGTTGGTGATGCGCCTGTATCAGCATTTGGGAAGTGGAGGCAGGAGGATCAGGAGTTCGAGGTCGTCTTCTGTTACATAACATTTAAGGCCAGCGTAGGTTCCCTAAGTCCTTGATTTATAAAAACAAATTCTCACACATAATAAAAAGCTAAGTAAAGCCAGGCATGGTAACACATGCCTTTAATCCTAGGACTTGGAGGGCAGAGGCAGGCAGATCTCGGTGAGCTCGAGGCCACCCTGGTCTACAAATTGAGTTCCCAGCACAGGTAGGGCTATTACACAGAGACCGCCTGTCTCCAAAAACAAACCAAAACAAAAAAAGCTAAGTCAAAACAAACATAAATGTCAGCCAGCCAGTATGTAGTAAAATTGGGACATATGTACACTGTTACAGGGAATGGAAAGGAGTTCTGCTGAAGTGGAAAAACTACAGTTCCTTGTTAAAATAAAAAGGTGATTACTGTCAGTCAGTGATGGCATATGTTTTTAATCCCAGCACTCAGGAGGCAGAGGTTAACAGACCTCTGAGTTCAAGGCCAGCGAGGTCTACAGGGCGAGTTCCAGGACAGCCAGGGCTACGCAGAGAAACCCTGTCTTGGAAAAAAAAACAAAAACAAACACACACACACACACACACACACACAAGTAAAAACCGTGATTACCATATGATCTAGCACTTCCCTCCCTGGGCACTGGAATAGGATGTACCAAAGAACTGAAATTAGAATCTCAAAAGATGCGTTCGCACATCCTGTTCACAGCAGCAGTGTGCACCATCACTAGAGGCTAGAAGAAACCCAAGGGTGTGGTAATGAGTAAAGGGATAAACCAGCTGCCACATGCCTGCCGTGCAGTGTTATCCTCCTGTCAGAGGGAAGGAACACCATGCATGGTGCAGCATGGATGTTCAGTACAATGTGGAGAATGAGCTGTGATAGCCATGCTTCCAGTTTGGATGAGTGAGCATATAGGGGAGCAAAGCCCATGCATGCTGCAGCGTGGATGTTCTGTACAGTGTGGAGAATGAGCTACAATAGCCATGCTTGCAGTTTGGATGAGTGAGCATTTAGCAAGCAAAGAGAGCAAATAACACCCAGCAGACAAAAGCAACAAGTGTCATCAAAAGCAACAAAGCCTCATCCAGTCAGAGCTTACAGCATCCAGCGGGGAAGACCGAAGTAGTCTGACTGAGAGAGTGAGCAGAGGACATCATCCTGCAGAGTCTGCTGGGGAAGTCTGGATTGAGGGTCCTGGGCAGAGCAGAGCAGTCTCTCCATGGATGAGTGCCCCCCCATCTGTTGCCAATGGTTACCTTCTAGCTGTGCTCAAGAGCATGTTTTTACTGTCACCGTGTGTTGCTATTCTCAGCCTGTACCTAGACAAGGGCCCTTGGAGGACACTATGAGGCAGACATAGTTGGGCCTGAGATGGGAGAGGGGGAGTATCCCAGCTCCACAGATAACGACATACATTACAGTGGATGAGTGCTTTATGAGCTACTTAAATGAGGTCCCTAGAAATCTAAAAAAGACGGGAGTAGGGTGGTAGTTGTCCTGGTGTGAATGGGGTGGGGTAGATTTAATGGGTGTAGAATTTTTGTTTTGCAAGATGATCAAAATTCTAGAGGTTGGTTGGACAACAGCGAGAATGCACTAAACATTGCTGAACTGCACGCTTAAAAACGGAGAGCAATAAAATTGTGTGTACTTTATCACAATTAAAAATAAGTAAATAAACTAGAAAAAGAAATTTCTAATTTTGAACCATTTGGATACAGAACTTTTAAAACCTTTGTTCCACTGAGCAACAAGATAAAAGTAGCACAGCCCATCGTCTCAGAACCCTAGAGGTGGTGAGTTCAAGTCCACCCAGGTTATTATGTGAGATCCTTTCTCAGGAAAAAAAAAAAAAAAAAAGACAGTGATGTGATTTGTGACTGTCTCTATCTTTAGGCAACATGGAAGAAGCTAAAGATGGTGAACAGAGCCCAGGTGAGGTATCTCCTCCAGCCCAGGCGGGGCCTAAAAATATCCCTGAGCCAGTGTCTGGGGAGGAGGGTCAGCTGTATCACGAGGAGACCATCGACCTTGGTGGAGATGAGTTTGGATCCGAAGAGAGGGAGCCGTCCTCCGAAGACTCCCGCAGTTTCGCAGATAAGCTCAATGAGCACATGATGGAGAGCGTGCTTATCTCCGACTCTCCCAACAACAGCGAGGGTGACGTGGGTGACCTCCTCGGCTGTCTGCAGGACGTGGCAGAGCCCCCGGGAGGTGCCACTGATTGCGGGCTGCCCGCTGCCGCAGACAGAGAAGTGACGGACACCCTGAGTAATGGCAGTGAGACCGATGGAGACGATACGCCCAGAGACGTTTCAGACATGACACCTGATAGCAGAGCATCTCTGAAAGAAGATTCAACGCAGGAAGATGTGACGGGCATGCCCACCCTGGATAATGCGGGCGCGGGGGACGTGGGGCCCAGGGATGGCCAAGCCCACCCAGAAGAACGGACCTCAGAAGTGTCGTCCAGTCAGTCCTCCTCCAAAGACGAGCCTGTCCCTGTCTGCACCATCTTCAGCCAGGCCACCGCGACTCCCTCTCAGCCCCACCTGTTTCTGCAGGATGGCTTTGAGTCCCAGATGGTGAAATCTCCGAGTTTCAGTAGCACCAGTGAGACATCAGCCAAGACCCCTCCTCCGATGGTCCAGCCCAGTCCCAGCCTGAGTACATTTTTTGGAGATACAGTGAGCTCCAATTCCTTGGCCTCTGACTTCTTTGACTCCTTCACGACTTCTCCTTTCATTTCAGTCAGTAACCCCAATGCAGGTTCCCCAGTTCCAGAGAAGCTGTCTTCACTCGCCGGCCCTGTGGGAGAAAAGTCGCCAGGTTCCACCAGCCCATCATACTCTACAAGGATGGAGAGATCAGAATTGGGTGTCTCCCCAGCACCTCTGGATGTCCCTGAGTCTCCAAAGCCATTCTCACAGATCCAGGCTGTGTTTGCCGGGAATGATGACCCCTTCGCCACGGCCCTGAGCATGAGCGAGATGGACCGGAGGAATGATGCGTGGCTTCCCAGCCAGGAGACCAGAGAGGTCCTGATGAAGGTAGCCACCCAGCAATATGGCACTGTGTTCATAGACAAGGAGAACCTCACCATGCCTGGCCTCAAGTTTGACAACATTCAGGTAGGGTGTGGAATGTTTCTGTGTCCATATCTCACCCCATTTCACCTCTTTCTAGAAATGTGTGCAACAGAGACTTGGCAGCAGCTATAACTCTAGCCTCCCGAGCAGAATGTAAACAAATTTTGGAAGAAATTAATAAAGAAAGAATGCATTCTAGGGCTGGAGAGATGGCTCAGTGGTTGGTAGTGTTTGGTATTCCAGAGGACTAGAGTTCCACACTTCCCAGCACCAACATCAGACAGCTCACAGCTGCCTATAACTGCAACTCCAAAGGAGCCAATACCCTCCTCTGGCTTCTGCAAGCATTGCACTCATGTGCACATACCCCACCCCCATCCCCAGACAGACACACACACACACACACAACTAAAAATAAATCTTTATGCAAGAAAAGAGTGCATTTCAAAGGTTTTACCTAATAGTGAGAGATTAGGTCAGACCCAGTGCAGGATCGTGGGTGACTGAAGGCAATGAAGATCTCTAGATGGCTGTGGTTCTGAGTCTGGAACGTTCCAGCCTTCTGCAGTTTCTCAACCTGTGGGTGGTGACCCCTTCTCAAACAGCTCTTTCACAGGGCTCACCTAAGACCAGTGGATAACCCAGATATTTACATTACGATTTATAGCAGTAGCAAAATTACAGTTATGAAGTAGCAACCAAAACAATTTTATGGTTAGGGGTCACCACAACACGAGGAACCGTTTTAGAGGATCGAAGCATTAGGAAGGTTGAGAACCACCATTCTAATCAGTCAACCTTACAGAGCCTTCAATGTGGGCGTGGCTTTCTTCTGGGAACTCGAGTGTACAAGACGCCCGTCAGCTGTCCTCCCTCTGCCTTGGTTCCAGTGTCCTTTGTTCTAAATCAGCTCCCAAAACACGTTGAGGTTTGTTTTCCAAGTGGCTCATCTCAGTTATCTAATTAAAAGTCTCCTAGTTATGGGATAAATTTCTATTACTTATTTATTAAGCAACTTCATTGGCAATCCAATTAAGTTAGTGAGGCCTTAGAGTTATGTTTGCAAAGCTGTGTTCAGCTGTAGTATCGTCCCACAAGGACACGCATGTTTTCATCCAAGTGCTCTGCTGGATGGTGTCTTAGTTAGGGTGACTATTACTGTGATAAAATACCATGACCAGAGGCAACTTGAGGGAAGAAAGGGTTTATTTCACTCATGGTTCCACATCACAGTTCATCATCAAAGGACATCAGGACAGGGACTCAAGCAGGACAGGAACCTGGAGGCAGGAGCTGATGCAGAGGCCATGGAGGGGTGCTGCTTACTGGCTTGCTCATCATGGCTTGCTCAGCCTGCTTTCTTTCAGAACCCAGGACGACCAGCCCAGGGATGGCTCCACCCACAATGGCAGGGCCCTCCCCATCGATCACTGATTAAGAAAATGCCCTACAGGTTGACTGCAGCCTGATGTTCTGGAGGTATTTTCTCAAATGGGGCTCCCTTCTCTCTGATGACTCTAGTCTGTGTCAAGGTAACATAAAACTAGCCAGCACAGATGACATTCATTCCTTTTCATCCTGTGTAGCAAACAAACAGTATCATAGCATCGGATAGCATGTTCTGTGCTCACATTCACCTCCCATCTTCCTCCCCTGTCCTCTCTGTCACCACCCAGCTCTCTCTTCCAAAGTCCGTTCTGCTTGTCATGGCGTGCGAATGTGTTAATCTAGGCTCCACATATGAAAGAGAACATAAGGTTTTTTTTCTCTTTTCTATTATCCTCTCTTGCTTCCCCTCCCTTCCCTTCCCCCCAATAAAGTCCCCTTTCTACTTTCATATCTTGTATCTTTTCCCATGAAAAATGTTTATGTTTTAGAAAGAAAAACGGAATCAAGGACTTTGTCCTGCCGCTTTATATTACAACTCTTATTTTATATTCATATATGTATGTACAGCTATATGTTTATAAACAGGTATGCAGATGTTTTCTGGATAGTAGAGTAGCGTTTTCTTATGCAACCATTAGAAACAATCAAAAATCATTTGTTACCATCACATTATTTACTTCTAATTTTTTAATGTAGATTCCTCATTGTACAGGAACCATGAAATATTTGTCTTTCAGGTTCTGCTTTATTTCGGTACATTTCCCTGCAAATGACATGACTTTGTCCTTTATGGCTGCAGAAAACTCCAGTGTGTTTATAGACTATCTTTATCCACTTATCTGTTGATGGCATCTAGGCTGGTTCTGCACTTTGACTGTTGTGGGTCTAGTGTGGGAGTGCATGTGGATGACAAGGACCTCTGTGGGGTGCTGGAGTACATGTCGATGGCAGGGATCTCTGTGCTGTGCTGCAGTGCATGTGGGTGACAGGGATCTCTGTGCTATGCTGGAGTATATGTAGATGACAGGGATCTCTGTGCTGTGCTGGAGTACATGTGGATGGCAGGGATCTCTGTGGGATGCTGCAGTACATGTGGTTGATGGGGATCTCTGGGTTGTTCTACAGTACATGTGGATAATGGAGATCTCTGGGGTGCTGCAGTACATGTGGATGACAGGGATCTCTGTGCTGTGCTGCAGTACATGTGGATGATGGGGATCTTTGGATTGTTCTAGAGTACATGTAGATGGCAGGGATCTCTGTGGGGTGCTGCAGTACAAGTGGATGATGGGGATCTCTGGGTTCTACAGTACATGTGGATAATGGGGATCTCTGTGCTGTTCTAGAGTACATGTGGATGATGGGGATCTCTGTGCTGTTCTACAGTACATGTGGATAATGGGGATCTCTGTGCTATTCTACAGTACATGTGGATGATGGGGATCTCTGTGTGGTGCTGACTTGAGGTGCTTGACTTCCCTCCAGG
Source organism: Peromyscus eremicus (assembly GCF_949786415.1). Taxonomy (NCBI): domain Eukaryota; kingdom Metazoa; phylum Chordata; class Mammalia; order Rodentia; family Cricetidae; genus Peromyscus; species Peromyscus eremicus. The sequence goes on along the minus strand of NC_081437.1, from coordinate 40,708,445 downwards.
ATAGACCTGGAATGGCATAGCTGGATTACATGGTAGTTTTGTTTTGTGTTTTTGAGACAGGTTTTGCTGCATAGCCCAGGTTGTGCTTGAACTTACTGGTAACTCAGGCTAACAACAAACTCACAGTCCTCCTTTCTCAGCCTCCCAAGTGTGGGATCACAGTTCTGAGCCACCAAATTCACCTCATATAATAGTTCTGTTTTTACAGAACGTTTGCACAGATTTTCTGTAATGTCTGTACCAGCCGCTGTTCTCAGTGCTCTCACCGTGGTTCTGGGTGCTCTGTTTCACGTTAGGTTGTATATGTATCTACCCTATAGATGACAAATTGTGTTCAGATCTAGTCTGAGCTGAAGAACTGGAAGTTGCCTCTAATCATCTGGAAAATGCAAATGAAACCACAGAGAATGTCACCTCATTCCTGTTGGGATGGTTGTTAACAGAAAGACAGGCTATAGCAGTGACCGCAGTGAATGGAAATTAGTAAGCCATTATAGAAAGCAACCTGGAGGTACTTCAAGATATTAAAACTGAAATTTCCACGTGATCCAAGCAGAACTGAAGTCAATAGCATAGAGAAAATTGGACTCCCATGTTCTTTACAGCCTTGTTCATAATAGGGCGGTACAGTCAGCCTGAGTATCCATTTCTGGGTCCAGAGATAAAGAGAATGTGGTGGGTGCATGCAGGTAACTGTTACTCAGTCTTTACAGAGAAGACAATGTGGTGGGTACATGCAGCTGACTTAGTCTTTAAAAAGAGACCCCTGTCATTTTGACAGTATGAGACAACGTGAAGGATGAGATATTAAATGAAATAACTCAAAGAAAGACAAATGCCACATATTCTTTTGGGGGGGGGGGGGTCAGGGTCTGAGACAGGTTTTCTGTGTAACAGCCCTGGCTGTCCTGGAACTCGCTCTGGGATTAAAGGCGTGCGCCGCCGCCGCCGCCGCCGCCGCCGCCGCCGCCGCCGCCGCCACCACCACCCAGCATACCACATATTCTTTTTTTTTTTTTGTTTTTTTTTGTTTTTGTTTTTGTTTTTGTTTTTTTGAGACAGGGTTTCTCTGTGTAGCTTTGCGCCTTTCCTGGAACTCACTTGGTAGCCCAGGCTGGCCTCGAACTCACAGAGATCCGCCTGGCTCTGCCTCCCGAGTGCTGGGATTAAAGGTGTGCGCCACCACCGCCCGGCATACCACATATTCTTACATGTAGACAAACAAACAAACAGAATGAACTCTTGGCAGACAGTACAGTAGAAGTTTGTGGGAACCAAGTTTGAGGTGAAGCCAGGTGGGTGAGATCTAATGTGCAGGATAATGGCCCAGTTAGAGTTCTCTACAATTAACTTAGAATTTATGACAGCAGGTTTTAAATAACACACACACACACACACACACACACACACACACACACACACACACACGCACAGTAGCTATGGGTAGTGATGGTGTTTAATTAATTTGTGTTATTCAGTATACCATATCCATATATTAAATCAGTGGGTTGGACATCCTGGATACATGGAGGTTTTGTGTCAATTAAATATCTTTTATAAAAAGGATGAAGCACACACCTGTATCCCTGTATCTGAGAAATGGAGGCAAGAGGATCAAGAGTTCAGGGTCAACCTAAATACCAAGTTCAACTTGGCACAGGCTAGAGTCGTCCGAAAGGAGGTAACCCCAATTGAGAAAATGCTTCTATGAGATCTAGCTGTGGAGCATTTTCTCAATTAGCGATTGATGGGGGAGGACCCAGGCCATTGTGGGTGGGACTATCCCTAGGCTGGTGGTCTTGGGTGCTATAAGAAAACAGGCTGAGCAAGCCACGGGGAGCAAGCCAGTAACCAGCACCCCTCCATGGCCTCTGCATCAGCTCCTGCCTTCCCTCAGAGATGGACTGTACATGTAAGAATAAGCCATATAAACCCTTTCCTCCCCACAAGTTGCTTTGGGTCATGGTGTTTCATCGCAGCAATAGTAACCCTAACAACTGAGACATTGGGCTATATGAGACCTTGCCTCAAAAAAGCATAATCAAATGAAATAAATAAAATGGTTTATATTTAACCATATTCCTTTTAAAAGTAGAATTAGGAGACTGGAGACATGGCTCTGTGGTTAAAAGTGATTTCTGCTCTTGCAGAGGACCCAAGTTCGATTCCCAGCATTCAGGTCAGGTGGCTCACAACCTCCTGTAACTCCAGCTCTAGGGACCTGACACTCTCCTCTGGCCTCTGCAGACACTGCACATGTGGTGTTCCCTCACACAGACACAAAATAAAGCAGAGCTAGAAATCAAATTAACCAAATGGTTTAATTTTAACAGCTGGTAGAGAATGAAGTATTTGGGGGCACGCAGATCTTCTTTGAGGGTCTCAACAGCTACCTGTGCATAGACGTTCCCTCGCTGATACATGAGTATTGCACGAACTCTGCCTTAAAGGGGCTGTTTCAGGTGCTTGCTCTGCTAATAGCGTGCCTGACCCAGAGGGATACGTGGAACGGTAAAATGTGAATGAACCTTTGAGTTGGAATTTCTGCTGAGCTGCATTAACCCAGTCCAGCGGCAACAAAAGTGGCAGTGGCTGGATTGGATAGGATTGTGTCCCTGTGGTAGAAAAGCCAGCTGCATGTGACCAGGACTGTGTTCCACCCTAACAAAAGTATGTCCACTTGTCGTGACTCCCTGACCCCATAGAGTGAGGGAGGAAGGGGCACTTGAGCATGCCTTTGGCAGGTTATCTACTGGAGGACAAAGTCTGTGTACCCTACCCTGTGTCCCTTGGCCCAGGACTCAGCCACTTGACCACTCCAGCCTTCAGATCAGTTAGGTAGGCAAAGGTAAGGCATTATATTCCTAGATGGTGAAAGCAGAGATTTATGGTTAAGTCTCTTCTACTATGACTTCCCCTGACACAAGAAGTCGGGTTTTCAAATCTGTAGTCAATGCTGTTGCTGAACTAGCAAACCATGTGGCTGCACCTGCCATAGTGCACACATGCATGCATCCCGTGGCTGCATCTGCAGGTGTGTCCAGCATGTAAGTAGGTTCCAGATCTGCCATGTGTTGAATCATTAGAAATTGTAGGCAGGGTTTCAGACCAAGTGAAACTCATCATGCAGCCAGTGTCTATGTCCCTCTGTATGTGTCACACACACTCATGCTCCTATTAGTAATTTAGCAAAATAACCATGTTACAAGTAAGGTGTGTTGAGTGCAAGTGATTCTAGCAGCAGGGAGGCCAAAGCAGAGCACTGGGAGTTCAAGGCCAGCCTGAGTGACGTAGCATTTGTGCAGAGCCTGTGTGTGGGTGTATGCCCTTGTTCTCCTTGTCTATGGAGAATGTGTGCTTAACTGTATAATAAGTAGCTGAACTGGCTTCCAAAACAAATGTATCAGTTTATGCTGTCTTCAGCATTGTGTGGTTGTTCTAGGAAATTTGGGGGCATGTGGTGGTGGTGGTTGTTTTACTTTACAATCCTGGTGGCTGTGTAGTGCTATTTTCTTGGAATTTGAATTTGCATTCACTAGTCACTTCTGTTGTGAAACTTTTTGGTATATAGGCTATTTTTTAATCTTTTTTTCCTTACATTTATTTACTTGTTTGTTGGGAGGCAGCGCATATGGACATCAGTGGACGATTTGTAGAAGCGCTCTCTTCTTCTACCATGTGGGGCCTGAGGATCAAGCCCAGGTCGTGAGGCCTGGGACCATCTTCACCCACTGAGCCATCCTGCCAGCCCTCAGATACCAATTTGTAAAGTTGTCTGTTAAAAAAAAAAAAGTTCCAGGGAATCTGGCACCCTAACACAGATATACATGCAGGCAAAACACCAATGCAAATAAAAAATAAAAATAAATCTTAAAAAAAAAGGTATCATAAATTCTTTTTAAAAAAATGTTTTTGTCTTTTATGCTATGGATATTTGTCTTACTGTTACTGGCTGACTTTAAAAGCTCTTTAACTGTTCCAATGGAAGTGAGCAATATTTATATAGCAAATATTTTTCCCTTTTCTGGACCTTGCTACTACGTATTCTTATGGTGTCTGAAAGCCGAAACCCTAATTTTTTATTGTAGGCCTATTAGTCCATCTGGAATCTCCCAGCTGTCGTTAGCTTGAAATCCTTTTACATCGTCGTGGTTAAAGGCACCAGGGATGCTTCGTTACTATCTTCTGGGGAGCTTCGCAGTTCTCACCCCTGCTCCTCGGTAGCTCGTGTGTGCTTCCTCCCAGATTGCTCTTAAGATTTAATCACTCTGGGGTGGATCGATGGCTCAGTGGTTAAGGGCATTTGATGGCCCTTCTGGGGACTGTTCAGTTCCCAGCACCTACGTGGCAGCTGACAGCCATCCATAACTCCAGTTCCAAGGGATCTGACACCTCCTTCCGACCTCTTCGGGCACCAGGCGTACACATGCATACATGCAGGCAATACACTCGTGCATATAAAATAAATAAATCTAAAAAGAACAAGATTGAAATCTCAAATCAGCCATGGGGCTGGGCTGGAGAGATGGCTCAGTGATCTATCAGGATCACTTGTTTTTTTCAGAAGACCTGAGCTCAGTCCCCTGCACCCTGACCTTCAAGAGCAGCTCATGCCCCTCAAGAGAATGGTGTGGCATGCTCATGGCTTTTCCTCCATGACCTCCATCCTTCCCTGGGCTAAGGGGACCTCAGGTTCCAGCTGGATCCCAGCCCCACTGCAGCAGCCTAGCTTCCTCCTCATCCTGGTGGCCATAAGGGACATAAAGTATACCACTCCAGCATCTCACTCGCCATCTTCACCTTGATTAGGGACACAGCAGACACAGGTTTGTCATTAGATATGTGGAGACAGCTAAAACATTGATTCGCCAGACATACCTTTCTACCCCAAGAGTTGCCTGTCCTAACTAACCGCTTTTTTAGTTTTTACATTATTTATTAGTGTGTACTGTGTTGTGTGTGCAGTGTGTGTGTGTGTGTGTGTGCGCGCGCGCGCATGTTCCACAGAGCATAGATGGAGGTCAGAGACAACTTCATAGAGTTGGTTCTCTCCTCCACCTTTACATGATTCCAAGGACAGAACTCGGGTCACCAGGCTGGCCTGGTGTGAGAGAAGCGCTGTTACCTGCCAGGCCATCTTGCAGGCTCCATTAACTGAACTTTAAGGAAAAGAATTTTAAGGATAAAAGATATTTATGGTGTGAATTCATTGATGGGGAATGCCACTGGGATGGAAGACATGTGTCTGCCTGCTCGACCTGGCGTTCAGATTTGAGTTTGCTTTTTTGCCCAGCTCTCTGCCCCCCAGCTCCAGGAATTCTCTGTATCTGGCACAGGTAGCAGTTTTACAGTTCTTGAGATCACACATTTTAGCCCTTTTATTTCCCTTTAAACATCACTTGTAGATCACGCAGCTACTCTTGCAGCTGTGATAATTGAAATATTTTACCTTATTCTCTAAAAGCAGAAATTACAGAGTTGTTGCTACTAAATTTTGCCCTGGTATAGGAAGATGCATGGCCTGGCCCCTTTAAGCACCAGGCTCACCCACCACACAGGGCCAGAAACATCATGGAGCCCACATGACCCTCCCACTGAGGCTGCCAGCCTACCTCTCTAGGTGCCTAAAGAGCAGACAGCGTCAACAGGACAGGAAGCATCATCTTCAGCAGGCAGGTCTGGGTTCCCCTCAGCCTCTGCACACCAAGGTCTGCGCTGAAGCAGCTTCTTGGTGTGAGCATACTGAATACTTGTCCCCATTTGTTGCTGACTTGGTACATCAGTCACCTCCGTTAGGTAGCTTGGAACGTCAGGAGTTTGAACAGAACTATCGTGAGACTCAGCGTGTGCCATGCTTCATTCCAGTTAGGTTTTCCCTGTCGTTCAAGTCCTAGGTTCTTTCTCCCTGGGCAGCTCACATGAACCTTCCCCCCCGCCTCCACCCCCTAGTTTTCTGTGACTTCTCTTTTAAAGGAAGTAAAAGGCTTGAAGTAACACCTAATGTCCTCCACCCTGACTCTGGGTGGACACAACCAGAAGAATCAAGTTGGGAGACAAAAATTGTCCTGGTGCAGAAATAGTCTTAGAGCATGTCCTCTAGCTCCATCAAGCCCAGAGCTCCAGTACAAGGCTGGAACAGAGCCCTGTTCACCTTGGGCTTAGCTGTGAACTTAGTATTAAGAAGGGGCCACCCGTGTGGAGGTAACTTCACACACACACACACACACACACACACACACACACACACACACACACACACACGGCATTCCAGTAAGCCTGAGGAACTGGTGTGATGTGGGTGCAGCCCTGTTCAGTCTACCACACGGTGCTTCTCTGAGTGACCACAGGCCCCTGTCTTCAGTGTGCCACCTCATATGAGGAGGCCCTCTCTCTCCTGAGCCCATGCTTGAAAGCCCCTGTCCTGGCCAGGTTGTAGTCTCTGCTAAAAGCCCCGATGTGGTGGTGATTTACTGCTTCCCAAAATAAAGAATAGCTGTAAGACTAGGAATCTTCTAGAAGTTATGGCTTAGCCTCTGGCTGATTGCAGCTTTCCTGTGCAGAGCCCAATGAACATCGCCTCATCATCTCCGCCTCTCTTTCCCACACTCTCTTTAGGGAGATGCAGTTAAGGACCTGATGCTTCGCTTCCTGGGTGAGAAGGCTGCAGCGAGGAGACAAGTCTTGACCGCCAGCTCAGTGGAACAGTCTTTCGTGGGTCTGAAGCAGCTCATTGTAAGTAACACACACTGATTTCAGCATCTTTGATAAGGCCTGGCTTCCTTCATAGTCTTTGCACCCCTACCCCCCACCCTCCACCCCGGAAGTGAGTTGCCCTGAAGACAGCACCAGACGCTGTTGCACAGAAAGTGTCATTGGGTTCCGTGTCCGTCCATCCACGTGATGCTCATTGGAAGTTCATTTGAGACTGCAGACAGCAGAGACTCCTGTCAGCTACAACAAATGCAGGCAGTTTGTTTTGCTTGTTCATTTTTATTTTTTGAGGCAGAGTCTTAAGACAACAGGCCTGCGTCACCTTCCTTCTCTATAACAACAGGCCTTTGTCACCTTCCTCCTCTATGACAACAGGCCTTTGTCACCTTCCTCCTCACTCTATGCCAACAGGCCTTTGTCACCTTCCTCACTCATGACAACAGGCCTGCATCACAGCTTTTATGATCTTCTCAGATGTGCTCCATTTGCTCTGGCTCTACTGTTTAACTGGTGAATTCCTAAGTATTTCTGTGAACAGATCTCTCTAATCTGCTAGCCCTGCACCGTCATCCCTGCACAGCCTGATCTCTCTCCAGTGAATTCCTGACTTGTGGGAGAGCTTCAGCAGTGCTGGTTGTTTTTCTGGATTATCGGGGGCAAAGTCTCGGAAGTTGATCCCACATACGTCCTGTAGGAATCCTCAGGCAGCCTTCTGGTAACAGAGTACTCTCAAATGGTAGCCTTATCTCAGACTCAGACAGCTCCTCCTTCCCCTGCCTCATTCATGATCTCTGGTGTCGCTCCTCCGTGGTGCCCGTGTCCAAGCGGTCAGTGGGCATGCTATGTGAAGGGATCCGGGAAATGATGTGTTTGACTTCGGAAATGAGAGGTCAAGTACTTGCTCTGACTGTTCAGACACTCTCCTAATTATGATGGACAGTCTAAAGGATTCATTCACTTTTTAACTTTGAGTAAGAGGTGGGTTTCTTGCTTTATTACACTAATTTTTCAGGAGAACTATTTTAGTTACTCTGCTATTGCTATGACCCGGTGAGACACTCAGCCTTGGGGGACTGAGCAACAACTAGATTCTTGGACTTTCTATTCACAGCTAGCCACTGTTGGATTAGTTGAACTGCAGCCTGTAAGTCATTCCAATAAATTCCCTTTATACATGTATTCATTCCTTAAGTTCTGTGACTCTAGAGAACCCTGACTGATACAATAATAATTTTTTTTTTTAAATTTTAAAGGGAAAAAAATCCTTCATGTGGCTTGGGCTTCTGAATTCAAGAGAACCCGTCCATGAAGGGAAAAAGCCACACTGCTTTGTTAAGAGCTGCTGTTAAAGATAAGACATCCTCCACTCCCTGACTGTGACTCAGGACACCTCTCAAAAAATCTATAACCTCTGGCAGGTGAGGGCACAGGAATTTACTTACCCTGGGGCACAGCACTTCCACCATGTCCAGGCTTTGTGTGGACTCAAAGATACAAAAGTCTTACTTTAAAAAAAAAAAAAAAAAAAAAGACTTTTTATCTTTCTGGGGCCAAAGAAGAGAAGTATGTGACCTTTTCTTTTTTTAAAACAGTTTAGAAAACTGAGGTAGATGTTGTGGCGCACACATGTGGTACCAGCACTGGAGAGGTGAAGGCCAGAAGACAAGTTCAGAGTCATCCTGAGCTACACAGTGAGGTCAAGGCTAGCCCAGGCAATGTGAAACCCTGTCTTAAAAAGCATAGTTTTGTCGAGGCCAGCCTGGGCTACCAAGTGAGTCCCAGGAAAGGCGCAAAGCTACACAGAGAAACCCTGTCTCGAAAAAAAAAAACAAAAAAAAAAAAAGCATAGTTTTGAAATTTGGGGAGTCTTTTGTTTTTTTTAAACTGACTGCTTCTTAATCCACAAAATGAGGGAGGGGCCTCCACCACAAAGGTCAGAGTCGCCCCAACCTCCATGCCTTTCTCACTGTGGTAGCCTGTAATTTGACACTATAAGCTCAAATAAACCTTTTCCCCTAAAAGGGGGTGGAGGGTAGGGGTGGGGGAACTAATCCCACCCAAATGCCGTAGTGTGTCCCAGTGGCGCCCAAGTCCTCATGTTCTGCACAGCCCCTGAAGACCATGCTTTCTGATGGACTTTGATTATTGATGACTTCCTGTCACATGACGTAGTATTTCTGAATCACCAACTGTGTGCACTGGGGTTTATGCTTTACAGAGTAATTACTAGAACTGGGCTGAGTCCAGAAATGGTGAGTGTGTGAGTGTGTGAATGAGTGAGTGAGTGTGAGTGTGTGTGTGTATGTGTGTGTGTCCATCTGTCTGTGTATCTCTGTGTCTGTTTCTGATGGACTTGAAGCAAATTCCATGTTGTTTCTTCAGCTTACATGTGTTTATTCAGCAAACACATCAGTCTTTTGGCTCTGAGGAAAGACAGCATAAGTTGGCTAGCGCTCGCTCTCTGGAGTCACACCTTCACAGTGTACTCAGATTTAGAGATTTGGCACTATATTTTTTAAAACTTCGCACCCCAGACTTACTGACCTGAGGGGGCTCTTCCTCAGCATCTTGGGTCCTGACAGGATGGCCCAGTTTTCCTGGCGCTGGCGGTGAAGTTGGCCCGTTTCCTCCGTCTCGCCACTCGCACCCTCCACAGACAGCGGCTCGTTCCCAGGCTCAGTCTCCACCAGGAATCCCTCGGGCCTTTTGTGCCCAGGATAAAGTCCCAGCTGTTCCAGAGTGAGAGGCTACACCCTCCCCGCCTCCCTCCTCTGTACACTGCTTGTTCTAGAACAGTTGTGTGGTCACCAGAAACACACGCCTTCACTCGATAACCTGAAGAGTCCAGAACCCCGGCAGAGGCCTTGTCCTGTAACAGGCAGGCAGCTGTCACCATGGCAACCGTTCATCAGCCGGAGCCTGGGCCTGCCAGCAGCAGTGTGTCCCAGAGTCACACTCCTCTCAGCGCGTTTCACGACACTACCGATGTGTTCTCAGAAAGGTCAGTGACTCACGTGCTGCAGAGTACTATATACATAACTGTTAGGGTTTAATTTTCAGTAAATGTCAACCTAATGTCCCATTGATTCTCTTACTGAAATGATTCTCCAATTATTCCTGTGATTAAAAGCTTTACGTAGCTCAGCATATCAACAAGTGCCTGTAATTCCAACAATCTGAGGCTGAGGTGGGAAAATTTTGTGTTGGAGACCAGTCGGGGTTAGATAGCAAGACATTAAGAAGATAAGACTTTGTCAGAGAAAAAAGGAAGACACTGGTTTTTTAAAAAGTCGGGGACAACTGCTTTCAGTGTCTGCTTTTCTTTGATTGTTGGTGAAGTTGTCGGTGGCCATCTCTGCAGCCCATGGGAGCTGGTAAGGTGAACAGACCTTTCCATGGTAAGGGGCAGCCCTTCCCCTTCCCTCTAGTTGGCCTTTAAAAAAAAAACACTATAGCCTGTCTTGATGACAGACAGGCCTCACTTGAAGCATGACTTCATTCTCCAGTACATCTCTAAAGTCACACACAGCCATGTATGATTGTAATCCATCTGCTTTCTGTGTCTACCGTCTGTGGTTATTCCTGGTATTAATACATGCTTGCATTTTTCTCCTCATACATTGAAAATGTTAAGGTCATGGGAAATCTTACTGCTGGTCCCAACCAGAAAGCATCTTCAAGACAGGGGTGTATTTATAATTTAATTGTGTCCTAAAGGAATTCCTACCGTCTTTAAGGAGGAGAGAGCTTCTGAATATATTTTCCTACATCTCATCAGAGCGTTCTAAGATTGTAATTTACAGATAAGTGAATGTCACTGCTGGAGAGAAGGACATTTTAATCACTCCTGTGGTGTCATGGGCAGAATGAGTGATGTCCTCTGAGTGCAAGCAGATGAGCTGTGCACTTACCATTACTTCTCACTGGACAGTTTGTCTTAGCTTTGGAAATCAGAGAATGCCTGTGTTCAATTTTCAAACAGTCTTCTTATCTTCTTTCCTAGTTTTTAAAAAGCAATATTTAAATTTAGAAATTTTTCTCATCCCACACTGACTTCATCGTCAGAGTGCTACAAGGCCTATCCAGGGGAGATGAAGTTTCCATAAGATTTCTTGAAGCCTAAAGTTTTGTGTGGCATGCTTCAAATACTAATTTTAAAAAATATTTCTTTACTGAGCATTTCCAACGTCTCACATTGAAAATAGAAGGGGAAAAAGAAGGTAGGAAATGCTGAGAATAGCAAAAACCACTAAGAAAATAATTACCTTTTCAAACACCAGGTGGTGGGTGAATGACCCTAAGTTGCAGTCCTGGGGCTGGCAGTGTAGCTCAGTGATGGAGGAATTGTCTAGCATGTTCGAGGTTCGGTTCCAACACCGCTGCCACCACCCAAAAAACCCCAAACATTGAGGATAATGATGAAAAAGACAACTGCTTTGGATAAACCTAAAACCGAATATAGGGAACTGACAGAAGATCTGCATTCAGGATATAAAAAGATATTTAAAAAAAAAAAGGACTCCTCAAACCAAGAAGGAAAAGAAATAGGCTGGTGGGGAAAGAGACAGAAGGCATGAAGAGGTTCCTGGAAATCAGGTGGCCAGTAACTATCAGAAGAGCTCAACTCCAGCAGGAATCACAGAACAGGAGTGTCCCAACACCAGCACCTTGGCAGAGGTCGGCAGCACAGCCAGTCCATAAAACTGCCTTACAGAACAGCTTGACAGCAGCTAGTGACATGGGTTGTCTTAGTTAGGGTTCCTGTTGCTGTGATGAAACACCATGGCCAAAAGCAGCTTGAGGAGGAAAGGATTTATTTGGCTTAAAATCCTGGGTTGAGGGAAGCCAAGTCAGGAACCCAAATAGGGCAGGAACCAGGAGGCAGACGCTGATGCAGAGGCCATGGAGGGGAGCTGCTTACTGGCTTGTTCCCCATGACTTGCTCAGCCTGCTTTCTTATAGAACCCAGGACCACCAGCCCAGAGGTGGCCCCACTCACAATGATCTAGGCCCACCCACATTAATCATTTGTCAAGAAAATGCCCTGCACATTTAACCACAGGCCAGTCTAGTGGAAGCAATTTCTCAATTGAGGTTTCCTCTTCGTGAATGACTATAGTTTGTGTCAAGGTAATATAAAACCAGCCAGCATGTGGATGTTCAGTAACCTTTGACCCCACAGTTCCACTTCTAATGTTAGGCTTTGGAAGACTTCTTGGAGGGCCAGATGTGGTGGCTCACATCTGCAATCCCAGCAGGTGATTGGGAAAGCAAAAGGATCCAGACCTCAAAGGCAGCCTCAGCTGCATAGCAAGTTCAGGGCCAGCTAGGGTACATCAGATCCTGTCTCAGAGATCCAGAACACCCAGAAACTCCTGGAGAAAGGATATGGATGTAGCATAGTGGCATAGTACTTGCTTGGTATGCACAATACCACAGGAAAAGGAGAGGGGAGGCATAAGGGATTATGATCGACAAGAGGCAAGGCAGACAGAAAAGAATGCCTAGAACCCCAGCCCTCCAGGTGGAAGCAGGAAGCTTCCAGCCCAGGCCTGGCTGCACATCAGACATGTCTCAAAACAAAAACAAGAAACCATAGCAAACTATAGAAAACCTGTGTACAGGATCAAAAGATGTTCCAAAAATACCTCTTACATCCAGACATGGTGGTGAACACCTGTAATCCCAGTCCCGAGGAGGCAGAGGCAGGTACAGATCTCTGAGCCCATGCCCAACCTGGTCTACAAATCAAGTTCCAGGCCAGCCAAAGCTTCACAGTGAGACCCTATCTCAAAAAGAAAAAAAGGTACAAGGGCTGGCAGCTGGTGGCCCAGTGGGTAAGAGCGCTTGCTGTGTAAGCTGGGCCTGGGTTCAAATCCCCAGCACCACATAAAAGCCAGGCGTGGGTGCGTGTGCCCGTAATTGTAGCACTTCAGAAGAAACAAATGGGTCCCAGGGGCTCTCTGGCCAGCCAGCATAACCAAAAAGGCGAGCTTCCAGTACAGAGAGAGATGATGTCTCAAGGGGATGAGTAGAGAGCAGTGGAGGAAGACACCCAACTTCCTCCTCTGGCCTCTACACACATGCATGAAAAGTTTGTACACGTACACACAAAAGCACATTTGTTACATATTGGTTGTTGCTAAAAAATGATATTAAAACGTGTAGTAGTGGGTTGGAGAGATGGCTCAGCAATTAAGAGCACTGGCTGTTCTTCCAGAGGACCAGGGTTCAATTCCCAGCAACCACATGGCAGCTCACAGCTGTCTGTAACTCCAGTTCCAGGGGATCTAACACCTTCACACAGACATACATGCAGGCAAACACCAGTGCACATTAAATAAGTAAATAAATAAATAAGTAAATCTTTAAAAAAAAAAAAAAAAAAAAAACCTGTAATAGCAAACAACAAAAGAACATTTTTAGGGCTGGACAGATGGCTCAGTGGTTAAGAGCACTGGCTGCCCTTCTAGAGGTCCTGAGTTCAATTCCCAGCAACCACATGGTGGCTCACAACCATCTGTAGTGAGATCTGGTGCCCTCTTCTGGCAGGCAGGCATACATGCAGACAGAACAGTACATACATAATAAATAAATCTTAAAAAAAGAAAACCTGTAATAGTGAACAACAAAAGAAAATCATGTTATGTGCAGTCAATTAAACACTTTGGAACAATTGAAATAAATGAGCCACAGCCACATTCATAAATACAGATAAATTTGAAGAGCAGTATTGAACAATAAAAGCAAATTACACAAGCTTGCCTAGAGGGTACTAGTTTATATTCATATTTGAAAACTGATGGATGACACCTTAGCTGTGACTCAGAAAGCCAGGCACAGTGGAACTTTTCCGTTTTAATCTACCCAGCTCACTTAGCACTGTCCCTGCGTATTCTCCCAGCATCTGTTACGAGTCGTCCTCTGTTAACAGGTCCTGAGAGATCTTGTCCCTTGCTGGCTCTTCCACACCCTTGTAACATCCCTCCCTCACTCTTCAGGAACCCATGACAGGGCAGTGACTTCTCTGTCCTGACTGGCTCCCAAAGGATCTAATGGCAGACTAGTGAGGAGAGAGAGGGTCGTGGTCATGGTTGGCTTCCTTGGTGACAAGAAGTTATTCCAAATGAGTCTTCTGTCTTCTCTCATGAGGAAATGAAGAGCTGGGGAGGCATCAAATGGAAGCAGTGAGCTAGATCTACTGGCATGCAGTGTGTGATGTCCTCTGTCATCCCGTGATGACTTTCTGTTTAAATAACAATCGAGGAAACCACCTCCTTCCTTTTTCCCTACTTGCCTGGTTGACCCAGACTAGATGATCCAAATCACAACTAGAGATTGGTCCTGAGTTACTGGAGCCCTTACATTTTCCAAATCTGATCCTGGTGCTTGGCCCTCTACCACAAGCTTCTTGTCTCCAAACGCCTTTACAGCCCCGGAGTCTCCTGAGACATGCAGGTGGCAGGGCTGTTGGGCTGCTGCCCTGGGCCACTGTGTGTTGTCGTAAGGCGAAAGTGGGTCCTTGTGACCCCCCGAGGTTGGCTGTCAGGTTAATGTACATGCATGCCATGTCTAGAACAGTGCCAGCGGTTACCACAGAATTCTAGTGAGGCAGCTGTGGGAATGTTACCCTGGGTAGAGCTGGTAACACCCTAATGCTACTGCATTCATCCAGGGAGGAAGCCACTTCCAGAAGATTTACATTTACTTAAAAGATGAATAATTAAGATGATGAGTTTTGCTTCGTTTTTATTAGCAGATCTAGTTTGAGATATAGAAGACAACTCAGTGCATGGAATCACAGCAGGCTCTATGGTGTTTTTAAGACACTCCACTATTTTTAATCATTTATGGAGCACTTCATATCTGCAAGTTCCTTACAAATAATTTTATTGCACATTTAAATGTTTTATCTGTTGTGGATATCCATACAGAGTGATTATAAAATGAGATAGGAGCCTTTACTACATAAGAATTGTTTTTAAAATATGTAAACAGATTTTTCTCATGTACATATATTTGCCCACACACAAATTCTGATTGACTCTCTAACGTGTTGAACAGATAACAACATACCGTGTGGCGTCATAAAACTTAGCATTAGGGCTGGAGAGATGGCTCAGAGGTTAAGAGCACTGCTTGCTCTTCCAAAGGTCCTGAGTTCAATTCCCAGCAACCACATGGTGGCTCACAGCCATCTGTAATGAGGTCTGGTGCCCTCTTCTGGCCTGCAGGGATATGTGCATCAGAACACTGTATACATAATAAATAAATAAATCTAAAAAAAAAAAAAAAAACTTAGCATTAGGAGACTCAGTGTCTGCTCTCACCACCACTCGGTATCCGTGGAGATGGTTTTCAGGAGCCCCACGGGTCCCAAACCCTGTGGGTGTTCAGACCTCTTGTATCCTGTGCATAGTATCTGCATGTTTCTCATGCACAGTATGGTTGTCCCCCTGCATTCCTTCTAACACCGACCCCGCTGGTGTGCTGTGAGCAGCTGTTGGGCTGTGTCAGGTGGGAAGTCGGGCGTGAAAACAGTGCACACGTGGTTTTCTAACACTCACCATTGGCAGTTGGTTGGATTTGCACCTGCAGAATGTGCAGGTACAGAGGGCCGCTGGATCTAAATCCTTACACTTTCAACACACTCCCATGCCTGACCTCTGCTTACTGCTTACCTAACCCTACGTGGCCACCATTTAGCACCTGGAAGAACATGTGACTTGCTGAAGGGCTGTGTGGCTCAGTAGTCACTTACTGCTCCTGTGTGCTCTGGTTCTGATTGAAAAGGCATCACAGGGTTGGGTGGGGGCAGAGCCATCACTGCAGTGGGAAATAATGGTAATGGGCATGCCCATTTCTAGAGGGCCAGAATGTGGGAGCTGTCCTGGGGGGGGGGGGTGCCACCTTTCATTCACAATGCTTCTGAGCTTACAGATGGGCATTTGTGTTAGCCTTATGCAGATACATACGAGGCCTCTGTATTTATATATACATGATGTATGTATGTCTGCGAAGGTGATATCACAAAAATTATGAAGGTGTATTTACAATATTACACTCCAATTTCAAACGATACTTCCCTATAGTTTTGTGTTCAAGGGTCATTTTCCTTAGAGAGTCCCTTTTTTAGCAGTTGAAGGGCGGCTCCAATTAAGCTAACAGTTGAAGTAGCTACATGTGAAATGTTGGTGCTAAGAAAATCAAGCAATAGTGAAAGACTGTTTGGAGGCTTAGCCCTGAGCCAGCTCCTCCTGTCCAGGTGATGGCTGAGCTTTCAGTGGAGCACCGGGGGCCTGGCTTGTGCGCCTCGGCTGCCTCAGCCGCCTCGGCCGCCTCCGCCTTTCAGTTTTTCTGTTTTTCTGCTGTCCACTCCAGTTTGTTTCCACCACGACCAAGTTTGTTCAGACTTCTCTCCCAGAGTTCAGGAAAGGCTGTGGTGGCCTGCTTGAGTGATGACACGATAGTGTGGCCACCGTGTGCATTTTCCACAGTGCTGGTCCCTCTCCTGTTTGCGCCCTGTGGCCACCACAGCCTTGGTCGGTTCTCCAGCAGTCACGTTCCTTCCGGCCACCGAATGGTGGCCGTGGTGGGGTCACGCATGGAATGCTGTGCACTTGTCCCAGCTCCTTTAGAGAGGCTTAACTTGAGGACCTGCTAGTGGTTCTGTAGCCAGAAGCCATCATACACACCCTGGGACAGACCACCTGCCGTGATTCTTTCCTCAGGGTCAGTCTTTGGGGGAAATGGCAGCTCAAAGAGTGTGGTCACTTTTGAGGCTGTTAGAACATACCGTGTTCCAGAAGACACATCGCCATCTACCTTGATCCTCCTATTACTTTAGTGTCTCCTTATTTGTAGCATCTACCTTGATCCTCCTGTTACTTTAGTATCTCCTTATTTACCCTCATTTTTGTCCTTTTTTTAATCTTTGAAACTTTTTTTTTCCTGATTTCTGAGGCTAACAAAGGCATTTGCTTTTTTTTATATTTGTGTTTCTTTGTTGGCATAAGTAAACATTTTTATTTATTGTCGTTTTGTTTTGCTATGACTTTGCTGTCTGCTCCCAATTCTTTGAATGTCTGTAGAAATGCTTTATTGTTAGAAATGCTACAATAAAGAACACTTTTCTAGGCTGGGGTGATGGGTGAACCAATCAGTACTTACTGTGTGACTGCTGGAACCCGAGTTTGATCACCAGAACAGGAGTTAAAAAACCCAGGCATGCTTTTGTGCATTTGAATCTCGTGCTTGTAATCTCAGCACTGGGGAAACAGACAGACTGACCCTTAGGATTCACTTGGTTAGTGAGAGACCCTGTCTCAAGAAAATAAGATGGAGCACATCCGAGGAATGATACGCAAGGTTGCCCTTGCATATGCATGGACTAACATATGCATGCACACACACACACACACAAACTCATTCCATTCTGAGCCCCAAAGATCAGATATTGATCTTTGTGGCCACTGACCATTGGAGGTTCTTTTATCCCCGAGAGCTGGATCCCATCCTTGGGTCAATACAGCCATGCTGAGCGTGCACATGAGGGAATGACGAGCAGGAGCGTCTGCCAAGGTCTGGAAGGTGAGTCTGCTCCCGTAGCTCTGCTGCTTTGACTAGAGGAGGCTCAGTGCCCAAGTGACTGCAGAGTACAGCAGGTCAGGAGGGGCTGGGGACGAGGACAGACACAGAGTGTCTCAGAGGTGGCCCGGTGAAGCTCTTTTGAATAATTGGTGTAATTATGCTTCCCCTAATGGTTGCATTAGCCCAAGCAGCTCACAGTGCTGATGCAGGTGTGTGTGCCTTCACGGGCAGACAAAGGGAAGGACCTGGCTGAGCCGTGGGCTCCAGACAGCTGCATAATGACAACAGTAAAGAAAGCGCATGAGATGTGTACTTAGTGAGCGCCTGCTGTGTACAGGGGATGATATTTTGTGTCGTGCCCAAGTAAGCAATCATCCATGCTCCAGACCCGTCTACAAGACACCCACAGATGCTCAGTGGCATCTGCGTGCCCCAGGGCTGCCCAAGGCCACTCAGTAACAACTGTTAACTCCTGTTCTTCATTTCACAAGCAAACGTGTGTGTGTGTGTGTGTGTGTGTGTGTGTGTGTGCTCTAACAGCTACACACCTGTGTAACCATCTAGACACCTTTCCAGTTTTCTGTTTTCACCCTTCCTCCATTTGCGGCAGTTAGAAGTTGAATCCTTGTCCCCGATGGAGCAAGATCTGGATTTCTTTTGTCCAGGCACAACTAGGCCTTACCTGGGTACACATTATCTTGGGACTGTTGTTATTTGTTCATGGAGCTTTTTGTTAGTTTTGTTTTCTATTTTGGGGACAAGGTCTTGCTGTGTAGCCTAGTATCTTAGGATTTCTATTGCTGTGAAGAGACACCATGACCACGGCAACTCTTATAAAGGAAAACATTTAATTGAGGCTGGTTTACATTTCAGGTTCAGTCCATTATCATCATGATGGGAAGCATGTTGGCATGCAGGCAGATATGGTGCTGAAGAGGTAGCCAGGAGCTCTACATCTGGATCCACAGGCAGCCAGAAGAGAGTGAGACACACTAGGCCTAGTTTGAGCATCTGAGCCCTTAAAGCCCACCCCCAGTGACACACTTCCTCCAACAAGGCCACACCCCTTAATAGTGCCACTCCCTGAGCCTATGAAGGCCAGTTTCTTTCAAACCACCACACCTAGACTGGCCTCAAACTCACTGTGTGGCCTCAAACAATGTAGGGCTGCAGGCATATGCCGCGTACCCCCATCCATCACTCCTGCCTGGGATCCAGATGCACAGGCGATTTGGGCCTCCTGCAGTTGCTGCTCTCTGACCAGCACTGAGCTCCCACAGTCACCCTGCTGCTTGACGCCCTGGCTGTCCTCCGCCTCCAGCCCTGCGTCCCTGCAGCTTTGTGGTTTCCTGAGCTCAGTTCGCTCTCTTCCGAAGCTCCACGGTGTTGTTAGTTTTTTGTTGTTGTTGTTGTTGTTTCTCTTTTGGGGGCTCTGCCACCCAGCTCCCAAATAAATCACACTTGGAGGCTTATTCTTAATTATAAATGCCCAGACTTAGCTTGGCTTGTTTCTCGCCAGCTTTTTGTTTTTGTTTTTGTTTTTGTTTCGAGACAGGGTTTCTCTGTGTAGTTTTAGTACCTGTCCTAGATCTCACTCTGTAGATCAGGCTGGCCTTGAACTCACAGAGATCCGCCTGGCTCTGCCTCCCAAATGCTGGGATTAAAGGCATGTGCCACCAATGCCCAGCTTTGCCAGCTTTTCTTAACTTTAAATTAACCTGTCTTTTGCCTCTAGGCTTTTACCTTTCTCTATTTTGTATACCTTTCTTTCTTACTGTGTTGCTGGTTGTATAGCTGGGTTGTAACATGAAATCTAAAATGGTCTTATAATAAAAAACCAAGAGCCAGATATTGGGATAAATGCTGAACGATCAGAGAGACAGAGGAACAAGCCACTGCTACATGTTACCTTTAGGACTCCTCAGCCTGAAAAGGCTTCAGTTCTGTCTTCTCAAGCCTTATATACCTTTTTCTGCCCAGCAGTCACTTCCTTCTTAGTTCTGAGATGAAAGACATGTGTATTTCCCAAGCAAAGGCATGAGATCTCAAGTGCTGAGATTAAAGGTGTGTGATTCCCAAGTACTGGGATTAAAGATGTGTGCCACCACTGCCTGGCTCTGTTCTCTCCTAGACTGAATCAATCTCGTGTAGTCCAGGGTGGTTTGAACTCACAGAGATCCAGACAGATCTCCTCTTCCCGAGTGCTATGATTAAAGGTGTGTGCCACCACTGCCTGGCCTCTATGTTTAATCTAGTGGCTTGTTCTGTTCTCTGATCTTCAGGCAAATTTTATTAGGGTACACAATATATCATCACAGCTGGGTAGCTGGCCCCTGATGTCCTCGTCCTTCTCTGGCTCCCAGATTTCTCCTTCTATATACTCTCTGCCTGCCAGCCTCACCTATCCATTCTCCTGCCTTGCTACTGGTCATTCAGTTCTTCATTAGACCATTGGGTGTTTTAGACAGGCACAGTAACACAGCTTCACAGAGTTAAACAAATGCAACATAAATAAAAGTAACACATCTTAAAATAGTATTCTACAACACCATGGTTTCAGGGACTACAAGTTTCCCATGTCCACAAGGGCTGGGTTCTCCATGTGTTCAGACCACTTGTTATTTCATAAGACTCCATCTACCGTGATCCCACCAGTCCGGTTTCTCCCGTCTGAGTGACTGATCTTGGAAATATGTGTATGAGCAAGCTTGTATCTCCTCACTTCTTCCTGTGTGTGTGCGCATGGGCATGTCCAACAGATTCCTCAGTGACACATTATCTGGAATTAAATTGAATCAAATTTTACATTGCTGAATTCCCTTGCCATCTCCCTGTCTCTGCCTGGTATCTCCTCACCTGGATCCACATGTCAGATTTTAATTCATCCCACCCAACCTCCTAGTATATCACCACTGACCTTAACCCCTTCATACAGTCACATGACACAAACCCACTTCCCCCAGATTTCTCAAGTTTTCTGCTAAAGGGTAAAAGGGCCAGCTAAAGAAACCCACCCTGACCCTAAAACCAGAGCCAGTGAAAGAAATACACCCTGGCCCTGAACCCAGAGCCAAAGAAACACAGTTTGGCCCAGGAACCAGAGCCAGTGAAAGAGAAAGAAATATGCCCTGGCCCTGAAACTAGAGCCAAAAGGCTAAAAAGGGCCAGTGAAAGAAACACACTTTGGTCCTGAAACAAGAGCCAACTCTGCCCCCCCCCCCTTAACCAACAAAACCAACCAATCCCTGAGCAGGAAAATCAACCAATCCCTAAGGAGAAAATCTTCTCCCTGAAAAAAACTCCACACCTAAGAAGCGCTACATAAGCCCCCTGCCTGTTAGGTATCAGCTGTCCTTCTCCACCCAGGCAGAGGCGGCCACTCTCCTGGACTCCTCCTTCCCAAATAAAGCTCTTTCTTAAAAGAGTTTGGGGTGAAGATCTTCTTTCACCAGGGCGGAGGAGAATCTTTGCTGGGACGTTCCCTTAGTGGGAGCTGAGCAGAAGTAACAACTTGTCACCAGAGCTGGAGGAGATTGCTGCATTTCTGCAGGGGGTTCCCCTTTAGCAGAGGGAAGCAGAAGTAACATCTTAGGCTGGAACTGATAAGAAAGGGGAGCTCCCTTAAGCAGGGAGGGAAGCAGAGCTCAGCTGTTAAAGCTCTCTCTGGGAAAGGAGCAGGATTGCTACGTCCTGCAGAGAGACAGCCTCCACTGCACCCCAGCTTCAGGTACAGCCTGACTTCCTGGTAAGTCAGGATACCTTTCCCTCCGGAGCTGTAAAACTTGCGAAAGGGATAGTTAAATTTTTGATTTTGAACTTCTCATCTCTGGCAGGCTGCAGCTGCTTTGGTAATCACTATAAACTGATAATTGATTATAAGAAGAAAGTGGACAGCATGCACATGCCGGTTCCATTCTGTTAGTGCCTTAGCCCAGGAAGGTGCCTGTCATCTTACAGGGCCATGTCCTACTCTGTGCCAGTCCAGCCAGGTCTGCCTTCATGCCACAGCCCTCCTGAAGGAACAGCCGGCATCTGCTGTACATGGCCACAGTGTGATTACACAGAGCTTCCCAGATGTGCGATATCCATTGCAGCCATACAGCTCTGCCATCGCTGAGCAGTCCATGGTGGCACTGTGGCAATATCCAGACAAGTCTGGGAGCCTCTCCACACACCCCAGCCAGCTGCAGACAGATCAACGTCTACTGACTACCTCACCTGCGTCTGATCAGGTCCTATAAATCCACCCACATCTTTGAAAAGCCTCACAACTTTCAAAGTGCATTGACTGTTAATATTCTGATCCACGAGGGGTCCCCCACGCAATGATTCAAAACAGTGACCTCTCTGCTGCAGCCAGCACTCTTGGAAGTTTGGGAATGCTGCTGAAGCCTGCCTCACCTCCCTCCCGTCACCCCTTTCTCCTCACCCTTTGAGTGGCTCACCCCTGCCTCATCCCCACCTTTGCAGCCCCCCCTCACACGCTCTGTGTCCCTCACTCACACCCTCACTGCCACCACTCTCCAAGGCTTTGCACACTGTCTTCCTCTAGGGCCCCTGCCTGTCCTGCTCACTGGGCTCCTTAACCTGTCTGTAAGGCAGGTCTTTTCCTGAGGGAAGACTGCCCAAATCTGTTTACACCAAGTGCTGCTGCAGGCAAGGCCAACATGCCTCAGCAGCAGCATAGGAAGGAAGCAGCTGTGCACTGTTGGCCTGGGGTCTGCTCCAACACAGATCAGAGCTGGCTCCCACTTGACAGACCTTTCCCTCTCTCACACTTTCACGTCTCTGATTCAAAGTGAGTACATGGGCGCCTGTTGCATGATGTGAGCATTAATGAGTTTAGAGAGTGCGTTTGCATAAATTATCGTAACCAGTCTAAGGATATCTCTGAGCTATCAACCAGAGCCTGGGTCCCCCATGGAAACTGTGGTGCTGTGATGTGGACAGAGCAGGGGAACACAGCCCCAGGTTCATCCTAGCAGCTGACTGCTGGTTCTCAGACTTAAGGGCTGTGACCTGCCCTGAGGAAAGCCGGGGACTCCCCTTGTTAATAGTACCCAGTGTCTAGCTTGACTGACCAGTGTCCTCATCACCAAAAGGAGGCAAAGGATCACCAAAGGATCAAAGGGTGTTCTGATACTCCAGCTAGCACGTGGAGCTTCCTGAGAGGTTGGGCTGGTGCCGTCTGTCACCTCTGCAGGAGCAAGAAAAAGAAGCAGCTGGGAGGTCCAACCATCTAATGAGAACCAAAGCATCCTGCGAGTAGCCCTGTCTAGAGCACTGATGTTGCAGGCGCTGGCCAGGATGTGGCATGGTGGGGATGCAAAGCTGATGGCCTCTCTGAAAAGCAGTCTGGCCACTCCTTAGGAGGCCAAGCATACCATCGCCATACAGTCCAGCAGGTGAACTTTTACACTGCCCTGCCAGGCCTTTTCTCTCACTAAACTAAACACGTCTACACAGAAACCCACACCTAAATGTTGGGAGCAGCTTTATTCATGTTTGCCAAGGGCTAGAGGAAGGCACAATGCCCTTCAGTGGGTGAATGGGAAAATGTGTGCCTCGATTCCGTGGAATGATCCTCAGCCCCACTAAGAACAGCAGGAGCTGAGCTGCAGGCAGCATGGGGACAGTCAGGTCACCTGTCAGGGTACACAGCTGGTCAGCACAGCACAGGCCATCTTGAAGCTGCAGCCCTCCACCCTCTTTCTTCACGAGCAGCTTCAGTGTGCACACCCGCACTATCATCCAAGACGGGAGAGGAAGGAAAGGGTTCTCCCCCAGGGAGTGGCTGGCCAGAGTGTGCTGTCGGACACTTAGGGTGTTTTCCCGTGTGCTTTTATCAACCACTACCCTACAGGCACAGCAACCTCATCTTCATCAGAACAGCTGCAGCTACTTGCAAGAGACCTCAAAATACCAGGATTATCTGTTGACTTCTGTCTGAAAGGGAGGGGTGGGGAGGACCGTTGACAGTCACCTGAGAGTGCTACTCGCTGCCCCCCACCCCTCCCGCCAGCTGTATGCAACTTCCCAAATTGCATGTGGTCACATGACCTCAGGCAATAGTACAGCATGTAGGCTGTTGAAGGTTTACTAAAGAGGGCACTCCATCTGTGCACTTATGGGGCAGTTGTCCTCCATGCCAGGGTGGGACTTTCAGGGGGCAAGGCTACTTTGAGATCACCCAGGCTCCTGTAAGTAACCCCACCTGTGCTAAGTAAAACAATAAACGTGGGTTCCCCAGGGTGGAGTTCAGTTTGCCATCGATGCCTGTAAGGAGGAGTAGACATGTGTCTATAGCTCCACACCAGCCCCTCATTTACTCCTTCCTCAGTGGGGTACAGTCCACAGCCTCAGATTGTAAATTCCGGCAAACCCTGAACCTGGAAGGTTAAGTGGCGTGCCTCAGTCCTCACCAGTGGGGCCTTGTCTCCTGACTGACAGGGCAGCCATCTGCCTCAGCTACCTCGTGAAGCTGCTGAGACCTGTTATCCGCGCAGGAGCTTTCCATGAACAAAGTCTCGTGTTCTGCTTCCTTGCTGCGTTCAGGTCTGCGTGCCATGCAGAAAGTACCAGCAGGGCTCTGGGTGCACGAGTTCATGCATAGAGAACATGTGACAGACTCCGACATGTCTTTTGTAAAGCATGTCACATTCCTCCCATGCTTGGGGGCTTCCTGTGGCCCTTCGGATTAGGCCCAGAAGGCCTTTTCTTGCCCCTCTTGACTCTGCCTGAACCTGGCTGCCCTGGTCTCCTCCTCAAGCACCCTTTTTGGGGGTACCTCCAGGCATTATTTCTGCTGCTCACTCTGCCTGAAGGCTCCTAGCCTTTTCTTGTCCTACCTGATTCCTATTCATTCGCTCCTCATCCTTCCTCTTCTCAACTCCTCTGAGGTTAACTCTGGCCAGCCCCCATGTACACCCATCTTACCCACACACAAACTTCCTGTTGGAGAACCAGTGAGCATGCACATGGTCGTTCCGGCCATCCTTGAAAGACATTTAATGCCTGTCTTCCTTGTGAGATCCTAGCAGTAATGAGGTCGTCTACCACTTTGCCCACGGGAGGTGTTGACTGACTCGTGTGGCCACATCTACAGTGTAGTTAGTGCCAGCTACACTGAGAAACCGTGTTTGAGCATCTTTTAGTTCCTGCAAAGGTTAAAACACTGATGTCTCGTAGCTCTGCCCAGCGATTCCTTTCTGTTATATACAGGGAAGAAAGAAACATAAGAGCCCAGACAGATGAGTTGTTTGCCCTTGGTGCCAGCCTTCCTGTGTTTCAGGCGGTGGTGGAAGTAGCATGAAGGAGGTGTGCTGTGGGGGTGGGCAGTCCTGCCACGCGCTCCCGTCACCCAGTTCACTGGTGGTTCATATTGAGGAAGTAGAATTGTGCTGAACATACAAGACACTGTATTTTATAGTCTCTGATGCTCCTACAGAAACAGATATATCTAGCACATTTAACATAAAATTGAACTGTTGATAATACATCAACAGAAATCACAGTCTAGCGGTATCTGCCACAGAGGAAATCAGTCTTATAGATTGGGGCTGGGGGGAGCCGTCCAGTGACCTCCCCATGATGTATGCATCGTTCATTTTTAATGTTGTGATCTGAATGTCTTGACAAACACCTGCTTCTTGTACCTTTTGCTCCCGAGTCACGTGGGCCATGTTGTCAAGTGATGTTGGCCTCTGCACCAGCTAGCCAGCTGCCTTTGCCCTGGCTGCTAAGATCTGGATGGCACTGCTCCCACAAAGCAAGAAAGTGTGTGTGCGGTTGACACCACCTGCTCCTGTCCTTACAGAGCTGCAGAAACTGGAGGGCGGCGGTCGACCTGTGTGGACGCCTGCTCACAGCACACGGACAAGGCTATGGCAAGAACGGGCTGCCCACCAGCCACACCACAGACTCCTTGCAGGTCAGAGCACCTTCTCTTGTGTTGTCACGTGGTTTGTCATCATTTGGGGACATACAGGGGACGGTGGCCTTTCGTGTAAAATGAACAGGATAGGGGTTTCCACATCCTGAACTTGATCTCCACTAGAGGTCAGTGGTCCTTCCTTCCCTAGTTATCTGCATGTTTAACTCCTCCCGAGTGACCTGAGGGTTCAGTCTCCAGCAGGTGTAGAGCTTACCTATTCTAAAATGAGATGTGTGAAAAGAGAGATCTGCATGGAAAGGAACTCCTCCAGTGAGGAATAGCCTTGGAAGTCCTTCAGGGCTCACCCTGTGGAGTTTTCTGCTTCAGTTCCAATGTCACCAGGAGTCCCAGTGTGAACCAAGTCCTCAGACCCTGCACCACTGAAAAGAGCTTCCAGAGGGCTGTCTGTGGAACAGCCTGTGCACTTGGAGAATGGGGCAGTGATACCTCAGCCCCATGCCCTCCGGCCTCCGTGTCTGGAGCCGTACACTGTGGGCATGGTGTCCTAGCATCCTTCCGTGCTTGTCTCTTGTTTGACAAGTCGTGGCCAATGTGACCTTCTCAGAGAAAGTCCTCTCACTCTCCTGACCATGGCAGCTTCCTCAGCCCACACTCAGTGTAGTCTCCCTGTTCTGTGTGTGCCTTCCGTGGCTCGGCATACTTAGGAAGCAAGTGGAGAGGGTTCAGTGTGAGGCCTGTCTGTTGCCCACTGGCCCTGGCAGTGGCTTCCAAGGGTCTCATTTAACTTCTGTTGGGTGTTTAGTTTTGACATACAACAAAAATTTGTGATGTATGTTTCCATCGTGGAGTGAGCAGGCCATTCCAACGTGGACAGTATCTCCTACTTAGTGTGTGATATGAGGCTATTAGTCACCTTGCTAGAGAGTGTGTCTCCTGAACTCTCCTGCCTACCAGTGTCACATCCTTCAGCCAGTACCTCCCCAAACTTACCCGTACCAGAGAAGATCTGTTCAGCTCTGCTGGTGGATTTAAAACCTTGCCTTCTTGCACAGTGAGACCCTGCAGTGTTCGCCTCTCTCTGCCTCAGGTGCTTCACTGAGCATAACGTCTCCCATGTCATCTCCCCCATGACAGGAGTTTCTGTTCTTAGTCCGATGGGTGTTCTACCAAAGGCTATACGCTGTGTCTGTCTGTTTTACCCACCAGTGAGCACAGTGAGCCTCCCTGTCCTGCTACTAAAGTGACACCAGCCTCCAGTTCAAACGCTGTCACTCTAACCTGAGTCCTTCTGTTTCCGCAGTACCTTCCGCATTAATAGCCTCAGGTGCTCACATGCCTGCTCACATGCCGCACAGACTGCCCTCCCAGCCTTTGATCACACCCTTCCCTGTGCCTGCAAGGCCTCTTCAGAGTGGAAGGGCCATCTTCACAGGACCTGTGACGCCCACCCCCGGTGCTTCCCTACTGCTGTGTCTCCACCACCCTCACCATATGGCTTGTTGTCTCTGCTGCTGTGTGTTTCCACAGCCCACACCACACAGTCCCTGTAGTGAGAGGCACTGTTTTCTCTCAGAAGCTGACATGCCGCTCAGGCACACACCTTGTATTATTGAATTAGATTCAGTGGAATGAAATTGTTCACATTGTTGCTGTGGAGCTCAGCAGTGTTTCTGTAAACACTGAGCTGTGCAAATGTGAGGACGGAGTAACCTCAGCCCTGAGTACTGAGGTCAGGCTCCACACGAGGTCTCGAAGATGAAGCTGACGGGGTGACCTTTTGTCCAATCCTGCATTTCAGCTCTGGTTTGTGAGGCTGGCACTGCTGGTGAAGCTGGGTCTTTTCCAGAATGCTGAGATGGAATTTGAACCCTTCGGAAACCTGGACCAGCCAGACCTGTACTATGAGTACTACCCGCACGTGTACCCAGGACGCAGAGGTAAGGCAGTACTGCTCCACGCCTATGTCTTGTGTGTGTTTTGCTCTGCCTTGCTGTGGTTTATACAAAATAGATACCCTGGGTTTTCCTTACCCAATCATGAGAAATTAAAGCAGTAGCCCAGCACAAAGCTTAAAGCTATAAAAGCTCGTGCCGTTTTGTGAACACACTGAAGTACTTGTTGGTGCTCTGAGTCACTGAGAAGCTACCTGGCCAGCACCTGCTAGAACCTGTTGCCCACCGTTCACCAAGTGAACACTGCCATTGTGCCATGGCCTAGCTCAGGTGCACATGTTCCTGAAATAAAAGCAGAGATCCCAGAGACAAGCTCATCTTTCTATGTTGACAGGTGCTGGGAGTCTCTGTTCTAAATTTATTTTAAAATTTGGTTCTAGCAACCGAGGGCATCACAGTTTCCACCGCTGTTTGGAAACACCAGGCCATAGCGAGGGCTGTGCTAGGACAGGGCAGAGTGAGGCTGGGGAGGAAAGGCAATCTCTGAAGCCTTGTGTCCGGGGGTGGTGGTTTGGGTGAGAATGCGTGTCCCCAGTTGATGGAACTGTTTGGGAGAGGTTAGCGGAGTGGGCTTGTTGGAGGAGGGGTGTCCCTGGAAGTGGGCTTTGAGGCTTCAGCCTCCAGTGCTTCCCAGTGTGCTCTCTGCCTCGTGGTCATCCATCGAGATGGGAGCTCTCAGCTGTTGCTTTGCTCCACTGTCGTGGACTGTCCCTCTGAAGTCGTAAGCCAAGTTAATCACTTCCTTTCATAAGTGGCCTCAGTCACGGTGCCTCATCACAGCCATAGAGAGCTATGACAGAGGTACAGGGCCGCCGTGGCACAGGGAGGAGGTCTTCTGAGCAGCTTGGAACTGGCTCCTTGGACCCGAGCTCTTCACTTGCACCTGCCTGAACAAGGCTGGCTCCCAGGGTGTTGGTGTGCTCCAACACCCTCACTCACAAAGCAGGGTGGGGAATCCTCGCCTGAGTGTGGAGGATTGTGTAAGCATGTCCTGTGTAAGCAGCTGTACCGCAGCTGGCACAGCAGGCTTGCACCTGCTGTTCTGTGCTGTTGTGAGTTCACGACTGGCACTTGCCATCTTCCCGCAAGGCTGGTGGGCAGCATTTGCTGTGCACCCCAGCAGCTCTACACAGAGCAGCCCTGGGTGTCAGGAAATGACTGGCAGTATTAGGCAGAAATTAGGCAGGACCGAGGGTGTAAAGACCAGGGTGGTGACAAGTGCTCAAACCTTAAATTCACATCGGCATCTTGGTTGTTAGGTGGCAAATACATCAAGAAGGCTGGGTGAATAAAGTGTTTGGCTTGTTTTAAGCCCAGATCCTGAGGCTTTGAAGGGATGTGAGAAGAATGGCGAAGGTGGGTCTGTGGGCCTATTCTATCCCCCTTTACCTTTCACAAAATAGAGCTAGGAGGAGCTCACCCTTGTTAACCCAAGTGACAGCAGAATCCAAAGTGGGCTCTTAACTGTATAGTCCAGGCTAAGCTAGGAGTGTTGCTTCTGACTAGAGGAAGATACCTAAACTGGAGCTTAAATCAAGCCCTTATCTGAAGTGGGTTTGTGAGTCAGAGAAAGTGAACCAGTTGATAAAACACCATGACCGAGGCAACTTATAAAAGAAAGGGTTTACATAGGCTTACGGTTCCCGAGAGTTAGATGGTGATGCTAGAGCACCACGGTAGGCAGCTGGAACAGCAGCTGAGAGTTCTCATCTAGATCCACAGAGCAAGGCAAAGAGAGCCTTTGAAACCTCAGAGCCCACTCCCACTGACACCCCTCCTCCAATAAGGCCACACCTCCTAATCCTTCCCAAACAGTTCCACCAACCGGGGCCAGGCATTCTAATACAGGAGACTGTGAGGCCATTCTCATTCACACCACCACACCATACTTCCTTCACTGCTGTGTTAAAATCCCTGGAAAAAGCAACTTGCAGGAGGATAGGATATTTTGACTCAGCATTTCAGAAGGGACACAGTCCATCCTGGAGGGGAAGGTAGGGTGTGTGAGGCAGCTGGTCACATCTCAGCTGCAGTCTGTGTGCCCAGAGAGATGAATGGGATGTTGGTGCTCTGCTCAGTCTCTTTGAATTTATTCCTGGACCCAGCCCATGGGTCCTCCCACATTAGTTAAACATCTCTGGAGATGTCTTCACAGATGGGCCCAGAGGTGTGTCTCCTACATGATTCCAAATCCAGTCAGGTCGTTAATGAAGATGAGTCATCACACATCGTTCAAAAGGAGGAGTGACCCCTGTCGTGTACAGATAGCTCTGACAAGTTAAAGACAACAGTGTGTTTGGAAGCTGGGGGGAGAAGAGTTATAACTAGTCCATTTTGCTTGATAGCTCTGATCATCAGGAAATAGCCAATTTTTCTCATGAAGAATAGCTGGTTTCCTTCAGCGTAAGAACTGTTTCCTCAACCCACACCTCACAGGCAGAGGCTGGTCCCACCTCTGCTGCACTCTACCTTGGTCTCAGGGTTAACAGCTAGTTTTGATTAGGTTTTGTCCGTGACTGACAAAGCAGAGAACATGAACCACGGGGGCTCATCTCTCAGTGGCACCAAGTTCCCAAGCCGGTAAGCACATAGCTTCACGAAGGGTCTGGGCTCTTCCTGGTGACATTCACGCGAAGTACAGATGCAGAATTACTATTTGCTATCAGTGGATTCTGAGAACTTGACAGGTGTTAGAGAACCATCTAAAAAGCAGGTGTTTCCTGAGGAAGTGATGAAAAGCTCAGCTCCCAGCGGCTTCTGACCACCTCTATCCTGCTGTTCAGCATCGTCAGGTCTCTTCCTCAGGACTGCAGGACACACACACACACACACACACACACACACACACACACACACACACCCCGCTGTGGGGACTTTCCAAGGAGCAAGCTTCCTTGAAGGATAGCAGCAGCTGTTTAAGTCCAGGTGTAGAGCCGCCCATTGTCACTGTACAGTCTGAGGCCATGTTCTGCAGCTGTGCAGGCTGAAGAGCATGCAGATATGCAGCCTATAGAGCATGCAGGTGTGCAGACCATAGAGCATGCAGATATGCACCTGTAGAGCATGCAGATATGTAGCCTGTAGAGCATGCAGCCTGAAGATATGTAGATATGTAGCCTGAAGGGCATGTAGATATGTAGCCTGAAGGGTTTGTAGATGTGCAGCCTGAAGAGCATGCAGGTGTGCAGCCTGTAGAGCATGCAGGTGTGCAGCCTGTAGAGCATGCAGATATGCAGATATGTAGCCTGAAGGGCATGTAGATATGTAGCCTGAAGGGCATGCAGGTATGTAGCCTGTAGATCACACAGATGATATGCAGCCTATAGAGCATGCAGGTGTGCAGCCCATAGAGCATGCAGATGTGCAGGCTGAGGAGCATGCAGATGTGTAGCCTGTAGAGCATGCAGATATATAGCCTGTAGAG
Organism: Peromyscus eremicus; assembly: GCF_949786415.1. Classification (NCBI taxonomy): domain Eukaryota; kingdom Metazoa; phylum Chordata; class Mammalia; order Rodentia; family Cricetidae; genus Peromyscus; species Peromyscus eremicus. The sequence continues at coordinate 40,677,874 of NC_081437.1, read as the reverse complement.
CATGCAGGTGTGCAGCATGTAGAGCATGCAGATGTGCAGCCTGTAGAGCATGCAGGTGTGCAGCCTGTAGAGCATGCAGATGTGCAGCCTATATTCTGTTTCTGTCTGAAATTAAATGGCACCCGGATGTGGATGAAGGGAAGACGGGAGCTGTGCATCATTAAGCAGCTAATTCAGATTATGAAATGGACATAAATCACACGTGCTGGAATGTTAACATGCATCCACAGTGATAGGCTGGACGCTGGCTAATGCCTCTTATCATTTTGTGGCATAACAAGCATAAATGTAAGAATTTGATTCATTCATTTCATTTTAGCTCACAATATATAAGCAAAGCAAATCATTAAAATGTGCTTTTAAAAGGAGGTTATAGTAATACAAACAAATAAATAACTTTTATGAACAAGCTTTAATATATTTCATTTAAGATTGGGCATAATTTGTACCCCTTCAGGATATTCATAACAAGACTTGATGAATTGTCTGTGAAGCTGATAAAGTTGAGATTTTTGTTTTTCATTCACAAAAGGGACAGTGCTGTGTTTGATGTATTTCTCGGACAGTTTAGCAGTTTCTGTCCAATGTTCAGCTGCTCCTCAAGCCCAGTTAGCTTTGTCCGTGAACCTCAGTTCCAGCTGGTTCAAGCAGAGCAGCCCCAGTGCCCCAGCACTCCGCCCTCTGCCTTCTGGTCCTGCTCTGCTACCACACTCACGGCTCTCTCCTGCCAAGGCTGCATGTGCCTCCCCAGCACTGAGGCCCCACGACTCTCATTACCAGTCCTGCCCTCTCCTAAAATCCCTCCAACCAGGAACTTCCATACTTCCAGATCTGGAACATGCTTGCTCTCTGTGTCAGGAGCCTGTCTCCCTTGGTTTCCCAGTTTCCTTCCTAGGAGGAGAGAAGCATCTATCCCTCCTCCTAAGGTCCCAAAGACACAAGAGTCGCACTCCCACCACAGTTCACTATGGGGACCAGTGAGTTTACTGCAGTTCTTACAGAGCATGGGTGAGGGGTTACCTACGAGGGTATGGGTGCTCCTCCACTCAACCCAGCCGGGATAAGGGCTTCCCCACAGCTGCATAGATGGAGCTCCTCCTCTAGCCCTCCCTGGCCTACATACTCTAGCCCTTCCCGAAGTTGTGTGCATTTAAGGCAGAGGTTTATATAACGTGTAGTAGGGAATGGTTGGATAGTTGAGGAAGGGTCTCCTGACCTCATCCCTTCATGGTGGGTGTGAACAGTCAACAGGCCCAACTAGGAAGATCCTTTTTCAAGAGGATGCGGCCAACTCCCCAAGACGGTGATCGCTTGACTCACAGCACAGTCACAACACACCTGTGTCTTTAAGATGAACTGTTAGCCTCTTCTCAGTGTGAGGTTCCTACAAAGACTAGAGAAGGCATCACTGCATGATTCTCTGTGTGAACATCCATGGTTTTCTCCAAAGTCTGAATTAAAAGTGGTTTTGCTAAAACCTATTGTGCCTGAGTTTTCAGTTCAGTAAGAGACCAGATTACACTGTCAGAACAGCCCCCGTCCTCTGTTCCCTGCAGCAGCGACATGTGGATTTCTTCCCCCACTCACGTCAGAATCTTGGCTGGACTGTGACCTGCTGACCTGCAGTCCCACCTGTTGTCCTCAGTCTCTCCTTCTGACCCCTGTTCTGAGGGGCTTCTCCCTCAGGGGCTCACTCTCACACAGGCTCCTGTTGCCGGTTTACTGGTGTTCTTTTGTGTAGTAGGCATTTAATCCTTTGTTAGGAATTTTAAAGGTAGTTTCTCTGACTCAATCAAGGATTGTTTTTAAGTCTGCAGAAGGGTAGTCCGATTTCAAAGGGCCAACCTGGCCTTCTTATTTGGCAGCATCTCCTGGTAACTCCAGATACACTGTACCTAGGATATCATATCCACAGATATCCTGGCTGCGCTAATGGGATCAGAGTAGCAATTGAAGCACATAGAGGCATGTACCAGAGAACTTTCTGGAATATATTCTTAACTGAGCCACAGCACACTGCTGCCCTGGCCATCAGCTGGACGTTGACGCAGCTCTGAGTACTTGAACAGTGCTCCCCAAGGGCTGTGGAGAGCTGCCGGCAGCTGCATGGGGTGCCGTGCTCTGTTTATGTGGAGGCGTGCCGTGCTCCCACTCCTCAGGGTACACTTACCACAGTCTCATCTCCAGCGAAAGGAAACAGAAAGCACAGTTAGCCTAGCACATATTCCTGTGGAATCTTCTGCCTCAGAATGTTTGACCCCAGAGTCAGACAGTCCTGTGATCACACACATCCCACACACATCTCACCTATCTATCCCCTGCCACTTCTATACTCCCAGGGGGTGTCCTAGGAAACTGCTACCCTCATCCCCACCCCTAGCAGAGAGGAATGAAGTGAAGGGGTCAGGTTATGTCCTGGAGCACTATGGATTGTTTTAGTTTTGTCTGTTTGTATGTAATGTTCAGAACAGAACTGCTGCTCTTAGGGACTTAAAATCCGTCTCCAAAACCTGTCCACTTTGCTGTGGGATGTTTTGTATGGCAAAAGTGTTGCTGATTAGTCAGTAAATAAAACACTGATTGGCCATTGGCTAGGCAGGAAGTATAGGCGGGACAAGGAGGAGAATAAAGCTGGGAAGTGGAAGGCTGAGTCAGAGAGAGACACTGCCAGCCGCCACCATGACAAGCTGCATGTGAAGATGCCAGTAAGCCACGAGCCATGTGGCAAGGTATAGATTTATGGAAATGAATTAATTTAAGCTGTAAGAACAGTTAGCAAGAAGCCTGCCACGGCCATACAGTTTGTAACCAATATAAGTCTCTGTGCTTACTTGGTTGGGTCTGAGCGGTTGTGGGACTGGCAGGTGAGAGAGATTTGTCCTGACTGTGGGCCAGGCAGGAAAATTCTAGCTACACCACTTGCTTTGCTTTGAAGAACCTTCCTTGTGCCTGGAGTGGCCTTCTGGTTCTTACTTATCTTAATTAAATTGGTTTTTGCTTTGTGATCTACTAAAGCTGGATTTGTATTCAAGTGTTGCATCCCTGGATGGTATCAGAGGTTGTTCACTGAAGTTTTGCAGTAACATTGTGTGCTGGTCCGGTGCAGCACGTGGGCATGGTTGTAATGATGGCCTGTTGCTGACTCTCAATCAGCAGTTGGTCATAGTTTCCAGTGAGCTCACTCTGTGTATGCATTTGCTGTATTTCTATCTTCCAAGAAGTGAAATGCCCATATACCACCATCTTCATTCTGTCCAGAGCACCCTTCCATGGGAAGGCATGAGTTTGGGGTTTTCATAGTACTGCAAAACAGTCCCTTCCCATTCAGTGCACTGGAGCATATGAGGCAGAAGATCTCTCTCCAGAAAGAAAACACATTTTGATGATCTTCAGTGCATCAGTGCAGTGCCCCTGACGGGCTCAGGTCTGTGTGTTTAGTTAAGGTTACAGCAGCTGCAGAGCCTCGATTCAGAACTTAGTCCTGGTAGATCACCTGTGCATAAACTGAACCAGATGTACTTGAATCAACGGAGAGCTAAGTGTCTGTCCGCCCCCCGAAACTGTCTGTTCCTCTAAAACTCTCGCCTAGTCTTCCCCTGCTCCCTCCAACATCTGCAGCTCACAAGTCTTGTGCTCGGGCTAAATTCTGAAACTCTATATCCACACAAAACCTCACATGGCAGCTCAGAATTAAATGTGCAGCATAATATTGCAAACATCTGGGATTTCATTTTCACTGCAAAATCAGTTCACCTCCCACAGCTAACATGCTGTGCTGAAGTTAGATTTAAATTTATAGTTCACATTCCTCTGCCTGAACTCCAGAGCACCAAGGAAGGATGCCCTCTTCCTGCTTCCTACAGCCTGAGGGGGAAGGATGCCCTCTTCCTGCTTCCTACAGCCTGAGGGGGAAGGATGCCCTCTTCCTGCTTTTCCTACAGCCTGAGGGGGAAAGGATGCCCCCTTCCTGCTTCCTACAGCCTGAGGGGGAAGGATGCCCTCTTCCTGCTTCCTACAGCCTGAGGGGGAAGGATGCCCTCTTCCTGCTTCCTACAGCCTGAGGGGGAAGGATTCCCTCTTCTTGCTTCCCACAACTAAAGGAGGAAAGATACCCTCTTCCTGCTTCCCGCAGCAGAAGGAAGAAGGATGCCCTCTTCCTGCTTCCTACAGCCTGAGGGGGAAGGATGCCCTCTTCTTGCTTCCCACAACTAAAGGAGGAAAGATACCCTCTTCCTGCTTCCCGCAGCAGAAAGAAGGATGCTCTCTTCCTGCTTCCCACAGCTGGAGGAGGAGCCTGTTGGTGACTCATCATTTTCATTAAATTTTGCACTAGAACAAACTATTGAGGTCATGAAAACTCACTCTGAGGTTTCATTGCTACCACTAGCCCACCCCAGTGAAGGCTTGATTTTACTCCAACACTTGCTCCAGTTGAGAAGCCAGTAAGCTGCAGCTGGATCAATACCTGGGTTGGGTGATCTCGTCCATACATATCATCACCCTATCTCCATCTAGAAACTGTGATTGATGTGGGATTTTTTGCGTGTACAAATGCAGCATTGGGTGGAAGATGACCGCAGAACGTTGAGAGTAGTGCTGTGTCCTCGGACACTGACACACTGCAGCCTGTAGAGCCTCACCCTGTCCCAGGCGTTTCTGAGAAATGCGTAGCACAGAAGCTCGTGGGACCCCATTCTCTGAGCCCGGGATGGAGAGGTGTCCTTGCTGAGCTGTCTGGCCCCTTTTTGACATCCCCAGGAGCACCTCCAGAACTTCCTTCTTTAATGACCAGGATGGAGAGGACCCCTCACTGAGCTATCCGCTCCCCCACCCCCGCCATTGCCAGGAGCACCTCCAGAACGGCCGCTTTATCTGCAGCCCTCCCTGCTGGGAAACCCAAGCTAACCCCATCTTAGTCACTGTTCTACTGCCGTGAAGAGACACCATGACCAAGACAACTCTTATGAAAAGAAAGCGTTCAGTCGGGGGCTTGTCTGCAGTTTCAGAGGGTTATTCCATTATCGTGGCGAGGAGCATGACTCTCTCATGAGATCAGGGTATCAGGGTAGGTGCTGACACAGTAGCTCAGAGGTATATCCTGATCCATAGGCAGAGAGAGAGAGAGAGGGCGAGCCTGGCTTGGGCTTTTGCAGTGTCAAAGTCTACCCCCAGTGACTCACTTCCTTCAACAAGGCCATGCTTCCTAATCCTTGTAATCCTTTAAAACAATTCCACTTCCTGGCTACTAAACATTCAAATATATGAGTCTACAGGGGGCATTCTTTTTGTTGTTGTTCTTTGGTTTTTTGAGACAGGGTTCCTCTGCGTAACCGCCCTAGCTGTCCTGGAACTCCCACTCTGTAGACCAAGCTAGCTTCGAACTCACAGAGGGGGCCATTCTCATTCAAACCGTCACACCCACCCTCCGCCTAGCCTGCTGCAGTAAAGTATCATGTGGCTTTCGATGGTGGTCATTTGGTATCTCTTACTGAATTCATTTGTGAGAATCTTCATGGTTGCTGCAGAGCTGTGGCAGTAGTGGTAACATCGGGTCTTCTTTGTAATAGGCTAGATATGCATTGGTAAGAAAACCAGCTTGTATTTTACAGCTAGACTAAAACATAAAGGGCTTTTGTCCTTGGTTCCACTGGAGCACCTGTGTGCTGGCTGCTATTTTTGTCAGCTAGGCCACCTAGAGTCACTTGGGAATGAGGGAACCTCAGTTGAGAAAATGTTCCTATCATATTGATTGATTGATGCTTGATGTGGGAGGACCCAACTCACAATGGCTGGTGCCACCCGTGGGCAGGTGATTCTGGATGGCATAAGAAACAAGCTGAGCAGTCTATGAGAAGCAAGCCAGTAAGCAGCACTCTTAAAAAAAAAAAAAAAAAAAAAAAAAAAAAAAAAAAAAAAAAAAAAACCTTTCTTTTTATTTATTCTTTGTGCCTTTCACATCAGGCATCTCCATCCCATTCATTTCCCGTCCCTTTGTATCTGCCCTCTGCACTTGCAGCCCCCCCCAAATAAAATAAAATAAAACTTAAGGAAAAAAATCTCATCATGGAAGCTGTAGTGTGACACAGTGAGTCACACTGTAAACCCTTTTATCCATATATTTTTACTTGCAAGTGTTCGTTGCAAAGAGTCATTAGTCTGGTTTGAGGCCTCTGGTTTCTGCTACATTATTAATGCTGGGCCCTCACTGGGACTCCTCTTGGATATCCTGTTGTTGCCCTGTGTCATGGAAATCCTGCAGCTTTGGGTCTGCAGACCAGCTCCTTCATGTGCTCCAGCAGATCATAGATGGAGTGGATGTTGGAGTGGGTCAACTCATAACCCTGGCTCTGGGACTGGATAGTTGCAGGGTTGGTCAGCCCCCCAGCTCTCCTGTCCTCACCACCAGGGTGAACTCTCCAGCATTGCCCTGACTAGTTCACCCTATACAGCAGGGAGCAAGGGGCGGGGCCATTTCTCCTGCTTTCACATCCTCAGGGTCGGCTCTCCCACACCTACACCTTCAGGGCCAGCTCTACTGTGTTGTCCAGACGAGGTATAGGGGCCACTCTCCAGAGTGCTGCAGCTGGTGAGGGGCAGGAACAGCTCTCCCGCTCTTGTGACCTCAGAGCCAGCTCTCCCACTGGCCACAGGCAGTGAGAGGCAGGTGGAGGGGTACATCTCTTCCCCACCCACCCCACCATATGGCAGGTGAGGGGCAGGTCCAGATCTCCCATGCTCACATTCTTGGGGTGGTTCACCTGCACCCCAGTCAAGAGGGTCAGCTCTACTGTGCTGCCCAGGTTAGGTGTAAGAAACACTCTTCCACAGCCTCTGTGTCAGCCTTTGCCTCCAGATTTCCTGCCCTGAGTTTCCTGGATGATGAACTACAAGCTGTAAGATGAAATAAACCCTTTTCTTTCCCCCAAGTTACTTTTGGTCGTGGTGTTTCATCACAATGATACACAGAAACTGTAACTCAGACAGCCTGCAAATGCCCCCTTTGTATAGTCAGAAAACACACACCTTCATAGCAAGCTCATTATCTCATTTCTGATTTCTACTCTAGGCTCCATGGTCCCATTTTCAATGCGCATTCTGCACGCTGAACTGCAGCAGTATCTGGGGAACCCACAGGAGTCCCTGGACCGACTACATAGGGTCAAGACCGTCTGCAGCAAGGTAACTGTCATGACATTCAGTCTGCTTTGTCTCAGCACTCACAGCACGCCATTCTCCACCTCCCAGGGACACCATCTCACTCCTTCCTCACACACAAGGTCCTAGAACAGTGTGACCATGGTGTTCATGCCCAAGCCCCTTTTCTTATTCACAGCAGACACATTCTCACTGGAAATCACTGCCCAGCCTCCCGGAGAGAGCCAGGCCACTGCTGTGCCAAGCAGAGCACTGTAGCCGTGTGGGATCTTCAGAATGACCCTAGGCAGTGACAGCCATCGTTCACAGGGCCAATGCCAAAGACCAGAAAGCTGTGGGGCTTGTCTAGTTGTTCCCAACTGCAGAGTAATTTTTGCATCAACAGAACCTTGACTGTGGTTCCCATTGTGTGACTTATGGAAAAGTTTGGAGCTTAACGGCTTTGTTGTCCACATGTGGGAAACCCTTTGCTCAGAAGCTTCACCTTGGGTTGGGAATGGCATTGTTCTCCAGCCCTCCTCACGGTGGTCCTTGTGGGACCTGTCAGCAAGGGCAGCGTGGTGTAATTGCTGAGAAAAGTATGGCCACATTTCTTAAGTCTCTCCTCACTTCCTGGCTTTTCTTATAAACTGTTGTGGTGTTCCGGGGTCATGACCATGGTCTCCTTGCAGAGTGCGGAGTGACAAGAGCCCCGCCAGGCTGTGCAGAGACGTCCTCACTAGAGCGTAGACAGGGACTCAGGCGCTCAGCCCCCTGGCTCCGTATCCACTTCACTGTTCATGCCATAGAGCTCTGCAGGGTGTCATGTGTAACCCCAGGACTCGGGAGACTGAGGTGGGCAGAGCACAAGTTCTAAACCAGGTGATGCTGTATATGAGAACACTGTCCAAAAAAACAACCAAAAGCCGGACCCGCTTGCTTGCCTACACTTAACCAACTCTTTCCTCGTGGTAACTCTTCTTATATCGTTAGCACAGTCAAAGCAAGCATGGTGACGCTCACCTGTAGTGTCCATACTCAGGGTCTGGAAAGAAAGAGGCTAAGGCAGGAGGATTGCAAAGTCAAAGCCAGCCTTGACTACATAGCAAAACCCTATCTCAAAACCACAGACTTGGGGCTGTTGAGATATCTGAGCAGGTAAGGGCGCTTGCCATGAAGCCCAACAGCCTGGTCACCAAAGCAGAGAGGGGAATGGACAGTCTGTGTGTGTTCAGTGTGCCTGTCAGGGCCATGTTCTTATGTGGCAACCAGTTTTATCAGGGTGTCGCTTACTTTCCACAGAGGAGTCCGGTGTTGGTTGTAACTTTTGTCTTTGAGTCGTTTGGTGAATTCGCATGTTCGGTTTAAATGGAATCAAGTGTGCCCTGCTGCAGTGACTCCGAAGTCCATGGCTGTCACTGTCTGCAGATGTCTTCTGCTTTCTACACCTCTCTCTCTGGTTCTGCAGGCTGTCTGCGCCTCCGGGTCTCACCAGAGCTTTGCAAGCCAAATGGGAAAGAGCCCACTCCATAGACATTCCTAAGAGCCATTTGCATAAATAGGTGTAATCCATAAACAGTAAGGTCCAATTAGCTTGAGATTAATTTCATTTGCCAATACAGATGAACCACCCCCGCCCCGAAATCCCAGGTAGATTTGGCTTTGGGGCACCAGGTGGATAGGCTTCCTTAGCTGCAGCTGGAGTCAGCAGCAGATGAGGCCCTGTCTCCTGCACCCTGAAAAAGAATCGCGTGGGATGTGAGTGTGGCCCGCTTCTCTACTGACGGCTGACGAGACAGCGTGAGAGCTCTGTTCCAGGCAGGGTTGGTGCTTTTGCTAAAAGGGGTTTCTGACAGATGGCTCACTTGGGTCTGCTGCTTTACAGCAGACAAAGTTAGAAATGGAGGACAACAGCCACCACTGTCCTCTCCCTGTGAGCTCAGGGCCCGTCAGCACCCTGGTGGCGTCTGCCCGCTGCAGATGCTTTCCTTGCTCCACTTTCCGCCGCTCCTGCAGAGAGCAAATTAACTGTGAGTCAGTCAGAGGAGATAGGGCACACAGCAAGTAGAGAGTGAGGACTGCTTCATCCATCCAGGCTGCAGGCACACTCCCTGCCCCCCAGGCTCACACTCAGCACCACCACCACCACCCCCACCCCCCACCCCCCCCCCCCGTTTCATGCCTCCCTTCAAGTGGGTTTGCAGGACCGATGCCCTGATGAGGCTCACAGTGGAAATGTGTTGTAGAATATCATTTTAAGGTGTGTTACTTTTGTTTATGTTGCGTTTGTTTAACTCTGTGAGGCTGTGTTACTGTGCCTGTCAAAAACACCTGACTGATCTAATAAAGAGCTGAACAGCCAATAGCAAGGCAGGAGAGAGAGAGAGAGGTGGGGTTGTCAGGCAGCAGGAATATATAGAAGGAGAAATCTGGGAGGAGAAGAGAAGAGATGGAGGAGTGAGGGAACAAGGAGCCAGGGAAGGAGGAGGAATCAGGGGCCAGCCACCCAGCTATACAGCCAGCCCCAGAATAAGAGTAAGTTTTACAGAAGAAAAAGAACAAACAAAGTCCAGAGACAAAAGAGAGACTGGATAAGTTAAGGAAAGCTGGCTAGAAATAAGCCAAGCTAAGGCTGGGAATTCATAATTGAGAATAAGTCTCTGTGTGTGATTTATTTGGGAGCTGGGTGGCGGGCCCCCCAAAAGAGCTAAAACATAACCAACAACAGAATGTAGTTCAGAAACCTCTGAATGGCACCATTATAAATCCCAGGACATGGACAATTAAAGCCACTGGACACTGCCACACCAGGATGGAATCTTGGTACACCAAGCATGGGCCCCGAGACTGAAAAGTGACGCACAGGCTTTCCGGCTAGGAAAATGTCCTCCATTCAGCCCCTGTGCCTTCCTTTTCCCAGCACAAACATTCCCTCAATCTGATGTGAGTGGAAAGAAAAGCACACCTCCCCTTCTGTTAAGATGTAAAGGTCCTAGAGGCATCAATTGTGAGAGCGCTTTGGAGTCTCACTGACTGGGTGGGAACATCCAGCTGTCCATCCTGACCAGCCCTGGCCTGCTGTGCTGAGCGATGAGGCTAGTGACCTGGACTAGTGACCGCTCAGTGCTGGAGTAGTGGATGCTCCATGTGTAATTCAAGTGCCCAGGAACAACCTGAGACCCCTCTTCCCTGTGGGAAGCCTACATTCCAAAGGCCCCAAGGTGCCAATGGTAAAGGCAGGAAGGCCTCCCTGTTAGTCAGAACCGAGGTGTATGTAGCAAGTTTAGACACCTGCTGAGGCCCCTCCTCAGGTAACTGTAAAACTCAAAGCAGGGACCTGGGTCCATTCAGTATATGTAAGTTGCAGGTTGCCTTTTTAAATCCTGTGGCAGTCAGGTGGTAGTAGCTGTAAACAGATTCAAGCAGGGTGCCAAAGTCATTCCAAGCATCATTTCCCCTGGGACACACAGCTTTCCTGTGCTGTGGGTGTGTAGGGATAGTTGTCTGCATTGTGGGCATGGAGTGTCACCAAGATCCAGGCTGTGTCCAGGGGATCTGGAAGAACCCCTGTGCTTTAATGGCCTCCTCATCAGAGAGACAGCCAAGTCAGGAGCCCTTTCTTCCAGCCCCATGCTTCTCCTTCGTTGCTTCCTCCTGATGCTTGCCCACTCAGTTCCGAGTTCCTCTTCCCGTGACTGAAGTTGATTGCAGTGGTGAGCTGGTGAGACACCCAGCGAGGGGTACATTTTAGGATGTGCCGATTGAATGAACTGAAATTCCAAAGTGTCTCAGCTCACTGCTCCTCCTGGGAAGAAGCCCTAAATTGAAATCTGTGCAAGGTAACCTTGACTCAGCTGCACGTTTGTGATCAGCTGCCGCCTAGCAGATTACTGTATGGCTTAAAGCACTTTTTCATTTTTGATTAGTGGGTTAATTGTACCTGTTGATAGGTTAGGGCACTGTATTTCCATGCATGCAGATGTCGCCTCCGTTATCAGCCCTTTGCCCACCTCTGACACTCGTACACTCAGATCTGTCTCTGACTTCCACCTGGGGAGTTAACAGGCCATGCTGCCCACCAGTTCCGTCGATGTTGCTGCAGGAGACAGAATTCCATTCTCTCCTGAACACCACTCAGCTGTGTGAAGATGCCACGTGACCTGTGGGTGGGCAGAGCCGTAGGAATGTGGTGCCTGTGGGGCAAACAGGTTCCATTCCCGTTGGCTGTAGAATTGTCATTCATTACCACTCTACCGAAAATGAAGGAGACAGAAACTTCAAGGAAACAAGCCTATTCAAGGTCAGCCCTGAGGGAAGCCAGAGACTCTTCAGATCTGTCAACGGGTGGGTCTGGGCTGCAAGTGCCAATGCTGGAGGGGGTGTTCTCTCCAGAGGCCTTTTCCTCCAAAACGGTCTCCTGGATCCTGGTCTGAAGCCAGCATCTGCATTTGCTCCTCAGGTCAAGACAGTTACTTCTCTGTGAGTTGGTTCTTATGAACTAAGGGGAATGGGGGTCCTTACAGAGTCGGTAAATGAGGAGAGAACAGATGTGGAGGGGAGGTAAAAGGAAGTGAAATGAGGGGAAGGGGAGGAGACAGGCAAGTCCCCGAAGCCACTCCTTCAAAGCAAGCTTGTCATTCTGGACATTTCCGTCCGCGCTGGTCAGTCTGGCAGTTCTGTTGTCAGGCTTTTTAGAAGACTCCCACTCTTGTTTTTCACAGTGATTGTGATAATGGATTTAGGGCAGGGACCCATCTTGGGAAGCTGCTTAAAGAAACCAGTGATAAAATCAGAAAAGGAGCCTTCTTTAACCCGGTGACCACACCAGGAAGAGCAGAGCCCATGGCCTAAGTCTGTCTTCAAAGTGGCCCCAGTGTTGGCAGCACAGAGAAGCCAGGGCAAGCACGTGATTCCATACCAGCAGCCTGTGTGGTCTGTGGCTGCGGTCCACTTGGTATCGCATGGGACCAGAGTCTCCGGATTCACCATGTATTGCTTTAGATTGACACCAAAACCATCCCCTGCCGCAGGGGGACTTTCAGTCCTTTGTCTGAAGTTCATCCAGGGGAATGTCACTCCATTTCCTCCTGGTCTGCAAGGCAGTAACAGCTTGGTGATGTCACCGAACCCACAGGTTTTCTGTCTGGACCACCTCCAGGGCGGTTCTCATTCCAAGTGTGATGGATGGCTCCACTGGGCCTGGAGTGGGCTGCAGGCAGCTCCCTCACACTGTCAGGTGTTGCTGTATGTTCATAAGAGCGTACACACACACACACACACACACACACACACACACACACACACACACACACACACACGCTCCTTGCTTGCATGTCCTCATTTGGCACCTGACCCCCTGCCAGAAAGGAAGAAGCCCAGAGCATGACCTGTCTTGGAGGTCCCAGCGTCACCTCCACCTGTTTCTGGTTGTTAAGAGTCACAAAGTCCAGCCCTTGAATTCTGTGCACGGAAGTGAGAAAGTGTTCTGTGTTTTAAGTATTACACCTTGGCAAGTTCGCTGGGATCTGCTGTTCTTAAGGATGAAGAGGTCCTTGGCATACTTGGGGGGAACCCTGCCCTCCATTTCTTCTCCCTGACAGTTCCTGGTGTGAGCTCATGACTCCAGGAGGAGCCTAGGGTCGGGTGTTTGGAGAAACCACTCCCCACAGGCCTCAGTGCAGTCCACAGCTCTCGCCTTCCTTCACGGCATCTCGCACAGCTTGCTGAGAAAGCTCCCAGAAGTTTCAGAGACCCACTTACTATTTAGCAGTCAGCAAGTGTTAACCTCATTGCTCCCAGATCACACATCTCCAAACCTTTTCTGTTTGTTGCAGGGACAGAGGCAAAAAAAAAGACCACAGGAAAAATCTGAGGCAGTGGAGCAGTTTTTATTTTTTTAATTTCTTGTTGTGGCTTTGTGTAATTAATTTTCCCTTGGCACTTTTAAAGTTTACAAAACACTACAAGTAACATTCTCCATGGTGCCCTGTGTAGTCTGTAATGCAGGCGAGAAAAGTGTGTTGGGGCTTCCAGATAAGGAAATAGAAATTAGAGATGATAAGCTTAAGTCATCCTGAACCTTGAAGCAGCGTCCTCATGTGCCCAGTCACCGCTGTGACTGTGCCTCGCTCTGACAGGGCGTGAAGGGCTGGTGGACGAGGAGCTGTCTGTGTTCTCAACTGACAGTACCGATCTGTAGAACGTGACTCCCTGTAGTTTACAGACAGCTTCCTGAGGTGAGAGTGGGGTGTGCAGCCCTTTCCTCACAGACACCCCATTTGCCCACGTGGACACCCTTCACATTCTCCTTGTTACTTTGTCCTGTCACTGTCCTTGATGGCCATTCTGCCCTGTGCAGTGCGTGGTCTTATGTGATCACTAAATCTCAGGTCACTCTGCCATGTGGCGCCTGGTCCTGTGAGGTCACTGTCCGACCCGTGCTGTCATTTTTCCTCGCATAGTAAGTGGGCCCGTGTGATCACTGTGCCCTGTGCTTTGCACTGCTCCTCTGTCTCCTCTGCCCCAGACCCTCCTCATCTTTGATGGGGACTTTGAGATCCACAGCCCACCAATGTCTTTCCCTCACCTGTTCCTACAGATGATTAACAGCTTACACTTCTCAAAGCCACATGATGTTCCTGTCCCCAAGGTGACCCATCCAAAAATCTCAAACCTGCTCTCCCTTGGCCCTGCTGACTGCTTTCTCTTGCCAGCCCCCAACGGGAGACTGAGCTGCAGATAGAGGGCTGTGACACCTCTTTTCTGAGTCTAGTCCTCCAGCTGCTCTAGGCTGTCTTGGCACCGTCCTCAGGCTGGAGCTCTGTCCTCCGCTTTCTCAGTTCCCATCAACAGGGAGCACTCGGGTGTCTGTCACTGGCTCCTGGGCCTCGGGCTCCTTGTCTCTGCAATGGCAGATTGCAGGCCCGAGGCTGTATCTCTGAAGGACGGTGGAGCCCAGACCTGCCCACATGGCCAAGATAACACCCAGATACCTGAACACAGCCCCTCCCACCCCTCCCGGGGCAGTACTGCCCCATCCCCTGTACATGGCACCCAAGGGACCTCCTATGAGCATCACCTGTGTGTGTCTCCCCGGGTTCTGACCACGTGCCAGCAGGGCCTCAGCTGGGGACTGCTCTGCCCTCAAAGAATCTTATAAGTCATTAACTCCTTACAAAGTGCTGTCTCAGAACAGAGTTCAGCCAGGTATGGTACGCAGCAAAGTCTTAACTACTTGGGGGCTGAGGGAGGAGAAACACTTGAACCCATGAGTTCAAAACCAGCCCAGGCCATGTTGTGAGACCTGTTATGAGAGGAGGGAATAAAGGCCCCCCTCCTTTTTTTAACTACAAAGTGAGCTATCCTAACCTGGGGCCATAGCTTCTGTCCCCTGGAGAGCCATGCCCTGGGTTAGAAGACAGCCAGCTCCAGTGGTGTTGCTTGCCAGCACCTTTGGCTGAACCTCACCCACGGCTTCCACTGGGCCATGTCATCCAGGGTGTCCTCACCAGTCATGGGTGGTTCTGGTGTGGGAGGGCCAGGACAGAGGAAGATGAGGCTTCGGGGTGAAGGAGCTAATGGGCCTGCACAACCGTGGATCCTGTTACACCCCCAGACGAGGTGGGCATTGGCTACAGTGTACGCTTTATTTAAATTTGGTAAAGCTGGAAGAAATCCTTTCACCTTCAGGTTTATCTAATCAAATACAGTAGAAATGCCAGCCGTCCTCTTATAGACCTGGGTCAAGTTGATATCATTCTCCCCCCACCCCCTTCCGTGCTTTCACAGGAACCTCTGCCTTCACAGTGTGTTCCAGAACAGCCTGGGCATTGTGCCTGCTGGGTGGGAGGGGTCTAGTTGATACTTGTTCTCTGGTTATTATGTCCAAGGCAAGAGAGACCTGGGGGTGCGGGGGGTGTGCAGCCACACCGTAGTCACAAGTTCAGCCTTTCCCTGCAGTACCCACGTCTCCTAAATGGTGCAGGTATGGCCACCGAGGGTCAGAAACCTGCACTGAAGATACCCTTCTCGTATCTGTAGTCAGAACCTTAGGTGGCTGTCCTTCCCACAGATATTCAAGCCCCTTAGTGGCCTGGGACACTGCAGACCCTGGAGCTCTTCACAGTACCCCTCACCCCCCTCACAGGAGTAGAGAGAGGCTGTAACCTGCTCCAGTCCCTCCCACTGTGTGTAGATGCATGCTATGCTAGTTACCTTTCCTAAAAGTACTGTGACCCACCACCCATCATAAACCTCTTAAGGGAAAATGTTTGTTTTGATTCGTGGTTTTAGAGTCCAGAGTAGTCACTTGGCCCGTGTGCCTCAGCAAAGCATCACAGGAAGATTGAGTGGCACAAGCTGTTCCCTTTGTAACAGATAAATGGCTGGGGACCAGATGGTCCCAAGGACCTTTCCCCAGTACCCACTTCCACCAGCCAAGCCCTGCGTCCTGAGCTTTCTAGAACCTCGTAGTAGTGCCACCAGCTTGGGACATGAGCATTAACCAGCGAGCCTACTGGGGCCACAACGCGTGTTGGAAAAAACATGGCCAGGAGAGTCAGAGCAGACAGAGTCCTTGTTGGCTCTGCCTTCGCTACCTGCACTGCCAATAGCTCCCGTGTGTCGCCCCCCACACCGCAGTGGGGAGCCCCTCTTGGTCAATGACAGTTTCCACCCCCCATGGGTGCAGATGTGCGATCCAGGGCTCCACGGATACAACCTTCCCACAGGCCTGAATGCCCAGTACAGAGATCTGAGACAGGTGAAGGGGTAGCTCTAGAACATGGAATTGTGCACACAGACCTCTCCACACCCCTCATACCCAGAGAACTGTCCGCTTTCCTTCTGTGTTTGGGTTTTTCTAGATGTAAATGCCAGCCTTTGTCCTAATTCACTGAGCTCTCAGACTGAATCCTGACTGCTGGTGCC
The DNA here is from genome assembly GCF_949786415.1 of Peromyscus eremicus. NCBI lineage: Eukaryota > Metazoa > Chordata > Mammalia > Rodentia > Cricetidae > Peromyscus > Peromyscus eremicus. The sequence goes on along the minus strand of NC_081437.1, from coordinate 40,661,812 downwards.
CTCTGCTGTCCCTTATCCCTCCCTTTCTTCCCAGGCTCTCTCCACTCCAGCCTGAGGGGATTTAAGACTTTATTCCCTGTCAGTTTCTGGCTTCATGATTAGAAATTAGCTGGGAAATGTCATTTGATCTAGTTTGAACTGGCTTGCTTCTCTCCAAGGTCACAGTCTTGAACCCCATGTCTGTCCCCTGAATTTCTCAAAGGTCAGTCTTGAATCCTATGTGTATCTCAAGTCACAGTCCACAGCTAATTATTCTCTTGGTTGTACAAATTCTGACTTTACAAAGAATTCCCAGGGTGGCATAGGTATGTGGGGAGAGAGGACACTCAGTGGTGTCCTCCACTGCCTGCCTCCTGGAGGGTAGCCACTGGGGTAATGTCACCCAGCAGGTGGTGAGAGAGAGGTTTTTCCACAGAACAGACAGAGTGCAGGAGAACCTTTTCCACTAACATTCTCCCCATTTTTCTCCCACACATAGTCTTTACTCTTAACACACATTCTCATTCTGCCCTTCAGGATATAATAAATAAATAATAAAGTAGTAAAGTAATAATAATAAACCCTCTCCCCAAGCCACAGGGGCCATAGCGGCTTTTCTTTCTGGGAAAACCCAAAAACAGAAGAAACGATGGAAAGGTTTTAACCAAACAATAAAAACTATGTGCCAGGTGGTGGTGGTGGTGGTGGTGGTGGTGGTGGTGGTGGTGGTGGCGGCGGCGGCGGCGGCGGCGGCGGCGGCGGCGGCGGCGCACGCCTTTAATCCCAGCACTCAGGAGGCAGAGGCAGGTGGATCTCTGTGAGTCCGAGACCAGCCTGGGCTACAGAGTGAGATCCAGGACAGGCTCCAAAGCTACACAAAGAAACCCTGTCTCGAAAAACAACAAAAAACTATGCAAAGTGGCAACATGAGCGTTTGATGGGATCTAGCCAGCGTTGTAGGAAAGGCCAGAGGCCCAGTGGTGCCCCGGGGGAAGGGAGCTGCTGTTCCCACACAAGTCAGTCGCCCTTGTAACACATCTGATGCTTTTCATGAAAAGAAAAACTGAACGCCCACTGTGTTCAGTGTCTGAAAATGGCTTTGAGTCTCATAAGCCTAAACTCCACCTCCCACCAAAGTGGGGGTCCTGCTCTCCTCATCAGCTCCAAGTAACTGGCAGTCATCCCAGCACAAAGGACACGTCCATGCGAGCATTTCTCAGCGGACTGGTTTTCACCAGAGAAATTGGCTGTGTCTAGAACATACGATGACAGTGTGGACAGATCCACTCACAGTTTGTTGTCCTTGTTTGAAATGACTGCAGATCCTGGCCAACTTGGAGCAAGGCTTAGCTGAAGACGGCGGCCTGAGCAGCGTCACCCAGGAGAGCAGGCAAGGTGAGCAGTCCCCTTCTGTTGGCGCTCTCGGGTGTGCAAGGCTCTCTCACTGTTCACCCATTTCCCCGTACGCTGCACTGTAGATGTACCCTGGGTAGATGGGAGGAAGAACATGGGTTAACCCCAATGGTGAGAAGTATAAATTGGTTCTGAGATTGACCCGACCCAGCCATTCGTGCCCTTGGGACTTTTCATTTGCCGAGACAGATTCGCATGGCCGGAGGGAGCCCAGTGAGGAAGGGAAGGGAGCTGTAGCATGCACTGTTAGTGGCTGAACGTTCTGATCTTTCATGTTTTTTTGGAAATCACCTGTGGACACATGGTGGATTGCATGAGCATGCCTCTGAGAAGGTCATGTCTCAGTCTGTTTCCTTTTGCTATAATGAAGCACCCAAATCTGGTTAATTTATAAAGAAGAGAGTTGTATTAGACTCACAGTTCTGGAGTCTGGGACGTCCATGAGTTGGTGCTGGCATGTGGTGGGGTCTTCTGCGTTGTAGCAGGAAGTGGGTATCACACAGCTCTTTTATAAAACCACCAATGCCATGGTAAGCCCTCACCTCAGGACCTCATCTAAGCTCCCAGTGCCCTCCCAAAGGCCCCCACTTCAAATACCATCAACATGTGGCTTTAGGGATTATATCCCCAATATGTGAACTTAGTGTACACATTTCTACCATAGCAGTTTTTCTGGTTACAGTGTGCTGAGTACACTGGCAAGGAGCCAGTTCCTTTGAGGAAGTTTATGACTCCCTGGGTTTGAAGGGCCAGGGGTGTGTGTGTGTGTGTGTGTGTGTGTGTGTGTGTGTGTGTGTGTGCGTGCACGTGCGCTGTGTGGGTGATTGATAAGTGGTGTATGCGTGTATGACTTGAGATGTTTGTGTGTGTGCATTCACATGGGTATATCCTGTTGGTAACTAGACTGAAACCCAGAGGCATGGATGTGTTGTCTGATGCAAGCAGTATAGTCTCCAACTCAGCCCTTACTCCTGACGACCTCAAAAATCATCAGTCCACCCTCCACTCACATCAAATGTCTGTGAAGAGATCATCCCAACTCACCAGTGAGTTCAGAGCCAGTTTAAAAACCAAAAAAATGGTCAGTGAAGGTTCTGAACCAACAGATGGCTGATATCAGAAGTGAGCAGAGATGTGCAGTTCACTTGTCTGCTGCATGGACAGCCATGGGTACTGGCCTTGTCCTGTTTGCAAGTGGGAGTGCTTCTCTCCTTTCAGGTAGCACTTCTGTGGTCACTGCCAGTGTCCACCTTCACCAAAGCCTGTGAAGAAGGCCGACCAGCATTGTTCCCTTCTGAGACTAAAGGCCTGGGAAAGTGGTCAGTTCCAGGCTGCAGGGACTAAAACAGCCACCAAGGCCTGCCTGACCTCTCCATAGCCACCAGACATGAGCAGAGTCTGTGTGCATGGATCCGCCGCCGCCGCCCTGGGCAGCAGATGTGCTGTGTCTGCATCAGGCACACTTGTAGGTTTAGGGTTCTGGCGTGGAAGTGGGCTCCCAACTACTGCTTTGTCTCCTGTCTGAGCTGGGTTGTTTTTCTTGCTGCGTCTGTGCAGGTGGTCTCATGAGAGCCCACTCTGGCCATCCCACTGAGAACACTGTCTTCTGTCTCCAGTGCAGCAGACAGTGAATAACAGTTCTGGGTGAGGCCCAGTGAGGTTAGGCTGGGGTTGGGGGCTTTGAAATCAGTACTCAGGGCACAGCGTTTGCCGGCTTGCACAGACATGCTTGCTTGTGCGTGCTCACACCTCTCTCTCCTGCAGCTTCTGTTCAGCTGTGGAGGTCGCGTCTGGGCCGTGTGCTGTACTCCATGGCAAACTGCCTGCTCCTGATGAAGGTACGTGGGCAGCTGAGCTGTAGAGCACCTTGTTCTAGAAGATACTGTCAGCAGGAGGCTGGAAGGAAGTGCTGTGTTCCGACAGGCCTGACGAGGAAGTGGGCCACCGGCCTCAGCAGTGTTCAGCGTGGCCTAGATTGCTCAGTAGAGTTTACTCACACTTGGGGGCCAAACTTGTCATTTTGAAATTCCACAGAAAACGGTTTATGTTACTGAATTTAATTTGAGCAGGCCTAGGTCTAAATGGTCTAATTAAAACTGCTCATTCCACCCGTTTTCCTCTGAACTACATCCAGAAAAGTGTCCTTTGTTCTCCTGGTTTTAGTGTGAGGGTCATTTTTTTTTTTAAATTAATGATTGATGGTTTTGACATCTGAAGGCAGGCTTTCCCACCAGACCCACTTGTGAGGAGGTCACCCCAAGCTTTCCACCTGAGGAACCCGTGTGGACCAGGGAGCCCAGCCAGCCGTCAGTCACTGTCTTCTCCACACGAGCCCTGCCAGCCTGGGCAGCGTGTTCTCAGGCTTCTCTCTCATTTCCAGTACATCCCATGCCTGGCTTGCCTCCCGCCCTGGGCACGGGTGGCCTTGCTGCCAGCTGCAGGCACTGAAGCTGCCACAGAATCTGTCAGCGGCAGACGCCCGGAGCAGCGCCATTAACACCTTCCGAGCTGTGGTGAGACAGCTCATCCCTCCTCCCACAGCCAAGGTCATCCTGCTCCGACTGAGCGTCCGCCAGTGGGCATGTTACCAAGTGGAGGAGCGTGCTCCTCCACGGGACCGTGTCCTTGGGTTTGGCAGGGGGAAGTGTGTGCCCACCGCCCAGCTGTAGGAGAGAGTGCATCCTCTGCACCTCTGCAGGTGTGTGATGTGTGTGTAGACAGACAGGCCAGGCTCATTCTCTGGTAGGTGACCTTGACACAGGAAGAATGGGTGTCCTAAAATCTCTCCCAGCCCCGGGCCTCACAGCTTTTTCCTACTTTTTAACACATTACAGAAGTTGTGTGTCTAACACATTTGCACAGGGCCTGTTGTCTGTAGGGCCACACCGTTCCTGGTCTCTTCCCCCTCCCCCACCCCATGACATCATTGCAGAGCCTGCACCGTGGTCTCCCCATGTGCTGCAGCCTTTAGCCAGCGAAGGGCTGCTTCCTCCATTCCCACTGCACCCTACGCAGGCCTCTCCCTCAGCACTGCTGTGCCCGGGGGCAACCTTAGAAGCCACAGTGAGCATCCATCACCACCTGAAAGTCTCTTGGTCACCAAGCGCTGTCAGGCATGCAGCATTGGTGCTGTCCAACCACGAGCTGCGGATCCTCGGGGAAGGAAGTCCCTGCTTTGATGTCGGGCACTCGGCTGCTTGCATTTCTGAGATGCTCTGTTTGGAAATCGTGTAACAAAAATGCTTCTCTTTGTTTTCCTGCAGCAGTGATAACCACCACCAACGTAAGCACAGACATCTGACTGTGTCACCCTATCACTCCAGACTCAGTACAAGACAGATTATCATATTTCAAAAATACTTCCACAATGGGTGTAATTTAAGTTATAAGTTTGGTTTAATCTTTCATTTTCATGAGTTACAGTGAAAGAAATGTGGCAAGTGGATGCAAGTATATATGTTCTTCTGCCATCTAGTGGGCACAACCAGTATTGCCACAGTGGCTGGGCTGCATGGCTGGGGCCTGTGTGCCCGCTAACAATGACTTAGTCAGTCAGCTTTTAGATGATAAGAAATTTGGTTATATGTTCCAGTTCTGAGTACCCCACAGTACATTGTCCGGGACACTTGCTTGCAAGACAAAGCCCTCTGTTCGTAAACGTGACTGGAGTGAACCTGCCTGGTGTTGTAGCCTCCCTTGGACACTCCCTAGCTCCATGTCCCCATGCCTCCCACACAACACCACCACCTTTGTGGCTTCTCCTTTGTGGGCAGAAGCCTGCAGCAGGCACACCGGCTGCCTCCTCCTTGCTCAGATCACACAAACTCCATGAAGGCTTTGGTGTCAAAAGGCCATTATTACGATTTAGCTGTCACTCCGCGGGGCCATTGCTAACAGGTCGGGCTAGAGTGCTTCTGCCCGCGTGGGGGTGTCTGTTATTTCTTTCCGAGGGGCGTGGCTAGAAGAGTAGATTGGATACCCCAAGACGCTGTTGTTGGCCTCATTCCTTTAAAGAGGCCCTGCAGGTTCCAGGAATGAGTGATTTCACTAAATTGTAACCAACTAGAAAGTACCCAGCACCGCTCTAACCCTCCTCTAACAGGCTCGCCCTAACCACTGAGGCTTGTTGACATCTGCAAACACTGAGGCCTCTGGCACCTGCCCACTGATCCTTTCTCTGCTGCTACTTTCCCAAGCCTGTGGGTCTACCCTGCCTTCCAGGAGAGCAGTAAAATTCCATCAAAGCTAGGCATGGTGTTGCACACCTTTTTAATCCCAACACTTGGGAGGCAGAGGCAGGGGGATCTCTGAGAGTTCAAGACCAGCCTGGTCTGCATCACTATAGGCTGTACAGAACTACACAGTTTTAAAAAAAAATTATAACAGGTATATTCAGGTGTATTTAAGCATGTTTCTTTCCTGCCGGGCCATCCTCAGTATCATGATCCCCTGACTCCAGGCACCAGTCATAAAACCTAGGCTCCTAGCAGGGCTTGTTACCCAGGCATACGGCCCTTCCATGCTCCTGCCCTGGCCCTGTCCACAGCTGTCTATCACATTCATCAAGAGCAAAACGGAGCGCAGGTCACGACAGCATTGATCAGGTGCAGCACTGTGACTTGGAGCCGGCGACACTCAGCACAGTCTGCCTTTTGCTCACTGAAACCAAATGTAAGGGTACATGTCAGGGCAGCAGGATGGAGCTTAGGGGCCATGACTCTCCTGCTCCTCTGTGGAGCAGCCAGACCCCAGGACAGTGGTCTGAAAGCAGGTCCACAAGCAACACAAGACAGCGTGTTCTCTCAGCCATAACCCTGGCTTCCAGAGTGAGGTGCTGTCACAGCCTGCTCTGTGGACACCTCATGGTACATGGACACAGATGCACCTGCGCACACTCGCATGCACCTGCTGGCACATGAGAAGTAAGGCAGCCTGTCCACGGGCAGCAGTGATGTGGTGGGAGAGAAAATCAAGGCATGTGGGCTCTGGCTCCTTGTGAGCATCAGGCCTTGAATAAAATTAGTTTTAACGAGCTGCACTTGAAGGTACCAGACTGAAGAGTCTTCTTTTTTTTTTTTTTTTTTTTTTTTTCCTGCCAAACTGGAATTTTACTCATCGTCTGTCTTTTAACCTCCCAATTAGCAAACTCAGTAACTGTAGTCCCAGTTTGGAGGAAACAAAGTTTAGAATACAGAAATGAAATACCTTCCCAAATTTTATGGTTAGGAGAAAATTAGCAGTGATGGCCCTGGGCTGGTGACCATGAGCTGTAACCAAGAGGAAATAAGTGTTCAGCACAGTTCATGCCACAAAGCTTGCTCAGGTACTCGGCTACAGAGGATGCAGGAAGAGCTGACCTCGGAACCTTGTGATGGGCAGCACTCGAATCTCTGAGACCAACTCTCACACCTTTTATTGCTGTAGACCAAAAGTGGAGATGGACGCTACGTGGGTGGTAGGCAGACTTTGCCTTGAGGAGGGGCTGCGGGCCACCACTAGGAAAGCACACAAAGCTGGAGCACGTGAAGACAAAGGCTCTGCAGCGTGCAGACACCAAGCTTACAGCACCACAGTGCCTCTGTGCACTTCTCTCTGTAGAGCAGCAGGAACAACACATGCATTCTAGGAAGCGGTGACATCCACGTGTCCTCACAGTCACAGCAGAGTTGATTGGGAGGCTGTTTGTTTCAATACAGATATTTCACCTCAGTATCTAGCACAGAAAATGTTTGAGACACTTTCAAAGTGTGGCTTCTGTGTTTGCAGGATGGGACGGTACAGAACCACAAGTCCTTATAACAACTCTGCCAGAAAAGAGCTAGGGACCCAATGTGGGGACTTCTGACTTCTGCTTAGGTGGGAGCAAGAAGCAGCCTTTAGGCCTAAGCTAGGTCCAGAACCCCTGTGATGACAGGAGGATGTATGTCACACAGAACTCAGTCCTCACCCACCACCATCGGAGGGAGGGAGGGGTTCCGCACTGGCCAGCTGCCTCCACAGCTCTGTGTGTGTGTGTGTGTGTGTGTGTGTGTGTGTGTGTGTGTGTGTGTGTGTGTGTGTGTGTGTGTGTGTGTGTGTGTAGTGCTCTATGGACAGCTGAGCAGCTTCTCCAGCTCACGGCATGCTTTTGGTCTCTTGCCACAGGACTATGTGCTAGCCATAGACGCTTACCGCGCAGTTACCAAGTACTACCCGGAGCAGGAGCCGCAGCTGCTGAGTGGCATTGGCCGCATCCTCCTCCAGGTACCAGACACACTTCGAACAGCCTGAAAGCTGAATATGGCAGCTGCAATCCAGCAGAGTTGCCTGGAAGTTCTGTCCCTCAGAACTTACACAAATAGGGATTAATGAAATACTTCAGTTCAAATTAACATGGCCACTCAAGGTGTGCTTTGCAATGATTCTGTTGGATGTTCTGTCCTGTTGCAGTTAGAGACGTCTGCCAACCTGCAGCTGCTCTGTTGAGGGAACACCCAAGTGCACCCTGACACAGTGGCTGCAGTAACCCCTTCAGAGGCTCTAACGTTTGGCACGTGTTCCTGCCAGTGCCAGAGTCGTGTTCTCCCACTGCAGGCTGCCCAGCGTATGTCTGTGTGTCTGTCTCTCGAGAGCCTCTGGGGGGGGGGGGGGGGGCAGGACAGCTAATGGCAAGCGGGGAGAGAGCCAGCTACACAGGCATATGTCACAGGAGACGATCACTGCCGCACTCCCGACCTCACAGGGAGCCACATCTAAACAGCATCTCTGCCTCTTCCTGACACCTAGAAGTCTGGAACTTCCAGGTGCCAAACCCTCTGTCTTGGCTCCTTAGCAAATGTGTGTCCCTCATAGACCACATCTCCACAGCAAAAGCCATGTAACATAAGGAAGGGTAAATGCTTCCGGACGACTTCATTACTAAGCTGGAGCTGATTAATGTTGAGTGCATGGGAGGATAATGGAAAAGAGAGCCCTTGCTCCATCTTGAATTCAGTCTGCAAATCAGGGGAGGGCCATGGCTCTCTGGTGTTGAAAGCCTGTGAGTGAAACAGGTGTCAGCCAGTGCTGTCCTTGGGAGAGAAGAGGGGTGGTGTCCTCAGCAGATAGAGGGCAAAACATAAGGGCAGTAGGTTTGCTGTGTAGCAGGGCTGGGCTGCTCAGCCTTGGGGGCTGCAGCAGGCCAGTGCTCCTTCTCAAGATCAAAGACGGGGGCTGGAGAGATGGCTCAGAAGTTAAGAGCACTGACTGCTCTTCCAAAGGTCCTGAGTTCAATTCCCAGCAACCACATGGTGGCTCACAACCATCTGTAATGACATCTGGTGCCCTCTTCTGGCCTGCAGTCATACATGCTGTATACGTAATAAATAAATAAATCTTTAAAAAAAAAAAAAAAAAAAGATCAAAGACAGAGGAGAGCCACAGTCCTCCGGATGTGTTGCTCCAAATGAGCTGAAGTATCCCAAGGCGTCAGAGCCCAGAGAGGTTAGACCTTCAAGGCCAGGATGCCTGGGCACTGTTGAGTTTGACCTACACGCAGTGTGGTGCTGGCATCTGCGTCTTGCATGCCCGCACCAAGAGTCACTGGCCAGTCTTCAGTGAGAAAGAGAACCAGCCTCCCTCTGCAGCCATCCCAGCAGAGTCAGGTCCTCATCAACACAGCATGGCCAGGCTTAAGATACCTGGTCATCCCACCCTGATGGGTGAGCAGAGTGAGCCTCTCTACAGCCATTTCTGTTTGAGGGTGTGAAACCAAATGTAGATGTACTCACATGTTCTCAGAGGCCATCCCTGGCTCCTGAGTCTAGGAAAACACACCAGAGAAAGGGAGAATCAGACACCGATCCAAACAAGGCAGTGCACTTTGCATTACAGTGCTAAGGAGCGAGAATAGAAGCAGTTCTCTGTAAACAGATGTGCAGAGGCCTGAGGGGAAATTTGGTAGCATCAGGGATAGACCACACCAACCAAGATGAAGTAAGTGATAGACAGTGGGCTCCTAGATAATCTCACACAGGTGAATTTGGATATTGACATGCACCTTCTCCATTGGCTTCACACTTATATTTAAATTTGTTTTTAAGGTTTTTCTAAAATATTATGTGACTTAAGAATAGGCGAGCCCCTATTTTATCATCCCCACAATTGCTGGGCCACAGAGAAAGAGAACTTTGACAAGTACAAACGCCCCAGAGGCACATGCCCCTCCCCTAGCCTCTCCCGGGTCTCCTGGCCACAGACCTGTTGTAACTCCTCAGGGTGTGTTATTCTGAAGAGCGGTCTTCATCCCTCCTGAGATGAGCATAGAGCAAGTCTGGCTGTGAGCACAGGCACCTCTGTACACTGTGCCGTTCATGTAACAGCTGGAGACCCAGCTCAGGCCTGCAGCACAATAAAGGGCTTGTTTTTGATTCAGTTCCCAGATTCGAGGGAACTCTTAATGCCTTTGCCTGTCCCCACAGGCGTGATTGCCTCCTGCCCACATTCCCTGCCAGCCCTCAGAGAGGCCAGGTGGCATCTGCATATTTGAAACTCTCCGGCCTGTGGATGTCACCATCACACACAGCATCCTGCAGACCATGTGTGCCTTCTGCTCAGAAAGCAGGTGGATGGTAGCTAGCGGGAGGGAATTGGACATGAGAGGGATTCCACATCGAGGAAGCCCATTCACAGAAGGCTGGACACACCTGTATCCAGGAGCTTCTCAGACAGTCTAAAAGCAGAACAGAGTAATTCAGTCTCTGGACATCTGGAGCATTCGTCCTTTGAAGTTACGTCTCTGGCTCACACTCTGGCCCTCCAGATCTTTTCACATGGGTCTTAGGAGGTCATCACTCATACCAGCAAGGTAGCTTTTGAACCACCACAGAAGTGCAGTAGCCAATGGATGCCACAGCACTGTCGTCCAGGGCAGGACAAGAGGATACTTGTGACCATGTGACTTCAAAGCAGAAGACCCATGACTATCAGAGTTCACTGAAGAGCCAGGAAGGTGTCGGACCATGGAGGACTGCAGGGAGCCAGGGAGTGAATGCTGGAACACCAGAGAGGAGCGGGGAGGCCTCAACGTGTCAGGGATGGCAGCAGCATAGCAGGTGGGGACAGTGGTGCACAGTGGCCCAGGGGTGCCCGATGGGTGATGGCTGTACACCCGGATGTGTCCTAGACGTCACATTAAATATCTGTTGTATACTTGCAGCTCATTAACCAGCAGTCAGACCTCAAGAAACTGCTTAGAAAGGAATGGCCTCTAACTTGAAAAGCTGTCAACCCCTCCCCAGGAAATGCAAAAACTTTTCTTGTTTATTTTTTGAGCCATTGAGTGGCTAGAAATGATTATAAGGACAAATAGCAAATGAAGAGATGTCTTATTCAAGAACATCCGTTAGAAGGCTGAAGTGTTTGAACCAGGGCTGCCTCCTCATCCCCAGCTCAGCATGTGAGATGAGCCCAAGCTAGAGAGTTGTTCTTCCACTCACAACCCTCCCCCCCAGGCCTAGGGCCACTGTAGATACAGTGGTCACTAACTGTTCGTTACCCCCTCCTGCAGGGTGCAGCAGTGCTCCACCAGGGTAGGACCTCGGGCTCTCTCTCCCCAAGCTGCCCTACCCAGTGTACTCTAGAGTCACTCTGGAGAGACTTACCTGGGCCTCACTATGCTTCCAAAAACAGGCTTGCAGATAGGTAGCCGATGACCTGCTCCCCATAGCACTGACTCCCCACATACAACCTAAGACAGATGTCACCCCAAGTGTGTTTCCAAACAGTGACAAAGTGCTGTCAAAGGGGAGAGCCACCAGGCTGAGACAGCCCAGACAAGCCTCCTCATACATAAGCTGGACTTGACCAGAATCGAGAACTCACACAGCTCAACCCTCAGGGGTCCTCCAGGCAAACGGGGTGTTTATTATAATAAGGTACAGCATGGTCAAAAGATGGTATTCTGTGTGACTTTTGGAGTGTCTTAAATGTCTCCTGCTCACTGGGTAACACACAGGGGACTTCCTGTTGAGACAACACTGGGGAACAAGTGTGACTTTACATTTATACCTCTTTTAACCTGTCAGCTAAACTGACTGGATAACTTTGTCAAAGCAGATTGGAGACATAAAAACAGCTGAAAGATATTTTCAAGACGTCGAGAAAGTAGCACAGAAGTTGGATGGACTGCAGGGTAAAATCATGGTTTTAATGAACAGGTAAATACCTTTCAATGATTTACTAAGTGTGTGTGCACACACACATGCATGCTGAGCTTAGAGGACCACTGTGCAGAGTTGGCTCTGACACATGTGAGCTCTGGGGACTGACTGACCTCAGGGTTTGAGGGACAGCTGGTCATCTCATTGACCCACAGTTTGGGGTATGTCTTTCTCCCACCTGTCCCCGTCCTCAGTACTGAGACCCAGGAGCCTCAGGCCAGATAGCCTGTTGGCGTTCTAGAATCACAGCCCTGTTCCTTACTCCTGGGAACCAGTCTGAAGATATCCCTGCTCTTCAGAGCACGCTTGTTTTCAGTACAGACTAACATCAGTGTGTTATACCCACCACTGGGCTCCTGCCAGCACTGTTGTCAGATGAGCTTTCATGAGTCATGTATCACAAGATCATGAGTGTGTGGTCATCAGGACAGACCTGCTCCCCCTTCTGACCAGGCCCAGAAAGTGAACATGGAGTGGGGTTCAGTTTATAAGGCAGGAAGTATCTGGACTGGAGCCTGCATGGCTGACTTGCTGATGTTTCAGTCAGCAGTAAAGCCACTGAGGACACAGGACTCACTCTGGCAGGTGTGGCCCTTATCCCTATGGTGCATGTGAAACTGGCCCTGGCTGGAGAGAACCCTTGACTTTCCTGTGCTCACCACTTTATCTGTTGTGTGCATTGCAGAGCCTTTCTGTACCTGGGCCAGAATAACTTTTCAGAAGCTCACAAGTTCTTTACAGAGATCTTGAGGATGGACCCCACAAATGCAGTGGTAAGACATGCAGACTTGGGACCCCACAGGTCCCTCTACCTTTTGCAGAGCAGCAAACCAGATTCCTGCTCTGGCCTGGCCTGGTCTCCAATAGCCAGAGAGGTCCATAAAGGGGCTGGTGAGACATGGGGACCAGGGACCACCAAGAGCAGGCAGTGCCACCCTAAGCACGTGTCCTTTCCTCCAGGCCAACAACAATGCTGCCGTGTGTCTGCTTTACCTGGGCAAGCTCAAAGACTCCCTGCGGCAGCTGGAGGCCATGGTGCAGCAGGACCCCAAACACTACCTGCACGAGAGTGTGCTCTTCAACCTGACCACCATGTATGAGCTGGAATCCTCAAGGAGCATGCAGAAGAAGCAGAGCCTACTCGAAGCTGTCGCCAGCAAAGAAGGGGACAGCTTCAACACACAGTGCCTCAAGCTGGCCTAGTTCCCACCAGGTCTCTGTACCCTGCAGACACTTGAGCAGCTCAGTAAACACATTTGACAGGTGTATAGGAGCATGCCTTGAGCTGGGGCTGCTCTTGGACCCACTGCCCTGCCCGCTGTGCAGTCGCCACGGCACTGCCTGTTGGTGAAACACAAGACACTCTGGGTCCCTTGGTTTGTCCCTGGAAGTTACCTGCTCATTTCTGAACACTCACAGAGAACCAGCAGGTGTACAATACTGCCTGTTCTCACTGCAGGCCTAAAAGATTACAGTTCATTGTCTTCTTTGCACGACATCCCAAACCAGAGCATCACTTTGATTATTCAGCTCACTTCTGGCCTGACAGGCCACCCTGGATGGCCTGGGGATGGATTGAAAGCCATCAGCACACTCAGAACACAGCTGGGACAAGAAGCATCCCAGGCCAGGCATAGCATCCATGCATTCCTGTGTGCCTGGAAGTCGGGATATGTGCTTAGTGCTTGTGTACTTTTCCACTTTGAGAAATGTAAAGAACCTGACAACAGCTTCGGGTATGCAGCTTTCCCAGTTCGAGGGAAAACACTCATTAAAGGCAGGATACACAACCTTGGGATTCAGTAGAACACAGTTTGTGCCTCGTGTGCTGAGGGCCTGGGTTCCACCCCAGCTCCATCAACAAATGTCTGTGGCACAAAGCAACGCCACATGTCTGTTCACTGTTGTAATAAAATGAAAAGATAAAGCTCTTGTGTGGCTTCCTGGGGAGACATGGGCAAATACCTCAGGTGACACCGATGACAGACCAGACTGCCTTGCCCAAGACTAACCTAGAGAAGCAGTGAATTAGTGGGGAGGGGAGGGGTGTCACTCACAGGAGCATGGACACCCCGAGGTACTGGGAAGGACACCTACCTTGGTGAGGACTCTCAAAAGCTGGGTCTGTGGAGCTCCTGCAGAACTTGGAGGCAGCTCAGTGGCCAGCCCCCTCTCCCCAGCTGCTCCTACTGTGTGACCTTGAGGAGGGGCCTGTGAACAGTTACACAGGGTCTGTGTTCCTCCAGCAGGCGGTACTTCACAGGACACGGCTACACAGCACTCCACCCGTTCCCAGCACGCGTTCTCCCACACACCCCCTTCACGGCATCCTTTGAGCCTTACAGGTGTTACGGAGATGTTGGTTTATGACTGTTCCTCAGCAACCAACACTCTCAGGAGCTTGGCTGGCTGGGTCTCATCAGTCATCTTTGAGGTAAACACAGGCGTTTCAGAGGGCAGTTGAACAGGCACATCACATCTGCTTTAACAAAGAGCAGTGGCCTATAGCCTGGCCAGCCACAGTATCGGGCATGAGTTTCCTCCAGGGAGCACACCTTGACTCCACTCAGAAGCCAGAAAAAGGACACTGGAGCCCCTAGAGTTACATATGGTTGTGAGCCCCAGGTACAGGTTCTGGGAACCAAACTCCAGTCCTTTGCAAGAGCAGCAAGCAGTCTTGACCCTAAGCCACCTCACCTGGTCTCGTGTTCTGCAGGTTCTTTTTTTTTTTTTTTTTTTTTTTTTTTTTTTTGGTTTTTCGAGACAGAGTTTCTCTGTGTAGCTTTGCGCCTTTCCTGGAACTCGCTTTGGAGACCAGGCTGGCCTCGAACTCACAGAGATCCGCCTGGCTCTGCCTCCCGAGTGCTGGGATTAAAGGCGTGCGCCACCACCGCCCGGCTTGTTCTGCAGGTTCTTAAGGATGGAACCGGGAATATGGCATATGGAAGAGGTGGTGCCAAGTGTACATTCACTGCCACCAAGGACAGAAGGTGGGTGGTGGTCATAGTCTTGATGACCAGGCCCTAGGGGCGGAGGCACAACATCTTGCCTGTATCAGGCCAGGATGTGGGAGGGAAGCCACAAGGGTCCCCAGCTTTGGCCATGGGGAGGCGGTAGAAAACTTACCCTGCTCACCTCAGGCACCACCTCATCAGACGGCATGCCAGGAGCTACCAGATGTTCTGGCAACAGAAACAGCATCCTGAGTTGTAGGATGTCTTGCATCTACAGGTACGGTTGGCCGAGTATTCCCCAGGACTGCACCCCCACTGTCTTAGTGTTCTATGCTATGAAGAAACACCATGACCATGCCAACTCTTATCAAAGAAAGCATTAAATTGGGGCTTGCTTACAACTTCAGAGACTTAGTCCATTATCGTGGCAGGAAGCATGGCAGCATGGAAGCAGACATGGTGCTGGAGAAATAGCTGAGAGTTCTACAGAAACAAAAAAACCTACTGAGCCTGGCTTGGACTTTTGAAACCTCAAAGCCCACCCCAAGCAACACACTTCCTCCGAGGACACACCTACTCCAAGAAGGCCACGCCTCCTAATCCTTCTCAAGTAGTGCCTCTCCCTGGGGACCAAGCATCCAAATCCGAGCCTGTGGGGGCCATTCCTGTTCATCCACCCATTGAGAGGCCAGGGCCAGAGAAGGCAGGATGGCTGTTCCTGCAGTCCTGAGATCATGGCCCAAGACTTGGCCACTCTGGGTCAGCTTTGAGCCTGTGTGTGAGAGCTGCCACACAGCTGACATGGTGAGCTAGACCTGCACAGTGGGCAGACTCCACGTTCTTCCTGCCCGCCTTCCTCATCACTTCAGCATCTGGCACGTGTTCTGGCACAGCACGGGTTCTCTGACTAAACCAGGATAGATGCTGGTACACACTCTACTCCTCTGATCACGGCAGCTAAAATGAGTTAGACTCCCTCACACAGGGAACCCAGCTACCTGGGCAACCCAACCTGTCATCACTCTGAAAGCTGGCATGACAGGCTCTTTTAAGTGTTCACTATGCCAGTTTTGGTGGTGGTGGTGGTGGTGGTGGTGGTGGTGGTGGTGGTGGTGGTGGTGGTAGTGGTTTTCTGAAACAGAATTTCTCTGTGGAGCTTTGGAGCCTGTCCTGGAACTCACTCTGTAGACCAGGCTGGCACTGAACTCACAAAGATCCACCTGCCTCTGCCTCCCAAGTGCCGGGATTAAAGGTGTGAATCACCCTCTGCCCGACCACTGTGCTAATTTTTTAGCGGCCATTGTTCAAAACCAGTCATGCATGCCGGGCGGTGGTGGCGCACGCCTTTAATCCCAGCACTCAGGAGGCAGAGCCAGGTGGATCTCTGTGAGTTCGAGGCCAGCCTGGGCTACCAAGTGAGTCCCAGGAAAGGCGCAAAGCTACACAGAGAAACCCTGTCTCAAAAAAAAAAAAAAAAAAAAAAATCAGTCATGCACTGCCACACTCCGTCAGGAACAATCCTCCTTTCTTGCTTGTCTCCTAGACTGTTAATCCCTGTGGGTCTTGGGCCCATCTGAACAGCAGCACCTCCGTGAAGCCCTGTCCAACCACACTGGTGAGAAGTAACAGGCCAGAATGTGACCTGCCTTCCCAAGGACCTTTATGTAGAACCCACCGTTAGGAAGCTCACCGGGAAGGAACACTGACTGGGTCTGGAGCTCACCTAGGTCTGGTTCAAGCAGAACCAGTACTAAAACTTCCATGTGCTACATACCATCCTTGCTACATGTTGTTGGGTGCTCAAGCTACAGGATGTGCAGGCAGGCCAGGGTTCTTACTGATCCAGCATAAACAACACACACAAAGGGAAGCCTGTGTGACTTAGTTAGGTTTCTATTGCTGTGATAAATGCCATAACCTTTTGGGGGAAGAAAGGGTTTATTTCATCTCCCAGATTGCATCTATCATGAAGGGAAGTCGGAGCAGAAACCTGGGGGCAAAAACTGAAACAAAAGCCATGGCGGAACACTGGCTTACTGGCTTGCTCAGCCAGCTTTCTTATACCATCCAAGACCACCTACCCCTGGGTAGCACCACCCACAGTGGGCTGGGCCCTCCCACATCAATCATTAATCAAGAAAATACCCTACAGACTTGCCTCCAGACCAAGCTCACAAAAACATGAAGATGTTTTCATTTAAGATTAAGATTTCAATTAAGATTCCCTCCGCCCAGATACGTCTGAGTTTATGTCAAGTTGACAAGAACCAACCACCACAGTGACTGTTTGGAAAGAGTGCCACATCCCTTGCAGTGAGCATACCCATTTTGTTTTGTTTGAGACAGTATTTTTCTATGCAGTAAACCAGTCACATACAGAACTCTGGATCCTCCTGCCTCAGCCTCCAGAGTGCTGGGATTAACTGGTCTTGTCCTCACCCATTGCCTGCTCTGTCCCTAAGCTCCCCAGGTTCCAGCTTGGAGGGAGTCCCAAGCCCCTACTGCATAGCAAACTATAAAGCCTCTACAGTCTGCTTCCACCCAGAACTATTCCCTCTCTATTGTCCCAGCCGCATGGGCTATCAGCCCTGGTCCTTCCCCAGGGCCTTTGCCTGCTGCTTCCTGAACCTGGAAAGCTTGCCCTCCATTGTTAAGACTAAATAGGTCTCCACAGTATCTATACATTGAAGTCCTTGTTGTCCAGTGCTAATTAAAATTAAATAAGACCCTGTATAAGGCTGGGGCCTAGGCCAGTAGGAATGAAGTGCTCACATACAATGAAGGACAGTCGGAAGATGACCCCAGGAGGGCCAACCCTGTGATGGGGATGCTGACGCCCGACTCAGACACCCAGCCTCCAGTGTTGTCACGTGAGGTTATATATATTAAGTCTCTTGGGTCTGTGGTGTTTCTTTTGACAGCCCAAGACACCCTGAATCTGAAGACCAGCCACATCACTTCTGGTCACATCAGCACATAATGCACCGAGCAGCTGGGAGGAGCAAGGCTGCACCCCCTGGCCTGTGCTCCTGGTTCTGCTCTTTCCCAAGACTTGTCCTGTTTGCCTGTCCCCTGTCTGGATCCTGGATGCCAGGACCGTACTGTTCACAGCCCTGGAAGCTCTTGAGTGCACCATGCAGGCATAAATGAATCGGCAATGACTCCTCTCAGCAAGTTCACAGTCAAGTCTGTGGCCTGCAGGAGCAGACACAGCCACCGGTGTCTCTGTCCTAGATGATGTCACTGTGGAGTTCAAAGCCCTGCTCTGGGGGAAGGGGAGGGAAGGCAGGACAGGCCTCTGGAAATGTCTCTGTCCCCAGCCCTGCTGGCATCCCTGTGTCCTTGGATGATGACACTTCTTTGTTCTCCTGGAGAAGCAATGATCAATTATGCCAGGGCGCCTGGGAGCCATCAGGATTAATGAACAACTGGCCAGGCTGAAAGATGTACAGACGGCAAGGCCAATCACTGATTGCATCGATCTGTCCTTTGCCAGGCAGGTGTGTGGACTTCAGACAGGAGAGCTTTCTGTAACCGCTGACCGCACAAGCACATTGAACCCACTGAAACATGACAAGGGAAGGCAGCAAGCTGGGATACAGCTTGGAGGCAGACTGCATACCTCGAATGTGCAAAGCTCTGGGTTCAATCTCCACACAGCAGACTGTACTGATGATCATTAATTCACCAGTGTGGCAACAGCCCACATGATCCAGTCACTCAACAATACCACCAGCTGGGGACCAAGTCTTCCATACATGAGACTCTGTCCCAGCTGTAACAAGGGCTGATAGGAAGAGCTGGCTTTCTTGGTTATGACCTAAAACTAGGCTGTATTGATACAGGTAAGCTGGACACCTACAGATGGGCTCCCTTCAGGGATGGCACATACCTAGAACTCAACCAGACAGTGGGCTGACCACCATCAACCTCACTGACCCATCAAGACCTGTGGGTCTCAGAGTATCCAACACCATCATCATGTCAATATCCAAGTGCCTCCAGCCCACACTCTGCTTACCATCAAAGCAACAAGGCCACAGTGCCACACAGGGCACACATTCTGTCTACCACAGGCCATACAGCCTGTCCACCACAGGCCACACAGGCCATACAGCCTGCCCACCACAGGCCACACAGGCCACACAGCCTGTCCACCACAGGCCACACAGGGCACACAGCCTGCCCACCACAGGCCACACAGGGCACACAGCCCGTCCACCACAGGCCACACAGGGCACACAGCCTGTCTACCACAAGCCACACAGCCTGTCCACCACAGGCCACACAGCCTGTTCACCACACGCTGGAGCTGTGGGCAGAATAGGAAACCTTAGCTGAGGGACCAATGGCTCAGGTTCTACTCAGAGGAAACAACCAAGCAAAACTCACTGCATTTTGTTTTGCTTACTTTTGTTGTTGCTTGGGGGGGTTTGGTGGTTACATTCTAAAACGAAGAAGTACCGGATTCCGCTACCATGCTGATGTCCTACAATCTAGCAGCTCACTGGAAGATTTCAAGGCTTCTGAGCAATTGGAGCCAAGAGCATTAGATCAGCATGGTACAACTTTCAAACTCTTTCATCTGGCCATCTTCAGGATGCTGGTGTGTATGTGTGTGTGTCTGTCTGTCTGTGTAAATTTCCATTGTGTAAGCCATAAAATTATGTGAGGTTCTGAAACCTTTCACATGGTGTACTAAAAGAAAACAGTTTTCAGGAAAATGATTGTTCCTGTTCACACATCTGAACAAAAATCAGATTCATCGCCCTCCACCCACCCACTCATCAACTCAACCCCTTTTCCTATTCACCCATGCCATCCACTCACCCACTCATCAATACAACCCCTCTTTCTGCCCACCCACTCATCAATCTAGTACATCTACCTATCCACCCACCATCATCTGGCCACTCCCCCATCTACCCACCCACTCCACTACCTACCCACCTACTCCTGTGGCCTCCCAACACTCCTCACCTATCTATTCACCAACATATACTGAATTCTACCACTGGAAAACGCCCAAAATCCTCACACTGGCAAATTATGGCAAATTCCTGCCATCAACCCTCCTGCTTTCTAAGTCCACCACAGGTGAGACTCATGCTCTTATCCAGCTGTGTGATCAGCCCAGCACCAATCCACTGAACTCCCAGGACACCTAATAGAGGCCTAGCTCCTCACAGCCTCTCCAGCCCAGTGTAAGCAAAAGGCTCTACCTTAGATGCTGAAGCTGTATCGTAGAAAGGAGGAGCCCAGGCTGGGGCAGTTCCCAAAGCACTGGCTTAGCACTTGGGAGGCCCTGGGTTCCAGCAAAACTAAGAAAGCCATTGAAAATCGTGTGTCTGAAGCCGTGAACCTCACTGTATAATAGGGAAAACACCCCCATCGTTAGAAATGTCTTTCTCCCTCCAGACTTAGATGTGGTCTGTACACATTAGACCAGAGGCCATTTAATCAGAAGTGGCAGATGAAGATGCAGTGACAAGACTCCATGTTCCCAATCCCACACACCCTCTGGGTTCTGATGACGTACCCAGCTTCCTTTGTTTACCACCCCAGAGCCACGGTGGTTACCTACTTGCACCTCAGCTACTCAAGAGACAAGGGGCAAGAGAAATCACACAAGCAGAGGTCTAGACTTAAACTTACTCTGTGGTTCAGTGTGGAGGCTTTTGCCTGTAATCTGAGTACTCAGGAGGCAGAGGCAATGGGTCCTTGGAGTTTGAGGCTAGCCTGATCCATACACTGAGCTCTAGGCCAGCCAGAGCTATACAGTGAGATCCAATCTCAAAAAAATTATAAACAGGGCCTGCCATCAAGCCTAATAACTTGATTTCAATCACTCTGACTCATGGTAAGATGGAATCAACTCCCTCAAGCTGTCTTCTGACTTCCACTAGTGTATCACAACACAGACACACACACACACACACACACACACACACACACACTCACATGATGTGTACATATGCATACATGCATGAAAATAAATTTAAAGAAAGACCCAACCTGGCAAAATACCTCACCCCCTAAACACACACACACACACACACACACACACACACACACACACACACAACAAACAAACATACACATAGTTGACATCCAACAAGAATCTGCCTGACAGAAGACAGCATCAGAAAAGAGATATGGAGACAGAAGCAGGAACCCAAAACATCAGACACAAAGACAACGCACCCCGACTCCAGGTACCAGGTTCCAGAATGAGACTATAGAGACCACAGGGACAGAAGAAGACAAGCCGTTTCTGGGTGGTGAATCATTCTTCATCACCCTGATAGGGGTATATGATATGGCTGTGGTGGGTCAAAATTTAAATACAGGACCCAGTGTAGTGTACATGCCTTTAATCTCAGCATTTAGGAGGCAGACCTCCAGGAGTTAGAGGCCAGCCTGGTCTACATAGTGAGTTCCAGGCCAGCAAGAGCTACTCAGTGAGACTCCATCTAAAAAAATAATTTAAACATTTCAGATAAGTGCATTTATTATATGTCTACAATATTTCAATGAAACAGTTTGTGTTTTGTTTTTGTTTTTTAACTAAAGTGGGGCCAGGCAGTGGTGGCACACACCTTTAATTCTAGCACTTGGGAGGCAGAGGCAGACAGATCTCTGTGATTTCCAGGCCAGCTTGGTCTACATAGTGAGTTCCAGGGCAGCCAGGACTGTCACACAGTGAAACCCTGTCTCAAAAAAGAAAAAGAAAAGGAAAAAAAATTGGGAATGCTCTGGGAGAGCTAAGAAACTGTTACCTCACTTAGGTGCATTGACAGAATTCTGTTATCTTCCCCCAAACTGTGAAGTCATGGCTCAGGCCCAAGATGTATCAGCGTGTAGAACATGGTGGAAGACATATTCAGTCTTCAACAGGAATGAAGCCATTCACAGTGAACAGAAAGAGACCCACAAAAAATAAAAACGAAGCAAGTGTTAACAAACACCTGTAATCAGTACTCAGGAGACAGAAGCAGGAAGAGGACATAAGAGCAAGCCCAGCCTGCCTAGAGCTAGAAAACAGGAACAGGGGCTGGGGCTGAGGTTCAGTGGGTACCGTGCTTGCTCAGCATGTGAGAAGCCTGGGTTCCATCCCCAGCACTGTATAAAGCAGGCATGGTGGCAATACCTGTAATCCTAGCACTCAGGAAGTACAAGCAAGATCAGGACTTCAAGGCCATCCCCACTTTCTCAAAGTCATCCTTGGCTACATAACGAATTTGAGACCAGCCTAGGATACAAGAGACCCTATCACAAAGAAAGAAAAATTTAAAACGAACAACAACAAAAATGTGGCTGGAGAGATAGCTCAGTAGTTAAGAGTGATTGCTGATCTTGCAGAGGACCTGGGTTCAATACCCAACATCCATATGGCAGCTGACAGCCATACCATAACTGTATACAGTCCCAGGGGATTTGACACCCTCTTTTGACTTTGGTGGGCACCAGACACACACACACACACACACACACACACACACACACACACACACACACACACACACGCAGGCAAAGCACTCAAACACAAAATAATTTTTTTTTTAATTAAAGCCAAGCATGGTGGCACACATCTTTAATCCCAGCACTCAGAAAGCAGAGACAGGAGGCTCCCTGTGAATTTGAGGCCAGCCTGGTCTATATATCCAGGTCCAGGCCAGCCACTGCTACAGAGTAATACAATCTTTAAAAACAAACAACAACAATAATCGGTAGACAAGAGCTAGCAGATCAGTCCTTACAGACAGTAGCTCTAGAGGCAGAGAGCCCGGGATGTGCTGCTTGTACACATTTGAGTTCTGAAGCTGGGGCAGCTTCAGTCACCCACCCCATGGTTCAAGCTCCCCTGTACGGCAGAAGCAAGCCCCCAAATCTAACATGGTGATGAAGATAATGGACGACCTCACATTGAGAGCTATCACTTAGAGAATAGCCTGCCCTTCTACAGCACAGATTGTTGGGGTTTCTGAAATCATAACACACTACACATAAACATGTTTCAGCATTATTATTCTTTATTGTGGTGCTGGGGCCCACGCCCAGGGCCTTGCATATGCTAGGTTACAGGTCTACATCTAAGCTATCTCAGTCTAGCCCCAAGGCACTTGAGGAGGAAAATCATGTTACTTCTTTTGACTTTTGATTGCAAAAGGACCTGAAATCACTCTGAAAAGATTCTACCTTGATGTGGAAATTACACATGCACACATAAAATCATATAAGGACTCTAGTGATAAGCTTTAATGAACATGAGCATAATACAGCTCACCATGAGCATACAATTAAGGTAGCTGCTTTAATCTGAAGGAAGAAAAACAAACAATCCCACTTCCCCACCCAGAGATCAGCGAAGGAGAAAAACATCTTCCTTCTGGTTACTTGTGCCCTTCCAAAGGGCACATTGTCACATTCCAATACACACCTACAGAAGGACTTTCTGGGATATGACCATCTGTCATGCATGATGCATACACCAACCCAGGGCTCCCATACCTCTAAGTCTTGACAGAGTTAGGGAAAATTAAGATCACTTGTTCACATTTTTGTGGTGTTCATATAAAAAAATCACCTTTATAGATGCTTTCATTAAAAAGAATCTGATCTGGCAATCTTGCTAAGGAGAGCTGGTCTAGCGTCAAGTCCACACATAAACGCAGAGAGGTGAGCAACTTTCCCATCAGTGACTGCAGCAAGAGCCTCACAGTGCAGTTACTCTTCCGGGAGCACCGCTATGCTCTTCCTTCCAAGAACTTCACATACTGTACCCGGGCATCAAAATGGTCAGCCGGACGGTTGTACGGTGTCCACACAGGTTCTCCCACAAACAGCCGCATGGCCTTCACATAGTTCTAGGAAACAATCCCCACATCTCATTGAACACGTCTGCTCATCTCCATGGGAACCATCGAGGCAGCCCTGGAAGCTGGCTCATCCACTTAGCACTCAGCTCCTTCCTCTGTGCAAGCAGTGTGAGCCACTTCCAAGCAGCATAAGCATCTGCAGCTCCTGCTCCTGGTCCATACCGGAGCAGAAACAGGTCTGGACTCTGCCCACTCTGCTTGCTTCCTCCCCTGGGCACCGCTCTCCTAAGGACCAGCACCAGGCCCCTGCCGCTAGCTGGTAAGAGAATAATTTGCCAGCACTGACCTAAACCAGAAATTTAGTTTCTGTGCAGCCTTACCTTTATTCTACAAATAAACACACCCAGGTAAAAATGACAAATGTATGTTGCTTACAGAACTACAGGCCACTACAAACGAAGTGGAAGTAAGCGCATCCCTAAGGACTCTCCCCACACAGTAGGTAATTAAATCACAGTTAAATAAATCAAACATGACAGTGAAGCTGTGAACAAGAGACAGGGCTTGCTCTGGGATAATCTTGTACACTGTAAAGATTTGTCACTCGAATTGGTTCAGTAAAACGCTGGTTGGCCAGTAGCCAGGCAGGAAGTATAGGCTGGGAGACCAAACTAAGGATGATGGGAAGGAGAAGGGCAGAGTCAGGAGACACCAGCCAGACGCAGAGAGAGCAGGAGATGAATGTGCTACGTGGTAGAGCGTAAATAAGGAATATTGGTTAACTTAAAATATAAGAGATAGCCAGGTGGTAGTGGCGCACGCCTTTAGTCCCAGCACTAGGGAGCCAGAGGCAGGCAGATCTCTGTGAGTTAGAGGCCAGCTTGGTCTACAGAGTGAGTTCCAGGACAGCCAGAGCTACACAGAGAAACCCTGTCTTGAAAAAAAAAAAAATTAAGAGCTAGTTAGTAATAAGCCTGAGCTATTGGCCGAGTATAATTCATAAAAGCTTCTGTGTGTTTATTTGGGACTATGCGGTCTGGAGAGGAAACGTCCATTTTCAAGGACCCTTTATGTACCCCGGAAGCACACCAAGTGAAAAAGTAAAATGCAGAACCCGCTGCCTCCAGGGTAAAAGGAGGAAAGAAAGAATTGTGCCTCTGAATATGCAAACACCCTCTAAAGCAGAGGCTCTCAACCTGTGGCTCGTGACCCCTTCGGAATCATATATCAGATAGCTTGCATATCAGATATTTACATGACAATTCATAACAGAAGCAAAACTACAGTTATGAAGTAGCAATGCAATAACTTTATGGTTGGAGGTGACCACACCATGAGGAACTGTATTAAAGGGTCACAGCATCAGGGAGGTTGAGAACCGCTGACCTAAAGGAACTATTGCAATGTAGCCTCTGACGCCCTTCAGGGATAGACCTGGGGCCCTGAGGAACAGGGGAGAGAACACTGCTGTCTCCATCTCATACTTCTTAATTTTCATTTTGTTCTTTTTGATCCAGGGTCTCATCTTACCCAGCCTATCCTCCAAACTTGATCTGTAGCTGAGGATGACCGTGAAGCCCTGATCCTCCTGTCTGAACCTCCCCAATGCTGAGAGGACAGGCATATGCCACCATACCTGGCTTCATAATTCTGAAGTTTATGTCATATGTCATTTACTGTTAATCTGGAAGGCTGGAAAGATGGCTCAGTAGTTAAGAGTGCATATGTTCTTGGGGGGGCCCAAGGTCAGCTCCTCCAGCACCCATGTCAGGTGGCCCACAACCACAACTCCAGTTCTAGGAGACGCAACGCCCTCTTCTGGATTCTACAGCAACCTGCACTCATACGCACTTACCCCAACAGACATACACGTAATTTAAAGACAGAAATAATTTTTTTTTTTAATTAACTGGGGCTGGAGATGTAGCTCAGTTGGTAGACTGTCTGTCCAGCATGCACAAAGCCCTCAGTTCCAGCCTCAGCACCACAGAAACTAGGTTTGGTGGTAAACACCTGTAATCCCAGCACTGAGGAGGTCAAGACACAAAGATCAGAATTTTAAGGTCATCCTCAACTACACAGTGAGTTCAAGGCCAGCCTGGAATACATGAGAACCTGTCTTTAAAACCAAAAATGATACCTACATGTCAGATTTAACCCAAAACATCCTCTGAGACCCTAAAAACTAATTCCTGTGCTTACTTCCAGTCCTAATAACTGTACCACATGACTGCTGAGGTCCCCAAATGAGAGTACCCCCACTCAGTGGAGGAGTGGGTCTCTCTCCTGAAGATATCTGCTCCCTTGACTAAAGCCTGTGGATTAATATTGTGCCACTGTCCACCAAGAACAAAAGTGAGATTCTGATCCTTCCCACCAAGGCTCCCTGGCCACGGGTTCCACTGGCTTTCTGTGTGACTGCCCGTGTATCCAGGAGACAGGCCTCGCACAACACAGCACAGCACACTCTCACCTTCTCATCCAGCGTGAAACGGTGATAGATGCCAGCAGGAAGCGTGATCATGTCCCCCTTCTCCATGGAAATCCGGATCCACTTGTCCTCCTTGTCCCTGACATCGAAGTACCCACTGCCCTCCAGGATGTAGCGGATCTCCTCATCCAGGTGCAGATGCTCCTCGAAGAACATCTTGATCTAGTCCAAGAGGGAAGCTGTCATGCAGCTCCAGCCCTTACAGCCAGACTACAGTGAATGCTACGTGTTAATAAAAGTGCCAAGAGCTGAGCCAGGGAGACGGCACAGTCAGTAAAGGCACCTGCCACCAAGACTGATGTCTTGAATTTAATGCCCAGAACCCAAATGGTAGAAGGAGCCAACCGAAACAGGGTCTCATGTAGCCTAGGCTGGCCTCAAACTCGCTTTGTAGCTGAGATGACCTTGAACTTCTGATCCTCCTGTTTTCACCTTACAACTACTGAGATTACACACTCCACTCTGTGAGGACATTCTGAAGAACTCTATGCCACTAAACCGAATGGCCCCAGGGAAGGGGTCAGTTACCCTGAGGACACCACTCCTTAAGCTCCCAGGAAAACATTCAAGTCTAGGGAAGAGCCAGGTGCAGAACTGTGAATCCCATGGAGAAAAGCCCAAACCGATCCACAAATCACTGGTGGATCTGCCACACATCACGAATAAACCACCACCAGAGTCATGCCCCTCAAAAGAGCTGAGAGGGAGGGACTCACCCAGCATCACTCAGCCCCAAAACCACACTAAATGGAAAGTCTTGTGTTAACAGGCAAGAGGGTAATGATCCTCTCCAAGCGGGGCCTGCTTACCTTCTCCTCATAATTGGGAAGTTTCTCTTTGCATATGGTGATGATGTCCATCCAGGAGTAGTTTCTCTCTTTCCGGATCTTTTCCAGTTCTGGATCATTCTCATACTTGTCAGCATCCAGCTATATGAGTTTAAGCAAAATGGAGGTCACCTTAGTACAAGGATGTGTATACAGCAGTGAGCTGGGAGTTCGGCTCCCTGGTGCAATGTTTGCCTAGTAGGGCACAAGGCCCTGGGTTTGCTCCCCCACCCGATATGAAGGAAGCAAAGCAACACGCTCCCTCCAGACCTGCGGCTGGATCACCCTCTCAGAGCATCGTTTAGTCTTTGCCAGTCCTAGCGCAGCCCTCCACCTCCTCTTCTGATGAACTGTCCATTGTCCACAGCGCCAGGTGGAAACCCCAGCTCTGATGAAGTCCTGCTGCAGTCCCGCTGGGTCCTCCACATTTCCAGGTGAAGTTCTTATCCCTCACACCTGCCGAGACAAGGCTCCCTCGGTGTGTGTGAGACCACTCTGCCATCTTCCAGGCAGTCTTACTAGGCTGTCTGTGGTCAGCATGCTGCCCATGCCCACAGACCAAGCTCGAGTTCATCAGGATGGACTGAGAGCTGCTGTCCTCCGGCCCCACTTGACTTTTCTATCTACCCCATCACTCTACTGTTAAAGAAATCTAGATTCTAGGCTAAAAAACAACAACTTGCCACTCTTAAAAACTACTAAAAGGTTGGGGCTGGAAAGATGGGCTCAGCAGTTAAGGGCACTGACTGCTTTCCCCAAGGACTCAGGTTCAAATCCCAGCACCCACATGGCAGCTAACACCTGTTTGTAACTCCAAGATCTGACACTCTCTCACAGACTTACCTGCAGACAAAACACCAACGCACATAAAATAAAAGTAAATAAATTAAAATAGAAAAGGAAAGAGGGCTTTTCTTTTAATTACTGAAAAGTGTTGTGGTGGCCCATGACTATAATTCCAGCTACTCAGAATGCAGGAGGGAGTTGTGAGTTGGGACTAGCCTGGGCTACATAACAAAAAAAGAATATATACTCACACTCTTCCATGGCAGGGTCCCATACCTCAAATTCCTGCTCACAGTTTTCATTTATCACGATCCTACCCATTCTTTAAAGTCCAAAGCCAAGGACTGCCCCCCTCTTCCTGACATGCTCTCCAAAGGCTCCTGGGAGAACTAATCTGAAATCCTACATGAAACCCCTGACAATGAACTTAGTGACGCTTAGTTTTTGTTTTCAATGAAGTGGCACACTTATTGTCATCACAGAACAGCACACCAACGCACAGGCACCAATACATTTTATGTGTACGAGAGTTTTGCATGCATGTCTGTCTGTGCACCACTCTCGGGCCTAGTGTCCAGAGGCTGGAAGAGAACATGAGATGCCCTGGAGCTGGAGTTACAGATAATTGCGAGACCGCGGCAATGGACCCCGCGGCAATGGACCCCGCGCAGTGAGTGCTGAGCCAGCTCTCCAGCCCAAGCCTGCGCATGACACTTAATGCCATTTTCAGTGCTGAACGGGCTCCTTCCTAATCCCGGCATGGAAACTTCATCACCTACAAGACACCATGAAAGGTGGGCCTCCCGGTGGAGTCACGATTGCTCCTGAATGAGGTGAGTGGTTTAAGCCTTCCATCAGCAGCTGTTACTGGGCCTTCACCAGACACCAAAGGCCCCGATTTCAACAACTGTGCAACCAATTTGCTGTTCTCAGACTAGCTGGTGTGTGCAGTCTTGAGTTTGTCTCCTAGTCTAAGGTTTCCGTGAGGGACTAAGACACTATTCCAAACAAGGGCTCTCGCTTCTACTGTGTGGTGAGGAGGGGGGGTCTTTCTGTCACGCTGCTCCGTCCCCTTTCCCTCGCAACTTCTGCAGTGGGAGGGAAGACTAACTCCTTCACCCAACAGGAATGCCAGAGGCCTCGCTGAGCAAGCCTCCCACCCCGGAGCCACTGCTTGACTGAGGTGACGCGGCTCCAGTTAACTCAAAGTCACTAATTTTGGAGGTCACCAGGTGAGTGCGTAGAGGTCATCATGGACGCCTAGGTTACTTCTCAGAAACTGGAAGGCTGTGTTTTTTGAAACCACCTCCACGCCTGAGCTAGTGTCGGAACATTTTTCATTCAAGAGGCCAAAGTGCATCAACCGCATCATTTTTCTGGGCATGCGTCCCACGCAGAGCCTTGGTTGCGCATGTGCACACCGGATTCTTCTACAGTCACCTTTCACCCGGCTTCCTAACCCAAAACTATCCCAGCGGAGGTGGATTTGATCATCGTCCCCACCTTCATGTGGCCACCCTACGCATCAGCTCTGCTGCGTCCACACATCCTTACTTCACCTGTAGGCACACCATGTGGTGAGCAGGCCTCCATGGCTTTGGGAGTTTGTTTGTTTGTGTTTGGTATGAGTGCTCTGTCTGCATGTCTGCCTTCAGGCCAGAAGAGGGCATCAGATCCCATTACAGATGGTGGTGAGCCACCATGGGGTTGCTGGGAATTGAACTCCGGACCTAGAAGAGCAGCCAGTGCTCTTAACCGCTGAGCCATCTCTCCAGCGCCAGGCCTCCATGGTTTTAAGGGACGTGACTCTGCAAAGTTCCCCGGGCTAGACTTTAAGCCAGCTGGTTCGCATTTCAATTTGACCACACCAATGCAGACAGGCTAAGGCCAGTCCCTTCTTCCCCAGCCCTGGGATGTCTGCGGCCCTCTCGTGTTTGAACTGCGTCACCCATGACAAGACCACGTGACTGACAGGTGGCACTGCGTTTGCAAACGTTAGCTGTGAGCCCAGACGCGTGCCGCGAGGAAAGCAGGGCCCAAACACCATAGTTAATAGAGATCGAGGGAAGGAGCGGCCATGCTGAGCATGCGCGGCGCCCGGGGCACCCTCACAGCGTGCGCAGGCGCGCGGTGCTCCAGCTCACACCCTACCTTCCAATAGAGCACTCCAAGCGTGCGCAGCTGCTCCAGGCCCACCGGGCGGTCGGGCTGCGCGCGGTGGGGCAGCCGCGGGTCGGCGGCGGACTCGTCCATGTACCAAGCCTGCACCATGTCGACGGCGGCTTCCTCGAGCAGCACTGGCGGGGGCGGGGCCGAGCGGAGCCCGGACCGTCTGTGGGCGGGGCCTGTGGGCGGGGCCTGTGGGCGGGGCTGTCGGGAGAGCGGGGCTGTGGCTCAGGTGGAATCTAAGACCATGCTACCTCGCCTCAAGGGCCGCGGAACTCTGTGGGCCCTGGAGCACCACCTGACGTGCCCCCGGCAGCCTGTGCTTGGACTTTAGGTACCCACCGACCTGCGTGGCTGGTAGATCCAGCAATTCTTATTTCACAGGACTGAAAGCAAATGCAAACCGAAAAGCGTGATTGTCTAAACAGCCCAGGGGCTCAGCTGCAGTCTGCTGATGCAGTCACACAGAGGATCCCAGGCTCAGGGCGGGACGCTGGGCTCTCCACCAGCAGATGAAAGCATGTCCACAGCCGCTGCAGTTGTGTGTCTGCCCGGCTTTCCTTGCTGTGGTAAAATATTGTGACAAGAGCAGCTTAAAGGCAAAAAGTGTGTATTTGGTGCACAAGGCCATGTTAAAGTTCAGCATTGGGGGCAGAGGAGCTGTCAGAGCAGGAACTTGAAGCCGCTGGTCACGTCCACAGCCCAGGGTAGAGAGGAATGAATGCATGCGTGCTTACTGATGCTCAGCCCCCCTCGCTATACTTGCTTGCCTAGGGAATGGTGCCACCCACAGGAGCAGGTCTTATTTGAATTAATGTAATCTAGACAGTCCCCCACAGGGCAGCCTGATCTAGACAGTTTCTCACTGATACCCTCTTCCTAGGTAATCCGAGGCTGTGTTAAGATGACAGTTAAAATTAACCATCACGGAGCTGGAAAGGTGACTCAGCAGTTCAGAGCACTTGTTGCACTTTCAGAGGACCCAAGTGCTGTCCCCAGCAGCCACTTGGTAGTTCACAACCATCCATAACTCCAGTTCCTGGGGATCTGATGCCCTCTTCTGACTTTGGTGGGTATGCTCACATATGATGCACATACCTGCAAGCAAAACACTTACAAATAAATCTAAAATAAATAAAACTAACCACCATGCTATTAGAAGGCGTAGCACGGATTAAGGATAGATCTTCCTTCTTCAAATAATCTGATTAAGAAAGCCCCATTGGTGGTGCTTAGACCTCAGAATGTGATGTACTGGCTAATTCATGATCTGTGCAACTGGCAAGGGTGTGATAAAGGTTCACTCACAGATGACAAATGTCTGTCAGTTCAGGGTTGGATAAACTGGAGCACAGAAGACTTTCACAAATGGGGGAGTTTATGGAATAATGGCCCTTGGTGGACTAGCCATCTTTGATAGAAAAAAAAATTCTCATATTTTTATTTATTTATTGTTTTTTTCAAGACAGGGTTTCTCTGTGTAGCTTTGGCGCCTTTTCCTGGAACTCACTCTGTAGACCAGGCTGGCCTCGAACTCACAGAGATCCACCTGCCTCTGCCTCCCGAGTGCTGGCATTAAAGGTGTGTGCCACTACTGCCCGGCTAACACTCTCATATTTTAAAGGTAAGACACCGAGGCTCTGGTGGCTTTAAGGAATCTGTGTCCACAGGAAGTGACAAGTTTGAACTCAGAAAGCCTAACCCAAAAGTCTCTGCATAGAGTTGCCAAAATACAGAGCAAGAAGCAAAACCTTTGTTCAGCCATAGAAAAAACAGTCTTGAAACTGGGAGGCTGCTCCTCTCCTGCCTCTGCCGGCTGCTCCTCCTCGCTACAGCAGCACAGCAGGGCCCCCAGCACGGTGTGTTGGCCTCTGTCTTGTGCAGAGGTCTTTTCTGTCCCCACTGGGATGAGAGAGGGCAGCAAGTGCATGCTCAGAAAATCATACTTTAGGAAAGTGAGGTGATGGAGATGCCCCCGAGGAACTGGGAAGGGGAGCTCTGCATTCACCAGCACCGGTTCAAGCAGAATCATGGAAACAGCACCGTTGATCTGCAGCTGTTCTGCCCTCGAGAGTTCCCCTTTGAAGGAGACTCTTCTGAACTTGAACTGTTTCTTCCAGAATAGCCAGCAGCAGCCCAGAATCGTTTCATGACCAGAATTTATTGCCCTAGTTAAGACAATTGGGAAGAACAGTTCAGATGTTTTGAAAGACAGCTGGTCTCCATCGTTGCAAACCTGCCTGGGCTGCTGCTACCCCTCTAGGCTTCTGTGAGAATGTGAAGGTATAGTCTCTATATAAAAGTCCTTTTTTAGACAGGGTTTTGTTATGCCCAGATTGTGACCCCAAAGAGACTACCGAAGACCTTGGATGTCCAGAATGCAACAGCAAGGTTTATTCTGTAGATACAAGTCTAGACAGGGAACTCATTCCTACACCCAATACAGTGAGGCAGGGAGGAGTTGCTCTTTCTTTGTGTGGCTAGCTTTTTAAAGGCAAAAACCACAAGCCCTTCAGGGGGTTGGGGGAGTTTGGCACGGGTGCGACTCAGATTGGTTTATTTTTATCTCTGTTTTCTTTTAATTGGGTGAGGGTATGTAACCTTTGAATTTACTGGTTGGGGGTTACTATTACCATTTTAGGGGCTGTCCTTGAGCTGCCATGGGGGCTGGCTGGCCTAGCACGTACTGACTGTGGGGGCTGGCTCAGTGGTCCAGGCTC
The DNA here is from genome assembly GCF_949786415.1 of Peromyscus eremicus. NCBI lineage: Eukaryota > Metazoa > Chordata > Mammalia > Rodentia > Cricetidae > Peromyscus > Peromyscus eremicus. Next base: position 40,629,479 of record NC_081437.1, on the reverse strand, counting down.
TGTCCTTGACTCGTGCACATAACTCTGAGTTGGTGAGGGGTCCCAGACAATAAACATCTGGCTGAACTTTGAGCAGTCAGAGTACGTGCAGAAAGGGAGTTACTGCAAGGACTATGTCTTTTGTTCATGGCCCTCCCAGAAACTGCTTGATCAAGTCTCAGGAAACTGAAATTGAGGCCTGATCTCTAAGAGAAGTCTGAGCAGCCTGTTATGGCATTTGCTTGGTCATTTCAGGTTTCACTGTGTAGCCTTGGCTGGTTCAAAACTTTCTATGTAGAACAAGCTGGCCTCACACTCATAGAGTTCCACCTGTATCTGCCTCTCAAGTGCTGGGATTAAAGGTATGTATCACCATACCCAACCCTATGGCAGTCATTGCTAAATATAAAGGCTATTGTTAGGTTTGAACACAGGGGAACACTCGTGTAATTCTAGGATTTGAGAAGTTGAAGCAGGAGGATTAAGAATTCAAGACCAGGCTGGGCTGATAAGAAAGATCCTGTCTCAAATAACAATAGCAATAACAAAAACAGACTGGGAGTGTAGCCAGCACTACATAAAAATGAACAAAACATAAAAGCATTCTTAAAGATTTTTTTTTGTCATTTGTTTTTTATGTGTGTGAATGTTTGCTTGTATGTATGGCTATGCTGCACAGGCCTTTAGTGCCTGAGGAGGCCAGAAAAAGATATTAGATCTCCTGGAACTGGAATTACAAACAGTTGTGAGCCACCATGTGGGTTCTAGCAGCCAAACTGGGATCCTCTGCCCTTAACCACTCTCCAGACCCACAAAACATTCTTAAACTGGAAAGTCATGCATGCCCATAATCCCAGCACCAAGAGATGCCAAGGCAGAAAGGTAGTCAATTAGGCCAGCCTGACTACATCACAGGACTCAAAAACAACAAAATCCTTAGCTCACAGAGCATCTGAGAGAGGCAACAGCCTGCACCTGGCTCTGTTTGACTTGTGGGTCCTGCTGTGTGCTATTAATAATTTGTATCTGATCACCATGTGCCTACCTCTGCTGACCTGGGGGCTGGGGATGCATAGTCTTGACATTTTACCTTGTTTGCCAGCTAACAGGTTAGCCCTACCTAGCGAGGGAATGGATGTAACCCACAGAGACCTCACACAGTGATTAGCAGGAAATGTTGCCAGACTGCCAGCATTTTTGCACAAGTTCCTGAGCACGGTGCCCACCGGGATGGGGATGAGTCCTGAAACTTCACCCAGTGGGCTGAACGGAGGAGAGGAACCTGGAGCTGGGGGGGAGCCAAGATCTGCCCTTCAGATGGGCAGATGTGCGGCTGCCATGCTTCCTGTACAGTGTTGAGGTCACATCTTCTGGTTGTGATTCAGCAGGGTCAGTGACATTTTCCTGCTTCAGCAAGGACAGTTTTAAGGAATGGTTTATTTATTAACTTTGTTAACTTGTGTGAAGAACACAGTGACTGCTGGGAAGCTGGTCATGTGGTTGGCCTCACCTCAGGAACAGACTGCTGAGCCTCCAGTGGGCTCCATTATCACATTACTTCTGCTATGTGCTGTCACCCCAATCCTCACCACACTTTGAGGGCTCTATTTCTTGTCCTTGTTGTTTGGATACTTTAGGATGCAGATGGCAGGACTCCAAGTCTTTTCAGTTCACACAGCTGAGGAGGATTACAGTGGCTTTTGCTGTGGCCAGACGCCGCTCATGGGATGTCAACAGGTCTGTCTCTCTCTTTCCTCCCCTCTCTCTCCATCCCTCAACCCCTTTATCTGTGTGGTGGCTTATTTAATTTACTAATTCAATTATACATTTGTTTTTTAATTAAACGTATTAACTCATTTCCCATTACTATAACACAAAACCCGAGGCTCTGTTCTTTATGAGGAAAAGAATTTGTTTAGGTCCCAGGTCGGTGGGTTGAGGGTCGGGAATTAACCAGCCTCATCTGCTTGGCCTCTGGTAAGGAACATCAGCTGCATCGCGTCACAGCAGACAGCACCATGGTGGGAACACGTTTGAGGAAGAGACTATATGAGAAGCCAGGAAGCCAGAGATGTGCTGGAGCCAAGGTCTTATATCACTTACTTTCGTGGGAAGTATGTGGGGTCCAGAGAGAGCTACATGAGTTCTGAGGACAATGCCTCTGGTGGCCTTACCGCCTGTTCAAGGTCCCACCACCTCCGTGCTAAGGACCAGCGTGAACTTCCCACATACGAGCTTTGGGGACAGATGCAAACCACGGGACAGCCACCAGCAACTGCCTTGACAGCTTACTTGTAACTCAGAGGAAGGGTTCTTTATGTAACATCCAGCATCCAGTCTTCTGAAAAATTCCAGGCAGCCTAGCTAAAGTTAAAAAAAAAAAAAAAAAAAGTACCTGTGGATCTCTCTGCAGAACTGGAGAGGGGTCATGTGCAGCCAGTTGGGGTCAACATCAGGCAGGAGAAGGCAAAGAGGGGCATTCCAAAAAAGATGTCCACACCCACTGCCAACCTGTCCAAGCCTCTTGCTTTCTGTGTGTCTAGCAGAGCGGGGATTCAGAACTGCATTTGGCCTGGGTCCTCAGGCCCTCTTCATGGCCAGTGCTACTCAGACCCAGCCTGAAAAAACGTGGACCCTACCCATTGTGGAGCCCAGCTTCAAACTACTTTCCCTGTTAAGGTCAGAACTGAATTAATGTCTTCAAAATGGAAAAGCCTGGAGGGCTTTGTGGGAAATAGAAAATGCTAAGGGGGGTGGGCATACTAACTAATTGAAGATGCAGCGATGGCTGGAAGCTATGTGAGGCCCTGGGTATAGGAGCTGGCTCAGACAACAAACAAAAGTGCACTGTGAAACTCAAGGGCCTGTCTATAAATAAGCATGGCTAACCAGAAGACATGGATAACAGGAATCAGGGAGACTGACGCAGAAAGCCTTTGCATCAAGGAAACCCAGCAAGTGCCAAGCAGACAGGAGATGAGTGTATTCCTGCCTCAGGCTTCAAGGAGAACAATCCCAGAATGCCATTCAGAACTAGGTTATCAAATGTGGGAATTATCGAAGGTGGGTGACAGAGATAGCTGTTCATCAAGCTATTCTTCTTTATTTATCTAGGTTTGAAAATGTTCAGTAAGATTTTTAAGTTATCTGTCTATTAAGAAACAAGCCATCTGTGCGTGTAAATTTCCTTAATTGAGAGAAGAGTAAGGGGCTCGATATCTTAAGAAGCCATGCCTAGAAACAGCTGCTTGGAGCCCACACTCAGCAAAATTTTGTTCAAACTAATTAAAAGGAAATCCTGCCTCTTGATCCTAATGATATGTCTCTGAAGGAAACATGGATGACATGAGTATAACTCTAGGCTCTTTCTCCTAGAAGAAAAATGGAAGTATATCATCAAGATGTTGAATGATCTCAATCAGCTCCTAGGGACAAAAATCAACCCAAACATTTGATGAGAGGCCATTTTTCCTGAGAGCCAGGATTTCACTGTCCCACTAAAAGTGCAATGAAATATTTGCAGGTCACATGAGAGAAATGGTAAGTCTCTTCATCTTCTGAAACTGCTGACGCCCTGGGTGTGGTGGGTCACACCTTTAATCCCCACACTCAGAGGCAGAGGCAGGTAAATCTCTATGAGTTGGAGCCCAGCCTGGTCTGCATAGTAAGTTCTAGGCCAGCCTAGTCTGCTTAGTGAAACCCTGTCTCGAACCACTACCCCCGCCCCCCCCCCAAAAAAAAAATAGCCTGAGTGGTGGTGAAGTTTTTGCAGGGAGAAAATTTTCAGGGAGGGAACTGGTCAGATTTTGATCCCCTTGAGCTTGGGCAAGCTCAGATTGGCTAGATTTCATGCTCAGGGGTTGGTTGGTTTCCTGCTCAGGAATTGGTTGATTTTCTTGCTCAGGGATTCATGTTCAGTTGGTCAGGGGCAGAGTTGGCTCTCGTTTCAGGGCCAGGGTAGGTTTCTTTGGCTGGCTCTGGTTTCAGGGTCAGGGTGGGTTTCTTTGGCTGGCCCTTTTACCCTACACTTCCCAACATGTGAAATGACAGTCTAACCACCTGAGTTAAAAAACAAAATGTTAGCCGGGCGGTGGTGGCGCACACCTTTAATCCTAGCACTCGGGAGGCAGAGGCAGGCAGATCTCTGTGAGTTCAAGGCCAGCCTGGTCTCCAAAGCGAGTTCCAGGAAAGGCGCCAAAGCTACACAGAGAAACCCTGTCTTGAAAAACAAAAAACAAAAAAAACAAAACAAAAATGTTCAATGATGATAAAACATTTTGCTATTTGAGGAGGCATCATGGCATCTACTGTTTCTGAACGTTCCACAAAATATTCTGTGATGAAACCCCATGTTGTGGCATTGGGGAATGGGGTCATGGAAGGAGGGCAGAAACTCAAGACCAAGTGAAGTAAGTATTGAGGAATTTGATAGCCCAATCCTAATAAGCATGGAGATGTAAGAATAATTGATACGGGAGGTGGATTATGCAGATAGAACCTCATAGAGCATTTCTTATGGTGACAGGTTCTCACCCTGCAGGTACCTGGCAGCCATTGCCAATGACTAGCAGGTCTCCACACTGGAGGAGCTAATGCCCCACATCTTGAATCTGAGGTGGCAAAGCCGTCACTGCCCCCAGCCTCAGCCTTTATAGAGTCTCAATGTCAATCCTCTGCACTGTGGGGCTTCTCACTATTGGCACCAGTGGGAGGGCTGGAGAGATGGCTCAGAGGTTAAGAGCTCACCTGCTCTTCCAGAGGTCCTGAGTTCAATTCCCAGCAACCATACGGTGGCTCACAAACACTTGTAATGAGATCTGGTGCCCTCTCCTGGCTTGCAGGGACACATGCAGGCAGAATACTGTACACATAATAAATAAATCTTTAAAAAAGAAAAAAAGACTCACAGTGGGATTAGAGAGATTCCTCAGTGGTTAACAGTATTTGCTGCTGGTGGCTTACAAATTTTAACTCCAGTTCAAGGGGATCCAATACCTTTTTCTGGTCTCTGAGAGCACCAGCCATGCACATGGTACACAGACATACATACATTCAGGAAAAGCATACATACATGTGAAAAATAAAGATTAAAAAGAGAAGCCCCAGGAACTGCACTCTCCCCTCCCTGGCTCCAGCCTGTCTGTCTTGCTACAGGACCCACCAGCTTGACGATTTCCCTGGTTCAAAGCAGGCATCTGGCCTCACCTTCACGTGGCATCCTTCTGTACCAGGGGCACTACCCCAGTGACCTCAGAGTGGTGTCATTTCTCTCCATGCTGCCCTGACAGTCTGTGAAAGCCCTTTAGGCTACCTCTGTGACTTCCTACAGTAGTGGCTACAGCTGGTTCCTGCACCTTTAGGTGCTAAGACATGCCAGCTCTCTGCTGAAGTTCAAGGATGACACACTTTTCTTATTTTGCCCCCTTCTCCTTGCGTCCACCCTTTGCAGAGATTTGGGTACAGGCATTCTGATCATGTTCCATGAAGGCCATCCCAAATCCAGGGCTACTCTTCAAGAGGGCTAGGTTGGCCAACTGCAGCTAAGGCTCTTTGGGTCAAGTTACTCATTCCAGCAACCTAAACTCCTCCCGGTTATAAAATCCCGTCAGGTGTGTGCCCTCAGGCATGGGAAGCACTGAGCAGTGAGTGCACAGGCTCCTCACTGTTCTAGTGAGAGGCTGATTGCAGAGTCTGGAATGTAAACAGGAGCCCTCAAGCTGATGAAGGGTGCCTGCTCTGACATTTCCTTCCTGTCAGACGCATTCTCTCCAGAGAGCTCTCAGCCTCCACAGTCCTCATCAGCATCCTCCTGACAGCCCCGTGGGGCTGCAGATGTGACAGGAGGTGTCTAAGTCCTGGTGGAGTAGAGTGAACCTACAGCAGAGACACGGCTTGTTTAAAGCTGCCCCCAAAGGACTCACATTAAAGAGGCAGGCCAGGAGTGACTATGGAGATCAGGGAGAAAACCCCACTGGGCCGTCTGAGGCCCTCTTCATCCCAGCCTGAGCCACCCGATATCCAGCTGCTGTTGACCAGACATGCAAGGGTCAAAACGACATGGATGCCATTTGTGACACACCTCTGGTTGTGTGTGTGAAGGGGTGTCTGGACTGGGTTAAGAGCCTGGAGTGAGAAGGCAAGCTGAGTGCCAGCATTCATCTCTCTGTGCGTCCTGACTGCAGAGGCAATGGGACCAGATGCCTTATATTCCTGCTACCATGGCTTCCCTGCCAAACTGGACAGGACCACCTCAGCCATGAGCGGAAATAAATGCTTCCTTATGTAGCTTTTGTAAAGGATGTACTCACAACAAACAAAAGTAGACAATACAGCACACCTTGGTACACATTAGTAGCCACTGAAAGAAAAAATATATGTATGAAGACAAAGATTTTTCATTCCTGTCTTAGTCAGGTTCCTATTGCTGTGATGAAACACCATGACCAAAGCAAGCTGGGGAGGAAAGGGTTTATGTGGCTTACACTTCCACATCACTGTTCATCACTGAAGGAAGTCAGGGCAGGCACTCAAGCAGGGCAGGAACCTGGAGACAGGAGCTGATGCAGAGGCGGTAGAGGGGAGCTACTTATTGGCTTGCTTCCCATGGCTTGCTCAGCCCACCTTCCTCTAGAACCCAGGACCAGCAGCCCAGGGATGACATCACCCACAGTGGGCTGGGCTCTCCCCCACTGGTCACTAAATGAGAAAATGCCTTACAGCTGGGTCTCACGGAGGCATTTCCTCAACTGAGGCTCCTTCCTATGATGACTCTAGCTTGTGTCAAGTTGACACACAAAACCAGCCAGTACTATTCCCTAGTGGGATGTGTACAACTCAAACCCAGTGTAAATTTTTTTAAGAACATTTGGTGTATATGTTTGTTTCACTGTGTGTCTCTGTGTGTACACATGTCTGTCTGTGTGTGTGTCTACGTGTATGGGTGTACTTATGTGATGGCATGTATGTGATCGGAGGACAGCTTTCAGGAATATGTTCTTTCCTTCTGCCATATGCGTTCCAGGAGTGGAACATGGGTCATCAGGCTCATCAGCGTCCATCTGACAGGGCTCCCCTGCAAATTTTCTGAGCTTGGAGTCAGGGTAACCTTCCCCACCTCCATGTCCTGTTCCATGCTGAACTTTCAAGTTACTTTTATCAAGCCATCCCAGAACATCTACTTCACAGGAATGTGACATCATGGGAAGGACTTGTGGCCTAATGCTGAAGATAAGGACTCCTGGGACTGTAGCTTACCATTTTCCAGTTCTGGAGAGGCCCTGGGCACCCTGTGAGTCCACACTGTATAAACTGACATGACTGCTCCATGGCGTGTTAAGTGGAAGTTTTATATTGTCGACACAAGAGAGAGAACAGAGAGAGGCACCTGTGTTTAACCATGCAAAGATGTGTTGCATAAGCTGAACTGAATGACTAATAGCCAGGAGAACGTATAGATGAGACTTCCAGGCAGGGAAAGTAAGGAGGAGGAATTTAGGCTGGGGAAAAAAGAAAAAGAGACAGCCAGCCAGACATGGAGGAAGTAGAAAAGTAGGACACACAAAATGAACGAAAGGTAAAAAGACCAGAGACAAAATGCAGATGAATAGAAACAGGTTAAATTAAAAGAGCTAGTGGGGCAAGCCTAAGCTAAGACCGAACATTCATAATTAATAATAAGTCTTTATTGGGGAGCTGGTTGGAACATTCATAATTAATAATAAGTCTTTATTGGGGAGCTGGTTGGAACATTCATAATTAATAATAAGTCTTTATTGGGGAGCTGGTTGGCGGCCCAAAGAAAATGCCAACTACAGACCTGGAATAGTCCAGAGCAGAGAAAGTAGTGGTAGACTGAACATGGCCAACAGAGGACCTGACCATGAGAGAAGCCGGAGCAGAGTAGAGAGAGGAACATAGAGAGAGGGAGAGCTGGGGAGAGCAGAGAAAGAGGAAGGAGATGACAGACAGTCAGACAGATAGACAGACAGACAGACAGATGTAGAGTGCGTAGCCAAAATATAAAGGTTATAAGGAGAACTGAACTGCTGGGGAAAGGGAAGCCTGTGAGCTGGAAAAATTTAGGGTTGGAGGAGGTGAGGAGAGCCAGGTACAGAGGGATCTGGGAGGGTGGCATGCTCTTTGGTATGCTAATAGGCACCACAGGTGGACATTTGTCCCTTTTGCCTTTCCGAATCTGGGGAAGTGGAGTTTCCTTTGGGCCTGACAACCCAACACAGAGATGCTTCCTGCATCCATCGAGACTCCAGCCACATCCCGGTAAGGGTAAACAGATAGGCTCACTGACAAGGAAAGCCTCCTGGGCAGCAGGTGTCCAGGTGGCGTGCGGAGACAGTGATGGGTGAGCAGCCAGCAGACAGGGCTTTGCTGAGGGAAGAAAGAGCAGAGATTGTCCCAGGGCGGAGCAGCCCGCAGACGCTTGTATATCACCTCAGTGATGTATTTTTGGCTGCCGGGGTTGCCAAGAGATAATCACAGAAAAGCATCCTAAATGGCGAAGGTTGAGAGACCCACCTCACCCACAGCGTGCTCTCTCGGATGCACTCCAGCCATTCCCACCTGAGTGGGAAGTGCACGGAGACTGGTAATTAGTACGGGAAGGGGTGAGTGCCCTCAGCAGGCGGTGGGGCTGCTTGCCTGGGAAGCGCAAGGCAATTAGCAGGGGGGGGGGGCACTAAGAGGAGCGCCACAAGCAGTTATACTGGCTTTCAAGAGGCAGTGGCTTCTCTGAACAATACTCTTGCCATAATTACATTAAGAACCAGACCACCGAATGGCTGTGTACTTTCCTAGCATGTACACACCCCCGAGTGCAATCCCTGCACACTCACCCTGTCAGTCCATCCTGTGCAGCTGTGATGGACAGCCACCAATTAGGGGTTTCTTTCCATGGTGGTCCCGAGGATTGAACCAGGACCTCATACACCAGGCGAGCACTCCACAGCTGAGCTCTGTTCCCAGCCCTCTTTTCAATGTTTGAGACAAGACTCTAGGTAGCTCAGGCTAGCCTTGAATTTGACATCCTCCTGCCGCAGGCTTGTGACACCAGGCCCAGAATAGATTAAATAATTCATTTTTAAAAAATGGAATTTTACGGGCAGTGGTGGCACACGCCTTTAATCTCAGCACTTGGGAGGCAGAGGCAGGCAGATCTCTGTGAGTTCAAGGCTAGCCTGGTCTCCAAAGCGAGTTCCAGGAAAGGTACAAAGCTACACAGAGAAACCCTGTCTCAAAAAAACAAAACAAAACAAAACAAAATGGAATTTTATTTCACACAGTTAAGGAGGTTGGGAAGTCCAATATGGATAGGCCACACCTGTCAGGTAAGGGGCAGGTGCATCTCATAAGGAGGTGGGGAAAACATGTCAGCTCGGGTCTCCCTCTTTTAAAAAGCCACCAATGTGATGCAGGTGTGGAGAGATGACTCCGCAGTTAAGAACACTGGCTGCTCTTGCAGAGGACCAGAGTTTGGTTCCCAGCACACACATACGCACATCTGGCAGCTCACAATACCTGTAACTCTAGCTGCAGGGGAGCGGTGGCTTCTGGTCTCCTCTGACGCCTGGCATACCTCCCAACAACACACAATACGTATTGTACTTGTCTGTTGGCGTGATAAAACATCATGACCAAAGGCAGCTCACAGAAGGATTTATTTGGGGTTTAGGGTTCCAGAGGGATGAGCCCATCACCATCACAACGGGGAAGCCTGTCAGCCAGGACCAGGCATGGCTAGAGGCAGGAACAGCTGAGCACTCACATTCTCAAACTGCAAGTAGGAAGCAGAGGAGGCAAATTCAAAACGTGTGAATCCGGAAGCTCTTAAACCTCACCCTCCAGTGACATGCGTCCTCCAGCAATGCCACACCTCCTTAGCCTCCCCCAAACAGAGCTACCCATTGGGGACCAAGCACTCACATGCAACTTCTCATTGAAACTACCACATGCATAATTTAAAAAGAAAAAAATGTAAAGCCACTGCTAAGCTGGGGATGTGGCTAGTTGGTAGACTGCTCACCGGCATACTCAAAGCTCTGTCCAGTCCTCAGTGCAGTATAAACTGGGCATGGTAGTGCATACCTATCTGCAGGGTTTTTTGTTTTTGTTTTTTCTGTTTAAGATTTATTTATTCATGTATTTTATGTTCAAGAGTGCTCTGTCTTCACACACACCAGAAGAGGGCATCAGATCCCATTACAGATGGTTATGAGCCACCATGTGGTCACTGGGAATTGAACTCTGGTAGAGTAGTCAAGTGCTCTTAGCCGCTGAACCATCTCTCCAGCCCGGTGGTGCACACCTATGATGCTAACCCTTAGGAGGCTAAGGCAGGATTGTAAATTCAAGGCTACAACCCTGCCTTGAAAAGAATGGGCCATGTCTGGTGGTACAAGCCTGTAATTCTAACTAATCTGGAGGCTGAGGCATGAGATTAACAGCTTCAAGGATTTCATAGGCTACCAAGAGTTCAAGACTGGCCCAAACAACTTAGCAAGACTCTGCCACAATGTCAAAGGGGGCTGGGGACCCAGGTCTGTTGGTAAAGTGCTTGCTGTACAAAAAGGAGAGTCCCAGTTTGGATTTCTTCAGACACAGGCTGAAGAAATGCTCAGTCAGTAAAATGCTTTCCACACAAGTATGAGGACTTGAGTTCAGATTCTTAGCACCTGGGCAAAAGCTGGGCATGGCCATATGTGCCTATAATGCCAGCCCTGGGGAGGGGGAGATAGGCAGATTACTAGGGCTTGCTAACCAGACAGTCTAGCTAAATTGGTGAGCTCCAGGTTCAGTGAGTCCACATCAAAAACAAGGTGGTTAGGTGTGGAGGCACATGCTTTAATCCTAGCAGGAAGAGGCAAGCAATCTCTTGAGTTTGAGGCCATCTTGGTGTACAAATCCATAGAGATCCAGGCCAGCCAGGGCTGCGACATAGTAACACCCTATCTCAAAATAATTAAGATGGAGAGCAACTGAAGAAAACACCACACACCTCCATAAAAACCTGCACACGGACGGGGGTACCTTGGGGGGTTGGCTCAGAGGTTAAGAGCACTGGCTGCTCTTCAGAGGTCCTGAGTTCAGTTCCCAGCAACCACATGGTGGCTCACAATCATCCACAATGAGATCTGGTGCCCTCTTCTGGCCTGCAGGCATACATGCAGGCAGAACACTGTATATATAATAAATAAATAAATCTAAAACAAATTAAAAAAACCCAAAAACCCCACACATGGGAATGAGCACACCTACACACACACACACACACACACACACACACACACACACACACACACTACACAAAACCTAGGCACAGCTGTATGTACCTACAATCCTGGCACTGGGGAGGTGGGGACAGGAGGGTTACTGGGGCTTGGCTTGCTGGTCAGTCTAGCTGAATCAGTGAGCTCCAGATCCAGTGAGAAATACTGTTTCAAACAAAACAAGATGTGGAGCTGCGGAGACAGTGATGGCTGAGAGTGCTTGCTGCTCTTACAGAAAGAGGACCCAAGGTCAGTTCCCAGCACCCACATGAGGTTATTTTACAAGTACAGCTCCTGCGGACCCAATACCCTTCCGACATTGGAGAGCATGCACACACACACACACACACACACACACACACACACACACACGTGAAAAAGGAAGGTGGCTTGAGGACACGTTCCAACTGTAACATGTACCCATCCCATGAGACGGGTGTGTCAACTGACCAACCAGACTGTGCCGCTATTTCTAAAGGAATTTTTTTTTTTAATCTTATGTGTATGGGTATTTTGTCTTCATGGTCCTGGTGCCTGTGGGGGCCAGAATCCAAAAGCAATTTTATCATGAATCTCACCCCCTTAAAATACAGTCAAATTTGCAACAGTATCACAGGACGTGACATTGTTAGTGGCCTATGATCCTACGGTTTGAGCATGGCTCGAGACTGTGTAAACGCATCAGGAGAGCTGGCTCCTGTCCTCCACCTGACCTTCTCATCGAGCCAATAGTGAGGTCTTTGCTCTCTCTAGAACAGCTTTCAAACGCTGTCAATCTGTGGAATGGGGCTGGTTCAGAAAAGGGAGGGGCCGCTGGGGTGTGGGGACAGACAAGACAGGGTTATGGGTGCTTAAAATGGTCAAAATACATCAAGCATGTGTATAAAAATTTAATGAAACCTATTACATATAATATATGCTAATAAAAAAATTTTAGGGGTTGAGAATTACTAAGACAATTGGCATACTCTCCAGCCTACACACGCAGTGTGAGCTGAGATTTAACTCAGTCATAGGGTGCTTACCCACTATGTTAGACTCTATATTCAGTCCCCAGTAAACATGTTGTCATTGGTATTTTACTCTTTTTGAGGGGGACACCCGCCACCCAGCTCCCAAATAATTTCTAGCTGGCTTTCCTCAACTTATCCCGTCTACCCTTTGCCTCTGGGCTTTTCCCATTCTCTTACTTCTGTAAATCTTACTCTTACTCCATGGCTTGCTGTGTAGCTGGGTGGCTGGCCCCTGGAGACCTCCTCCTTCTCTGGCTACTTCTTTTTCTCTCAGATTTCTCCTTCTATTTATTCTCTCTGCCTGCCAGCCCCGCCTATCCTTTCCCCTGTCTTGCTATTGCTTAGTTCTTTATTAGACCATCAGGTGTTTTAGACAGGCACAGTAACACAGCTTCACAGAGTTAAACAAATGCAACATAAACAAAAGTAACACCCCTTAAAATGATATTCTACTACACAAACATACAGAAAACAATGTTGGGAGCTTTTGTTTTAGGATATGGTTTCAGGAAGCCAGGCTAGCCTCAAACTTGCTACATAGCCTAAGCTGACCTTGAACTCCTGACCCTCCTTGCCTCTGCCTCCCGAACCCTGAAATTACAGGTGTGTGCCCACCATGCCTGGTTCTAATATAGGACTTCGTGCTTATGCACATGTGCAGGTGTAGCAGAAGACACAGGACACTGGGTGTCCTGTTAGTGTCCTGCTCCCTCGAGACGGGCTCTCACCACTGAACCTGGACCTCAGACTTTTGGCCAGGGTGGATGTCCTGCAAGCTTCAGCAACCCTCCAGCCTTACCCCTCACAGTGCTGGGGTCCGAGCAGCTTTGGCCACGCCTGTGTTACGTGTTGCCGGAGCCGGGGCTCCGGACTCAGGTCAGGTCCTCCCGTTTAGGAAGTGTGCACTGTTACCCACTCCCCGCCCTCATGCGTGCCTTGGAGCTGGCCTTACTCCACAGGTCACTCGCCAAGCCAGCAGAGATGGACACCAACCGCCCTGCTGTCCCCTTGACATCCGAGACACCATCTTCACGTGTGCAGCTGTCACAGCGACAGCCTGCAGACACAGCTGGAGAGCGTGTGAACTGTGGCTGGCACTGGTTCTCAGGTGACTCCACCTGCCCTGGGCTCCAGCGGAAGGCCCAGCTTCCCACAGTCTGAGGAGTGGAGTCAGCTCAGGTGGCAGCACTGTCCCAGTGCCCGTCTTTCCTATCTTCTCTGGAACGAGACTGTGAGGGTTTGCCTGAGGACAGTCTGACCAGCCATTTCTCTAGTGATTTTCCCAATTTCCAGTTTTAGACAGTAAGGGACAGCCACCTTTAACAGTAACTCAATAAACTAAATGTGTTTTTTGTCATTCCTGTATATTTTTATTATAAAAATAAATAAGGATAATTTCAAACACGTTTTAAATTTATACAGTATTTTTAGGAAAAATAGCCAAAGAAATCCATTAGCAATATATTCATGCATCTTGGTTTTTAAAGTTCTCAGCTGTTCCTACAAGGTGGTCCAGGAGCCAAAGTCACCTATGTGCAGGCTCTGCCTGGCCCAAGACCAGCCTTGGGTCCCTCGTGGTCACATCATCTCTGATGCAGACAGAGGCACAGGACGCCTGCACAGGCAGGAGGCTTGTACTTGGACACACTGGAAGGAAAATGAACATCCCCTTTAGGCCACACATACTGACCAGTGTCTCACTGAGTCCTACTGAAATCAAGCTGGAGCATTTTGGGCCAGACTGCAACAAATCAGACAAGAATGTCAGACCCAGAAGGCCATGACTGAACTTCCACAGAAGGTTAAGTTCAACCTTCCCCTTCCGTTACTCAAGCACTTCTCATCAAGCTGTGTCACAGGTCAGGGTCCAGTCCTCCATGCTGTGTCCTCACTGCACATCAGGGTAAAGGAACAGCCACTCCTCGGGTCTGAGCGTACAGCAACGACTTCGCTCAGTCTCCAGACTGCTTCGCGCCTTCCCTTGCCAGCCTGTCAGCTTCTTCGTTGCCCACGAATCCGGAGTGACCAGGAATGTGCATCTGTTAAAATAAAGATCCCTTTAATGTTTCTGACGTTTACGTGTGCAGCGCATGGCTAGACCTCACACCCAGAAGAGACCAGGGCCAAAGCTCATGTTCACAGCCCCTGCCTCTCAACAGGGTAAAACACTACAGCGAGAGCCATGGCTCAGCTAGTAGAGTACTCACCTGGGGCTCAATCCTCAGAGCCACATAAACTGGGTGAGGTGATCAGAGACTCAATCAAGATCACCCTGGCTACACAGCAGATTTGAGACCAACGTGGGCTACAGCTGCCTGCCTCCAACCAACCATCCGACTCAAGATGACAAGAATATATAGACTCTTGGGTTAAGGAGTTTACAGGCCCCCCAAACAATACAGGCTGTTCGATTGTTCTTGGTGGGCCACCAGAACTAGATGCTGGGACCCTACTGCCGAAGACTACACACACTCTGGCTGCAGCACATACAGAAGTCAACCTGAAACTGATCTGGAAGCTGCCTCCCTGCTGGCTAGCTTTCCTAGCTTGGGAAGGCACTGTGTAGGCGGCTGGGGAAGAAAAGTCTTACTCAGCTGTGAACATGCCATAACCAACCAACAGGTAAGACGTGCCCACTGGAGTAACAGTGACAAGTCTGTTGGGGGGTGACCACCGCCTTCTGACTGGAGTTACAGCCCCCAGGAGGGATTCACAGCCGGTACTGCAAACCTACGAAGAGCCACTGTGTTAAATGTCTGAACGTCGTGGCTTTGCTCACAGATCAATGCTTCATCTTCTTCTTTTACTGCAGACCCATAACTGGCCTGAGATAAGTGACTGCTGAGTGCTCAGCCATAAATGGGACATGTATGTCACCCCTCCAAGGCTCAGGCAGGGCATGTCATGGAAAGAGAGAAAGGAGCAGCGTGTTACACACGCCGCCTTCCGGCAAGACATGGCACTGCACTCATGACCCCCTCAGCTGTGATGGGGAGCACAGGGCGGGGCCTCTCAGCACTCTCCTGGATGGGTGGGGGCAGTGTTACCTGAGGCCCTCCCACGCCCTGAGCCTCTACAGGCGGTTAATGGTTTATGAGGGAGGGCAGACTTCCTGAGGGGCCCACGCTTCGGTAAACAACCATTCATTTGTACTCCTGTAAGCACCCAACTAACATACCACATCACAGGAAACAAAACCATGACAGGAGGGGATGAGGAGAGGGCAGGTATGCCCAAAGTATGATGTGCACACGCATATGACAATGTCACAACGAAACCCATCCTTGTCTCTACTTAACACAGCTAACACACACACTGACTTTATGGAAGCTGCTACTTTAACCTTCCCAACTCCATCCTCTAGCTAATTCAGACATGTGATGGGAAGTGTGACTCACCCACGTGATGTCCATGCCCTGGGTGAGCTTGTCCAGCTCCATGAAGTCCTCCTTGTTGATCACGTCTTTCCCTGCACTGGTTCTCCAGCCGTTCTTCTTCCAGCCCTGAACCCAGCTGGTTATCCCTAGGGGAACACACGCTCAGACTCATCCACTAGGATGGCCTGGCCTCTCCTGGCCCCTAGCCTCTCCTCGCAATGGCTCCTCTCATTCCGAGTCAAGGCCTGGATGGTTCCCTCCCTTAGGTGCTCTCCCTTGTTTAAGCCTTCAACACAGACCCAAGGCCCCAACCTTTCCTCTCCCTGCATCCAATCAGAGGAACAAAGGCCTTTGCTCAGCCACCCCCAGCCCCAGAGCCAGCATACTGTGACCCATGACTAACACCCTGACTTCAGGTGTTATGGAGCCAAGGAGCCCCAATCCCCCAGGAGAGCAGACCTGAAAAGCCCAGTGTTATCCAGGACTGTTACACTACTACCTACTAGGAAGGAAGGCCTGCTCCCTCTCAGTGCCTGGGGAAGCTTACCATTGATGGTGAACATGCTGTCTGTATAAAGAACCAGCTTGCTGATGTTCTGAGCCCTGGCTTGCATGATGGCTTTGCAGGCTGCCTTGAAAAAGCAAGTACACAGTCATGCTATTTAGGAAAGGCTCGGCTCTTTACATTACTGATCCAGTGCTTTAAGCCCACTCAAAGTGTAGTGGAATATTTTAAGGTGCGTTACTTTTGTTTATGTAGCATTTGTTTAACTCCGTGAAGTTGTGTTACTGTGCCTGTGTAAAATACCTGATGATTTAATAAAGATCTGAATGACCAATAGCAAGGCAGGAGAAAGGATAGGTGGGGCTGGCAGGCAGAGAGTATATAGAAGGAGAAAACCGGGAGGAGAGATCAAAGATCTAGGGACCAGAGAAGGAGGAGGTCTCCAGGGGCCAGCCACCCAGCTACACAGCAAGCCACGGAGTAAGAGTAAGATTTTTTTTTTTTTTTTTTTTTGAGACAGGGTTTCTCCGTGTAGTTTTGGTGCCTGTCCTGCATCTTGCTCTGTAGACCAGGCTGGCCTCAAACTCACAGAGATCCACCTGCCTCTGCCTCCCCAGTGCTGGGATTAAAGGCATGTGCCACCACCACTGCCCGGCTAAGAGTAAGATTTACAGAAGTTAGAGAACAGGAAAAGCCCAGAGGCAAAAGGTAGATGTGATAATTTAAGATAAGGAAAGCTGGCTAGAAATAATCCAAGCTAAGGCCGGGCATTCATAAGTAATAATAAGCCTCCGTGTGTGATTTATTTGGGAGCTGGGTGGCGGCCCCACCCAAAAAGAGCAAACACCTTCAACAATACCAAAGCCCTCTCTTTCTGTCCCGCCATGCTGGTTTTTTTTTTTTTTTTTTTTTTGGTTTTTCGAGACAGGGTTTCTCTGTGTAGCTTTGCGCCTTTCCTGGAACTCACTTGGTAGCCCAGGCTGGCCTCGAACTCACAGAGATCCGCCTGGCTCTGCCTCCCGAGTGCTGGGATTAAAGGCGTGCGCCACCACCGCCCGGCCCATGCTGTTTTTATGTGAAGAAGGCTAGGCCTGCAATGCCCCATGACACTGACAGGAAAGGTTTTAGGGCAGACTGTTGTTAGCCTCAGTGTTTCTTGTGGACTTTCAATTCCTTCAATCTAGGACAACAATGGGAGGGAACAAGGCTGATCTTGTGGTCACATGGAGAAAAGGCACTCACAATTATCTGGGAACTTACATGGATCTCAGCCCTCTGGTTTGTCTGTCGCCCAGGAAGTCTAACACCTACATTTCTGTTTCAAAACGGCAGAAAAAGAAAAAACAAAATTACAATGCTCATTCCCAAATCAATTCTTCTCAATGGATAATAACAAATTAGTGTTTACTTTCAACTGAAACATAAAACCTACATACAAACAACAGCCTGAAAAAACAAACCAAGGCTGGGACACAGCTCTGTGCCAAGCATCCACAAGACCCTGGTCCAAATACCAACACCTGCAAACAACAAAAAACTAGAAAATCACACACTTGTAATCCCAGAACTCTGGAGGCAGAGGCAGGAGGATCTCTGTGAGTCGGAGGCCAATCTGGTCTACACAGAGAGCTCCAGGACAACCAGGGCTGCAGAGAGACCCTGTCTCAACAAACAAAAATGAAACAAAAAACATCCAAGGTTGAAGACATAAAAAGTTCATTATGATAGGCTGGGCATGGTCATGCACACTTTGACTGGATTTCTTCAAAGGCTTGGGCCACCACTGCCCAGCTTGGTGTACACTTTTAATCCCAGCACTTGAGAGGCTGAGGCAGGAGAATCTCCATGAGTTACAAGCCAGCCAGGGCTACACAGGGAGAATAAAAAAACAAAACAAAAACTCTTATTACCTGAGTTAATTAATATGCTGAATACATGTGAATATTTAAAATGGAAAAATTAAAACACTTAATTGAACAATTAACAGACTGTGTCTGACAGCAGTTCCCAATGAACCTCACTCAGACCTGGAGAAAGAAAACCTCACGGGGTGGCTGACAGCCACTACTGCATATCCTTCACCGCAGAGACCGGTCTGTGTGAACGGTCCAGTTTCACACCTTGGCTGTGCTTTCTGACTGTCTCTAGGTTAAGCATCTTCAAGTCTAAAAGTCACCAGGTGTGGTGTTACACACCTTTAATCCCAGCACTTGGGAAGGATAGAGACAGGAGGATCTCTCTGAGTGCTAGGCCAGCCTGGTCTCATAGTGAGCCTAGGCCAGCCAAGGCTGAATAAGGAGACCCTGTCTCTAGAAGTCTAGTGACGGGATGGGTTCTGAGCTGGTGCCCTTTCCCTGCATCACTGTTGGCTGGCTCCTCTACCCATGTCTTATGAGTTGTATGAACTAGGCCCAGGGAAACAATACCAAGTCTCAGTATTTGGCACTGTCAAGAACCAAGCTGCAGCCAGGCGGTGGTGGCGCACGCCTTTAATTCCAGCACTCGGGAGGCAGAGCCAGGCGAATCTCTGTGAGTTCGAGGCCAGCCTGGACTACCAAGTGAGTCCCAGGAAAGGCGCAAAGCTACACAGAGAAACCCTGTCTTGGAAAACCAAAAAAAAAAAAAAAAAAAAGAACCAAGCTGCCTGGCACTGATATAAATCGAAGTTGTTCTTTTTCTATCCACCACCAACGCTCTTTACCTGGCAGGTTTCACCATGGATATACCACAGCAAATCCTTCCAAGACTTGGTAAAAATGTGATGTTCACACTTAGCTGTGTTTACTTACAAGGGGTGGCCGGGCCCCCAGTAAACGCCAATTCCTGCTCTTGCCCGCTTCCGCCCGTTACTGGAGCAGCAGCCATCCGTGTAGACAACAACTGACTCTCCTGTAAGAGGGAAGAGTGAGCGACTGTACCAACCCACTAAACACGGACCCACAGCTGCAGTCTTCTGTCCAGGACGACCTGGACTCCCCCTATGGGGTGTGCCCACTCTTTGATTGTCCCACATGCCAGGTGAGTTAAAGGTAAGACAGAACTTCCCACCGTGAGACCTGCTTATACCTCAGGCTAAGGGGGTCCTTGTGCCTGGGTCACCTTCACTCTCAAGCTGTCTTTCCAGAGAAAGCACCACTTGGTGTGATGTTGGCCCCACACGCCAGAAAGTCAAGTTTGCTGGCAAGCAGTCTCATTTTCTCTCAGCACATTTGCCACTAACAGTAAAGTGGTTCTCATCTCTGCTTCCTCCATTCAAACACAGTTTGCTCAAGGGGGAAGGGCAGACCTGGAACCGCTGATGGGCAGAGTGGTCGGCAGCAGCCTCAGCAGAGTGCAGGGAGAAACTGAGTGGCACGTGCCTGGGGTGGAAGAGGGGAGTCAGAGACCACCTGCACACGAGGCCTGTCCAGAGGTCAGTGGCCTGGACAGCAGGCTCAGGGGAAGGAAGCATGGGGCCCTCGAAGAAGCAAGGCTGGGGACGTTTGAGCAGAGGCTGCACAGGCCTACTGTCAGCTGGGACTTGGTTTCCACCCACACAACTAAACCTTCCTTGAAGCCACCAAAGACACTTGTCACACATTGTGCCAAGTGGCAGCCGGCATGGTGGAAATGGCTCATCCCTTAGGTTCCTATTGATGAGTGCCTGAGTTATAGGGTTTGTCTTGCTGTGATGAAACACCATGACCAACAAGAACTTGGAGAGGAAAGGGTTTATCTGGCTCACACTTACACATCTTAGCGCATCACCGAAGGAAGTCAAGACAGAAACCCAAACAGGGAAGAAGCTGATGCAGAGGCCATGGAGGGCCTGCTTACTGCCTGCTCCCCATGGCTTGTTTGGCCTGCTTTCTTATAGGACCCAGGACCACTAGCCCAAGGGATGGCACCACCCCCTGTGGGCCAGGCCCTTCTCTATCAATCACTAAGAAAATGCCCACAGCCTGATCTTATGGAGG
Source organism: Peromyscus eremicus (assembly GCF_949786415.1). NCBI lineage: Eukaryota > Metazoa > Chordata > Mammalia > Rodentia > Cricetidae > Peromyscus > Peromyscus eremicus. The sequence continues at coordinate 40,609,370 of NC_081437.1, read as the reverse complement.
CGTTCTCTTAACCGAGGTTCCGTCCTCTCAGCTGACAGACAACTGTGCAGCGCAATGAGCAGTGACAGCACTTGCTCATCTTCCATAACTGCCAAACCCATCGACTCCCGCAGCTCCAGTGTCTTCTGGGGCTTTTCCTGGAGGTAAAGTACAGATGGCTCTCTTGACAAAAACTTAGGACACACCAATGCTGATGCATCTTTAAATGCTGCCTCTTTCTGTTCCCATGAATGCAAGATAAAAAAGGAAATTTATATACCATAGTTACTTAGAGCACATAGCTCCTCTTGGAGCTAAACACAGGAAGAGCCCAAGATCTCTTTTCCTCAGGTCATAGTGAGTTCTGAGGGCTGGACAAATGGCCACATGCTGGCACTGCCCAGCTCTAACAGGCAGCTCTGGTTGGGCCCTCCTCCTTCCTCTGCCTCAGCAGCCAGTGGCTTGTAAGGGTTTCCTAAGAATTCCCAAACGATTAATGATTTTGCACTGCTTGATTAGCTACAGAACAGTGGCCTCACTGCCAGGCCTGGTTGCAAAGGACCCAGATGGCTGGGAGGCTAAGAAGGAAGCTGAAGGCTAGCCTGGGCTTCAAAGGGAGGAGTTCAGTGCCACCCTGGGTAACACAGTGAGACCCTGCTGCAAAATAAAAAGTAAAAAGGTAGGACCACATCAATAAGAGCCTTGGCCTATCAAGAAGGAAAGCAAAGGAACTTTTTGTTAATGCCCTCTCTCCAAAATAAAAGACCTCAGAAATTTGTAGAGAATATTTACAGAAAAAACGGGGCTAAAAATCAGCTTAAATTTTTAGGATGGCTGCCTACACCCTTAATCCCAGCACTGGGAGGCTGAGGCAGGAGGAGCTCTGAGTTCAAGGCCACCAGAGGACACACTGAGACCCTGTCTCAAAAAAAAAAAAAAAAAAAAACCAGAACCCACCACATCAAAACAAAGAGCTGCCGGGCGGTGGTGGCGCACGCCTTTAATCCCAGCACTCGGGAGGCAGAGCCAGGCGGATCTCTGTGAGTTCGAGGCCAGCCTGGGCTACCAAGTGAGCCTTTCCTTTCCAGGAAAGGCACAAAGCTACACGGAGAAACCCTGTCTCGAAAAACCAAAAAAAAAAAAAACCACAAAGAGCTTAAATTCCTCTCATTTAGAAAGGAGAAGATTTCATGATTATTGTTGTTCATAATTGTACTAAAAACTCTGAGCCCAAGAAAGGCATACCCATATAAGAAAAAGTGTCCTTGCTCACTAGGGGAGCCAGCTCCGTGCTCTGTCTGGTGTGCTTTGCCCCTGGCTCCAGCTGTTCTTCCCCTTCCCCTGGAGGCTCCCGAGGCCGCTTGCTGGTCTTCACCGGTGATTCCTGCACATGTGCTGTTTCCTGCCCTGAAAGAAGATTCCAACCATGATCCAAAACCACAGAGTGCACGAACGCTGAGGAACATTCTGAAAGAGCTTTCAATGTTACAGCACCAGACTAGGGCACTCTAGACTGTGGCCCCACCAAGAGGGAATGACTGAGAACAAACCAGTCCAGACTCTGGTGCCCTGCAGGAGCTCCAGAGAGTCTAAGGCTCCCACTAAAGAGAAATAATAATAGATGAATAAATAAAAAGTTCTTGAAACCACACTTCCCAAGGGAGGTTCAGATATAGTTTTGTTTTGGTTTTTTTTTGGTCCCATGTTCTAAATTAGAGTCAGCTTGCTGACCTGTGTCCTATGTGCGCTCTAAATCTGACGTCCCTTATAGTAGGCCCTCAGAATCCAATCCTAGGCACCATACACCTGGCTAAACCACACTAATTCTTTTTAAAGGATTTATTTTTAAGTGTGTGTGTGTATTTGTGTTCAAGCATCCATCCCTCCTGAGGTACAAGACATTGTGAGTCACCCAATATGGGTCCTAACAAAGAATCAAACACTCTGGTCCTCTAAGCCATCTCTCTAGCCTCTGAACCACTTTGTTTGTTTGTTTGTTTTTGCTTTTTTGAGACAATTTCTGTGTAGCCCTGGCTGTCCTTAAACTTGATCTATGGATCAACCTGGCCTTGAACTCTGAAATCTGCCTGCCTTTGCCTCTCTCGTGCTGAGAGGGCTTGAACCACTGTTCTTTAATCTGTACAGGAGATAATAGACAATCATTTCATGTCCTCCAGGAAAGTAGACAGTGATGTTGGGGATACAGGAGGCTTTTCATAGGTTAAAATATCACACTAACGTTACATACCTTTTGAACCATCTGGGCTCGGAGAGCTCCTGACAAAGGCCCAAGCTTCATCTTCTGTGGCAAATTTCTTAAACCTGGCAGCAGGGAACCGGTCCACCTGCGCTCTGCACTCACTCCTGGAAGAGCGCACACATCAGCCCAGGCTTCCTTCCCTCTTCAATTGATGTCCTTACTTACTGTTTTAACTCATTTTTACTTCTACTGTTCCACCTTATCTATTTACACCAGGGTCAAGTTTTGCAGCAGTTTTAGGTTCACATCAAATAGGAACAGAAAACAGAGTTCCTTAAGACCCTGCCTCCAATGTTCCCAGTCCACTGCTCACACTGGGGCTCACTCTCGGTGTTGTAAAGTCTACAGGCTTTAGTGAAGACAATGACAGTGACATGGGTCGACATTACCCACCATCCAGAACAACCTCATGCCTTAGAAATCCCCTCCTTGCCGGGCGGTGGTGGTGCACACCTTTGATCCCAGCACTTGGGAGGCAGAGACAGGTGAATCTCTGTGAGTTTGAGGCCAGCCTGGTCTACAGAGAGAGTTCCAGGACAGGCACCAAAACTACACAGAGAAACCCTGTCTCGAAAAACAAAACAAAGCAAAAAAAATCCCCACCTGGAGGCTGGGGGTGGGAATGCATACCTATAATCCCACACTCTAAAGGCAGAGGCAGGAGGATCACAAGTTCAATGCCACCCAATCTATATACAGGTCTAGGCCACCCAGTACTACCTAGAAACCCTGTCTCAAAAACACAACCCAAAACACCTTGGTTTGGGAGTATACAACACCCATAATCCCAGCACTTGGGAAGTGGAGACAAATGATCAGAAGTTCAAGGTCAACTTTGATTTATAGCTAGTTCAGTTCAAGGTCAGCCTGTCTCCAAACAAACAAAACTTGTCTGTCTCTCATCATCATCCCTCTCTCGGTTCTAACCCCTAAAAACCACTGGCTTGTTTTGCAATCTCTGGATTTGTCCCAGGATGTCATACAGTTGGAATCACTCACTGTAGACCATTTCAAATTGGCTTTTTTTCTTAGTATGATACAGTTAGTGTTCTTTCATACTGTTTCATCTTTAATAACTCATTTTAGGTCTGTATAATATACATCCCAATTTAGCTTCATTTCCATGTTAAGACTAGCCAGCCCATTCTGCTAAATGACATTCAGGTGGTACACTAATACCCCAAGATCTTCCACAACTCTAGTGCATACTAAAATTTCATTATCTTTAAGAATCAATTGCCGGGGCTGGAGAGATGGCTCAGAGGTTAAGAGCACTGGCTGTTCTTCCAGAGGTCCTGAGTTCAATTCCCAGCAACCACATGGTGGCTCACAACTATCTGTAATGAGATCTGGTACCCTCCTCTGGCCTGCAGGGATGCAGGCAGAACACTATATACATAATAAATAAATAAATAAATAGATAGATAGATAAATAAATAAATAAATAAGTACATCTTTTAAAAAAAAGAAAAGAATCAATTGCCAGGAGGTGGTGGTGTATGCCTTTGATCCCAGCACTCAGAAGGCAGAGGCAGGTGAATCTCTGAGTTTGAGGCCAGCCTGGTCTACAAAGTGGGTTCCAGGACAGGCACCAAAACTACATGGAGAAACCCTGTCTCAAAACACAAAACAAGCCCGGCGGTGGTGGAGCACGCCTTTAATCCCAGCACTCGGGAGGCAGAGCCAGGCGGATCTCTGTGAGTTCGAGGCCAGCCTGGGCTACCAAGTGAGTTCCAGGAAAGGCGCAAAGCTACACAGAGAAACCCTGTCTCGAAAAACCAAAAAAAAAACAAAACAAAACAAAAAAACACAAAACAAAACAAAACAAAACAAAAGAAGCAATCAAGCTGGGCATTGGTGGCACTCACCCTTAATCTCAGAGGCAGAGGAAGATAGATTATCTCTTGAGTTCAAGGCCAGCCTGGTCTACAGAGTTAGTTAGTTCCAGGACAGCCAAGGCTCCAAAAAAAAACCCTGTCTCAAAAAACCAAAAACCAAACCAACAATCAATCAATCACAAAAAAAGGTCTGGCATCAGAGATATTTCTTCCTCAGTATTGTCGTCGCTGAGCCTAGGGAAACATACAGGTGCACAGGGACATCAAACCTTGATAACAGAAGCTTATTGTCACATAGGCCCAAACCTGGGTTCAAGCCCTGATTCTGCCACTTACCCGACCCATCAAACTGAAAACATCATCTGCCTTCAAGGGCTGCTACAAGGATCCATAAACAAAGACTAGATTCTAGCCTGAGACTCTCCATCTTTCTCTTCCCCTTCCTCCTCTCCTCTCGAGGTCTCCTTCCATAATCCATAGGCCATGCTGACCTGTAACGTGTGATCCTCCTGCCTCAGACTCAGCGGTACTGGGATTACAAACATGTGCCGCCGTACCTGGCAACGATTAGCCTTTTTAAAAACAGGAGGGGCTGAGGATGTAGCTCAGCTGCTTGTCTAGCATTCAGTGGGCCCTGGGTTCGAGTCCCCGGTACTGCATAAACCGAGCATAACGGTGCCTATCTGCAATCCCTGAATTTGGGAAGCGAACGCAGAGAGACCGTTAGTTCAAGTTGGTACAGGGGGTCCTGACTCACAAACAGAACACCCCCGGGGACGATCAGAACACGGGGATCCTTGTGTGAATTCTGGTCTGCCATGACCATATGTTCTCTTTAGGAGTCTCGGACTGCAACACAGAGGGACAACAGAGGCTGTTTGGTGCTTAGAATGAAGGGCTCACCAACTCAGGAAGACGCCGGTCCTGCGGCCCCTCCTCACCGCGTAGTACATCGCGAGCCCGCAGACGCCTCGCCTCACGCGCACGACGGCCAGTGTCACTGTGTGGGACAGCGGCAGCAGCCAGCGCATCGCTCACGCCAGCGAGGGAACCTACATGGTGGTCCGCCAGCCTCCCGCCGGCCACCTGAGACACTTCCGGCGCAGGGAGGTGACGTAAAGGCGCGCGCGAAGGGGGCGGGGCGGGGCGGGGCCTAGGGTTGTGAGCCCGCCCTGGGCGGTGTGTTCATCAGACCTTAGTGAGACTGTGGCGGGTGAGCCGGTAGGCCGAGAGGTTGCGCTGCCTCGCCTCGTCCAATTCCAGCACCTCAAAACTGATTGGCGTGGGGAGGGAGGGAAGGAGGAATGGAAGGATGATGGACGGATGAATGAATGGATGTGACGGCAGTGGGAAGCCCTGTGAAGCTACACCCCCTGTCTAGAAAGCCCACCTCTGCAGGTCATGCTTCCCCTCTTCTCGTCCAGCGGATACTGGGCCACGGGAATGGCCATAGAAAAAAAGAATGAGGGATGGCATGAATACACATCATTTTGTCCATATGATTAAGGAAATGAAGCAAGGCCCTGTCCCTGTAGAAAAATGGAAAATCCTTTTTATAATCCCAAAGCAACTGGAATTTAAAAATATACTCCTTGAGGGGCTAGCAAGATGTCTTCAAAAGTAAAGATACCTGCCACCAAACTTGACAACTCGAGTTCCATGCTCAGGCCCCAGGAGAGAACTGACCCCTGGGCAAGATGTCCTCTGACCTCCACATATCTGCTATGATCCAAGTATAGGTGTGCACACACATAAATAAATGTAATTTTAAAATTAAAAATGTATACTACTTGAAGCTACATGGATATACAAAAAGTGCTAAATATAAAGGAAAAGTATGGATGGGAAAATTCCCTATAATGGTTGCCTCTGATCTTTAAAATGTAAAGCAATTCTACTCTGCTCTTTGATTTAGAAACCAGCTATTTATTTTATTTTATTTTGTTTTATTTCACGTATATGGGTGTTTTACTTGCATGTATGTCTGCACCACGTGCATGCTTCAGGCCCACAGATGCCAGGAGAGGGCATTGGATTCCCTGGAATTTGGAACCAAGCCCAGGTCCTTTGCAAGGGCAGCCACTACTCTTAATGAATGAGCCACCTCTCCAGAACCACCAGGCATAGTGGCTCCTACCTATATAATCCCAGTACTGTGTAGACTGAGGCAGGAGCATTACGGCAAGTTCAAGAACAACTTATACAGTGAATTTTAGCACTGGGGACTGAAGGTCTCACATATGTGAGGCATAGTCCCTGCCAGAGCTTCCTCTCAGCCCTTCATTTTATTTTTATGTAGCAATAATTGATAGATATCAACTAAAATAAAACTTCAAAGTTCCAAAAAAATACTTTAAATTTTAAAGAGGGTGTATGGTGCTACAGTCCTGCAGAAACCAGGTGTGCTGGCACATGCCTGACATCCCAGGCTGAGGAGGGGGGAGGTAAGAGGATCAATAGTTCAAGGTCCTCTTTGGCTACATAGCAAACTCAAGACCAGGCTGGGGTATGAGAGACACTGTTCCAAAGAATTTGAAAATAATAAGAAGTCTTGAGACCAAAATTCTTGAGAACTGCTAGCCATGGGCTTGATGGCTCAGTTGGTAAAGCTATGCAGGCCTGGTGTTCTGAATTAGATCTCCAGAATTCACATAAAACTGAATGAAAACCTGGGCAAGGTGTGACATACCTTTAATCCCAGCATTCAGGAGGCAGAAGTAGGAGGATCTCTGGAAGTTCAAGGCCAGTCTGGTCTACACATAGATCTCCAAGACAGCCAGGACTACATAGAAAGACCCTGTCTCAAAAAAAAAAAAAAAAGTGGATGGAGAAAACTAACTCCATAAAATTGCCCTCTGACAGCCACAGGAATACTGTGGCATGTGTTCCCACGCCAGCACACACTAATTTTAAAAATGCTAACCTTAGCCAGGTGTGGTAGTGCACACCTTTAATTGATCCCACCACTTGGGAGGCAGAGACAGGCAGATCTCTGAGTTCAAGGTCAGTTTGGTCTACAAAGCGAGTTCCAAGACAGCCAAGGAAACACAGAGAAACACTGTCTCAAAAAAATAAATAAATAAAATAAAAAATGCTGACCTTAAAAATAATGAAAAAATCAACATAAGAACTTAATATAAAAATGTGTTCCAACTATTAATTTATAACTTCAACTTACATCAACTTACATTTTCTTGCAAATTACATTTTTTCATAAAAACTGGTAACATTTAATATCATGTTTCTATAAAATACTTTAGTGTTTTCCAATATGTGCAGTTTTGAAGAGAAAACTCCTTGGCAGGACTAGAGATAAGAGAGTTCAGTAATTAAGAATGCTTGTCTTAGGTGGATCTCTGTGAGTTCAAGGCCAGCCTGGTCTACAGAGTGAGCTCCAGAACACGCTGGGCTGCACTGTTGTTGGTTGTTTTTTACTCTTTTGAGGGGCCTGCCATGCAGCTCCCAAGTAAATCACACACAGAGGCTTATTCTTTTTTTTTTTTTTTTTTTTTTTTGGTTTTTTGAGACAGGGTTTCTCTGTGTAGTTTTGGTGCCTGTCCTGGATCTCACTCTGTAGACCAGGCTGGCCTTGAACTCACAGAGATCTGCCTGGCTCTGCCTCCTGAGTGCTGGAATTAAAGGCATGCGCCACCACTGCCCAGCTCAGAGGCTTATTATTAATTATGAATGCCTCGTCTTAGCTTGGCTTGTTTCTAGCCAGCTTTCCTTAAATTAAATTATCCCATCTACCTTTTGCCTCTGGGCTTTTCCTGTTCTCTTACTTCTGTAAATCTTACTCTTACTCTGTGGCTTAGTGTATAGCTGGGTGGCTGGCCCCTGGAGCCCTCCTCTTTGGCTACTTCTTTTTCTTCCAGATTTCAACTATACATTCTCTTTGCCTGCCAGCCCTGCCTGTGCCTCTCTCTTGCCTTGCTATTGGCCACTCAGCTCTTTATTAGACCACTAGGTGTTTTAGACAGGCACAGTAACACAGCTTCACAGAGTTTAACAAATGCAACATAAACAAAAGTAACACACCTTTAAATACTATTCCCCAACACTACATAGAGAAACCCTGTCTTGGGGGAGGTGGGAAGAATGCTTGCCTTGAAATCATGAGGAGTTTGGCTCCCTGAACCCTTGTAACAAGCTGGGCCTCCAGCGCATGCCTGTCATCTCATCTCCGAGTGGGGTAGAGACAGGATTGCTAAGACATGCTAGTCTCAGCCTAGCCAATAAAACTTGAGCCCTGGGTTCAGGGAGAGACCCTGACTCAAATGAAGAGGTAGGAATAAGCCCTAGACTGTGTGGGTGTAGAGAATCGTTTGGACAGGAGCAATTGACATGCATTCAGGTTCTGTCTTCTGGACTGGTGACTGTTTCAAGGTCCTGCCTTGATTCTCCTACAATGACTGACTGTAACCTAGAGTTTTGAGCTAAAATAAAATCTTTTCTTCCGTAAGTTGATTTTAGTCAGGGTGTTCTATCACAACAGAAACAAAGCACCTCTTCTGGCCTTCGTGATTAGCAAACACCACATGCATACAGGAACATATGTTATACACTCACACACAGACTCACACTCCATGCATATATCTCTGGAATCATTCCTTTTTTTAAAAAAGAATGCATGTGGCTGGCTGTGGGGACACACAGCTGTAAGACCAGCGTTTATGAGGCTGCATCAGGAAGACTGGGCTACATAGGAAGACTCTGTCTGAAATAAAAGAAAACAAAAACAATAAGATGACCTGGTATCGTGTATATACTGAATGTGAAAGCTGATTGTGGTGGCAAATGCCTTTAATCCCCAGCACTCAGGAGGAAGAGGCAGGTGGATCTCTGTGAGTTTCAGAACAGCCTGGTCTACAGAGCGAGCTCCAGGACAGCCATGGATATGTAGAGAGACACCCCCTCCCAACTCTTTTTTTTGAGGCAGGGTTTCTCTGTCGTTTTGGTGCCTGTCCTGGATCTCTGTCTGTAGACCAGGCTGGCCTTGAACTCACAGAGATCCACCTGGCTCTGGCTCCTGAATGTTGGGATTGAAGGCATGCACCACCACTGCCAGGCCATTCCCCTCCCAACTCTTACACCCAGCTCCCCCGCCAAAAAAAAGTGCCTTTCTGTGAAGCCAAGGCTGTTCTTTTTTTTTTTTTTTTTTTTTTTGGTTTTTTTGAGACAGGGTTTCTCTGTGTAGCTTTGCACCTTTCCTGGAACTCACTTGGTAGCCCAGGCTGGCCTCGAACTCACAGAGATCCGCCTGCCTCTGCCTCCCGAGTGCTGGGATTAAAGGCGTGTGCCACCACTGCCCCAAGGCTGTTCTTAAACTTGAAATCCCCCTAACTTGGCCTCCTTAGTACTTGGATTACTAGTGTGCACCATTTTGACCAGCTTAGACCATATTTACAGTGAGACTACCATTCATTTATTAACCTGTGCTATACCCCAGATCCTGTGAAAGCTGGGAATTATAAACCTCAGCCTTGGCTCTTGGAGCAAAGACCTCAGTGAGCAGTGAAGTGTCTCTAAAAACTCTAGACATAGGAATTCCAAGCCACACCCCAGACCAAACCACAGGCTGTCAGAGATTGCAAGGAACCTCTGTTGGGGAAGAAACTGAGGCAACAGGGGAATTGTGGCTCCCCAAAGTAGCTTTGGCCCAGAGGGCTGATGTCATCTTCCCAGCTCTAAGCTGCAGTGGTGATAGATCACGGCTTTGCATTGGTCTAGATCAATGATTCTCAACCGGTGGGTCTTGGACCCCTTGGGTTGACTGTCAGATATGTATTAAGGGGTCACAGCACTAGGAAGGCTGAGAATCACTGGTCTAAACGGATGGTGCCTGGGAATGGCTCTCTGGAGGTTGGCTCAGTGCAGTCCCTCTCCCCTAAAGCCATTTTCAAGGCACAGGATTGGACGGCCTCCTCCTGAGACTCACACCCCACACTGAGAACCAGTCATTGCATAAAAACTAAGGCCAGACAAGACCTCGGGGTGGACGCCATCTTCCCTGTGCATCCACTTTGCAACCTCACCCTCCTACTGTTCCATCCGTCACATGCACCTCCCACCTCTCACCATGACCCAGGGGCTAGGTGGTGGGAGAGTCACCCTCGTGCACCAGGCGAGCACTCGCGCATGCACACACGCACCTAAACAAAAACACACACACACACACCTACCTAAACAAACACACACACACACACACACCCCTAAACAAACAAAAAACACACCTTAAACATGAATACTGACAGAAAGCAGAGAAAGATTTAATCATGTTGTTTAAATAAGGAAGAACAGATAAAAGGGGTCTAATGATCCCAAAGTACATCTTCAGGGCACCACCACAAGCTTTAGCCAGAGAGGAACAGGATGGAGTTAGTCAGGCCGGCACCCAGGCCCTTTGCAGTATGTGTGTGTGTGGGGGTGGGGGTGGGGGTAATGTGTCGCAGTAACACAACAGGCATCCAGATCCTTCCGTGCCTACTCCCCTGAAGTCCACTGTGTAGGAGACCTAGTCACCTACCTTCTCAGACCATCTCCATAATGCCCCCTTGCGGAGGAAGGATACACACACTGTTATGTTAATGACAATTTAATTTCAGTTTTCCCAATACTTTTGTTACTTAACCTATTAAGTGGCATACTCCAAGGGTAAGCTGTGAACAGGGCCTCGCTCCCCAGAGCTCAAGACTCCTTTCAGTGGGACCTGTCAAGTGACTTACCATGGCAGCCTTTTGTGACTGGAGAAATGAGGATCAGGTATCCCATACACCACATCATTGGGACTGCTGTGGAACCATTTGTGCCAACCCTTGCAGAATGGCATGGTAGAAACAGGGCTCATTTCTCACCCGGTCTCCTCTGCTCTGCTGTCCCTGAGCTCTGAAGTTCATAAGCATCAACTTCAATTCCCAGCATCACATTTCGACAGCTCTGTAAATCTAGTGAGTTGCTCATGATTCTCCTGTGAAAGATGGAGATAATAATGCTGGCAGTGACCAAATATTAACTAAGATATTGTGTGCAAAGCCTGGGTCTGATGCCTGGGTGCCACATTCCTTCTCATCTTAGGCTCCATGAAAATCCACGCTGAGAATATATTTTTGGTGGAATATATTAGTGATCAGCAGATTCTCAGTTTATGACACAAAAGTAAAGAGTGATTGCCCTCCATCCACCTGATGGCTCTGGTGTCTGATGATCATGAACTGTTGTTCAGAACGAGTGACCTTGAAGCTTCACAGAAGAGGCCGGTGACCTACCTCCCTGTAACTAAGCACCTGCTATCCCATGGTTTCCATCTTCATTCCAAGCTGATAAGATCATGATGAAAGCCCTGCCAGCCTAAGTGGAGGGAGAGAAGGAACCGTCAGTGAAACTCAGTCCATTAACTTTTGATCAAAGTCGGGCGCATAAATCCATCTCCTGCGCAAGGATTCATCACCACCTCTCTCAAGTTCCTTATGATATGAGACTTTGGAGGGGAAGGGATGACTTTCAAACTCCTCTGGACTTTTTGCTTTTTAGACCCTGAGGTGACACATTGCCAACACAGGGGATTTTAAAGTTTTTGTTACATTTATCGTGTGTGTGTGTGTGTGTGTGTGTGTGTGTGTGTGTGTGTGTGTGTGTGTGGTGACAACTTGTGGAAGTCAGTTCTCGTCTACCATGTGAGTCTGAGGAATTGAACTCAGGTCCTGTGTTTGGAGGCGAGCACCTTTACCTAGTGAGCCATCTCACTGGCCATGCAGGGGACTTTTTTTTTTTTTTTGGAGCTGAGGACCAAACCCAGGGCCTTGCACTTGCTAGGCAAGCGCTCTACCGCTGAGCTAAATCCCCAACCCAGGGGCCTTTTAAAGAACATTTTTTTATTTTTTTTTATTTTTATTTATTTATTTATTTATTTATTTTTGGTTTCTCTGTGCCTTCTCTCTTTGTGCCTTTCCTGGAACTCGCTTTGGAGACCAGAGGAGGGATAGCTCAGCCGTTAAAGGCTAGGCTCACAACCAAAAATATAAGAACAATTTTTAAAGAATTGTTCTTCACAATAAAGAACAATTTTTAAAAAGTGGAGACAGGGTTTCATGTGTCCCAAGCTGGCTCAAATTTGGTAAGTAGCTGAAGATGACCTTGAACCCTTAATCTTTCTGGTTCTTCCTCTCCAGTGCTGGGATTAGATGTGAATTACCACATTGTGTGTGTGTGTGTTGGGGGAGGGGGGGCGTGGTTCTGGAAATGGAACCTAGGGCCTCGTGCATGACAAGCAAGTATCCTACCAACTGAGCTCCTTCCCTAGTCCCTAAGAAGTAATTTGCTTTAATGGCGAACGTTTTTAGATTTGTGACTGTCTACCCTAGTGGGTTTCTTTGACAAACTCCTCAGGGTTAGGGTCTCGGGGCCCCTGCAGACACTGTAATGGGATTCCTTCTACTGGAAAGAAATTTTTTTTTTTAAATTTTGGTTTGGTTTGGGGTTTTTTGTTGTTGTTGTTTGACACAGAGTTTCTCTGTGTAGCCCTGGCTGTCCTGAAACTCCTGATTTGTAGATCAGGCTGGCCTCGAACTCACAAAGCTTTGCCTACTTCTGCCTCCCTAATGCTAGGATTAAAGACTTGCACCACCACTGCTGGCTAGAAAAAAAATCTTAGTTCTCTGTGAATGTGGATTCCTTTCTTCACTCATCTGGTCCCTTTCTCCTTGGTGTGGCCCCTAGACCAGCACCACCACAGCCTTAGGAAGTTAGTCAGAAATGTAAGGTACCTAGCTAGGTCTCCCGTAGTAGGCTAAATGTTCCTGGCCACTCCAAATTGCAGAAGTTAACACCCCCACTGATGGTGGAGTCTTTGGGAAGTGATGAGATCTTGAGGGCAGAGCCCTCATGCTGGGATTCATTGCTATATAAAGAGCTCCCAGTGAGCCTGCCTGCCTCTTCCCAATGTGGTGATCAGGCTGAGTCCTTCTCTAAGTGGCTCTCTATTGTTTAAAACAGTGCCTTTTAGCCGGGTGGTGGTGGCGCACGCCTTTAATCCCAGCACTCGGGAGGCAGAGGCAGGCGGATCTCTGTGAGTTCGAGGCCAGCCTGGGCTACCAAGTGAGTTCCAGGAAAGGTGCAAAGCTACACAGAGAAACCCTGTCTCGAAAAACCAAAAAAAAAACAAAAAAAACAAAAAAAAAACAACAGTGCCTTTTAGGGTGCCTTGCAGGTGACTCCATTTTACAAACAACACTTGGCTCCATTTTAGTTTAAATGAGAGACACTTCTTGCACATGTTGACACCACCCACGAGGCCCGGCTGACAGCTTATTACTAAAAGCATGAAGTGGAGTGTGACCATATAAGCACAAAGGCACATTAAAACTGCATTAGCGGCCAGGGGTGGTGGTGCATGCCTTTCATCCCAGCACTTGAGAGGCAGAGGCAGGCGCATCTTTGTGAGTTCAAGGTCAGGCAGCCAGAGATACATAGAGAAACCCTGTCTTGAAAAACCAAAAAAACAAAACAAACAAAAAAAACTACATCAGCAAAGTAGGACTAAAAAATGATTGAACACACCAGACAAGAATGCAACACCTCATCTGGACCCCAAGAGGAGGACACCAGCACTCAATGGTAATGGCCCTCCGTGACCTGTCATTTAGCCCCCTACTGTGTGCATTAAAGGATAAAAAGATTTCCATCTGTCCTCAAGGCTCCAGATCAGCCGGGCCCCACTGTTGATTTGATCTGCTTGAATTGCTGACTTGTTTTGCGTGCCAACTTGGCACAAGCTAGAGTCATCATAGGAAGGAGCCTCAGTTGAGAAAAGGCCTCCATTCTATCCAGATGTAAGGCATTTTTCTCAATTAGTGATCAATGGCGGAGGGCCTAGCCCATGGTGGGTGGTGCCATCCCTGGGCTGGTGGTCCTGGGTTCTATAAGAAAGCAGGCTGAGCAAGTCATGGGGAGCAAGCCAGTAAGCAGCACCTCTATGGCCTCTGCATCAGCTCCTGCCTCCAGATTCCTGCCCTGCTTGAGTTTCTGTCCTGACTTCCTTCAGTGATGAACAGTGGCATGGAAGTGTAAGTCAAATAAACCCTTTCCTCTCCAACTTGCTTTTTGGTCATGGTGTTTCACTGCAGTAATAGAAACCCTAACTAAGACAGTCATCCATCTGTTTGACCCAGTCTTGTACAGTCTCACCTCCACAGTCCAGTGGTCTTGTACCTCACATCCATGGCTTCCACATGGAGCGGAAATAAGTAGTGGCTTGCCTCCTTGTGATACGTACTCAAGATATATCTGGAGAGATGGCTCAGTAGTTAAGAGCACTTGCTGCTCTTGCAGGGGAGTGGGTTCAGTTCCCAGCAACCATATGGTGGCTCACAATGGTCTATAACTCCAGTTATAGGGTATCCAATGCCCTTTTCAGTCCACCATGGACATCAGGCTTGCACATGGTGCACATACATACAGGCAGGCAAGATCACACAATACATTTAAAACATTTTTTAAAGCTGTATCTTTAAATTTTATGAACATTGGGATGAAAAGAGGATACTATCAACCACTCCACACACATAAATCTAATAATATATATGATATACATTATACACATATACATTATATATATATAATAGATCAATATCTTAAAAACATAAGCTACCAAATGTTAACCAATATGAAATAGGTAACTTACTGTTTTTTATATATATATTTTATTTTATGCACATTACTGTTTTTCCTGCATGTGTGTCTATGCACTGTGTGAGTGCCTGGTGCCCAGTGAGGCCAGAAGAAAGCATTAGATCCCCTAGAACTGGAGTAACAGATGGTTTGTGAGCCATATGAGGGCTGGGTATTGCTCTTCCTCTGGAAGAGCAGCCAGTCCATTGAGAAATCTCTCCAGCCCTAAAACTGATGATTTGAATAGTCACGTGATTATTAAAAAAACAGCTCCCCCAAAACTAACCCCCAGTGTGGTAGCACACATCTTTGGCCCCAGCCTTGAGAAGAGAAGGCAGGAGGATCAGGGCTTCCTGACCATCCTCAGCTACATAGTGAGTTGTTGGCCGTTTTGGGCTATATGAGATTGCTCAAACAAACAAAAAACAAAACAGAATAGAGCTTGTAATTTTAAAAACACTTTAGGGAAAAAAATCTTCAGGCCCTGCTTATTTCACAGGAAAATTCAAAATGCTTAATTAGAATTAATATCCATTCTACACAATGTTTTCCAGTAAACGGAAGACAAGGAACATTTTGTAACTCACTTTACGATGCTGGAATTAAACTGATCTTGAAACCGTAACAGTAAGAAAAAAAAAAAAAAACAAATGAACAAAACAAGTAATCAGCAGGATGTGGTGGTACATACTTGTAATCCCAGCATTTGGGGTCAGAATTACAATATCAAGGCCAGTCTGGTTTATATATCAAGTTCCAGGTCAGGGGATACTAAGTGGAACTCAGTCTCAAAGTAGAAAACAAAGAGAGGGAGAGAGAAAATGTAGATTATAGACCAATGTCTTTCACAAGCATGGGTGTAATAAAGCAATATGAAAACAATTTTGCTTCATGATTACATTGGGTTTTTCTAGTGATAGGAAACTGGTTCAATACTCATAAATCAATCAGTGTTGCCTACCATATTAACACAAGCTACAAAGAAATCCTACATGATAATACTAGTTGATCATTAAAGTATGTGACATCATCCAGCACCCATTCATGCCAAAACATCTTGGGAAAAAATGGAACAGGAAGGAACTTCCCCAACTCGTTAACAAATATCCGCCGAGCGGTGGTGGCGAACGCCTTTAATCCCAGCACTCGGGAGGCAGAGCCAGGCGGATCTCTGTGAGTTCGAGGCCAGCCGGGGCTACCAAGTGAGTTCCAGGAGAGGCACAAAGCTACACAGAGAAACCCTGTCTCAAAAAACCAAAAAAAAAACAAAAAAAAAAACAAAAACAAACATCCATCTATTTGTCTATCCATCCATCTATCTATAAACCTTTCAACCAATAATATCATCCTTAGATGACCTTAGAGACCAAATGTTTCCCCTAAAAGCCTCTGTTACCAATCCCACTCAACAAAGTATTGGAAAACCAGTGGAACTTAGTGGGATGAGTTTCTAGGTTATTCCTTCTGCATAATAGCAGAGACAAAAGCCAAGCTGAGAAGAATGTAGGGTGCTTCCACAGGTCACAAGGACTGGTCAAATGAGATTATAGATTCAGACACACCTTTCTTCCTGTCATTTATACCTCTGGGAGAGGGAAAATCAATTTTCTCCAATAGAGTAACATTGGATATATCAGCCACTTCAGGGCAGGCCTCATGTTCAGTAGTTGACCAACATATAATAGACTCACAGTTTGTGTATATGTATGCTTGTGCTTTTATTTAGTTATAGTTTTTTTTTTTTCTTTTTAAGTGGTGCTTTGTTTTCCTGGTTTTGGGGGCTTTGTTGTTGTATTGAGTTCTTATTTGTTTTTTTTGAGAAAGACTTGAGGGAGGGGAAGAATATGATCAAAGTAATTTTAAAGCTAAAAATTGTTTTATATATATAAAATCTAACGGTATATTATATATACTTTCTTCATTGAACAAGCTTCAATTTGAGTCTTAATTTTTCTTTCTTTTTTTTTTTTTTTTTCTTTTGGTTTTTCGAGACAGGGTTTCTCTGTGTAGCTTTGGTGCCTGTCCTGGATCTTGCTCTGTAGACCAGGCTGGCCTCGAACTCACAGAGATCTGCCTGGCTCTGCCTCCCAAGTGCTGGGATCAAAGGGGTGCGCCATCACCACCTGGCTGACTCTTAATTTTTCAAAGAGCCCCAGATGTCTTGATCTTACTATGTACACCAGGGTGGCTTCAAAGTCACAGGGATCTACCTGCCTCTGTATCCTGGAATGCTGGGTCTAAAAGTGAGCGCCACCATTCCCTGCCTGTAGGTTTAACTCTAAAAGAGTGGGAGTTTCAGACAGCTCCTATTGTGACTTTTGCACCATTTTCTACAGTACCTGGCACATAGTAGGTAACAATTTCCCACTAACCTTGACATAGAGTAAAACTCAAAGGGCTGGACAATCTGGTGTAAGGGGTGACGTGTAACTGTTACCATATGCCTAGGTCCTAACTGCTCTTTTATGTGCAGGGTACTGTCTGTCACAGACTTTACTAACTCCCTAAAGCGTATGTCTCTCCTCCTTCCCCTTTCTCTCATCTTACCTTATGTAAGTCATTACAACTTGTTATTCTACATTTCATCATGCATTTACATAACATCCTTACCAAAATGCATTCTCCACGAAGGCAAAGATTCAGTTGGTTTTAGTAACCAGTATCTAGTCTAAAACAGGTATATTCAATTACATGTGAATCTGTTGTGCTTGTATTTCCTGTGTAAAGCAGGGACTCCCTGGACACATGAATTTAAAGTGACAGCAGAGGTGGACACTTCTTCAATAAATTCAATTTTCCATCCTCAGATCTTTCTATCAGACGATTGCTCCTGACCTGTCTTTTCTTTTTTCTTCTCTCTCTCTCTCTCTCTCTCTCTCTCTCTCTCTCTCTCTCTCTCTCTCTCTGTCTTTCTTTCTTTTTCCTGATCACGCACAGTCAGAAGTTGTTGAGTTTTAGCAAGTCCCCTCCAAGCATTGTCTTCATTCTGTCTTTTGTTTGTTTTTCGAGACGAGGTTTCTCTGTGTAGTTGGAACTTGTTCTGTAGACTAGGCTGACCTCAAACTGAGATCTGCCTGCTGCTGCCTCCCAAGTGTTGGGGTTATAAGGCTCATTCTGCCTTGGTACTTCTCACCGGAAGTGTGCTCTCACTGACCTGGCTTCCCTGCTTTCCCTACCTTTTAGGACATAACTGTCCCAGTTTTCTGAGTAGCCCCGGCAGGCAGAGGCCTGGACTTCTAGATCTAACCGGATGTCGGTTCTATGGGCTCTTTCAGTAAATGTTTTGTTATTGTTTTCTAGATAAGGTTTCTTGGTGTATCCCTGACTGTCCTGAAACTCGCTCTGTAAACCAGGCTGGCCTCATACTCAAGAGATCTGCTTGCCTCTGCCTCCCAGGGGCTGGGACAAAAGGCGTGCACCACCACCGCCCAGCACGTAAAAGAGTTTTCACTGCCATTTTGTTTTTTGAGACCAGATCTTCAGAGCGCTGGGTAGAGCAGGCTGGCCTTCAAGTCACAATGATCCTCCACTTCTGCGTCCTGATGCGCCACCACACCCAGCATTTTTCATAAATGTTAAACAGGGCAGCTTCATATTTTTGAGGACAAGGGGTTCCAGGAGATGTTCCAGAATCTTCCGCTGCACCAAACAATAGATGTTAAAAATAGGAATTTATAGCTTGGTGATGGCAGCGCACACCTTTAATCTTGAAAAACCAAAAAATAAAATAAATAGCAAGTTATGACAAATATTCAAACACTATCTCATTGATTTGATTCCCCATAGGAAGAACTTGAATACTATCAGAATTTCTTTTTCTTTTTTGCTTTTTTCGAGACAGAGTTTCTCAATGTAGCCCTGGCTATCCTGGAACTCTCTTTGTAGACAAGTCTGGCTAGTGTGCCTTTAATCCCAGCACTCGAGAAACAGAGGCAGATGGATCTCTGTGAGTTCAAGGCCAGCCTGATCTACAGAGTGAGCTCCAGGACAGACTCCAACAAAACTACACAGAGAAACCCTGTCTCGAAAAACAAACAAACAAAAGGCGTGCGCCACCGTGCCAGGATAGTCTGACTCCTTTTCACTGAGTCAGCGGGGAAAGTAGAGTGAGTTCGGGACTAGTTGGACATTTCAAACGTTCCATCTTCGCGGTGAATGAGGCTGAGTTCTTTCAGAGTGGTTCTCTCTCCGAAGGCTGTCCGTCCGCCGTCACCCCGTCCGCGAACACAGGAAAGACTACAACTACGGAAGCTGAGAACTTCCCCACACGGAACCAAATGCCGAATCCTACGGGGCGGGAGAACGAGTGATACCGAGACACTTGCCCTCCGGAAATACTTCCGTGGACATTCTAGGCGGCCTACCACGTTTCAGGAGAGCTTCCGCTTTCCCGCCCCTCCACTTCCGCTGTCCCGCCTCTTCCCCCCCCCCCCCCCGCCACCCGGATATGAGCTGTTCTCGCGAGAGCCGGTCCTCTTTCTAAGCCGGCACTCCGTAAGGTAGGTTCGCGGCGGGCGCTGGGGCCGTGGGTTTTTTGCGGAGTTTGGGGGGAAGGACTGTCGGGCGCCGTCCGGGGCGGCGGGCCGTGCGCCCCGGGTGGGGATGCGGCGGATTACCCGGTCTGCGCCCGTCGATGGCCCCGGCCGGGCGCCCCGCGACCCAGGTGACCGGTGACACCTCCCTCCCCGCAGGACGAGCCATGTTCAGCTCGAGCGCCAAGATCGTGAAGCCCAATGGCGAGAAGCCCGACGAGTTCGAGTCTGGCATCTCCCAGGTGAGTTGGTCTCCGGGTTCCCCCCGGCCCTGGGTCACCCCCGGTCCCCCGACTCCGGGTCCCCACCCCCCGGCCTGGCACCCACGTTTTCCCCGTCCGCAGGCGCTGCTCGAGCTGGAGATGAACTCCGATCTCAAGGCGCAGCTGCGGGAACTGAACATCACCGCGGCCAAGGTGAGTGGGGACCCCCCGGGGTGAGAAAACGTAGAAGCCGTGGACGAGCGAACTTCCCAGTGCAGGTTACTCTCTAAGTTCGTGCATCTTGCCACATCTGATGCTAGCATTTCTTGTCTGGTTACTGACTTGAAACGTGAACTTCCCGGAAGTGTCTGGACCCTGTGTGACTCCAAACGGGACAGTCAGGATTACTAGGTTTTTTTCCTAAGCTCTTGGTATGGCAGAATTTTGTCTAAGACTGATTTTGTGAGTATTAGTGGTTTCCTTGTGTGCGTGTTTATGCACCACGTGTGTCCCTGGGACTGGATGGTTGTGAGCGCTGGGAATTGAACCTGAGTCCTTTGAAAGCACAGCATGTGCTGTGCGCTCACGGCTGAGTCGACCCTAGCCCCGCGATTAGTGTTCCATGGAGTTCTTATTGACAAATTCCCACTGTGTTTGGACGGTTTAGAGTTTGGAGAAGAGGCCTAACACGGAGGACACCCAGGCCATGGTGATTTAGTTTACCCTTGTAGACGGTTTCGTCATGCTGGGGCCAGAGTCCTGGGTGGTGTGCCCCTGACTGGTGAGACAGGATCTCTTGTAACCTAGGCTGGCCCCCCCACTTGACTTTGTAGCTGAGGCTGGCCTTCTGCCTCCACCTCTCCAGTGCTGGGGTGATGGGCACATATTTCTCTGCCACCGGCTGGTTCGGTGTCTGTTGTAGAGTCTCTTTCACAATAATTCTGGGATTACATTTTAGTGACTTCTTCCAGTGGCTAACATCCTAGAGATGCCACCTCTGGACCCTAACCCCATGGTCAGTGCCTCAAAATGAGGGTTAGGTTTTAACTCGTGGACTTTGGGGACACGTAGGATGTTGTTTGAAAGGGGGGCTGTTAGTTGGTTGTGGTGGAGCATGACATTAATCCCATCATTTTTTTATGATCGTTATGTCTGGGTTAAAGGCCAGCCAGGTCCACGTAGACTCTGTCTCAGAAGGGGGCGGTTCTGGATTCAGGCATTTGACCATGTGTATTCACATTGAGTGGGGCAGGGGGAAATGGAGGTGAAGGACTTAACATGACATGGACTTTTTTCCTCTTAGGAAATTGAAGTTGGTGGTGGCCGGAAAGCTATCATAATTTTTGTACCAGTTCCTCAGCTGAAGTCTTTCCAGAAAATCCAAGTCCGGCTGGTTCGTGAATTGGAGAAAAAGTTCAGTGGGAAGCACGTGGTCTTCATTGCTCAGGTATCTGCTCAGTCCCCTGTGCTCTGAACTACTTGGGTTTAGGTTTCCATGGGGAGAATGGTGCCACCCCTGTTAGTGTAAAGCTTGGTGCTGGGGTGAGAACACACAAGTGTGTTCACTCTGGGGAGTCAGCAGTTTGAAGGTCTGGTAAGTGATGTCGCTGTAAGTTTAGCATTGGTTTTGGTGCAATGTGGTGGATGTAGTGTGAGGGCTGATTAGGAAATGGAATGCTGTTGAGGCGTGTTAGTATGCTGGGTAGTGGGCCGTTTTGAATGTGGAAACATGTGTTTTTGCATTTAAAGCAGTGGGACATTTCTTAGCTTTACATCCGCTCACTCACTGTTTATGTGTTTGTTTTCATAAAAGAGGAGGATTCTGCCCAAACCAACTCGGAAAAGCCGCACGAAAAATAAGCAGAAGCGCCCCAGAAGGTGAGTGTCGCCTGCCTCACTTGGGGTGGTGGTTTGTGTAGGCATTGAGTGCACACATTGACATGGAGTCCTCCTTGGGTGGCAGTCTCTGATTACATGTGGTGTGTTGGAATACTTTCTAGACATAAAAGTTTCAGGTGTTCCCAATGGCACGGTGTTGTCTATCCCACAGGTGAGGCTTGTTCCTTGTAACAAGTCCGTTGGGTGGAGCTCGGGCTGGGGTGATTTTGTGTGTTAAGAGACAGAACATGGGTGGGTTCCATTTACCGTTGACAGTGCTGATGGTCACTTCCCGCTTTGGTCTTTAGACTTAGGCCTTCTGGTGGTGGTGTTGCTGTAATTATATCAGATTTGCATTGTAGATCCCTGCAGACTTGCAGGGACCAGATTGAGGGTGAAAAGTATAGTTTCCCCTCATAACTGCTATAGGCGGTCTACTTCTGAGACATGCAATTTGTATTGTGTTGTGTGGTAGCGCTTTTGAGACAGGGTGTGGAAGTCCAGATTCGCCTTGAACTTGCTGTTTTAACTCCTGCCCCTACTACTGCTCAAGTGCTGGGATTACAGGTGCACACCACCATGCTCTGTGGGTGTTTGTATTGCAGTTAGATTACAGTGCAGTTAATCTTAAGAATTTCTTAGTTCAGTCTTGTTTTGAAAGCCTTGGAAAATAGATGGGAATTTGGTTTGTGAATAAATGCTGTCTGTAGGAAAGAGGAGGAGGGGTAATGGTCACAGCTAAGGCCATAGTTTTTTGTGGGCACTTGGAATGGTAGGATTTTTGCCATAATACTTAGTGGGGTTTGCAGTTACAGTCCTTGGAGCCTGGTCATAATTGTAGATTAAGTAGCTCGTGCATAGCAGAGCTAAGATTGCCTGCCGTGGCTGTAGTGTTCCCAGTGACCTTAGCAACTTCTGCTCTTGACCGCCAGGTCATTGTCAGGGTGTGGTAGCCCTATACTTCTGTCTCCAGACAGACCCCCTCCTAGTGTGATGTGCTTTAAAGAGGAGCAGTGAGCAGCCATCTGATTACTGCATGGTACTGCTGTGTGAACATACGGAGAGGGTGTGTGCTATTTAGACTACAGCCACAACACCAATCCCCCAGAGTTTGGAGTTGCAGATGGTTCCTCACTGGTGTAGGGTGGTTTTGTAATAGTGTGCACTCAGGAGAAGTAAGTTGGGATTAGTGCTTTTCCCAGGCTAATGGTGTGTCATGAGCTTTGATGCTGGGCAGCAGATGCATCTCTCAGGTAACATGTGATCACCTTGTAACACTTGGCACCCACGGTGATCTCTTGTAAGATGGGGTCCTTGCTAGGTCAGGTGTGGTAAATGTCTGGCTAGGCTATTTCCACCTGTGCTTGTAAGTCAGGGAGCCATTATGCAGCTTGCCAGGTCTTGGGGTTGGGATGCTCTGAGAAGCAAGGGTCCACTGGAGGTCACCTAATGGCTGTGCCAGGAGGTGGAATGCTGTCTTGTTTGTTCATGGAAAATGAGTTAGTGGCATCTGGGAGGCCAAGGAAAGAGCCCGGGAATTTTTGATTGGGTGAATTACATGGCCAGATTAAAAACCACTTAGCTGTTCATGGAATGAAGAGGAGCTTGCTGCACTTGAGAATAGCAGCATGTGAAAGGCCCTATCCCCAGATTCAGTACTCTTGCTGTGTGTAGGCTGCCAGGTGTCATTAGCGCATACAGCTTTGGACACAAATCCTGGCTTGTCACTCAGACAGAAGCTTTAGTCTCGGGGTGCTGGCTGAATAACCAGCCTCTTTAGGAGCCAAATGTGTTGTTTTGAGACAAGGACTCCTGGTGGCCCTGAACTCAGTTTGTCACAGGTGTGAGCCACCACGCTCAGCTCCAGTGCTGATTTGGTTTCAGGAATCTGGACTCGGCTGTTTGCCGCTTTATTCCGAGGGTGCCTTCTGCCGTGTTGCTTACCTTTCCGTTCTTTCAGCCGCACCCTCACTGCGGTGCACGATGCCATCCTTGAGGACTTGGTCTTCCCAAGTGAGATTGTGGGGAAGAGGATCCGCGTGAAACTGGATGGCAGCCGGCTCATAAAGGTTCATTTAGACAAAGCCCAGCAGAACAACGTGGAGCACAAGGTAAGGCCTTCACATTCGTAGGAAGGTCCAGCCACTGGGAACATGGAGATAGGGAAGGAAGCAGGCTCTGGGTATGGCCTCCAGTTTCAGGAAGGGCAGATAATAGGACAACTTGGGTGGGTGGTGGTATATTAGAATGAGGAATGGGGGTGCTGTCTTGATACTTGCTGCCCCATTAGTGATGAATTCTATCGTCTTTTTCAGGTTGAAACTTTTTCTGGTGTGTATAAGAAGCTCACAGGCAAAGATGTTAATTTTGAATTCCCAGAGTTTCAGTTGTGAAGAAAATGACTGAATAAAGTGTCATTCATAGTATTTGGTTGTATCTTTTTTTAAATCTCAGGGCCATAGATACAGTGGTAGGTAGCTTCCTGAATGAAGGGAAGCCTGGAAGTATGTCCTGTGTCTGTCTTTGGAGCCTGGTTTCACTGTAGCACAGGCTGGTGTAAACACGTCTCCTGGTTTTGCCTCAATGACTCCACATCACATTAAATGGAGACAGCATTGTCCACAAAAATCAAGACCTGGAGTGGCAAGGAAGCTCCTGGTGTGGATCACGTGGTGCAGGTGGAGTAGGTGTCCTTTGCTAAACCTTAGGCAGGCTGGAGAAACACTCAGGAGGCCCCCCTGTCTGTGACAGGCACTGTTGTAGAGGGAGGGGATGCAGGTGTTGGTGTGTGACTTCACTGTGGTGCCCTGACCTTGGTGGATGTGAGTGAGCAAAGCATTAGTCTCCACAGGAGTGTTGTGTTGCTCGTTCCTGCTGTCCGTCCTCTTCCTAGGAGCTGCAGCTGTGGTGTTGTTCCCTCTGTCCAGAAGTGCCACTTGCTCAGCTCACCTTAGCACAGCTGCCAGCTGCTCACAGCTCTGCAATGGACTCCACCTCAGTTAGTGCAGCATGGTGGTGTGCTCTGATGGCTGAAAGGGGATGGTGAATTTGGGGCTAACCTGGGTTACATACAAAGCTTCAAGGGTTACATACAAAGCTTCAAGCCAAAAGGGCTGCTCTTCAGAGGACCTGGGTTTGATTCCTGGTGCTTACATGGTGGCTCACAACCATGAGTTCAGGGGATCTGACTGTTTTCTGGTCTCTGGGCACCAGGCACATAATGTGCACAAACAGCATGCAGACAAAACACCAGTACACAAAATAGTTCTTAAAAATAGAAATTACCGATCAGAACATGCCTGATGAATGTCCTGGGGGACTTGGTGTTGCTCTAAGCCTAGAGCTGAGGTGAGCAATGTGTTTAGCTGAGCATAATCTTGGGACCAGCCTGATGACAGGGCAGATACACTCAAACTTTAGAAGGTGACCAGTTATCCAGGGCTTGGCTGATGCAGGTTCTCTTTCCTCAGATTTAGGGAGTATTGCAGTTTCAGGCAGCTGTGAGGCTGTTTGGGTTATTAAGTGGGAATTTTTAGTAGAACAGAATGTGATTGTAGAACTTGAACAATGTATAAGCTTCCCAAGAATTGGCTGATGCAAAGTCAGCAACAGGTGGAGCAGTGGGAGGGCCTGTATACCTTGTTCTTCATGTGAACTCTTCAGCTTCATCCTCTCACACCTTACAGAATTTCCTCCATCCATAATGGAGCCCAGGCTGGGCTTGACCTCACTGGCCTGCCACTGCACCCCACAAACTCCCAAGTTTTGGAACAGTCTCAACTAGTTTGGGCTGGCCTCTTTACCTCCCTGCTGCTAGGATTAAAAGCATGAGCCACCATGCACAGCTCTGCTTATAAGTATCACTATAGCTGATGCTGGCCTTGGATTTTTTGAGGGGGGGTGGTTTGAGACAGGGTTTCTCTGTGTCATTTTGGTGCCTGTTCTGGAACTCGCTCTGTAGGCCAGGCTGGTCTTGAACTCACAGAGATCTGCCTGGCTCTGCCTCCCTAGTGTTGGGATTAAAGGCTGGGGTTACAGTTAGGAGGCAGTATAGGCTTTACAATCCTTTAATGCATGTAGTCCCAGTGTGTGAGAGGTAGAGGCAGGAACACCAGAAGTTCAAGGTCATCCCCAACAACATAAATTTGAGACTGGTTTAATTATGTGAGACCTCAAAAGAAAAGCTACCCTTGTGTGGTAGCACACACATTGAATCCCATCACCCTGGAGGCAGAGGCAAAGAGATCCTTTGAGACCAGCCTGGTCTACACATGAGTTCTAAGCCATCTGGCACCATAGTGAGACCCTATATCAAAAGCAAGAATGCTCTTCCAGCTGTGGTGATTTGAGATCAATAAAATAATTAGCTTTTTAACTGCTAGTCATTAAGTTGCTGTTAATTTTTCAAAGCTAATTATGTTAACATTAAGACCAGTGTCTAAATCCTAGCACTTGAGAGAGGCAGAGGCAGGCAGATCTCTGGGTTTGAGGACAGCTGGAGCTACATAGTGAGACTATCCCAACCAAAACAAAACAAAAACCAACCAAACAAAATTAGTATCTTATCAAAAGGGCTTGGGCTATTACTACTTTTATCCATCAAAATTTAAAAAGCCAGATGTGGTGGCACATGTCTTTAATCCCAGCATTTAGGAGGCAGAGGCAGGCAGATCTGAGTTCGAGGCCAGCATGGTCTATACAGAGAAACCCTGTCTCAACACCCCCCCCCCCCCCCCCCAGTCTTGCTTGTGATGTGATTGTGCCATATGGCTTGTGTGGAGTCAGGGCAACTGTGGACTGATCCTTTGTTCTCACATGGGTCAGTTAGCCTTACCCAAAACCGTGTTTGTTTGTTGTGTCATCCTCATCCTTATGGATTACAATTTTTTGTTTTGTTTGAGGCAAGGACTCTATAGATGAGGCTGGCCTTGAGGTCCCGTAGATCCTTGTGCATAGCACTGAGATTAACTTTTATTACTGGTGGTTAATGTTACTATAAATCACAGGTTTAGCATATGTAAAACCCTAGGTTTGATTCCCAGCATACCTTCCCCACAACCAAGGATTGAAATGCCACAAATAGAGTTACAGGAGTTGTATGTGAACAAATCTAATGGAAGTTTTGACCAAAAAAAAAGTGTGCATGAGGGTGTGCAGAGGACACACATTCAATTCCCCACACTTAAAGGGTGGCTCACAACTGTCTAGTTTCAGGGATCTGATTCCTAGCTTCTGGGGCCACCAGTCATACATGTAAGGGGCACATACATGCTTGAAGGCAAACAATCTTTAGAAAAGACATTACTAAAGGCTGGTGAAGCTGTTTGAGCTGCTTGCATGTATCCTTTACTGCCCAGTGAGGACCTCACGAGATACTATGACAAATAATACGAAGTGCAGTTTATCATCATTGGGTTTCTGGCGGTTAGCAGTTGGGTATGTGGAGGTTGCTGGGTACAGGGAGGCATTATCTTCAGTTCCGGAGCCACTAGTAAGTTATCCAGCCCCTCCCATGCTCATGCAAGCAACCACAAACTGTTTAGAAACAGATCGGAGAGATGGTGCCCTGGCTGGTTTTATGTCAACTTGACACAAGCTAGAGTCATCTGATAGGAGGAAATACGAAAATGCCTCCGTAAGATCCAGCTGTAAGGCATTTTCTTAGTGATGGATGGGGGAGGGCCCAGCCCCTTGTGGGTGATGCCATCCCTGGGCTGTTGGTCCTGGGTTCTATAAGAAAACAGACTGAGCAAGCCATGGGGAGCAAGCCAGTAAGCAGCACCCCTCCATGGCCTCTGTATCAGCTCCTGCCTCCAGGCTCCTGCCCTGTTTTAAGTTCCTATCCTGACTTCCTTCAGTGATGGACTATTAAGTGTAAATGTAAGCCAAATAAGCCCTTTCCTCCCCAACTTGGTTTTGGTCATGGTGTTTTCATCACAGAAATAGTAACCCAAACTAAGACAGATGGCTCAGTGGTAAAGAGCACTGGCTGCTCTTGCAGAGGGTGGGGGTTCACTTCCCAGCACCCACATGGCAGATCACACCTGTCTGTAACCAGCTCAAGAGGACCGACACCCTCTTCTGGCCTCAGGCACTGTAACACACAGTGAAATACCTGTAACAATGTTTTAAAAGGTCTTTAAGACGCTGTGGGTCATTTTTTGGGAAGAAGGGACTCTGCAGGAGGGAGAAGAGTAAGGGGGTCCTGCGTGGTGAATGTGACTGAAACCCGTAAGCCTGTTGTGCAGGGAGAGCTACCCTCCTTAGCGTGGCTGCCACTGTCATCAGGGCAGCTGTGACTAACAAGAGACCCGGAGGATCAGGCTTGTTGATGCTCCTTCACAGAAGGGGTCGGAGGGGTCCTTCCCTGGTCTCGGTCACTCAGGTAGGCTCTCCCAGCCAGCTGTCTGTAATTCTGCCCTAATTGCACACTGCATCATGGCCTGGAACCGGACCACAGTGTTGTAGACCTTGGAAGGTTATCGGACAGGGGCTCCACCTATGCCCCTATGGGAGGCTGCCATCCATGCTGGTGTGACTTTCAGACACTATGATGGCTTTGTTACCCAGACTACCTCATGCTCTAGTTTAATCAGTAAGCCTAATAAACTCATTGGTCCCTTAGGATGGGCTTCGGGGTTTGTCTTTGGAGCCTGGTGAGAAAGGGGTAGATGTTTGTTTAGAGATCCTGAAACAATAGAATTGTCAAAGAAAAAATTAAAAATATTAAAAAAAATGAGTCTACTAACTACTCAGCACACTTTTGGAAGTGACTTAAATCGCTGATTTTCTAACTGCCTTGAGAAGGCTCTCTTTGTTTACCTCACTTGATGTCCAAACTCTCTCAGAGACGGCTCGGAGGGACAGTAAAAGGACTGAGAACTCCCATGTAGAGTCTGCATCTGACAATGTTCACTTTACAGTTGCCCTCCATGCTCACTTTAGTCTGACTTTCTGGCTGTATGAGGAAGCCACACTGATTTTTGTCATGGCTGTGTTCACTCAGGCATGTTTATACGACTGTTCTTTATTCCCAGTGGTCACTGGTTGAGAGGTGGTTCTGCTAGGACAGTCACTATACCCAGCGGGTCCTCTCTTCTGTCCCATCAGTCTGTTGGTTCACCCCAGGGCTGTACAGCAGCTTGAGGAGTAGGCTAGCATGGCTGGCCCTTGAGGGTTGAGGTATAAGGCCAGTCACAGCCGATACGGGGCTGCTGACACACTGGGGTAGACTCTCAGCCATGTCCTGACATCCACTGTGAGGCTGGCAGTGGCTTCCTAAGTGTCTCTGACCCAGCCACCTCAGCCTTGAGAACTTACTACAAATGAGCATTCTAGGATCCCTACACTCACAAACTATCAGTTCAGAAACCCTAGGGCCTAGAGCTGGAGAGATGGCTCAGTGGTTAAGAGCATTTGATACTCTGCAGGAGACTGAGCTTGGTTCCAGCACCCACGTGGCAGCTTACAACATTCTGTATCTCCAGTTCCAGGGGATCTGATACCCTCGTTCTGGCTTCTGTAGGCACCACCAGTGCAGGCTCATTGTGAGAACCTCTGGGTGGGCCCTCTGGACATCCGATGATGACCATTTTCCCATGCCACTGACATGGAAGTGGTGCAATCCAGAATCTTAACACTGGGTAAATATGTTAAATGGTTAAGTATTCAAGACCTTTTAACTACTTGGCAAGAAGAGGTTTTTAATACTTGCATCCGGGTCTTTCTGCTCCACATCCCAGAGTGACTAGGCTTAGGATAGGGTAGTGGGTAAAGTACTGTGCACTCTCCGGAAGCCCAGGCGCTCTCAGTGAGGGATGAGGGCCTTTGGGGAGGTGCCGTGGTGAATGTCCTTATGGACAAAGTGTCCCACAGATAGAGCAGCACGTCCGGTGTGACCCCCAGGGAAGTTTCCCATCCAGAGCAGAGTGGGTTTCATGTGACTCTTGTATCCAAACTCCACAGTTATCTTAGAGAGATGTAAACACTCACTGGATGTGGGCCAGTCATGTTCTGGCCGGGAATGGGATGGTCTGTGGGGTCAGAGCTCCCAGGCAAATGGCTCTAACCCTGGGCCTGTGCCGTCAGGGCAGAGAAGAGGAAAGCAGTGGAGGAGTGGCCAGTGTTTTCCTTTTGTGACTCCAGGGTAAGCTTAGAACACAAAAGTTCTAACTCAACAATCTACTCAACATAGGCAAGTTAAATTACCACTGTTTTTGAAATGGGGAGTATTTTGTTGGCACTGTTTTAAAGTCCTCAGGATGGGCTAGGGAAATAGAGCACCTGCCTGGTATGTACAGGGTCCTGAGTTCAAGCCCCAGTACCAGGGGTAGGGCTGAAGATTTGGAAGTGGTGGTTCATGTTATTCCAGCACCAAGGTGCCGAAGCAGGAGAATTGCCTCTAGTTTGAGGCCAGCCTGAGCTATGGAATATATTTCTAAAAAAAAAAAAAAAAAAAAAAAAAGCCCTATAGCAGGGTGTGGTGGAGCATGACTTTAATCCCAGCACTGGGGAGGCAGAGGCAAGCAGATCTCTGAGTCTGAAGCTAGCTTGGTCTACACAGCAAGTTCCAGAACATCCAGAGCTATACAGAAAAACTATCTTGAACCCTCCTCCCTCCCCCGCAAAAAAGGTCCTTACTCTTTCTGGGCCCCCTAGCACCTTGAGGCGGGAGGGGGTGTCTGACAGTTTACTTGGGCAGGTTTTAGGAGGGACTCGGGCTTGCTCTGTGTACTTCTGTGAACTTTAGAGATGTGAACAGAGTCATTTCTATTAAGATTGAGACTAGTTTGAGCTACATGAGACCCTGTCTCAGAAACAAAACATTAAAAAAGTTAAGCTTTATTTGGAGGTGATTATAGATTTGTATGCAGTTGTAGAAAATAATTCAGAGAGCTTCCTTGAGCCCAATCTTCCCTGTGGAAAGTCTGGCACAGTACCACAATCCAGATTCCAACATGAGCAGGCCAACTCATATCACTGTTGAGACACAGCGCTCTGGCCAACCACTGATCTGTCCTTGATTTTTATAGTTTTATCACTTATTTATTGATTTATTTTTGTTGTTGTTGTTTTGGAGACAGGGTTTCTCTGTGTAGCCCTGGCTGTTCTGGAACTCACTCTGTAGACCTGGTTGGCCTTGAACTCAGATATACCTGCCTCTGGAATTAGATGTATGTGCCACCACCACCAGGCTAGTTTTATCACTTTAAGACTGTTACATGAACGGGATAAGAGGGCAATATGGCTGCAACATCATTCACCCCATTGATCATGAAGTTGGTTTGACTGATCTGGCTTCCTCCCTCATGGATCCATGCATCTATCCTGAAGCTGCATGTCAGCAGGAGACCTTCCCTGATGGAAGAGGACTGTTGTTCCTTTGAGGGTATTTGAGTGGCTGTGCTGAACCTCCAGGCAGGCTCTCAATAGTATTTTATAGATGGAACTGTACAGTGGGTAACTTGTGGAGGCCATTCTGTCACTGCACGGAACTCTTGACCATCTCTCAGAGTTGCTGTGTGGTAATATCTTGTATTAGTGTGTGTCTGTAAGCAGGTGCTTGTGTGTGTAGAGATTCATGTCAGGTGTCTTCTGTCTCCCTCACTACTCTCCACCTTGGTTTTTTTTTTTTTAATTTTTAATCTATTTGATTTGAGACACAATCTCACTATGTACTCCTGGCTGTCCTGGAACTTGCTACATAGTGCAAGCCGGCTTCTAACTCACAGCAATCCTCTTGCTTCTGTCTTCAGAGTGCATATTGCTGGAATGCACCACCATGTTCAGCATATGTACTTAGAAGAAAAATAAAAGAAAGGAAAACAGGAAAGAAAACCAAAAACTAGACAGAATGTTTGGGGTGGGGGTTGGCTAGGATCTCCAGGCACCCCAGCCTGGCGGCAGGGGCTGTGTTCCCACACTCCTCAGGGCCCTGCAGGACAGCTGATGGTTTCAGGCAGGAAGCTCTTAACAGATAAGGCAGCAGCCTCCAGCAGATTCGCCGGGCTCTCTGACAGCCCAGGCACGGGTTCCCTCTGAGTTGGACTGCAGCTGCTCTGTAAATAAGCGGCCATGAGGCTCCTTGGAGCAGTATCTCTGCTAGCCGGGGACCGTCAGGACAGCACTTTCGCCTAGTGTGCATCCAGGTAGGCGATGCTGCCCCAGGAAACTGGGCCAGGATTGGACAGGCGCTGAGGCATGGACAGGAGGGCAAATTTCCAAACAGGGCTGGAAGGTAGACTCGGGCTTTGGAATTTGGCAAGGTGGGACACAGTCTCAGATCCAAACATCCTGGAGTTGGTCCATAAGTCAGACACTAGAGCTTCAGAGTTTGTTTAGCTCCATAGTTAGTGGAGGAATCTTTGAGAAGCCAAAAGAGGCAAATTCTGATCAATCAGTTGAGACATGATGTAATTGCAGGCATTTAGGTTAGTGCCCAGAGGTTTGAATGAACACTTCTAACTCCAGTGGGGGAGAAACGTACCCCAGACTCCTGCTGAGCAGCATTTATGGGGTGACGGCTGAGCAAGCCCTGTTCAGAGACCTACAGCTCAAAGGCACACTCAGCAGTGGATCTCAGGTGGAGGGCAGTGGCAGGGAGGGCAGGAGGGACATTTCCCTCAGGGGAGCCATCTACCAGCGGGCATCCAGTCTCCCAACATGGGGAAGGGGAGCATCTCGAAAGGGCAGTTGCTTGTGCCCTGACACCAGGCTTCGGGACCGGCTGTTGTGTCTGAGTGGCTCCGGGTGGGAGCTCCAAATGGAAATGGTTACATTTGTAGGCCACTGCATGGCATAAAATGGGGCTCAATTTGATGAGTAATCCTGCCTGGGAGAACAGAGCTCCAAACCCCCACATTTAGTGTCATCTCCAATTTTGAGACATCTGTGCCAGAGAAGAAAGAGAACAGACAGTTCTCTCCTCACCATGGTGTTGGTAAGATCCTCTCTGAAGCCTCATGGTGGGGGTGGGTCACTTTAGGACAGAGGAGGCTTCCAAATGGTAGGGCTGTTTCCAGCAGACAGTTCAGAGTCTGTGAGATCCAGGGCTCCACGGTGGGTGTTTAATGGACGTGTCAACTTGTGTGTTTTGGCAGCACGATTCATGTTTCCCCCTGACCTGCTCCCAGTTCACTCTTATGTGTTTCTTTTGTGAATTCCACATTTAATCTCTCCCCAGAAAGCTGTCTCTTTGATGGAAGTGGGGCCTTAGTCTTTGGGCCCTGGCGAAGAGATAAGGATGTTGTTTTTAAAAAGATTTCAGGATTGCTGCATTGTCTCCGTTTATAAAACCAAATTCCTTTCCTGAGCAGCAACTGCCCAGGACACAGACTAGCTTCCTGGTGGGCATAGCGCCTCCCTGTATGCCCATCACCTCCCCATGTGCCCACCTGCCCTGTTCTGGAGCAGGTCTGGGGCAGGAATCAACTGGAGGACAGTGCCCTACCACATCCACTAGCTCATATGAAAACTGACAGGAAAGACACACAGGCAGGACAGTCAGTGAGAGAGAGTAGATGACGGATGAGGAGCCAGCCCTGAAACGGTCTGCATTTCTGCTCTCCCTGCTTGCCTGCTGTGGCCTGACCTTTGTAAAGCCACACTTAAGGCTTTCATGGGAGAGAAAGTGATAACTGTCCTGCTGGACACCTGCTGTCTCTGGAGGAGCATTTTTGTTGTTGTTTTTTTTCTGAGACAGGGTTTCTCTGTGTAGCCCTGGCTGTCCTGAAACTTGCTCTGTAGACCAGGCTGGCCTCGAACTCACAGAGATCTGCCTGCCTCTGCCTCCTGTGCCACCACCACCTGGCAATGTTTGTTTCTGTGGGATACATTACTGTGCTCTCTTGGGAGCTCCCAAGAAACACCTGAACAGTTTTTAATCCAGCAAATTGGGTGCAGCAAAGAGTATTTGCTCCCCCCCCCCCCGCAACACCCTTTTCCTTAAAAGATATTATTATTTTGAATTTTTTGGATAGGGTATCATTATGTAGCCTTGACTGGTTTCAGCCTCACAGGAATCCTCTCTGCCTCCCACGTACTTGGATTAAAACCATGGGCCTCCATATCCAGCCTTTCAAATCATTTAAAAATTATGTATATGTGTCTATGTCTGTCTGTGTGAGTGTGTGCAGGTGCCAGTGGAGACCAGAGGCCTCAGATCTCCCTAGAGCTGGAGTCGTAGGCAGTTGTGAGCACGTGAGTGCTAAGGAACAAACTCAGGTCCTCTGGAAGAGCAGTCGGTGTTCCTAACCACTGAGCCACCTCTTTAACGCCCTCTACAACTCCCCTTTTTATAGTAGAATCTTACTATGTAGCCCTGGCTAGCTGCTGGGCCTGGAACTCACTGTTGGAGCCCAGGCTGGCCTTGAACTCATGAACTTCATCATTCTGCCTCCCCAAGTGCTGGGATGACAGGTGTGCATCACCATACATGGCCTCGTGTTACCTCTGTAGCTATCCAGAAGAAGGAACCAAACACTTGCCGCTTAGGTATAACAGCTGAGTGTGGAGAGTTAAGAGCACTGTGGGAGAGTGTGCTCACCCACAGGTTTTGCAGTCCCCTGTTTCTTAAATTGCTGGAAATTTCAGGAAAATGACAGCAGAGCAATCATCCAAGCGTGACAAGAGCTCTGTGTAAGCTTAGCATCACATTTCTCATACATTTATGAACCTGTCCATGCATAAGTAACTCTTAAAAATGAGAAGCCGGGAGTCTAAACAATGCCCCCAGCATGCAAATCCCTGCTGAAGCCTAGAAGTGGATACCCAGGCCTCACTGGAGAGTGCTTAGGTTCGCTGATTCCTGTCCATGGTGATTTTCCTCGTGTGTGTGTGTGTGTGTGTGTGTGTGTGTGTGTGTGTGTGTCTGTGTCTGTGTGTCTGTTTCTGTGTCTATGTGTATTTGTCTGTGTGTATGTGTCTATGTGTGTATGTGTCTGTGTCTGTGTGTATGTGTCTGTGTCTATGTGTGTGTGTCTGTGTGTGTCTATGTGTGTGTATGTATCTGTGTGTGTCTGTGTGTATGTGTCTCTGTGTGTGTCTGTGTGTGTGTGTGTCTGTGTCTGTGTGTGTGTGTGTCTGTGTGTGTGTCTGTCTATGTGTGTGTGTCTGTGTGTCTGTGTGTCTGTGTGTCTGTGTGTGTATTCTCACCCCCTACAAGCCCAGTCATGTGTTCCTTCCTCTGCTCCCATTCCTGATTTTTGTAGTCTGCCTTGATTTGTTTTTCTTCTTAATGAAAGCAGAAACTCGGTAGGACCACGGTGCTTTCCCAGCCCACTATTTCTCCTAAGCCCTTCTGCATGTGGTCACGTTCTCTCTGCTGTTGTCTCCTCACAGTTTTTGATCATTCGACTCTTTCAGGAGTGGGCACCTCATTAATTAACTTCCGGCTGCCACAGCTTCCCCTCTCTCCCACCACCCTGCAAGCATGGATGTACACGCAGAGGGCTGGCAACCTTGTCAACTGCCAACAGCTCAGAGCTCGGTGACCTAGAGTGTGGGAGGGTGGGGAGTGTGAGCTGGGCCTCACACCCCAACCTCCTAAGGACAGACCAGTGTTGAGGTCAGCAGAGTCCATGCTCTGCAGACTCAAGACTTTGTCTTCGTGGTTTGAGCCATGCAGGGTGTCTTCGGATGATGGAGTTGGCTTTCCATTTTATACCTCTGGACTTCCAGCAAAGTCCTGACGTCGAGGTCAGTGAGTCAATCCCCTTGGTTTATACCCTCAATGCTATACCCTTCAATCCTGTGCTCCCTCGTCCCTGAGCCTCCCCTTCGCTTAGGTGGGAAGTCAACATCTAGTGTCAGCAAACTGTTCTTCTCTTGTCTCTTGTGGGTACTTGAGCTGAAAGAGGAGTTTCAGATGGCTTCCCTTCACACAGCGGGGACAGTAGATTCTGATCACCAGATGCAGCTTTCTGTTGTCGGACATGATAGTGGCAGGATGTCTGGACATCTTGACTTCTCCACACATTCTGAGGAGAATCCTTCCCTGGAAGCAAATGTAGCAGGGGCTTGGTACTCCCCCAGTGAGTGTCAGCACAGCCAGATAGTGGGTCTGCAGACTATAAAGGCTCCTGGGACATGGTCTGTGCCTTTACTCTCTGGACTTCTCTGTGGAGAGACTCAACAGGATGATCTCACTGGCTGGGTATGTGGGTCCCTCGCCTCTGATGGCTACATGGCTGGAGTCAGGGAGGGATGCAGTGTCTTGATCTTTGAGTTGGGCAAGTTAAACCATTGCTCCATTCACCCAGGTTCACAGGCTTCTTTGACTGGGAAGTCAACTGTAGTCCCTCCCCCTCCCCCATGCCTGCTCTTAGCAACCCCAGCACTGTTCTCCAGGGGCTGTAGCTGGCCATTCCCTCGAATTTCCATAGAATCCAGTGAAAACCAATCAGCCTTGCCTCCGCAACACATCCCAACCACACCTTTTTTCTCCGCCTCTGCCGTGGTGTCCTCACAACTTCTTGCTACTGCACACCGAGGTCTCCTCTGTCTGACCTCTTCACTTCCTTTCTTTTTGTTGCTGTTGTTTTATTTTTGGAGACAGGGTCTCACTATGTAGCTCTGGCTGTTTCGGAACTGACTCTGTAGACCAGGCTGGTCTTGGGCTCACAGAAATCTGCCTGCCTCTACCTCCCAAGTGCTGGGATTAAAGGCATGCACCACCACACGGTCCTGAGTCTCACTTCCATTCTTATTCTAATAAATATGGTCTTCAAGAAGAGCCAAGTGGCCCTCTTATAAAGCCATGCCCAGATCAAAAGCCTCCATCTTGTTTTGTGGGGACACCCCCCCCCCCCACACACACATAAGGGTTCCCAGTAGTACTAGACCTGAGTCTTCACTCTGTTCAGGGCTTTTTCTCCTCTGTGCTCACCAGGCCGGGCAACTTCTCCCCAAGCTCCGTTCAAGAGGCTACACCACATGTTGCTTCACCAGGGAGGCCATCCCTGACAGGTCTCTAGATAGCAGCTGCATGACCAGGTCATCTTGCCCTGCCTCTCCTCCCAGGGGAAGATCACTCTTCTCTGTTGCTTCCGGTCTTATCTGTCCATCCTTTTGTCTCTTTTAAAAAAGGTTTATTTATTTTGGTATGTGCGCATGCCTGCCTGTGTGTGTGTGGATGCACACCAGGTGTGTACAGTGCCCACAGAAGGTAGAAGAGGGCCTTGGGTCCCACTGGAACCGGGACTACAGCTGGTTGTGCACCACCATGGGGGTCCTGAGAACTAAACCTGCATCCTCTGCAAATGCAGCAAATACTCTTAACCACTGAACCGTCTCTCCCGTCCTTGACGGTCTCCTTGGACTGGAGTTTAGTTCTTTAGTTCTTTCTCCACCCAGCACCTGGAACTGTGCCTGGCAGAAGGTTGGCACCTGGAAATATTGCTGAGGAGTTGACTGACCCAGGGGATAGGTGCCAGGAAGCATCAGAGGCCTTCTGAGGTGAATAATTGTGTAGTTGTTGCTATAATTGCTATTGTGTGGTTCTGATGCCCCAAGGGAAACGCCCTACCGCAGCTTTTAGGCCCAGCTTTCCTTCTTGCTTTTTATATATCTTTCTTCCTTTCTTCTTGCCACTACTGTTGGCCTTTCTTATTTCTTCTCTCCCTTCTATTCTTTCAAGCCATCTAGTGTGGATCTCTGTACAGGGCTATCCCCCTCTCAGACATGCTCCAAGCTCTGCAGGAGGGTCATGTCTTGCATAGGAGCCTTTGTCTTCTTGAAGCCTGAGTCTCTGCCATTAGGATGAGTTGAGCCTCCTGGGCTGGCCTTGTACTCAGCAAGGCTGGACAGTGCAAGTGACCTTCAGCAAAGGCTTAGGGAAAGTGGTCCGGGCACACATGGTGCCCTAGCTGCCGGGAAACTTCAGAGACTCTCAGTGGAGGTTGGTAATTGGTATGTAAGCGAGCCAGCGAGAAAGGGGAGTCCACGAGTGTGGCCTGCTGTTCGCAAAGCCCTGTCTGTGTCAGATCCTGTCACTGTTTATGCCTTCCTTCTTCCAGGAGTCAGCGTCCAGCCTGCACTCATGATGACGAGGGACCTGGCTCTTGCAGGCATGCTGATTAGCCTGGCTTTCCTGTCACTGCTACCATCTGGATGTCCTCAGCAGACCACAGAGGACGCCTGCTCTGTGCAGATTCTTGTCCCCGGCCTCAAAGGTAATGGCTCTTCTGCCGCTCTGGTCGTGCCTCTGGGTGTCTCAGTTTTCTGCATGGCCTGGTACTTCAGCACACACTCGCAAAGAAGGGCTCTGGTCCAGGTGCATCCTGGGAAATCTGCCTATCTGTTGGGTTGGGGATTCCCTGACTATGAGACCAAGGTTCCATGACATTTAAACATTTTCTAGCCAAGGAATTGCAGATTTCTCATTAGTTATGTATATGCAACACAGCCTTCTCCTCAGGAGCCTTGTGTGAAGGTCTGGCTTATTTGATCTTCTCTGGCATGAGCCGGAGGGCTGGGGTCAACCAGCCTCTTTCCTGCTGTATGATGCTACAGTGTTTACATCCCATGGCCTGTAGGGATGAAGCCTGCTTGCAAGACACATTTGCAAATAGAACAACAGTCCAGGGATGTCTGTGGCTTTTCTTCAACTGACAATGAGTATATCAAAGTAGTCTGTGTTCTGCATGAAAATGATGGACACACACCTTCCTCCTTGGGTCAGACATTATCAAAGTGTGACCTGGATGAAAGCGCCGTGTTCACAGATTTAGATCTGACTTGAGAGGGCACAAGCGGTAAATTATTTCTAGGAGCGAAGAGAAAGCGGCGCTAGTGACAGTGGGAAATGAGATGGCAGCTGAAATGTCAACCTGTCCTGATAGACAGACGGCTGGTCAGAACACCATGGGGTGTGGGGGTGTAGCTGGGATCTCTGTGGCTTGTTTATCGCCACCGATAAGGAGTCCTTCCCACCCCACTGAGCTTTGAGCAGTGCTGTTGAGCAGTGCTGGGGAGCAACTTTGGTCTTGATGACCACTCAGGGTTGTACTCCAAGGTCCCTAGGAACAGCTAGACTTATTGTCAAGCTTCCAGGGAAGGTCTCTGTCGACTTGGGTGTGGCCCTTTAGAGGCGGAGGTCAAACATGTTTTTGAGACAACGGGTCTCACTATGAAATCCTGGCCTGCTGGGAACTTCCTATGTAGAGTAGCCTGGATTAAATTTACGGGACTCTACTTGCTTCTGTCCCCCGAGTGCTGAGATCAAAGGCGTGCACCACCACATCTAGCAAAACCAACTTTTTAAAACAAAATAGTTTCAGGACATAACGTAATCGTGGACAGAGTTGAGGAACTGCGTTGGGGAAGCTTCAGAGTCTGGGCCTCAAGGTGGTTTTTTTGGGAGATCAGCAGTGAGAAGCAGCTCAGGGTTCTTGTCCCCTTCTTCCCACCGTGGGTGAAATGGGAAGATTATCCGAGAGAATGACATTTAAATGAAGAGGCTTTTCTGATTGTTTGAGAGATAAAAAATTCTTCATTCAGGTCGTGTGTGTGTGTGTGTGTGTGTGTGTGTGTGTGTGTGTGTGTTTGTGTGTGTGTGTATAAATATGTGTGCTTGTGTGTGGAGGCCAGAGGTCAACCTTCGGCATTGTTCCAGGTGATACCAACTTTGGATTTTGAGATAGGTTCTGTCATTGACCTAGTGCTAACCAATTGGTCTAGTCTGGCTAGCCAGGGAGCCCCAGGGATCCTCTTGACTCTGTCTCCCCAGCACTGGGATTACAAGTGTGTGCTACTACGCTTGGCTTTTTATTTATTTTTTATTTTTTGGTTTATTTATTTATTTTTTTTTGGTTTTTCGAGAATGTTTCTCTGTAGCTTTGCACCTTTCCTGGAACTCACTTGGTAGCCCAGGCTGGCCTCGAACTCACAGAATTCCGCCTGGCTCTGCTTCCCGAGTGCTGGGATTAAAGGCGTGTGCCACCACCGCCTGGCTGCTTGGCTTTTTATATGGCAAACACATTCCTAACAGTCGTTACTCCAGCCCCAGGCACCATGTTCTAAAGCATTTTAATTGGTGCATTTTATCTCATTCCTGCTATAGTATGTTAAGTGCTGTTTCAGGGTCTTATGGTGAGTTGGGATCAATATGAACAGTTTTTCAATAAAATTAGAGACAGACAGACACAGGATGCTTGCAAGGGGAGGCCAGGTGGAAGTTGTGTGGTGGGCTTAGTGTCCTTCTTGCCTTCTTTTTAAAGGGGAGAGGCCATCAGGTAAGTGTCAGTGCAGTGGATGGTGGTCTGGTTCACTCAGCCTTACCCTAATCCAGGGTCTGATGCCCAAAGAAGCTCTGGTCAGGCCCAGAGCCTGCCCTTGGCTTGTCCGCTCAGCTATCATGGCCCGTGTCTTCATCAATGCACGCCCCCCCTGCGTCAAATAAGTGAGAGCCATGAGTAAACTCTAGGAGCTGTGTAGAAAACTTCTAGAAAAGCTGGAAGGTGTGCTTATGGTTACCTCTCAGTGAGTACTGCCAGTGCCACTGCTGTGTGGAGTCCTTCCTTCAGGTGCTCTGGGAGAGATTTCAGCCCCATGAAGAGAAGAGTCGTGGTAGCTGCTTACTGTGACGCACACAGTGATGCACGCAGTAATAAAGAATCATGTCCCCACCCTTGCCCATCTTTGGTGGGCTCTGCAGTGGTGGGTGATCCTGTTGCTCCTCTGCGGTCCAGCCCCTCAGCCGAGCCTTGGAAGGCTCCTCTGGAGAGCCTTCGAAGCCCTTCAGTCTGTGTGCCTTTCCTCAGAGCACTGCTCTGCTCTGGCTGGCTGCATCCTGCTCACTCACTGCACAACTTCAAAAGCCGCTTCGCTGGGGAGACGTCTGATCTGACGCATCCTGTGTCACTTTTGCTGAAGCTAGTCCCTCATTCTGTCCTGTACCCTGTGTGGCTAATGAGAACCCTTGTGTCAATCTGACTTACACTGTTTCCCCTCCCGGACGGCTCACAGAACACTCTCTTTGTTGCTGACGTTAGTTTGGCGCTGTTGGCCTGACACATCTTTGCTGTTCGGCCCTGATTTTCCCCGTGTGGTTCTCTGCAGGCTTTTATTGTATTCCTGCTTTCATGTGCCCACCCCTACCCCAGTGCCAGGAAGTATATCTGGCAGCTCTTTACAGACTCTCCGGTGGCGTTACCCACCATTCTCTTCCTCTCTCTGTCTCTCTGGAATTCTTGTGAGATGGGTTTGGGCATGTATGAGTTGGTTTTTGTTTTTTTTGTTTTGTTTTTGTTTTCTCTCTCTCCCATCTCAACTTGATAACTTCAAAACAGAACCATCAGGGCTTCACAGTTGAGTGTCTCCCAGAGAAAGAACTCCTGGTCCTAATGTTTTGTCTCATGGGGAGGAAGGAAGCGTTCATCCTGCCACTGCTTTCTAGCTGGGAGGGTGGATTTCAAGCAGAAGGTCCCCAGTGGGATTGCTGTCACACTCACTGCCCCGCACAACCGTGTCTCCTGTCTCTTTTTCTCTCTCTCTCTTTTTTTTTTGACAGTATTTCACTGTGTAGCCCCGGATAGCCTGGAATTCGCTCTATAAATCAGGATGTGTAGAGCAAGAAGCAGAGACATGTGGTTCTCTGTGAGTTTGAGGCCAGGCTGGTGTATAACTCAGTGTAGCCTTTGGTGACCTTCTGTCTTTTAGGGAGGGAAAAGCAGAATCAAATCTGTGGTGTAGGAAGGTCATTCGATCAGGATTAGGTTGGGGTTGAGGCTAGAGAGTGGATCCCCTGGTTCCCTCTGACTCAGCTCTTCTCCACACACCTGTGTACTCATCCTGTCAGATATCCTGACTGCTTATTTTCTCCTCTGTCTCTTGTCCCTGGCCACTGAACCCCAGAACATGGAGGGCACACTTTACTGGTCCCATGTAGCCCACATGGAGGACCACCATGTGTGCTCTGGGGTCATGCTGTAAGGACGAGGAAATGCTCAGTGGACACCCCAGTTTGTTCTCACCAGCATGTCACCAGGCCACATGATGTTTCTCTGGGGGTCACCTAGCAGTGAAACTCCTGCTTACTTTTCCTTATTGTTGGAGCAGTGTGGAGAGCCCTGTGGTGGGAAGACAGACTGGAAATCAGCCCAGAAGGGACAGTGGATGGAGGGAAAATCCTGTCCCCTGAAAAATAAAGCAGTGTAGGGAAAGCTCATCCTGAGCTTAGACCCGGGCACCCAGCACTCGCCCTGGTGATGCTGGTTGCAGTTTGGAGTAGGGTGGGCAGGGAGTAGGGCCAGACCAGCTGCACCATGTGTGAGAGCCTTTCTAATTCTTCTGTATGGATGCATAACACCATAGTCCTGTCCTAGCCAGACAGTGCCTAAACAGATATAACTTCTTCCACAGGGGATGCAGGAGAAAAGGGAGACAAAGGAGCACCCGGACGGCCAGGAAGAGTCGGTCCTACAGGAGAAAAAGGTACTCACGATGCTAGCCTTGATGGGGACAAGGAGGGTGGGAGGTGGAGGGGACAGAGCTCTCCTGAGATGGACAGAGTTTAGGGAAGGAAGGCATGGTGCTGGCCATCAGGGCCCTGATGAAAAGCTGTGCCCTTGAAACACAGTGGTGTCTCTCTGGGAGTGCCAAGGTTCAGGATCACGCGTAGGCTTTATATGAGGAGAATGCTGTCATGAAGATAGCCTGATGGAGGAGCACAGCACAGCCTAAGGCATTGGAACAGTAGCTGACCCACCTACCGAATGGAAGTGGTTGTATGGAAGCAGCTGTGTGCTGCCTGATGTGGTGCTGGGAATGCAGCTCAGGTCCTCGGGAAGAGCAGCGTGTGCTCTTAACCACCGAGTGGTTTCTACTTTAATAAAACATGCGATTCTGCCTGGGGGCGGTTGATGAGACCAAACTGCACATTCAAAGGCGCTAGAGCCTGTGTGTGAAGGAACCAGAACACACAGGCACAGGGATGAGAGTATTCATGGACAGGGATGAGAGTACCCATGTAGAGAACCAGGCTGTGGATATCATGTGGCAACATCACACACAAAAGGGAGGATGTCCAAGGGGAGGGGCTGGAGGGCGGGGGTGCTCCAGTTCACATACATGTAATGGACTTTGAATATGCATGAGAATGAAGGTGGTCACACATGTGAGGAGCTACCATAATAGCAGGTGCCTGGCATGTGTGGCTGCCGTCTATAAGATGGCATCATCTTTACTATTTTATATTTTAAAATGTTTTATTATTGTTAAAAGATTACGTGTATGTGTGTGTGTATGTGTCTGTGTGTAGGTTTGTGCATGTGAGGGCAGTGTCTGTGCAGATCAGAAGGGGGCGTTGGACTCCCTGGAGCTGGAGTCACCTGCCATGGCTACTGGGCCCTCTTGAGGAGCAGAGCTCGCTCATTCTCTTAAAAGATTGACTTCTATTATTTTAATTATGTGTGTGTGTGTGTGTGTGTGTGTGTGTGTGTGTGTGTGTGTGTGTTGGTATGTGCACATGAATGTGAGTGCCCACAGAGGTCAGAGGCACCAGAACCCCCTGGAGCTGGGTTTACAGGCAGTTGTATGCTACCTGATGTTGTGCTGGGAATACAACTCAGGTCCTCAGGGAGAGCAGTATGTGCTCTTAACTACTGAGCCAACACTCCAGCCTCAAAGTTTTTTTGCTTTTTAAAATTTTTTTTGAGACAAGGTCTCCTTATGTAGTCCTGCCTGGCCTAGTTGCTATATAGACCAGGCTGGCTTTGAACTCACAGAGAGATCTGCCTGCCTCTGCCTACTTTACATTTTTTTAATCGTTATTAAAAGATATATAGAAAAGCATTTTCAAGCCAGTCATGGTGGTGTATGCTTTTAATCCCAGCACTCTGGATGAGGGGCAGATGGATCTCTATGTGTTACAGGCCATCCTAGTCTACATAGCTGGAGACCCTGCCTTAAAAAAAACAAAGCAAGCTGGTTATAGTGGCACATGCTGATAGGATTTGCTGAAGGAAGCAGAGGCAGGAGGATCATGAGTTTGAGGACAGGCTGGGCTACATATTTGCTGGGTGGTGGTGGCGCACACCTTTAATCCTTGTGCTCAGGAGCCAGAAGCAGGCAGATCTCTGAGTTCAAGGCCATTCTGGTTTACAGAGTGAGTTCTAGGATAGCTAGGACTACACAGAGAAACCCTATCTTAAAAAAAAAAAAAACCCAACTTGAACCAAACCAAAAAACTCAACAAACAAACAAAAAAGAAAAAGGAGAACCTTTTCACCATTTATGCCCATCTATGATAATATGTACTAGATAACACCACAGCTGATCTTATGGCATTGGAAAGTTGTTTTCTGTTCAGAAAAAAAGAGAGACTAAATTAAAAAAAATATGTGAAGACTGTCTTAAAATGTTTTCAAGTTTGTTCTCTAATTTCCCCCATTGTTCACTTCAAGCCCTATGAGCTGCACTTGTCTCAGAAGTGGGAGAGGCCAGGCGTGGAGGCACACACCTTAAGGCCAGCAGGTGGATCTCTGAGAGTTTGAGGACAGCCTGGTCTACATAGTGAGTTTTAGGCCTGTGGTGGTATTGTGCTCCCCAAAACATTGTGCACGCTAATAAACTTATCTAGGTTCAGAGAAGAGAACAGCCACAATATTAAACATAGAGGATAGGCAGTGGTAGCACGCATGTTTAATCCTAGCATTCCAGAGGCAGAAATCCCTCTGGATCTCTGTGAGTTCAAGGCCACATAGGATACAGCCAAGCATGGTGACTCACGCTTTTAATCCCAGAAAGTGATGGCAGATAGCAGAAAGGTATATAAGGCGTGAAAACCAGGAACTAGAGCTGGGTTAAGCTTTTAGGCTTTTGAGCAGCAGTTCAGCTGAGATTCATTCTGGATGAGGACTCAGAGGCATCCAGTCTGAGGAAACAGGACCAGCTGAGGAATTGGTAAGGTGAAGTAGCTGTGGCTTGTTCTGCTTCTCTGATCTTCCAGCATTCACCCTAATAACTGGCCCCAGGTTTGATTTTATTAATAAGACCTTTTAAGATTCATGCTATACAGGCCAGCCAGGGCTATACAGTGAGACCCTGACTTAAAAAAAAATGTAGGCTTCCCAGGAATCTGATTCAGGCCCAGGAGTGGGGTCCGGTGGGGGTGGCTCACAGTCACAGGTCCCATGAGTTCTGGACACAGGCTAGCATATGCAGCTGCAGCAGGGTGGGTGGGATGCCTGGTGAGCTATCAGAGCACAGTAGAGATATCCTAGGCTACAGCTGTTCATCCTTTTGGAGAACAGAACTCCAGGCTCTGTAGACTCTGGCCTCATGTCATCTCTGGAAGGAGACTGGGTAACTGCAGCAGTGCTGGGAGGTGCTGCTAGATTTCTTCTAGAAAGCTCTGTCCACTCATCCTTCACTTCCAACTGTTGTTGGGCTGTGGATGCAAAGCCCTGGTCCACGAGGTGGTGGACATTCCCTGTCTTGTGTAGAGGCAGCATCAACCGTTCTGTTCCTCAGAGCAGTCTCGAGGCCGCCCAGAGCCCTCTGCAGCCTCTGG
The DNA here is from genome assembly GCF_949786415.1 of Peromyscus eremicus. Taxonomy (NCBI): domain Eukaryota; kingdom Metazoa; phylum Chordata; class Mammalia; order Rodentia; family Cricetidae; genus Peromyscus; species Peromyscus eremicus. The sequence goes on along the minus strand of NC_081437.1, from coordinate 40,564,506 downwards.
CCTTATGTCTCAACTGCAAACACGACTGTATCTGTAGCTGGGTTTGGCCTTCAAACTTGTGCCAACATCTTTTTATATTCTCTGTAGCTTTGGCTTGTGAGTGTTCTGGTAGCCTCACCAGGACCTTCTGTTCTTCTAGAACATTCTCCTATGATTCCTTTCTCTCTGTCACTTGTAATGTAGATGCTTTCCTCAGCTAACCTGAAACTGATTCTCACTATGTCCAAACTGGGCACTGTTCAGAAAGTCCAGGAGCTGATGGACCCGAGCCTCCTCTGCGTCATCCAGGCTCCGTTCTCCTCCTCACATCTCAAATAGACTCAGTTGCCAAGCAGCAAGCCAGGCATCAGGAACCAAGTACCAGGCCTTGCTGCTCCCACCTTCAGTCTGGCTAACGTCCAGGCCCACTCTGCACTGTGAGCTGCCTTCCCCACCAGGCTGCAAGCCTTACACACGTCTGCTCAGGGCAGGTGCTGTGGGCAGGCCCTCCTGGGGCCTCCAGCTCCATCTTTTGGGGATAGCTCAGATCTTCCCTATTGCCTCCTGGAGGCTAGAGCAATCTCTCTAAAGTGCAGGTGTGGTACTCTGGCTTTCCTATGGTTTGAGAATTCTTCTTGGGGATTAAGATTCCTGGCATTTTGCTCTTCTAGTACCTGAAAGTAGGGCCCGGGCATGTGCCTCTGCCCCACTGTCCCCTTGAAGAGGCCCACGTATAACCTTCAGCCCACGAATGCCCTCCCTGCTTGGTGCCACCCTTGCATTGGTTGGCGTGTTAGTACTGGATTCTGCCTCTCTAAGGAATGTGCCTCCATCTCTTTCTTCCTCCACATCTATTGTTTTCCTGCTGTATAATAAATATGGTCATGCATTCCTACGATCCAGTACTCAGGAGGCTGACGCAGGAGGGTGGTAAGTTTGAGGCCAGCCTGGACTACATAGTGAGATATTATTCCAAAAACAAAACAAAACAAACAAAACAACATAAAAACAAAACCCTCGAAAATAAAGCCAAAACAAAATATAATACATGACATTTCAACCAAGACAGCAAATTCTAGACAGAGATAATAATGATAGTAATGTGCCAGAAATGAAGGCATGGGGCGGTGAGGAAGCATTGACCAGAGCAGAACAGGTACAGGGAGGTTTAATGATGAAACACACCACAAGAGACAGATGCAGGGGCTGAATTCTGAGAGAGAGAGAGAGAGAGAGAGAGAGAGAGAGAGAGAGAGAGAGAGAGAGAGAGAGCCCCAGAAGGAGTTTTTTTTTATAAGGGTTAAAGGGGAGCTACGTGGTCTGACCTCTGTCCAGGCATGGATCCAAGCAGGCACCTCACTACCTTGTTAAGCAGTAAATGTTACAGCATGGGTCATCATTCCTAATTGGAGCATGTGGGATGAGGTTCAGAGGCGATGTCACAGGCCACTGGGGTTGGATTCTAAGTGATCGGAGTCTCATTGTTAATGTGGGATTTTCCGATTCTCTGTTTTGAGGCATGGTCTCGTGTATCACAGGCTGGCCTTGAACTTGCCCTGCAGCCGAGGATGGCTTTGAAATCATCCTCCCAATTCAGCCTCCTGAGTGCTGGGGTCCCAGATGAGCACCCCCACACCCGGTGTATGGCTGCCTTTTCTGTTGTGGTGATAGGATACCCGGACAAAACCAAATCCAAGGAGGGTTTGACTCATGGTTTGAGATGAAAGTCTGTCGTCTCTCTCATTGGCAGAACTTGAAGCCACCTTTTAGGTAACTTACTACTCCATTAATAGCCTGATCTTATGTAAATAAAACCTACCGGAGACCCCAGGGGCAGCACCTGTGGCTTGTGAGGTGGGTGGCTCTGTTAGTGACTGGCATCTTCAAAGGATGCCGTGACGGGTGCTCGGTGCGTGCCACAGCTGAGTGTTAGTACTGGATTCTGCCTTTTGGAGCACCTCGTAACCATTTCTTTTTATACTGGACACTCCTGCAGCATGTGGGCAATGGGGACAGGTCTACACTGCCTTCAGGGTTGTGTCTCTGAGGCTCAGCCTGACGCTGGTGGTCTGAGACCTCTCCATCCATTGTTTGAAATAGATCTTGAGAAGTAGTATCTTTAAATATCTTTGAAGTCCCTGGGTGATCTCAGCCCTGGCTGAGCTCTGGGTCTGTGTACTCCACTCTCCCCCAGGTGAGTGAACTGCTCTTTCTGAGTCCAGGGAGGTCTGCCAGTAGAGACGCCCAAGTTCCCATGCTGGGCTGCCGTCTGTATGGAGTGCGATGGCCCTTGGCAGGCTGTAAACCACCACCACCACCCCATCCCACCCCATCCAGCCTCCGGAAGGCCCCGAGGTTGGCTTGTGTTAACAGGCCTAGGTGCTGCTGCAGTCTGTGTTTCCCAGGGCGGTGGGCTGCCCACCCTGGGTCTGGACAGCCCAGCCTCCACCAGATGTAGCTGGTGTCCACCTGGGACTGCTCTGGAGGAGGCAGCTGAGTTGCAGGGTAAGCAGCTCCCTGCCAGGAAGAGAGAAGTGTGTGCTGGTGAGTTGCCTTTACTGAAACAAAGCCAGGCAGCGCGGAGCCCCAGAACTGCCTGCTGTTTATCGAGACAAGAGCAGCATCTACATTTCTGGGTTGTGTGCTGTGTGGCAGGCGCAGGGTGGCTCTGCTGACGTGTCCCAGATTTTCCCGTCTGGTCCCCAGACTTAAGCAGTGATGGGAGGGGGTGGCTGCCTTGTTCCCTGCCGTAGAAGCTGGGGCCCCTCCTGGCACAGGCAGCGGAGGGCAGCTGCACCAGCACCGGGCTGTCATGAGCTGTAATGCGCACACCATCCTTCATAAAAATCGCTGAGGAGGCTGAATTGCGCGTGCCCCCTTTGCCCCGTCTCCTCTTCAAAGGGCTCTGATATCTTCATTAAAATTAATACGAATCACGCACCTGCTGCGAGCTGCCCACCCGCTCCACTCCTCCTGCGTGTCTGGAGAACAAATGGGAACCACCCCACTTCTCGTTAGAGTAATGGGCTGTAAGGAGGGCAGCCGGTCACAACGGCTCCCAGCGTTTGGAGTGCCTCCTTCAAGCTTCTCCACTTAAAGGCACAGGCTCTCAATGCACAACTGAGCCTGTGTGCACATCCCAGAAAGCCCATTGTCCTGCTTTAGCCTTATAACCACGCCGCCACTGCTCTCCCCATGGAGCTAAAACAAGCCTGTGACCAAAAAGGGAGGGTGAGCAGACAGTCTGGATGTCCCTGTGGCTTCCATCCTTTCTTCCTCCTAACACATCCGAACAATAGCATGATCCTGTCAGCAGTGGCCAATCCTGTGTGCAGCTATTTTGGTAGAGGGCCAGAAAGCAAGAGGTCTCCCCTGGTGCTTTGAGTAAACTGGGTTCTCGACCAACTCTGTGCTAATTAACTTTACCACCCTGGGTTGGGTGAGGGTCAACTGTATGCTTATACTGTGCTTGCACACATGTATAGCATGTATGCTCACACACACGCATGCATATTATGTACATGTATATGCTTATAAGTAGATATGCATACACACACAAAAATGCGTGTAAATTACTATTTGGATATATATATAAGTATGCACATCTAAAATATCATGTGTTTTTGTGTCCACATTGTGCACGTGTGTGTGTGTGTGTGTGTGTGTGTGTGTGTGTGTATACAAATACTCTGTGTATATGTGCTTGCATTCACATAAATATGTGTGTCTGCATGGTATATGATCACATGTTATCTTTGTATGCACATATATCCATGTGAATGCATTCACATGTCTGTATTTTATATATCTGCACACATATTTGCAATGCATGTGTGAATATAGGTTTGTAATTGTATATAGGTATATAGGCATAATCACGTGTATGTATATATGATTGTGAAGCACCTAGTTGTATTTGTACACTCACGTTTATGTGTGGTGCATATACATACACTATGTATGCATATGTGGACATATGTGTTCTAGTTAGATTTGCTTCCCTAGGAGTGATAAAACATTTTGACCAGCAGTAACTTAGAAAAGAGGGTTTATTTCAGCATCCATGTTACAGTCCGTCATTGAGGAAGTCAGAGCAGGGACCTGGAGGCAGGGACCATGGAGGCATTCTGTGTGCTGGCTTGTTCTCACACTCATTCACAGGCTCACGCTTAGCCGGCTTCTTCATAGTCCAGGAGTGGAGTAGGACAGTGTGTACATGTCCGTGTGTCTATAGTATATGCATACTATGTGTGTGTGTGTGTGTGTGTGTGTGTGTGTATGTTCATGTGTATGTGCACATGTGTCTAATATGCACATGTGCTATGTGTATGTATGTTTGTGATGCTCAGCTCCAGACCTGACCCCGGCAGATGTTCTATTTCCGGCAGCTGTTCTCATTCTGCTGGGTCAGAGCGGGACTAGGGTAGCACCAGAGCTGCTAACGGGGAGGCAATGGCTCCCTCTGGCTAGCCCAGCCTGTCCCCACAAAGGCCTTCTTGTGAGTGTGCCCAGTCTTCTCATGCTTGAGGTGCTATGGACTGGTGCCTAGTGGTCAGGCTGAAGGTTTGGGGCAGAAGGGACAGGAGAGGTAGAGCTCTCTGTCAGCCACCCTGACTCCCACTGGCCAGTGGCCCTCACTCATAGTAGTCACAGCAGGACCCCAGGAGGCCATTGCTTGCCTGAAAGACCACGAGCCTGCACAAGCCCTTCAGCCCTGGTCTGTGTAGCCCTCCAGTACTTCCTGCGCTAGCGAGGAGTGGGCGTGGGGCACTCTGTGGGTACTGGTGCAGAGGTAGAGTCTCAGGTAAGGCCGCTGTCCTACAGCTGAGGCGCTGGGTTTGGAGTCCCAATGTGGAGTCAGGTGACATTGGTCTTGGTGGCATCTAGTCACTTGGTACCTGTCTGTGCTCTGTGCATGATGCTCTGGCTTCCTGATATAGTGACCTGGGGTTCTGGGGACATTTAGGACATTTGCAGGAGAGGAAAGAGAGGTTTAAAGATGATTACAACTGTCCAAGGCTGGTGAATGTGATGGCTCATATCTTTAATCTTAGCACTTGGGAGGCAGAGGCAGGTAAATCCCCGTGAATTCAAGGCCAGCCTGGTCTACGTATTGAGTTCTTTTTTTTTTTTTTTTTTTTTTGGAGCTGAGGATCGAACCCAGGGCCTTGTGCTTGCTAGGCAAGCACTCTACCACTGAGCTAAATCCCCAACCCCAAACATGTGCCACCACTGACAGGCTCAGTCTGCTTTTTTTTTTTTCTGGAGCTGAGGACCGAACCCAGGGCCTTGGCAAGTGCTCTACCACTGAGCTAAATCCCCAACCCTCTATGTATTGAGTTCTAAGCCAGCCAGAACTCTTGTGAATGGAGACCTGGGATTTTGGGGTCTGGGTCTGTCTGAGTGTAGTTTGTGCTTGGACCAACTGGACAACTGTGTTTACTGTGTGGTCTGTGGAAGTCATCTCCCTTCTGGGCCTTGCTTCTCTGTGGGTGCACAAGATGGCAGGGTCAGTCAGCTGAGCCACCTACTAGGACTAGGACTTGATTTGTTTCTTTGAGCTCTGGGGGCTGGAAGTCCAAGATGCAGGTGGGGCGGGGATGTTTTCTCCATGGCTTGCCAACAGCTGCCCTTTTCCTGTATCCTCACATGGCCTGTACTCTCTGCATATCTGGTGTCTTCTCTTATAAGGCCACCAGTGCTGTTGGATCAGGGGCCAACATATGACCTATGACCCCAGTGAGCATCCATGGCTTACTTGAGCACAGATTTTTTTTTTTTAGATGGACCGTTCAGCTCATCAAAAGATAGAAATAACAGGCTGAGGATGTGGCTCAGTCAGTAAAGTGCCTGCCATGCAAGTATGAAGACCTGAGTTCAATTCCCCAGAACCCATGTGAAAAAGTCAGGCACAGTGGCACATATGTGTAACCCCAGTGCTGAGGAGGCAGAGCCAGCCTAGCCAAATTGGCAGGTTTCAGGCCAGTGAGAGACCTTGTTTTAATAAACAGCTGACCTTTGGCCTTCACATGCATGCACACAAATGAACACATAAGTATACACACATCATGGCAGTGAGAACGATGTGATGTTGAGCTCAGTTGAGTCACATGAATGTATTGTCCTGACTCAACATACCAGACGTGTCTGTGCTTGTCCCTTAATGATGGAGAAGGGAGCAGGCCTACTCCTTGCTCTTGCTGTCTTCAAGGATCAGGTGATGGTGGAATCTCAGGCAGATTGAAAGAAGCAGGGACCAAGGCAGTCCTAGCTGGCTTTGGTGCCCATCAATCACCTGGGACTGTGTTAAAGTGCAGGTGCACATCTACCTGGCCCCTGGGGCTGTCCGTGTGGCTTGTCACCATTCCAGGCTCTTGAGTGCCTCCGCTGGTGATGATGAATGACTGTTGCTGGGGACACGTGTGTCCCACCTGCTATGTGCCAGGTGCAATTCTGGGTGGTGTGCCTGTTTCTCCAGCATCCAACGAGGGGCACACTGCCAACCCTGTTTCATAGGTGCAGACCCAGCATTGGGGCCACTGAGCCAAGCTCTGAGCCCGTTTTGCCGACAAGAATGCCAGGCTTCTCTGTTTGCGGTGGCACAGAGCCACACTGAGCAAGGCCGTCAGGCAGTGGGAAGGGGAGAAGACAGACAGCTTGATTATGGGGATTTTCTTTCAAAAGCCTTTACTACAGGATTTCAGCTTCTTGTTATTTTAAAAATGTATTTTTTCCTGTGTATGAGTATTTTGCCTGCATATATATTTATATTCAATGTTCTGCCTGTGTGTCTGGTTCCAGAAGGCATCAGATTACTTGGAATGGGAGTTGTAGATGGTTGTGAGCTGCCATGTGGGTGCTAGGAACTGAACCCCGGTCCTCTGAAAGAACAACCAGTGCTCTTAACCACTGAGTCATCTCTTCAGCCCCTTATCTTATATATTTTTTGAGACAGGGTATTATTCTAGCTCATTCTATAGCTCTGGCTGGCTTGAAACTACATAGACTAGGCTGGCCTTTAATTCACAGGAATTTACCTGCCTCTGCCTTCCGAGTACTGGGATTATAATATGAGCCACCACATCCAGCTTATATTTTTACTTTTTTGAGTTTCAGCCCAGGTTGGCCCTGAAATTACTATATAGTTGAGGATGACCTTTAAACTTCTGGTCTTCCTACATGTATCTCCTGAGTGCTAGGATTACAAACATGTACTGCCATTCCCAGTTGCATGCTGGGAATTGAATTTGGAACTCAGTGCATGCTAGCAAGCACTCTCCCAAGTAAGCTATACCCCAGGCTCAGATTCCAGGTCTACAGAGGTGAAAACAGAGGCTCAGAGAATGTGGTGGTTTGAATAGGTATGGTCCCCATGGACTCATGTGTTCGAATGCTTGGCCCGTAGGGAGTGGCACTATTAGGAGGTGTGGCCTTGTTGGAGGAAGTGTGTCACTGTGGAGGTGGGTTTTGAAGTGATATATGCTCAAGCTAGGCCTGGTACAGAGTCTTTACTTCTGCTGCCTGAGGATCCAGATTTAGAACTCTCAGCTTCTTTTCCAGCACCATGTCTGCTTGCACGCTGCCATGCTTCCCACCATGATGATAATGGACTAAACCTCTGAACTGTAAGCCAGCCCCAATTAATGTTTTCCTTTATAAGAGTTGCTGTGGTCACAGTGTCTCTTCACAGCAATAGAAACCCTGAGAAAGAGAGATTAGTAAACATACCCAGGGTTGCTGACTAACCCAGGTTACTCAGCTCCGTAAGGGTAGAGAGGATGCACGACTCAGAGCTGCCTCAGTCCTTGTGGGGCTCCTTCTCCTGTCTCCCCAAATCTTGGCACATCTTAAACCAATGTTTAATTGGTTTATTGGCGTCAATGTTCTGTGGGAACTTGATAGCACTGTCCAGCACTCAGGGACCCAAGAAGCCCCCCAAAGGCCGCAAGCTGCTGCCTACGCAGGCCAGCTGGCAGTGTTTGCTTTCTGGAGCTCGAGACTCAGATTTTGCCTCCCCCGTGTCCTTCACATCTTCGCCGAGTTGCTGCTGTCTCCACCATGTCCTGTTTTCCACACTCGCTCTTGGTTCCCGGGTACCCTGATGGCAGGGCTTGGCACCCATGCTTCTCCCAGGACAGGAGCGGAGTGTGGTGCCAGCTGGTACCAGGAGCCAAGTGTCAGCAACAGCTTTGAATTCCTGTTCCTGTTGGGCTGTAAGAGTTAGGGATGGGTCGGAGCCAAGTGTTCTCAGATCAGCCTCAGGTGGTGGCTGATTTATGACAGCTGGACTCTCACTTGCAGGCCCTCAGCCCAGTGGACTGAACTGAACAATGGAGTGCTAATTGATTGTTCTGTTGATGTGGGAATTTCGCAGGAAGAAAAAAAACCACCCTGAGGCATTTGTGTTGCAAATGTTTTTCCTCTAGCGACTTTTGAGCCTGTCTGCCTGTCACCTCAGGGACCCGATCTTCTACCTGATGTGGCTGGAAGGCTGAGAAGGCAGAGCTGTGGTGTGGCTTTTCCTCGACCGTAGCCTTGAACCAGTTAGACATTTCTCAAAGGGAAGCAGCCCCACAGTGGACAGAGACCTCCGGATCTCTTTCTGTCCTTTCCCCCACAGCACACAGCAGACGACACGCACACTCATGACCCTCAATCCCACCTGCTGTGTGGTAACAGGCAACTGATCTCCCAAGGTTTGGGGCGTTTAGTGGGAACTGGCCTTTCCAGGGTAAGATCTTTGGTTTTTATTTTCAAGAATCCGGCTACGCAGCCTCTGTCCATATGAGAATGTGGTAAGCCTGGGTATCGGGATGACCCATCTGTCCATTCTTGAGCAGTGCAGTGGCATGGGTGGGTGCCCAGCTGTCAGATGGACAAGATGAACCTTATGTGCTCCAAACACGCCATGTGAACTTGGGCTGGGCAGGCATGCTCACTGGCTGGCGTGGGGAACGGTGGGCTTGGACTCCTGTATGCGGGGAACTACTGGGCTCCCATCTCCACTGGGGGGCTTCAGTGGGTTGTTTTGACTTGTCCAATCTGCGGCATCCAGGCTACATGCAGCCAAACACAGCTTCGATTACAGCTCAACCCGAAGTTACAAACTTACCAAAACCGTGAGATATTTTTGTGATTTCTTTAAAAACTCAGTTCCGTGGCCTAGCATGAACTACACAGATGTCAAGGGGAATGTTTCGATTTCAAAAGGTTGGAGAGGATTGCTAAGGTCTCTCTTTCCTTCCCTGTTCCTTAACTCATTGTTAAGACACTGCCTGCCCTGGTCTCAGCCCGTCTCCCTCTGAACACCACCCCCACAACACTTCCCCCCAACCCCCCAACCCCCCCCCCCCTTTCTGGCTCCCTTGAATCCCTCTAGACTCTTTCTTTATCGATGTCAAGCCTACTCTGTTCCCATCTTGCATCCACGGCCTTTCTTCCTGTTTGTCTCTGGGATATTGGAACCCAGTGCCCTCTCTGACTTAGGATGGCTCACTCTGCATACAGGTATCCAGGCCACAAGCCTCGACCTCACCTTACATCCCATCACTGAGTGGTTGTTAACTCCAGACACCTGCCCGTTGGGAGGCTTCTTTTCGTTCTCTGAGATGCTGTCTGGCTAGCCACCCGCTGGCCTCTGTGCCTGCCTTGCCCACTTCTCCTCAAGTGTGGCCGGGCTTCCCAAGCAGGAATCGGATCTCCCCGTCTCCTCTTCCTGACTCTGCAGTGGCTCCCACTGCTCTGAGGATGCACTGTGCCCTCTCAAATGCGCTTGTCCCCATCCCCCGTCCCCGTCCCCAGCCTCCAGATGGGTCAGGGCCCCTTCCATGGGCCACTTCAGTGCCTCCTTCCTCTCCGACAGTTGCTCTGGGTTTCCATTGCCAGACTGTCCCCTGTGTCCTCAGCTCGCACTCTGTACCCTGGTGGACCACGGATTCACCCGCACAGACTTCACTCGTCTCCATCTCCCCCATAGCAGGACAGCAGAACAGCGTTCAAGTCAGCAGATCATGGCTCTTGACCTGGTTCTGCTGGGCTTTCAGGGTCCAACCTGGTCAAGTCACTTAATCCTAGAACTACCCTATGTGCAGCTGACCAGTTTTAGAGGCAGTAAAGGAGACTGTGCGTGTATGAACGCGCTTCGTGAGCAAGCACTTTGTTCTCATGCTCTTTCCATGGACGGTGTGTGTTCCGATCAGCCAGGGCTCTGTCCTTTGGGCTCCATCTGCTCTGCGTTGAGGGAGCATTCCATCCACTCCTGCACTGGGAGACCCTTTGGGAAGTGCCGCACTGTGAGGTGCTTCATCAGCACCCGGGGCGGGCGGGCGGAGTCCTCCCTCCTGCCTGTCTTGAGAGCCACCTACATCGAGCTTCTGTTTATCCTCTGTAACACTAGGGGCAATAGAAGATCAAAAGGTCATGGCATCCTGACCACACGTGAGCCTGCCCATGGCGAACTTGGTGCCCAGGGCTTCTCTGTATGCTTGCTTGCTATTTGTGCTTTGGTGTCTCATCAGTGGGGATCCCAAAAGATTACCCGGGAAGGACATGGCATTGAGAAAGGTCTTCTGCCTTGACTTGTTATGGATCTGGGAGAGGACAGCTAGTCATAGCTTTATTCCAGTGCTCAGTGTTCTCTGGGGTAAGCAAGGCCACCCACTGCTCCCTCTTACAACGGATGAGAGAGAGAGCAGAAGGGCTGTGGCCTTATGCAACTAGGCCGAATACTTGCTGATGGAAGGACACAGCAGGCACTGTGCTACAGACCTGCCGTAAGGCATGCCCTCCGTCTCCTGCAGAGCCATCTTCAAATGCAACCAGAAGGGATGCCCAGGGCTTTGCTGTTCCCAAGAGCATCTAGCTGTGTCTGTATTCCAGAGTGATGCTTTTGGTTTGGGTGTGAGAACAAGCTTGGGAGACATGGTTGAGCTAAGATACAGGTCAGGGACCTGCCCTTTCTGACCCAGGCTCAGAGGAGAGCTGGCCTTGGCTGCGTGACTCAGGAGTGCTGGTCCGTTCTCCTCCCTTCTGCCATCTGTGTGACTCAGATCCTTTGTCAGAAACAAAACCAGTGGGCTACCTGTGAGGAATCATCCTGGGACAGTCATGTATGTGCCCTTGAAGAGCTGTTCTTCATGCAATCTCTTCCGGTGTGCATGTGTGCACATGTGTGATGGTGAGGAGGTGGGGTGACAGATCACCTGTGCATGTGTGATGATGATGAGGGGGCATGACAGATCACCTGTGCATGTGTGATGGTGAGGAAGGGGCGTGACAGATCACCTGTGTATGTGTGATGGTGAGGAGGTGTGACAGATCACCTGTGCATGTGTGATGATGGTGAGGAGGGGGTGACAGATCACCTGTGTATTATGTGATGGTGAGGAGGTGTGTCAGATCTCCTGTGCATCAATCAATTTTGGCCTTATTGTTTTCTACAGGAGACATGGGGGACAAAGGACAGAAAGGCACTGTGGGCCGCCATGGAAAAATTGGTCCCATTGGCGCTAAAGGTATTGGTGACATACTTCTTGCCCTACATTCCCCGATAGGCTCGGAACAGCTGCTGCCTGGGCCACTTTGCCTGGATCTCCTGTTTTCATGTGTCATTCTGATAAACTCTGCTGCAGGATTCTCACTACAGGGATACCAAAGGAGATGTGTCTCTGTGAGCATCAGGGTGGGTGGCGTCATGCCAGCCTGCAGCACTTAATGAGCATTTAACCTCCTGGATGCAGGATCCAGAGCCCAGGTCCTCAGCACACCTTCCTTATTAACAAGCGTGATGAAATGATGAGGGACTCGCGTGGTCAGGATGGGTTGTGTCATGAATTACTGTGTCTTCACCCCCACCTCCAGCTTCATCTTCCATCAGATGTGTTCTGAGCACCTGGACCTCGTGGGGTGTGTGGGGGGGACGATGGGGGGGGGGACGGACGATACAGAGGTCATGTAGCTCTCTGCGTGATCTCACTGAAGTCTCCTGTGCTCCTGTGTGGGTTGGCCATGGGGGATACTGAGCCTGGGTGGCCAGTGGCTGGCGAAGAGCTGTACTGGCAATCAGAGGCAAGGGGAGAATTTGGCCGTGGTCTCCCCAGCTGTCTCCTGGGTTCGTATACTGTAGCAGGTTGACTTGGCCCGGAGATGTCTTGCTTCGAAGTCTGAGCTGTGACTTGGTTTGGGTTTGCTGCAGCCCTGTGCTGTTCTTGCAGAGAGAGACCATTGACCAGGAGTGTTGGGGAGGTGGGCACTCTGCTTGGCTGTCTCTTCTCTGGGAAGAACCTGCTGTCAGACATCATCCTGATGGGCATGGGGTGCTGAGGGACATTCAGGCTACAAAAAATTCACAGAACAGTGATGAAGTATCGATCTCATAAAAGCTGCCATTTCCACTGTGCCAGCTGCACAGTTCAGTGGCGCCAACACATCCACAATGTGATGCAACCATGCCCACTGTTTCCAAAAGCTTTTTATCGACCCACAGAGACACAGCACCATTAAGGAGTAACTCCCTCCCCTTCCCAGCCCCTGACAACCTGGAGTCTGCTTTTTGCCTCTGTGATTTTGCCCATTCTATAAACCATATAACGGGATTTGCCCTTTGTGGTGGTCTCCTTCCCTTTAGTACAATGCTCTCAGAATTCATCATGGAGCAGGTGTCAAAAGTCCCCCTTTTTAAGGCCAAATAATACCTATTGCACAGATAAACCATGTTTTGTTTATCTAAGTACTGTGAAAATTCCTTCCCCGAGGAAACATAAATGGTGTCTACCTCTTCCTCCTAAGGTCCCAACAACAAACCAAAGTACTATTCCACCAAAGTTCGACCTAGAGAACAAATGGATTTATTGGGCCTACATATGGAACACGGATGAGGGATTACTTGCATAATTGTGGGGGACCCCAAAGCAGTGATATCGGAAAGTCACATTGCTGGCATCTCCCCTTCTATGGGAAGTTAACCTTCCCTAGCATACATGCTCTGGTACCTCAGAGACTCCAAGACTCCAAGGTCACATGCCATCAGGGCAGAGCTTCGTGTAAACGGCTGGCAGGACTGGCTGGAATCTCAGGTAAGGGTTCAGTGGCCCTCCGCATTCCCCTTCTCTGACGACAGCTGACAGTCGTGATCTGATGGCATCTTGCAAGTAGGCACAACTGTCATGATGAGAAGTGTGGATGCTCTGCTCCGAGGACTGAGTTATCTGCTACAATCTCCCAGTCTGTGGGCACTCAGGCCATCTGTCCCCACTGGCTGCTGTGGCCAACGCTGTAATGAGCGAGGGGAAGACAGAAGGAATGCATATTCTCTTCTACACAGCATGTGTGCTGGGCAGCTCTCCAAGTCTCATGTGGAGACCAGGACCACCCTTATTTGGCTTTGATTATTCGATTGGCTTTGTCTCCAAGGCTGTCCTCTTGGGTCCTGGCCAGGCTGAGATTCTGGAGGTCTTCAAACACCTGACAGAGCACAGGGGAATGAGTTGGGCAGGGGCTGTTTAAATACTTCCCTCCTTATGTGAACAGACTGTGAATCTGCAGATGTGGAACTCAGTCCTTCATGGTGATGGTTCTGTCCTCTGAGCAAGAGGGATGATGCAGTGGGGATTCTAAGATGACTGATGTAGACACACACACACACACACACACACACACACACACACACACCCACCCACACCCACACACCATGGTTTGATCTCACAGAGGCTGTCATTGTGTTCTATAATATATATTGTAACATATGTACATATATATATATATATATATATATATATATATTGTGTGTGTGTGTGTGTGTGTGTGTGTGTGTGTGTGTTGAGATTGAAGGCAGGGGTTAGGAGGCTGGGCAGGGTCCTGGTGTCTGGCCCTTCAGTGACACTACACTACCTGGAGCAGATTCAGAGGAAGTAGGGTTACAGCTTGGGATTATCGAGCTGTCTACACTTCCTGGATCAGGCTTTCCCTAAACTCACCCCACCTCCCATGTCGTGTTCATCCGGATGTTCCTGTTGAGCTGCCCTACTGTCATCTGCTCTGGGTGATAAGTAATCTACACAATGTCGCCTGTAAAACATTCCCTGAAGGGCGCTGCGCTCCCCAGAGCTGACTTCAAGTATGCCATTGGATGCTCCCCCAAAGCCCACAGAATGCAAATGGCCATGTTTATAAACAGCCTGAAGAGCGTCCGTAGAACATGATGATGGGGAGTGGTGGGGATTGAACCCAGAGCCCTGTACATGCTGTACAACTCTACCACTGAACTATTTCCCAGCTCCAATAAATAAGATGTTTAACCTGACATTTTAATTCAAGTGGCATCTCCTCTCTGAACAGTAACTTTAATTTTTCTTTTTATCACCCAGGTGAAAAAGGAGACTCTGGTGACATTGGACCCCCTGGTCCCAGTGGAGAACCTGGTATGACAAACCATAAACCATGGGGCTGGAGTGATGGTCCAGAGGTTAAGAACACTGGCTGGTCTTCCAGGAGACCTGGGTTCAATTCCCAGCATCCACACAGGAACCACATAGCAGCTCACAATTAGTAACTACAGTTCTAAGAGACCAGATGCCCTCTTCTGGCCTCTGGGTTCACTGTAGACACACACATGGTGCACAGACATAGGCAAATACCCATATACATAAAATTAAACAATTATAAATAATAATAATAAATTAAAAGAAAAAAGGAGCTACATGTGGCTGCATGAAGCCCTGGGCTCCAAAACTGGGAATGGTGGTGCACGCCTATAATCCTATCATTAGCCAGGGTAAAGGCAGGGGGATCTGAAGTTCAAGGTCATCTTTGGCTACATAGCTGTGTTACATGGGATCCCATCTCAAAACAGACAAACAGGTGTCCATGCTACCCTTGTGTACAACCCTAGTGAAACTCATTGGGGCACACAAATGCACACACACACACACACACACACACACACACAACACACGGACATGGTGTTGGAAGGAGGAAGGGGATCAGTTGGAAGGAGCAGGAGGGGACAAGGGAAAGTAACAGGATGAGTATGATCAAGATACATTATGGACATGTATGGGAATGTCACATTCAAGCCCATTGTGCATAATTAATACACACGAATGGAAACATTTAAGAATCACAAACTGGAACTGCAGTGGGCAGGGAAGCAGGGAGCTCACGTAGCTGATAGCTTCTTGTGAGGCTGGCCGAGTGTGGGATATTCCAGTCTCTGGTTTCTCTACTGTTTTAGTCTTCTTGGGGTTGTAGTCTGTCTGCAAGGCATCACTCTGTCTGTGTAGTAGGCTCAGCTACGCCTGCCCTAGAGGTCAGGCTGCTCGTTTCCTGATCCTTTTCTCTGTGGCATATGCGTTTGAGGTAGTGTGTGTGTGTATGTGTGTGTGTGTGTGTGTGTGTGTGTGTGTGTGTGTCTATGCCCTTCTTTTCCAAAACCAGTCCCCTGTATAAAAGGCTGCTTCTTGCAGGCATCCCGTGTGAGTGCAGCCAGCTGAGGAAGGCTATTGGGGAGATGGACAACCAGGTCACTCAACTGACGACTGAGCTGAAATTCATAAAAAATGGTACGTAGGACTGAGGCCTTCCCCTCTCCTCTTCCTCCCTGCCCCCTTCTCCCCGAAGCTGGACAGCATGGGCTTCCGTTTGCTGCTCAGCGCCCACCGCTGCCGCGGTGCCGGTGGCCGTGGTGTGGTGGCGTGCGTTGAGTTTGTTTATAGAAATGCAAGTGCTGGCCTTTCAGCACTGCCCTCCCCTGCAGCTGTTGCTGGTGTGCGTGAGACCGAGAGCAAGATCTACCTGCTGGTGAAGGAGGAGAAGCGGTACGCAGATGCGCAGCTGTCCTGCCAAGGCCGGGGAGGCACACTGAGCATGCCCAAGGACGAGGCAGCCAATGGCCTGATGGCTTCGTACCTGGCACAGGCCGGCCTGGCCCGTGTCTTCATAGGCATCAATGACCTGGAGAGAGAGGGCACCTTCGTGTACTCGGACCGCTCCCCCATGCAGACTTTCAACAAGTGGCGTAGCGGAGAACCCAACAACGCCTATGACGAGGAGGACTGTGTAGAGATGGTGGCCTCAGGGGGCTGGAACGATGTGGCCTGCCACATCACCATGTACTTCATGTGCGAGTTTGATAAGGAAAATTTGTGAGTGCTGGCAGGCTGCAGCTCAGGGGAGACAGCCCTCCGAACCCCATCTTTTATAGACACTCAGCCTTCCAGACGCCAGTGGCCACAAGCTACCCCTGGGCATCAGTTAACCATGTCTGCCAGTTCCTTTCCGTAAGGAGGTTCTGAGCCTCGTTGACGGAAGGGCTGTTTGAACCGCAGGAGGGGATTCAGTGTTTCCCAGTGCTGTTCTGAATGGGCCAAGTTTTACCACCCTTGCCCAGCCGAGATGCTCATTATGGAGTCACCACTCAGAAGGATGCGGTGAAGCTCTGGTCTTGGTCCAGCCACAAAGCACTGTGAATGTGGCGGCAGTGGCCGTGGGGGCAGGAGTTGCCACCCACCTTTTAAACTACACAAGAAGCACCATTCGGTGGTGACCAACGTTTCTATAAGTTACTCTAACACATAGGTGCCTTTCACTATTATCCACATAGGAACACTGCTGCTCTGCTTCAAACCCATACTCCAGGAACACAAATAAATCCTCTGAATTTCGCTATGGGATGCGTGGTGCTCTCTGTTCTAGTTTCTTCAGTAGCTGTGTTATCTATTGCTGTGGATTAAGCAAATCACCCCGGAATATAGTGACCTAGAGTATTTATTAGCATGAGGGGTCTGAAGGCCAGAGGGATTCATGCGAGGCTCAACAAGTCCGTCACAGTGAGAACCTGGTTACTCGCCATGGTCCCACGCCTCTGAGGCCATATAGAATGCAGAGCCTTGGTTTCTCACTGCCTGGCAGGGTGCGGACGTCACCACAGTTCTTGCTAATGGAAGGTCCCTCTAAGGTACAGATCAAATGCGGCAGTAGCTTCATCAGAGAAGTTGGGGAGAGGCCTGAGGGAGCCCCAGAGACCAAAGCCACACCCTTTCTAACCTGGCCTTGGGTCCACAGTCCTCAGTGTTGGCTGTGTTCTCCTTTTTAGGGCTATCACTAGCTCCAGCCTACACACAGGACACTAGGGACTGGAGCTCGGGGGAGCTTGCAGTAACAACCTTCACTTCCCCTTTCTGTATGTCAGAATCTTTGGTAAAAAGGAATTAACGCTTTACTTCCCAAATAAAATACATCATCACATGCAACCCCACTTGGGACCAGGAAAAGAATGAGGTATGGTGACAGCACCCTGGGCTGCTTGGTATTCCTGTGTGTCTTTCTAAGGAGGTCCTGACTGCCTTAGGCTGTGGATAATTTTCTTTCACTGATGTGTGTAGGTTCATGGGGCGGGGGAGCTCCATGAAACCACACCCAGAGCCTTACACAGGCTTTACTCCAGCTTTAGACTGCTCCATGAAGGATGTTTGCATAGTGAGCTAATCTGGAAGATGAAATTGGTGTCTCCCATGTATCCTACCCTGGATTCAGCCTCAGAAGAAAGATGGTGGGATGCTGGGGGCTGGTGAACAGGTGTTCCCACTATACAGTGTCCCAAAGGAGGTGTCTGTCTTGGGAGGCAAGGGTAGGTGTTTCTTGTTCCAGTGGATCCAGGTCCCTCGAGTCAAGCCTCCTGTGTGTTATCTGCTGGGAATACTAGTGTCACATGTCCCTATAGGGATGATGTTCCTGTGAACAATGAACTCCTTGTCTCCAGGAGTCTTGTGGATCCCACCAGCATCAATGAACCTGGGTAGCTGACATGGTGGTTTGGAAGGGGATGCTTCAGACTCTCACAGTTCTTGACGTAAGTTTTTTGAAACTTCCTTGGAAGCTTATTCAGGCACCATGATGTTGCACAGAGCTGTCCTCTGAGCAGAACAAAGTATATCTTCATAAAGCTAGTGTCTGATTGCAAAAGCACAATCCCAGCTAGGCTGGTCGACGGTTGACATGCCCTCATAGCAAGAGGGGGTGTGGAGAGTCGTTGGCCTGAGCATCCAGCCACCGTGTCTGGCCGGTTGTAGCAATTCTGTTCTAACTACAGGTGGTCTTGGGGTCTCAGGGAGGAGCTAGATTATGTGGGCTGGGAAAGGACTAGGAGAAGGGGGCTCCATCATCCATGCTGGGTGCACACCTTCCCGTAGGGCTGTTTTAGGGTCACCTACACTCTTGCACAAAGGAGGTGTCTGCATCAGACATGCAAGCCATGCTGGCATCTCCCTGCTCTTCAGTAGCCTCTGCTGCCCATGAAGTATCTCTCTTGTCCACCTATCCTGGAGGTAAGGGTGAGCCTGGGGGTCCTTTAGAGAGAAAGAGTGTGTTGCCAAAGAAGTGGGCAGAGAGTCACCAGGGAAGTCTGCTAGCCTAGTTCTCAGTACCCGGTGGGCTGCCTAGAGAGTCCTTCTCATCCCACACAGTGGGATCTATGCTGCCCTCTCTTCCCTCCACCCCTTCCCCTCTCCAGCATGGCCCCCTGTCCTCCAGTCGTGAACTTGTGCAAGCATCTGTGTGCTCACAGCAGCTGGCCCAGACACAACCCAACCTGGGATGAGCCTTTTACACACGGCGGGAACTTGAGTCACCTAAACTCCTTAGGCCTAGGATTCCTCATTCAAGGGCCTTATGAGGACTCCATAGGACAGTGCGGGTGGAGTACCCAACATGACTAAGTACTGAGTACTTACCACCAAGGACATGTGGAGCACCCACTGAGAGGCAGTGGTTTTGATAACCTAGTACAGTCTTGCCCAGCCATGGGTACGCAGCATCGTCTAGAATAGCAGTTCTCAACCTGTGGGTTGCGACCCCATGGAGTCACATATCAGATATCCTTGTATATCAGATATTTACATGACGATTCATAACAGTAGCAAAATTACAGTTATGAAATAGGAGTTATGGGAGTCAGCACAACATAAGGGACTGTATTAAAGGGTCGCAGCATTAGGAAGGTTGAGAACCACTGGTCTAGGATGTGTTCTGTCTCTAGCCCCGAATCTTTACCTCATTGGAACGGAGGGTGGACCCGAGCTCTGTTCTGCACACTGCCTCCCACCCCATGGGACGTTAGAAGCGCCAGGCGCCTCGTGGTTTCTTCTGTTAAGCTTCATTTAGGCAAATCTGTGTTAATATAAAACATGGCGATGGCATTCTAGCCATTATTTGCACCTGGTTACGGACATTTCCATGACGATGACTGTTCTGAAGCAAATCAGATCGGGTACAAACACTGGCGCAGAGCCAGACCTCTGTCCTGAATTCCCTTCCTGAGGCTCAGGAGGGAACCTCGGTTCAGACCCGGGGTGGCCGGGGGCGGGGCTGGCTGCGCAGCAGGGCTGTGGCGGCTCAGGCGCGAGCTGAGATTCATTAGGTGCCGCAGTGAGGCGTGACCGAAAAGCTGGCGTGGGTGTCCTCTTTAGAGCCCTCTGCGGAGCACAGGCTGAGATGGATGAGCAGAGAGACAGCCTGGGGCCGTGGGTCAGGGCTGCCAATCCACGGTGCCACACTGCCACCCAGTGGGGAAGATCGAGACAGCCAGTGAGGTTTGCTGGGGGAGTGCTCCCGCACTTGCAAGGATTCTCGGATCTCTCTCTCTCTCTCTCTCTCTCTCTCTCTCTCTCTCTCTCTCTCTCTCTCTCCTCTCTCTCTCTCTCTCTCTCTCTCTCTCTCTCTCTCTCTCTCTCTCTCTCTCTCTCTCTCTCTCTCTCTCTCTCTCTCTCTCTCTCTCTCTCCATGTGTGTAAGAGAGAGGGAGAATGATAGGGGGCGAGGGCGAATCAGTAAGAGACAGAGGGAGAGAGAGGCAGAACAAAGGATGTCAGGGCGGTGGGGGAGGAGAACTCTAGCTCAGGATGGGAGACCAAGGCCATGGCGCCCTTCTTCAGAAAGCCGCTCCAGCCATACTGCCCTGTGTTTCCCCACCCTGAAGGGACCATCCTAGCGTGTTTGCACAAGCCTACTGTCCATTTACGCAGGACAGGCACAAGGATAGGAAAGCGCTGGTTACAGCCGCTTATGAGACATGTCCTGATTCCAGGGGGTCTGCACCTTGAAGTAACAGTGAAAACTTCCCCCCGGGCTGAAATCCTGGGAGAGACGGATGCAGGGTATTTCTGCTCTGACAGGCTCAGCTCTAGCAGTCATGTTCATGGGTCAGCCATTCACCTGGCCTGTTCTAGCCTCTCCAGGCTTGGACCGTCACTCTCCTCTCTGACTGATGGCTGTTGTCTGAGAAGCCTGCCAGCAGTCCCCTCCACTGTGTTCCCGCAGGGGAAGGTGAGAGGAAGCTGGGTTGTGAACTGTTTTAGTTTGCTCCTCTGTAACTGTGGTAACGCTATGACCAAAACCAACTTGAGAAGAAAGGGTTTATTTGGTTTACATGCCACAGTCCATCATGAGGGCAAGTCAGGGCTCAAGCAGGAACTGTGCTGTGGGATGGTCTTTCTCCACACTGTGAATATGTGTCGCTCTCATGGTTGATAAATAAGCTGTTTTGGCCAATAACCAGGCAGAATAAGGTTAGGTGGGACAATCAAACTGGAGATAAAGAAGGGTAGAGTCAGGGCAGATGCCAGCCAGTCACTGAAGGAGCAACATGCCAGCAGACTAGTAATGCCATGGCCATGTGGCAATACATAGATTAATAGAAATGGGTTAATTTAAATGTAAGAGCTAGCTAGTAATAAGCCTAAGCCATCGGCCAAACATTTATAATTAATATTAAGCCTTGGAGTGATTATTTAGAAATGGCTACGGTACCAGGTGGATCAGAAAAAAGCCTCCATTTACAGAAACTGGAGGCAGGAACTGAAGCAGAGGCCATGGAGAGGTGCTGCTTTCTGGCTTGCTCTCCATAGCTTGCTCTGCTTGCTTTCTGACACAAACCATGACCACTTGCTCAGGGGTGGCACCATTCACAGTGGGCTGGCCCCTTCCACATCAA
Organism: Peromyscus eremicus; assembly: GCF_949786415.1. Lineage (NCBI taxonomy): Eukaryota > Metazoa > Chordata > Mammalia > Rodentia > Cricetidae > Peromyscus > Peromyscus eremicus. The sequence goes on along the minus strand of NC_081437.1, from coordinate 40,543,545 downwards.
TCAGGAATCAAGAAAATGCCCCCACAGACTTGCCTACAGGCCAATCTGATGGAGGCAGTCCCTCAGTTGAGATCTCAGCTAACTCTAGCTTGGATCAAGTTGAAAACACAAACACAAACAACTAACTACAGAACAGGTCATCAGGCTCAACCCAACTCACTTTCAACAGACCTAATCAAAAGCTGGAGCTTCTTAAGCTGTTAAGTAGAAAAATCAGTTTGGAAAATTTACACAGAAATTGTTGGGAAGTCACAGGAACAAGTTCCAGTTGTGAAGGGAGCAAAGCCCGTGGTGAATCACATTGCAGATGGGTTGTGCAGGGGGTGGAGGGAAGGCGCCCTCTGAGACTGTGGCTGTGGATGCTATTGCCAGGCTGCTGAGGCTGTTGCCATGGAAGCTGGCTGACTGATGTGCATGTACATCACTTCCTTCCCATACAGAGCCTGCAGGCAAATCTGTCTGTCTAGGTACCTGAGGTCAGGGCCACGTTTGATGTCTACACAGGTTGTGCATTGCACAAATCCCAAAAAGTGACAGCCTGCATGCATCTGTGCTCTGGAGACAAGGGGTCTTGGGAAAGCATGCTTTATGCAGTTTCTACTTTGGAAGGAAAGTGCCTAGCGGATGGTGATATCTATACATCCAATAGCTATATATAGATGAGCTTTAACTGTGTAATATCACTCCCAAAGCTTTCCCCCCTCCCTCCCTCCCTCCCTTCCTCCCTCCCTCCCTTGTGTGTGTGTGTGTGTGTGTGTGTGTGTGTGTGTGTGTGTGTGTGTGTGTATGTGTATACCAGAAAACCTTGGGTGTCATTCCTTAGGTGCAGTCCACCTTGTTTTTTTGAGACAGGGTCTTTCATTTGCCTGGAGTAGGCTAGGCTAATTATAAGTGCTACCACACTTGGCTTTGAAAAAAAAATTTTTAATTTTAGGTGTATGAGTGTGTGCCTAAGTGTGTGTGTGTGCATCACGTATGTGCAGGTGTATATGGAAACCAAAAGAGAGTGTCAGATCCTCTGGAACTGGACTTATAGGTGGCTGTGAGCTGCTTGATGTTGGTGCTGGGAACCAAATCTGGGTCCTCTGCCAATGAGGCATCTTTCTAGTTCTTGGATTGAAAAGCAGGAAAGTTCTGGGGCTTTAACTAAAGCCAGGGTTATACTGATGGAGTCATTGCTTGGCCCCTGTGGTGACTTTAAACTGTTTGCTTTAACCCTAAATTGTGATTTTGTGGGCCAGGGGTTGGGATGGAAGTTAGCAGGTGTTGAAGGGACTCTGGACAGCTCAGTGTGGCAGGCATGGTTCTGGTAGGCCTTGCCCTTCTTCCCCATTCCCTCTGCCTTGCTAAAAAACTATTAGATTACATTCCTAAATCTAGCCACTAAGGTCTAGTCTCTGATATTTGGCCACTTCCTCCTCCTGAGGCTGACTGCCAAGGTCCAGTTATCAAAGTATTGACATCCAGCCATCAAAAGCCCCCTTTGGCTCATCTCATTAACATGCCCAATTAAAAAATAAACACCTCACCCTAAAATGGGGTTTCCCCTTGACCTTTATAAACTGCCATTTTCCTGTGGGCCACATCTGTATCAAGAGGCAGTCCTTTGTCCCTCTGGGACAAATACCCCTCCCCCTGTCCCTTGTTCCTTTCCCCTTCTCCCACATTCTCTATCTCCTGTCTCTGTTTCTTATTTCCTGATCTCTGTCTTTCTGGGGCAAATAAATCTCCTTTGTGCTGAGAACTTGGTCTTGGGGGTCCTGAGCTGATGCTTTTCCTTTCAGGTGATCTACTGTGGTTCTGTGTGCCAGGGGTTGGGATGGAGGTCGGCAGGTGATCTACTATGGCTCCAAGGGCTGGAGTTGGGATGGAGGTCAGCTAGTATTCTTCTCTCTCTGCTTGTGTGTGTGTGTGTGTGTGTGTGTGTGTGTGTGTGTGTGTGTGTGCTGCCTGGAAAGTGGGAGACCATAGAGGGGACACTATGACTGTTCTGTGACTTCTCTAGTCTGGCTCCAGAAATTCTTGTATCAGAGTGTGAGTGTCTTATGGGGCTCCAGGAATAGCCTGCCTGCCTGGGGCCAGCCCTCTGGGATCATCATTCCACTTGCTTTTTTTCTTATTTACTCCCTACAGATGGAAGAGGATGGAGACATGACCATTGGCTACATGTGGCCACTAACATGAAGCTCAGCTCAGGAGACAGGACTTGAATTAATTCCCTTTAACTTTAATTGAACTATATTTAATTTTAGATAGCTATTCAATTTTAAGTGCCCAGTGGCTACCCCACTGAGTAGCTCTAGAACCTATTCCAAAGTGTGGTCTCCAGCCAGCAGCTGTGCTGCCTTGGAGCTTATTGTACAGGAAGCGGTCATTTGAATGCACATTTGACTATAGGATTCAGCTCTGGTGTGCATTATAGAGCCCTGGTGGCCTTCTCTAGCTCTGAGCATTCTTCATGGTATTCTGCATGCCAGGGGCTCAGGCTTGGTGAAACCAAAGGATAAAAATGGGTCTTGCTGTTCTATGTATCATGCAGCTCAGAGATGTATTTGAGGCTTTGAGTGAAAGACACTTCAGCTGCTAGCTAGATGTGATGGTCAATATCGACAGGGAAAAGTACATCATGAGTACGTCTGTGAAAGCATTTCCAGGAAGAGCTAAGGAGGAGACCCACTCTTAGTGTGGAAGACACCGTCTAATAAGATGAGGGCCTACATGGGATGAAAGGGGAAAAGGAAAAGGCCCATGAGTATGGGCATACTCTCTCTTTCCTGCTTTGCCATGCCTTCCCCCATGATGGACTAACACTTCTGAAGTTCTGACTCAATGTAAATACTTTCGCTCTGGTTGTCCATTCCAGTTTTTGGTCACAGTGATTTTAAGCTGACTAGATAACAGGTGCCTGGAGAATGATGTCATATTAGATAATTTATTAAAATACAGTCTGTAGCATAAACGCTGGAGCTTCCATGAATTCCACCTGCAAAGGGAGACAGCAGCCCAAGGAACCTGAAGGCCATAGAAGGAGCTGAGTGTGGGCAGATTCCTGCAGAGACACTGGCCGGGGCGTTCACATGTTTTGTTTCTTCAAAGTAATTGTGATGGTTTGTTTTGTCAACTTGACACAGTCTACAGTCACCCAGGGAGCTGGCTTCACTGAAGGAATGTTTACAACAGGATGTCCCCTGAGCATGTCTCTGGAGGGATTGTCTTGATCGCCTTAGTTGTTCTGAGAAAGCCTACTCTAAGTGTGGGCAGCACCTGCTGATAGCAGCCCAGGTAAGGATGTGAAGAAATGAAGCTTTGCTCTTTTGCTGGCTCAGCCTTCATTCCTGTTGGCAAATTCATCTGCCTTTTGCTGCTGCTGCTGCTGCTGCTGTCACGGATAGTTGAATCAGCTTCTTCAGGCTTCCAACTCTCCACGAACCCTCCAGGCCTTCAGTGCTAGAGAGGGACTGCTGAGTCACCCAGCCTCATGGACTGAGCAACTGCCTCTCTGATGTGAGACAGCCATTATTGGACTACCCAGACCGTATCATGTAAGCCAATCTAGTAAGTCCCCCTTTAATATATATTCATCCCATTGGTTCTATTCCTCTAGAGAACTCCAACTGATGCAGATTGGGTGTAGGTGTGGGGAAGGGCAGATTGGTCCCTGAAAAGGAAGTCAAGGAAGGGAAGGAGGGCTTATGGGATGGAATATTCTGGGATATAGCTGGTTCCTGAACCTTCAGAGGTTCTTGTTCCTCTCTCACAGTTTCTAGCCTGCAGGGGTTTGGGGGAGACTGAGCAGCCATCCAGGTACCTTCCTCTATCAATGACTCCTCTCTGGATAGTGGGCTCTAGGAAGGACACACTGAGCCAGGCTGCATGAGGCAAGACAGACCACCATGTGGATGGATATTCTTCTCAAAGACCCATGCAGTTCTTCACATCACAGTAAAATTTTGTGTACATGTACATTTTCTTGAGCAATGGGTCATTGGTTTATAACAAATTCCCTCTACAGCCCGTCTTTTCTAGCACGTCAAGGGCCATTGCAGGGTATACTCATATTTGCCAAATAAACAAACAAATGCCTTGAAAAATTACAAAATAAATTCAAGGCTGCAGCTGGGTGAGAAGGTGAGGATTTCAGATGTCAGGGTTTGAGTGGGGTAGGATTACACATGCAGAAGCGAACAGGCCTGATCCAGCCATCATCCCTTGGTTTCACCAGGGACAGGCTGCTCTCTCAGCTCTATTTCCCATAGCCCTTGTGACATCACACAGGCTCGCCTTCTGGAAGGTTCTCTCTGGCCTCTGTGAATTCTTTTGTTGCTGGTGTTAACAGTTCATGGCACTGGATTGTGGGGAGTGTGAAATCCAATCCTGAACACTGGGATCTGGACTCTTGGGTGAGATTAGACAGCTGTTTGTCATGTTGAATAATTTGTTCTGTCTAACGTTGGCATTGCCAAGGGAATGAGGTGGGAGAAGGGATAAAGTTGGGTCCCCAGACCCTTGATTGGGGCAAATAGGGAGGTGGCTCTTGGTACTATTATCAGCACATGGTCCCAGGGCCCAGCTGAAAGGTGCTGAGGGAGACTTCATATTCTGGCTCTGGTCTTTGTTCTGCTGGAGCTTAAGTCATGTGACTTTTGTCTTTAAAACATCTAAACATGGACCAGCCCTGGTGTGGTGCACACCTTTAATTACAGCCCTCATGAGGCAGAGGCAGGTGGATCTCTGTGAGTTCATGGCCAAGTAGTCTGCAAAGTGAGGTCCAGGCCAGCCAGAGCTACACAGTGGGACTCTGTCTCCACCACCACCACCACCACCACCACCACCACCACCACCACCACCACCACCACCACCACCATAACCATCTCAATGCTGAGCTCATATAGACCCCAGGGTCCCCATCTGAATACTTGTCCCAGCTCGCCATACCCTTTTAAGAGACTGTATAACCTTGGGATGTAGGCTTAGGTGGTGGATGCAGGACTGTGTCGAAGAGATTTGAGGGCTGTAACCTGGTGCTTCTGTTTGCTGCTGGGAGCTTCTTCATGCTCTCGATGACATGGGCCATCACCAAACATCCTTTCTCCACCATAAAGGACTAAAATCTCCTGAAATCTCAAGACAAAATACACCTTTCCTCTATGAAGGCTCTTCTGTGGGGTTGTGAAACTCACTAACACACACTTGAACTCAGAGCAGAGACAAATGCTCACCATGGAGTGCAGACTGGTCTTGAACTCATGAATCTCTTGCTTCAGCCTGCCAAATGTTGGGGTCACAGATGCATACCACCACACCTACACGGTCCTGCTGGTCCATGGCCAGAAGTCTCCTCTGTCAGCTGTGGCTTCCTGAGCTCTGCCTCAGGTCTTCCAAGCTTTGTCTCAAATGAACAGTGTGCTTCTTCGGTTCATTCCAAAGTTTATACTTCTGGCCTAAGCTTCCCTGGGACTTAATAGTAATTCCCCTGGATTCCTTTTTTTAATGGGATGATTCTAAGGCCAGTACAGCATCCTCTACTTGTGGGGGACAGTCCCTCCTCAGCTTCTCAGGCCCACCTGTGGCATGCTCTGCCTGTGACACTTCACTCAGCAGAAGGACTGCCTTAGTCTCTGGACTGTGTCTTACTCCTGAAGGCTGAGGGTGAGGGTGAGGGATTTCCAGGGCCAACTTCAGTGTACCGCTGGGCATAGGAGTGGCTGCTGCCTGGTCTCAGTGGCAGCATTGTGTTTAAACAGATGCCAGGGAGGGTCAGTGACAGAGTTGGAAGCAGACTCACCATGGCCTGCCATTTGGGACTTTCCTGAGAGAGGCGGAAGAGAGGAGGGTGGGTATTTGGAAGGGCTGGAGGAACTGTAGATGTGTCTGGATCCTTTTCTTTCTCTCTTGGACCTTAGCTGATTCCTTTATTCATTCTTTGGTGTGTGTGTGTGTGTGTGTGTGTGTGTGTGTGTGTGTGTGTGTGTGCATGCATGTGAATGAGCATGTACATGTGTCTGTGTGAGAGAATGTGTGTGTTTATGTGAGTATGTGTGCACACAGGTATGTGTGTGTGTGAATGTGTGTTTTTGTGTTGGTGTGTGTGTGTGTGTGTGTGTTTGTGTGTGTGAATGTATGTGTGTGAGTATGTGTATTATGTACTTGAGCAAGAGCAACTTACCAGTGGCTACACTGAGGAATACACTCTGCCTCCTCTGGCAACTGTTATAACTTAACCATCTCCTTGGGGAAAGGTGGGTGACCTGGACCAGCAGATCATTCTTCATTGGCAGGTTCCAAGGGAGAGGACCAGGAGATCAGAAGGTAGGGAGACAGATGAGTGTGGGATCAGGAGGCCTTGCACAAGCTTTGTCTAATAATGCCAAGCAAGCTTGTTAAGATAGCCAGCATCTTATACACTATTTTCCAGGGAGAAATGAGGCAGAGTCTGGAGAAACTGTCATACAGTGGGACCAACTCAACAGGACAATAATCAAACAATGTTGCACAAGTGAAATGTGGGTTATCTCTCCAACATCACAGACAGAGCACACAGCAGCCTTGGGACTGATATCATAGCCCCGTACAGTGGGAAGAGCTGGTCTTCAGGGTCTAGAGCAACAGCTCCCCCAAGGCCCTGTCCCCAGGCTATATGGGCTGTGTTCCTTGTCAAAATATCAGGGCCTCAGGAAAATCCTTGGATCAGCCAGCCCTCAACAGGGGGGAGGGACTGTGCTCCCTGAAAGAGAAGAGCTGGTGCTTTTTCTGGGGTCCAGGCACAGAAGGGCTCCAGTGCTCCTAAGACAAACACGGAAAATAGGACTTTTTGGCTGAGGGAGCTGACAAGGTTTGGTATCTCTCGCAGCACCTTGGAGCTCTGCATGTCTGCAGGTGTTTTCTTTGGTAACAGTTCTTTTTGGTTGGGAAATCTGAGTGAGTGTTATTCGGGGTGTTTGTCACAAGTCCCTGATGTCTTTTTTTTTTTTAAATGCTGTTTTTTTCTTCTTTTTCCTTTTAGTGTTCTGTACAGACAGAGGCAAAAGAAAATGAAACATAAGTGTGAAAAGTCTTTCTTTCTCTCTCTCTGTTTTTTTTTTTTTCTTTTCCAAGGCAGGGTCTCTCTGTGTAACCATCCTAGCTGTCCTAGTACTAGCTCTGTAGACCAGGCTGGCCTCAAACTCATAGAGATCTGCCTACTTCTGCCCACCCCTCCAGTGTTGGGACTAAAGGCGTGTGCCACCACACCCCCTGACTTTTACTATTTTTTATTTGATGTACTTGGGATTAGATCCAGTCTCCCCAACTATATTTACCTAGCCCACAGGGATTTTTTTTCCTATGTCTTATTTGAATGTCAATTGAAAACTAAACCAACTTGCTGGGCAGTGGTGGCGTTGTCAATTGAAAACTAAACCAACTTGCTGGGCAGTGGTGGCGTACACCTTTAATCCCAGCACTTGGGAGGCAGAGGCAGGCAGATCTCTGTGAGTTCGAGGCCAGCCTGGGTTACAGAGCGAGTTTCAGGACAGGCACCAAAACTACATGGAGAAATCCTGTCTCGAAAAAACCAAGGGAAAAAAAAATAAACCAACCACTATGAAATCAGTCCAATATCATAAGAGAGAACAACAAAAAAGAAAAAAATATTTCATAAAAAGCAAATATCCAACTTTGAAAGAATGGCATCCTTTCCTTCTGTGTACTTACATGTAGCATGTTTACTAGAATAGACATATCCCCGTACTGAATCTTCCACTGCCCATTCACGTGTTCTCCCGTCTGTTTTCAGTGTTATATTCATGTAGCCATCCAGGCAGGCCAGGACCCATCGACAATCCATGTCAGAACTTAAGCACATCCAGGTAGGTTCAGCCATTGCTCTGCTCCTCTTGTCAGAAGGCTGGGTTAGCCATTTTCACTAGGAGGATTTTGGTGGAGGGACTGAAGTCCTGGCTCTTAGCTGGCCACTAACAGGAGCTATTCTGGCCTTCGTAGATCTCTGTAGGGCTTTTGCACATGGACCTTGTCCCTCTGAGCCGATCAGGACAATAAGGTCCTTCTTTCTTCTTAGGTATGACTCAGAGCCTTAATTCTTAGAACCAGCATCCTTAATCACACGTACAACTCCCCTCTGCCCTGTCAGGAGGCACAGTGAAGGCAGCGGGATCAGGGAGTGGACCCCACGGATGTCCCATTTGTCCACTATCATGGATACCTGGTGCAAACTCCAGGCACTGTCACACGCCACTTGTCAAGTCCTCACGATGCTCCTGGCTTCCCGCTCTTCCCTCTGTGAAGTAGTTGGGAGGTGTGAGTGCAGATGTTATTCAGTTACCAGCTCACCCACTTAACAAGGAAAATACCTGGAACAGTATGAACAGACCCAAAGGCGAGGAGTGAAGTGATAACAGTCCCTCACCTGCTGTCCCTGTCCCTCACCTCTCTTAGAAGCGATGCATTGGGTTTCTGCTGGGTGCCAGGACAATTTATTTCCACACCTTCCTCACTGTCCACATGACAGCTCCCAGTGAGCTTGAGAGCCCTATCCGCTCCCTGCCTGAACTTGGAAGGCAGGATGGTTTAATTCTCTACCACCTTCCTCTTTGCTCTGTGCAGGCTCCTGCGTGTAGGAGGCCCGCAGTAGATAGGACAGGAGCAACTGACTATTGGCAGGTTAGAAGCTGGAGATGGTGCCCTCTGCAGCAAGGCCCGGCATGTGGCTAGAGGACAGCAGAGAGGAATATTATTTTGGTGGCAATAACATGCAGACTGTGGCTGTGGCTTGGAGTGTGTGTGTGTGGGGCTCATGACTCTGTGGTGCGTTTTCTTCTCTAGTTTTGTGTGAAATGTTACCATTGGAAAGGAGAGCTAATGAATGCACAAATGTCAGATTCAAAGGAGATGGCATTCTTCACTCTCACAGAGTTGCCTGGATGGATCTCTGGGGCTCTAATGACTCAACTCCTCACCAGGAGCTCAGGGTCCCTGGAGGATCCAGGAATGTTGCGGTGACAAGTGCCACCTGGTGGCCGGACTGGGGATAGGACTCCTGGGAGAGGCTTTTCAGACCACGCCTCTGGTTCCTCAGGCCAGGAACATTTCCTGGCAGTCTAAATGCTAGAACCACAGCTACTCTTCTGGTTCTCTGGTGGTAAAGACACCTGGTCCCCTTTTTATTTCTGATTTTGTTAATTTGGATGCTCTCTCTCTGTCTTTTGGTTAGTTTGGATAAGGGCTTGTCTATCTTGTTGATTTTCTCAAAGAACCAACTCTTTTGTTTCATTAATTTTTTGTATTGTTCTCTTTGTTTCTGTTTTATTGATTAAAAGCACAGGGACAAATAGCAAAACTAATGGAAACACATGAACTATGAACCAATAGCTGAGGAGCCCCCAACTGGATCAGGCCCTCTGGATAAGTGAGACAGTTGATTAGCTTGATCTGTTTGGGAGGCCCCCAGGCAGTGGGACTGGGACCTGTCCTTAGTGCATGAGCTGGCTGTTTGGAACCTGGGGCCTATGCAGGGACACTTGGCTCAGCCTGGGAGGAGGGGACTGGACCTGCCTGGACTGAACCTACCAGGTTGAGCTGAATCTCCAGGGGAGTCCTTGCCCTGGAGGAGATGGGATTGGGGGGTGGGTTGGGAGGAGGGGGGGCAGGAGGAGGGAGGACAGGGGAATCCGTGGCTGATATGTAAAATTAAATCAAATTATAAAATTTTAAAAAAAAAGACACATGGCTGCGCCACTGGAGAAAGTGTGCAATGGGCATCTCACTCTTTTGGGCTTCCATTTTCCCACCTGTTCAATGACAGAGTTGGGGAGGGATATTGATTCTCAGTCCTCCGATCCCAATGCCCACCAGCCCACCAGCCAGCCTTGCTCTGTGTGTTCTTGTGTGTGTGTGTGTGTGTGTGTGTGTGTGTGTGTGTGTGTGTGTGTTCCAGTGATTTTTTTTTTTTTTTGAGACAGGGTTTCTCTGTGTAGCTTTGTGTCTTTCCTGGAACTCACTGTGTAGCCCAGGCTGGCCTTGAACTCACAGAGATCTGCCTGCTTCTGCCTCCCACACATTAAAGATGTGCGCCACCACCGCCCAGCTGTTCCAGTGAATTTTGTTAGAGGTTATTAACGGGTGGATGGTCCACATACCAGTAACTGTACACCACTGAAGAAAATGTGTCTCACTGCTCCAGAAATGATGAACTAACTGCTTAACAGAACCACAGAGAAGGACGGGACCTTGCAAATCTCCAGCCAGTGGTAGAACGTTGACGGACCCAGTCCTGTGTAGCCGCTGTGAGTTCATAGTGCCAGGGCTATAACAGACCCAGAAGCAGTACCACACCACTGCTTTTTCTGGTTCTTACATTCTTCCCTCTGCTCTCATGATGTTCCCCACGCCTTGGAGGGGCTGACTAGATGTCCCATTTATGGCTGAGCACAGTCTGCAATAACCGACACCCACCACACTTTTTTTTTTTTTTTTTTGGACAGCAAAGCTGATGGCAGTGTTAATCTGTGGACACAGTGACTGGGAAAGTGATCTGTTGGGCACATCTTGTTCATTAGCAAAACAACAGCAGTCGCTTTCCCCCAGGGCCTGTGACCCCCCAGCCATGGGCTTTTGACAGGTTTAGAATACCAAACACCAGTTCTGTCCTGTGAGCCTCAAACACACACACACACACACACACACACACACACCACAGACAGACAGACACACACACAGACACACACACACATAGACAGACACAGACAGACAGACAGACAGACACACAGAGACAGACAGATAGACAGACACACACACACACACACAGACAGATACACACACACATAGATACACACAGAGACACAGACAGACAGAGACATACACACACACATAGAGACACAGACAGACAGACAGACATACACACAGACACACACAGACAGACAGACAGACAGACAGACAGACACACACACACACACACACACACACACACGAGCAGTTGATGCCTTGTTAACACCCATGCCACTATCGTCCCAGTGGTAATCTTGTGGATTATGAGTGTGTGTCTGGGTTGGGGCTCAGGACCTGAGGTTTTAAAAGCCCAGAGGTGGTTTGGAGAGACACACCAAGTGGGGAATCAGCTGACACACAAGACCTCTCTGCTCTGATGCCAGTACAGGGTGCTGAGGACAGGGAAGGACTGCCTGGGCTTACCCTATGTTGTATGGAACAGCAGGCTGAGACTAGCTTAGAAAGTCTCTATTTGATAAGCAATAACCTTGACCCGAGTCACTTCATTTCGAGTGTAAGTGCCAAGATAGAGTGACTCCATACTTTCCCTAAGTTAACAGCCACCATCTGCCAGTGCACCAGGAAGCACAAACTGACAAATGACTTGTTTGTGCCAATATGTAAACCCGAAAATATTCAAGCCACATCAGAAGCACAGACACCATGAGCTCATCCGTCACGCCAGATGGAACTCCCTCACCTGGGGGTAAAAGAGGGATCACCCTGACACCGAAGTGTGGCAGGCACACTGATTGTTATTTTTGGGTATTATCTGGGGAAATTGCCACAGCGGAAGACTTCAGTTTCTGGCCGCAAACTCTGGTATGAGTGCCACTAAATTTTAGCCTTCTTCAAACTGCCATCTGACTTCAGAAGCGGTAGAAATGCCTCCCCTAGTGTGGCTGGATAGGAGACCTGGGGGCATCTGCTTCTCTTTAGTGGCAATCACTTCTACTGCAGTCCTAGCCAGCTACCTCTAGCCTGGACTTCCAGAGCTCAGGGATCAGGCTGTGGAATCCTGGGAATCTCCCCTCGCCTCTGAATAGTCCAGAGCTGGCAGATCTTGGGTTTGGCTCATGTTTGCATTGGTCTCTTTGGATCTGCTCACCCATTCCTCTCAGAGTAGGATTGTTGGTGCCCAGCTCTGTAGGACACAAGTTCAACGCATCTCACCTCCCAGAGTGCCTCTCCTCTTGCCCAGTGGTCTCTCCCTGCAGAGGCACCAGCTGAAGGACATTGCCTGCTCTTCACTGCTTACTCTCCACTTAGCTCCTAAATCCTGTGAGCAGGGTATTCTTTGTCAATATTCATTCTCCCCTTCCTTCCTATCTATATCCCTCTCTCTCTTTCCAGGATCCTATATAGCTCAGGCAGGCTTTATACTTGCTATGAAGCCAAGGATAATCATGAACTTTTGTCTCAAGTACTGGGATTATAGGCGTGCATCAACATTCCTGCTTTGTGAGGTGCTGGGACTGAACCCAGGACTATGTGCCTGTACTCTGCCACGTACTCTATCAACTGAGCTCTATCTCCAGCCCCAAGCATTTCTTGCCTGAATTCCTATAGTATTCTATCACTTCTGATTGCATCTAGTCCAGCTTCCCTTTGCTGGCCAATGGAGGACCAGTCTACAGTGCACATCTGACAGTTCTTTCACAGTTAAAAAGTATCCCAAGAAATAGTCGTGGATGCACAGGTCCTCAGTGTTTACCTCTCATACTTCAGACTCAAGTTCATTTTCTGTTCATGCCTGGAATGTCCCTTCCTATGGGCTTGGCATGGTCAAAGGTGTGTTGTGTTGGAGAGGTTTTTAAAGACCTTTGAAAACCCATTCCTAAAGCCTGAAACTTGCTGAGGTCATTAATAAAAGGAAATCAGGATAATGGAAGCTCTTCTATAACATATATGGAAATGATGAATGTACTTGTGATGTGTTGTAGAAACCTCTACGATGTGGAAACTTCCCTTGTTATCCAGGACAGAAGTTACCAGCCACTTGTATCTCTTAAACATGTGACATGTTATAAATACAGTGAAGTAGCAGAATTTTAAGTGGCACTGGATTTGAATTTAAATGAACACATGTCACCTGGTTCCCACTGTGCCACGTGGCATCACGCTGGATATCTAACCCCAGAGTCCTCCATTGAAAGGGTATCTTGGCTTAAAGACAGAGCAGTGAAAGATGTGTGAGTGATCACAGAGGAAGCCATGAGCTCGGGCCTTCCTACCCCTGTGTCCTCACTGATCTGTCTGGCGAGTTACTTCTAGAGTTGAACATTCTTTGAAACTTACCTCCACAGGGGAACCACTGGTAAATTTTTACAAGGGCCTGCTTGTTTTTCCTCTTCTATGTTTTGGGCATAGGATCCTGTTGTAGAATATTATTTTAAGGTGTGTTACTTTGTTTATGTTGCATTTGTTTAACTCTGCGAAGCTGTGTTACTGTGCCTGTCTAAAACACCTAATGGTCTAATAAAGAACTGGCCAATATCGAGGCAGGAGAAAGGATAGGTGGGGCTGGCAGGCAGAGAAGATATATAGAGGGAAAAATCTAGAAGGGATCAAAGATCTAGGAGCCAGAAAAGGGGGAGGACATCAGGGACCAGCCACCCAGCCACCCCACTACACAGCAAGCCACAGAGTTAAGAATAAGAGAATGGGAAAAGCCCAGGGAAAAAAGATAGATGGGATAATTTAAGAAAAGCTGGCTAGAAACTAAGCCAAGCTAAGGCTGGGCATTCATAATTAAGAATAAGCCTCCGTATATGATTTATTTGGGATTTGGGTGGTGGGCCCTCCAAAAGAGCAAAAAAAACAACAGGATCCTGTGTAGCCCAGGCTGGCCTTAAAGGCACTATGTAGCAGAGGATAGCTCTAACTCCTGATCCTCCTGTCTCCGCTTGGTTTACGTGGTACTGGGGGTTGAACCCAGGCTTTGTGTGCACCAGACATGTGTTGTCCTAACAGAACTGCCCCAGGTCCCTGTCTACTCTGCTTTCTCTCTGTATGACACCTTTAAACATGCCTGAGTAGCAGGATTTCCCCTGCAAAGGGAGCTTTGCCAGGAGAATGATGGAGAGCCGAAGTATTTCCCAGAAGTGGCTGTAAGGGGCTCTTTATAGCTCCCAATCTCGAGCAGAGCTTTTCAGCTGGGGTGAGTGAGCAGATGACAAATTGTGGAGAGGATAGAGGAAATTTCTTCCCAGGTTTAATTTATTTCTGCCCATTTAAAACACATTCCCACAAAAGCCTTGAGGATTTCTGTGGTGGCTTTTGAGATGTTTCTCTCTGTGTATGCACACAAGCACACACACACACATATGCACACATGCATAGGTATACACATAAATACACACGCACACACATATCCATGCAGACACATGCACACATGTCCACATGCACAAGTATATATACACACAGATGTGCATCCAGAAAGTATGCCCATCCAGCTGGAATAACAAGGTGTGTTGATTTCTGTGTTGATCCTGTGTGTTGCCTGTGCCTTGGGGACTAGGGTTGGAAAAAGGTGTGTCTACTGAGGGCACTAGCCACAGAGTGAGGGGCTGTGCAGTATTTACTGATGTTTCTGGGTGGTTTCTCAATATTTTTTGGGGGGTGGTTGTCTGTCTTTGGGGTCTCATGCTGTAGTCTAGGTTGACTCTGAACTAATTATGTCGCCCAAGCTGGCCACTATAATTGCAGCTCTCCTTTTGCCTCAGCCTTTTGATTGCTTGGGTGCATGTCAACCTTGGGTGTCAATATTCACGCACCATCCACATTATTATTATTATTATTATTATTATTATTATTATTATTATTATATGATGAGACAGTACCTCTCATTGGTCTGGAGCTCACAGTTTCTGCTGGGCTGCCTGGTTGGTGAGCTCCAGGGATCCATCTCTCCCTGCCTTTCCAGTGCTGGGATAAGCTTGTGCCACCATGCCCAGCTTTAATTTATTTATTCATCTTACATTTGGGCTCTAGGGATTGAACTCAGGACCTCATGTTTGCATGGCAAAGACTTTACTCACAGAGTCCTTTCTCTAGCTCCCTGGTGTAGTCTCTAGGAGTGCCTATTTCTTAAATATGTATTGTCACTAGAAAATGCTACTCAATAGTAATCATATTTTTGTGACTTTAAGGGAGAGGTTGACTCCTCATCCATTTGGATGCGCTTCTGTGACTGATTCAGGCCAAGCTCTTAGATGCACTTTGAATGTGAAATGCCCCCATAGCCTCATGCTTTTTGATCACTTGGTTCCCAACGGTGGTGTTACTTTGTGGGGTTCTGGAGACTTTGGGGTGTGGAGCCCAGCTGGAGGAAGTAGGACACTGGAGGAGGGTCCTCGGGGATTGGTTACTCCCCACTTCCTGTCACAGCTCTGTGCATCTTGAGCCATCATGCCATAAACCTCTGTCACATGCCTCTGCGCCTTGCCTTGAGGGAAACCTGGAGCCAAACCAGATCTTAAACTGTTTCTGTCAGGTGTTATATTGTGGCCACGTGGTACAAAGTCACTAATATATTAATTTTTGTGTGGTTTTCTCTGTTCTCATGAGGAGCAGGAACGTGGAAGCATGAAGAAAGACTTCTACTTAGTTTAGGCCTAGGGAGGCCCTGGCCCCCTCTGGGCCCTCTCTCCATTTCTCCATTTTTCCATTTCTCTGCCCCTTGTTTGTCTGGTGACATGAGTCCCGTATCATATCTGTGGCCTGGTGTCTGACTATGCCAGCATCTGCCTGACTCTGGAGGGCTCCCACAGTAGGCATGTCTCATGTTGTGCCTGCCGCCTGGTTGCTCTAGGGTTATTATTAGAATGCACCCAAAGACAATAAAAAGCAAGTCTTTTTTTTTAAACATTACTATTTTTTAATAGTTTATTTGTTTTTATTTTATGTGCATTGGTGTCCTGCCTGCATGCATGTCTGTGTGAGGGTGTTAGGTCTTAGAATCATAGACAGTTGTGAGCTGCCTTATGGGTGCCGGGAATCAAACCCGGGTCCTCTGGAAGAGTGCTCAGCACTCTTAACCTCTGAGCCATCTCTCCAGCCCTACAAGTTGTTCTTTTTAAAATCAATGTTTCCCTTTTAGGTAACGGAGGTGGTTTGAATAAGAATGCCCCCCCCCATAGGCACAACAAGGAGTGGCACTACCTGAGAAGGATTAGGAGGTGTGGCCTTGTTGAAGGAAGTGTGTCATTGGGGGTGGGTTTTGAGATTTCAAAAGCCCAAGCCAGGCCCAGTGTCTTTCTCTTCCCGCTGCCTGTGGCTCCAGATGTAGAACTCTCAGGTACTTCTCCAGCACCATGTCTGCCTGCATGCTACCATGCTCTCCATCATGATGATAGTGGACTAAACCTTTGAAACTGTAAGCCAGCCCCAGTTAAATATTTTCTTTTATCAGAGTTACGTTGGTCATAGTGTCTCTTCACAGAAATAGAACAGTGACCACGACAGTAATTAAGACACAACCTGGCCCTGTGTGGCTGTGATTGGGATCTATGTGTGTGTTAAGCCGTGGCATATTTTTGCTTATCTCTCACTTCCTGTCTGTTTTGGTTGCTGAGGTCTCACCATGGTGACAAATAGTTCAGTCCTTCACTGCCTCTCCTTGGATGGACAGCCTCCAGGCATGGTTTCAGAGGCCTCCTTACTCATGTAGCTCAGTCCTGACTGATCTTGCCTTTCTCACTTCCAGGAAGCATGGCTGATACTCCAAAGGAAGGAAAACTGACCAGATTTTTGGACTTCACCCAGCTGATTGACATGGCCTCTGAGTGCGTAGGAGGAAAGGTAAGCAGGGTTCTCAAGGGCAGGAAGTTGATGTTAGGTTTGAGCACTGAGGGGCCCACTCAGGCTGCTCTGACCTGAAGTAAATTAGAGTCAGGCTGAAGAAGCAATGGGCTGTTGAGGAGGCCCAGTCCTGGCAGAGTTCTGAAGAGCTGAACTGAATCCCAGGCAACTTTGAGCTAGGGAAGCAGTATGTACATGTACATAATACCTGTGTGTGTTTGTGGTGTGTGTGTACATAATGCATGTATGTGTATATAATGCATGTGTGTGTACATAATGCATGTATGTGTATATAATGCATGTGTGTGTACATAATGCATGTGCATGTGTACATATTGCATGTGTGTGTGGTGTGTACATAATGCATGTGTGTGTATATAATGCATGTGTGTGTACATAATGCATGTGCATGTGTACATAATTCACGTGTGTTAATGCACATGTGCAGAGAGCAGAGGATGATGCCAGGTGTCCTGTCACTCTCCACCCTAATCCTTTGAGACAGGCTCTCCCGCTGAACCTGGAGCTTGCCATTTTCCAGATATTCTGGCAGTCAGTGAGCTGTAGAGATCCTCCTGTCTCTGCACACCCAGCACCGGGTTGTAGATCCATATGGGCCACACATGGCTTTTTACATTGCTGAGGATTTGAACTCAGAACTTACGCGTGTACAGCAAGAATTCTTACCCACTGAGCCTTTCTCCCCATCTAATTTTTTTCTTTTTCCTTCCTTTCTTCCTTCTTTCCTTTCTTTTTTCTCTCCTCCTTTCCTCCTTCTTTCACGTGAGTTGTACACGTGTGTGCACATGTGTCTGTGTGCAGGGGTGTGTGCCCATGTGTATGCAGAGGCCAGAGGAGGAAACTGGGCCCCTTCCTCTGCCCTTCTCTACCTCATTTCCTTTGAGATAGGTCTCTCACTGAATCTGGAACTTGCCGTTTTTCCTTTTGCTGGGCCGATGGCCAGAGTCCCCCATGATCCTCCTGTTTCCACCTGCTTCCAATGTGGGGCGACAGGTGTATGTGTGTGCCCGTGCCGGGCCTGGCCTTTTTATGGCTGGGATCTAAATGCAGGTCCTATGCATACACAGCAAGTGCTCTTACCCACCGGGCCATCCCCCCCCATTTTCTCTCTATTGATCTCTTTGTGAAAGAACCTCAAGGCTAAAAAAGGACAGACAGGTTTGGTGGGTAGGGAAGGAAGGGGGTAGGTCTGGGAAGAGTTGGAGGGAGGGAGGATGGATCTGACCAAAACGTGCGTATTGTACAAAATTCTCCAAGAACTTTATGTCTGTATCTGTAAGAGCCGTAAGCCTGAGAGAAGGAAGCTGGCTTATTTGCATTCCAGGTGTGAGACATTCCCATTCCCATTCAGACTGTAAAAGGGATTCAGAATAAAAGGGGAGGAAGAAATGGTTCAGGAGGAGGCAGGCTTGAGACCCAAATGCTTTGAAAGCATGGTAGGGGAACTGCACTGTCTCTTCCCTGAGGCAATTTCACATATTCTTTTTAATGCATTCCCTAACGTTTCTCTAGAGGAGGGAATAAAGTGTGTTTTATTAACTTACAGTAATTTCATCTTGTTTATTTTAATTTTTTATTCATCTATTTGTTTTACATCCTGCTGCAGCCTCCCCCCATCCTCATCTCAAGCTCTTTTCCATTCTCTCCTACTCCCCACCCCCATCCCCTTCTCTTCCATCTCCATCCAGGAAAGGGCAGGTCTCCCATAAGCATCAATAAAACATGGCATATCAAGTTGCAGTAAGACTAAAGACCTCCCTATGTATTAAGGCTGGGGAAGGCGACCCAGTATGAGGAGTAGGGGAGTAAAAAGAGTTAAAGCCAGTAGAAGTTGGAGACAGCCCCTGTTCCTGCTATTAGGAATCCCACAAGAGGACCAAGTTACACAATTGTAACATATATGCAGAGTGACTAGTCTCATGCAGACTCCCTGGTTGTTGATTCAGTCTCTGTGAGTCCCTGTGAACCCAAGTTAGTTGGTTGTGTGAGCCTTCCCGTGGTGTCCTTGCCCCCTCTGGCTCTACACTCCTTTCTCCTCTACCACAGGATTCCTGAACACCACCTAATGTCTGGCTGTGGGTCTCTGCATCTGCCTCCATCAGTCACTGGATGACAATTGGGCCAGGCACCAATCTGGTGACAAGACATGACCAGTTCAGGCTACTTATCGGCTATTGCTAGGAGTCTAAGCTGGGGTCTTCCCCATAGACTCCTGGGAGATTCCCCTGCAATTGGCTTTTGCCTGACCCTGAAATGCCCCCCCCTCCATCAGTCCCCCTGAGAGCACTCCCCTTCTGTCCCCCACAACCTGATCGCTCATGTTCCCATCCTCACCTACCCTCAGTCCACTCTCAAAATCTCTGTTTCTGGGAGATCTGGGTGTCCCCTCGTGAACTCTCCTTGTTACCTAGTATGCCTGGTTCTATAGACTGTAGCATAGGTATCTTTTATTTTATAGCTAATATCTACTTATGAATGAGTAAGACAAACATATCATGTTTGTCTTTCTCGGTCTGGGTTACCTCACTCAGGATGATTTTTTTTTTAAGTTCTATCTATTTGCCTGCAAATTTCCTGGTGTCCTTGTTTTAACAGTTGAATAATACTCCGTTGTGCAAATGTACCACATTTTCTTTTTCCATTCCTTGATTGAGGGACATCTAGGTTGTTTCCAGGTGCTGTCTATTACAAATAAAGCTGCTATGAACATGGTTGGGCAAATGTCCTTGTGGTATGACTGAGCATCCTTGGGGTAGATGCCCAAGAGTGATATAGCTGGGTGGTAGGTTGATTCCTTTCTTCTCTTTGTCCAGGTTTTGTTTGCGACGGATGACTTTTTCGCCCCTGCAGAAAACCTTATAAAGGTATGGCTCCAGGCATCCTGCGTGGTGAATGATTGGCTTAGCTGAAGCTCTGCAGCCATGTACATCGAAACCTATGGGCATATCTGGGGCAGAAGCCATGTGGTGTGGACTGGGCAGGAAGGATCAGACCCCTGGAAAGGCGCCCGATTCAGCACCAGCTTCCAGGGAACATATAGAGACAGGCGGAGCCAGGAGAGGAAGGGAGGGCCGGGTTGCCAAGGGGGAAAAGCTGAGGTCACTGAGTATGCCCCTTAACTAATGTGGACCCCATATCCTGGGCTTGGAAGAAAATAGACGCATCTTGAATTTTGGGGAATTTCTTTTTAAGTACAATAGCTAGGGTATTCTTGGTTAAAAAGTGGGCCAGTGGGGCTGGGAGATGACTCAGCATATAAAGTACTTGCTTTGTAGGCCTGAAGACCTATGTTCAATCCCTGTAACCCGAGAACCAGAGAACCAGTTCTTGAAAGCTATTTGCTGACTCCACACACACGCCATGGCTCACCTCTACCACACACACACACACACACACACACACACACACACACTCACACACTCACACACTCACACACACACACACACACACATACACACACCACACACATGCCATGGCTTACCTCTACCACACACACACACACACACACACACACACACACACACACACACCACACCACACACCATTAATAATAAAAACAAAAACTGAACTGTGGACAAATAGAGCTTGGGAGACGGCTCAGTGGATAAGGTGCTTGCTGTGTGAGTGTAAGGATCCTGAGTTTGGATCCTCAGAATGCACAAAGAAACGAGCTACAGAGGTGCATGCGCCTATAATCCCAGCCTGGGAACGTGGAGACAGGAGGTTCCTTGGGCCTTGTTGGCCAGCCAGTCCCATTTAATTGGTGATCTCCAGGTTCAGTGAGAGAGACCCTGCCTCAAAGACAAGTGGGGAATGATTAAAGAAGACACAGGTGTCTATCTGTAGTCTTCACACACATAAGCACGTGCATAGACTCTCTCCCCTCTCTCTCTCTCTCTCTCTCTCTCTCTCTTTCTCTCTCACACACACACACACACACACACACACACACACACACCATGAACGCACCCCCCCCACAAAGGCAGCCCCTAAAGTAGATAAATACAGAGAACCCACAGTGCTGAGAACCCCGCTGTCTCATCACCCATGTAAGCATGAGGGCTCTTAGGTGTGAGGAGGGAAACCCAGGGGTACATGGTCAGTGGGTGTGACGGCATGGCCCCTTCAGCCTTGGTCAGAGGTCCCTAGAGATTGCTGGTGTGTCAGAGCAGGACTTGGCTGCGCTCAGTGCACGTGACTCACTTATTTCTGAAGGCACGGTCCGTGTATCACCTGAATTTTTACTCAGGAGAAAATGCAAATAAAATGAGAGCCAGAGATTTCGTGTCACAGACGAGTAAATGCCAGGGTTCTAGCATCTCATGATGTGCTCTCCTCTCCAAGAGAGCTCAGTGTGTCCACCCTGACCTAACTCACTCAGATCTGTGCTGTTTGCACACCAGGCAAACAGACACAGAAAATATTCATTCTGGTATTTGGAGCGGGAGAAAAATCAGCTTAGATGGAAACCACCTGGGAGTTAGATCAGGAGCGTGGTTCTTCCAGACATACACTCCGTGAGAGTCCCTCTTCAGGGTCCTCTCTTGGCTCTGCCTTGTAGGCATGACAGTTTCCGAAGCTTCAAAAGGGTGGGGTATTCCTAGGTCAAAGGTGGAGCGGCTACCCACTACACCTGGGCCTTTGGGAGTGTTTAACATCCAAACTGTCACGTGTTCTTCCCTTGTGACCAAATCACTCCCAAGCCCCCACATCCTCATGACCATCTCATGGTTTAGGGGTTTCAACACAGGAATCTGGAGACATGAACATTTAGTCCATAACAGAAAAGTCTGGTGCATCTTATACTTTAAAGCAATTGTATCTATAAGTATATGGCATGCTTTGTATTTATTAATGTTTACATGTCTTAAGTACCTGACGTTCTGGAACTGGACTCTTTTCAATGACTGAACTTTTCCCGTGGTCCTTGCAGACCCAGGTCCTCCTCTTCACTGCTGTGTGGCTGTCACTGTCCTTTTTCCTGTCCATGCACATTTCAGTGGGTCACATTTAACTATGCATCCTTCATTGTAGAGCAGGCTCTGGACTGTGAGAAAACCCTAGGGCCAGCCTAGGGTCTTTTTTCAAATATGTTAACTGTTACCCTTTCTACACAGTAAGTACTTTTTCCTCCTATCACCCTGGAGTGTGAGGACTTTGGAATATTTTAGATGATTAGATCAAGGATGCTCCATCTGTTCATAAAGTTAATAAACATGTTGCCAGAATCTATACATCTTTAAGCACGGGCACTTCTTATGTAGCCTGACATGTCTCCGTGTCCATGATGGTCTTTGTTGGGAAAAAGCACTAATATCACCTTCAGCTGGAGCCTTTTCTTTGTTCAGTTTATAAAATAATCACTCAGAGGCTTAATATTAATTACAAACTGTTTGGTCTACGGCTCAGGCTTATTACTAACTGGTTCTTACATCTTAAATTAACCCATTTCTATTAATCTATCTATTGCCACATATTTTGTGGCTTTACTTGTGTTCTTTACATCTTCCTCCTTTGGCGACTCGCAGTATCTCCCCCGACTCCACCTTTTTTCTCCCTGTATTTTTGTTTGGATTTCCTGCCTGGCTCTGACCTGTCTTGCCACAGGCCAAGGCAGCTTCTTTATTAACCAATGGTAGCAACACATATACACAGCATACAGAAAGACCGTCCCACAACTATCACCTGCCTTTGACCCACGAAGGAAACTGAGGTATGGGGGTGAGTCTACCCCACAGGCTCCAGGCTGGGAGCTCATGAACTGCTCCGTGAGAGGTTGTCCATGAATCATTTCGATGTCACCCCACTCCACTGAGGCTCTGCAGTCACCCTGGTTCTCAAGGGTGAAGCAGATTTCTCAATGGTTCATTTTAAGAGCCTGAGCTGGCATTGCTGCCACCAGGAGTCCTTTCTTTCCCACAAGTGGTGGCATGCACCTACAGCACAAGACCATCAGTGTCTATCCTGACCCCGAGCTTCCAGTGGGTTCTCCGATCACGGTCTCTTTCATTGCTTCGGAAGTGTGTCTGACCTGATCCACTTTGCTCAGGGCCCACCTAGACACAGCAGAGGGGGAAGGATTTGTGGCTCCTGCGTGTGGTCTCCTCTGTGGCTGATAGGGCTTCATTCTGTGGACGGAGCATCACAGACAAGAGTTCTACTCTCAGATGGTACAGAATACGGAGGCACCTCTTGGTCTCAGTGGTAGAGCTGGGCATGAAGGTGTGGCAGATTCTTCCAGTGAGTCCTTGTCTCTTTGCAACACCACCTGACAGGCTGACGACCCAAGCTCTTCATGAATATTAATGATCTCCTGTCCATCTTTTTTTTTAGAGCAGTAGTCCGAGTTTTAAGGAACATGAATATACCCAGTTTGGGAAATGGATGGATGGATGGGAGACCAGGCGGAAGCGGATTCCAGGTAAGGGGTGTGTGTGTGTGTGTGTGTGTGTGTGTGTGTGTGTGTGTGTGAATGTTCATCTTACACTGTGAAGTTTAGAGATGGTGGCTGCTTGGGGCTAGGGATAAGGCTCAGCTGGTAGGGAGCTTGCCTAGTGTATTAGTTGTTTTTTAATTACTGTCATAAAATAATGTGACCAAGGCAACATATAGACAAGAGTTTATTTGGGCTTACAGTTTCAGAGGGCTAGAGTCCATCATGGTGGGGAGTCACGACAGCAAGAGGCATCGAGTGGCAGGAGTGGAAAGCCGAGAGATCACATCTTTAACGGCATGCACAGAGCAGAGAGAGAGAAATGGAAGTAGCTTCAAACCCTCAAAGCCCCTCTCCAGTGACATGTTTCTCTAGCAAAGTCCCACCTCCTGAGCTTCCCCAAATATCACTGCCAATTGGCGTCCAGGTGTTGTAATGCCTTAGCCTATGGGAGACACTTTCCGTTCAAACCACCACACCTAGCATTCAGGAAGCCCTGGGTTTGACCCTTAGCACCATTTAAACCAGGTGTAGTGGGGGCATGCCTATAATCCCAGCCCTGAAGGTGAAGTCAAGAAGATCAGGAGCTCAAGGTAATTCATTCTTGGATCTATAGCCAGTTTAAGCCTGGACTACATGAGAATCTGGAGTGGTGGTCTGTTGTAAGACCAGTATCCTGAAGGCTTGGTAGGTACATGTGGGCACACTGGGGGATTGGGTGGAATGGAGGCTGTATGGAACTCTAAAACAGTAGAGAGTAAGTTTGCAGAAGAGCCAGGCTGGGGGTTTCTACATCAATGGCCCCACTGAAGCTTTCAGAAGTTAATGTCTTTTCCCTGACTGAAAGTTAAAGAAATGAGCCTCATAGAGATTTGTCCTGCAATTTGTCCAGCATAATAATGGGAAAGGATGGGCTTAGAAATCGAGTTGATGTCTCTGAATCCAAGGCCTGTGCATTTTCTAGTTTGATTAGAATTGAGGACCCTCTGGGTCATGGTGGTGCTTGGTGGCCACATTATGAGAATCACCCTGAACATGTGCTTCTGTGGTGGAAGATGGGGCCTCATAGCTTCTGTCATTTCCCCTGTGCTCTCCTCATCTCCCATGGGACCTCATAGGTGTTCTCAGCCCCCATGGGACCTCATGGGTACTCTTGCACTCCCCCATGGGACATCATTGTGGTGATAAATTGTGTTCCCCAATATATATATATAAGCTCTAATAAAGCTTATCTGAGGATCAGAGGAAAAAGCCAGCCACTATATTAAACATAGAAGTCAAGCAGTGGTAGCACATGCCTTTAATCCTAGCATTTGGGAGGCAGAGATCTGTCTGGATCTCTGTGAGTTCAAGGCCACACTGGGAACAGAGCCAGGTATGCTGACACATGCCTTTAATCCCAGTGCTAACCATAGAGGTCTGGAGATCTGTACAGACAGACAGGAAGTGATGTAGCTGGGCAGAGAGAGGAAGTGAGATGGCAGATCAGAAAGGCATATAGGCGTGGGTAGACAGGAAGTAGGTCTCTGGCAGCTGAGGAGTCAGTAAGGCGAGGTTGGTTGTGGCTTGTCCTATTCCTCTGATCTCTCAGTTTTCACCCCAATATCTGGCTCTGGGTTTTTTTTTTTTTTTCTTAATAAGACCGTTTAGAAATTCGTCTTACACATCATGGGCATTCTTGTGGTCCTGTTGTACAGGTCATGACTGGTGTGTCATCCAGCTGGGGGTACAGGGCATTATCCGTGGCATCGACGTGGACATTTCTTACTTCTCAGGGAGCTATGCTCCCCGCATGTCAATTCAAGCAGCAAACTTGAGTGAAGGTATGTAGGAGCCACTGTCTCCAGGGAGGAGTGTGGGACCGCAGGCACCTCTGACTCAGCTGGATGCTAATTTTCCTGTAAACATTTCCTGTGAAGCAAATGTGCCAGTGTTCTGAGGTTGTGGGGCTTCCATGGAGCCTATGAAGTAGGTTATGATGGGCTGCCCTGAGGTTTTTGATGTTTGGCTTAACTGCATTTGCTGGTCCCATATAGTGACCATCATTCCCCACAGAGCTTGGGCGTTCTCTCATGTGTGCGCGGCATTTGCTGAGCTGGTTTCTGGGGAGGGTGGGAGGAGTGAGCTGTGCCTCAGAGGGTCAGATGGGTGGAGCCAAGACTAAGATAACTGCAGAGGAGTAGCTCCAGCCCACTTCCGGCTCCAGAAGGGTCTCCACGGTGCAGCATCTCCAGGGTTCTTAGGCTGGGCCCCTTTCTACCTCTGGGAACACTGGATATTGTGGCTTATGCAGGTTTCATAGTTTACTTGCATGATCTGTCATTGACAATTGAATTAGTTACTACATGGTCACATGTGTGCACACACATTTTTACGGAGGATAAACTGTGTTACTGGATACATTGATACTAAAAAAATACTGTGTGCACCGTACCACATCAGGCTCCGCACAGGTGAGCAGGCCCTACTATCCTTAGGTGACCAGCCTCCTGGGAAGTTAATGATGGTCTGAGAGATGGGACTCATGTGAGGTCTGCTTTGACTGTCTGTGGATGCTGAGTCTGAGGCAGATGCCAGGGGAAGGCATCTTCTGGGACTAACTTTGCCATATTCTGAACTCAAAGAAGTTATCGATCTATGGAATTTGACCTAAGTTGAAATGATGAGCCAGTGTGGCACCAGTGTATTCCACTGTCCTCTGAAATGAGTTAGCAAATTGAACAGTGAAGAACACTCCAGTCAGCCTGCTAGCCTCTAACCGGTGATTCTGTGTCCAAAGCAAGGATGTCTTTAGGGCCTTTGGGCAGATGAAAATCGCCACATAACCTCCTGAGAGAGTGTGTCCTCTTTGCTTCTCAACCCTGATGCTGTGTGGTTGTTTTGATTTCAGAAAAAGTGCCAGACATCCCACCAAGAGGAGTCAAGACAGGAGCTGCAGCGACACCTGAGGAGTTTGGAGTCATTAGCGAGGTAAGACGCTGGTTCTGTGTGCCCGGGGTTGCGAACAGACTGTTGCAGGCCTGGCTGTATGAGGCAATTGTCTGGGATGTACCGCCAGGCATCCAGGGCCTCTTGTACTTACACGGTGTGACAGCGCAGGGGTTCCCTCCGTGTTCATTCCCCTCTGTGTGGGAGAATGGCCTGGCTGTTCACACCATGAAGGGTCAGCGGGCACTGCCTGTGGCTGTATATTGCTGCTGACCCTGCTGGGGAACCCTCCACATTTACCTCGCGTAGTGATCTGACCAAGTAACTTTTGGTGAACTTAGTAAGATAAACAAATGGGGTTTGTGCTGGGCACCTTCTGATTGTGTTAAGTTTGTCCAGTAATTAATTTGTGCGGTTACAAACGTGTTGATCTGTGGCGAACGGGGAACAGCGAATGAGCCAGCTTTCTGAGACCGGCTCAGCCTGCCATCTCCTCAGCCTCAGAGTCCTGGGTCTTAGCTGAATGCCCACATCGCTGCTCTGATTTCTTTTAAGAATCAAGAAGAAGGCATCTGAAAGCTTGTACATTTACAAGCTCCTGTCACTATCACCTAATTGTTATCAGTGTGGGGAAAAAGATCTCCAACCCAGAGTTTATGATTATTAACATGTGTCATTCAGCAACTATCATAATCTCCTCTCCTGATCCTTGCATAGGATAAGAGTGCCTTGCTCTCAAGATCCAGTGCTGATGTTTCTGTATTTATTATTAGCTAAAATCGGACTCCTGGGAGTACCTGGTTCCCATGTCAGAGCTTAAGCCAGGGGACCCTGACTCCAGCCACAACTATTTTTTGGTCAATTCCCAGCAGAGATGGACTCATGTAAGACTCAACATCTTCCCAGGTACGTGTGACAGGGATCTTTGACGGGTGTGCGGCCTTTTTATCTTGTGTTGTCATGTTTGTGAAATATAAAAATAAGCCATCTTTTCCTGGTAATTTGAACTTGGTATATTTTAGGATTGTGATTTGTCTTGTGTATCAAGAAACTGACACTCTACTCACCAATGGTTAGTTAATGAAAATGGATCAGTTTAGTCAGGCGGTGGTGGCGCATGCCTTTAATCCCAGCACTCGGGAGGCAGAGACAGGTAGATCTCTGTGAGATCAAGGCCAGCCTGGTCTACAGTGTGAGATCCAGAACAGCCAGAGCTACACAGAGAAACTCTGTGTCAAAAAACAAACAAACAAAAAGATGTCAAGTTAAGGTGTGCTGGGACTGAGCTGTGCTGGAATTCCATGTCCCCTGACTTTCATTTCACAAGTATGTTAAAAGTTGAGGTAGTATACACACATTATTCTATTTTAATTTTTTACTTATGTGCATGTGTGTGTATCTCTGTATGCACGTATGTGTATGAGTACAGGTGCCTGAAGAGTTCAGAATCAGATCCTTTGGAGCTGGAGTTCCAGGCAGTTGTGAGTGCTGGGAACTGAACTCTGGTCCTCTGGAAGAGCAGCAAGTGCTTGTAAACACTAATCCATCTCCCCAGTCCCTATTTTATTTTTTCTTAAGTGGGAGCTTTAGAGCAATATGTCACAATAACATAGGATTCACCCATTTGAAGTCTACAGTTGAAGTATAAACACAGATACAGGCAGCATAGGTAAAGCTGGGACATTTTATTAGCTCTGAAAGAAATGCAATTCTTGAGTCTGCACCTGTAGCCCAGTGGCAGAATACTTGGCTAGCGCACACAAGGCTCTGGGTTCCGTTTCTCCAGCAATTGCCCCTCACCTTTCCTAACCCTATCCATCAATATACACTTGGTGTTCAGAGATTTGACTATTTTACACCCCAAAGGAACAGAATCATGTTTTACTGGTCATCTGTTCCTCTGGCTTCTTTTACTTAGCATGATGCTTTCAAGAGTCCTCTTGGTTGTACCAGGCAGGGGTGCTTTATTCCTCTCGTGCCAAATGACGTTCTATTTTATGGTTAGAGCACATTTATATATCTGTTTATTAGTTGGTAGACATTTGTTTCTACCTGCTGGATATAATGAATAATGTTGTTAATGTTCACTTATGAAATAATTTTAAAATAATTTGTGTATGTGAGTGTTTTGCCTACTTGTATGTCTTGTGTGCCTAGGGAGGCCAGACAAAGGCATCAGATCCTCTGGAACTGGAGTTACAGATGGGTGTGGGTCACTATGTGGGTGCTGGGAATCGAACCCATGTCCTCTGGAAGAGCAGCCAGTCCTCTTAGCCACTGAATCATTTCTCCATCTCAAATGTGTATGTGTGTGTGTGTGTGTGTGTGTGTGTGTGTGTGTGTGTGTGTGATGTTTCCATCTGTCTTTAGTATATACTTAAGATTGACATTTTGGGCCATATGGTAACTCTGTGCTTGAGGATTTGAAAAATTCTAGACATTTCTCAAATGGGAGCCATGCACGAGGCTTTTGACTTCTTCAGTTCCCTCCAGTGCCAGGCATCTTATTTGTCGTAGTCACCTGGTGGATGTGAAGTGCTGTTTTGCTGTTTTGATTTGCATTTCCTTGGACACCAACGATGGTAACTTTTTGCATGTGTATTGGCCATGGGTATATTTTCTTTGGAAAACTGTCTCTGTCAATCATTTGTTTTCTTGATGAGAGACAATCTAAATGGGGATAAGCTGGGATCTCAAAGGCGTCTTAATCTGCATTCCTCTGATAGCTGAGGATGATGAACACTTCAGATATTGAGAGTCATCTCTTCAGTTCAGCCCATTTTCTGACCGGATAGTTTGGTTTTATTCATCCATATTTTCCTTGCATATTCTAGACATTGATCCCCAGTCTGATGTATGGTTGACCTTCCCTCCTATCTGTAGACTGTATCTTCTTTCTGATTATGCAGAAGCTTTTAAAAATGTGATTCCATTGGTCAGTTCTAGAGGTTATTTCTTGTGTTAATGGAGCTCTTTTCAGAATTCTATGCCTATGCACATTTCATGAAATACCCTCCTCTAATAGTTTCAGGTCTTACCCTGATGTCTTTGATCCATTTAGAACTGATTTTTGTGCAAGGTGAGAGATATGGAGATAATTTCATTTTTCTACACGTGGATATCTAGGGTTTCCAGCTCCATTTCTTAAAGAGGATGTATGTTATTTATTTATTTTTTTAGCATTGCTTGCTTTTGAAATTTTTGTCAAAATCAAGTGGTTGCAACTGAATCTACTTCCAGGCCTTCTATTCCACTGGCCTGCACATTTGTTTTTGTGCCAATGCCACAGTTTTTGTTACTGTGGCTCTGTAGCATAATTTGAGGTCAGGTATGATGACTCTGACAGAATGATGCTTAAAAAAATAATTAAAAAACTACGATTGTGTATATGCCTGTGCATGGTGTCTGACATGAGTGTGGTGGTCAGAAAACAACTTGAATTGCTTCTCTCCATCACGTGGGCTCTAGGGATTGAATTCAGGTCCTCTCTTATGCTTGGCAGCAATCACCTTCACCTGCTGAGCTATTCTGCCAGTCCCAGGAAATTTCTATTTTTGGCATGCCAAAACAGCAACTTCATGTGTTCAATCTAACTTACATGACATTTAAGAGCTGAAGGAATGTCTCAGACATTTCACAGGGCAACCCCTGCCTTGCTGGCTTGGATCCAGAGGGTTGGCCATTGTCTACTGCCCAGTGGGAGGTGAGGGGTGGACGTTGCCTGTGAGATTTCTCCTGCCTGTTCACCCAATCCCTACTGTTTGGTGACAGTTCTACCTGAGATACAGTTTTGAAAGGGACAGGAATAGTAACATACCAGGACACTGTCACTGAGTCACAGTGGAAGAAGAGGCAGTTTTGAGATGCTTCATTATTTCCAAGGTGTGGTGTAGATGTAACCAACCGTCTTATTAAATAAGAAACACAGAGCCGATTTAGAGAAGAAAGCCAAGAGGTCAGAACTAAGAGCCTTACCCTTCCTGCTTCAGCGATCCTGCTTCAGCCAAAAGAGCTCTTCGAAAAAGGGGCCTACTTCCTGTGTGTATGCCTTTTTATAGTCTAGCTGTTCTCCCTTCTCATTGGTTGTAAACCTAAACACGTGACTGCCTTGTCACTGCCTGTATGTACCGCCCTCCAGGTCCTTAAAGGCGTGTGCCACCACCGCTACGCACTTGCTATGGCTCTAAAACTCTGACCCCCAGGCAACTTTATTTATTAACATACAATTAAAATCAATTTCAGTACAAGTAAAATATCACCACATTTCCCCTTTTCTATTTTAATAAAAAGGAAAAAAAAGAAAAAGGTTATAACTAACAAAAGAAAAACTATATACAAAAGTACAATAACTATATACAATATATACAAATAATAAATGTCTAAACAATGTCTAGTCCATTTGTGTTTGACAAATTCAGAGATAATAATTTCATTATCCTATTTTGTTAAGTCCAAAATGTATCTAATTCATTTTCTATCCTAATTAATCTTCAACTATAACTAACTAACCTTCAACTATAACTAACTAATCTTCAACTCCCTCAGAGACCCAAGAAGGAAATAATATTAGCTAACAAAAATAAAAACAGAAAGTGCATGCAAGCAACTTCCAAAAAATTTGTGAGTTGACAGAAACAGCCAGCTGCCTGGACAGTCACCTGAGGTTTCTCCACAGTGTTGGGGTATCATCTTCAGTCTATAGGCTTAGCGTATCTGACAGACTCATTTGTGAAGTAGGATGTACACAAGGTCAACAGTTCAACCACACATTGGGTGAGAGCAGTCCATGCACCAGAAACACCTGAATTCCACTAGTGTCATGTCATGATTCAGGATTTTAAATTCTGGAAATTGTTGATGGTTTTTTAATTCAGCTGTCCATTCTTCTTGGCTGTGTACATATGGCTTCATCTCAGCATCCCGTTCTTCTCCACATCCCTCTATCAAATGCCAGTTTACTATTGAGAGGCGTGAGCTTAGTTACTCTTCAAGAATAACTGTTTCAGCTGCTGTTCCATTGCACATCAGAAGCCATCGGCCCACTGCCTGTATGTACCGCCCTCCAGGTCCTTAAAGGCGTGCGCCACCACCGCCACGCACTTGCTATGGCTCTAAAACTCTGACCCCCAGGCAACTTTATTTATTAACATACAATTAAAATCACATTTCAGTACAAGTAAAATACCATCACAGTGTGGCTGGATATTAACTCTATAAAGAGAAACCTTACTTTTGAAGGATAAAACTGAGAGGTAGATATCTTAATGCTGAAGTGAAGCACCACATCTGGGTGCCAGAGCAGCAGAGTCGCCATCTTGCTCTTCCTCTTGCTGGGTTAGCCCCTCTTGCTTTTTTAAGATTTCATGACCTCAAAGTCTGGTTTAATAGGTTGGAAACAAAGATATTCACTCATTATCAGAATATTTTCAGAATACTCAATTTCACCTTTTTTTCTTTTTTTGGCGGGGGAGGATTTTGAGAGTGTTTCTCTGTAACCCTGGCTATCCTGGGGCCTCAAACTCAGAAATCCACCTGCCTCAGTCTCCTGAGGACTGGAATTAAAGGCCTGTGGCTCTACATCGGGCACCAGTTCTTTTCCAATGTCAAAATATGTGGGGCTCAGATTCAGCATTTAGTTACATGATAGGAACTTCTTTGCAAAAACTGCTTGGCTGCTGCTCTCCAGAAAGCCACATCCAGACGAAGGAGCAGGCTCGTTTGTGATGCTCAGGGGCTGTGAGTGGATCCAGGCGGCCGTTTGCTTCCATGCTTGTCTTATGTCAGGCCGCGCTTCTTGGCAGCAAGCAGGTTTTCAGAGGATCATCACCTTGTGTCTCGGATGCACTGCAGAGCAGTGTGGTGTGAGTTGGTGTTGGAATCTGCGGTGCTGGCTTCTGATGCCAAATATTTAAAAAAAAAGAGTTTTCTTTGTGTGTGTGTGTGTGTGTGTGTGTGTGTGTGTGTGTGTGTGTGTGTTTGTATACATGTGTGCAAGTACCCACAGAGGCCAGAAGAGGGCGTTGGATCCTCTGGAGCTGGAGATACAGGTAGGTGGATGTGAGTCACTCAGTGTGAATGCTGGGAACTGAACTCCTGTCCCCTGCGAGAACATCAAGTGCTCTCAACTGCCAAACCACCTCTCCTGCCCCCAAACATACTATGTGACAAACGTCCAGTTGATTTTGATTTTACTGGAACAGTTTAATAAGGAAGCTGGTGTTCTACCACATACTGGGAACTTCATGGATGTGACACACTCTGTAACTGGTCTGCCCTCCAGGGATTTTATACTCTGTGTCTGTGGCATCAATATTAGCAGAGACTTAAAACGTGCAAACAAAACAAAAAAGGTAGCTTCAGGCTATGACTACAGCAATGGAGTAAAGGAGAAGGGAGACGTGATAACATTTGCTGGTGAGTCAGACAGGGGCCTAGTGGATGGGAAGGAGACGTGTGCGCAAGATGAGTGAAGACATTTTTGGAACCCTGGCGCTCGAGGGCCAAGAATGATAAGTAGTGTTGGCGGCCTGAGAAGTCGCTCAGGTGCAGAGCAGTGTCTACTGCAGGGGCCCGGGCAGAAGAGGGCTTACTGTGTTGTAAAACTAGTAGGAAAGGAGGTGGGCCAAGGCCGGCAGGCCCCAGGGAACACGATACCCCAGAAACCAGCTTCTCCCAGCTAACACAGACACCTTCCCTTCTCAGATGGTGGCATCGCACGCCTCCGAGTGTACGGTACTGGACAGAGGGACTGGACTTCATCGGGTGCCAAGGATCCTGTAGACCTTGTGGCCATTGCTTTTGGGGGAGTCTGTGTAGGATTTAGTAATGCGCACTTTGGTCATCCAAATAATATGATAGGTGAGAGGACATCCCAGGAGCCAGCCTTCATGTCCAAGTATGGGCGCTGGCATTGCAAGCTGGGCATGGCCAGAGTGATGCCCGGGGTGGGGGTGGGGACTCTCTCGGAGAACGGGGGTCACTAGATGCCTTTGTGATGTGGAATGGGTCAGTAAGAGTCATGGTCCTTCTTAATTTTGGCCTAAGTAGCTGCTATAAATAACAAAAACAAAACCAGTCAACCCCATGGCTGTGAATTCACTGAAATATCAACTCCATTGAAATGAATTTATGTAGCGATATTTGGGGTTATAGGATGTGAAATTTAATGACAGCAAATCCATTCCCACATTCAAATTAAATCAAAGGTCCCTCCATTAACCCCAGCTATTTCCTGTAGGTGTTGGCAAGCCCAGGTCCATGGCAGACGGCTGGGAAACTGCGAGGAGGCTGGACAGACCCCCTGTGTTAGAAGTAAGATCAGCAACAACTGTCGTTCTGAGGTTTTCTAGAAAAGGTTTAAAAACACTTCTTTCACTTTACATCAAGGAAAACTGCACTTCATTAGGGAGCCTTCATTAGGGTATGATGTGCATGCCTGTAATCCCAGCACTGGGGAGGTAGAGGCAGGAGGATCAGGAGTTCAAAGCCATCCTTAGTTACTTTTGCCATTAATTTTAACTGTCAACTTGATACAACCTAGAGTCACTTGGGAAGAGAGTCTTAGGAATGATCTAGACCAGATCGGCCAGTGGGCATGTCATTGGGGGGATTGTCTTGATTGTTAATTGGTGTAGGAAGACCTAGATCATGTGGGTAGCACCATTCCCTGGTGTGGGTCCCTGGGTCCTGTAAGAGTAGAGAAGGTGAGAACACTAGACAAGCGGGCAGCATGGCTACACTCGTTTCTCTCTGCTTTTGACTGTGGATGGATGTGATGTGACTACCTGATGGAGTTCCTGCCTTGACTTCCCGAGACGCTGGATGGTGACTTGGAATTGTCAGCCCACTAAACTCTGTCTTCTTCCCCTGTACCGCTCTCTGTCAGAGTGTTATAGCAACAGAAATTGAACCAGGGAAGCCACAGGGTGTACCAGGCTTTTTCTTTTAGGCCATCAACCAGCTCCCAAATTATGACAGAGACATATTATTAATTTTGAATGCTCGGCTTAGCTTAGGCATATTTCTGGTTAGCTCTTTTAACTTAAATTAATCTATTTCTCTTTATCTACCTTTTGCCTCAGGACTTTTTACCTTTTCTTACTTTCCTGAAGTCTCTATGTCTGTCTGTCTGGTGTCTGCCTGGCTTCTAGCCCTGGAGCATCTCCCTCGTTCTCTTCTCCTTCTCCTCCTTCTCTCTCAAGCCTAGATTTCTCCTCCTTTTTATTCTCTCTGCCCACTAGCTCTGCTTATCATTTCTCCAGCCTAGCTATTGGTCATTCAGCTCTTTATTAGATCAATCAGGTGCCTTAGGCAGGCAAGGTGAAACAAATGCAGCATATCTTTACATAATTAAACACACATCCTTACATCATTAAACAAATGCAGCATAAACAAAAGTAACACACTTTTACATGGTCAAAGTAATATTCTGCAGCATAAACAAATGTAACACATCTTTGCCTAGTTAAAATAATATACCACAACAATAGGGCCGTTCTGGGCTACATAAGACCATGTGTTTCGAAACACAAGCAGACAGAACATCCCAAAGCAAAACAAACCAAACCCAACAAACCCCTGTAATCCATAGTCCAAGTTTCTGTTACTATTTTTTACATTTTTTCAAATTTTCTGCTGTATTTCCACAATTCTACCTAGTGCAGCAGTACACTAAATTTTACCAGAAGACTAAACATGCCTTGTTGGCTGCTCTTGTCAAATCTTTTTAACTGTTCCATTTATTTGCTAAAGAAAGAAAAGAATCTGAAGTTTATTTTCTCATTTTAATTAATTAAGTCATTAACTAATTGTCAGCATTGGCTTGCTACCTCCACCATGAAGATCTGGGGGACTGAACTCAGGCCTGGTAGCAAGTGTCTGTATCTGCTAAACCATCTTGCTGGGCCCCCAGAATCTATAGGTTAATGGTGCAAAAGAATGAATTTGGTTGGAAAGCCTGGAGGAAACACTGGTTTAATAACTTTTAAGGTCCATGTTCCCCTGAGTGAGATGGTCTAGGTGAGCCTGTGACCCACAGAGGATGTTAGAACCAAGTCAACAGTTTAATTAAACCTCAACCAAATCAAACCAAAACCACATTTGTTTTGCCATTGAAAACTTACAGCTGCTCCTCTCTCTGGGGTCTGACTTCCTGCCATCAAGGCCTTCCAGATATAAATAGACCCTTCCTTCCAGAGAAGCAAGGTTTGGAGGCCAATCATCATCAGAAAGGATGATAACTAGGAGAGTACTTGCTTTGGAAGGTCAAACAGTTTGGAGGACCCACGAGCTGAAGTAGGTCAGCATCTTTGTGTCTGGAGCACTCTTCATGAACTTATTACCAGCATAGAAATTGCATCGCGTGCGTGCGTGCGTGCGTGCGTGTGTGTGTGTGTGTGTGTGTGTGTGTGTGTGTTTGTGTGTGTGTTGACTGGGTCCCAGGTAGCCAGGCTGGCCTCGAACCTCTGACTTCTCTCACCCAAGTGATGAGATTACAGACGTGTATCAAGCCACCAAACTTGGCTTGTTTGTAGTAAGCATGGGACCAATTGTCAACTCCTCCTGCTGGTGTTTAGGTTGGCTTCCTTGAGTCCAAGTTGGCTTATGACTCATTGTTTCTTTTTAATTCCAGAATGATGAGAACGGCCTTCTCCAGGTCCCGGGTTGTGAGTGGGCGGTGTTCCGATTGGCACATCCTGGAGTCATCACCCAAATTGAAATCGATACGAAGTACTTTCAAGGTAAGCCTCAAGGCAGGCTGAACCTTAGAGCCGGTGTGTCCACCGAGCAGGTAACAGGTGCAGTGGGAGTCAGCTGAGGCGTTGGCCTTCCTATTCAGCCATGCAGCTTTAAGGAGGTTCACTCTAATTCTGCCATCGAGTGTCTCTTGAGAAGCCCTAGTTGGCTGGGTGGCTCTGAAGGTCATCTTGTTGAAAGCCATGAAAGGAAGAAGGGTTTTAGCTCTAGGACAGAGCTTGTCTTGACTCTCCAGGCTGTGAGCCAGTGGCTTAAAGAGACAGGCCCACGACACACGTGAGATTCCAGGCTGCTGTGAGGCAGGCTTCCTTAGGAGCAAAGAGCATGTGAGAAAAGCAGAGAGGGGATCTAGTAGTAAAAAGAATCTGGACAGCAGCCAGGTTAGTCTGTACTTGCTTCCTCATATATGTTGCCCACTGTATTAAGAAAATCGAAGAGGCTAGGGGAGTGTCTGTTAGATGATCAAAGTACTGGATTGGGCATCTCATGATTGTCTAGCTGTCTTTATAACAGATGGCAGCAGTTTATATTCATATTTTGGGTGGTTGGTTTTTTGAATGACTTCCAAATCATGATTTTTTAATACTGATTATATGAAGGCTTGATAGTACAATGAGGGTCAGGTTCCTTAGTGGGTATAAAGTGTTTTCAAAAATTTTTATAGTTTTGGCTCCCTTTTGGCAGACTGCAGTTTATTTATTTAGCCGATGGTGTGTGTGTGTGTATACGTGTGTGTGTGTGTGTGTGTGTGTGTGTGTGTGTATGCAGTTGCATGGGGGTCAGAGGTTGGTGTCCTGTGGAAAGACCTCATTAGAGATTGCATTTCTGTTCTCTCTGATCATCGAGACTGACAAGCTTATCCCGACGGGCAGGTGATATGCCAGCTCTTTTGTGTATGCTTGACATTTAATAGCATCTTTAGTCCACAGTTCTCCTCATGACAGGTGTGGGATAAACTGTTTTCATGAGGGAGTTTAGTCAAAGTCAACAAGCAACGAATCCTGTTCACTGGTGCTCCAAATAGGTCATGAAAATAAGCTGCTGGACCCTGGTCATCTCTCGGGAACACTGTGGTGAGACTCAGGAGGGAGGGAGTATGACCATACCCCTGGTATCAACGTGTGCACATGTCATGGACAGACACGGCAGCTCTGATGTTCTGCTTATGTTCTCCCTGCATTCACACATGACCCACATACAAGGCCACTTTCCCAGGAGATGAGCACTAATGGGGCATGTAGGCAGTGAGGGGCTTCTGCCAGGGCTCTGAATCTCCATCTTGGAGGACTCCCCACAAGATCATGTGACCCTTCCCCTAGGGCCTCTGACGCTTGGAGATGATTCTATGAAGTCCCAAAGAGAAGAGAGGCTCAAGGCTGTAGTCTTTCATCTGGAGACCACCTAGCAATCCTGGGGCCCAGATTGTTTGACTAAGGCTCAGCACCCATTAGAGTAGCCTACAATTATAACTCCTCTTCTTCGTGCTTTTCTTCACTTGAAAGCGTTATTTATTATTATTTTTATGTGTAGATGTGACTGCAGGGAACCATGGTGGTTACATGGGGGTCAGATCCCCTGGAGCTGGAGATAGACGCAGTTGTGAAAGCACTCTTAACTACTGAGCCATCTCTTCAGCCCCAGGACTTCTTTGTTTTGTCACATTATGAAGTGACAGTGTAAGGCAAGCAGTTCCCGGCTCCATCATGACCTCAGAGGTGCTACGTAGCAGTAAGCAAGCAATTTAGTTTGCAGTCTGTGATGCTTATCAAGTACACCCAGCTTTCAAGGTATGAATGCATCCAACTAATACATGGCTGCCTGATTCTCATTCCTAGGAACCACACACGATCCTGGATGCCACAAGGCAGTCCAGTTCCATTCTTTCCTTTCTCCTACACTGTACTTTTTGCTTAGGAAGAACTCTGGCTTGTTCCTGATTTTTTAAAATTAATTAATTAATATTTATTTATTTTATTAATTTTTTTCATTTTACATGCCAACCACAGTTCCCCCTCCCTCCCCTTCTCCCACTCCCCCCATTTCCCCCCACCCTACACCCCATCTACTCCTCAGAGAGGGTAAGGGCTCCCTTGGGGAGTCAACAAAATCTGGCATACCAAGTTTAGGCAGGCCCAAGCCCCTCCCCCCTGCATGAAGAGGGACACACATGTTCTTGATTTTTGTTACTGTTTTGTGGTGCTGGGAAACGAACCTAGGGCCTCATACATGCTAGGCAAGTATTCTACCACAGAGCTGTCTTCCCAGCTGTTTCTGGATTTCGATCTGATTAAATTACCTGTATCCTAGAAGCTGAGCTAGGCTGAAGGAAACCGTTCCCAGGTCTCTGTTTGTTCCAACAGGCAATTCTCCCGACAGCTGCAAAGTGGATGGGTGCATCCTGACCACGCAGGAAGAGGAAGACATGATCAGGCAAAAGTGGGATCTTCCTGCCCATAAGTGGAAGCCACTGCTTCCGGTCACCAAGGTTCGTGGGGGGCAGTTTGAGGACTGACTCTCAGTCTCTGGAGAAACCTGGGATCTTGTGTACGCTATGCATCTCCCTACCACTGAGCTCCACTCCTACACACCTCCCTACCACTGAGCTCCACCCCTACACACCTCCCTACCACTGAGCTCCACCCCTACACATCTCCCTACCACTGAGCTCCACCCCTACACACCTCCCTACCACTGAGCCCAACCCCTACACACCTCCCTACCACTGAGCTCCACCCCTACACACCTCCCTACCACTGAGCTCCACCCCTACACACCTCCCTACCACTGAGCTCCACCCCTACACATCTCCCTGCCACTGAGCTCCACCCCTACACACCTCCCTACCACTGAGCTCCACCCCTACATATCTCCCTACCACTCTCACCCCTAGTCTCTTTTTTTACTTTTAAAGACATGGTCTTGATGAGTTTTGCAGGCCAGCCTTGAATTTGTAATCATCCCACCTCTACCTCCCGAGCAGCCAGGATTATAGCTCTTCAAATTAACTTTCCTAGAAGTCTTTGCTCAGTTTAACAGTAAAGTGAATGTACTATGGAAAGCCACACCTATGTTTTCACAGAGGAGGATGGACTCTGTGACTTTTGCATGCCTAATAATCAAAATTTTGTTAAAACAAAACCAAAACCCATCATGTGCTAAGAATGCACACACAGGCATGTGTTCCCATAGTACATTTAAAATATCTGAAGGGTGCCCAGCACACTACAAGTTGTCCTACTGTGCCCATCTGTGGGATGGACACCCTGAGATGTGCTAGAGTATCTTGGACCAGGGAAGTGGTCACCATGGGTGTGATGAGGCTCCATGTCACCCTGAAGACACCAGATGACCTCCTCTTTCATTTGATTAATTCATCGACTTAGGAAGAAATACCATGACACTTGAACATGCACACCATTGTCATATGGGTGGCCTTACCCCACTAGCAGACTTCTGTTAGATCAAATTATTACTGAGAAACTTTTCTTAAAGCCCCTTAAGGCCAGACCCGACTGACCACACTGGGGGAGTTATACACAATCCTCCTACAAGGACCTTGCATCTGCCTTTTTTTCCCCCCAGCTATCTCCCAATCAAAATCACCTGTTGGACAGCCTGACCCTGGAGCTCCAGGATGTCATCACTCATGCCAGAATTACCATCACCCCGGATGGGGGCATAAGCCGCCTTCGGCTCAAGGGCTACCCCAGTTCCATCTGTTTGCTGCGGCCCCTCCGGGAGAAGCCCATGCTGAGGTTCTCTCTGGGCTTCAGGGCAAATCTTTAATTTGTCATCATCCACCCACTGTCCTCAGTGTTCCAAACACCTGGTGGTTCAATAAAGTGATCACCCAACCCACAGGTCTGTGTCTCCAGCTGCCACCCAGTTGGGAGCTTAAAAACTGGCCATGGCTAGGAATGGCGGATTGCCTCCTGAAGAAGCACTTTTTTTTTTTTTTTTTTGGAAAAACACTACAAAATGGTGATTGTTAAAAGTAATCAATTTTCTGCACCGCTTGTGCGTAGATTCAACAGGTGATCCGTACCCTACGGCTTTGAGAGCTTACTCAGGCATGTGAAGGCCTTTGGGAAAGTATTTCTAGAATCATCTATTCAAGAGATAATGGGGCCTGTCTTTATCCAGAATAGAGATGACTTTACCAAAGCCCTCCCCCCCAATCTGTTGTGTACCCCAAAACGCCACACATTTGGAGTGCTGGTGGTCGCTGTGGCAGCCAGTCCCTCACATAGTGTGGTGCTGAGCCTGGAGTCCTACAGAAATGTGGGATGACAGAAGAAACAGAGGCTTGGAGGGTGACATGCTTCCACCAACCCCCAGCATTAGTGGTCAAATGGCTCTGGAGTGTAGGGCAGTGGCATGCTGGGAGGTTGGATGGGAGCTCCTGGCCCAGCAACCGCCTTTCCCCCCACCCCTTTCTCTTCTTCCCTGAGCCCCATCATTTTACCTGTCTGGTGCCTGAAGATTCTCTCTCTCTCTCTCTCTCTCTCTCTCTCTCTCTCTCTCTCTCTCTCTCTCTCTCTCTCTCTCTCTCTCTCCCTCCCCCTCTTTCCCTTCCCTTCTCCTCCCTCTCCCCCTCCCTCTTTCTCTCTTTCTCCCCCTCTCTCCCCCTCTCTCCCTCTCCCCCTCCCTCTCCCTCTCTCTCTCTCTCCCCTCTCTCCCCCGTCTCTCTCCCCCCTCCCTCTCCCCTTCTCCCTCACCCCTCCCTATCTGTTCCCCTTACTCTCTCCAGGCTGGCCTCAAACTTACAGAGACCTTCCTGCCTCTATCTCCCAAGTACTGGAATTAGAGGCAAGCACCACCTCACCAGGCTCTTCCTCTTCTTCCTGCATTCTTCCAGACCTGGTTCTCTGTGTCATACCCCTCCCAGGTCTGTGTTCTCACCTGTAGGGGCTTCTCTGTTTCATGCCTATGACCTCTCTGAGCTTCCCGCTGCTCCCCCTCTTTTTTTTTTTTTTCTGTCCTCGCCTGTCTGTGTTCTGAACCCTCTCTGCATCCTTCATGTCCTTGGTCAGTCGCCCCTGGCCTGCCTGGCTCTCTGTCGCTCCTCGCCCCGCTGCCAGCCCAGTCACAATCGCTCCAGGACGTCAGCGTGTGCTGCAGGTTCACGGCCCACTGGCCTGGCAGCCCAGTCCCGCCTGTGGCCCGCAGCCCCAGGGAGCCCGTGGGTTCTCGGCGGGTGTGCTGGGTGTCCCCCGCCCCGTGCACGGTTCTGCGTGTCCCGACGTGAGCGAGCAGTGGCCATGGGCACACGCGGGCCCTATGCGCTGGTGGACACCACGCCGGCCAAGACCATCTTGGTGTACCGCAACGGGGACCAGTTCTACGTGGGCCGCAAGTTTGTGTTCTCGCGGCGCCGCGTGGCCAACTTCGAGGCTCTGCTGGAGCAGCTGACGGAGCAGGTGGACGTGCCCTTCGGCGTGCGGAGGCTCTACACGCCCACGCACGGCCACCAGGTGCTAGAGCTGGACGCGTTGCAGGCCGGTGGCAAGTATGTGGCTGCAGGCCGCGAGCGCTTCAAGAAACTGGAGTAAGTGCAGCCTCTGAGATCACTTCCCACCCAGGCCTCTCTACAGCAGCACACCCCACCCAGCTCTCAGCAACATAGCACACCTCACTTGGGGCCTCACCCAGCTCTCAGGAGCAGCACACACCATCCAGGGCCTCATACAGGGCATCTGGCAGCAGGAACCGCTGTCCCTGGTAGCAACAGGTTACACACAGAATGTGGGGTTCAGAGAATCCAAGTAAGGGTGGCAGCAAAGGGGTACAGATGAGTTTGCATGGCTCTGGCACTTTTATTGCTATTACATAGATGCATCATATCTGCGGGTGAGTTCAACAACAGAGAAACAATTAGGCTTCATTTTCTTCATCTTTAATGGCATGTGAAATCGGGCTCCAGCCTGCTCAATAAAACTATGAAACACGGGCTGGAGAGATGGCTCAGCGGTTAAGAGCACTGGCTGCTCTTCCAGAGGTACTGAGTTCAATTCCCAGCAACCACATGGTGGCTCACAACCATCTATAATGAGATCTGGTGCCCTCTTCTGGCCTGCAGGCATATATGCAGGCAGAGCACTGTATACATAATAAATAAATAAATCTTAAAACAAAACAAAACAAAAAAAACTATGAAACACTTCTGCACCGGCATCACTAAGGTGCACGGGCCTTAGAGTCTGTTACTAGTCACCAGATAATAAGATTATAATTGTGTCATTAGCAGTCCTGGGGTTTCCCTCCGATGACGACCAGGGGCCTGTGGCTTGAAAGGTTTTCACAGAGCAGCTTGCTGGGTTACAGTTGTGAATGTGCTGCTTAAGTCAAGCCTTCCTGGTTCTGCCTTGTCATACCTATCAAGGCCTGGGGGTGGGGAGAAGGTGTGACAGGCCATGGCAGGTGATGGGAGGGAGACAGTGAAGGTCCAGGGAGTGGGCAAGGACCCCCTCTGAGTGGAACTGAATCCAGGCAAAGGAGATCCACTCGGCGCTCACATTCTCATTAGTAAACCAGGTGGTGTCCACCTTACAGCACCACACGGGGGGCGGGGGTTAACTAAATGCCTCTCTTCAAGGTGCCTGCACCCAGGGCCGCTTTACATCTTCCTCTCCCTCTGGAAATGCCAAGGAAGTTGCTCAGTGACCACCAGCCCCAGAAGAAGGAAACCTGCTGAGGTTTCACAGACACCCTTTAACCACCCTGCTGGCTGGATCCTGCTCTCTCTGGTCTGTCTCTATGTCCTCGGGAGTGCAACACCGAATAGCACACAGCACTTTGTGGTTTTGTGCCTTAATTTTCTGAATTGTTTTTTGCATGTTTTGTAAAATGTAATGGCTGTCT
The DNA here is from genome assembly GCF_949786415.1 of Peromyscus eremicus. Taxonomy (NCBI): domain Eukaryota; kingdom Metazoa; phylum Chordata; class Mammalia; order Rodentia; family Cricetidae; genus Peromyscus; species Peromyscus eremicus. The sequence goes on along the minus strand of NC_081437.1, from coordinate 40,500,983 downwards.
CCTTTGGGAGACTACTGTTTATGAGAATATACGAAAACCAGGATCTTAGAGCTGACTAGCAATATGAACTTGGAAAAATGGAGAGTATGAGAAGGTTAGGAAGGTTGAAGGACAGGCCGGTGGGCGGAGTCAATGAGGGGCAGAGTCCTAGGGTGAATATCCGCAGGCTGAGCTTTGCCTGGTCTGGATAAGTTTCAAAGATCAGAGCATGAACTTTTTTTTGCTTGCTTTTTTTTTTTTTTTTTGGTGTTTCAAGACAGAATTTCTCTGTGTAGCACAGCCTGTCCTGGAACTTGCTCTGTAGATCAGGCTGGCTTGGAACTCACAGAGATCTGCCTGCTTCTGCCTCCCAAGTGCTGGGACTAAAGGCATGTGCCTCCTTGCACAGGACCCTGGTTTGTTTCTCAGAACTTACGTGGTGGCTCACAATTACCTACAGCTCCAATTCTGGCCTCTGAGGGCACGGGACATGCATGTGGTACACATCCATACGTGCATGCAGGCAGACACTCATGCATATGCATGACATAAACAACCACCACAAAGACTGAGGTCCTGTCCACCCTAGACAAGGACATGCCATCCTCCTGGTGACTGTACCCATGGCTCCCCAGTCGCCACCTTGTTGGGGATCATCTTTCTCTAGCCACTTTGTGAAGGTCAGGCTTAGTGACTTGACTCTTTGCCAAATACTTACTTCTTTTTCCTCTATCTACCAGCCCTAAGTTAACCCTTCCCTGCATAGGGTTAAAACTATACAGATCGGCAGCGATGGAAGACGCATACCTTTTTTTTTTTTTTAAAGAAAGGAGGAGTCTTAAGATATCATTCTTAGGCTAGGCTGTATTATCATTTAAAACATGCTTTATTCTGTGGGAACACAGAAGGCTCTTTGAAAGTCCTAAGGGCCAAAAGTTGTGGCAAAATGAGGACATCTATAAAGCCCCATGCACGAGTGTAGGTGGTCTCATTTTCAGACTTTGGGTTCCACTCTGATGCTGGCCTGCAGTGGAGTCCCATCACAGCAATATTAATCTTAACTAAGATAAATTGGTAACAAGATCATGAGGTATTGCTGTGACAGACTTGACCATGTGCTTTTGGGAGGATTGTAGAAGGATTTTGAAACTTTGGGCAAGAAAAACCATTGAGTGTTCAAAACCTGGTGAACTGTTCTGTGGGAGCTTGGAGGATAATGTTGAGAGCAGTGTAGATGATGGAGGCCTGGCTGGTGAAGTTCCAGAGGGACGTTTGAGAGTCACTTAAAGACTCTGTCAGGGCTGTTTGCTGTTTTGAACTGAGAATCTGTGGTTTTGGGCAGCTGGGGCTGAAGAATAAGCTGAGTTTAACAAGAGACCAGAACCACTGAAGTAAAACATTTGCTTTACTGGAACAGTTGATGTTGCTTAGCTGAGGCTAAGAAGTTAGCAATGATTAAGAAAAGACCAGTGTCGAGGTGAAATCTTCCGGGAAGTGTTTCCTCAGAGACAGCACACAGCAACTGTGTTACAGAGGTGGCCAAGGCTGTACCTTGCGCAGACAGCTGGGCTTGGTCATGTGTAAGAGTCACCCAGGTGGTGCTGGTTTTGAAGGCGTGAAGGGGTCATGGAGAGCAGTTGAGGCTTGGCGCTGTGAGAGGCCAGGAGAGGCCATTGGTGAAGGTGCAGCCCAGTTGCAGCAGAAGACCCCAGCATTCTGGAGATGCTAGTATCAGACGACCACTGAGAACAGCAGCAGCTGTGGTGGCGTGGAGCCTGCCTGCACCCAGAAGACAGGCTGTGTGTGCTGTAGAGGACAGAGCTATAGAAGTGACCCAGGCCCTTTGGAGGAGTCCAGGAGATCATGAATGAATCCTAGTATTGGTAACCGCCGAGTGATTGTTAGGCAGGAGGCAGGTTTCTAGCTCCAGGGCTGTACTCAAGGGAGGGCGATGTTTGATGACATCTACTTTGCAGCATACTCTTGCTACCTGCTCTGAGTTCGCTCCTCTATAAGTGGACATGACCATGGTGCTTGTGTGCTGGTAATCCCAGAGCCAGTGGCGAGAGTATAACAAGTTCTAGAACAGCCTGGGCTACAGAGTCAAGCCATCTCAAAACAAATAACCACAAAACAAACAAAAAACAAAAAAAGATATGATTGTCTTTATAATCATAAAGAGGCTTAATATTAATTATAAATGTTCAGCCAATAGCTCAGGCTTATTACTAACTAGCTTTTACAACTTAATCCATTTCTATTAATCTATGTGCTGCCACGAGGCTTGTGACTTTTAACCTTTATCTCATTTTGTATGTCTGACTCATTCTGTGTTTGGCTGGCAACTCCTCTGACCCTGCCCTTCCTCTACCCAGTGTCAGGCTGTCTCACCCAATCTCTTCCTGCCCAGCTATTAGCCAATCAGCTTTTTATTAACAATGAGAGCAATACATATTTACAGTGTACAAAGATTGTTCCACAGCAAAATCCAAATCCCAACCAACCAACCAACCAACTAACCAACCAACCAACCAACCAATTAACCAGCCAACCAACTAAACATTACCATCATCACCAAAAAGTCAGAAGGCTAGTGAATTAGATCATTATTCCGTATAGTTTAAAATATTTAATTAAATGTCTTAAATAAAAATACTTAAAATAGTTTTTAAAAGATTTTATTTACTTAAAAAATGTGTATGAGTGTTTTGCCTGCATTTTGTATGTATACCATGTGCATGCTTGGTACCGGTAAAGGCCAGACATAGATCCTGTAAAACTCAAGTAACAGATGGTTGTGAGCCACCATTTGGGTACTGGGAACTGAACCTGGGACCTCTGGAAGAGCAATTGATGCTCTTAACCACCAAGCCACCTCTCCAGCCTTAGACCATTATTTCTAAGGTCACTCTAATGGATACATGCATCTGAGGGGGAGACATGTCCCTGGAAAGCGTTCCCCAGGGCAAGGCTAGTTAACACGGCTCGGGGGTTCCCAGGACACACTGCAGTGGATTAATTTCTGACTTGTGGGGTTGTCTGCTTCATTGCTGACGTTGGCTGCCTGGGCAGAGGCTCCATGGGTCAGTGTGAATATTGTCTTTTTAATTTTGATTTCTCCTCTCTTTTTTTGCAGCTATATTCATATAGTTCCCAGAAAACCTTCAAAGATGAGAAAGTTGAAGGAAGTAAGTGTTTGAGACTAATAAGATGAACTGAATTAGACCACTTGGGCTACAGGTTTATCACTTTTCTTTGGTTTTCATGAAACATCATCTGGCTTTACTGGTTTTCCCATTTCCCCAATTCCTATTTTATTATGTCTGTTCCAACTTGTATTCCCTTGTGTTGTGTAAGAAGGTGTCTCTTTGGGGGAACCTCTTTTACATCCCTTCTCTCTCTCTGCAGGATATGCCACTCCTTCCCCAGGGATCTCTGTGCTGGATTGTGAGGGCTAATGACTTCTGAGTCTTTGTTAGAGCTGTTTCAGAGACAGTATCTTGTCAGGGTTTCCAGGTTTGGTGTCAGGCTGACGGGGAAGGTGTTTTGGATGGTCACTGGGCACATCATCATCCTCTCCAGTGTGCCAGCTTTCTTATTTCCTCCTCCTCCTCTGCTTCTGTCTGAAGACCTGGCTCCCTTCCCTCAGGCTGGCACCGAAGCTGCTGTGATCACTAACCAAGCATGCAGTTGGACCATAGAAGGAAAGGGCTGGGTAACCGTGGTGAACACGCCTCTAACTAAACCTAGGTTGAATCCCTCTAGTCTTGCTTTTCTCTTGTTCATCACTTTCTTCTCCACCCTGCCCACTTATTCTTTTCACAATGGCCATCATTAGAGCCCAGCAGGAGGTAATTATTACCAACCCAGGAGTGGCCGGGTCTCATTTGCTATCTTCTTTTTTTTTTTTTTTTTAAGGGCATAATGGAAGAGGTTCTGGAGGGTGGAACTTCCTCCAAGAACATTGTTGTCTGTGTGTGCATGTCTGTGTCTGTGTGTGCATGTGTGAGTGTATGCATGTGTCCCTCAGCATGCATGTTCCTGCTATTGGGAAAAGAGAGGCTTCAGCTGCTTGGTGGTGATGATGGCGATGGGGGCGCCATGTACCCCTGCTTCCTTCCTAGACTCCCAGAGGGGACATTACAAAGCACATCAAATTGGCTTAGTCATACAACTCATCATTGAAAAATTGTCTCTGTGTGTGCACATTTGTGTGCACTAGTGAGGGCATGGGCATGCCGTGGCACGGGCGACGACATGGCTGCAGAGGTCAGGTGACAGCCTTCAGTGTTCCCACCTTCCACCTTGTTTGAGGCAAAGCTTCTGAGCCTCTGTGAAAGCCAGGCTGGCTTTAGGGCTTCTGGAGGATTCTCTCATCTCTGACTTCCACATCCCTGTAGGAGTGCTGCGATTACAGATGTGCATGCTACCTTCATCCAGCTTTTCTGAGGGCTCTGGGGGTTCGAATTCAGATCCTCACATGTGCACAGTAAGTGCTCCACCTGCTGAGCCCTCTCCCCAGCCCCTTAACTGCTGAGCCGGGTCTCCAGCCCCATGACCTTTCTTCTTCACACACGAAACAAAAGGGCTAGAGGATGTATCTCAGCCGGTAGAAAACTTGCTTAGAATGTAGGAAGCCTGGAATTTGAGCCACCAGGAGTGGGTTGGCACTAAAACCCTGGCACTCTGAAGGTGGAGGCAGGAGAATCTGGAGCCATGATCTGCACAGTTCTTGTTTTTATTTGTAAAAATGTTGATTGTTGTCTTTGATATTAATTGGCTCACACAGCAGCTTAGGGACCTGATGTTTAATGGCAGAGGTTTCTTCATGGACATCCCCACCCCCTTTTCCACACATACACCGGAGCATAGGAGAGTTTATTGCTCATTATCTGGTTTCTTTGTGGATGTGTTTATGTGAGGACGTCTCTCCTTGGCGCTGGAGTCTTTTTGGTTTAGGCTTTGCATGGCAAGCAGTGTTTGGATGTTTCCTGAAGGTGTCTCACGGACAGTGTGAGAACAGGTAAAGAGCAGAGACTTGGCCGCACAATGACAACCACAAGCAACTGTGAGGTGAGCCCTCCCTTCGCCTGTTCCAGGCGCTTGCCAAGGTGTGTTTTCCGCGGGTACCTTTCACTCTGAAGCCCATGGCCTTGCAAAGGGATTTGTTACTGTGCCTGCACCATACACACGAAGAGCAGGTCAGGGAATGTTAAGCATCTGAGGCCCACACTGTCAAGAATCAGAGCCGTCCCAGGTGTCCCTGAGCACTCGGCCAGCATGGTGCCGCATGGTGTGAACTGTGAGGACATGCCTTGGGGTGGCTTTTCATGGACATGAGCCCCTGATACCGTGCACTCCTGGGGAGAGTGTATAATCTGGTTCTCTGTCACTTGGCTATTTTGTGGGGTTGTTTTGGAAATTAGTTAGGCTGTTTTGTAGAGCCCACCACGGGGCTTAGTGCCAGGTGGTAACTGTATTACAGCTGCATTGAGAACTACTCCATGGTTGCCCTCAGGTCTCCATTCTAGACTTAGTTTTACTACCTTGGGCAGTAGGTTTATAGCCCATTGGGCACTTCAGCCTCAGGCAGATGAGTGATGTGTGTGACTCATCAGATCTGATAAGTATGAGTGAGACTGTCTTTCCCACCAGACAGTAAAGGCCACATTTGTTAGACTCCTCTTAGGACATGATTACAAGGAGTACAGGGAACAAGAATCCAGAATGTGTACTTAATGGCTGCAGTTATTTAATTAGGCAGGTGCTATTGGGGTTAATGAGTCATTAACACATGAGAAGAGCAATTAGCCCGTTGTTTCCATAGTTGTATGCAATCAAGCAGAAAGCCCTTTCTAGGGTGTCTGTACCCAGTAGAATTTCTCAGAGCGCAATTTCTGTTATTTTGTTTTCAGACGAGGTATGTAAATGCACGCCTGTTGCTGCTATCCACGGCATTTACTTTTCTCACTGCAGTGTGAGGGTCACTTTATATGCAATGCACAACAGAGCAATAGTGCATGTGCGTACTTTCTGCAGTCTTCACTGGTCTCGTTCACTCTGGATCCCTTTCCCTACTGGCTACTAGTTGAGTTTCTGTGATTAGCAGAGTTGTGCATTCGTCCAGGTACCTTTCCCCCATCCACTGTCCATTCAGCTTCATGGGCAGTTACCATAATCTCCTGGGGGCTGCTCACTCACTGGTCAGCACTAGGGTCATTCTGTTGAAGGACTTCCTACCCCAAGAAGGTTCATACTTGAAAGGATGTTGTGAGACATGAAACAAGAACACCATAAGCAATATGAAGGCTGAGTCATTGCAAGCTACTTTCTAGATACTTAGCTTTATACACACAGGCCAGTCCAGCTGTCACCCCTCATTCCAAAAGCTGATTAATACAGTCCACAGCTGTCAATACAGAGACTTACAGCTGGTTCATGTGTAGACACAATTGGTCATTGTGAAGTGTTCAGAACCCTAAATGGGAGTCACTACCACACTCCTTACAAGAGGGGATGGAAAAACTGTAAGAGGCAGAGATCAGAGAATATTGTTGGAAAGTAATGTCTTCTGGGCCTAATAAGGACACTGAACTCATGAACTCTCACCCATTGTGGTTGCTGGCACAAGACTTGCACAAGATCAAGCCAGTCAGCACTTCAGTGTACAGAAAGAAGGGATGTAAGAGACCCCCACTTCTAGCTAAGGAGATGTTGGCAGTTGCTGGGCAGCACTAATTATGCTCAGTAGATTATTAAAAATAAGACACGAAGTAAGGAGAAAGGGTTTTGGGGGTGGCTGGGAGGTGTTGGAAGGACTAAATGGGAGGTAGCTATGACTTAAATACATTATGTTCATGTGTGAAATAACCCAATGATACTAAAAAATTTCAAAAAACAAACTCCCCAAACAAACAAGGATGGAAAGAGACAGGGCAGAATCCCCGAAGGCCAGCTAGAATGCAAAGCATGAGGAGGGCAATGACAGAATACTCCGTCTCTGCTTGCTGTGAAGAAGGGTTTGGGACTGAGGAGTTAGGTCTGTTAGTGGAGCGCTTGCCACTCAAGTGTAAGGACCTGAGTATAAGCCCCAGTGCCCATGGAAAAAACGGGCTGGCTAGGTATGGTAGTACATACCTAATCCTAGCCCTCTGGAGGCAGAGGCAGGTGGGTAGAGGTGAGTTTCAAGTTAGCCAGGGCTACAGTGTGAGATCCCATCTCAACCAACAAAACCTGGGCCTGGTGGTGCACACCTGTAAACTAATCAATGCATAGAGCACCATCCTCTGGAACATGGGCAACACACCATGGGTCACACTGCTACAGAAAACTGCCTCTCCCTCCTCCAGTAGTCAGAAACTGCCACTATCTCCTCAGCTAGGGGGTAGGGCCTCTTTAAGTTCCTTCTTCTCTGTGCTAGAGCCCTCAATGGCTTGCTCTTGTGCAGGTCATGGGCCAGCAACCACAGCTACCATGAGTTCATGAGTGGAATGTCCTTGTCAGGAAGATATTATTTTGCAGCAATATTCTTTGACTTTTAGCTTTCATACTCCTTCCACCCCTCTTTCCAGAGACAAGACAGTCTCTGGGGCTTGGTGACTAGTCAGTCTATAGCCAGTTGATGAGCTCCAGGTCCTAGCAAGAGACCCCCACTTTAAAAATCAAGGGATGGTTGGGTGGTCCTGGAGAATGACACCAGAGGTTGACTCTGGCTTCCACATACAAGCACATGGGCACATGTATACTTGAGCAGGCACTACACACATGCATGCATGCACACACACACACACACACACACACACACACACACACACGAGGTTAGGGCAGCAAACGGTTAGGAAGAGCTAGGGGTGGACAGAGTGACTAGGAACAGCTGTGGAACAAGAAACTGGGGCCCCACGTGTGGCTCTGATAGTTCAGTTGAGAGGAGCCAGACATGAGATGAGGTTGAGCATCACCCCAGTTTCACTATTGCACAGATGGATCTTGGTGTTGTCTTCTAACATGGTGAGTGTAAGTAACTGTTGCCACTCAGTGGATTTGGTCTTGGGTTTTGGCACCAAAATATAAGTGTGTTGCAACTCTGTGAGGCCAGCTTTGCAACTCTGGGGGAAAGGTATCCTGACTACTTGGGGAGTCAGGTGACACCTTGAGCTGCTAGGACAACCTAGCCCTGGAGGGCGAGGTATCCCAGATACCTCTAGCTGCTAGGATAGCTCTGACAGCTGGAGCTGCGATGAGACAGCCCAGCCCTGGGAGGGAAGGTATTCAGACTGCTCAGAAGAGTCAAGCCTGGAGCTACTAGGACAGCTCAGCAGGGAAGGGTATCCTGACTGTTCAGGAGTCAGGCTATACCTGGTGTGGTGGGGGATAGTCTCCCTGTAGGATATAGCAATCCTGCTCCCCTTCTGGAGAGCCCCCCACTTAAGAGGGCTTCCTAGCAGAGCTCTGCTTTTTCTCTGGCCTAAGATGTTGCTTCTTTTTTCTTCACTCTGCAAAAAGGGGAAACCCCTGCAGAAATGTAGCACTCTCCTCTGGCTCTGGAGAAAAGTGTTACTTTTCAGCTCCCCCTTGATCAGTCCCCTGAGGGACATCTCAGCAAGGTTTTTTCTGCTCAGTCCACTATGGGACATCTGTCTTAGCAATCTTCTTCTCTGTGCTGACAAATTAAGATCTTCACACCCAAAACTCTTTTGAGAAAGATATTTACCTGGGAAGGAGTAGTCCAGGAGAGTAGCTGCCTCTACCAGGGTGGAGAGAACAGCCCACAACTGACCAGGCAAGGCGGTTTACATAGGATGTCTTGGGGGTAGAGTCAACCAGGGATTGATTAGTTTTTTTCTGCTCAGAGATTAGTTAGTTTTGTGGGTTAGGGGCAGAGATGGCTCTGACTTCAGAGCCAAATTGTATTTCTTTCACTGGCATTTCTTGGCTTTTTTGACATTAGTTCTAAGTCCAGGGCATATTTCTTTCACTGACTGATTCTAGGAACCAAGAGTGTTTCTTTGGTACTGGTTTCAGCGTCAGGGCATGTTTCCTTGGTTCTGGGTTTAGTGATTAAAGTGTTCCTTTCTCTGGCTCAGGTCCCAGACCTAGGCTGTGTTTCTTTCCCTGGTTCTTGACTTCAGGGTCAGGGTGCTACTTTCCTGCTCTGGGATTGTTGGTTTCACTGGTCAGTTGGCCAGGAGCAGAGATGCTGTGATCTCAGAGCCAAACTATTTTTCTTTCACTGGCCTTTCTTAGCTTTTTGACACTAATTCTAAGGCCAGGGCATATTTCTTCCACTGACTCTGATTCTAGGGTCCAAGAGTGTTTCTTTGGTACTGGTTTCAGAGTCATGGCATGTTTCCTTGGTTCTTGGTTTAGGGATAAAGTATTCCTTTTTCTGGCTCAAGTTCTAGACCCAGGCTGTGTTTCTTTCCCTGATTCTGGGCTCCAGGGTCAGGGCAGGTTTCTTTAGCCAGCCACTTTTCCCTACAGTGAGGTCTGGAGTGGACATGTGTGGGTGATCAGCAATTCTGCTAGGACCCAAATAAGACTAAGACATCTGAGGAGACACACCTCTCCTCCCCTGAGGAGGACTCTCACATTAACTTAATTTTAAGTACTTATAACAAATATGATTGATACTACATTGTGTCTTTTAGAAAACATTCTGCCATTTCATGGTCATAAGGATTCTGTAAGATAGGTCGTCTCCCTTGCAAAGAATTAGCAAACTGCTGCTTAGAGTGGCCAGTCACACAGCTGTGCTGCTAGGGCTGGGATCTGACCTGAGCCATCCGACTCTCAGCCCGTGATTTCCTGCCTGTGAGTCTGTGCTGAGATATGTCCTATTTTCTGTCTCCCAGCCATGTCTCTGTTCTGGCCACTGGTAGCCAATGGGTACAGTAGATGCCAAAGCCCGCGCTCCTCCTCCAGGCCTAGCATGCCACCCTCCCTTCTTCTAAATGGGGTCCCCAGGGTTCAGGGTCAGTACATTCTTGCCTCTGTGATGTGTGTGTGTGTGTGTGTGTGTGTGTGTGTGTGTGTGTGTGTGTGTATGTACGTATGTCTGTGTGTGATAGGTTGACCCTTATTTTCCAGTCTCTGGCTGTCTGTTACTCTCTTTGAAGAAAATCTGTTGGTGACTTTTTATTCATCTTGAGATGTTCAGACACGCTCCCCGAATGAGCAGGCTAAGTGCCATCTAGTGCTGGGCTGGGGAAGGCTTGGGAGGGAGAGATGTAAGGGTGGGACAGGCTTCTGAGTCCCCTTGCTGGACAGGCAGAGCAAAGCAGGGTCTGGGGACTGGTAGAGGTGACGTCCTCAGCCAGGTCCTTAGAGTCATATAGAAAGTGTGGGAGGGAAGTGTTTGCCAGACCAGGGTTCTTCTGTGCTTCTGGTGGATGTGGGTTGGGAGGTGGGCCCCCTAGCCTGGGAAGTGTGTGTGTGGGTCTTAGCAGAGCAAGGAGTGGGAGGACCCCAACTGGTATTGTGTGTGGTGTCAGGTACACAGGATAGCCCTGTGGAAAGGGCACTCCATGCAATGTATTCATGAGAAGTGGCTCCTCCTGTATCATTCTAGAGATAACTTTGAACTTGGGAGGGTAGTGAGTATGGGGAAGAGGGGAGCCTGGATTATGTTGAGCCACAGGCCCCTCATAGTCTGCTGAGCCTGTGGCTTATGTGGACATGAGGTAGGGCTACTGACTGACACAGAGAGTGTGGAGTAGCTGAGAGGTGTGGTAGGGAGGCACAATGCTAGATGCCTTATTGCTCAGGTAGGACTTATCATGATGGGTGATGGCCAGTGATGGGGGTGACAGGGAAGTGGGGCTCAGGCAGGATTGGCCCTATTACCAAGTGAAGGATGTGGAGACTTGCAGCATGCCACAGAACAGTTGTGGGGTAACTTGAGACAGAGACAGAGGGTGTGACTTGAGTGAGTGGGAGTAGGGACAAGGTGAGAGGTGGGGACTTATGCTGTCTACGTGGTGGACTGAGGGACGGAGACCAATGGTCAGGGCAGCCTTTTAGAGGAGCTCATGACATCACTGGAGTGGCCCACGGGGCTCTGGCCAAGGTGCTGGGCCAGTCTGCTGCCCAGCTCAGGGGTAGCCTTGACTCCCCAATCTTTTCCTTCTGCATCTCTGTGCCACTCCTGGCCAGCAGGCTGGGAGAAGAGGATTATTGTTCTCTTATGCCAGGACCCCCCAAATTTCTTCCTGTTGGATATCCCGAGGTGAAGTCCTGGGAAGGCCTTGCCTTTGCCTCTGCATATTCATTCTTAGGAAAGAGCTCAGCAGGCCTGGGGAATGTAGGGAAGGTGTCCCTCCTGGCTACCATACTCCACTCTATGGTCTGAAAATGGAGGCCACTTGTCCAGGCCTCTTACCCTGTAATATGTCCAGCAGAGCGTGGGGACACCTTGGCTACCAGTGTGCATTTACTGGGTGCATCACTGGGTGTATCCCTACTGTGAGCCATGGACCCTCCTCAGCTCTGTCACTGTTCCCCCTGACACACTGTGTGTCTCCCTCCTGCTCCCCACCACTGGAGTATAGGCCTTCAGCCTACCTCACCTCCACATGTCACCTACTGGAGAGAGGTTGGATTCCTGGTACACACCCACCCCTCTGAGTCCCTGGGGACCTGTCCTTGGTGCTCTCAAACCTTGGTGGTTTGGGGGTCCTACTGTCCTTGCTGTTGGTACTGACTAGTGTTTGCTCATCTGAAGTGAACTCTGAGGCCTGTGGTTTGTTTTGCAGATCAAGCCGGTGGTACATTGTGATATCAACGTGCCTTCCAGGTGGCAAACACAGAGCAGGACATCCCGGCACATAAAGTGAGTTCATTGTCATGAGCGTCAGACCTGAGCATGTCCTGGCTCCTCTCAGGCAATGCTCTCCAGCTGGGCCACCTATTCTCAGCCGGTTCCTCACTTCCTCTCCGGCTTCCTCTCCTCCTCCTCTGTCTCTCTGGTCACATACCACCTCTCTCTGGTCAGCCTTCAAGTTGTCCTTCTCTGAGGACGCTGTCCAATTGGGGTGACATCCTCTGCAGCAGTTTCTATGAGGTGAAAAAGCAGTTAGAGAGAGAGAAGGGAATGGCCCAGTGAGGCAAGCTTTGCTTCTCCCACCTATCTGCAAAGTCTCTAGGACTGTGTCTTGGATGTCCCTCGCCGTCAGCTTCCAGAAGGGAGTCATTGAGAAACACAAGTCAGGAGTTCCCACACTGCCTCTTGAAAATACTGGGCCTCAAAAGAGCCAGGCTCTCAAGCAGTAGGACCTTTCTTGGACCTGTAATGTGCAGAGCAAGGGTAAGTACATGGTTAGTCTAAAACAAAAGCACCAGGAGCTTGGCAAGACAGTGGGTAGAGACACTTGCCCACACGTCTGATAACTTGAGTTCAACCTCTGGAAACTATAAGGTGCCAGAAAAGAATTGATTTCTGGGAGATTGTCCCTTGATCTCCACATTGGTTCTATACTCACACATTCATACATACATCTGCAAATACACACACACACACACACACACACACACACACACACACACACACAAAAAAGGTTTTAGGTCATTGGTTCAGTGAGTAAAGGTGCTTGTTACTGAACCTGATGACCTCAATTCAATCCTCTAGACTCACAGGGTGGAGGGAGAGAATTAACTCCTATAAGTTGCTCTCTGACCTTCATACAAGGTCTGTGACATGTACAAGTGCACACACACACACACACACACACACACACACACACATATTCCACAAATGCAATTTAAAAGTGTTTGAAAAGTATCAGGGCTTCTCTGAAATGATAGAAGTCCCAGTGTTTCTGTGTTTTGCAGACACCATCTTTTCTGTAGAACATGCCATACTCTTAGTGAACATAACTGGTTTGTGAGTCCTGGTTAATGAAGACCCACACCTCTCTGTAGTGCAGCTTTGGGCCATGGCCCAGGAGATCCATGACTCTTGCAGAAGATGTGTTTTACCTCCTCATAGGAATGCTGGGAAGTTCCACTAGATGGACCCAAATAGCCATCTAAATGCAGCGTCCTTCCACCATGGAAAAAGCCGATCAGATTGGCCGGGAGAGCTTACGATTGTGAAAGCAAGTGGAAGTTAGGGAGAGGTTCTGTGTCCGGTTCTCTGTGTCAGGCATTCAGGTTAGGAAGGACTTTGACCTTCCCTTGGAATGGAATGGCAGGGCTGACATCACTTGTGGAGTGTAGCTTTTGTTCTGTGGAGGGACAACCTGGAGCTCCTTGGTGGGACAGAGGGGGCACCACATAGATGGTTGTGACCATAGAAGTGTGATGTCACCCAGTTGGAGGCTGAGGCTCAGAGGTGGGACCTGGTTCTGGTCTTTACCATAGAACCCGTGATTCCCACTCTGCAAGGACATCCTTCGCCTATCCTGTTCTGTAGTGGGGTGCCCTCTCTCAGTTTAGCTTCATGTGGAGAAGTAAAGAACATTGTGTGTGTGTGTGTGTGTGTGTGTGTGTGTGTGTGTGTGTGTGTGTGTGTTGGGGTTCAGAGAATTTTATTTCCATTGTTTCTTAGAAGTGAACTGGAGAAAAGTTTATAAATCCTGGGAATGATTTCCCAGAGACTCCCCACTCCCTGTGGGATAGTGTTTAACACTGCAGAGGTGAGGTCATTGGAACTGGAGGGTAGCAGGCAGATATTTGGTCTGTTGGTGAGCAAGAGAAGGCAGGGGACAAAAGGTGACAATGCCCCAGACCATGGGTAGAAGCTGACTGTAGCAGCATCACATCTGCTGCATAGCTCTCAGGGCAGTGGTCTGCCTCGGGCCATTGCTAGCTGCTGAGGCTCTTAGAAGAGCCTCAGGTTGAAAAGTTCATCTGGAGTCTCTTCCCATCTCACCAGTACTTCAATTTTTAGTTGTGAGACCCGGACCTGAAGTTTAACATCAGTGTATGCCATGAGTGGAATCATGCAGAATCCCACCTGAATTCAGTTCATTGACCAATGTGGTCCTCTCCCCTGGAAGTGGTGGTGGTGTACACAAGTAGGCAGCTTGGGTGACTTTGGGCCTGGAGGTATTTTGGCAGAAAAGTGTTTAGGAAACACTTGGAAGATAGTCAGAGTGAGGACGATCATCTTTGCTGTTGGTCATGGGAGAAAGCCATCTGTCCCTGTGGAGGAAGAGGCAAGGGAACAGCTGCCCTTGGCCTGCACCACATCACAGGTTTTGCTGAGACTGTGTTTGTGGTAGAAGAAGTGAGGATAACTGCCGGTCAAGATAAAAGTTGACAAGTCCAGAACCATTGTTTTCTCCCTTCTGCAGTGAGGACTCATGCTGTGTAAATGATACTTGGAGGCCATCCAGTGGTCATCTGAGCAGACTAAACATATGGCCTTTCCCTGTCCAATTCCGTCCAAGTGCCAGGTTGTTACTTAGGCCATTAGGCCCCTTCATGCATCATTGGGAAGCATTACAGTGATGGTGTCTCTCCCAAGGAAAAAGGGATGTCTCACTAGTGCCTGGGAATTGAAGTGGGACCCAGGGTTTAGTCCCATGCTTGGAAGCCATTTGGAGTCCTCATGAACTGGGGAAGAGACTTTGAACATACCTATTGGTGGGTTCATTTATGAGCATCTCGAGTTCTTTGTACTATGTGCTCTACTGTGTGTGTGTGTGTGTGTGTGTGTGTGTGTGTATGTGTGTGTGAATGAGTGTGTTCTCATGTATGTAGGTGTGTGTACACGTGTGCACCAACCTGGGGAGGCCAAAGGACAGATTTTGTTATCATTCAGTGGCCACACTCCATTTGTTTTTGAGATAGTCTCTCACTGGCATGGAACTTGCCGAGCAAGCTAGTTCCCAGGAGTCTTGGCCAGTAAGGCCCCATGGATCTGATTCTCTCCAACTCCCCAGTGCTGGGATCACACTTGTACACCATCACACCTGGCTCTTTTCTTTTTCTTTTAAATATATGGATTCTGGGGATCAAACTGAGGTTCTCATGCTTGCAAGACACGCACTTGCTGCCTGAGCCGTCTTCTTAGACCTTCCCACTTTTTTTTTGTATGTTTGGTATTAGCGCATGTATGCAATGTTCACATAGGTGTGAGTACACATGTGTACATGTGTATGTTGAGGCCAGAGATTGGCATCCACGGAGGCAGGGTCACTCACTGAACTTTGAGCGTGCTGATTTTTATCCCTGTCTCTGATTTCCAGGGGTTGGGGTTACAGGGGCTGCTAAGCCTTCTCAGCTTTTAGGCGGGCACAAGGACCCAAACTTGGTCCTCACACTTGCCCAGCCAGTGCTTTATTTGCCGAGATACCTTCTTAGACCCGTTAATCTTCTTTTCCCCTTTAATCACTCCAGTTTGCTGAGATGATAGCAGAGCTTCTAGAAAGTGTGCTACTGGAGTCTGTTTGTGACTGGTGTATCCACTGTGGTTGTGAATTCTTCAAAAATATACTAGGTTTCCAGTTTTGGAAGTGGGGAAGCTGAGACCAAAGAGAACAGGAAGTCCAGCTGTCCACCTGCTTCAATTTGACTCCAGCACTCTACTGCCCCATACATTTGCTAAATGTACCCGGTCAGGGAAGACCAAGAAACTGATGGATATTTATCTTCATGACCTCACTGTCCAGCAGGGAATGAGTGGTGACAGGAAGGATGAGGCAGTTCTAAAGTCAACTCTAGAGGCCATGGCTTTGACTTTGGTATTGAAGGACTTTCCAATTCAACCCAGCTTGCAATTTGAATTGGTTCTTGGGTAAAAGTGTGTAACATGAATTGCTAAACGGTCTTATTAATAAAAAACCCAGAGCCAGATATTGGGGTAAATTCTGAAATATCAGAGGAATAGGACAAGCCAAAGCCAACCTCACCTTACTGACCTTCAGCCTCCAAAGAAACCTACTTCCTGTATACCCACACATATATTCCTTTCTGTTCTGCTCACTCATTTACTCTCTCCACCCAGCTACATCACTTCCTCTTCCTGCCCAGCTCTGTCACTTCCTGTCTGTCTGTACAGACCTCCAGACCTTTATGGTTAACTAGAATTGAAATTTAAGATGTGTGCCACCATGCCTGGCTCTGTTCCCAGTGTGGCCTTGAACTCACAGAGATCCAGACAGATCCCTGCCTCCCAAGTGATAGGATTAAAGGCATGTGCTACCATTGCCTGACTTCAATGTCAAATACAGTGGCTGGCTTTTTCCTCTGATCCTCAGATAAACTTTATTGGGGTACACAGATAATACATCACCACAAAAGTGTTTGCTTTATCAGTGGATTGAGGGAGGAAAGAGGCAGCCAGCCCAAAGTGTGAGGTGATACCCATGGCTCTCCCCAACACAGCAGAATTTGGCTACCTTAGCATAATGGTGGCAACAGGAATAAACATGGCCCTAGCTTTCTTGCAGCTGTGGCCATCAACCTTTCTGAGAAGGGAGATATGTCATAGAAAGGATGCTTAGTCAGAAGAACTCTTTTGGGGCTGGAGTCAGAAAGACTTGGCTTTCCATGAGCCTCTGTGACTAGGGAAGCCACTGGCCTCTGTTTCTTCAGCTGGGTCCCAGAGTTGTGGTATTTGTTTTACTGAGTTACTGGAAAGTTTGAGACTTTATAACGTATCTTTATTACATACATGGGAAGCGTGCAGTAAACAGTAGCTACCATCATCACTCACTGGCTAAAATCCACATACTGCTCCATCTAGATCCATATGCTATTTCCCAGCTTCCAAAATTTAGAATATTTTCCTTTCCTCTATTGCTGGAAAGTCTAAATGTAGCATAGTAGGTAGTGTGTTGACTAAGCAACGTGTGCCTCTCCTCACCTACTTCAGAATTACTTTTTATAAATGGTCTATATTTTACAGAGAGAGTGTACAGTTGTAAAAGATACCAACAAAGCAAATCTTCCTCCCATCTTTCATCCCAAGTTCTCTAGTGACTTTCCTAGCAGTGATAGACAACTGCTCTGTGTTCAGGTAGTCTCCTGTATGTACACTGTGGATGCCTTCACTGCTTTTTATATGTAGTTTACCCAGGAGATAGTTTCTTATCAGCATTTATCAATATGTCATGCCTGGTGAGACAGCTATATCATCTTGAAGTCCACAAGCACCATGAGCATGTATTTCACCATGGATGGATTTAATGTGTGGCTGTCTGTCACCTATTCATGGAGGACTTCTGGAAACTGTGGGTATTTAGATAAGGCTGGCTGTGCTGCTCCCTAGAGCACTGGGGGGAGACTGACAGTTGGGTCCTTGGACAACCTTGGCTCTACAAGGCATCTGGATTCCCTGAAGGTCCCTGCTCAACTTCAAAGTGATTTATTAGTCTCTCATTTGAACTTGGAATTCCCTAACTTAAGATCTGGAGATTATATGTATTTCTTTCCTTTACCTTAAACATCTTATTTGCTTAAGAAAAATGTGGGAATCTAAAATCAAAGGCTCAAACTCCCCAGGTATGCACTCCTGAAGAACAACCACTGGTAGCCTCGAGGCACGTAGATGCATGTGCTTTCCTCCTGAAGCTTAAAGCTGCTTTTAATTTAATTTAATTATTTTTTAATGCACTCACTATATTTGGTCACAAACCCTTGGTAAATGCAAATGAAAACATGAACCGTTTTGGGTAGCTGTGTAACTTAGTGTATTACAGTATCATGATTTAACTGTAGCTCTCTGACCAGACATTTAGGCCTTTGAATCTTTGTTTTTTTAAATAACGATAGTGTGAGAGAGATCTTCACACATAAAGTCTGTGTCCGAATTTCTGTGAGGTAGATTTTATGGCAGGGAGTGATGGGATCTGTGGGTATTACATTGATTTCACTTGTTATGCTATCCACATTGTTCATGTTTAGCTATATGGGTGGTGTGTGGACGTGCCTATTCTCAACACTCAGGTGATGACTGCCTATTGGAACCTCAAAAGTTAGGGGACTGGAGAGATGGCTCAGCTGATACAGTACTTACTTTGCAAACATGAATTTGGTCCCCAGAACCCATGGTGGTCAGCACTTGTAATTCCAGCACTAGAGATGAGGGGATGCATGTAGTACTGAGGCTCACTGGCCAACCAACCTAACTTCCTTGGAGAGGTCCAGGCTCTGTCTCAAAAACCAGCTAGATAGTGTTAAGCTGAGGTTGTCCTCTGGCCTACACACACACACACACACACACACACACACACACACACACACACACATGCACACACATATGCGTGCACATGCAACCTTAAAAATGTAGGCAAAATATAACAAGCTTGTGTTAAAGTACTTTATTTTTGTTAATCTGTATTTAGATTTTTTTAAATTAAATTGATTCATTTATTTTACATCCCAATGGAAGTTCCCCTCCCTCCTCTCCTCTCATTCTCTCCTCCCGCCTCCTCTTTATCCCTCCCAATCCACTTCTGTTTCTGTTCAGAAAGGGGCAGGCCTCCCATGGGTGTCAATGAAGCATGGCATATCAAGTTGAGGTAGGACTAAGCTCCTCCCCTCGTATTAAGGCTTGGTAAGGCAACCCAGTATGAGGAATAGGTTTCCAAAAGCCAGCCCAAGTGTCAGAGACAGGTCCTACTCCCACAAGTAGACCAAACTACATAAGTGTCACACATATGTAGAGGGCTTAGGTGGGTCCCATGCCGGCTCCCTAGCTGTCAGTCCTATGAGCCCAGGTTAGTTGTCTCTGTGGGTTCCTCTTGTGTAGAAAGGTTTTTGACACAAATCATTTGCAGTCATTGGGAACACTGTGTGGACTCTTCATTGTCTGCTCCATTTTTTTTCTTACAAGGCAGTGTTTTAAATACTGAAGAAGCTGAAGTCTGGAGCTGGGTGGCTGCAAGTCTCTCTTGCCTCAAAGCTTTAGTGGAGGAAGCAGATTCTGTCCACTGGGACAACACATTCAACCAGTGTTTATAGTGTCTCTGAGAAGAAGATACATTTACTATAGTTTAAGTTATTCACATTTAAGGGAAAAGAATCCAAATAAACAACAGCAAATAACACAAAGAAACTTGCAAGTCAGAGTTCTACAATTGAGCTCACACACTGTTAAAGAAAACATAAGCTAAAAGAAATAAGCCTTGTACGTTACATTTTTTTTTGAGACATATTCTTTCTATGTGGTCCAGATTGGCCTAGAATATAGAATATTCCAGCCTCAGCTTCCTATGTGCTGGGATTAGAAGTGTGTACCACCGTACATGGTCTATTTTACCCTATTTTAAATGAAAATTATGAGACTTTGAAACTATCTTTCAGGGGTGGTGATTCCTGGGGCACAGCAAATAAAACAGGAGCTTTGGCTGAGTTTTGAAGAGGTTCTCAGTACACCTTTCCCCACACAGCAATAATTAACTAAGCCTATTGGGGTCATATTGCTGCCTGAAGACTGGGGGTGAGGCCAGGTGTTTTACCAACTCTCCAGAGGATCATGCAGCATTTCCACTGGGTGTCTCTCTAGGCTCTGTGACAAGGGACATGACTGCATTTTCCAGATATAATTCCCCCTTTTGTTTTCCAACTGGACACTATTTTCTTCTAATTTAACCACCATAGGAAACATAACACTTTTTTTTTTTTTTTTTTTTTTTTTTTTTGGTTTTTCGAGACAGGGTTTCTCTGTGTAGCTTTGTGCCTTTTCCTGGAACTCACTTGGTAGCCCAGGCTGGCCTCGAACTCACAGAGATCCGCCTGGCTCTGCCTCCCGAGTGCTGGGATTAAAGGCGTGCGCCACCACTGCCCGGCAACATAACACTTTTAAGAAGTAAAATTTTGTCCCATTCATTTGGGTACCTTTAGCTATATGGAAAGATACTTTCTGAGCTGTGGTCAGATCTCAGTTGTTACAGTGTGGTCTCACACGCATGAAGCCCTGGGCTCCATCCCTAGCAGTGCATAAACCGGAAGTGTATGCCTGTAATCTCAGCCCTTGGGAGGTGGAGGCAAGAGTAACAGAAGGGCAAGGTCATCCTTAGCTGCATAGTGAGCTTGAGACCAGCCTGCTGGGCTACGTGAGCCCCTGTCACAATGCAATGCAAAAACGGTGCTTTCCTAACACCATTTTTACGTCAGCAGACTTGAAGACTGTACTGTAGGACTTGGCGTAGTGTTAAGGGTGGTTCAGTGCATTAGAATACTTTTGTATTTCTGTAAATACACCTATGTTTTGTTTTCTTTGAGTTTTCAGTGTTTCCCCCTTCGATTTTAAGGTAGTAATGATGCTTTTTTCTTCTTATCCCTACAGTGTTTTCACAAATGGAAGAATATTCATCCCACCTATAAAAATTATTATACCCAAATTCAGCCTGTCAGATTGGAATAGTGTGCTGGCCATCATTGGAGAAAAAGTCTTCCCTCTGGGAGGCGTTCGAAAGTAAGGCACTCTCAGGTGGGCAGTCAGGAGGGGATTGGAGGGGAGAACTGGGTGTTCCCCCTTTATTTTAAGCTGGTTTCATGAATCTATTCAACAAACATTGAGCACTGGGCATGAGCTCTGTGCAGGGGCCACAGCATCTGAAGGAAGGGCCTCCGGTGGGATGGCTCAATGGGTAACGCGCTTGCCAGGCATGCTTAGTGAGCTGAGTTTGGTCCCTGGAACGTCTGTGAGGGTGGAAGGAGAGAGCTGACTCCACAAAGTTGTCCCCTGACTTCACAATGCACCTTAGCACAGTGTACCCCTCACTGCGCACACAACAACAACAAACAACAAAGAACCATGCACCCCAGAACCCCTACTTGAGCTGTAGCTGGAGGAGGCACTGCAGTACTTGGTGGCCTATAGAAGTTGGGGGACCACATGGGGAAATCAGTCATGAAGGCAAAACTCAGCAGACGAGTGAGGAAGTTTTGCTTTTATAGGGCAAAAGGGTTCAAAGGAGTCAGCCCAGAATCGCAGCCTCTCACCAGGGCTTTAGGGTCAAGTCTGTCTCCCGCCATCTGTATCTTTGAGATTGTAAGAACACTCACTTCCTTGGTACCTTTTTCTTCATCTGGAAAGTGATATTTTAGTGATTTCTAAAAGTCGGCATATATGCTCAGCACATCATTCAGTGTGTGGCATGTCGTATGTGATAACAGAGGAGCAGTTGTGATGGAAGGTAGAGACTGGATAGGTATGGTGCATGGGAGAAGGGCATCACCCGTCACTGTAGGAGGCATATTGTCTTGGTTGTTTATGTTTGTGTTTGGGGGCTGGGATCTAGGTATCTGGAGTTATGATGTTTGAGGGATTTGTTGGTGTAGATATCTGGTCTCATCTTTTTTGGGTGGATGTTCCATTCTTTGGATGGTGTTGCCCAATCTGGATCCTAGCCAAGTAGGGTGGCTGTGGGGTCCCTGGGTTCTAGCCAAGTGTGTTGGTTATGGGGGTTCTGGTAGATAGCTGTTCTGTAGGTTGGGGTAGGTGAGTCACATAGAAATGGAGATAGTTTAGAGGGAGAGGCTGAGAAGGGAGGTGGGGAAGAACTAGGGGGACCCTGGGTCAATAGCAAGAGGCCAAGTCCCAAGGGAATGGAGATGGGCTGGGAATGGGTCTCCTGTGGGCAGGTTGCTGCAGGACTAAGGGTAAGTCTGAAGAGGCTTGAATGGAGGGCAGGAAGGAGGACGAAGGTCTCCTACCATAGTCCCAGCCTCCTATGACAGCTGTGTGTCTCTGGTAGAGAAAAGTTCTGCAGGTTGGCGGGTCACAGAGAACTGGAGATGGGCTAGGAGGAAAGACTGAAGGGGGCCATGGGAAAGAACTAGGGGAACCCTGAGTCCTCACCAGGGGGTCCAACTACACCTTCATTTTGGGAAAGTAGTTGAATTGGCTGTTAATTGGTAAAGCAAAAGATTGGAGACATTTAGAGATATTTATCACTCCCCCCCCCCGACCCGGGTGTGTGTGTGTGTGTGTGTGTGTGTGTGTGTGTGTGTGTGTGTGTGCGTGCACGTGCATATGTAGGCCAGAGATCAACTTCAGGTTTCATTCTTGGGGACCATTGCCTTGTTTCTTGAGACAGGGTCTCTCACTAGAAGAACTATTAAGTAATCAGGGCTGGTTGACCAAGGATCCCAAGGATCGATGGTCAACCAGCCCTTCTTTCTTAATGATCTAATGACGAAATCCCTTCCTGTTAATTGCCCTTCAGCTACATGTTTGTGTATCCTGTTGGCATTTTGCCCTCAGTGATAGGCAGACTCCTGGGTTTAGAAGTCTCCCCCCACCCGAGTTTCTCTGTGTAGCTTTGCACCTTTCCTGGAACCTGGAACTCACTCTGTAGCCCAGGCTGGCCTCAAACTCACAGAGATCCACCTGGCTCTGCCTCCCAAGTGCTGGGATTAAAGACTTGTGCCACCACCACCTGGCGGGTTTAGGATTTTTGTATAGGTCCCTCTGGCCACTCTAGAATGCTTCACCTATTCCTACATGATGGGTAGCCTGCTACCACTCTTCAAGACAAATGAGTTCCTTTGGTCTTTTGAAGCCCATGGTTGAATTACATCTTCCTCCTCTTGAAACCCATGTTAGTCAGCTCTCTGTTGCTATAACAAAATACCTGGGGTAATCATCTTGATATGGAAAAGGGTTTGCTTCAGCTCACAGTCTCGTTGGTTTCACTCTACAGCTTTTGTCCCATTGCTTTTGGGTCTGCAGTGAGGTACCACATTATGGTAGAAGTACATGTCTGAAGATGTTGTTGACCTCATGAAGCAGCAGAGAAGGGGCTGGGGTCCTAATACCCCTTCAAGGGCCTGACTCTATTAGCTCAGCTTCTTTGTACCTGCTCTACCTCCTAAAGGTCCCATCATCTCCCAGTAGTGCTATGGGCTGGGAACCATGTCACCTACACTTGGATTTTCAGGAGACAAGCAGACTGAGCACCTTGTATTTATCTTCAGAGGTTGCGAGGACCCTTGACTCTGAGGAGCAGTCACTTCCATTTGTGTAGTTCCTCCTCATTGTCTTATGTGTAACGGGCTGACAATGGAATGAATTGAATCTTTTCTTAAATTAACCAGACAGTGAATACTTGCCCAAGAGTACTAAATGAAGTCATTGGGTCATTATAAAAAGGCCCATTATTTGCTAACAAATGCTGATTTCTTTCTAAAGCATTGCTACAACAATGTAAGCCAATTTGTATTAATTTTAGCTGCTACTAGTTAAAATTAATTGAATACAAACCAAGAGCTGATCATGTTCTCAAGACCCTCTGAGGACTTATGCATAATGAAAAATACACTTTAATTAAAGAGCTCTAAGCGGAAAGTATGCAGTTCAGAAAAAGCAGCTTCCACAGGCTTCCTGCCTTGCTCCACATGCTCACTGGAGAGTGCAGTTTCTCAGGTATTCAACTTGCTGGTCATTATGAAATGACCAGGTGAAAAAGTGCCCTATGTCCTGGGCTGCCATTTCCCAAATCCTCTCTCCTGTGTTCACAGATTGTTTACGATGGATGGGCATCTTTTGGACAACTCAAAGGATTTGCAAGACAATTATTTTTATGTTGCTGCAGGACTGGAGACTTTCAAATCTCTTCCTTACTGGAAGTCCCCACGGGTCCCCAGTGAGATCCAGCAGTGAGTACAACTTGTACCTTTCCTTTAAATTAAAAACAATCTGACCATCCATCATCCATCATATCTATCTATCTATCTATCTATCTATCTATCTATCTATCTATCCTTCATATCTATCTATCTATCTATCTATCTATCTATCTATCTATCTACCTACCTACCTACCTACCTACCTATCTATCTACCTACCTATCTAGGGGATGCATGCCATGTCATTCTTGGGGAGTGTGGGAGTCAGTTCTCTCCTTTCACACTGTGGGCTCGGGGAATCTAACTCAGGTTGTCAGGTGAAGTAGTCATTATCAAGTGTAAGAGCTAGTTAGTAATAAGCCTGAGCTACCAGCTGAGCATTTATAAGTCATATTAAGCCTCCAAGTCAATTATTTGGGAAGAAGCTGCTGGGTATTTGGGAACAGGCAGGCAGGGGAGAAACTTCTGCCTACAGGCAGGGTCAGTGTCAAGTGTCTTTACCCACCGAGCCATCTCCCTGGTCTCTGTGCCTTTCCATTTGAGTGTTGCTGATATTTGTCTCTCATTCCCAAGTCCTTCTGATTACTATTCAGTAGTAAAACATGATGTGATATCTGTCTATCTGTCTGTCTATCTATTGTCTATCTATCTATCTATCTATCTATCTATCTATCTATCTGTCTGTCTATCTATCTATCTATCTATCTATCTATCTATCTATTATCTATCTATCATCTATCTATCTATCTATCTATCTATCTATCTATCTATCATCTATTGTCTATCTATCTCTATCTGTCTATCATCTATCTATCTATCTATCTATCTATCTATCATCTATCTATCTATCTATCTATCTATCTATCTATCTATCTATCAATCATCTATCTCTATATCCTCTATCTTCTGTCTATCATCCATCTATCAATCATCTGCCTATTAATAATTTATCTATTTATCTATATATTCTCTCTCTAAATATATATGCTTATATATGCATACACACATATATATTTGAACCTTGCATTTCTAAAATCAGGCATGGAGTGATGCACAGTCGTTGAGAGCTTTGAATCTATACTGTGGATACAGACAGTCCAGGGCAGTGTCCCTCTGAGAATGGTGTTGGAGGGGCATGTCCAGTGTGTACATCAGCTGCTGGTGCAGGCCCCAGTGCCCATGAGTTAGGAAGGGGTATGGAAGCACGCAAAATAGCCAGTCAGACCAGAATTCTGTGTCTGGTGGGTGGGAGACAGGCAGGTTTCAATCTCAGTTCTGCCACTGATCAGCCCTGAGGTGTGGAGTGTTTTGGTTCCTGGTAGAGAAGCCAGCAGGTTCTTGCTTTACTGGGTAATGGTGACAGCTATATGAACAAGTGAGAGGTATATGAATAATCCATGCTTTGGAGAACAGCAAAACTGCTAAAAATGTCTGGCCGCCTCTAGCATTCCAAACCCTGTTACTATGCCACCCTGGGCCAGGCATCTCTCTAATCAACAAGGGGCCACCTGACTCTCAAAGATCTCCTGGCCTTGTCTCCTGAGCTAGGAGATAGCTACTGTCATCAGCTGGGTCTTCTTTAGGGAGCAGGTCCCCTTTCTAGGTCAAGGATGCTTCTGTAATTTATAAAGATAAGGCGAGTCTAGGCTGAGCTTGAATGTACTAACTGCCTGTCTTTGCCTTTCAGGAGGTTTGGAGGCAATGATAAATACATACAAACAAAGAAAAAAGTAAGTTTTGAAAGATGAGTGACCACTGTTTTGATTCTGGTGTCTCTTGGTCTTCTGAAGGCCCTGGGCGGCAAATAGCTTTAAGGTTACTGGAGGAGCCAGACCTGCCCATGAGAGAGGGAGGAGGAGGATAGAGTCTTCTTTGGAGCTCAGAGCCTAGAACAGGGAGGCACATAGAGATGTCTGTGGCACAGCATGGCAGTCTGCACTAAGACCCCAGGCACTCAGATCAGTATGCTGTGGATCATCTTTTAAGTTTGAAATTTGTCTTTTAAAATATATTTATAGTACAAAGCTGAGGCTTTCGGGCATTCAGGGAGCATTTCACAAGTACAGTACAGAGCATTGAACGTGGCACACTGCAGTGTGCCAAAATGCTGCTGCCGACACCAGTTCTGCTGAGGTCTTGCGTTCTGTATTTACAGCCCAACCTTGGCTTATGCAACACTCTTTAACACGAGCAGGGACGTTTTACTTGGTCCCTTGTGTGAAGTGAACATTTATATATTTGGCTGAATTTGCTTCCAAATACTTGAATTAAGATGTAAAAAAAGAAAAAAGGATTATTTGCAGCATAAAGACAGTTAATGGTGTAGGGTTGGGGGACATTAAGAACATTAGGTTTTATGATGACTGTGTATTTTGTTGTTATCATCTACAGATTGTCTAAAGATTGCAAAAAATAAATCCTGGATCCCCTTACATATCTGTGCTGTGGCACGGTTGAATTTTTGAGATTTGGGGTGCTCCTGAGCAGCAGTTTTTGGTAGACTTCAAAGCATGTCCCAAAGGATGAGAAGTCCCTTTGTGCCATCCCTGGTGCAGCACCCAATCCCACCCTAAGCTGGAAAGCCAAATGACCTTCCCAGCAGTGGGTCTGGGAAGGAAGCACAGGATCTCCCCTTCACCTCCTTCAGAAGGGGACAAGAGTAGTGAGACCTTTTAAGGCTTCCTGGGTTCCTGGGTTTCCTGCCCTTGTCCATCCCAAGGACCAAGGACTCAAGGTGGCCTGAACTCCTGATGCCTTCTGTTCTTAATCTGCCTACTAGGTGGAGTTCAAAAGAAAAGAGCCTCTCAAAAGTGACAACGTGCTACCTAAAATCCAGGATTCTGTTTATTATGCCAAAGAGAAAAAGAAGACACCCCTGGGACCTTTAGTTCAAAGTGGTGCAGGTAATGGGGCAGTTCATCTCCTGCAGGCTATGAAAAGCGCTTTGTGTGTGTGTGTGTGTGTGTGTGTGTGTGTGTGTGTGTGTGTGTATGTGTGTGTGTGTGTGCATGTGTGGTATGTATGGTGTGTAGTGTATATATGTCTGATGTGTGTGGTATGTGTGTGTATATGGTGTGTATATGTAGGTGGTATGTGGTGTATGTATATGTATGGTGTGTATATGTATGGCATGTGAGGTGTATGTGTATCATAGTGCGTATGTATATGGTGTATGTGGTGCATGTGTGTATAGTGTGTATATGTATGGTGTGTGTTTCAGACAAAGCTTATTCTGCAAGGTCTTTTCTTGGCCTTACTTGATTGTCAAGTGTTCAGCTTGTGGGGCTGTAGTAGGCTGCTGACAAGAGCAGTAACCTTCCTAAGCTGAGGGCAACAGGAAGCCTTAAAAATGACATATTTAAAATAAATTCCACGTTCACATGCATGCGAGGACTATGATATCCTTGCTGTAAGACCAATATCAAATGAACCCGACTTTTGAGGGAACCTTGAACATAGAAGACATCTAGCTTGTCCCGTGTCTCTTTAGAAGAGAGATCCAGACATGACCGTAAAATGAAACAATTAAAATAGCTCTGTCGGGGGCTGGAGAGGTGGCTCAGAGGTTAAGAGCACTGGCTGCTCTTCCAGAGGTCCTGAGTTCAATTCCCAGCAACCACATGGTGGCTCACAATCAGCTATAATGAGATATGGTGTCCTCTTCTGGCCTGCAGGCATACATGCTGTATATTAAATCTTTAAAAAAAAAAGAAAAGAAAAAAAAATAGCTCTGTCATACCTTTCTCATTCTTCCTGCTGTCCTGTCCTTTCTGCTCTGCCCTGCTGGGTGCTTCAGTCTGATGCTCTTCCTGAGGTGGTCTCGCTTTCAGTCTGATAGACCTGGGGAAAGACTTGGTGCAACATCTGGTTATAGTGCTGATAGGAAGCAGGTGGGAGAAGCCCCTCCCACACTGTTATACAGACAGGAAGCAGGTGTGAGAAGCCCCTCCCACACTGCTTTGTGGCTTTGCAATATCTAGGCGGTATAGAAAGCCTCTTGACATAAAGATGCTCAAGATTTCAAGGGTCCAGGACCTTCATGGAGATGGAAACTAGACAGACCCTGCAGAAATTGTTGTGCACTGAGCTGAGGCCTCTGTAGAAGCAAGAGCAAAGGGGGAGAGGGGAGAGACGGACATGCAGATATGCAGGGACCCCGTCTGGGCGGTTCTCTGGTGGTATAGGAAGCTCAGGAGCTGCTGAGTGGAAACTTTGATTTGCTTCAGAAAATGTAAATTGCGGATCAGTTTTTCTGCTGGTTTGAAAAGATTGTAGTTTTTTCTTTTCTTTTTTATTTTTTTGGCTCTTTTGGGGTCCTGCCATCCAGCTCCCAAATAAACACACACGGAACTTTATTCTTTCTTTTTTTTTTTTTTTTTTTTTTTTTGGTTTTTTGAGACAGGGTTTCTCTGTGTAGCTTTGCGCCTCTCCTGGAACTCACTTGGTAGCCCAGGCTGGCCTCGAACTCACAGAGATCCTCCTGGCTCTGCCTCCCAAGTGCTGGGATTAAAGGCGTGCGCCACCACCGCCCGGCTTTTTTACCACTTTTTTTTTTTTTTGGTGCTTTATTCTTTCTTATAAGTGCCCAGCCTCAGCTTGGCTTATTTCTAGCAGACTTTTCTTAACTTAAATTCTCCCATCTATCTTTTGCCTCTGGGCTTTTATCTTTCTCTCTTTCTGTATACCTTTCTTTCCTTCTTATTCTGTGTCTGGCTGTGTGCTGGGTGGCTGCCCCCTGATGTCCTTCTCCTCTTTTTGCTCCTTGATCTTGTCAGATTTCTCCTATTTATTCTCTCTGTCTGCCAGCCCCATCTACCCTTTCTCTTGCCTTGCTATTGGCCATTCAGCTCTTTATTAGACCAATTGGGTGTTTTAGGCAGGCACAGTAACACAGCTTCACAGAGTTGAACAAATGCAACATAAAAGAATGCAACACATCTTTGCATCATTAAACAAATGTTCCACAGCATAAACAGATGTAACACATCTTAAAATAATATTCCACAACAATTGTCTGTTATTTTCCCCTAGAAGGTGACGTGTATAAAGCACAGACTCCCGCTAAGGAGGCCCAGGAAGCACTGGAAGTCAAGGAGGACCCAGAGGTGAAGGTGGAGATGCCGGTTGACCAGGTGGGTTGCAAGGGCTGGGATCATCTTCACTCAGCTGTGTCAGCCCCTACTTCTACCCCCTTCCACAGCCTCACCCTCAAGTTCTCCCTGGCCTCTAGAAGGTTCTATGTTCTACCAGTTAACTACTTACCAATCCTTAAGAGTCCTCATGCCAGACATGTCCATACCTGTTCTTCCTTCCTCCAGCACTTCTGTTGAAGGGGCCATTTGAACAACTGTCACCTGTGTGGCAACAGTGTACCACTGTTTGGTTACCATCTCTGCCCTTGTCTAAGTTGTGAAGGCCACAGAGTGTGTGTGTGTGGGATAGTCTGCTTTGCTCAGGATTGACACTCCAGTGTCTATCAGGGCTCGTGGCATGCATACTACCTTTCAGTTTCATTTGTGAGATAATGGAATGTGGAATAAAAGCAGTGGAGTGGATCCTCCATATGCTTCCCCACAGATGGAGGTGACTCCATGCACATTGGATACCTGGTGTAGTGCCCTAGGTGTGGTATCCCTGTTACTGTTTCCTACCCCCTCTACTTCCCTCCCCTCTAAGCTGTGCCTTCTCATATCTCCCTGCTCCCTTTTACTATAGTGCTAAGAGCAGTGAGCAGTAACCATGCCACAGCCTGCATGTTCTTCTGATTTGAAATCGCCAAATAACTTAGTCCATTACTTTTGACTTCAGCCCACCCTTAAATTTTAACACACAGTCAGAAAGCAGCCAGATTCTGTAACCTGAACAGCTTGTAGTCCCATTGTCTGCAGGACAGTGGTTTCCGATCTATGGCTCTTGACTCCTTTGAGGATTGAATGACCCTTTCACAGGGGTTGCATATCACATATTCTGCATATCAGATATTTACATTATGATTCATAACAGTAGCAAAATTTCAGTTATGAGCAACAAAAAAAGTTGGGGGTTGCCGGGCAGTGGTGGCACACTCCTTTAATCCCAGCACTCGGGAGGCAGAGCCAGGCGGATCTCTGTAAGTTTGAGGCCAGACTGGTCTACAGAGTGAGATCCACGACAGGCACCAAAACAACACAGAGAAACCCTGTCTCGAAGAAACAAACAAAACAAAACAAAACAAAAACAAAAAAAGTTGGGGGTTACCACAAGGTGAGGGACTGTATTAAAGGGTCACAGTATTAGGAGAGTTGAGAACCACTGCCCGCACGGTCTTTGCTCTAGTCTGAAACCTCATTATCAAGGCTTCCGTTGTATGAGTTCTGGTGCTCTGGTTTTCCAGACTCCTGTCAGAATGTCCCATTAAGCTCTGCTTACAGCATTCTAGGGCTTCTCTAGCCTGTGGCTCCCCCCCCCCCCACATCATTTGCAGAGGCCTATGAACCATGTGGTAAGGTTTACCACAGCAACAGCCTGGCTCCTTGGCAATAATTTCCTGTATTAGTTATTTCTCTCACAGCTGTGGCTAAATAGGCCACAACAGAGACAATTTAATCAAACAGTCTTGGTTGGGAAGCATAATGATGGATCATGAAGTGGCTATCACATCTTATCTGCCATCAGGAGATGAGTGCTTTGGCAATCATATTTAAATACCATTGTTGGAATTTTGTCTCACTTAAAGATGTTGTCTTAGGGTTTCTATTGCTGCAATGAAACACCATGACCAAAAGGAAGTTGTAGAGGAAAGTGTTTATTTGGCTTACATTTTTGCATTTTAGTCAATTGAAGGAAGACAGGATAGAAATCTAAACAGGGCAGGAACCTGGAGTCAGGAGCTGATGCAGAGGCCATGGAGGGGTGCTGCTTACTGGCTTGCTCAGCCTGCTTTCTTATAGAACCCAGGACCACCAGCCCAGGGATGGCACCACCCACAATGGGCTGGACTCTCCCCCATCAATCACTCATTAAGAAAATACCTTACAGCTGGATCTTATGGAGGTCTTTTCTCAATTGAGGTTCCCTCCTTTCAGATAACTTACTTGTGTCAAGTTAACGCAAAACTATCCAGCACAGATGTCAAGTGATGAATAATAGCATCTTCCATGGATACAGTTATATTTGTTTGTGTAAATATGTTTAAGGGTAAACAGGTTTCTGCAGTTGCAGGCTCTGGTTAGCCCAGGACATGGCCCTTTGATTCTTTCTTTGGAGAAATGGTTTTGAATTTAATCTGCACATAGTAAGTTCTATTTCAAAAAACAGGAATTTGTACCATTCCCAGATGAGGAAGTCCTCCAGTGAGGCCTGAGAAGGATGGACTGACAGAAAATGTGAAGGACTGAACCTGATACCTTGATATGTACACACCTGAGCCCAGGGCATTTGTAATGAGTGGAGGTGTGTTAGCTCCTATTTCTGGAGGTTGAAAAGTCCAGCACTGAGAGACATTAGTGAGAGACTTCTTGCTTTGTCATGATGGAAGGTGAGGGTAAGAGGGAGATGGTGAAATTGGTCCAACACAGTAGCAGCTCGTGCTGGGACACTCATTACCTCCCAGTACTATTGTGAGGGTGACTGTCCATCAGAGAGGTGGTGAGGGATGGGCACTGATGTCACTGGAGTTCAAAGAGTCACAGCAAAAGGCGAGTCTTTGCTTAGACATCAACACAACACATCCTGACTGCACCTCCTGCGCTTATCACATCCCTCCCCCGACCCTGCCACCCCCAGACAGTCAAGAACAGGTCACTGACCAAGGAAGGCTGAGATGATGGGTCTCATCAGGAGGTCAGCACAGGCTCGCATTCTCTGGGGATCGCCTAATTAGGCGACATGTAATAATGGAGCCTTAGGGCTTTGGGGTTTCTAGGTGTGTAGAGCAGCTCAGAGGTAGCTACGAAAGGCCCTGTGGGTATATGCTTTAATGAACAGGTTAAAACAGAGTATTTTAACACTCTGCAGAGGCCTGCGTGATGAGATGGAAGTTCTAGACGCAGCAGGTTCAGCTCATCAGGTGTGATGAATATTCCTATTCTCTCATCACCCCTCCCGCCCTCCTCAGCACACTGACTTTAGTCTCAGGCTTGCTGGTTCAGCAGGTTGCCTCAGTTCTGTGGGGTGTACTGAGGCAAGACTGCTGTTGAGGAGAACAGAGGCTACCTCATTTGAGTAGTGAGATGTTTTCTGAGGGACCCTTAAAAGACTTGTATCTAGTCCTCCTCATAGCCAGGCAGAGGCACCCGAGCCCCGATGGTCAGTTATGGTTCACTTCTGGGTCCCCTGAAAGTTATGACTGACACTTGAAAAATAATTGCAGTTTAGTTTTTAAACAAAGAACAAGGTTAGACAATGGCTTTGAGATAGGCAGCCATCACGTCAGTTCATGAGCGTTTATCTGCACTCTGCACACTTTTCCATGTCAGAGAAGGTGTCTGTCCTCTTGCAGAGTCTTTCCCAGGTTTTAAAGAGGGGTACAGACCCCCAAGAGCCTCCCAGGAACCTGGTGCTTTAGATCAATAAGGTGCCTTATTCCCCACCCCCATATCCAGCTTCTCCTGCTCTTGGGATCCTATCTCTTTGAAGTGTCAAACCTGCCTGTTACAGATGAGCATGGACCCTGCTTTGGCCTGACTCCAGGGGCAACACCTGCCTCTCCAGCAGGTGCACAGCTGGCTTTTCTTGGCAGTGGCTTCTCTTGCCTTCTTTTCTTTTCCCCATCACTTCATCTGGCTTCTGCTGATGGTTACTACTCATGAACTCACTCCCACACTCCATATGCTTAGCAGCTCTTCACACAGTGACCTTCACCTCCATCTGATATCTCCAGCCTCTCTTTTCCCCCACAATACTCTTTTTTTAGCAAGGACCTTGCCAAACTAGTGCCCCATTTTGTTACCTTTTGTCTATGGTAACTTCTTTCTAGAGTTCAGTGAAGGGTCCGGGTTGAGGCACCTTTTCTCATTCTGTATCTACCTTGCCCCCAACATGATATGAAAAAATCTGAGTCCCACATCTTGGGAGTCAGGCAGTCCTCTCACAGATTACTGCTGGCCTTGTGTCTGCCATCAGCTCTTCTAAGGCTGAGACCATAACCAGAGTCTCTATTCCCATGTCCCCAGACATTGATCCCGGCCTGTTTCGGGGTATGTGTGATGCCCCCATTCAGCCAGAGCTAAGAGGCATTCCCAAGACTAACCTTCCAGCTGTTCTGTATCCAGATTGTGCCAGTGTTTCCCGATTGCATGCCTCTCACTGAGGCCACCACTCCACTGTGGCAGCACCTCGCGGCCTCATCTCTGTATCCCTCCTGCTCTCTGCTCTGAAAGTGAAGTCGGAGTGTGGTGCTTCACCTGTAGCAAGTTTTGCAGTGCCGTCCTGGCTGCTGGCCTGCACTTCCAGTTCCTTTCATGATTACTAGACATCCCCGGAGGCAGTCTTTCACTGGGCTACCATCTATGTTCAGCACCATTTTGTTTTCTCTCTGTCCCACGTCTCCTTGTCACAGGCCTCACAGTTACATCTCTGTATTCAAGCGCTGACAGTTTAATGAGTGTTCATCATCTCCAAATGACTCCAGCTTCTTGAGGATGCATTTGTTTGTGCTCAAGATCTCTGGCATCTCTGACAGAGTGTGATTCAAAGTGGCAGGTGTTTTCTCTATGTTTATTGGATCAATGAGTGACATAGTGATGGTCGTCACATCAGCTACCCTTGAAATGTTTGAAAAGCTTTTTTTAAAAATGTAGTTTGAACAGTCCTACACATAGTATTAGGATTACTTTTCTATGAGATTGTAGGCATGTAACATGCACACCACCGTAATGAGATCAGGGCATTGGATACAAACCCACATGTCTGTACAGCCATGCAGATCTGCTCTAGCACGATCCAGGCCAGCTGGCAGCAGCTGCTGGGTCCTTGGAACTCTTTGCTAAGGGTAGATCTTTACCTGTTGTTAGTTCTTTACCATTTTAGCTCAGGTGTGCTGTGTGCCCTGCCTTCCCCTGCCAGTGGGAGTGGCCTTGACTCAGCATCCAAGTTGCTATTTTTCCTTTGGGATCAGGACAGTGGAGGGGACCTTCCCCCAGTGGGTGTCCTGTGTGAGCAGGGTTCTGGCTAGCCTCTGAGGACATGCGGTGCATGCATGTGGCTTGCTGCAGCCCGCCAGCCTGTCTCAGTACATGCAGCATTAAAATGCAAGTGGCTCAGTGACAGAACTGCTCTGCTCTCACTGAGTGGGGAGAAGGTCTCACCCCCTCTTTCTGACACAGCAGGCCCTGAGGCCTGGGGTGGACAAGAAAGCCAAGTGAGCGTACTCTGCTCTGAGGGGCTGAGAACAGCTAGGTTGCAGAGCATTCCTACAGAATGGGCAATAGCCCTTTGGCTAGGGTCACCACGGGTACACCAAGAATTAAGAAGGAACTAACCAGAGGCACCTGGCATGGCCATGGCATTTTAAATTAATCGATGAATTACAAATACTTATTGATATATTTGTGTTCATGTGAGAGGGTGTGTGCTTGTCACATCATGAGTGCAGAGGTCAGAAGATACCCTGGGTATTGTCATCTTTCACATTGTTTATATTTCTTCTGTACCCCAGGCTAGTTGACCCAGGAACTTCTAGGGGAGTTTCCTACCTCTCTGTCTCACAGTAGGAGTACAGATATGCATATCAGTGTCCAGATCTCAACTCAGGTCTCCTGACTTGGGCACCAAGTGTTCTACTCACTGAGCCATCTCCTGGACCCTTAGTTATTTGTTTTTCAGACAGGGATTTGGTAGGCTAGCCTTAACTTTCTCTGTAGCCCAGGCGAGCCTCACACTCATAATCCTCCTGCCTCGACCTCTTAAGTTCTGGAATTACAGATGTGTTACCGCCAGGTCCAGCTCCTAGAGTTTTTTGTTTCCATGAAAAGAATTTATAGAGACTCTCTCAAGATCTCTCTGTTTTCTTGATGGAACTAACTGTAAAAACGGGGCAGACAATTCTGTATTTGGAAAAACTTCATTTCCCGCTTCCAGCCCTGTCTGTAGAACTGGTCTAGAGTCGCACCCTGGTTCATGCGCTCGCTGCTTTTCCAGAGGAGAATGGCACTGACCATGGCTCAACTTGGCAATAATTTCCTCCCCCCAGGTACCAGCCGAAATTGTTAAAGAAATTGATGAGATAGGCAACAACAACCTGGAACTGGAAAGTGGTGTGGTGAGTGAATTTTGTTTTTACTTGTGGTGGTAGGGGTTCAAGCCGCCTTCCTGTGATCGGCTGGGTAGAACTCACGGTTGATGGTAAAAGATCTGGGACCACAGACTGGTCCCAGATCACAGATTTGTATCGGAGTGGAAGCACAGTGTGTTTTGGGAAGCCATGTGGGTAATTCTAATCACCCTTGCACCTGAATTAATTGTTCTCCACTGCACTTCCCATAACAATTGTGCCAGCTTTCCTCCAACAGCTTTTAGCATACAGGTGGGTCGGGTGAAGTACAGCAGCCTCTGTGGGGGGAACTCTCTGTAAGGAAACAGCCATCCTGTACCCACCAAGGGATGCCGTGCCCATAGCCCCTTGCTGGGAGGTCAGGCTTTGTGTAGCTTCCCGTAGATGGCGGCTCAGGTTGTGCAGCACATGGGGCTGTAGCTTTCTGCTTATTTTTCCCGTCCAGGTGTTTTGGAAACGTCGTCTGGGGAGGCAGTGTGTTCCGGGGTCTCTTGATTCCTGGTGGTTTCTAGTCTCCTTAAAATGTGTGCACTGGGAAAACAAAATATACTTTACATGTACGATCATGATCATGCCAGTAAGAGATGGATGTCTCGGTTTGTTTTCAATATTACTCTGTCTCCCGGTGTTTCTCAAAGTAGTTGGTCTCAGACATTTGGCCAGGTTGAGGGAGAGTGAGATCTTGCCCAAGTCTGACCGTTCAGACATGGCCACCTTCCACACCTGCAAACAAACACGGGCTCCAGGGATGAGTGGGTGCTGGAGATGCCACAGGGTCCCTGGCTCTTTACCCAGCTTGGCAACTGGCCTTTGAAGGAAGATGAAGGTTCCACAGGACATTTGTTAGGTTTTATAAACACACCAGAGGAGCTTGGGAGTCTGGGAGAATGGCACCTTCACAGAGTCCATCCTTCCTCTGTATATAGCCCTGAAGGACTTGGGTTTGGGGTGGTTTTTAGTGAGAGAGGTGACTGCGTGTGTCCAGTAGAACAGGGGGTACTTTCAAATGAAGAGCGAAGGTTAATGTCTTGGGTGTCACAGAGTAAGGCTGTCCTGGGAATGGGAATAATAATGGAGAGTGCCCCAGAGCTTAAGTGGGAAAGCTTGTTCCCACAGGGATCGTATGGAGACAGGAGATGGTGCTGTTGGGTTCATGGCAGGGCTGCGCACATGTTTTGGAAGCTCTCTGCACAGGTTCTTTGCACCAAGTTCACCCTGTGATGCTGACTCACTGTGGAAATCTGTGCAGGCCCCTAGGAGGGGTCTCATGTATCAGTGACATGGTACTAGCCTATGGCAGATTTAATTTTATAGAATGATTCAAAACATCCCCTTTAATGTGAGCAACATAATTGGAATGTCTGCAGATACAAGTGCTCATTTTTAGAGAGTTGGGCCAAGACCTAATCTTTGGGGTGGAAGGTGGCAGAGAGCAGTCATTCCTCCTGTTGCCAAGTACTTGGAAGGTATAGCAGGAGGGAGCATTCTGGGACACCCTGAGTACTTCTGAGTACCCTGTGTGCTGAGCCATCTCAAGCTCACATCAACTCCAAGATAATACACACACACACACACACACACACACACACACACACACACACACACACAATCTTATATTCAGTTAAAAAGCATATATATATGATGAGAAAAAGGGAAAACTGATGGATGGAAAACACAACTTGTCAACACTTTGGTCTGAAATCAGTGGATGGGACCCTGGATTTCAACCCAGATTTGAATCACACCAAAGTCTGAGTATTTACTCCCTGCAGTGAGCCAAACCAGTTGCTGGTTTTTCTTCTCAGAATAGATATTTGCTGCCAGGTTTCACTGTCCATTTCTCATAGACATCAGAATCAACTGCCTGGTGCTGTGTCTGAGAACATTCAGTTCTTCCAAGTCAGCACCCTCTCTCTCTGCTTCCTAGCACACCCTTCACAAGTGTGTCCTCTGTGCTCTTTGCATATTGGTATGACACACTCCATAAACTTGAAAGCATTTGACCCTCAAGTCTAGCCACGTCTTGGAAGGTTCTGAGTGATCTAATGTTTGTGTGCATTATAATAGCCAGTGATGGTACTGAGAAGAGAGGTCACACTCCACTGACCTTTCCTGTCCAGCAGGCCAAAGTGCTCCATGTCCATTCTCAATGAGTCACTTGTACATTCTTTGATAAGTCTGTTTTTAGGGCATTTGAGATTATTAAGTTTCTTAGACACGCTATTGCTGGCCTGGCCACTGTTAAGAAGGGCTGTGAAGTCCTTAAGCAGCTAAAATGGTCTCATCATTTTACATGTCTTCCAGACTATCTTTTTATTTTTAAACTTTCTTTTTATTTAATCTTTGTGTCTTTCACATCATGCATCTCGATCTCATTCATTTCTTGTCCCTGTGTATCCGCCCTCTGCCCCTGGAGACCCCCTGTCCAAACAAAATTTAAGTGAAAAAAGAAAAGAGAAGAGAGGGGAAAAAAATCTCGTCATGGAAACTGGAGTGTGATATAGTGAGTCACACAGTAAACTCTTTGTCTACAGATCTTTACTTGAAAGTGTTCCTTGCAAAGAGTCATTGTTCCAGACCATCTTGTATTCAGTTAAAAAGCATCTATAGATTTGCTTTGAGTTACCTATGACCAAGTTATTCAAATTTAAATAAATATACAATCCAAGAATAAAATGCTAGTTACCTTTGAAGCTGCAAGAGATGTTGTTAGTAGGAACAATATCTTAAAATATATTTCTGATATTTGATCACAGAATTTCTGTTGTCATTTTTTTGGTGTTAAATATGTAAACTTTGCTATTTTGATAGTTTTAAAGCATCAAATTCAGCAGCATAACTTACATTCACTATGCTAGACCCAATCTATTCCTATGACAGTTTCATCTATCACATGGTCTGTCCTGGAAGCAGACTCCCTGTCCTCTCACTCCCCCAGCTCTGAGGGTCAGCACTGAGCCCTTGACACAGCCTTAGCCTGAAAGAGCTTTTCAGAAGCACTTATTAGGATGAGACCCTCCTGAGGCCTCTGCCCAGCAGTTGTGGGCAAGTGTGTTCATGTTGTCATTAAATGTGTAAAATAAAAATAAAAAAAATAGAGCCGTGCTTCCGTGTGAGAGTTCTTCCTTCTCAGGACCCTGGAATAGGCTAAATGTGCAGTCACAGCAGCCCTGACAACATCCATACACAATACTGTCTCCATCATCAAGGTGGGATGTTATCAACAACATTAGCAAATGTGAAAAGCCCTTCTGTGACATGAAGAATGAAATGTGTACTTGTCCTTTTACCTATTGCAAATAGTCTTCATTGAACATGACTTTAATTACACTAGGTAAGTACTATTGGACCCCAGGGTAGACTGGATTATTCTCCAGATCTTAAAAAAAACCTCATTTATTTATTTATTTATTTATTTATTTATTTATTTATTTATTTATTTACTTATTTGTTATGTGGGTACCGTGGTGCACATGTGGAGGTCTGAGGACAACTTGTATGAGTCAGTTCTCTCCTTCCACCATGTAGACACTGGGAATGGAACTCAGGTCATGGGTTTGCTGGAAGGCACCTCTGCCTGCTGAGTCATCTCACTGGCCCTGTTCACCAGCTCCCGTGGCTTGATCTGTTTAGTTCCACTGATTGTAAATGATTTATGGAGAAGCAACACTTTATAAACTCCCTGATAATTTTATAAAACCAAATGTAAAGATTTTGGAAACATTCATTTCCTTTGTAGACTATAGAAGAAAGTCTGACTAGCAGGCTGAGTGTGTGTGCACAGATCACATGAGACTGAAGATGGCCTGAATTTCTACCACACTCTAGTGAGGCCTCAGGCCAGCTCTGTAGGGTGCTGTAGAGGTGCCTTCTACTTGGAAATGCCAAACCCCATGGGACTACCAAGGGTTTCCTGACATTGGGTTGCTAATCTTTTAATTAAAAAAAAAATCTGCCTATGTTGGAGATCCTATATAAAAACTCTAGGGGCTGGAGGGATAGTTCAGAGTAAAGAGCCTGCTGTGAAAACATGAGGGCCTGAATTCTGATCTTCACCACTCACATGGACACTGAAATGGAGCTGTGCACTTGTGTCCTCAGCTGGTGTGGTACATGTGTGGGTCAAGGTGTGGAGGTGGGCAGATCCCTGCTGCTCACTGGCCAGTCAGCCTAGCCAAGTGGATGAGCCCCAGGTTTAGTACCTTAGAAAATAAGGTTGAGAGAAATATAGGGAAAATATCTTACATTGACCCACTGGCCTTTGGTATCCACATGTATGAGCATATAGGCATGCATTCCTGCATGTACCCACACAAGCATGCACACACTACACTAAACCACACACACACACACACACACACACACACACACACACACACACACACACAGACTTTAAATTTTAGGTAATAAAATTTCTCTCCCCAAGGGCAAACTTTGTAATTTCTTGCCTGGGTTGTGCTGTACAGCAGTCTGTCCTGTCCCCTGTCAGTCCAGCCTTCATATCCTCCATGGCTCCCTGCTGATTCTGACTGCTTTCTTTGGCTCTCTAGATCCCCAGCATGTCTTCCCCATGGCTCTCCAGCCACTATTCTCCTGCCATCCAGTCACTCTAGCCCTGACTCGAGTTATTTGTGCACCTGAGCCAGGGGTTCTAGTTGACCTAAAGCTTTCAGAGGAGAAGCTTGGGCTTCATTCATGTGCTTGTCATCTCTAGCAATCTTTCCACTCCCGGGAACACAGAGGAAACTGATCTTGAATCTGAGGGAGAACCTGGCAGACACCAGGAAACCTTTGAGCTGCTAGACAGCAGCATGGGCCAGTTGAAGGTGGAGAGGCACAGAACTGGGTGTTAGTCCCTAAATTCTATATCACACATGAGAAGTGATTATCCCCAAAGGCACAGCATTTTTTTCTCTAGATGAAAAACCAGACTTTCGTCTTTGAAAAAGAAAATTAATGAAGTCAGAAGTTTACTAAAACAAGGAAGAAAATACTTGCGATGAAAATCAAATTTTCTTAATTTATAAGAGCTCCTAAAGTCACGAATACAGTGACAGCCTACTGAAAAACAGGCAAATCAAACAAGTAAGAAACTCACTGAGAAGACAAGTTTCCAAGTTCTAATACACCTGTTTCAGTCCTA
The DNA here is from genome assembly GCF_949786415.1 of Peromyscus eremicus. NCBI lineage: Eukaryota > Metazoa > Chordata > Mammalia > Rodentia > Cricetidae > Peromyscus > Peromyscus eremicus. The sequence goes on along the minus strand of NC_081437.1, from coordinate 40,461,090 downwards.
ATTAAGAAAAAATGAATAAGCAATTGTGTGTTTCCCCCTAAACTCAGGTTGAAGATGTCTAGTACTTAATATTTAGATTAATGATTTATTATGGAATATCCTTGCAAGTAGCTGACAATATTTATGTAAATATAGGTGCAGAAAAGCTGTACTACTTCTTAGAGTGGCTTGTGAATTGGTACAGCCTTTTAAAGATTATATTTAAAAAGTTTAATACTATGTGTATGTGTATAGCTGTGTAGGGGTTTGTGCACATGAGTGCAGTGCCCGTGAGGGTCAGAAGAAGGCATCAGATCCCCTGAAGCTGGAGTTACAGATAGTTGTGAGCACCAAATTCTGGTCCCCTTTAAAAAAAGCAAGAACTCGTAATCCCTGAGCCGTCTCTCCAGCCCCTTGGTTCAGCCGTCCAGAAGGGGAATTTTGCTTTTTATTAGAATTAAATCTGCATCCTAGCTATCAAAATGATAACTAGGGATTGCCTGCCCTCAAGTATTAATAACAAATGATAGAGAAAAACGTGGCATTCACCCATGGGAGTTTGTTAATTTGTGATCCTGCCATAGAATGGAAGGTCAGATGACCGTGAAAACTGCAGGTTGATCTGGACATACGGAAGGGTGGGAATTTCTCAGAGGTTAATAAGCAAAACCAAACCAAACTGTAGCAGACTTGGAGGCTGTTACCTTTGTGCGGCTGTGAGCACATGCTGGTGGAACAGCACAGGGAAGAAAGGTGTTGGTGGCTCCTGGTTTCCGAGGCTCTCAGCCTGTCATGGCAGCAATGACAGAGCGTGGTTTGTGGTCGGGGGAGCACATGGTGCATCAGGAAGCAGAGATGAGGCTAGAACCCGGGGAGTGTATACCCTTCCAAGGCCCTCCCCAAGAGGTCTAATTCTGCAAGGCCTTATCTAAAAAGATTCCATAGCTTCTCCAGACATCCCCACCAGCTGGAAACCAAGTCTGTGGGGACATTTCATATTCAAGCCCAACAAACATCTCACATGCTACACATGAAAAAGTTCAGAAAAGTATAGTGCCGAGGGAAAAGGGAGGAGGAATCAGGAGGAACAGGGCAAGGGGTGAGCGGTCTGGAGTGGGCTTGGGACTTTGCATGAAAACCTGTGGAATTTTTGATGAGGAGGAAATTGAGCTAACTGAGGAGGTGAGAGGAGACGGGGAGGTTAAGGATTTACTTATGACACTTTTCTTGCAGATACTTGATGACCATATGTTTTTATTTTAATACTAGGAAAAGGAAGTGGAGAGGCTTTATGAAGATATTGACAGAAAGGTTTGTATCATCAACAAGCTGTGGTTTTGTGTTTCCCATGTGGAAGACAGGATGCTCCATGGACCTTCAGATCTCTCAGGTGCTTTCTAGGAATGCAAGTTCCTTACCTGCCAGAAATCCTGGCCCAGTTCTTGGGGTTAGAAAACAAAGTCAGAGGGAAAGAGATGCCCTCAGACGGGCGGATGCTCTACTGTGAAGATAGAGTCTCACGAACCCTCCCCATGTGCTCTCCCTGGGGAGGCACGCTCAGGTTTCCCAGGTGGTGGTAATAGTTTGGTCTTTTCACTGCAGTCGAGCACTATGAGGGGTGTGTCACCTTCCCTGGGTGTGCATGGAGACCCCAGACAGGTAGTGTCCCCACCCACCTTCAGCTCAGCCATGGCTCCACGCTAAATTATCGTGATCGTTAAGTGAGTGTTGGTAATGACTCTTGGTTGAGTATGTATAATTTATTCTGCTTACCCTTCGGTTCACTTGGGCTGTTCGTCACTTCATAGAGAACATGGGACATGCATGGAGATATGAAGGTCAGTTATGTAATCAAGCTATTGTGGGTCAGGTAGTGGCTCCGCCTAGAGCCACATGTGGGGTCCACAGTTACTAGGATGGTGGCTATGGGAACATACCTTAAAAACCCAGGCTCTGCTTACTCCTCTGTTCAAGTTTGATTGCTTAAGCATAACAAAATCCGACTCCAAAGTCTTCATAAAACCTTCTGCTGCTGTTTTCATTGCATTGACCAATTTCTAGAAGAATGTCCAGAGTGCTGGGGTGGGTGGCTCTGTGAGTTGCCGTCTCTGTAGATGATAACACGCCGACAGCCATGCAGGGTAGCATTGGTGTGCAGTGTCAGCCCATCTCTAAGCACCATGCGAAGTGATTTTCCCTCTGCATACTTTGCACTTTTATCACCATTTTCCATGTTTGCAGGCTTGAGGGTCAGTGAGACACGGACTTTCAGGTCCTGCAAAGTATGACCTCTCTGTTTAAGATGGTGCTTACACGATTGTCCGCAAGCCATTGTTAAGCGGCATGATGAATGTTTGTGTTACCTCTGCTTGAAATCAGGCTGGTGGTCATTAACTCCTGAAGTTAAAAATCAGGGTATCAGCTCTTTTATCTGTCATCCTGCCTTGGGGACAGTGGTCAGTCTTTCCAACAGGGCTGTGTAGACAACTGTGTACACAGCGATTCCCCATCAACGTAAATGACACCTGTTTAAATGTCAAGCTAGCCTTTGGAAAATTCATCACGTGTCTGGCACATGTGCTGTTTGCTCTTTTAATCAGGGGGAAAAAAAGCCAAAAACGATGTAATGAAAAGATTGAGCACTTAGGGGGCAGAGGCAGATCTCTGTGAGTTCAAGGATAGTTTGGTCTACATTGTGAGTTTCAGGGCAACCAGAGGTACGTAGTGTGACCCTGTGTCAAAAACAAAACAACAAAACACCCCACAAGATTCCAGATTCAGAGCAGCATTGAATGTGGGCAGTTCTGCCATTTTGAGCTTCATGTTTTCTTTCTGTAAAAGGGGGATAGCTACCAAATGGTGAAGCCAGTCTACACTTCCACATGGTGGCAAATCATGAGTAATTGATGCTTGCCACAGGACCAGCAGGAGGAAAAACAGACTAGGAAAGTGAGGTGCCAAGTGTCCAGTACCAGATTCCTCTGCCAATAGACTGTTTCCTGTTTTCCTTCGCCTAGAAACTGTTTTTGCTTTTGTATGTTCTTCAAGATTGTCTCCATTCCCTCCCTCCATTCCTCCCTCCCTCTCTCCCTCCCTCCTTCCCTCCCTCCTTTTTTTTAATGTGGTGTTTTAAGAAAGATTACAAAAATCTATTTTACAAATGTGGTCTGGACTTGGAGGTACATGCCTGTAATCCTAGCCCTTGGAAGGCTGAGACAGGGAGATCTCTACTTCCATGCCAGGATGGGCTGCCTAGTGAAGTTGCTACCTTGACAGGAAAAAAAAAAAAGACCAACCAACAAATCAAACACCAGCAATCCCTGCCCTCAAGAAAAATTGAGAAACAAACCAAAGAAGATCTCACTCCTTAATTCTGTGAATTAACATTGAGGATATTTTGGTCCTATACACTTTGGAATGTTTTGTACCCATTTGAGATGGGTTTAGTCTTGCTAGTGAGGCTTGATTCATATCACAAACAGCAAGAGAGAAAGATTCTCAGTGGACTGTGTCTGTGGAACTCTCCCAGGGCTCCTTACAAGTGTCCCACCATGTCATCCATTCTGACCTTTTATTTTAGATGAAGAGTCAAAGGAGGCAGTTTCAGTTTTTGTACTGAATAAGTACTCAGTTTGATTTTTTATGGGGTATATTTTTCCCCCTGTAGTTACAATTAAATTCAAGAGAGAAACCTATAAAGAGAAAAAGGAAACAGAGTTGAAAACCAATGATGAAGCTGTAAATCATGAATCTGAATGCTAGATCATTCTACCTCCATCCTGTGCTGTATTTGCCTGATAAGATTTTTCTAGAATATACTACCAAACCCTGGAGGATCCTGGGCATAAAGGTTTTTGTTTTTAACATATGATGTGACTACTGAACCCTTTCTGATAGCTGAGCATCCACGGTTGCCATGGTGACACGTTCAGGTGCAAAGAACAAAGGAGTTGGAGAGGTAATTGTGCATGTGTTTAAGAACAACTATAGATGGTAGCGATGAAAGATAAGCACTGGTGGCTGAAACAGAGTACCTAGCCTGAGCCTATCAGCATCCTCACTGACTCCCTTTAGAGGTACATCTCATAAGTCTGATGGCAACACTAAGCCTCTTCAGATGCATGCTCGAGCTAATGCCAAAGCCAGTTGAACATCATGTGCGGGGTATCTTCAGTCTTCTGGAAGAACAGCAGGGTTTTTGTCTCCTTTAAGCATCTTTATTTTGGTATATCTAGAAACAAGTGTGGAAAATCACCAAGCAACACATGGGTACATGGCTGTTATCAAATACGTCCCTTGGGATACTTTTAAACCTAAAACATGTGCATGCAACTGCCACTTGTGTTTGAAATCTTGCTGTCAAAGTTGAAATGTGTACAATGTAATGTCAGTCTAGAATCTTCTCTCTGGTCTGGTCTGGTCTGGCAGCATGTGCTGAGTCAGGATTCGAAGAAAGCATCCTCTCCAGTACGGGTTGCGACTTCTCTGCTTTAAGGGGTTAGGGTGTTTTGGCAAGTTCATAACCTAATCTTCCAGCCCAAGGAAGTTCTGCTCTGAGTGCTGGACTGTTGAAGTAGAGAAACAGTGCCAGGTGAGCAGTGGGGCAGGTGTGTCACTGGGGATGGCTGGTTCTGCTGTGACACTGTGTGTGATTTCTCACGGAACGCCACCTGTCTTTTTCATCCTGATTTCCTGACATTTTTGAAGGGCGTGCTGGCTCCCACATTTCTCTTGAAGAAATGCCTTGCCCTACGTTGCCAATTCTCACATTCACTTGACTTAAGTCTGCTTCTCTGGACTGATTCTTTAAGCATTTTCCCATCCTGTGTCTTTGTTTCAAGTGCCACATCTCTGAGGAAATGTGTGGTCTCAACACCCCAAACCTCGATTCCCTCCATATCAACCTTGGCACCATCAGGCTCTTGCCATTGCCACGCTGTCTTGTGTTTAAGTTTCAACAGCATTGTCAAACAGTCCTACTTGTCCAGCAAGGCTGATCCTTTGTGCCTGGACAACCCTTTGTTCAGGTTTCTCTTGTTCCTTGAAAAACAAAACAAAAAACCTTAATAATGAAATTGGAGAATCTAGGATTTAGGACCCAGAGTCAGAAGGCTTTAGAATCTCAAAGCCGCTCATCTGTTTCATGGTGTGGGAACTCAGGAATCTTCAGAACCACAATTTGACTCAAAGTCTTTGTTACAATGGCAAGAAAATTAAAAATAGAAACTGGTGATGGGGCTGGAGAAGACGGCTCTGCAGTTAAGAGTGCTTGCTGCTATTGCAGAGACCTGAATTCAGTTCCTACATCCGTGTTGACATGGTCACAGCAGCCTGTAACTCCAGTGCCAGGGGATTTGACCTCTTCAGGCACCTCTGAGTAGACGTGTGTGTGTGTGTGTGTGTGTGTGTGTGTGTGTGTGTGTGTGACAGTCTGATACTGTGGGTGACTTGGATACAGGATTCATAGTTTATATCCATCAACATGAATAACATTTAAATGATTTGATGTACTTTAACGAATACTGAGCTAAGAGCATTTGACAAGTCCCTTCCCCTGCAGCTACTGCTGCAGATACCACTTCGTCATTTTTCTGGAGCAAATAAAATGTGTGTACAAATCCCTAACAGTGATCCACTCTTGTGCACTTGTCAGTCAGTCATCAGAGGACTGTCATTTAATGGACGCTGCCCTTGATGCCAATAAGGCTGATGTCGTTTCTGATGCAGCATTGTTTCTGACTCAGGGCTTTCGTGATAAAATGAACATGGCATTGACTCTTCAATTGATTTTTGAAATTCATTACCTACCCACTGTCCTTTCTGTTTTCCCCTCTTCATTATCTTGATGCTACCCTGTCACCACAGTTAGCTTGCTTTACTGCTTCCCTAAGAGACAGGGTCAGTATTGATTGATACTGGGTCTGGAAATCTAAGTGTAAGTCATCAATAATGGTAAGTGGGATGACGATGAATTAAATATTAGGTGATGCAACTTTTAGAGAAACACATGGTTCTAGAAAAATGAACATGGATTCCTCTGTCCTGAGATGATCCACTTGGATAAGTCAAAGGAAAAGATTTCACTGTCCTCTTTCATCTGAAGAGGACACTTGATCTCCGTCTCAGTCATGGGTGGTGGTGACCTGGGTAGTTCTTGGTGGTAAAGCCAGGGATGGGGTTGATAGCTTAGAACAACCTGCCTTGTCCTACGGTGAGCTCTATGGGAACAGTCTTGTGTCCATGGAAATTTTAGAAATCACAGTGAGGGAGGCACAGGAGGAGATACAGCATAGATCAGGTCTGGTTGCAGGGAAGTAGCTGGCAGAAGACCCCTGACTGTAGCTCAATTCTCACCACCTCAGTCGTCACCTTGAAGCTTTAGGCTTTGTGTTTGTTTTCTGACAGAGGACTTAATTCTCATCCTGTCTTCTATGCCTCAGTGGAGCCAGATTCCCCTCCCAGCACCAGTGAGGCCTGAGGGTGTTTAGTACACCTTCCATCCCCATAGATGTTTGCATTTCACAGTTAGACCAGTGGTTCCATCCCCAGCCCTGGCTATGGGTTCACCCCTCTTTATTCTTAGATCCATATTCCTCTCCAAGCCATTACCTCTTGGCTGAGGGCTTGTGGAGATAGTGCTTTTAGGGTAGGCTGCCCCTGGCTTTCTCTGCATCTTAGATATATTTCCTGTGTGTTGGGAAAGTGAAGGAGCCAAGGCTGAGCCTGATGCCCAGGTAGGCACCTACTCATCAACTGCTTTTGCATTTTTCTCATCCCCGGAATTATCTGTTACAGAAAGTTGATTTAAAGTTGATGAATAGAAATCTTATTTACTTCAGGCCATCTACTGGGACATAGACAGAACAGGGTTGGGATTCTGAGTAGGTTGAAGTATCTTGAAGAATTTTGTAACTGGCTTGGTATGCCTGAGTAGCAGGAGTGGGAGACGAGGAGGTAGATGTGGTCCCCTCTGTGGCCATTCATCTCTGGCATCATACTCTGTTCCTATCTGGATAGATGGTCATTGTACCACACTTCTACCTCAGAGTGACAGGTTCTCATTAAAATGTGGCCACCCAGATAGCAGCAATTGCAGCTGCGGCGGGAAAGAGTAATTTGTATTTACTTTGCTTTCTATATGACTCAGAGAGACATTTTTCTCTAACGAAAATGTATGAATCAGTTTAAATTATAAGAACATACTCAGCCCACTTAGGATGTTTTTGTAAGGCACCAAATGGGTTGTGATTTAGGTTTGTATGACTTAGATGTGGCCATAAATATGATTTTTGGACAAAAAGGTAACACTTCTCACATTGACTTTGAGGAAGGCTTAATGTGAGGTCTTAATTGGCTGTCTACACTACCCTGCGAGGCGCTATTTTAGAAATACTTATTATTTAGTTATCCTAAATTGACAGCTGGCATTGAGGGAAAATACCTTTTCCCACAAGGAGTTTAGAGGAAAGAGATGAGGAAAGATGCTGGTCAAGGGCACTTTGATCGACAAAGCAGGTCGTGTGCGAGCCTCTTTTTCTCCATTCCACATTTCTTTCTTGAAGCTGGAAGCTTTTCCCCAAGAGGTAGAGATGAAAGACAGCAGGAGGCCTGTGTGGCTCCGCTCAGCTCTGATGGCCTGGGGTTTTGTGTAATAACCACCCAACCCAGGCATTTCTGTCTTGCTTGTACATTTGCAAGGCTGTCTGCATGGTATTTGAGGAGAGAAATCCATGGGAGTGCAGAGGAGATACTTATAGATACAGCTCACTGTTTTCTGCTTCAAAATCGAACAAGTTGAAAATCAAGGCTTTAAAAACAAGTTTTAAAACATCAAGAAATAATTTTGAGGCTGGAGAGATGGCTCAGCTGTTAAAGGCCAGGTTCACAACCAAAAATATAAGAAATGATTTTGCATCTTGCTTTACTCAACAGTATATTCCATAGATTGGTAAATACTTTAGGCATAGCACTAGCCTGCAGGTGTATTTGGGGCCAGGTAAAATGCTTCTGAATTCCCCTATTTCCATGAGTGCTTGAAACCTGAGTGACTTTCTCTCTACATGCCTGTCACTCCTGTATTGTGTGTGTGATGGCTACTCTATGCATGGAAGCTACTAACTGAGCTGGGATGGATGGGCCTCAGCATGCCTGGGGTCTAAAACCTCTGAGTCAGATCAAAGTCATTCTCAGCTACATATAGATGTTAGGCCAACATGGGCTACATGAGACCCTGTATTTATAGATAGGGGGTCAGGGCTTGGGGGTCCAGAATGGGAACAAAAAGAAGGGGGAAGCTCTCACATAGCCATCTAAATTGAACTCATACCAAGTAGGTGAATTTTTTAATGCTGCTCCCATCACCTCTGGACTTCAGACTCCAGATCTGTCAGCCTTTCAACACTAGTTTGAGTAGTAGCCCTGATACTTTCCCAGGCTCCCAGGCCTTGATGGGCTGAGGCTACACCATTGGTCTTTTAGCTCTCAGACCTACAGCCACTGTGGGACTAACCAGCTTTTTTTCATGTAAGCCAATCTAATAAATTCTGTCTCATAATTCTAAACCAACCAGCCAACCACCTAAACAAACAAACAAAATAAAAAACTCTTGAGCTAGAATCCAAATGGAAATATCTCTTTGCTAATTTAAACACTGAAATGTGAAAGCTGTTAGTAAAATTCTTGTACAATTGAAATATCTTAAGACAACTACAACTATCTAGTGTATGTTATGGGTTCAGTATCTATCTAGGGCAGTGGTTCTCAACCTTCCTAACTCTGTGACACTTTGATACAATTCCTCATGTTGTGGTGATCCCCAACAATAAAATTATTTCATTGCTACTTTATAACTGTAATTCTGCTACTATTATGAATCATAATGTAAATATCTGATATATAAGATATCTGATATGGGACCACAAAGGGGTCGAGACCCAAAGTTGAGAACCATACTGATCTAGGGTGACTAGATTCTGTGCCACTTTCAGACACAGTAAGAAGTGGTCAGCTGTGGATTTGGTCACCTGATTTCCCTGTCATTGAGCTCAGAATCAAAGGACATCCCACAGGTTGAGGCATGCTGTAGGGAGGCGGGCCAGCCTTGGGGAGGGGTTTGAGAAAGAGGAAGAGATTTTGAAATAGTGCTTTTCATTGGCTGAGAATTTACCAAGTAGTTTAGACTGGTTCACCATAGAGCCCTGGGAATCTATTACTGCCTTTCCAGCATTATGATTACAAGTATGCACCATGGTTGGCTTTTTCTGTGGGTTGTGAATGTGGAACTCAGGTCCTTATGTGGCAAGTAATTTACTGAGTTATTGTCTCAAGCCTCCATGTTAAACACTTTCAAGTATCACTTTTCAGACATCCCTGTCAGGACTCTTTGTCCTTATAAACACTGATGAGTATTCACACAGCTTTGAGAGTTGTATCTTTCAGTAGCTACTATGTTAGGAATTAAAACTGAGATATCTGGCTACTCAGAACACTGAGGCAAGAGGATAGGAAATTAAGATCTCTTTAAAATAAACATTTTAGGAATATCTGGTTACGTAACTTCATGGTAAAATATTTGCCTGGCCTTCGAGAGGCCCTGGGTTCAAACTTCAGCAGCAAAACCCCCAAAACAATACAACACAACACAACACAAACACACCACACCACAACACACACAATACACCACACCATACAACACAAACACAACAAGGCACACAATACAATAAACATACCACACAGCAATGCAACACAACACAAAACAACACAAAGCACAAATACAACACAAACACAGCACACCACAACACACAATACAACACAACACAAACACAAACACACCACACCACAACACACAATACAACACAACACAAACACAAACACACCACACCACAACACACAATACAACACAACACAAAACAACACAAAGCACAAACACAACACAACACAAACACACCACACCACAACACATAATACAACACAAACACACCACAACACAACACACAATACAACACAACACAAAACAACACAAAGCACAAACACAACTCACCACAATACAAACACATCACACCGCACAATACAATAAAAACACAACATACCACACAGCAATGCCACACAACACAAAACAACACAAAACACAAACACAACACAAACAGAAGCAACAATCTAGGACCTGAGGACTTTAACAAAATATATCTATTGATTCATTTAAAATTAACTATGATCAAATTTACTGTAATTAATAGAGTTTTAATGAAAAACTCTACAAAGAGTAAGAACATAGGTACTGTCTTCACTTTTTGGCAAGTGTCTTTGGTTCACGGAAGGAAGCAGTTTCTTGTGTCCATGTGCATCAGTCCCCTGAAATAGCCTAAGAACTTCCAGCCTCACACAGGCATGTCCTTGGGAGGAAGGAGAAATGCTTAAATGGCCTTTTAGGTGCTTCTGAGCATTCTTGGGTGCAACACCCAAGCTTGACACAGAGTAGTCTTTTAACGGTTAGCTGCAGTGTGAGCCAGAAACCACATCCATGAACTTTTGTTCTACCATTTTTTTTCTATCAGTAAAATCCATTATTAAATGTTGTGGTTGAATGGATTATTACTCACGTATGGTTTTGTGCCATTGGTCATTTGGAAAACACTGGTTCAGTGAGTCGTGCAGATGATCACACATTAATTATATGGCATTGAAAAGTCACACACACATTAGTATTTCTGTCAATATCCAGAGAAAAGACTTCTAGCTTTGAGAGATGTCAAACACACATGAATATGCTAAAATATCTTCTCAGTTTTGAACTCTCGAATCTTATCATTGGGTACAGACACTGTCAGTTGTCTTCATTGACAGTGGAGTCTCAATTTGTTAGAGAAAATGCCTGCCACAGGCTCAAGTGGATGAGCATAGCTTGCTATTCATGCTTTTCTGTTAGAACACCATCCCATGGTGTTAACCCACTATGTGGTTAGCTCATGTGCTTATCCTTGGGGTGACTGTGCTGGATGTAGAGCAGAACTGCTTTGCATAGGTTTTTCATTTAGTTACATAGAGTACTAAGAGGAATGGACTGGAGTTCAACATTTAATGATAATAATAGTTTTATTTCAAAATTGCCAGTGTACAGCAGTGAGGGCCCTGCTGTGAGAGAGCCATGGCTTGATCTGTCTTGATGCTAATGTGTCTCCTCTTGTGTTTCATCATCAGCTCAAGAAACTGTTCCTACTATCAGGGTCAGGGTTTGACCTAGCTGACCCCCTGTGTGGTTCTGTGAACTCCTAGGGAGCCATGGATCACTCTAAGAAGTGAAGTTGGAGGTGATGGGCTTCGGTATATGGATGGCCACATCCTGATGGAGGTGTTGTAGTACTGAGCTGGAGGGCAGGCCCCTGTGGGTGCTCCTTAGCCTGGGCTTTCTCATTTCCGCTGTGTTGAACTTTTCATTGACTTTACTTAATATCTGGACCTATCTGTCATCCATTGCCATTCAGATGATTTCTAGCATTTCCATTTGATATTTCCTAATAGTTCATTCTCTTTGGTGACATTTCCTATTCATTAATGCATGGTATTTACTCTTCTACTAAAGCAGAGTGTGGAGAATTTTACTTAAAGAGATGGAGAGCAAATATTTCATCTCGGGGTTGTGTAGTTTCTCTTCATCTCTTCATCTCTGCTGTCAGGGGTAAGTGGGAAGAAATGGCGTAGCATATTCCAGGAGCACACGTAGGCAACCAGGCAGCAGGCTAGACTGGCCACAGGCTGCCTTCTGCTTGCTCCGGCATCAGTAGCTAATATTTGATGAGTGCTATCTAGAGTCCTCTCTTGGAGGGTTTCAGGATTCAGGACACATCAGTATCTGGCCCCATGTGTGGCTTCATGACTTCTTGGTGGGTCATTTTTCTTGCTTTTGCATGTGTTTGAGAAATTTTACTTAAAATCTTAAACTCATGTGGCAACCTTTTTTTTTTTTTTTGTGGTGAAATGCCTAAAAATAAATATTTTAGATGTCATGGACCTTATCAGTGGCTCACAGCACCTCAGCTCTATTGAATGACAGGCACAGGTGCAGATAATACATGAGCTTGACTGATGCCTGCTTGTATCCTAAGAAACAATTATGTGCAAAAGCAGGTGTAGGGTTGGACTTGGCATACCCAGGCTATGTAGACTGAGGCTGACAATATCTCTGCCATGGAGCACAGACACCTCCTCTTCCATTAGGGCCTTAGAAGGGCCTCGAATCAGCCCAGACAGCAGGTTGGTTCAGTGATGTTGTTGCTATGGTTACTCAGCTATTACCCTGTGCTGAGTGCATGCCTGGTTTTCAGGGAGATATATTGTCCGTTTTCCCAGCTCGTCTTCCGCTCTCGTATTCTGACCTTGGCCCTGCCCCTGTTGGCTGTCACTGATGTTTGGTGGCCTGCCCGTTGTAGGTAGGTGATGCCTTTTTTGTGTGTGTTTGGTTTCAAGCTTCATGTCCATGTGGATTGGTCCCTGAGTCTAGAGGTAGGATTTTCCAGTTGTCCTGTTTTTTCCTAGTGCTTGGGGATATGCCATAGTCTGGGAACGGAACTGCTCCTTGCTGCTGTCCCAGAGGGGAGACAGGGCTTTGTTCCACTTCCTTCTCCTCCTCTAGTGAACCTGCACCAGTGCCCTGAGGGGGGCAGGCTCTGCTGTCCTCCTCTTAGTGCAGAGGGTTCCTGCAGCACCGCCTCCCTCTCTTCTGGATGACCTCATAGTGGGGCCTTTCCTATCCCCTGGGAGCACCCAGTGAGGTGTATAGGGGAGAGCCTAGGCAAGACCTGTGGGAGATTGCCCAGGTCAAGGTGCATTCTCTCCTTGCTCCCCCAGATTCTGCGAGCTCTCCTTGTACTTGCCTGTAGCTCGTGGATACTCCTGGAAGAAAGCCTCTGATGATCCTGTCAGGCACCCTTGCCACCCTCCTGGGCCTGTCACTGGAAAACAAACTCCAGTCATGTATCTACAGGGCTGTATCTTCACTTGTGATATCAACTCTCTGATGGGTTTAACTTAAAATTTGTGAATTTATCTGGCTGCCTAGAGGAGGGAGGTATTCTCCAGTTTGGTAGCTTCTGAGTTGGAGCAGGGTGAGTTTTGATGTAGAACATGTTTGGAGGATATATTGGTGGTAGAAAGCTTGGAGTGACCAATTTGGCCTACTGATGGGTTGAGTGCCTCCATGCTGGTCCCTATCTGGGTGGCTAAGTGTCCCTTGAAGCCCAGCACTCAGGACAGTAGCTCAGAGGAACCTAGAGCTCATGTGGATGGTAGTGATCTCACAGACTTCATATACCTCAGTCTGATATCTAGGCTCATGCAGACTCATGCTGACTTTGGCTGGCTAGGAGAGGTGGTGACTTCTCAGTGCTGACTCCTGGGTTTCGGCAGGTCATCTTGGATGTCTTCTGTGGACTGATACTTGATGGACCATGTCTCAGGTTTCTGCCATAGATGAATAACCCAGTCCTGAGGGCTTCTTGCTTTTGGACAAAGGGAGAAGTATTAGCTGCTAACATGACTGGTTTCTATTTCAGGGAGACCATTCACGAATGTCTTTTAAGAAAAGGTTTCCCTTAAGACACTACAGAAAGAGAAAAGGTATGTGATGTAGATGTTGAAGAAATAGAAAATGTGTACACTCTGTAAAAACCCAGCTGCTGCATGAGAATGTGCATAAGATTCGACTGTGAACAGCTAGTGTACAACAGGCTAAGCATGTCTCTTGAAAAATCCTTTAGAATATGCCGAGAACACATCATAGGGAAAAGATCTAACTTCCTGCCTAACTTCTCTTCTCTCTACCATAAAACTGCCACAATAATATCACTCAATTATACATTCCTTTCCTAATTTTTCATAATTTTATGGCTTAACATATTTTTTGCATTTGTAGTTTATTTGTTGGTGTTTTAAGATAGGATCTAACATAACCTATGCTGCTCTGAGCTTCTAACCCATTGCCTCCAACTTCTAAGTGCTGGGATCATGAGACTGCACCACTGTGTGGGTCTGCATTGTTGAAAACCAGTTCCCTAGAAGTGTGCACTGTCTGACTTCCTGGTGCACCACAGTAGCACTAAGGGTAGGAAAATGGTGCTTGGGGCAATATTTAGGGGGACTGTAAAAACCCTTTAGAGGTGTTTGATAGTTTACAGATGAGGAAATTGAGGCAGAGATGTTAGATACTCAGCCCAAGGCTATTTCCTGCAGTACTGAACTGGAAGGTAGCCAGAGCTCAGTCATAGAATTTTCTGAGATGTCCAATTCCTGCTGTGGGTAGGAATAGGAATCGCAGCAGCCCAATGTGTATGTGGTGGCCAAGCTCTCCATCCACAGCATCTATGCTTTCTGAGTGTAAGTAGTTTTTCCAAATCAAGTACGTGCAGTCCCTCTTTTAAAAAATAGAGGGCACAGCGATGAATGTCCCAGGAGGCAATAGTGTTCTGTGAGATCACCTAGCAGAGGGTCACTGGACACCATGGGGTACCATCTCCCTGGCTTGTCTTTCTATCCCTCTCCACTTACTTTTTTATTAGGTGGCTGCTGGTGTGAGGCTGGAGGACAGACAGAGAAGCACTGTCACCGAGTAAGGGACGTGTAGGCTCTGCTGAGGGTTAGGTTTGGGTGAGCTGCACTCTCAGGCATGTGGACAGCAGCTCCCTGGTACACGGTGTTGGCTGACCTCCCTTAACATCTGTGTGGTCAGAGTTAGATAGGATAAACACCGAGGGGAGCCTTGAAGGACGAGGTGGTAAGGAGCGGCAACAAGTTCATCTGTGGAAGTGGGAGCCCTTGGATCTTGTGGGGTACAAGAGGCAGCATGGCAGCATCTGGGCCAGGAGAGAGAAAAGGAGAGAGGGGAGAGAGAGAGGAGGTGAGGGTGTGAAGAGGGAGGGAGGGAGGGAAGTGGGGGGACCCTTTTAAGGGACACAGGCTTCCTGGAGCATCACACTTACAGTGTGTGGGCTATTTTGGCTTTTAATGCTAACATTTCACTATAATTGTTGACATTCCGTTGATCAGGCATGGAATTTGCAGTGAATCCCAAGTCATCTTTGGTTTTCTACTCTGCCTGGTACTGTCAGGGACAAATGCAGATAAGATCATCAGAGAACCTTTTTCTGTTTTTAAGAAAAGAGGTTTACAGAGTGGACCCCTCAGATATTAAGACACGAAGGTGGCATTTGTACCCAGTTGGAGGAGAAGTGTGACCTCTTGGTTTCCAGAAACGAGCCCACTTGTCACGTCAAGTAAGTCCTTGGTGGAGGTGTCCATTCAGCCCAGAACTGGGTCTGACCTGTTTTCTCTTTCCTTTCCATCATTTGAGTTTTAACTGAGAGATGCTTCCAGATGTCTCTGCATCAGAAATACAGGAGCTTGAGCAAAGTCTTCCTGTAGCCTTCCCCTCCACACCTGTCCTGCCCCTTTCCAGTCGTCATAGTGCCCATGAAGTCCCATATACGTTTATTGAGACTTAAATTTGTAAACCATGCATTGAGTCATCAGCTATAATAATCTGAAATTCGGTACAGATTCAAAGATGCCTTTGTGGCAGCCTTGCTGAGGACTGTTCTCATTTCACCCAGGAGAGAAGCGTTTGTCTCTCACAGACTCCATGGTCAGTGCATTCCCGTGCTGGCTTGCTGGTGGGCTTGTGTCCCCAGGGGCCGCCTCTTTGATTGCAAGCTGTTGTGGGTCATTCCATACTATCCTCCAGAGCAGCTGTTGACCAAGTGCTGTGAGTTCTTATGTTTATTTCCAAGTGTCCAGCTGCCCTGAGGGCGCCACAAATATCTCTGAAGTTCAATTACAGTCTCCAAGCTCCGGAGTGCTTTTTTCACCCAGCCACATTAGACAGGGCTGTCGAAGGCCATCAGCTACATGGAGGCCACCAGAAATTGCAGCCCAGAACTAAGATTTATTTGGGAGTAGGGAATCAACCATTTCACACTTGACCTGAAAAATGCCTCTTTCCTTGGGAGGCTGCAGCTGTTAGTGGCCATCCACTCTCTTAGATGCGGTCCTGGGGAAGATGTGTGTCTCCCTGTTCTAACTTGTTTACAAAGCACCATGGCACCTTGCATTTGTGAGATCTGCAAGTTCTGTTTTCTCCAGGGGAGTGAGGCAGTTTCAAGACTCGAGTCTAATTCAAGGCAGTAACAGGTTTTCCTTGGCTCACTGGGGATAATTTTTGGCTGTATTTTGTTGTACTTATTTTTGTTTGTTTTTGGGAATTAGGAAGTACAAGGATAGACAGAAAGCAGAAACAAATCAGACAGACAAAAGGCCATTTTTCCGCCCACTGAGATCTTTAATTGGCTTGGCATTTCTTCTAAGAGCAGTTTGGCCTGGGGAACAGGACACTGCACAGTGTGATGCATGCTGGACATACCTCTTCCTCTGCAGCATAGAGGCAAACACATTTTTTCACTTTCTAGTTACTTTGTGCACTGAAAATTCAGAATCTCCAGGCAGAGCCTCTTTAGGCCACGTCTCTATCCCACTGGGCTTCATTAGGTACCTTGTTTTAGGTTTCTGTGATTGGTAACTAAGACATTGTTAATAAATGAACTTGCTTTTTGATGACTTGTTATGATTGTCCTCAAAAGAGCTACAAGCATTGGTTACAGTTGGGATCCAGGAGTCCAGGCTTGTGAAGCAGGGCGGGGCATGTGTCATGGACCAGCTTACCTCACTGGTCAGCAGTGTTATGAGGTGTTTGTTTTGACAGACCCCTTTGGCTTGCAGTGATAGCTTGTTCCAAGAAAAATGAATCGTAATGACATTTCAGTTTCTCTTTTTGTCCTGGGGTAAAGTCACATAGACTCCCCTCTCTGACCCAGGTGTCCACTTTCTGTCCCTGTTTTTAATTTACCATTAGAGTGATCTTAAGCAGAATGTTGTATTGCTGGGTTTCAAGACCCCCAGCCCCTCATCTACCACAAAAGAATATTTCTGAGTCATTTCCTTTCCTATCAGGTAGCCAGAGGGTAAAACTTGCTGCTTTCAGGAGCTTCAATCAGGTATTTACATACGAGTGTGAAAATAAGCCCACATACCGACTTCCTCTGAAGCCTGTGGCTTTGCACCTGAGTTGCAGGTAGAGGTCATTTTTGAAGAGAAGCTGCCTGGGAAAGCAGCTGGATGTGGAGGCTGCAAGGCAAGTACCACCCAGGCACAGCACCAGTACCACCCAGGCACAGCACCAGTACCACCCAGGCACAGCACCAGTGCCACCCAGGCTAGTGAGACTATGCAGCACCAGTACCACCCAGGCTAGTGAGGCCATATTCAATGAAATGGTGCTAAACACACGGAAGGGATTGCATTGAAAACACACCCCAAAGTAGCCAAAGACACTAGAAATGGAAACAACCACTTGTCCCGTTTTCTGAGGACTTTGGCCCTGGCTGATGTGCCTAAATGTCCATCCGCATATATAAGTACATGGCCTCTTTAGTTTCACAGGTGTTTGATAGGCAGAAATTTATCCAGTTGGTCTTTATTGTGACCCTGTAAAATCTTAGCACTTTTAGTGGAGGGGTTCATGCTAATTACCATTAGATTTTAGCAAATCCCTTCAGTGATGTTCTGTGATCTTTTACTTAGGTATAAAACGATGATTAGGACCACATCATGGTGCAAAGGAGAGCAAGTCCTGAGTCTGCATCCCAAAGACCTGGTAGCAGCCCTGGACCTGTTGTCGAGGGTCTGTGCCAACACAGGCCAGGTGCAGGGGCCCCATGTCTTCATCGGTAAGATGAGGCCGAGGAACTAGATGGTCCCTATTGTTGAGATCTGCAAGCTCCTTTTCCCCCCAGGAGGATGAGGAAATTTCAAGTCCCAGAAGTCTAATTCAGGGCTGTAATAAGTCTCCTGTGTCTCCCTGGGAATAGTTTTTGGCTGCCTTATATTAGTGTTGGCAGAAATTGTTCTGTAAGGTTTGAGTTTAGGGGGGGCCCACAGAGGTGGATTTCTTTCTCAGAGCCACATGAACCAGAGGAATCTGTGAAACTCACGTGGTGTGGTCAGCAACTCCAGCTGCCTTCTCTGCTCAGCCTTGGCATTGCTGCTGAGGAGAGGATGGACTGCATGGAACCATGCTGGGGTCTCCAGGCATGGCCGAGGAGTCAGGATGTGTTCTGGACTGTGGTGTGGGGCTGACTTTGAACCAGTGAAGGTTTGAATTTGGGTCTAGAGACTGCCGATGGAAAGAACAAGGGAAAAGAGATTTTTGGGGAAAAGTGTTACTTTCACTTAGTTCCTTGTAGGTAATTTTTTCCCCCACTGATAAGGTTTCCTTTTTTGAGACTCCCGGCTCTCTTTTGGGTAGCAGACTAATTCTGTTCCTGTATGGCATTTGATGTTTAGGCAGCCCCGATTCAGTCTCTTGGAGTCATCTTGAATATATGTGTGTGTGTGTTGTAAATTGTTTCCCAGTGTGGCTAACGCAGGTGGGGTTTACTGCAATTTCTGCACTAGCCAAGGACAGTGGAGAGCAGGCCTCCTCTGATCTGTAGCTAGTTTCCTTCAGATGGACCCAGACGGGTTGTCCCTGAATATGCCAAAATGTCTAGGAGGAGGTTAACATGCAATTGCTTAACATTCTTAAAGTGCTTGGGAATTGGAGGCTGGAGAGTGATTGAGAGCGCTCGCTGTTCTTCCAGAGGATCAGGGTTCTAGTCCCAGCACTCATATGGTGGCTCACAACCACCTGTAACTCCCATTTCAGGGGGTTCAAAGCCTTCTTCCGGCCTTTGTGGGCTCCAGGCACACATGCGGTACACAGACATACATGCAGGCAAAAACACCTGTGTACATAAAAAAAAAATAAATTAAAAAATGCCTGGGAGTTGAAAGAGGAGAGTGGAGAGTTAATATAAGCACCCAGACCCCATATGTTCCTAGCTAGTTTAAACAAGCTGTATACAGTGGGGACCCCAGTGGACAGTTCTTTAGTGTACTGGCTTCCCTCCTTCAGCACCGTGTGCCAAAAACAAGTCTCTGGCACTTACCTAAAGACATGTGCAGCTGCGGCGTGTGTGTGTGTGTGTGTGTGTGTGTGTGTGTGTGTGTGTGTGTCCTCCATTCCTGTCTTTCTCCTTTTGGACTTTGTGCATCTGTTGGCTTGGGTGTGACCCCTTTTTACTGGGGTGACTTTATCCAGGTACAGCTGACTCCATACAATTGGACGTTTGATGGCTACCGCATGCCAACCAAACATTGAAGTCGAAACCCTGGCCGATGCTGAATGGTGCAAGAGTGCGTTCTTATCTCCCTGCTTGTGATCTTTGCTTGAATTCCCCTGCAGTAAATTTCACAAAAACAACACTTATGGCACAGTACATTGTCATTTATTTCAAATGCAGAGTCTGGCATGTTTGTTTGTTTTTTTTTTTTTTTATTTTTTTTTATCACTTGGAGGAAGGACCAGTGGCATTCAGTTTAGGAAGGAACATCAAGATCACAGAGTCAGGCTCTTCAACTCCCTTTACAGTTTCTCTCCTAATGAGAAGCACTTCCTTAGGCCGTCCTGAGACAGCCTCTCTGCTGGTAGAGAGCTTTGCAAGCTCTGAGGTTCTTATCAAACTAAAGCCCCTCCAGGCCACACACAGTGAGGGTGATCCCTGGTCTGAACTTCACATTTCAAACCCTTTATTTCCATTCAGCTCACACTTATCTTATGCCCTGGTTTTCAGTCACCGTCCTCACATTAGCTTGCGGCTTTGGCATCTACATTATCTGCATGCCGCTGGGTCCATGACCCTGCATCTGCATGCAGAGATCAGGATGGAGGCATCCAGGCTGTTCTCCCAGAGTCTCCCACAGTCAGTGGTGTGTGCACATCTGTATGCGGAGTTTCTTAGAGGAAGACTGAGATAGCTGGAGTGTTTGACTAGTTTATATGCCTTTTGTAACAAATGAGAACAAACTTAATAACCATCTTGTAGTTGTGCGGGTCAGGAGTTAGACATGGTTTCATGGGCTAACAGTCCCTGTCCTGGGGCTCCAGGGAAAATCTATTGTCATGCTTCTTCCAGCTCCCAGGGGTGCCCATGTTTTTTTTTTTTTTTTTTTTTTTTTTCCTTGTGGATCCTTCCTTCCTTTTCAAATTCAGCTGCCTTTCTCTAGTCCTTCCTCTCTGTTCACATGACCTCTGATTCTTTCCCTCTGCTGCCTTCTCTTCCAAGGGACTTTGTGATTGTGCTGAGCCCACCTGGATATTCTGGGGGAACATTCCCTGTCTGTCACTGCCTCAACCCCCTATGCAGCCCTAATGTGCCTTCATCCCATGAGCTAACACACCCATGGGTGCTGGGACTAGGGTGTGGATAGCTGTCAGGCACCATGAGTTTCAATACCATGTTCAACACGTCCTGTAGGTAGTAGGCAGGGTTCTCGTGAGTGTGCACATGTGCATATGTGCTCAAGTGTGTGGGGAGCACAGGTGTCAGGTGTCCTCACCAGTCATTCTCCATCTACTTATTTATATTTATTTATCAAGTGTGAGTGTGAATGTGTGCCACAGGATGTGTGTGGAGGTCAGAGGACAACTTGCGGGAGTCAGTTCTTTCCTTCCACAAGTAGGTCCTGGGATTGAACTCAGGTCCTCAGATTTGGTGGCCAGCCATTCTTCTGCCAGACTCCCCTTTAGTTTTTACAGTGGAGTCTCTTCCCTGAGTCTGGAGCTCATTGATTGAGCCTGACGGACTGGCCAGAGTCCAGGCATCTTCTGTCTCTGACCTCTCAGTGAAGGGTTAACAGATGTGTGCTGCTACCACTGGCTTATGATGGCGCTGAGGATTTGAACTCAGGTTCTTCTGCTTGTGGGACTGTAGCCTTTCTAGGCTGCCTGCTTCTTCTTGGAAAAATGTGTACAGAGGGCTTGTTACAGCCCTCTTTTACTGTGCCCAGCACTGATGTCTGCTGCTCAGGTGCTGTGGCTATAATGTGGAGAACAGCTGGAAAATCATTTGCTCAAACTTCTTGTACTAAGTATGGGAAACTAAGGTTGGCATAACTCTTAGCTCCTGTTTTTTTTTTTTTTTCTTCTGGTAAAATTGAGAGAAATTAATGCTAACCCTTTAAGGTTCCAGGCTTGGTTACATGTTGGTAGTCTATTATAAGAGTGAGTATTTGGCAGAGATAAAGGGTGGTGGGGACGCTGGAAGCAGTAAATAATGTGGGCAGAGTGGAAGGCCTTAACATGTACAACAGGACCCCATTGAGGAAGGGGCTGGGGGCAGGTGATGGAGGCTGTGTACATGGTGAGGGGTGGGGAAAGGGGCTGGGAGGGGGGGACTGGTTGCACATGGTGAGTGGTGCATTGTGTCAAGGGTTATAGTCACATTCTGAGGGCTACCGCCATCTTGGCAGTTATTGGTTAAGTCTGGTCCTGTATCAATGCAGAGAGGTGGGTGACTTTCCCAGAGCCACATGAACCAAGACATGCTTTCTTCCCATGAGTCCCAAGGCAGAGGAAGCACTTCTCTGTATGCTGTTAGTAAACTGTGGAGGCTAGCCACTCCAAGGGCATAACATCAAACGATTCATTGTTTGGGTGGACTCATTGTCCTGAGAAATGCAGAGACTTATTTTGCTTTCTCTGAGCAATTCCCAACAGTTCAACCAGACCCCGCATGGCTCTCTCTCTCTCTAATTATAAAGGCTGTTATCCTATTGCCCAAAGGATTTAAGGTAGCCGACAATAAAAAGAGAGAGAAAAGAAAACCGGAAACCTTTAAAGGAAGAATCAAAATAGAACACCAAGCTCCACATGAGAGTCAGAATGACTGTGGGCTGAGAGAACCGCTCTGCAGGCCCAGAGGACTTTGCCAAGGAGGTTGATGCTTTTGTGCTTTCTAGCCCCCGCCTTTCTCTGTTTCTTGCTTCTCTTTAAGTGTGATAGTTTCTGAACACAGCTCTAGTGACCTTATCCCAAATTCCCAAATCTAAAGTGCTTCAAAAATCTGAAAGTTTTGGGACTCCTACCTGAGGCCATATCTGATCTCCTATGGTGACAGTCAAGATTCAGGTGTAAAATGACCCTCAGTAAGTGGATTTTGTATCTAGATAATCTACGGTGGTTGCCAGAGGGCCTCAAGGGGACCTTGTCACCACAGAGCCACCGCTGATTGGGAATACTTTCTTGATGCTGGCAATAGATTTACTGAGTCCAAAGTACTTTCTGATTTAACTGTGGTTCCTGTAGGACTTGGGAAATGCCTTTGCTGAAATATTTGTCTTTCTAGTTACAGAGAATCATTTATCTAGGTAACAGCCCCGACAGTCAAAAGTTAAATGCTTTTCTAACTTTGGGCTTCTAGCTTTTTACACACTCGTCATGTCTTAAATAAGAGCGGATTTATTTTCACAAATCATAGGCTAACATCTTGAGTCACATAAGCTGCTGCAGCTTCGATGTCGCAAAACTAAATGCAGGCAGGAACAAAGTTTGTCGTTTTAGAAACCGGATCTCACATATCCCAGGCTGGCCTCAAACTTGTCACGCAACTGAGGATGGCTTTGAACTCTGATTCTCTAGCCCCCATCTCTCCTGTGCTGACATGTGACATCATGCCTAGTGTGTGTGAAGCTGGGGCTGGAACCCAGTCCTTGGTGCATGCTGAGCTAGCACTCTGCTGACTGAGCCACCCCTCAGCCCCAGCTTACAACTAGGAATGCAGCAGCTGGACTTCTCTGTGGCCTTTGAAACCTCAGAGCTGTTGTGGAAACCAGCCCTGTCTTCAGACTCCTCAGCTGCTGCTCCTGGCAGTGCAGTCTGTGCAGCCATTCCCTTCACCCCAGGTGCCAGATGTCAGGGGTCAGAACAGCACTGGTCTAATTCTATGGATCCTTGCTTCTGAGTTCAACAGAACCGAAGTTCTTATCAACAAAAATGTTTTCCTATTAGTTGTGCTGACACCAGTGTTGAGACATGGGGACATTTGTATACAGCAGGTATCTTCAGCTGGCAGGCGGGGGCAGAGCCTTTGGCAAACTTCATAACATACCCAACATCAAAGCAGGCTCGTTGGTTGGAATGCTTACCTGTGGCAGGTCTGCAGAGAAGTCGTATTGCATTTATGTCATACTCGTGTGCATGAGTGTGCTTCCCTAGTGTCAGTTACACGTGGTTCATTTTAGAGCAAATATTCTTTTATTGTTTTCTGTAATCTGGGGTTTCCAGAACAGCCCTGAGCAGGTTTACATGTTCTGGTTAGAGTCCTACTGGAGAGGTTCTGTTACCTGTGATGTAAAGTACAACACAGGAATTGCCACCACCAGCCATTGGGAGCCTGCTGTGAAGCTGGAGGAAGGAGCAAGGCCAATAAACTTAAGCAAAACATGCCTTTCTCTTTGGGAAAGCAAGTGGGCAGATCAACATCCAACCTGTTGCCCTGTAATCCCAAAGAATGATAATATCATCATTTATTTCTACATATAAAAGCATGGTTGTATTTTCAATAGGGTAATTTTTTTGGCCTGAAATTCTCTCCAAGCAATCCAGAAGGTTGCATTCCATTGGTTCTCTTAGCCGTGGGTGTCCCACTGAAGGCTTGCAGTGACTCCTCTGCTCAGTTCACTAACCTCTATGTTCCTTTTCATTTCAGCATCTCTCAAGAACCTCCGCAAGAATAAAGAGGTGGTTCCGACTTCTGGTAAGAGAGCGTACTGTGGGGGATCGGTCATTTGCTGGGCTCTTGCATATGACACAAGGTGTGGAGCGGGGAAACATTTGGGGTCACTCTGCCCGTCTGAGAGTCACCCCAGTGGGAATGACTATAGTCGCTTTCATTCCTTACAACATCTGGGTTTTCCTCAAGACTGCTTTCCAAGAGAGGAGTTTTTCTGCTTTGGATGCCCTGGGCTCCCCTTGCTGTGCATGAAGCTTGCCAAGCTGTCCTCTGAATGGTGGGTGATCGTTAGGTCATTTGAATACTTTGGCTTAGCATGTGGTAGTGCTGTCTGCCAGTCAGCTCAGTTTAGGTAGACATGTTACTGCTTTATGCATTTATTTTGAAATTTCACTGCATTTATAGTGACAATATTTTAAAGAAAGGATTAGAGAAAAAAATCTTCCTAGAGTGGTGATGAGCTTAGGATCCAGGCAGGAAACCTCAGATGAGTATGTGCCCCTGGTGCACTGCAGGTTATGGCCTTAGCCACAGTTAGAAGCTGATTAGAATGAGGGCCGAGTTATGAAAGGAAACGGTACAGAACACAACACATAGGCAGTGCCCGGGGCAGCTCACTGATGGTTGAGTTTGAAAGTCAAGGTGAGTGCCAGGGCTTTGAAAATGTGTTTCAATATATCTCCCCATAACATGGATATTATGGCAAACTAGTATTTTGTATCCTCATTTTGTTATGTTAATTACTTTATCCGTATAAATACATTTTAATGTCCTCATTGTATTTTGTATTTTGCTCATTCTAATGTCTTTGTGTCTTCAGGAAGGGTCTATGTGAATGGGACAAGGGGACTTCTGATTCAGTCATGAGTTATTCCTTTATTTTTTTTTCATTTATCAAACAGTCTGAGTTTCTTTCATATGCCACTTGGGTGCTTGAAGAAAGGATGAGTAAGATATAACTCCTGCCTACTGCCTGGGGTTCACCACAACCTTTATGTGGGGTCCCAACTACATTCACTAGGGGTCAGTGAAGAGCCAGGGGCCAGGCACAACTTCTACCTTAGGTCTCTGGCTTCCACCTGGCATATGACAGTCTTTATGCTTTCTTCCAAACTTCTGGTTCATGCATTTATTTTCACTATTTAATCTTTTTTAAAATGTGTACTATAGCATGTATGTATGTATGTATGTATGTATGTAGGTAGGTAGGTAGGTATTTTCACTAAGCTTTTATAACAATGAGCACTGTATCATGTAAGGATTTATTTTCATGATTAAACTTTTATAATAATGGGTATTTGCATGATCTGAATATTGATTTTTTTCTACTCAGCAAGCTTCAGCCGTTTGTCACCATATTTCTACAGTTCCTATAGATATGTCTTTTTATCTCTGTTTTCCAAGAGAGAATTCATTGAAACCAAGAAAAGGAAGTGGGACTTGTCTAAGGCTATTTTTAATGCAGAACTCCCATGTCGTCATTGCCCAGTATAAGTTGCATTGTTGTGACTGAGGTGTGTGTGCTGACTGTCATATGTGAATCTGATACAGTCCCACTGTTCTGAGCAAGCTCATGTGTGTCAGAGTGGAACTCCGGTGTAGAAGGGAAGGTAGAAAAATTCAGTGGATACCTGGAAACAGACCACAATCAGAATGCTGGACTTCCAGGGCCTGGGAAGGAGGCTACCAGGATGCAAGACTAGTATAAAGGAAAACTGTGAATAGTCAGCAGGAATTTGCCAGGCAGACACTGTAGAGAAGGGGCTGTGGGCAGAGGAATCAGAGTATTAAGGTTCATCGTAAAACTACAGCAGGTTTTGAGAGGTGAGACTCATCAGGTGTGGATGGAGTCAAAGGCTAATGTGTGAGGAAGGAAAGGAACATAAAGGTGGTATAGCAGGGCTCGGCTCTTTGGTCATTTGTGGCAGTGAAGGAGGAAGGCTGAATTGCAGCAAGGAATATCAACCCCCAATTCCAATGGCTCTGCATGACAGAGCTTTCTTTAATGACCACAGAAAGCCCACTGTGGGTGGTAACTCTACTGAGCTTTTCTCCTTCCCTGCATGACCCAGGTACCCTTGGTGTTATGATGTCAGCTACCTGGCCTCTGAATCTGATGCCAAGGAGAGACAGGAGGAAGTTGTATCAAGCACTAACCCTCTCAGTCCAGAAGGGACGAGTTGTGGCTTGCATTCCCTTAGTTGAAACTACTCATCTGGCCCACTAAGATGCAGGTGGCTGGGAATGCAGATCTGGTGGCTATCTGATCATGGCTGCCAGGGTCTCATTTGCTGTAAAGTCTTTTTTCTTCTAGGTCATGCTAAACCAGGGAGATAGTTGACCAAATTTATGTGTTACTCAATAGCGAAGGGGATACAGGAAGGCAAGAGAATATTAGGGTGTAATTCTAGTATTCTGTTAGATGGGGACAGCTGGGCCAAGGCAGTGGGACCACACAGGGGATTACAGGTTTGTGGGATGAGACCAAATGGTTCAGACTTGGCATAATGGAAATGGGAGGTCAGGATGAAACTGGAGATGAAGTCTGTGACTTGGGATTTGTAAGTTGCTTCTGAAGGTGAGAGGGAGAATACATATTGATGGGAAGGTGGTTCGTGAACATGGGGTGAATCTTATGCATGCCAGTTGGGCTACCCAGTATCCCCCACTTTCTGTGAGGCTCCTCTTAGTCTTGATTTCCTCAGCTCAATTGTTGTGTAGTTTGTCAGGAAGAGCTGGTGTGCTTAGACTCCTTCCCTGTGCTTTACAGGCTATCTCATTTGTGCTGAACACAGGGCCTGGATTCTCCTATGTGCTCATTCCTTTCCTTTTCATTTAATAAAAGTGCCTTCCCTGTCTCAGTGACTCATAGAAAGAGCAAGTCTTTCCATAGCTGTTCATTTTTAATGATCAACAGATTATATCTGTGTAGTTAATGTCTGGTGACATGTCCTTCATTCCTTCTTCTCAGGTATCTCTTCTATTCTTTTATACTTGCTTGAGATTGTGTTTTCACATGAGGGCAAATGTGATGATACAGTCAAAAGAGCATTTCAGGTTTAATACCCCGTGTGAAAATTATTTTCACTGTCATTACTAAATCCTTGATACTATGATAGCAACATTTGTCTGTGATTTATTTCAATTGGTTTAAATGGCTACTGTGTTTATTGGTGATTTTGTCTTATTTTGTTTACTGAAAAAAAAGAAAAAGAACAACATGACATTATAGAAGAAAAAAACATACCTACACTGCCAGAAACCCATGTAGAAGCAGAAGTTCAAAGAGAGCCATCAATGGAACAAGAATTACAAGAGTCATCATCAACACAAGACCAAAGACCTAAGCAACAGGAATCTCCTGGACAGTCATCCTTGAGACCATCATCACCAGAGCAACAATGTGAAGGACAAGAGGTATCTACACAGTCATCATTGGGACCATCATCCCCAAAGCAACAACATGAACAACAAGAGATATCTGGACAGTCAACCTTGAGACCACCATCCCCAAAGCAACAACATGAACAACGAGAGGTATCTAGACAGTCAACCTTGGGACCACCATCCCCAGAGCAACAACATGAACAACAAGAGGTATCTGGACAGTCAACCTTGAGACCACCATCCCCAGAGCAACAACATGAACAACAAGAGGTATCTAGACAGTCAACCTTGGGACCACCATCCACAGAGCAACAGCATGAACAAGAGGTATCTAGACAGTCATCCTTGGGACCACCATCCACAGAGCAACATCATGAACAACAAGAGGTATCTGGACAGTCAACTGTGGGACCACCATCCCCAGAGCAACAACATGGGCAACAAGAGGTATCTGAACAGTCACCCTTGAGACCACCATCCCCAGAGCAACAACTTGAACAACAAGAGATATCTGGGCAGTCATCCTTGAGACCATCATTCCCAGAGCAACAACATGAACAAGAGGTATCTAGACAGTCATCCTTGAGACTATCATCCCCAGAGCAACAACTAGAACAAGAGATATCTGGGCAGTCAACCTTGAGACCACCATCCCCAGAGCAACAACTTGGACAACAAGAGGTATCTGGACAGTCATCCTTGGGACCACCATCCCCAGAGCAACAGCATGAACAAGAGTCCTCTAAAGAGTCATCCTTGGGACCATTTTTAGAGCAACAACCTGCACAGTGAGAATCTTCTAAACAGACATCTTTTGGACTACCATTCCAAGAATATCCACCCAAGCAATGGGAACCCCAATTGACAGTCATCCTTGAGATAGCAATCTCAGAAAGAGGTGACTCTGGGACAACGCAGGAGACAAATGCCATGATAAGAAAATGTCAGCCATGTTGTGAAGAGCAACAGTCAGGAACTGGACAGGACCACAGGCAAATGAAAATAAAATGACACAGTTTATTTTCATATTATGCTGAGGTATGCCAGGACGGTATTACAGTTGTGAACCTCATATTTTGAAGGATAGACTTAAAGCTTAAAAGATGAGTAAAGATTAAATTCATCTGGAATCTCTTTCTCTGTTTCCTGATTAGAAGGGCGGAAGAGGGAGGGTATGGGTCTAGACTTAGAGTATCTGTCTGCCTGGAGTAGACCGTTCCCTTTTAGTAATATCAGCCTACACCTCATATCTCAGAAGTACTCGCCAGCTTGAGACTAGACCACATAATACACAGCTACCCAGAGTTAATTCTTCCTACCTAAAGCATCTTCAAATACTTACACATATGGATTTACACATACATACATGTCCTGTGTGTGTCAGGAGTAGAAGGTTTGAACTAGATTGTGCCTCATTTCATCCAAAACTGGGGCTAATGATATGCCTGACCTGTAGGCTGTTGGGATAGTGATTTATCAGAAAGTACTTAGTTCCAGACACGAGGAAGTCACAAAACATGTGAGCTGTTGCCGTTATTTCACTCTGTCGTCTTGTTTCGTTCGTTCACCAGAGAAAACTGAAGACTTTGTCTAGACGCTGAGGTAGTTACTGCATTTGGCTCCTGTGAACTGAGGTTTTTTTTTTTTTTTTCTGTAAAATGAATATGGAAACACAGCTTTTCGATGAGATCTTTAAAAAAATGAACTTCTTTATGTGCACGTGGAGGTGAGAAGACAACTGGCAGGAGTCACTTTTCTCCTTCACTGTGTGGTCCCTGGCATTGAGCTCAGGTCAGCCATCTCAGTGGCAAGACGTTTTATTCACTGCGCCATCCTGCTGGCCCTGAAACCCAGCTGTTAGGACCGAAAGCTTGCTTAAGAACAGTCAGTTCTTCATTATGTTAGTTATACTGTGAACTATTGCCTCACTGTGTTTAGTTCCCTGGTGTTCGGCTCCAAGGAAACATGTGATACATTTCAAGGGGATGTTAGTAACTACGTGGAAACCACCTCCATCCTATGGCTGACTGGTTTTAAAAGGTTAACCAGCTAAGTTTCTAGTAGAAAGTTGTTTTCTCTGAGCTATCTCTGTTTCAGGATGGCTCTTGACAGTGACCATTCTCCAGTTGTCCTGTGATGGAGACTACCTTGAAGAAAGTACATCAGAGCAACAACTGGGTATGAGCATGCCCTCCCCCACACCCCAGTCGACCACATGGACCAGAGTCTTTCCCTTCCCTTTGCTGGGGTTGGAAACAAACTCAAGACCCTTTACAGTTTACAGCTGTCATTGTGCCTTAGGGTCATAAGTGGGGGACAGGGGCTTGTGTGAAGTCCCATGGGTCACGGAATTGGACATTTTGCTTTTCTTCAAGTTTTTAATCACAGGTTTGTAATAATGGTGAGCCTTTTGGATAAGTCTAAAGAAATGAAGCGTGGGGTGAGGTGAAATAGAGTAGTGTAAATTTAAGGGGTATTTAATTAAAAAAAATTAACACCTATTGTGTCCAGCTGGGGCTTAGTTCTGAGTAGTTCTTAGTTCTGGGGAGAGGTCTGAGTATGGAGGAAAGGACCAGAGGGGAAGCTCTAGAGGGTTACTCAGTATTGTAAATGAACAGAAAGCACAGCCTGGAAGAGGCCACAGTGTCTTCGTATATTTAAAGCTGAGAGCCGGGGTCAGGTGGGGAGGAAAAGACTGAGGAAGGGGCCAGGACAGGGACGGAGTTTTGGAGCAGCTAGAGTGGTGTTCAGATCACTACACAAAAGCTAGTTTCAGATTCTCAGGGTGGATTTCTGCACAGATTATGCTCCTGTCTGCTCATCTGTCACTATCACCAGAGGCTGCAGGTCCTTGGCCCTGCCTTGCTTTCTAACCAGAATCCAGACTGTACCAGAAGCTCCAGCCACTAGGAGAACTGGTGTTAAAGTGGCAGAGTCACAGCTGGATGACTCTGTTCTACTTCCCTTACTTGGTGATTTCATTCTTTTTTAGTGAATATTTAAAAACAAAATGTGGTTCTTTAGGCCTCACACTGATTGTTTAGAAAAGCAGAGGGACCTGGAGTCAGGGCATACACTGCCCGTTCATTGTTTCTTTTCCTGGATTATATGTGAGAAGTGTTATCATGCCACTTGAAGTTTCCACGCAGAGGTGCTAGCACCTCTGTTATGTTCAAAGTATGAAAACTTTCTACCTCCTCTGCCATTGTTAGAATGAAGGGGAAACATCTAGGGTTAGTTATGGAAAGAATTTTTATTTTTTATTTACTTATTCTTACAGAGGCCAAAATAATATGTTGTGGAATGTTATCTTAAGATTTATGTTACATCTGTTTATGCTGTGGGACATTTGTTTTAATGATGCAAAGATGTGTTGCATTCTTTTATGTTGCATTTATTTAACTCAGTGAAACTGTGTTATTGTGCCTGTCTAAAATACCTGATTGGTCTAATTAAGAGCTATATGGCCAATAGCAAGGTAGGAGAAAGGATAGGTGGGGCTGGCAGAGAGAATAAGTAGGAGGAGAAATCTAGGAAAAAGAAAAAGCAAGAAAACAAGGAGAGAAGGATGCTTGGGGCCAGCCACCCAGCCACCCAGCCACCCAGTCAGTCATGGAGTAAGCGTGAAAGAAAGATATATAGAAGTAAGAAAAGGAAAAAGCCCAGAGGTAAAAGGTAGATGGGCTAATATGGTTAAGAAAAGCTGTCAAGAAACAAGCCAAGCTAAGGTCAGGCATTTATAATTTAGAACAACACTCTGTGTGATTTGCTTGGGAGCTGGGTGGTGGGCCCCTAAAGAGTAAAAGAAAATAACCAATAACATTTTGGCTTACCAGCATGGGCTGAATTTCCATGTAGGTCCTGAGAAAACTGAGGAAAAAAAAAAAGAAAAAGAAGAAAAGAAAGAAAACACAGGCACCTTTAAGAGGTGCTACTGTTTAGTGGCACCATTAAATAAAAACAGAAAGCTAAGTAAAAACCACTTGTGACAACACAGGTACCAGCTTCCATAGCTAGGAAGAGTTAATGCAGTTCCTGGTCAAACAAACCTCCAACCAGGCTGCAAGCTTTAGGCTTGGCTCTCTCAAATCTAGAAGAGGGCATGGCCAGCCACCAAAGCCACAGGTGGAGATCCAAAGCTACTCTGCTTAGCGTTTTTTTTTTTTTTTTGCTCAGGCAAATGAAAAAAGGCTAAAAGATACACAGTAAAAAAGGTGCAGATGGGGAAAAAACCCTCTAAACAGGTTAGTGTGTTTTACAATGTGCACAGGCTTAGGAAAGAAAGAAAAAGGGTATGAACAGTCATAGAAAGAAACAAATAGTTTAAAAATAATAAAGTTTATAAATAGAGAGTAAAAGTAATATAAAAGAAAAAGCTATGTAACAATGGGAAATACATGAGGAGTCTGGATCCTGTATGTTATTGTGTTTATTTTGAATTTTTTTTTGATGGCTGATGGGCAAGAGACAGCTGCTGACAGACATGGGCTTGGGAGCAGGACTGCAAAATTGAACCAACCTAGACACTTTAGGGCTATCTTAACTTTAAAAAAGAATTAAAAAAATATATTTGTCAAATGGAAATAAAAAATGCTTTGGAGTTTTGTTCCCATAGGAGATGAGAGGCTGTGGGTTAGTTCCAGGTTAATATGGATCAGGTTTGATCAAGGGAGACCTCCTGAACCTTGTCAGGTGATATATATCAACAAAGGTTACTGCTGGTCTTCCCAGGACTTGGTCATTATCTCAAAATTTTCTCGGGGAACCTAAAGATACTTCATTGACAGACAGAAGGAAACAGTTTGGAGAACACAATGCCCACATTCCCAAGAGGGCTATGGGAGGCTTTTGGTTATTTGGCGGGTTACAGATGTTTGTTATAATTTAGGGGAATATAAAAATATAGGACCAAAAGACAACTATTAACTTCAGATATTTTGCATTGGCATGGATTTTGGTATATTGATACAACTTTAATTTTGTTACACTGTATATATATTTCTACTCTTGCTTGGGGTATTGTGATTATGCAGTTCATTTAAAATATATTGTATAAATAAGAAATGAGGTTAGTAGTTAATATATAATAATTAAACTTGTAGTCATATTAGGTATGTTTTTAAGATTAAATAGGTCTATTTTAGATTAAATGGTCTTCAAACACTTCAAAGACCTATAGAATATGACATTTAAAATGTTTTGTTAACTTAAGGTTCTTCATGACAATGAGATATGTCTGCTTCTGGCAGCACCAATTTACTTCAGAGATGATGGGCATTGAATAAACTCCTTATGGAGTTTGCTTTCATTGTGGCAATGGTAGCCATTGGGCAAAGAAACTGCTCTTGCCTTTGACTGCTGACAATATGCTGTGTGGACTGGACATGCAGGACACACAGGAAAAAGACTGTTGAACTTTGCCAAAACAAGGCAGGACAGCCTTTCAAAATTCCTGCTTCACTGAAAACTTTGACAGATACTCTGGGCCTGTAGGCTGAAGATGGATGCTCCAACATTGCAGAGGAACTTTGGGTGACTGTCCAGGCAGCCAAATGTCTCTGTTGTTAGATAATATTACATCCTTGTGGGTCTTTGATGGAGTTGAAGACTAGATAGTTATAGTTGCAATTTTCCTTAGTTATGATAGAAAGTAAATCAACTGATACTTGTACTTGCATTCAAAATAGTTTTAGAAGTTGATATGAACTAAAATTATTTTTTTAATTTAACTCCCAATGATGTCTAGGTTATTCTGGAACTCTCACTGCCTTTTAAAAATGACAGGTCAGATTTTTATGTTACAAGATCTCACTTGTTTTGCAGGATTAAGACTTGCCTAGGGCTCCGAGAATCCTAGGTAAGTTCTCTGCCACTGACCTATATTCACAGCTACCTTTAAAGCTTGAGATAGTCTCACTAAGTTTCCCAGGCTGTTCTTAAACTTGCAAGCCTCCCAGCACACCTGACAAGATCCAAGATCTTTAAAGAAACGGACATTTTATGACCCCCCTACTTGTGCATTCTAAATTAATTTCTTATGAAATATGAATTTTTCCCCCTGAAAAGTAATTTTCTTCGTTGGAAGTGGACAAGATTGTCATGCCAATTTGAGGTAGGATAGAAAGATAGGGAATGCCATGTGTATGTGAGGAGGAAAAAGCTCCCCAACCTCAGAGTTTGGTTGACGCCTCTCCTCCTCAGTACTGTTTACATGGTGCTGGAGAGACAGCAACAATGTCAGGAAAACTTCTCAGGAGAATAACTTCTAGTGAGTTCCTGGGTGGGGTTTGGGATTAGGACTGCCCTTGGATGATTAAAACATTGATAATGCTGATGCTGAATTGCTCAAGAGTGTGCCACTTAAATTTCCATGAATGCAGCTTGGAGGTGGTGGCATTGCCTTTAATCCCAGCACTTGGGAGGCAGAGGCAGGCAGATCTTTGAGTTCAAGGCCAGGTGGTCTACAGAGTGAGTTCCAGGACAGCCAGGGCTACACTGAGAAACCCTGTCTTGAAAAACTAAACCAGAAAAAAAATTTCCACGAATGTTGTAACACATGGCTGTAGGCAAAAACTAAAGCATTGTCTACCCAGTCATTCATGAGACTTTAAGTTGTTGTTGCTCATATTCTAAAACATCATACACACACACACACACACACACACACACACACCACACATAGACCACACTTCCCATACATATACACACATACAGACCATACCATACACACACCACATGCACACATACACAGATCACACTCCACACACCACACACACCCACACCCACACACATCACACATACACGACACATACCACACTGTACAAACTGCATGACACATTCCACACACACCACACACACCCCACACAGACCACATGCACACATACATAGACGATAACACACACACCACACCATACAGACTACATGCTCACACACCACACATACCCAGACACCACATGTACCACACATACCACACACACACACACACACACACACACACACACACACACACCCCACATACTACACATACACCACACACACACTTCCCCCCACTATTCTGATGTTTAAAACTATCACACGAGAAAGGCAAAGAACAAACCAAGTGTGAGCAGCTCTGCATTCACCATGGCATTCTCACAGAGGAAGGTTTTAGGCAGTTCACACTCTGTGACAAACTGACAGTCAGGTAAATATGCCTGTTAGGTCTGCTCGCCATTTTCCCTCTCCCCTCCTCTCCTTCCCTATCACCCTTGCTTCCTAAGATTCAGCGAGGGTCTTATGTAACGGAGAGATCTCACCACTGGGTAAGGCTCCACCCACAATGCACCTGGTGCAGTTTGGACTGTGGACAGTCATGCACTCTTCCTGCACAGCTGTCCTGCTGTGGCACTATGAAAGGAGTCGATGGAGCGGAGCTGAGAGGTGGGGTATCCATGCCAGTCACTTCCTGCTGCTACCACCAGACACCTGAGCTGGTCCACTGGAAGGAGGGAAGGTCTCAGAGGATCCAGTCTGTGGTTTTACCCTGAGGCTTTGGTCCTGCAGCATCATGGTACACCACAGGGACAATGCATGGGACAGTGGGTGTTCACCTCATAAAACAGAGGAAGGAAGGAAAGGGCTGGGTTACAGTACCCATTCAAGGGCACACTACAGTGTCCACAGTTTTCCCCATTACATCATAGTCCCTTAAAATTCAACTACCTCCCAATAGTACCATAAGATGGGGACCAAGGCTTTAATGTGGGGGGAAGTGTCCAAAAGGACATGAGGTGGGTGACAGGTGCATTCACATACCTAAAGATCATGTTAAAAGACAAGCAGAATGAAACAGGTAAATTAGTTTTAAAAATATATATTATTTTTCTTTATCCATTTTTCAGTTGAGGGGCATCTAGTTTGTTTCCAGGTTCTGGATATAATGAATAAAGCTGCTATGAACATAGTTGGGCAAGTGTCCTTGTGATATGATTGAGAATTCCTTGGGTGTATGCCCAAGACTGATATCATTGGGTTTTGAGGTAGATTGATTCCCAATTTTCTGAGAAACCACCATACTGATTTCCACAGAAGTTGTACAAGTTTGCACTCCCACCAACAGTGGAGGAGCGTTCCCCTTGCTCTGCATCCTCTCCAACATAAGCTATCAGCAGTATTTTTGATCTTAGCCATTCTGACAGGTGTAAGATGGAATCTCAGAGTTGTTTTGATTTGCATTTTTTCTGATGACTAAGAATGTTGAACAATTCCTTAAATGTCTGTGGCATTTAATAATAATATTTTTATTAAGAAAATTTTTATTCATTTTACATACCAACCACAGATCCCACTCTCATCCCTCCTCTTGCTCCCCTCCCAGTCTCCCCCTCCCAACCCACCCCCATCACTTCTTCCAAAAAGGTAAGGGCTTCCATGGGGAGTAAGAAAGCCTGGTATATTCAGTTGAGGCAGTTTCAAGTCCCTCCTCCCTGCATCAAGGCTGGGCAATGTTTCCCACCATAAGTAATGGGATCCAAAAAGCCAGTTCATGCACCAGGGATAGATCCTGATCCCACTTCCAGGGCCCTTTAAACAAACCAAGCTACACAACTGTCTCAATTATCCAGAGGGTCTAGTCCAGTCCCATGGAGGCTCTACAGCTGTTGGTCTAAAGTTCATGAGTTCCCACTAGCTTGGTTTGGTTGTATCTGTAAGTTTCCCCATCATGATCTTGACACCCCTTGCTCATAGAATCCCTCTTCCCTCTCCTCAACTGGACTTCTGAAGCTTGGCCTGGTGCTTGGCTGGATCTCTGCGTCTGTTTCCATCAGTTACTGGATGGAGGCTCTATGATGACAGTTAGGGTATTCACCAATCTGATTACTGGGGTAGGCCAGTTCAGGCACCCTCTCCACTATTGCTAGTAGTCTAATTTGGAGTCATCCTTGTGGATTCCTGGGAATTCCCCTAGCACCAGGTTTCTCCCTCACCCCACAATGTCTTCCTCTATCAAGATATTTCTTTCATTGCTATCCCACTCTGTCCCTGTTCCAGCTCAAACCTCCCGTTCCCTTATGTTCTCATCCCCCATCCCCTACCCTCTATTGCCCCCTCACCCCCAGTTTGCTCAGGAGATCTCATCTATTTCCCCTTCCCAAGGTGATCCATGCATCCCTTTTAGGGTCCTCCTTGTTACATAGCTTCTCTAGAGCTGTGGGTTGTAGTCTGGTTATCCTTTGCTTTACATCTAGTATCCACTTATGAATGAGTACATACCATGATTGTCTGTCTTTCTGAGTCTGGATTACCTTACTCAGGATGATACTTTCCAGTTCCATCCATTTGCCTACAAATTCCATGATGTCATTCTTTTTTTTTCTTTTTTTTACTGATGAGTAGTACTCCATTGAGACCCTAGGAGCTGCTCAGTCCATGTAGTTGGATGTCTCAGAGGTTACAATTTGGAGTTGAAGGCTTGGAGAGATCCTGGAGAGCTGTAGGTGTCCAGACCATGGTGGAAAACTGAGGCAGGTGGGTTCTGATGTCAGCAAATAATAGATGGCATTGACATCATGATCAGCATGAGCAACAGAGTAGATTCACTTCCAAACAGGGAGCAAAGGCTGGTATGCAGAAGCAACATTTCTGTCCCTCAGATTTTTGTCTCTGGGCTACAGCTGGGAGGTGCCACCTATTCTAGTGGAACATCTTTCCCCTCCAGCTAATTCTTCCAAGAAATATGCCCACAGATCTGCATGGGGGCGTGTCCTCAGTTGGTCCCAGAGTCAGTCAAGCTGACAACCAGATTAATCATGGAAGGCATAGTTTGTAATGGTGATGATGAGGAGTGGGTGAGGGTGGGGACAGACGTTTTTCAAATGAGGAAACCCATCAGAAGCATGTGGGTTACTTCCCTGATGCCGTGCACTGAGGAGGTGGTGGGGCCGGGGCAGAGGTTCATGGCCCCCACCTCCACTGCCTTCTTGCCATCTGGAACGTGAGGGGTAGAACCCGATGACCTCCAGGGCCCTTGCCTGCTTTGACACTGACATGAGTGTTTATACCGCTTCTGGCTCCACGGTGCACATGATATGTTAGATCTGGCAGGAAGCCTTCCATGCTCACAGCTGCCGTGAGCTTGGGCTCTGCCTCCCCATAGCTTTGGTGTTTGGCTTCAGGAGTGACTCATGATTAAAAGCACAGAACAAGTGGCCTGCCATCCAGATACCTCCGCCAAGTCTCTCATGGCTAAGTCCCAGCAGTTATAAATAATAAAATAATGACATCACTCTCCTCTGCTATCCAATATGGTGCGATAGGAAAATAAACTGCTCCTCTCCCCAAAGTCCCAGCTATGTTTGATGTTGTTTTCTTTCTCTTCGATGTGTTTTTCTCAGTTGCTTCAACACGATGAGCTGCGTTCTTGTCAGCTTTACCCCAGCATTCAGCAGAGAAAACATTATTTAGTTCACTGATGGGTATCTTTCATTGGCTTTTCTGATTGTGCGGAAGCTCAAACACAGTTGAAATTTAGTTGCCCTGACCCCCAAACTCTACACTTGCATGAGTGTGGATGCCTTTGAATGCTTTCGGGTTGGGCCCCTGAGCCCTTAAAATATCAGTCTTGGAAAGTGGGTGTGAGATGGCACTCCAGCAGGGATATGCATCCTGATGAAACAGCTCCCACTCCTGAATTTGATTTAAACGATTTAATGCATGGTTTGCTTATTTAAAAAAGACACTGGCTTCTCATCCATACAAAGCATGCATTTCTTCATGTGGGTCATTTGTACTGTTGCCGTCATTACATGCTTGCTAGGAGGCTGCATTTGGGTTGGAACTGGTGAGTCAGAACTCCTGGTTTCTGCAGAAGGCTTATTTGTAGGATGAATGACATTCAAGAGCAGACATGTTTTGGGACCAGGAGCCTTAAGAGTAAAAAGAACAAGTTCCTGTGGCCATGCTATGCCGCAAACATAGACAAACGCATAAGTGTCCTTCCGCAGTGCCAGAATTTATTGAATAAAAAGTTCTCAAATTTCAATCCTTTCAGTGGCTACAATTTACCAGATAAATTCTCCTACCTTTGTAATCTGGCCGAGGCAAATGGGGGCCCTTTCATTTCAATCTTGTTTGTTTTTAAAGACAGGATCTCACTATGTAGCTTTGTGTCACCTAGAACTCACTATCTAGACAAGGCTGGCCTCAAACTTGCAGATATCTGCTTGGCCATGCTTCACAAGTGCTTGGACTAAAGGCATGAGCCACCGCTTCTGGCTTTTTATTCAAATTCAATTACTAATATTAACTCTAATATATCACACACATACAGAGTAAATGTACCTATAGATCTGCATATGTGTGGTTTACGTGAATACAAGTTAAATAGATCTGCCCTGGAGTTCATAAGGTTTCAGAAATGGGCTGGTAGAGATGTTAACAATATGTATTGATAAGGTAAGTCTCATTTTATGAAGAAAGATGGAGGCAGCTGCAGGGATAAATGAATTGAACATAGTGTAGAGCAGGACATATTAGGTCCAGGTCCAAATGGGCAAGCAGATGGACATGTAGAAGTAGGCTGTGTCAACCACCAGGGACCAAGCCATGCTGAAGCCTCAGGGATAGGAGTCTTCTGTCAGCTCTTGGTCCATCACCAAGTATCAGATGATAGGTTGATGTGGGGCCATAGCCACACACACGTTCTATGGGGTCTAGACAAAGAATGACACCTCTTCCAAAGTCTGGTACATTGGATAAGTTATTGGGCCTGGTTTCCTTGATGCGATTTAATAGCCCATGTGCTCCTACCGTCTCAAGTCTCCAGATCCATTTATAGGGCAGCACCCTTTCTGCTCCCAGGAATGAGCCATCATTCTGATCCATGTGGGTTGTGCTGAGCATGAGGTGGTGGTATCTGTGGCCCTGCTTGGGCTATAGTCATCTCCCTCCCTCAAAATGAAGAAAAAGCTGTTTGTAAAGTCTCTCAGAGTAAAACACAGCTTGAAAAGCCATTGTTTTCCACATCATGGAGGAACTCAGATTAGGGCAGAGCCTGTTCTTGACAGATAACATGGCTTGCCTAGCTCCATAGCATTTGAGAGTCATTGTACCCTGGCTTTCCAGGGAGGGTGAACGCTCAGTCACAGGCAGGCTCAGTTCCTGACAGCTGAGAGGTCTTAGCTGTGAGGTGCTGTTTGCTTATATCATTCAGCTCCCTCCTTCTCCTGGCACAGTCTCTGTCTGAGTCTGGACAGGGTAAGCCAGGTCCACACTACTCCTCTTCCCTCCTGCCCCCCTCTTCTCCCTTACCCCTCCCCCTCCTCTTTTCTCAGTTTAGCTATTGAGAAAAGATGGAGACACTAAGGTTTACTAGCCACCTGTGGCCAGAGGTTGCCATATGGGAGAGAGCAGAGCAACCCGGCCTTCTCAGAAGTTGGAGCCAATTCTCATCTCTCTCATTTTCGGCGCAGGAGCAACCCATGGCTCTGCCTCTTACTCTATGAATGGAGTGAAACTTTGTTCTGTATCCATGGAAACCCTACCAAAAAGTCTTTGTACTTAGGATTTGTCGAAGGTCAGTCAAGTATAAAAGATTTTGAAGACCTTAGCAAACCACAGAGCTGAGTTAGTGAGCCCAAAGAAGGAAAGGAACGTGACAAAGGGGATATTCTTTTCAAATAATGGACTCTTCTTTTTCTCTGAAATTAAAACATTTTTAAAATGGCACGCTCATTGTGTAAATGCTTTGTAAAAGTTAACATTTAAAACATAATCCCTCTGGCCTTGTCAGCCAAGGATGATAGGCACGTTGGTTTTGATATAATCCATTCAGGGAGAAGACTCTTGGATATGGTTGCAGCTCCAGTTTGTAAAGATAATCTAAAGAGAAAAACTTGCTGAAGCTTAGTCTGTCCAGCAGTTGGATGTTCCTTGGAGATACTGGGTGTAGGAGTATTTCAGGTCTATGCTGCATAGTTTTATGCCAACTTGACACAAGTTAAAGTCATTTGAGAGGAAGAAACCTCAATTAAGAAAATGCTTCCAGGATGGAAAGATAGCTCAGAGGTTAAGAGCACTGGCTGTTCTTCCAGAGGTCCTGAGTTCAATTTCCAGCAACCACATGATGGTTTATAACCATCTGTAATGAAATCTGGTGCCCTCTTCTGGCCTGCAGGGATGCAGGCAGAACACTGTATACATAATAAATAAATAAATAAATAAATAAATAAATAAATAAATAAATAAATAAATATTTTAAAAAATGTTTCCATAAGATCCAGCTGTAGAGCATTTTCTTAGTGATTGATGAAGGAGAGTTCCACCCCTGGGTTAGTGGTCCTGGGTTTTTTAAGAAAGTAGGTTGAGCAGGCCATGGGGAGCAAACCACCGAGCAGCACCCTTCCGTGGCTTGTGCACGAGCTCCTGCCTCCAGGTTCCTGTCCTGTTTGAGTTTCTGTCCTGACTTCCTTAGATGATGGACTACAATGTGGAAGTGTAAGCTGAGTAAACTCTTTCCTCCTCAATTTGCTTTTTGGTCACAGTGTTTCATTGTGACAACAGTAACCCTAACAAGGTCTGAAAGACAACATGTTCTGATGGGAGAGGATGGAAACAACTCTCCTGTCCTTTGAATAGGTCTCATCTAGAGACCCTGGTGGGACTGGCAGAGGTAGAGAGAGGAGATCTGGACAGGGTTTTAGCTTTGCATCCCATGGTGCCAGTTTGGGGCAAGAATGAGTGAAAAGTTCCTGCCTAGGAGGGCCATCCTGGCCAAGTAAGCTGATGTTCACATACTGTCGAGACTGAGGTCTGGCAGATCTCCAGTGTTTTGCCCACATTTGTGTTTATCAGCACAGTGACTGATCATCTTCTGTCCTCACATTTTGTCCTCCCTGAGAGCGTGTGAAAACCGCAGATTATTGAAAGGGTATGGACGACAATACATTTCATCTGGGTCTGGTAGAGAATGGCTGCTTTTCATGGCCCAAGAAGCATGCTGTGGGGTTAAAGGAAGGAGGTGAATTTATGAACCATAAACATAATTCTTATCTTAAAGTTGAGGCAATTATAGTGTACAGGTCTCAGGCTTTCATTAGGATCAAATGAGGAAATCTACCCACAAGATAGGTCTGGAGCTTTTAGATACCCGAGACTCATCTTCATTCCTAGTCAGCATGGCGTCTGTCACTGCTTTGGTCCTTGTGTGAGTAGACTTCTGGTAGAGGAATTGAATACAGGGTCCCAAGCAAGCTAGACAAGTGCTCTGCCACTGAGATATATCTCTAGCCAAAGGGCTACAATTCTTTAATTTTTTTATTGAAAAATTTCACTTATGTGCACGTGTGTGTCTCTGTGTGACTATGTGTACTATGTGTGTGCAGATACCCTCCGAGGCCAGAAGATGGCATCAGATCCCTTGGTGCTGGAGTTCCAGGTGGTTGGGAGCCAATGGCTGTGGGTGCTGGTAGCTGAACTCTGGTCTTCTACAAGAGTAATAAACGCTTTTAGCTGTTGATCCATCATTGCTCAAACTCTATGGTGACTATTCTTCATGAATTATTTGGAAATGAAAATTCTAACGTGTTTACAACTTTACTTTCACCCACCCTTTTCACAGGATGGTGAGTTTTGTGAGATTCTTTGGGCAAGGGTGGTTTAACACAAGATTGTTTGTGTTAAGGACTTCCTGCGGGATTTTAGGTCTATTAAAAGCCTGTCCACAGCTGCTGTTTTGCTAGTCCATATGTTGAGAAATTTCTGTGTAGGTGTGTTATCCTGTGCTTCCTGAGTCCCACTTGGCATTTTATTGTGGATGATTATTGCTTCTGAAGAAATTATGTGCATACATGCATTCAAGAAACCCACAAACGATGTGGAAATTCTTCATATAAATTGTTTAAAATCTTTGGGATTCAAGCCTTACCCTCTCCAATCTTAAGCTAATGGGTTTCAATATTAGGCCTCCTTGCAAGTGGTGTAACCCATTTGTGCCATCCCGACCCTTCACAGTAATGAGTTTCAAGAGCTGCGTGGAATCGGCTTCGCTTCCGTCCTCTTGTGCTTGCCTTGACTTGCAAATGCTAATTTCCACACGTGATTTGGCTTTTCTTACCTTTCTCATAAACTCATGGAAGATGACAAATCTTTGATGTGATGGGTTCTCGTGGTCAGTGAAGAATCCTTCTGTTTCTCTTGACTTCCCATGCTCAGGCACAGCAGGGAGTCCTCTTGTTATCTTTAGGGCGAATGTGTGGAATGAGTGATAAATTAGCCCAGGGTCTGCGAGACACTGCAGGCTAATGAT
Organism: Peromyscus eremicus; assembly: GCF_949786415.1. Lineage (NCBI taxonomy): Eukaryota > Metazoa > Chordata > Mammalia > Rodentia > Cricetidae > Peromyscus > Peromyscus eremicus. The sequence continues at coordinate 40,418,790 of NC_081437.1, read as the reverse complement.
GCTGAAGGTAATCATGAACAGCACAGAGGAGAGCAGAGCCACCACACTGAGAGCTCCGCCAGCTGGAGAGGGGCTGCTTGATGATTTCTCCTGATGAGCCCAGGGTGAGGAAGCCTCTGCCATCGGTGTGATGAAGACAGCAGCCAGGGCTCCCATCAGAGAGAACATGACTCACTTCTTGGGTGACTTGGGGTGTGTAGCCGACTTCTTGTTCCTGGAGTGTGTTACTTTGCTGGGTCACTGTTTCCAGAAAGGTCCTTGGTCCTTCCTTCAGTGGATGAAAACAAACACCATCTCCAATGCTGGCTGAGACCTCGCCTCATGGAAGCCTGTGTTGTTTTTCAGTGTTTCATCAGGCTTTGCACTTAGCCTGCCCGCCAGGAGGCTATAGTCTGCTCCCCAGCTCTCTTTAATCATATATGTTTAGTGAGGCAGATTTGATTTTTCTTTTCTCCAGATTTTAGGTGAGAAGATCACTTTCCTGGATTAAAAGTTTGTTTTATAATTCACCTGTATAACATTTAAACCTTTTTGTTAGTGTTTACTCCTCCCACATAGTGACGAACCTCATGTAGATGTCATTTAAGAACATTGTGAACTTTGACCATGTTCAGCCCATGCCCTCTCCCTGCCCCCCACTTCTTTATTTTCATGGTGTGTGTGTGTGTGTGTGTGTGTGTGTGTGTGTGATTTTATGTATTTGCATGGAATCTAGGATCCACACAAGAGAAAAACATGTAAATATTTGTCTTTCTGAGTCCAGGAAATTACTCGATCCTCTCCTTTTTTTTTTGGTTGTCTCCAATTTTCTATATAGCCCAGGCTAGCCTTGAACCTCTGATCCTCTTGTTTCTACCTCTCATGTGCTAGGGTTGTAGGTAAGCACCATATGAAATGCTAGGGATTACGCCCAGGGCTTTCTGTGTTCTCGACAAGTACTCTGAAACTGAACTACATTGCTAGCTTTGGGAACTATTTATGAGGTTTCCTCTCTACTGTCCTTATTAGGGACAGGACCAGGGCTGCAGAGAGGCTGCCAGCCCTTTGTGGGTCTCCACCTGCTTCTTGTGTGACCTGACCAGGGTCAGTTGCAAAGGCTGAGCCTGTTGGTGTGCTGGCTTGCACACACATCTCTCAACATTCTCATGTTCTGGAAAAATGATTAAGCAGGAGGGGGGGTCTTCCATGTGCCCAGAACCCTGTCGCTAGAAGATCAATAGCAGATTCCATTTTGGAAGCCCTACTGTCGTTTATTTCTAGACTAAATGAGGAATGGTTGTATATTAGGTAAAGGAATGGTGGGAACTGTGAGGAAATTCCTCCTTTGGAGTCTGAGAGCAATTGCTGCTATTGCATTAATGCAAACCCTGGGACACTTTGCAAACCACTGGGGTGAGGCCCATTGGCTGGGGTGACTGCTTGCACACCCACATCACTCCTGCTGGCTTCAGCAAAGGGCACAGCCGTACGTCTCACAGCGGAGCTTTGCCCGGGGTGTCTTGTTATTTTTGAAGCATGTTTAGTGTTAATTCTTTTGACCCAATTACGGACAGTATCTGGGAAGGAAAGACTATTTCCTTATGAAATAGTACCGAGTGAATGCAGAGCACATGGAGGGAGGGCCAGCTCCTCAGAAGAGGCCCAAGGTTATTCTGGTTACTTCATAAAAAAAAAAAAAAAAAGGAAAAAAACCCAGCAAGATCAGATTAATACAAATAAGGCATATTGGACTTTATCTTTAAAAAGATTTATTTTTATTGTTTTAAATTAGGTATATATCTGTATGTGGGTGGGTGGAAACCAGATTGCCCTAGATCTGTGGCCATAAGCCAGGCGTCGTGAGTGCTCGTGACAGAAGTCAAGTCCTGTCTAAGAAGAGTAGATGCTCTGGACTGTCAAACCATCTCCCCAACCCCGGACTTTATTTTGTGTTCAAATCTTCTAATCTGTACAATACACAGCATTAAAATCATCTTCAGAAGCTTTTAAAGTAGAGCACATATATAAATCATACCTGCTGGAGAAATGAGGAGGACCATCTTCAGGCATGTTTAACCTGCCGATCACGGGACATAGACACCTAACAACAGCTATGCATGCGGCCCAACACAAAATCCTATACTTACTTAAAACATTATGTGATTGTACTTAAAGATTATTTTTTTTATTTAAAAATTAAAACAAATTTTGGCTCTCAAGGGTGAGCACTGTAGATAATATGGTGTTACAATGTTAAGAGGTTGGATATATCTGGTGGTTGTTTTCTAGTGCCCAGGGGTTTTTTAGAATTGAAACTAAACAGATGTGATCAAGTCATAGCAAGCACGTCTCCCTTTCCTTTCTGAACTACATATGAAGGTGGTAAGCAGTTTAGATCTACATTTGAGCCTAGGAAAACTCCAGTATGTCTAAAGACAACTGCTTCCCTGTGTTCACAGTTTCTGTATCTCATGGGAAGTAGGCGGCCATGTATGTTAATGCAGAGGCTGATGGGAACTGAGGATGGGCTCAGAGAGGATGTGCTGTGTATTGTATCAAGTGGCTAGTAGATGTGTCTCTTAGGGGATGGTGTTAAAGAGGGTGGAGGAGATTGCACACTTTTGGAAGACAGCTGTGTATGGGTATAGATGCCCTAGGAGTAGCCCTGCCTGAATATTGTGTAGCAGAACTCCAGGCTCCTAGCTGGGGAAAGTGCCAAGCTCCTGTCTCTACCACATGCTGCTGATTGTAGAATTCTAGAGGCTCCTCCTAGAGACTGTGCAAACCATGAAGTCATGGCTTCCTTTCCTCTACAGCCTCAGGATATTTTTTTCAAGGGTGAACTCCATTCATCCTTCTGGGACCTCTCCAGTACAGATTAGCTGGCTTGAGGCCTTTGGGGTCCAGTAGGCACAGGAGCATCTCATTTTCTATAAAGTGGTGGGGATTCCTTCCTGTGGAATGGGCCTCAAGTCCAGCCAGAGAGCAGTGGTCGCCCTGTAACTGTCATGCCAATGTTGCGGCAACAGAGATATTCTTCCTGATGAACTGGCATAAATGTACAATTTTAGCCGGGCGGTGGTGACGCATATCTTTAATCCCAGCACTCAGGAGGCAGAGGCAGGCAGATCTCTGTGAGTTCGAGGCCAGCCTGGGCTACAGAGTGAGTTCCAGGACAGGCTCCAAAGCTACACAGAGAAATTCTGTCTTGAAAAACCAAAAAAAAAAAAAAAAAAAAAAGTACGCTTTTTGTTATATGCCTATCTCAAATGATGCTAAAAGAACCCCCAAAGGAAAGCATGTTATACAAATGAACTCAAGTTTTGATAATACATGGCCTAGAACAGCAGTGTAAGTTCCTAGGGCGCATTCATGGGGTAACTGGCACTCACACTCTTTCAGTGAAAGTCCTTGTTCAGAAACCTAAGTAATGTGAGGCTGTGTGAATGCCTCATCTATCAAACTGTTCGTACCTGTCAGAAGGATGCTTAGTGGGATGATAACGGAAGCCACCTGGCATCACCTGTTTAATTTATAGGTACGTTAAAATGCCCAAGCTCGTAACACAGTTTCTCTATGAAGACCTGTTTTTCCTGAGGTGTCCTCCCCTTCAGGTCATCAATGGTTCCTTTCTTCTGAGGTGTGGGCTCCTGGGGGTTGCTCCACGAGTGCCTGGAGCTCTCATCATAGCTTTGGGGAAGGGAGTTCATCTCCATTTTCACCCCAGTGCAACTGTAAGGGTCATAGGTGGTCAGAGGTAGCAGGGTAGGTGGGTAGATGATACTGAGACCCTGAATGGGTTCTGTGCTGTAGATATTTCTTATCACATGTCACATATCCTTTAGACAGTGACTTGTTCATGACTTATCATGTGGTATTCTGAAAAGCTAATTGAAAAAAAAAAAACCAATCTGCTTAGTTTTTAGGGCAGAGGTCCTATTGCAATGCATTTTGGGAGCCTGTGAATTCACATGATCAAGGGGTATAATGATTACTTATCCACACACCTTCACTCTCCATAATGCATGAAAGCAGTTTAAAACTCACACTGTCAAAAAAAAAATAAAACTTATGCTGTCATCATTCAGAAATAATGCTTGCAGAGTAGACCTCTGTTGCTAAGCAAACAACATAAAGTATACCCAAGAACAAATAACAGTTTCTAACTCCTTTGGACCCCAAAGACTCATGGTCAGACATGGTTTCCTCTCCCCACTCTCTCCTCATTCCTACCTACAGTAATGCTGTAAGAATATAGATATAAATTAAAATACGACTGGATTAAAGAAAAAAGAGGTGTTTCTGTGGTGACCCAGACATGTCTGCTGTCCAGTACTGGGCACACTCCAGAGGAGAGTGGTCACGGAGGGTGTGATGGCACCTTGGACATGAGGTTCATGACGATAAGTTGAATGAATATTCTATGAAAAGCAATTGGGTATCTGAACTACAGATCCGATTCTTCAGGGGATGTTCAGGAGTGGGTTTAGAGCCTTACCGTATAAACCACACTAGTTATACCACCACAGCAGAAGAAGCAAAAAATGTGAGTAAAACTAGTCACCTCTGCATAACCAGAGTAGATATGGCTCATGGGTTGGTGTGTGACCTTCATAGACTTTGGCTTCTGGGTTCTTAAGGTCAACTGGCCTGCTGAGAGACGCTAGCTACTAAGGTTAATTGGTTAAGACAAAGTTTAGGACCCCCTGTCTGTCTGCCCATCTGTTCATGTAAAAGACATGGCCTCACTCTTGACCCGTGAGAGAAGAAAACTCAAACCGTAGCTCATTATATGGAAGATCTGGGATGCCAAAAATTGTTTGGATTCTTCTTGATGCCATATAGCTTATGTCCAAGGCAATCTTTAGAGATGGTTCCAAGCAACGGGATTGACTTTCCCAGTATTAGCAGAGTAAAGGAATGAAGTGAAGGGCCCTGTCTGCTCTGTTCAATTAGAATCATTTAATTAGTAAACACAAAGTTTCTTCCATGGATTTAGGTTGCAGCCTGAAGGGAGATGGCTGTAGGTGACCACTGCTCAGAGGGATGACTCCGAGCCACACCGATGTTGTTTTATCTTTGTTTCTCAAGTTCAAACTCTACAAAGACACTCCTGCCCCTGTGGATGCTGAGGGGCAGGCTTCTCCTCAGATTCACCTCTGCTTTTCAGAGCCTATGCTCTGGTGGCCTTCATGGAGCTCTGTGACACAGCATGGCAGATGTGCCTCTCACAGACCTGTAAATGCTTTGGTTACTGTTGGAACATAGGCAATAAGCTTCATAGAGGGGTTTTCAGCTCAAAAATTTCAAATTGCTCGTGTTAAGCAGAGACAGACGCTGTGTGGAATTCACCCTTTGAAAGAAGAGATGAAATTCTGAAAAGCCAGAGGCCCTTCTGCTTTGGAGGCAGCTTAAGAGGCTGGGTGCAAAGCTACCCAGCTCTGCTGTCCTGTAAGCAAATTGGGAGTCAATAATCCCTGAAATGGAGGCTGTGAAGAGGAAAAGGAAGCATTAGTATTAGTCATGGTTCTGCAGAGCAGCAGAACTTATAGAATGAATCTCTCTCTCTCTCTCTATATATATATATATATGTGTGTGTGTGTATGTGTGTGTGTGTGTGTGTGTGTGTGTGTGTGTAATTTATTAGAATCACTTACAGGCTATGGTTCAACTAATCCAACAATGGGTGGGCTATGAATGAAGGGTCCAAGAACCCAGAAGTTGCTCAATCCATGAAACTGGATATTATCTCAGCTGGTCTTTTGTAGATGCTGGAATTCCAAAGAAGCAGGCTCTAATGCCAGTGAAGGAATGATCTTGTTAGCAAGACGAGAGCAAGCAGGCAAAGAGCAAAAGCTTCCTTCTTCCATGTCCTTACAGTCTTCCAGCAGAAGGTGTGGCCCAGACTAAAGGTGTGTCTTCCCACCTCAAGATCCAGATCAAAGGTGTGTGTCTTTCTACTTCAAAGGTCTGGACTAGAAGTGGATTCATCCACTTCAAACCAAGCAGAAATAATCTCTCACAGGTGTGCCTTCCCTTTCTGGCTTGTAGTTCATTCGAGATGTAGTTAACAACCAAGAATAGCCATCACACATACCCATCCCAAATCTCCCAGAGATTTGAGAAGCAGGAGGAGGGAGGCAGAAGAGCACACACCTCCATTTTCATACTTCCCCTCAGTAGTCGTAGAGCATGGGGAGATATGACCCCAGGAGTGAGCTGTGTGCACAGGTCTTTCCAGATGGGGCACTCAGTGGTGATGTTTGACATTGAAAACAGGCCATGTGTCTCAGAGACCCCTGGTGAGGGTCAGGGTCCTTCTCCAAGACAGCTCACACCTGCAGAATGGAGAGAGCCCATAGCATGTCTTTTATGCACAATCACAAGGATGTGCCAGGGGCCATCATTGAGCAGAGGCTATTACCAGCGGCTCATCCTCTACAGTGGATACAATATCAGTCCGACCTTTTATATCCTCCCCACTTGACCCTTTTGCACTGAACGTGGAGTCTTAGCAAAATGAACTCACAAACAAGACACACCCCCTCACCCCAGGGATAGGTTGAGTCACTATTCAATAACAAAGAAAAGACATGGAGACCCTGTCACCCTTTTAAATTCACATGTATTGTATCTCCTTCTAAAATAACATTTTTACTAATTCTTTGAGATTTGTGTACAATGTATTTTGATTGTATTCAACCTCCAACTGTCCCAGATCCACCCACTCTGCCCTGTCTCTCTGCCTCACCATTTTAAGTCTGCCCCCTTTCTTCCTTCCTTTAACATTTTGTTGCTGTGAACCTTATCAGATGCAGCCTGTCCTCCCTACATCTGGAGAAGTCTGGCAGACATGGTCTGTCTGTCTGGGGAATGCCCCTCTAGCCCTCCTGTGAGCTCCTCTCTACTGTGAGCACCCCTCTAGGTATCCTGTGTTCCCCTCACAGCACAGCGTTTGTGCTTCCCAAGACACAAAATGGTTCCTTCTCACCTGTGTTATTCATGGAGGGGCTGATGCAGGAGGCCATGGCCTCAAAGATGATGGCTGATCCCCAGCTTTGTCATCTTCCAGCATTAAGAACACAGTGGGACTTTGGGATCCAGAGAAGCCCAGGACTTCTGTAATCCTTGAAGAAAGCCCAATTTTCTTTTCTTTTCTCTTCCCCTTTCGTGTGAGACAGGATCTTGGCATGGCAAGGTATGAGATATCTAAATACACATTTCCCCTCATCGTAAGCTGTTTTCCCCTAACCCAGCTCTCAAGATGGATTGTCCATCTGCTGGAGACATTTCTTGAAAGCATTATGGTGCCTCTGGGCAGCGTTAATTTTTAAAAATGCCCTTTCCTCATTGATCAATAGGTTAGCTTGGGCCAGGGGGCTTGGGATATTTATTTCTTTGGAGCTTTCGTAGAGAATACATCATATTACACAGTAAGTCTGTATTCAGAGTCATGATTTAATTCCATGACATAGGGGTCATTCCAAGCTTCTGGATGGCCTCTGCAGCTCATGGTTCTATTAGCATTTCTGAATTGTGGCTGAAAGAAAACCTTATTTCTGGAAGGTATTTTTTTACCCACCTTCTGGACAGTTGCATTGGGCACCCTGCTAAAGGCCTGGGGTGTTTTGGGCAGGTAAGGGTCAAGTGTCCTGTTCTGTGTTCTCTCTAGTATCTCTATATTGGTAATTCCTGATTTTGGGGTGGAGGAAGATGTTTTAATCTTTCACTCTTTTGCAAAGAGTTTCCAAGCCCAGCCATGCCTACAGGAGAAGATCTGACCACCATTATGATCACACTTATTTACTTCACCCGTGGTGCATCTTGGACACCTCAGCAAACTCTGATGCATAGCATGATAAAAAAAAAACAAAAAACAAAAAACCAAAACCAAAACCAACCAACCAACCAACCAACCAACCAACCAACAAACAAAAACAACCCACTGAGATGCTGTTTGTTATATGTAATAACAGATGTTCTGAGACCTCAGAAGCCAGCCTTGAAAGGCAGAAACAGACAGCATGGAGGGCAGCCTTCGCTTCCTCCGAGGGGGGGGGGGCTCACAAGAGTGCCCGCTTCTAGCCAGTGCCTCCCACACAGCTTTTAGGTTTGGAAGTTTAGGTCTGGATCCCATCAAAGCACAGTGAGGGCTCTTCAGGGCTGATGATTTAGCCTCTTTGAGATCAGCAAGGTCTTACTGTGAGGTCAGAGGGCAGGACTTCCCCTGAAGCATGATGGGTAACCTGAGGGCTGAGGGTTAATAGGAGACGTCAACTGTAAACTATATATAGTTTAACTATTCTGGTTGTTGCAAAGAAAAGCAAAAGTGCCAGTCCGATGAGATGCTTCTTTCAATCATTTATGAGTTTCTTTTTTTTAATCCTTTAGTTTTTAAAAGTTGTTAAAGACTTTAACTCCTGTGTTTATAATAGAGTGAAAAACAGAGGAATGAAAAAAATGCAGACACAGTCCTCTGTGTTCCTTGCCGCCCCCAGTCTCTCTGAAGATTGCCATCTTCTTCATATTGGTACCTGATGGGCTCATAGGCGCAGCTACTAAGACAGTTAGCGAATCGATAAAAACGGATATCCCTCCACAGAATTCTGTGGTTAGTGTGTGGGCACTGCTCATACACAGCTGTGCTTACGTATTTCTGAGCAGTCTCCCTCTTACCTTTGCAGCCAAATGAAGAAGAAAAGAGGATCCCTTTCCATAGTTTCCATGGTCCTAGGCCCTCGGGCAGCTGCTAACATCTGTGTATCCCACACGTGGCAGAACACAAATCTCTTCATGCCACTAATGCCAACGAAGAGCTCTTCGCATGGATCGCCTAGAAATTTCTCGTTTTCATTCTCATGGTTTTGAAGTGAAATTAGCAAGGCTGTCTCATGGCGGGGGTGAGGGTGGGGTTAGAAGAGCTCTGTAGACACGCCCCTGAGGTTCTAGAAGCTTCCTAACACAGCTTGAAATGACCTGTTTTACTCTCCATACCCTGGAGACATTTGCCAGGCACACTGACAGGTAATGCATGAGATCCAGGAGTCCAACTCACCCAGTGCCTCAGGTCTGTAGGTTTCAGTTTTTGTTTATTCTTGTGACTGTGCCCACAGAGTGTGCTACCTCCCAGGTAATAGCCACTGGGAGCTGGGGGAGAGGTCTCTGCCCTGCCCGGCACAAAGCTCCTCTCCCTGCAGAATTCCTGCCCCTATGCAGTAGCTTATAGGCTGCTTGCTTTTATGAATTACTCAGAAAAGCACGCCTTTTCCTTTTCTCCACTCTATCTCTGCTCTAAGCATATGTCTCCTGATATTTTGGGTTTCTTTAAGTGTTCTCTAAAGTCCACTCCCCACCATGTGGCTTCTTAACCCAGCACACTGCTTGACCTTCATGCTGACTTAATTCCAGCAGTATGGCCTTTCCCCTTCCTCTTCTCCATTCTCCTCTGGGGAGCTGCCAAGATTTACAGCTTGCCTGTCTGGGCGCTATCACAGCCATCAGGGCAGAATCTAAGACATTGCTATTAAATGGTTCTTTACATGAAATAATTTGATATCAGCATCCCTGTTATTATAACAACCCCAATAGCTCTCTGGCTGTGACAGTCAGACTTTCTGAATATGATGAAAAAAATTAAACTCTATCGTTAGTGGCGTGGGGAGGCCAGAAGAGGACATCAGATCCCTGGAGCTGGAGTTCCAGGCGGTCATGAGCCATACGATGTGGGTGCTGGGAACTGAACTCGGATCCTCTGCAAGAGCAGTAGGGGCTTGTAACCATTGCGTCAGCTCTCTAGGCCCCTGACAAGAGTTCCTTATCTTTGCCTAAGAAAGTCTAAATTAGTGAATAAACCAAAACAACCAAAACGGGCTTCTGGTGCTCACAGATGGAGTCCTACGGGGGACCCCTCAGAGAGACCCCTGTAGGAGTCCTCTGGAGACCCCTCTGCAGGAGAGCTTCCACCGTTAAGACTGATGAGAGGGAATTACCCTGTCCTGACAAGCTCTTTGGCTTTTCAAGCAAACAGAGCAGCATTATGAGCAACTGTGTCTTTCTGGGCAGGTCAGGTGCTTTCTCAGGGACTTCCTGAAGAGGAAGCTGTAACTGGCAAGCCAGGCTCCCATTACAGTGGCCCCTGCTGGTGATCGATGATCGCGTTATAGCTGCTGGTGATCGATGATCGCATTATAGCGCTGATCACAGTGTTCTCCTCATGATGCCTCACGAATGGGATGAGGCTAAATACCGATTTACAGTCTCTAATGGGACAGACCGGGGAATCTCAGTCTGCGCTGTGCCACTGGGCAGGTGACAGCCATTGTTTTTTTTTTCCCCCCCTTGGAGACCCAGGCTTCTGTCACATGAGACAGTCCATTCATTTAAAAAGCAGTTTTATCGGGCGGCTAGTATTCATTTCAAACGTTTTCTAAATGTGCAGTGTTATGCTAGACGGTACCTGACACATAAATAATTTCTGTTATGAGACATCTTAAACACACAACATAGATTTGACGTTTACATTTTAGCCTTCTGAAGCTCCTTGTGATCACTCTTCATGTTGAAAACGCTGTCCCAGCACCTTGTCAGACCTAGCGTGTGTCACTGCTGTGTGCAAAGCACTTGTTTCTAATAGTCCCCCATCAACAAGCACCCTCCCCACCCCTCTGTCACATGGTGGTTAGATCCTTCTGTAAACAGTGAACACAAACACCATCACTGTCAACATCAAATTGCCCAGAATGGAAATGTATGAGCTGGAAGAGCATGCCAAGAAGGCTGGCCAGTCCATAAGGTAGGGTTTTGATGCTGCAGGAAATAAAATAAAATGAAACTGTCTGATGGTGGATCAGCCATGAAACAATAACAGGCAGCAGGGGCTGTGTTTTATCATAGATGCGTTTTCCTCTTTTGTTTAAACACGTGCTATGTTATGCTGGCTCTGTCACCAGCCCATCACCGCGGCCAACAGAGGGGCCCCGGGGGAGTAGAAAACACACCTTGCTGAACACGGCCCTCAAGGCTAATGTCAGGAACTCTACCCAATTTCCTGCTGTCTCTCACCCCTGGATCCCCTGGCTCCTCTCTTGGGCAGTGATGCCCCATGCATTCTGTGCCCTGCAGACTGTGAATGTACTAGAGTTGTACCATACCTTTGCTCAAAAGCATCACTGAGCATTTCCCTCCAGAGAATGACATTCTTGTTCTCCGCAGGGCAGGCTTTCCACAGCTTCCTTTCTCAAACCTGGGCTTTTTGTATGCTAGGCAAGAGGTCTGACACCGAGGTTCATTCCCACCCCCAGGACAGGTGTTTCAGAGCTGAACTCCACAGTTTCTCAAGCCCTCCCACAGCTCCGCCACCCTTAAAGTAGTCCTAAGGAGGAGAGATATTGACCCAGCCTCACACTGGGCTGTAGAGGATAGATACATCCTGCCTTCTCTCTGCAGGTGCACAGTCTCCAAGACCTCGCCGAGGTTCTCTGTAGTGAGAATCCATTCAGAAGCAACTGTGAGCAGGAGGAACATTAATGATGTGCTTGTCTGCCCTGATTTGCTCTCGATTGCTGTCATAAAGACCATCACCAAAAGCAACTCAGGGAGGAAAGGGTTCATTTGGCTTACATGTCCCAATCGCAATCTACCATTGAGGGAAGCCAAGTCAGGAACTCAAGCAGGGCAGGAAGCTGGAAGCAGGAATTGAAGCAGAAGCCATGGAGGGGTGCTGCTTATGGGCTTGCTCAGCCTGCTTTCTTATACAACGCAGGACCACCTTCCCAGGGGTGGTACCACACACAGTGGGGCTGGGCATCCCACATTAATTATTAATCAAGAAAATGCCCCAGAGAGTAGTCCAACATGATGGAGGCATTTTCTCTTAATTAACATTCCTCTTCCCTGATGACCCTAGTTTGTATCATGCTGGAAAAACAAAGTAACAACAGCAAAAGATGACCAACCCTTTGTAGGCATGCTCTCTGGAGGGGAAGCAGACACATTATAATTTAGATGTGTATATGTCCACGGCATGGTGTTCAGAGCCAGGAAGAGGACAGTACTACTGTGATTTCAAAGACAAGGTTTCAGAGGGGGATTTTTATGCCATGGCTCTGAGGTATGAATAGGCATTCATTAGAAGAGCCTTGGTGGACAAGAACAATGTGCAGAATTAAGTCAAGGAATTCTGCACAGGCAGAAATGGAGGTTCAAAGGCATCGATGTCGAAGACCAGCAGATGCTCTGGAAACAGGAAGGTCTGTTAGTCCTTGAGGTCATGTTCATTAGCTTGTTTCTATAGAGACAGAAAATGATGGATACATTTGAGGACGAGAATGGTAGATGCAGAGAAAGCTTTGCACAGAGATTCATCATAGTGGGAGGGAGGAACTGGAGGGAGATGGGGCTGAAGACAGGGAGGTGAGTAGGGGTCTTCTGAGCAATGAAAGTCCCTCCTGACCCAGGCTTTAGCAGTCTGAGAAGTTTACATTTGTCTTGGCTTTTAAGTCTCCACTCCCAACTTTTTTTTGTGTATGGTGACATTGCCTTGCCTGTTAGATTCCAGTTAGTAACAATGGGAAGTGTTGTGTGCTCCATCCTCAGGGCGGGGTTTTGCTCAGTGTGTGTCTTTGTGTGACATCGGGTATAGTTCTATAGAGACAGTAGGTTCTGGGAAATTAGGACTACTTTAAGAAAATAGGAATTCAAAGATGGATTTGAACAATTCCTGGGTAAAACCACCTTCTCTCATTAGCTGGTGTACAGTGATGATTCTGCTGCTATCCCTTAGGTGACATGGAGTCCCTGGGGATAGAAGCATGACTATCTTCCAGAGCTGGAGGGGAGGATTCTCCAACTCCTGCTTTAAAAAAAAAATGTTAATTTTTTTTTTTGCTTTTTAAATTTAACTTAAAAATTATTCTTTGTGGCTTTCACACCATGAATCTTGATCTCATTTATCTTCCTATCCCTTTATATCCATCCTCTGCCCTTGCAACTCCCCCCCCTAAAATAAATACAATTTAAGAGAGAAAAAAAGAAAAAGAAAAATCTCATCATGGAAGCTGCGCTGTGACACAGTGAGTCACACAGTTTACCCTTTAGTCCATATATCTTTATGTGCAAGTGTTCATTGTAAAGTGTCATTGGTCTGGTTCGAGGCCTCTGGTTTCTGCTTCACTATCAATACTGGGTCCTCACTGGGACTTCTCTCCGTTATCCTGTTGTTGTTCTGTGTGGTGGAAATCCTGCAGCTTTGGATCTGCAAGACCGGCCCCTTCACATGCTCCCACAGATCATAGATGGGGTGGATGTTGGGGTGGGCCAACTCATAGCTCAGGTTCTGGGCCTGGGTGGTTGCAGGGTTGGTCAGCCCCCCAGCTCTCCTGTCCTCACCACCAGGGGGAGCTCTCCTGCACTGCCCTGGCTAGTTCACCCTATGCAGCAAGGAGCAAGGGGCAGGGCCAGTTCTCTTGCTTTCTGCACCCTCAGGGCCGGCTTACCCACACCCACACCAGGACCAGCTCTACTGTGTTGTCCGGGAGAGGTGCAGGGACCACTCGCCTGAGTGCTGCAGCTGGTGAGGGGCAGGAACAGCTCTCCGGCTCTCATGACCTCAGGGCTAGCTCTCCCACCTACCACAGATGGTATCTCTCTCTCTCCCATGTTACCATATGGCAAATGAGGGGCGGGACCAGATCTCTCATGCTCATGTTCTCAGGGGTGGCTCACCGCTCTCCCCGCTCTCCCACCAACAGGGTCAGCTTTACTGTGCTGCCCAGGCAAGGTACAAGGCCCATTTTCCTAAGTGCTGCAGTTGGTGAGAGGCTGGGTCAGCTTGCTGCAGGTGGCTAAGGGCGAGAGGGGGGAGGACATCTTTCTCTCACCCATGACACCACATGGCAGATGAGGGGAGCAGCCCAGTTCCCCTACTCTCATGCCCTCAGGGCCAGCTCACCCCCATGCACCCACCCCCCACCCCCAGTGAACAGGGTCAGCTCTAATGTGCTGCAAAGGTGATGTATAGGACTTGCTCTCCCAAGTGCTGGAGCTGGTGAGGGGGCAGGGCCAGTTTTACAGCCAGTGAGGGGCGGGGCCAACTCTGTGCAGCTCTATCTCCTCTGCCTTCCAGGGACATCAACACAGGGCAACAGACCCAGCCATGGGCCTTGGCAGCGGCCCCGGCCTGGACATCACCAAGGTCCTGGGTGGCAAGCCAGCCACCCACCTCAGCCTCCTCTTCAGATCTGCCTCTCTCCACAGGATGTGAACTCTCTCTCTCTCTCTCTCTCTCTCTCTCTCTCTCTCTCTCTCTCTCTCTCTCTCTCTCTCATACCCCCACCATGTATTAGCCCACCATAACAGTGCACTGGGAAGCCCGAGTTTTCTCCACACTGCCTGGGGCAACCTGCAGGCCATGTGGGTCTCCTTTTCCCCACTGAGTTGTAATGGTGCTCCCAACTCCTGCTTTTACTGTAAGAACGCAGGAGTACTCTCTTCCTGGTCCTAATACTTCATGGTACTTTTCGAAAGTCTGTGTGGCCACCCTTTCACTGTCCCACCAAGGACCTATGTCTACCTCATGGACATGTGAACAGCATAAGAATTGAGTGGTTGAGGAGGGGACCCAGGAAGTAGAGATGGAAAAACCAAGACAGCCCCTTGACATGTTCAAACATACCATTCAGAAATCAACAGTAAATTTAGAGCCTGAAATCCAGCCATTGATAATTAGAGCAGGGACTTAATCGAATCTAGTGTGGACGACCTCATCTGTCTGCCCCTTCTCTACTCACCCGATTGCTGCCACCCTTCCTTCTTTCTTTTTAAATCAGAGTGCCGCCATTTTCTTAAATTGAGGTCATGTCAGCCATTCCCCTTCATTTCTGTGTATAGCCTTCTGATAGTTCACATTTAAAAAAAAAAAAAGGAAAGAAAAAAGAAACCATTTTCACTCCTTTCCTAGAAAGGGAATTTTACAGCACTTCTGTGGGCTTTTTTGTCAATTAGACTTGAGAACAGAGAAGACCGTGAAAAGCTTCGGGTCCCACTTTTCATGTATCACAGATAATGACAGCAGTCCCCATCATGGGGCTGTGCTCAGCTGTGAGTGACACCCGGCATTTGCTGGGCATTACATGGCTCACTCTCCTCTGCCTGATTGGCTGAGGTCAGGCCACCCAGCGTTTTTGTAGGACTGAAGTAGCTGTGGGCAGGGGCTTGGAGCTAACGTTGCAGGCAGGCAGGCCAATGCTTTTGTTTAAATATGGAAGAGTGAGTCGGAAACCTTGGCAGTAAAGGAACTTCAAAGAAGTCCTTCAAGAATATTCCTTCTTTCTGTTGCTTTAATATCTTCAGATGGGTGAAATAAATTCAAAAACCAAAATGAATAAACCAAGGGGGGTGGGGGGCAGTGATACGTGTTCCTGTATTTTCTGAAGCCACAAAGCACCGGGTTTTATGCCCCGGAGGCTCCTTGATCCTCTCCTTTTCCCTCCCCTGCCCCTCTACTGCCTCCCTCCCTCTCCCTCCTCCTCTTTGTGCACCTCCCCCTCTCCCTTCCAGTCTCTCTCTGTCTCTCTCTGTCTCTCTGTCTCTGTCTCTGTCTCTGTCTCTCTCTCTCTCTCTCTCTCTCTCTGAGATGGGGGCTCAGTAACTGTCATCAGTTTAAGCGATCCATGCAAGTCTTGGGGAAAAACAAAAACAAAAACCTCTGCAGATCAGGGGGGGAAACTGTGTGTTCAGATCCCAGATCTCCACTGGGGCTTCTGACTCTCTGAGCTTCACTTGTATTATCTGGAAAATGGAACCTTTAGTGTCTTTCATTCACCTCAGAGGCTGCTGTTGGAGATGACCTTGAGGAAGGGTCCCTGTGTTGCAGACATGTTGACTGCACAAGGTATCACCACATCTTTGTGCTGTGGAATAATCCTTTTGTACACTGTGAAGATGTGCTGCTCCCATTGGTTTAGGAAAGAGTCAGCCAATAGCTAGGCAGGAAGAGGTCAGGCAGGAGAACCAGACTGAGAGAATGCTGGGAAGAAGGACAGAGTGGCCAGCCAGACACAGAGGAAGCAGGACATGTAGATGATGAGGTAACAAGCCATACCATGTGGAAGCATGTAAATTAATAAATACGGGTTAATCTAAGTTGTAAGAGCTAGTTAGTAATAAGCCTAAGCTATTGGCCAGGCATTTATGATTAGTAATAAGTCTCTGTGTGGTTATTTGGGAGCTGGCTGGTGGGACAGAAACTTCTACCTACAGTTTTACTTTTGGAATATTAAACCTAAAGCCTTTCATGGTGTCTGCTGTGGAAACAATAAAAATCAACTTCATACATCTGCTGTTTTAGTACTTTTTGTCTCAGAGGATACATATATGTTTTATTTTCTGTATACAAGCATCATGTCTGCATGCATGAATGTGCTCAATGTATATGCAATGCCTGTAGGTGTCAGAAAGGGCTTGGGGGTCCTGGAACTGGGGTGACAGATGGTTGTAAGCCACCATGTGGATGCTGGGAGCTGTGGTGGTATTGTGTTCCCCAAAATATTGTACACCCTAATAAATTTATCTGGGGTCAGAGAACAGAACAGCCACTAGATACAGAGGCTAGAAAATGGTAGCACTCACACCTTTAATCCTAGCATTCCAGAGACAGAAATCCCTCTGGATCTCTGTGAGTTCAAGGCCACATTGGAAACAGCCAGGCATGGTGACACACGCCTTTAATCCCAAGAAGTGAGCCTTTAATCCCAGGGAGTGATGGCAAAAACAGAAAGATATATAAGGCGTGAAGACCAGAAACTAGAAGCATTTTGGCTGGTTAAGCTTCAGGCTTTCGAGCAGCAATTCAGCTGAGAGCCATTGGGATGAGGACACAGAAGCATCCAGTCTGAGGAAACAAGACCAGCTGAGAAGTTGGCCAGGTGAGGTTAGCTGTGGCTTGTGCTGGTTCTCTGATCTTCCAGTGTTCAACCCAATACCTGGCTCAGGTTTGATTTTATTAATAAGAACTTTTAAGATTCCTGCTATAGGGAGCCAAACCCACATCTTGTGCAAGAGCAGATGACAGAATTCTATTTATTTATTTATGTGTGTGTGTGTGTGTGTGTGTGTGTGTGTGTGTGTGTATATACTATTCTAATTGTACGCATACCACATTTTAAAAAATGCATTCACCAGTTGATGGATACTTGGATTGTTGCCATTTTTTAGTTGTTGACAACAAGGCTTCAGTGCATGGGAGCAAACACGGAATTTCATTCCCTTTAGTTACATACACAACAGTGGGATTGCTGGATCATGGATTTGGTTAACTGGCCAAAGAGAAAATTCCTTTCTTTAAACTTTTCATTGAATCTGTAGGGGCCTTACTTGATTTTCGTATTTGGTAAATATGAGATATAACATGAATCTTAATATTTTCATTTTAGCTAATAATTCCTTTATTTGAAAATAACAGCTCCTTGTCTTAACAGAGTAGAGGTTTAAGTAGATGTAGGTTGGAATCTGAGATCCATGGGCTCTTACCTCTTAGAGTGTGATGCTTACTTTTTCAACGATGATTATTGTAGTAATTCACAGGTATTTTTATTTAGCCAATAGTGAGGCCATATTACAGTAAAATGTCATGTATATTAAATCTTTTGTAATCTCTGCTTCTCTAGCTGATAAGCAAAACACTCGTTCACGGAAAAGAGCTCAGGCTGAGCCCCCGAGAGCACGACAACTATGCTGCAGAAGGGGAGAGAGCCATCCCAAGGACCAAGGGGGTTTTGCAGTGGCTTCTCAGACTTCTCCTTGAGGCCACTTTTTCCTGAGAATTTTTTACACAAAGCTGGATATACAGGCATATAAAACAGGCAGAAATAAAACATTATAATAAGTTTATTTTAAACCAACTCTATGGTATACATGTAATTTTAACATTTATTAACGACGAAAGCAAACTCACATAACTAAATGGATGTGCCTGTTTATGTTCACGCAGAGAGTTGAATCTTGTCTGGACACTTGATGCTGCTGGACATGGAGCATCTTCAACATTTTTCAGAGTTGATGGATGTTTTGGTTTCGTGATCATCAATGCTGAGAACACAGATTTTCACTAGTATGTAGTACTGAAGAGCAGAAGTGTGCTGAGCGTCTTCTCAGAAATGGAAATTCTGTCCTAACTGCAAGCCCAAATCCAATGAATAATTAAAAAAAAATCAGCTCAACTCAGCAGCCCAGATTAGCAAATTTTAAAGTAAAATTCTCTAACATAATACAACCCAAAGATATAATCATTTGATACATGCCAAGAAATCATAGGGGATATTACAAATCTTTGTTTTTCATAATGGAAGCATTTTGTGTTTACAAGCACAAGAAACTTTTATATAGACAGTAAAAACATGCAGTTAATTTGACTTTGTGTTACAGATACCACAGCATTGCGTCTGAGCCAGGCAGTGGTGGTGCATGCCTTTAGTCCAAGCACTTGGGAGGCAGAGCCAGGTAGATTTCTGTGAGCTGGAGGGCAGCCTGGTCTACATAGTGATTTCCATGTCAGTCAGGGCCACATAGTGAGACCCCCGCCTCAAAAACAAACAAACAAAAAAACAAACACTCCAAAAAATATCCAAATAGTCTTGAATCTAAGTGGAGGTGTTTTGAGCATGTTCATGGGCGTTGTCTGTTGTGATCCCACATGCTGGGAAATGTGTGCTCAGAATCAAGGCTACAGTGGAGTCTTGGGACGCAGTCGGATGGCCCTGCCAGCCACACCTTGGATTCTGTATGTGGTTTTGGATTAATTTTCAGTCATTGTGTGTTGAGGAACCTCCCCTGACCAAACTTTTGTGACCCTCACATTCAGCTGTGTGACCCCACATGGGATCATAACCCACAGTTTTAGAAGCTGTAAGTTAAGCTATTGGTTAATTATATAAGAAAAACTTAATTTAAAAATTGACTTCTGGTCATATGAAGTAGTTAAAGAATCAGGTTTGGGAGTGATTGTAGGCTCTATAATTTTGAGCAAGGAACTCTTAGATTTGATGAATCTGATTTAAGATGAAATAGTACGTATTGATTACTCTGAGACCACAACTATGAGTTAGTATCTCAGCCAGTGCAATTTGTACCTGTATTGGAAACAGCTCTCCAAGGTTAGTGGCAAATCCTGGAAGCCTGTGCCTTTCAGGAGGAGCAGGGGAGTATTTTTAGATTGTCAAGGGGGACCCTACAGCCCTGACTGCAGATGGGGATGGGGGAAGGAGGTAAGAAAACATCACCATGAGGAGTGAGAATTCCAAAATTGGAGGCTGGTCTGAAACATACATGAACATGAACAGTACCTCCAAATGTGAAAAAGAGTAAAGTCAAGGTCTCATTTAGCCCTTACCCTAATCTTGAAGAAAAAGACAAACTCATCATCCATAAGGTTATCGACTTGCCTGAGGACTCAAGGTCACCAGCCCAAGTGGAAGAGTTATTCCTTCCATCCCTTTTTTTGGATTTCTTTTCTCAAGGGTCATGTATAAAGAAACCAGGGAAGTATCTTTACTCTTCATGAAGGCGGAAGGCAACAAGGCACAAATAAAACCTGAAATCTTGAAACAGAAACGGGGAAAAACCCTTTCTGTGTTCCGTGTATACGGCTGTTGGCAGCTCCCTCCCTTTTCTGGTTCACCCCTGCAGAGTGACTGGGAGCAGCTGTCTTTGGGATTATTCTTCTCACACTGTGGTTGGCTCTTTGGAGACTTCGGAACGCCATCCGAGGTGGCAGTCAGTTTTCTGTTTGACTCTGTGTGTGTGTGTTTGTGTGTGTGTGTGTGTGTGTGTGTGTGTGTGTGTGTGTGTGTGTGTGTGTGTGTACACGAGAGAGAGCGCATGTGAATTTCTGTTGGTTCGAAGGGTGATATTAATGATCTGGCCCGGCGTGTCTGACAGGTGTTCTCTGCAAGTGTCAGTTGACTGACAAAGCATCACCAAGCTTTTTTTTTTTTTTTCTTCTAGCTAGTTTTGTTGGGCGATGCACAAGTTGGCCACTGGATGGCACTGTTTCCCCACGGACCGATCTTCTCCCCTCCCCCACGCCCTCCTAGTGAGGACAAAAGCGGCTGGAAAAGTGGTCCAGGTGCTGCCATTCTGAGCTGCTTTCTCCTCAGTAACCCGTTTGCTCCCGGGAAGGAGAAGACCCCGAAGTCACACAATTCAGGGTATTTTTTTTCCTCCTCTCTGTAATCTACATGCAGAGCCTTTGTGTTTTCTTTCTTTCTTTCTTTTTTTTTTTTTTGCGTGTTATTTCCTTTTCATCTCGCCTAGTTTTCATTCACGAACACCAGCAGATTTATTTTCACCCTGCCTTAGAGACAGGGACATTCTGTGAACGCTGGTCCCCAGGAGACTGTGTGGTTTTAGACACATCTGTAATATGAGGCAGGCACTGGGGAGGATCCCTGCCCGTGATTGGTGCCGTCGCGGAGGCCTTGAAAGCTGGGTTCTCACTGGGCCGCAGTGAGACACTGATATTTCTGTGGCCTTCGGACGACTTGTGGTCATCCAGACAGTGTTCCAACCCTCCATGTAGAGTTGCTGGGAAATTATAAGTCCCAATAGAAATTTCTTAATGCCTCAGGGCTTTCGGTTGAAGCCCTCGCTGATGAAATGACCCCAGAACACGTGGCCTCCCCTCCCCTCCTCCCTGTGTACTTTGGGTGCCTCAAGGTAGCTTGAGGTATCTTTAGGGGTCTTAAAGATGGCTTGGGCTGAGCCTCGCTCCGATTGCTATGCTTGTGGCACTTGTGCGTGGTCCCTGTGGCTTTCTTTCATGTTGTGTCTTGGGACCTAGAAAAGGACAATCTAAAGGCTGGACGGGGCTTGAGAGCTTAGCTAGTTCATCTCCTTTTTTTTTTTTTTTTTTTTTTTTTTTTGTGTGTGTGTGTGTGTGTGTGTGTGTGTGTGTATGTGTTATATGTGTGAATGCGTGTGCAGGTACACATGACCAGTTGTCTTCCTCTTCCATCTTTAATTTTAAGACAGGGTCTCTTACTGAATCATAAGCTCACCATTTCAGCGAGGCTGGCTGGTCAGCTAGCCTTTTGGAGGCTCAGGTCTTGACTCACAATGCTCCACTTACTGGCACACTCAGCAAAGCCTAGTTTTTTGAGGGTGCTGGTACTTCTACTCACTCCTCATGCTTCAGACCAAATGTTCCCGTCTACCCAGCCAGCCCCCAGCCCCCAGCCCCAGCCCCAGCCCCAGCCCCCAGCCCCCAGCTCCAGCCCCAGCCCCAGCTCCCAGCTCTAGCCCCCAGTCCCCAGCCCCCAGTCCCCAGCCCCCAGCTCTTTTCTTTTTAATTTTTAATGTATTCTTTGGCAACTTCATGCACTAAAAAATGTATGCGCATTGTACCTACGCCATCTCCAATCCATCCTAGACCCCATCTCTCACATCTCCTTACAAACTTCCTCTCCTCTTCTCATCTTCTTCTTCACCCCTGAGTACAATTGCTGTCACCCATATGCTTAAAAGGAGAGGGCACCTTCCAATGAGCATGGACAACCCACAATGGCCGCACTGCTGAAGAAAGCTGACCCTTCTTCCCCAAGTGGCCATCAACTGACAATAGGTTCTCCACTAGGGGTGGGAGCTCATAAGCTCCTCCCCCTTCATGTTGGAGTGTTGATTGACTTGATCTTGCACAGGTCTCTCTCTGTTTTGAGACAGGGTTTCTCCGTGTAGCCCTGGCTGTTCTGGAACTAACTGTGTAGACGAGCCTGGCCTTGAACTCAGAGACCTACCTACCTCTGCCTCCCGAGTGCTGGGATTAAAGGTGTGCACCACCACTGCCTGGCAATTTTGTGCAGGCCTTAGGCAGGCAGCCGTAACTGCTATGAGTTCATGTGGTCTTGTTAACATCCAGAAGACATAATTTCACAACAATCATTCCTGACTTCTGGCTCTTAAAATCTTCCTACTCCCCTCCCATGATGCTCCCTCAGCCTTGGGGTATTGAGGGGGCATGATATAGATTTCCCATTTAGAGCTGAGACCTCCACGGTCAAGTATCCTCTGCACTTTGACCAGTTACGAATCTCTATATTAAATGTTGTTGTCTGCATAAAGAAGTTTCTGTGATTAAGGGTTGATCTGGCCTATGTGAATAAGGATAAGTATTTGTAAGACAGTTTGATGTTACCTCCCTTTAGCAAGGTAATAGTAGTAGGGTTTAAGATCTACCCAGCCACAAGTTCTTGGCCAGGTTTGCAGCACTAGCCATCAGTTCCCACCTGTGGGTCAGGACTTAATTAGAATTAGAAAGATGTTGGTGACCCCCACAACATCCATGCCACTATTTCACCAATTGACATGTCTTGCCAGGCTGGTGACTATTATAGCTTACAGAGTTCACAGCTGGTTAAGACTGCTGATGGCTTCTTTCCCAGAGCAGCCTGCCAAGCACCCCCTGCCCATCTCCTCTCTGAATGCTTCTGGCATCCCCCAGGAGAACCAGCAAACCTGGAATACTTGGAGGGTTTTCTTAACCTACTCCCTACAGGATAAGATCTATGATCTGAATGGGGAGGGCTTGGTGACTGGAGTCCACTTGGAAGACCTGCTAGCCGCTCCCTAGCCTTCCCATCCTCGCTCCACATATGGCTGCTTGTTACACACCACAGCTCCTGTCCTCTAATGGGGATGAGAAGGGTCGCAGCTGAGGGTTTGGAATCAAACACATTTCAAACTAGTGAATAATGAAAGCCACCATTAGCTGAATCCTCTCTCTGGACAGGGCCTGGGCTAAGCCTTTTATCTCCACAATTTCATTTAATCTTCAGTACTGTTCTGTAAGATACTCTGAGTCATCCCTAATTTACAGATGAGAAAAGCAGGGAACGGAGAGAGGTTAAATGTGTGCACAAGCCACTTAGCCAGTCTTGTCCAAACCCATTTGAACTGCAGCTGCCCGACTCCCTTGCTTTTAAACCAGTCTACAACTCAGTCAGTTGGCTCAATGTTATAGCCTTTAACTAGGATGTGGGGGTGATCCTCATCCAGCTCTACACTTCTTTCCTAGCCCTGGTATAGTGATTTGGAGCTTCACAGAACAAGTCCAAAGAGTTAGCTCTGCACAGCTTCTATTTCTCAGCACACTTTTATGTGTGAGTGTGTGATCTTCCACTACACACACAAGTGTGTATATTTTTTTGGTGCATCTGTGCGAAGGCAAGAGATCAGTCTTAGATGTTGTTTTCAGGAGCCGTCCACAGTGTCCTTTTGAGACAGGGTTTCCCACCGGGATCTGGGGCTCACTGGGCTATGCTGGATGGCCAGAGAGCCCTAGGACCCCAACTGTCTCTGTCCCCCTCAGTTCTGAGACAGCAAGTGTGCACATAGCACTACATGTTTATTTGGGTGCTGAGGATTAATCTCAGGTTCTCATGGTTGCATAGTAAGCCGTTCACTGATGGAACCCTCACCCATCACCCAGGACTCCTTTAGTTTCTTGTGTTAGCTGAGCACCATGGTAGCTGAATGTTGCTGTTCTGGGTCATGGAGACTATACTCCCTCACATTCTTAACTAGAACCACCTAGTCAGTTAAACTTATCACTTGCCAAAGACAAAATTCTGACAGCTTGTGCCAGTCACAAGGCTTTATCCAGGCTCACTCCTGAGCACAGGGCTAGGTGCACTGGTTTCAGGGAGGCTGAGAGTGTTAGAACACATACACAGAGCCCATCATCCTGTGCACACGGCTTGAAGATACAGCATGTACCCAGTAGGGGAGCTTGTGAATCCCTGACTATGTCAGTAGCAGAAAGGAGGGATGCTGCCATTTATAGCCAGCTGTATCCTGGAAGGTTCAACCTCTGCCTATCGATTGTCTTAGGGTTTCCATTTGTATTGATTGAGGTAATGCCAATGACATTTACCTGACTGAATATTCATCACTGTCTGAATTGGAAATAGGTCATCTGCGTTAGGGGTGGGGGTGGGGGGCAGCAGTAGGCTCTCCTGGACTTGGGGATTGGCAAGCTTGAACTGGTTCAGGAGACTTGAATGCTCTGTTCAGATCTTAATTGCTCCTTAGAGGCACCAGACACCCAGGTAGCTTCTTTCTATGAATGCTGGTATTTTCTTGACTCCACTATCTTATGAAATTGCAAGAGGCAGGCTATTGTGTGGAACTTAAACTTGTCATGAAGGACTTGCATTTGATGTACTAAGCATGTTTCTGGATTTGTCCTAAGGACTTACCAGAGCACTTTTATATTATATTGTGCTGTTCCACAGTGGAGGGAAGAACATGGACCCTCATAGGAATGCTTAAAGCAGGGCAGCATGGACCTCTACTCGGTCCACTGTACCTTCTCAGGAGCAGGCAGTGAGGGACCTACCAGGTGCACATCCCTGCCTCATACAGGGTAGTTCCAGAAAGCTGAATTCTGACATGATGGGGAGGCCTTGGTCAAGGTTCTGCTGTGACAGACCAGGGCCCGAGTGTTGTGGGGTAAAAGAGCCAGCCAAAGAAACCCACCCTGGCCCCCAAACCAGAGCCAGCCAAAGAAACCCACCCTGGCCCTGAAACCAGAGTCAGTGAAATAAACACACCCTGGCCCTGAACCCAGAGCCAGCCAGAGAAACCCACCCTGGCCCTGAACCCAGAGCCAGTAAAAGAAACACTTTGGCCATGAAACCAGAACCAAAGAAACACACTTTGGCCCTGGAACTAGAGCCAGTGAAAGAAATATACTCTGTCCCTAAAACAAGAGCCAAAAGGCAAACAAGAGCCAGCGAAAGAAACACACTTTGGCTCTGAAACCAGAGCCAACTCTGCTCCTGACCAGCTGAACATGACACCAACCAATCCCTGAGCAGGAAAATCAACCAGTCCGGAGCAGAAAATCAACCAATCCCTGAGCAGGAAATCTAGCCAATCTGAGCTTGCCTAAGCTCTAGGAGATGGAAATCCGACCAATTCTTCTCCCTGGAAAAACTCCACCCCTAAGAAGCCCTGTACAAGCCCTGCGCCTGTTCAGTTGACAGCTGTCCTTCTCCACCCTGGCAGAGGCGGCCACTCTCCTGGACTCCTTCCCAAATAAATGTCTTGAAAGAGTTTTGGGTGAAGATCTATCACTGGCGTGGAGCAGAATCTCTGCTGGGGAGCTCCCTTAGGGGGACAGAGCAGAAGTAGCAACTGATACCTCGGTTGGGAAACTCCCTTGGGAGCTGAGCAGAAGTAACAACTTTTCCCTGGAACTGGAGCAGATTGCTACATTTTTTTCTTTTTCTTTTTTCTTTCTTTCTTTCTTTCTTTCTTTCTTTCTTTCTTTCTTTCTTTCTTTCTTTCTTTCTTTCTTTCTTTCTTTCTTTCTTTCTTTTTTTTTTTAAGACAGGGTTTCTCTGTGTTGTTTGGTGCCTGTCCTGAATCTCGCTCTGTAGACCAGGCTGGCCTCGAACTCACAGAGATCCTCCTGGCTCTGCCTCCCAAGCGCTGGGATTAAAGGCGTGAGCCGCCATCGCCGCCCCCCCCCCCATTGCTGCATTTCTACAGGGGTTTCCCCCTCAGCAGAGCCAAGCAGGAGTAATATCTTGGGCTGGAGCTGAGAAGAAATAGATACCTCTGCTGGGAAATTCCCTTACAGGGTGGAGCAGAGCTCAGCTGTAAAGACTCTCTTGGAGAGCAGCAGGATTACCACATCTTGCGGGGAGACCATACCCCACCAGACCCCAGCTTCAGGTATAGCCTGACTTCCGACAGGTCTGGATACTTTTCCCTCTAGAGATGTAGGTGTTCTGGATACCTTCCCTTCACAGCTTCAGGTATAGCCTAATTTCCTGACAAGTCAAGATACCTTTCCCTCCAGAGCTATAATACGTGCAAGTGTGACCCAATGAGGTGCTTGGCCCTACAGCCTCAGTTTCATCTCTTTCAAAAGGGGCCCCTTTTTAATGAATAGTGGAAGAATGAAATTTGATAATGAATGTTTGACAGTATTATGCAGTCATTAGTGGACACAGAGCCTGTCAGAGCAAAATACTCTTGACAACATTAGGTAGATTTCTTATGACTCCCTGCAGCTTCGTGATGTGCTGGGTTGCTTATTCCTGTGCTATAGCATAGCCAGCCTTGCCTGCACCTCTACACCCAGTGCCCGGGTCACTGTCTGTGAGATGCTGAACAGTAAGCCTTGTGGGTGCAGTGTGTATTAGCCTGATGCAGTTTCTTTCCTACCCATCTTACTAACTGCCAGGCAGGCTCTTGAAGAGGAGGCAGGAGTCCTCAGTGCTGCCTGGAGATGTAGCTTCCATGTGGAGGCTGTTGATGCCTCACTCTTCGGAGGAATCACCGAGGCCCTTTCCCAAACCGTTCCTATTTTCTCCATCTGAAATCATAATCTTATTTTCCTAATATAATCTTTCACATATGTTTACTATCGACATGAGTGGCGGAACCATGGAGATTACAGCATGTGAATGTGTCGCACGGCTTTCTTGCTCTGTGGTTTTAATGGAAGTCAGACACACACCCCTATTTTGGTTAGTTGTTATCTGTGCCTTTCATACTTCCTAAAAGAACTTGAAGCTGTTTCCAGTGGACACCTGTAGAGATTATAGTAAAAGAAGGAGAAAGAAGAGGATGAGGATGAGGATGAAGAGGGGCAGGGAGGGAGGGATAGTGATGAGGAGGAACAGGGATGGGGAAGGAAAGAGGAGGAGTAGAGGGAAAAGGGGTGGGAGTGAGGAGGGAGCAAGCGTTCTCCCCACACGTACCCCCAACCCCAACGCAACTGGGAACTGGCTCTCCATGATCTTCCTGCTGTTCTCAAGAACAATACACTTTAGTCTCACCTTCTAACAGCTCAGGCAATGTTGGGTGGAAATAGCAGGCAGGTTTGTGTTTTTCTCTGTCTCACCTAAGAGTGACTCTGATAACATTCTCACTTTCCCAGAAGAGAGCATTCTAGGATGTCTTTGGACTGAAGGGCCCAGGCATGCCTGCTCTTCAGGGGCAGATGGGGCGCACACATCAGCACTCCCCCACAGCAGTCTTGCTCCTCTAGCCTGAGGACTTGTGCCCTAAGCATCGAATCCCTGTCCTCATGTGTGCCGGCTCGAGGACTCCATCTGAACATGGGTGGAAGTGGAGAAGATACAAACGTACTGACAGCCTCTGAAATGGAAAGCTGAAGCTTCCACAGTGGCACATGCAACAACTTCCTATGATCTGACTTTATCCAGTCCAGTCCAGTTGCGTGTCACTGGGTATCGATCAATTTCACTGCAAAATCTTCCCAGGTGAAGGTGGAAGATCTGAGGGATGTGGGGATGATCATCTTTGAAGACATTGATGTCTAGATAAGGGGATGATTGATATGTGTTCAGCTGCCTCTCTTGGAGGCCAGAAGGCCAGAAGTGATTTTCCAGAGACCCAGAGGAGATACCCTGGGAGTTGCTGACAGGAAGCACCCATGCTACAGATTTTTTTTTATGGCCGTGAGGAGACACATTTGTCTCCCTCTCCTGTTATACATGGTTGTGGATTTTCCAATCGTACTGTAATTTTAAAAAATATTTCTTGGAGAGTTAATGTTTACATTTACAAATGTGGGCAGCTTAACTAACAGCTTAAATGGAAAATTTTAATACATTCTGTGATTGCCTCATTTGCATATTTTATAAATTCACCATCATTCTGGGTTGTGTATAGTGCAGCAGTTAGAATTGAGTTCTAAAGGACTGCATGTCCAGCATGTGAGCAGAGGATGGGGAAGCCCCGGATGCTCACAGGCAAGCATGCACCTCTCCACCATGTGTTGACCTTTCTGGGTGGGACCTAGTGTTCTAAGGAGAACACAGCAGTTGTGAAGGTCTGTCTGCTTGCCACTGTGTCCCCTGATGTTGTCATTTACACCACGATCCCATGTCCTGTCCCAGACTCAGAGCAGCAGGCTTCACGAGCCCAATCATATTGTAAAGTGTCCCTACATCCAGGAAGATGGTCCTAAGGAGCAGCCAATCTATGCACTTGTGGGAATCAAATCCTATAGTGGCCTCTCGTCCCTGTCCTCTGTGTCACTGTGGTTCTTGTGGGAGACAAGGCTGGCTGGAGAAGCAATACAGTTATGATCCCTCTGCTCAGTCCTCGGTTGTGCAGTACAGCATGGTGTGTGTACTTGTTTATGTACACATGTATGGCATGCATGTGGAGACCAGAAGTCAATCTTGGGCATCATTTTTCAGAACACCGTCCATTTTTTAAAGACAGGGTTTCTGACTGGCCTGGAAGTTGCTGATTGGGCCAGGCTGCCTGGCCACTGAACCCCAGGGATCCACTTATCTCTGCCTTCCAGCATTGGTATTACAAGCTTGGGTCACTACACTTGACTCCTAAAGGTGGGTTCTGGGTATTGAACTCAGGACCCCATGCCTGAACAGCAAGCACTTTAACAACTGAGCCATTACCTCAGCCCTTCTGCTGATATTTACTTGGCCAGAATGAGTCATGAGGTGGAGTCTGGACCTGTTAGTGTGTGTTGAAACTCCATGGCTGTGCCAATTCTCAGCTTTCCTCTCCCGTTGGAAAAGAGTCTTATCTAATTGAACAGAGTTCTCCCAGTGTGGAAGTGTAAGTCTCTGAAGGCTCAAGGAGATTGGCCCTGCTTCATTAGGCAGTGAGACACAGTGACTTTTGGGCCACCCCTCAGTTGCTTGGTGCTGCATCCAGGGTTAGCAAGTCTTGGCCTGCCTCCTTTCAGTGACCACTTGTGTTGGCTCACTATTCTTGGGTGTGGGGCCTGGAATGTGGTTGATATACCAGAAGTCACACCAATAGAGAAAACGGATTCTCCCAGCATCCATCAAATGCCAATAGCTCTTCAGCTAGGGGTAGGACTTTGTGCCCACCACTCCTCTGCCATGCTGAGATTTTGTCTGGTTTGAACTTGTACAGATCTTGTGTGTGCTGTCACAATTGCCGTGAGTTTGTGGGCAGCTGCCCTGTTGTGTCCAGGAAACACAGGTTCCTTTAGGTTATTCACTCCCTTTGGCTCTTGTAATCTTTCCTCCCCATCTTCCCAAGGCAAGGGCAGCTGGGTACAAGAAATTCTCCAGACAGCAGGGTTTGCCATAGACAGAGAGGGAAGGTACCAGTTTGTTACCCATGGTAGGCTTGGTTATGGTGAGGTTGCAGGCTGTAGGGAGTTTACTTACTGTGTGTCCAGATGCAAGTCTCAGCTGGCCACCACTGCCCACACACATAGGATGAGATAAGGGTCCTGCATTTGTCATAGGACAAGCCTGTCCCCTGTTCCTGCTTGGCTTGGAAGGTGGGATAATTACTCTCTCTTCCAGAGAAAGAAAATAAAAATTTGAACTCAGGCCTTTGCTTCCAGTTCAGTGGCTCATTTGAGACTAGAATCAGATCCACAAGCCTCCAAAATATTAATAAAAACCTCAGCGCTGCTGGGCTGTTTGCACCTCTGAGAGAAGGGCAGTGTGAAGTTCCCTGTAAAGGGTAGCAGTATTTCTATTTTCAGTTCCCTGCAAGTCATTCCTGGAGAAGAGAAGGAAAGTTGAGACCTACAATCTTAAAGTGGTGTTTGAGTGTTTTGTGGTTCTGACTTTATCTGTGTGGATCTTTCCATTAATGTAGATAATCATGTTGGCCCTGTCTTTCTGACGTGTATTGATCTGTCTGTCCAGATGCTTGTCTACCTGGGCTCTCTAATGTGGGGAAGGGTCACAGTTCATGAACTTGGGCTTGAAACGTACACCAACAAAGTGCGCCTTCCAGGTTGTACAAGATTAGCCCCTAATGGGTTACGAGGATAATGGAGCGAAGATAAAGGTAGGGGAGTTCCTTATCTCACCTCCCTCTGATGTTTTCAATGTTCTGAGTTAATAAACAAAACAAAACAAAAATCCATTTCAAATAGGATTTTTTTAAACCTTCAGGAAAGATGTGAAGTTAAAGACTCCCTGGGGAATGGGTCATGTTCTGTATCATGCAGAACAGATTTGGATGTCTACCTTATTTTCTTTGTTTTTATTTATTTATTTTTTTGAGACAAGGTTTCTCTGTGTAGCCCTGGATGTCCTGGAACTCTGCTTTGTAGACCAAACTGGTCTTGAACTCAGAGATCCATCTACCTCTGCCTGGAATTGAAGGCATGTGGCACTATATCTAGCTTCTGTCTTTCCTTCAAGCTGGGCCAATTCAATATGTCTGAAACATTCTTGACAAATTGATTCTGCACAAGGTCCTCTGTTGACTGCTGTGCTGTGGATGAGTGTCAGGGCTGCCTGCAGCACAGAGCCACTGGGTGAGCACAGAGGAAGACTCGTATCCATGTTGCAGTTTAAACACACATTCAAAAGGAGAGAAACAGTCAGAGGTTTTGTTCTGTGGCTACAGGTTCTCATTTCTACTTCTCTACATGTTTTCTCAGTGAACTACTCTTTCCCGAGAACCCTGCAAGTTGGGATATAGGTGAGTGGGCAAAATGTGTGATTTCCAACCTGGCTGTGGAGGGTTGGGTCACAGGATAGTGTGTCTATGTGTATGATGTGTAGTATGTACATGAGTGCCATGTATGTGAGTTCGTGATTATAGTATGTGAAGTATGCATGGATGTTTACGCACATGTATATGATGTGCATGTGGTGTGTGTGTGTGTGTGTGTGTGTGTGTGTGTGTGTGTGTGTGTGTACATCGTATACCACATAGGTGTGATGTCTGAGCTGTGTGGGTGGCTAGGTGAAGAGACAGAGCAGAAGTCCAGCTTTGGGTCTGTGCGTGCTGGGTGGCAGGAACTGACACTTTCCCTTCTGTGAGCTTCCAGTGAGGTGAGTGTGGGTTGAGTTATGTACCCTTCATCTGAAATGGCTGGAGACCAGGATGATCAGGAGCCTGAGTGACAGTTTGAGACCTGCAGAAGTAAATGGGAACCCCATGATGGGATGGATTGAGGCTGTGTATGTGGAGTTGCTAAAGCCAACGGGCTGGCCACTGTTCCCTGCGTTTGACAGAGACCCACAGCAAGTGAGAAAGAGAGGCCCCAGATTATCCTTGTCGGGGACTGTCAGTCTGATGGAATCAGGATGGCATCAGAACAGGGTCATCACATGGTCCTGGATACCTCAATATTTGTTTCTCAGTGGGTCCTTGTTTGGAAATAAGGGTAAGATCTGGATGGCTGTGAGCCATGACTCATGTCCTGGTCATTTTGGGTTGAGTTTCATAGGGTTCTTGTGTGGCTTCTTACTTGTCAGAAAGAATGATTTGACTGCTCACATGTGTGTCTTATAGAGCTAGCATAGGCTACTTAAGAAGGCATTGGCTTTCTGGGCTGGCTGCTTCATTTCTGGCTGTAGCTTGAGTTTTGTAGATGGCTTGGTCATTGTCTGTGCTGATTCATCAGAATACATTCAGACACTCTCTGAATGTCCCTCTTTGCCTTGTGACCTTGGGCCAGGAATCGACTGTACTGTGTCTGAACCTTCTTAGCTGTAGAGGACTGTATGGGGGATGTTTAGCCTGAGCTCAGCAGTGGGATTCCTCTGAGACTTAACTGAGTGGTCGCTGACCTTTGGTTTACCTTTGTTAGTGGGGGAAAGGCCTGAGGTCCCAGCAGGGCTTCCCCTTGGCTACATGTCTACTGACTCTTATCTGACCTTTGTTAGTATAGGAAAAACCTCTTTCCCCACTTGGGTGTCTTCTGAATAACCTTGGCTAAATGGTATCTTGACCTTCATGGCAAAGGCTCCTTCTCAGACAGGCAACACCAAGATTTGATTCACACAGACTCTCCAGCATCCCTTTGGAGGCCTGACAGAATGTTTTCAGGATTGTTTCTCTTAGTCAGGACACTGGCCACTCTGGGAGGACCAAGTGCTCACATTTGTCTGGGTACTTCTGGTTGGGACACCTTGTACACTCTTGGTGCACACAGGTCCTTTCTGGAAGACTAGTGTCTTACCAACAGCCTACATCACCCTTGGCCTCATGCTCTGCTAAGTCCTCTGGGAGTTTGTTGACCAGTCCTTTGGCAGGCAGATGTGGGGCAGAGTAAAGAGCAGGCTTTATAACCAGAAGATTTGAGCAGGAATTACAGCTGACAGTCTGCTACCGTGGTACTCTTGGCCCATCTGCCCCCTTCTTCAGAGCAAGTTTCTCCGTCCTTAAAAAGCATGTCCAGCTGTGAATCTCTTAGCTCGCAGCTGAGACAGGGTGTGAGGCAGAGACACTGTGGCAGGTGTGAGGTGACTCTCCTGCTTTGTTCCTTTTAAACATTTTCTGTGAAAGTCACCCAGCATATCCAGCACTAGGAGTGAGCTGTGCATCCCGAGGCCATCTGCCTGTGTTTGTTGTGTGATGGAACCGGTGTGCATTTCTTAAGTTTTCCTTCTGACGTTATATAGCTCCCCAGGTATCTAGGTAGTGACACACTGTGTGCTTGTATGTTATTTTTTGTTCTGTATAGGATCTAAGAAGACTCAGCTGAGAGGATATGGGAGGACTTTTGTAGAGAAGTTTCTCTGTGTGAGCCCTACTTGGGTTCCCTGGTGTGTGTGAAGGGATATGAGGACCAACTAGCCTTATAAAGAAGCATTTGGTCACCTGACAGAAGTTTAGAATGTCAGACGTACTCCTAAGGGTAACATTTGTAATTATAATTGTAATTAAGTGTACACTGTCTGCTGGGCTTTGGATTTGATTTTCCAATGCTCACACCATAGATAATCCTTGTAGTTGCCAGGACACCCTACAGCTCTGCCAACTTCTAGTGGTTTCATGCCTTGTTCCAAGGAAGAGACAGGTCACAATGCCCCAGCAAGTAACTACATGTTTCATTGTATAGAGCTGAAAATCACCTGATGAGCCGCCACACTCCATTTAGCACTTTTCAATCAAGGTACATCCTGAGATCCTCTTCAGGGGCAGATAGGCTCTGTGTATTGGGGTGAAATGATGAATACAGTAGCATTGTGTGTCAATGTGTTCACATCCAGAGGGGGGAGGTGTTGACTAAATTTCATTTGTGAGCATTTGCTGTACACCATCATCTCTAACACTAGCCTCTGCACAGGAATGCATATTAGATGGACAGACAGATAATAGGCAAGTAGGTAGATGATGGGCACACATATTGGCAGATGACAGAAAGATGAGAGATATGTATAATGTGATCAGTAGATGAGTCTGTCAACATTGTCAACACAGAACTTGGTATACCCTATCAAATACCCTGGCTGATGACAACATCTACTTTGGCAAGTATCTCCCTGATGTGACTATAATAGTCACTGGGCTTCACAAAGTGACTTGCTAGCCACATGTTGTGTCGGGTTAAAACATCTGTGCCTCAGCAGGGCGTGCACAGGTCTGTACTAGATGGGGTCCTAGAGCTGAAAGGAGAAGTGGACACATGCACCCGTCCCTAACCCAGAAGCTGTCTCCACTTGATAACCACTTGCAAATGAAAAATTAGTTTTCTCCAGAGGAGTCTCACTGGGGAAACAAACTACTATTTTTTTATTATTATTTAAGAAAAATTTCCACTCATTTTACATATCAACCACAGGTCTCCCTCCCATCCCCTCCTGTTCTCCCCTCCCAACCCCCGTCGATCCCCTCCTCCAAAACGGTAAGTTCTCCCATGGGGAGTCAGAAAAGCCTGGTACATTCAGTTGAGGCAGGACCAAGCCCCTTCCCCCTGCTTAACACTCTTAAGGGGAGGCCCCATGTCGACCAGTAGATGACCAACACAAAATGAGTTAACTGACTGATATCCAGTCTGTTCTTGTTTTCATGGTCTCAGTTGGAAAAGTATCTGTTCTGATGGGTCTGCCTTTGTATGTGACTTGGTTTTTCTCTCTTGCAGCTTTTTAATATACTTTCTTTCTTCTATACATTTACCATTTTGACTATTATGTGATGTGGTGAGTTTCTTTTTTTATCCTGACTATTTGGTGTTCTTTATGCCTCTTGGACTTTGATAGGCATCTCTTTGGCTCTGACTTCAGGAGGTGTTCAGGCTTCTGTGTTGAGATAGTCAGCCCCTAGCTGTGCCTGTTGCTGGTGGATCTTCAGCAGAATCCTTTCCACACCAGCTTTCCACACAATGACCTAGACAATGGGCACTCAGCCCATTACAAGGCTGCCCTCCACCTCTGCCTTTTCAATCTGGGCAAGACACTCTTGCATAACATTTGCTGTTATGTCTAATGATCTGTAAAACCAACAGCTATAGACATTGCTCTCTTGCTGGATCTTTGGGTTGTGATTCTCCTCTTCCATGTCCAGTGACTGGCCTTGTTATCTTCTCTGGACCATGTTATTCTGCCCAACTGTGCTGTTCCCTAAATGGGATAGAGAATCTCCAGGAAAGCACTGTCCAGCATTCCTGAGACTTCTTAGTGTTTACATGTTGGGGGACCCATGGGCAGACTAGGGCAATGGCACATTGTCTTCCTTTCATAGAGGAGAAAACAAGGCTTGAAAGAGTTTAATGGCTTGTTGCACAGTAGCAGATTCAGGGCTTAAATCTCAGCTCAAGAGGCGGCACTCTTAAGAGAGAATGGACTGAATGAAGAAGGCGTGGGCTCAGCTCAGTGTAGGCTTTAGATGCATCCTACACAACCTTGATTCCCATCCTTACCTGGTCATTTACATAAAAATTGGCCCCCGTGAGCTTCTGTGTGTCCATCTGAATCAGCCCTGACAACACCACCCACAATGTGCTGCGGGTCCAGCGAGTATCCATCATGGTAGAGCATGGGAGAGTGGGTGTTTGACAATTGCTAGCTGTCTTCTTCAGATTCTTAATTCTGACATGCCAAGCATCAAAGAGTTGAGCAAACATCGCACATTTCCTGTTATAATGTCAAATCCATTAAATAATCACCCACAAGAATAAGTTATTTTAGAAAGTGATGACTTTGAATTTATCCTGGAAGTTGTCCAAACTCTGGAAGAATCCAAGTGCTCTGGAGCAAAAGCGTGCTTTCCTGTGCCAGCCAGAATATGTGTCCCTCTAGCCTGTGGCCACCCTCTTTTAGACAGCACCATGTCAGACACTTGGTAGCTGGCAGGCTACAGCCATCATGTTGCCTTTAGCCTCTGCTTGGCTCCATTTATGTTCTGAGCATGTTGCACCCACACATCCACGTGTAGCTCTGGAAAGCCGGTGGGAAGAGCGTGAATGAGTTGCATCAGCAGGTGTACAACTCACGTACCCACGAGACTTTCCTCCCCTTAGTTATTCATCCTTCCCCTTCCCCTTCAGGGTCTGAAACACAAGTGTGTTCCACCACAGCTAGTCTGATGGTGAAAGGTTGGCAGAGAGGAGGAGAAGATGAAGAAAAGGAAAACAGAGGAAAGGTGTAAGTTAGGGGAGGACATTGTATGACCAAACAGCGTGTGTGTGTGTGTGTGTGTGTGTGTGTGTGTGTGTGTGTGTGTGTGTGTGTTGACTGTAAAGATTATTCAAAAGCAAAGTTCTCAGACAAAAATTCAAGATAAGAACATTGGGGACAGGAGAAATGGCTCAGTTGGTCACATGGGAACATGAGAACCTGAGTTGGACCCCCCAGAACGTACATCAAAGGCTGGGCATGGTATACATGCCTGTAATCTTAGCACTGGGGAGATGGAGACAGGAGGATCCCTAGGGCTTGTTGGTTAGCTAATCTGGAAGGTCTATGACTTCCAGGTTCAGTGAGAGACTCTGTCTGGAAAACAAAACCAAACCCCTGGATTGAAAAAAAAGATTATCCATGAAATGCAACCTCAAAGAAACTAGGGTTAGATTTGTTAATGTGGACGCAGGTCAGTGCTCTGAACAACAATAAAGACAAGAAAATGACAAAGGACGCATCACAGAGCATAGAAGTGGGGAGTGGGAAGGACAGGGTGCATTCCTAATGGGCTCAAACAGAACAGGAAGCATGCAATGCCTGCAATAGCAGAGACCAGGGTGACTTGTATTCAATGATGTCAGTGAGTTCCAAGCAATATAGGAAAGGACACACACACAATTTTGTTATGTGCACAATATAATTAATTTAGTTATTATTTCATTATTTATTTATTATTTGTTTACTTATTTTTGGATTTTTGAGACAGGGTTTCTCTGGGTAGCCTTGGCTGTCCTGGAACTAGCTCTGTAGACTAGGCTGTCCTTGAACTCACAGAGACCTGCTTGCCTCTGCCTCCTGAGTGCTGGGATTAAAGGCGTGCGCTGCCGCTGCCGCCGCCGCCGCCGCCGCCGCCGCCGCCGCCGCCGCCACCGCCACCACCACCTGGATTATTTAACTTTTTTTTTTTTTTTGGTTTTTCGAGACAGGGTTTCTCTGTGTAGCTTTGCGCCTTTCCTGGAACTCGCTTTGGAGACCAGGCTGGCCTCAAACTCACAGAGATCCGCCTGGCTTTGCCTCCCGAGTGCTGGGATTAAAGGCGTGCACCACCACTGCCCGGCTATTTAACTTTTTAAAATTAGTTTTTGAGTTAGTACAGAAAGAGGTGGTTCTGGAGTAGTCAAAACATCTACACTTAGATGCACAGCAGAATGTCTGTCTGAGGGAATCAGGGAGGACGAGGACATTGTCAGAGGGAGCAGGGAGGACCAGGATGTTGAGGGGAGCAGAGAGGACCAGGACATTGTCCTCAGTGCTAAGAGAAGATATTGACTCTGAGTTTTATACCCATATAAACTTCTACTCAGGCACAGGGCAGAACTAATGTTGCAGCCTATTTAGGGAATTTAAAATCCACCTAAAGCAAAGTAGGAATGAATGGGATCAACTTCCCTGGGACCCACCATAGAATGCACAGACAGAGAACCATCAGGAATGCACATTGGAGTCAAATGAGATGTCTCTGCAGAGTTTTTAGGATAGCGATTACCTAAGAGGTTAGAATTACCAGGGAAGGTAAACACTTACGCACTATTAGGAGTAAAAACTGATACAGTCATAATAGAAAACAATGAGATTTCTGAAAAAGAAAGAAAGAGAGAAAAGAAGGAAAGAAGAAAGTGGGATGCCCATTCAATCCACAAGTTTTACTTCTCTGTATCTTCCAAGAAGGAAGTCAGTGTCTTGTAGAGATATTTGCATTCCTATGGCCATTCCACTATTAACAATATCCAAGATACAAAAATAACCTAAATATTCATCAGTGGAAGACTGGATAAAGAAAATGTGTGTTTATAGACAATTGAGTATCAGTCCACTATTTGTTTAAAAAAATGAGGTCCTGTTATCTATTTCAACATCAGTGAACCTGGGAGACACTGGACATGAAGTAAGCCAGACAAAAAGACAGATACTGAATGATCTTACTTATATGTAAAACTACCTAACTCTTAGAGGGAAAAATGATACAGTGGTTCCGACCCTGGCAGAAGGGGTGAATGGAGCAATGCTCATCAGTGTGTAAAGATTGAAATCTCAGGCTGAGTAAGTTCTGGAGACCTAGTCCTGGTGACTGAAATTAACACTGAAGTGAGGTTTGGTTTGATAAGACAGCATATTTAGGAGTCTTTTACAAAGGGGGCTGGAGAGATGGCTCAGCTGTTAAAAGCTTGTCTGTTCTTCCAGGGGACCCAGGTTTGGTTCCCTGTACTTACATGGTACAGGGGATCTGATGCCCCTTTCTGGCCTCCATAGGCATTACACACTTGTGGTGAACAAACATACATGCAGGCAAAACATTCACACACATAAAATAAAATAAATTAAACAATCATAAAGAATCTTTAATACAAACATACATACAGATGCATTCATAGTAACTCTGGGAAACTTTACTTTTTCTGTTGCTGTGATAAACACTGAGACAAAGCACCTGATAGAAGAGTTTATCTGGGCATGTGGTGGGGAATCATGGTGGTAAGCACCAGTTGTGGTGGCAGAGACAGGAAGCTGAGAGCTCACGCCTTGAACTGCATGCACCAAGCAGAGAGAACAAACTGGAAGGGGCTCAAGGATTTAGACTCTCAAAGCTCATCCTCAATGACGCATTTCCTGCAGTGAGGCCATGCCTCAAACAGCGCCATCTACTGGACAAAGTGTTCAAGTACCTGAGCCTGTGGGGGCCGTTCTCATCCAAACCACCATATTCCACTCCCTGGCCCTCATAGGCTCATGGCTATAATATAACACAAA
This sequence comes from Peromyscus eremicus, assembly GCF_949786415.1. Lineage (NCBI taxonomy): Eukaryota > Metazoa > Chordata > Mammalia > Rodentia > Cricetidae > Peromyscus > Peromyscus eremicus. The sequence continues at coordinate 40,380,652 of NC_081437.1, read as the reverse complement.
ATGCTTTTAGTCCAACTTTAAAGCCCTTTTGTCTTTCACAGCACTGGCACAGTTTACAAAATCTAAGTCCAAACTCTCTTTTGAGACTCAAGGCAATCTCTTAACTGTAATCCCCCCCATAAAATAAAAAAAAGCAAATTATGTACTTACAACACACAAGGCACAGAACATACATTACTGTTCCTAACAGGAGGAGTTGGGGCATAGTGAAGAAGTACATCCAAGCAAGACTGAAACCCAGCAGGGCAAACATCCAATCCTGTAGCTCTGTGTCTGAGGTCAAAGGGCTTGGATGGGTCTGCTTTTCCAGTTTTCCTGCTTGCAACATTCATCCCTCTCTCTCTTGGGCTGATTCCACTCCAACTACTCAACTCTCCTTGGCAAATATCCATGGCTCTGGCATTTCCAGCATCTTGGAGTATCCAATGCACCCGAGTCTTCTCTTTCACAGCTCTGTGCAGTGGACTGTCAGAGCCTCCCGCCTTCTCGGAGCTTTCATGCAAGGGTTCCCGTACTGTTGGCTGCCTGGCCTCAGCAGGCATCTGAGACCACAGCGGAAGAATCCACGACCCCCTCACGCTTGCCTCCTCTATTCCTCTAAAATCAGCACCATGTGGACAACACTGCCAAGTTTAGCTACCAGCTTGGGGCCCCCCTTGAGTCACATTAGCAGCAGCTTCTAGTCAGGTGTTTTCTAGAGTAGGAAACATCATCTACTCTTTCACAAGTTAGAAGCTTGGCTGGGTGGAGTCTTGCCTTGAGGACACCCTTCTCTTTGTTCCAGTATGGAGAAAGAGGCCTCTCCTGTGGTAAGGGCACTAATCTTGTCTCTTTCAGTGTGAAACTTGGCTTCAATACCATTTCCTCTTGCTAATTTTCCCTTCAAGCTGTTCATTTTGCACTTCTTTCTCCTCCACTCAAGCCTTTTCACTGCAAACCCACGTAACAGTCATTAATGCTGGTCACAGCACAGATTCTAGATTATGATGCCTTTCAATCGCCTCTGCAAAAAAAAAAAAATCAGCACATGACTTTTGAATTTAGCCTGAGGCAAGTTCTCAGGACAAGGGTAGAAGACAGCCAGATTCTTTGCCAAATATCACAAGAATGGTCTCCAGCCTAGTTGCTAATACTGTTCCTCTCTGAAACCTCTTGAGCTGGGTCTCCATAGTCCACATTACTCTCAACACTGTCTTCTTATCTCCTGCTAGGGCAGCCCTGTAAACTCCACATAGAGAGTTCAACTCCTTTCTGAGCCTAAACTCCTGAAGTCATTTTTACATTTTTCTAGAACACAACATGGCCAGGCTCTACATAGCAACAGCCACTCTCCACAACTTCTGTATTAGCTGCTTTCATGCTGCTGTGATAAAACACCATGACCAAGGTGCCTTGTAGGAGGAAGAGTTTACCTGGACCATGGCTCCAGAGGTTCATGGTGAGGAAGGATGGCAGCAAGCCCCAGGTGTGGCAGCAGAAAGCTGAGAGATCACATCTCGAACTGCAAATGCCGGGCAGAGGCAATGAGCCGGAAGTGGCTCCAGGATTTAATTTCTCAAGTCTGCCCCCAAGTCACGTACTTCCCCCAGCAAGGCCACATCTCCCAAACCTCCCTAAACAGTGCTAACTGTGGCTGCCAGCCTGGGGGAGGGTATTTCTCCTTCAAGTCACCACACCTCGGCGTCTTGCAGTTTTGCTTTTTCATCCGGCTTTATAGCCATTACCATTTAATTGTGTTTTTATGCTGTATTTAGGGTGATCATTATTGGTGATCTAATTTAAATTTACCATTTTGTTATTAAAAGTTGTTTGGTGTAAGTTTTTCTCCATTTCAACTGCTTTTTTTTTTTTTAGCAATTCAATATTTCTTTTTGTTCTATTTGTTCTCTCTTATTGGTTTATTTCTTGCTTAGAACTCGGTGAATTTTTGTTTGAGCGGTGAATTTAGAGTTTACACGATACACTCTTAACACAGTGTAGCTTCAAGCAATATTAGTTAACTTCAAAAAGTAGTATAAGAATTTTCTGAGAGTATATTTCCATCTCTCCACTGACATCTGTTTCCTTGAGGCATTTTTCTTCTTCGTGTATTATAAACTGCACGTGATGGCTAATATTCACTGTCGACTTGACAGGCCATGCAATCACCTAGGAGACAAGCCTTCAGATACACCTGTGAGGGGACTATTTAGATTACTTTCATGTCCATGGGGGATTAATTGACTAGATTAAATGAAGAAGAAAACGCATCTGTATGGGAGGGTGGCACTGTTCCCTGAGCTTGGCTCCTGGGCTTCACAAAAGGAGGAGGATAGGCAAGTGTGAACGTCCATCTCCCTTTGTCTCTTGACCGTGGACACAGTGGGGCCAACTACTTCAAACTCCTGCAGTCTCGACTTTCTGCCATGATGGGCTGTGCTCTCAAACTCTGAGCCAAAATAACCCCTCTCTTAAGCTGCTTTGGCCAGGGTTTTTTTTTTTTTTTTTAATCATGGTACTGAGGAGAGCAACCAAGACACGGCACAACACATTGGGATTGTTTTTGCATTTATCAAACAATCATTACTCAAAGGGGCTTAAAGTCCAAGGAAATTTCATCTTCTATGGTTACCATTATGAGGTGTTGAAATTTCCAGTTCTGTTCATTTCTCTGTGCTGGTCGACATGTAAACGTCACACAGCTCTCCTTGTGCCATAGGGTTTCATCTTCCATTTCTTATAATGCTTGTCTACCTGATATTACATTAAGTCTTCTGGTTTAATATGTCCAAAAACTCTACACTGTGTCATAGTTTGTAGACAGTGTTGTTGTAGAATATTATTTCAAGGTGTGTTACTTTTGTCTATGCTCTGGAATGTTTTTTTAATGATGCAAATATGTATTTAATTAAATAAAATTCACCTGTGGTCAGGAGACTGCATCAGCAACTAGCTGACAGGAAGTGGTAGGGAGGAGCCAGGTGAGAAAGGGTTTATAAGGAGGGGCGAGGAGAAGCATGAGGGCTTTTTGGAGGACGCGAGCAAGGAGAGGAGGTGAGCTACCTGCTATTCAGCCCCTGAAGAGCAGAATTCCACCTTAACCTTTGAATCTTGAGTTCTTTAGAGGGACAGAGGTTTAGTTAAGTTCCGTTCATAGCTTTGTGAGAGTTGGAGCCGGAGGGAACAGATTTCCCTCCAGCTCCGGTCCTTGTGGCCTAACAGCTGCTGGTAGTGGTGGAGTTGCAGTTGCTGATTTGAACTGTTGTGGCTTAAAAGGCAGCAACCATTTTAAAAAAGGACAACACAATGTTCTTGTTTCTCTCTTTCAGTATCATGAGAGTGTTCTTCCATTCTCTCAGGATCTCCTTGGTGGAGTAGGGACAGTCCCTGTCTATGAAGTAAAGGTTCAAGAACTCCTGTAGCAGCCCTGGTTTTCCATCGCTGAGCTCCAGCTCACAACTGGGATAGAAGGTGGAGCTTCAGTTATACGAGGCTGGGAGCAGAGGGAAGAAGCCTGAGTTCTCTCTGCTTCCCGAGCTTCCAAGCAGCTTCAGGTGCCTGCCACATGGACACGGCTGCTTCTGATACCATGCCTTCCTCATCAAGATGGACCTGGTCCTCTCAAACCACAAGTTCAAGTAAGCACTCCCTCCCCAGAGCTACTTGGTCACTTGGACAAAATAAACAACCAACACGTTGACCTTGTCGCTCTCTCAGACCACGTCCCATGAACTGGTTAGGTGGCACCTTGTCTGATTTGTTTGATGCTTGGCTGCATGCTTCCCCAGGGCTGGGAATGGAGCCCCTGCCTTCCCAATTTGTCACCCACAGCACAAGTCCTCTTCCTCAGGGGTATACCTCTTTGCTGCAGGAGACCCAAGTGGGCACCCTTTCTCTTGCCATTCCCATACACGTGCTCAGCTTCTTTACACTGGCTTCATTTGTCGCCCCTAAAAAAAGAGAAAAAAAAAATTACACTGGACGGTGGTGGCGCACGCCTTTAATTCCAGCACTCGGGAGGCAGAGTCAGGCGGATCTCTGTGAGTTCGAGGCCAGCCTGGTCTACAGAGCAAGATCCAGGACAGGCACCAAAACTATACAGAGAAACCCTGTCTTGAAAAAAAAAATTGCTTTGCAAGATGATACCAGTGTTTTTACTCCTCATTCATTCATTCTTTCACCCCTCATTCTCTTATTTGCTCATTATTCAATAATTTTCCTTGCCTATATGTCAGCTTCACAAAGTCCATGGCTTGGTTTTCCTCACCACTGCATCTTGAGTGTAGGATGAACAGAGGGTACCCATGTACTCAGGATGGAGGGAAGGAGGGAAAGAGGGAGGATACGGGAGGAGGGGGAAGAGAGTGGAAGAAAGAGGCTGCAAGAAAGGAAAATGGAAGAGGGTGGGAGGAGGGAGAGACTTATTTGCTGGGGAGTGGCAGGGCAGCTCTGGGGCCCTGTAGGTTCCACTGTGGGTGTTCAGCCTGCCACCCAGGAAATTCTATATGTATCCCCTTTTACCTGGTGGGACCAGCTTGGGGTAACTTGTAAGACTCCCCTTAATTTTCTTAAGGGCTCCTTGACCATCCTGGACGGGGTCAGACGCAAGTACAACGCAGCCCTTTTAGCAGAGTCAGGACTGTAGGCAGTGGATGGGGCCCTGCTGACCCTCTGACACAGACTTTCCTTGTCTCACAACCCCCTCCTTTCTCACGCTATGGCAGAGCTACTTCCTCAGCTGCCCCAACCGCCCATGTCCTGCCCTCCCCCACAACCTAAGTGTCTTCTTGCATGACCTCCCTTCTGCGGAGTGGGCTGTGCATTTCAGTGTGCACATACAGCTGTGTAGTTCTTCATGGTTTGCCATCGCTGCTAACCTGGCTTCCAACTCCCCTCCCCTTTGCTAGGACTTAGTAACTAAGGGGTGAAGATCAGAAATTGGATAATGACTCAGTGTTGGGGGGTGTTTGTGGTTAAAGGGGCCTCCCTGGGTTTGTTCTCACAGCCTCCAATTTGACATGTGCAAATAATTATCCTCTCACTTTGTCACGTGGGGGGTGGGGGGTGGGGGGTGGGGGGCACATCTGGAGCCTGTAACTTCCAGGGCCAGAGAGCCTTGTTCTTGTACCTGACTTCCTCCACTCTCAAGGGCTCCATCAGCAGAGCGTTCACCAGGAGAGGATCCCCCTCCAGGTTGTGAAACACCCACAAGCATCCATCCCTCCCAGGTAGCCATTGCTATGACTCCACTCTTGAGAACAGGATACCAAGTCAGAGCACAAACCAGCCCGGAGTCAGGCCACAGGGGACTGGCTGCTTCACAAGCTCTGTGACAGGGGAATTGTGTGTCTGAATTTCCCTGGATTCCTCTGGTTACTCTAGAATTCTCCATTTTATCTTTCCTGCATTTTTTTTCCTAATTTTTTTTTTCAGAGTGACCATTTGGATTATTTAAGAAATACTGAAAAATCATTCCTTCAAATAAATCAAATTTACCAAAATGTCATTAGGACACAGTGTCTGTCAGGATCACCATGGCACTGGGTAAACTTTTTTATTTAAGGAAGAAATGAATGTAAAATTTATTTTAAAATTTAAAATTACAGACTTAGCCTCTCTATTTATATTGTTGTTAAGGATACAAGCAGACTCATTCCTAAAATTTTATTTTTCATAAATGCATTTTAACCCCACTATAATGCTGTCTTTGACTTCTTTGCTATAGGTTTTAAATTTTTTCCATATTTTAACCTTATTTTCTAAAATATTTCTAGCCTTTTATGTTTAACTTAAAATTTAACAATATAATTTTATTAAATATTTTTAACTTTTTTATTGCTTTTATAGTCTTTCTGAATTAAGTAAAGAATAGCCAGATTTATTTATTAAATATACTCCCCTTTATATTGGTTATTATTACTTATAAATTATATTTTTAAACACAAATTTAATTTTAAACCATGTATGTTATAATAATGGAAGTTATAGGCTCACAATTGGAGTTATTATGTAGTTCAGGCTGCCTTGAATTCTGTCATCTTTCTGCCTCTGGATGGATGGAGTTCAGTTGAGTGCACCATTATGTCGTTTTGCTGTTTTGTTTTGTTTTTGAGACAGGGTTTTTGTAGACCAGGCTGACCTCAAACTCATGATCCTGCTGCCCCAGCCTCCAAATGCAGATGTTTACATAGACATACTTCATACATCTTCTTTCCTTTGCGATCACTTTTCTCCTTGTTAAAAAGACACTCTTAAACTATGCCAGCTGCCATTCCCAATTTCACTGTGTTTGAAAATGTCCTCCACATTTAAGATAGATTAGCTGGGTAAAGAATTTTTGTTGAACATCTCATTCCCTCAACCCCCTGCAGGCTCCACTCAGCACTCTCTGCCATCTCTTTATTGATGCCTTTCTCCTCATGACCTAATTGGCGATGGCAGTGGTCTGTTTCCCTTCTGGTGGCTTTCAGCTTTCCTAGACTCTAGCCTTCTGGACTTTCCTTGGCCTTCATCTCAATATGAACTTAGTTCGCTTTGTAATTTTCATGTCTACTCATTGCTTTGGAAATCATTTTTCCTTCTCTAACTCATTAACAATAAACATCTGGTTTTTGTCATTTCAAATATTGTTCTATTCAAACTTTGTGCTATTTCTCTATATAGGAATTGGAGATCCATGGGTTCCTATCCACGTCATGCCTTTGTTGCAAATCCATTCTCCTGAATTACTTAGAGATTCCCTTATTTTACTTAATATTCGTCTTACATGTCTACCTAAAGCAAATCATTTTATTTTTCTACACATTAAAATAGAAAAAAAATTAATTATATGTGTGTATGTGTATCTGTGTGTGGGTATGCATGTATGCTGGTGCTCACAGAGGCCAGAAAGTGACATTGGATACTCTGGACCCGAATTATAGGTGGTTGTGACTACCTAACATGGGTGCCGGGAACCGAATTTTGGGCCTCTGGAAAAGCAGCAAATGCTCTTAAATTCTGAGCCATCTCCAGCCCTGATAACTTTATTTTAACGAATGTATTTTTTCCCATTATTTCTAGTCATCTCTCTTCTCTCCATCGCTATCATTTCAAGAGAGACTGTTCTGTTTTACAGCTGTTCCATTACTTCCTGCAGGTTTTCAAACCAGTTTGTGCCTGTTTCTTCATTGTGCTCCTGTTTGCATTTTGTTGAGAATGAACTCCGTTCTCCAGCTTTGATATTTATGGCTGCCTTTCTTTGTATTCTTTCACTATTTTGCTTTGAAGGATTTGTTGCCTTCTACCTGTGGACCGACCCTGTTCTGCTAGCTTCTTGATTCCTGGGGGAGCAGAACCTTGAACCCTTGAACTTATGCATGTGTAGCAGGTCACTGTAGGTCCTGAGCTGATCTGGAAGTGGATCAGAGCCCAGTGGATCCTGAGTGGGTCTGGAAGGGGAGCTGAGATCCAGCTGCCTTGACATAGGCTGTGTTGAGGAGTCACAGCTCTCCTTTGAGTCCTAAGGAATGATGTTTTTGAAAAGGAGGTAGTGCAGTGGAGTTAGGTTGATGTGTGTATAGGGTTTAATCCATGGGAGCAGATTAGAAAAGGTTCTTATGCACAGGTAAATGAGAACTGAATCAATCTGGAGGAGCTAGGGACAAGCTGGGCATTAACTTGGGAGATATGTTTCCTGTGGCAGAATCCAAGGAAGTGATGTGGAAACAAGATGCCAAGAGCCAGAGAAACAGAGGGTCAGGAGTGGAACTGAGTGTCTAGTTTGGGATACTTGCAATAGGTGAGACAGTGTCGCTCCAGCCTTGTGTGGGAGCAGCAGCAGGGGTGACCTGAGAGCGTACTGTGCATGAGAATTCTCCCACTTATTCCAGGGTAGCCTGCTCAGAGACCCCAGTGGTCTGTGTTCACAGCCCTTCAGCACACCTTGCTTGATACTGGAGCCTGGGCCCCTCTAAGGTAGGAAATATGAGCAGAAGAACAAGTTAGGGTAAAAAAAAATTCAGTGCGCTTGATTTGTTTATTTTGGGATTTGGATTGTATGTGAAGAATCAGGCGGCCAAGCCGGTGTGGATTATGGGAAATCTGACAGTTTCAGTTGGATATTTATTAGTTTATCAGATGTGTTCATTTGGCCAGAATTTATCCCTCTCTTCTTCCATTCCCTTCTCCCACTGTCTTCCTCCTCTCCCACTTCATTAGTTCTTTGCTGTTGTTGTTGACATGGCGTCTGTCTATGTAGCCCGACTAGCCTCTCTCTATGTCAATTTTCCTGTTCCAGCCTCTCAAATGTTAAAATTACAGGTGAACTAACACATCTGCCTCGTTTGGTCAGGATCTCTAAAATTTTATTTTATAAAGTTATGCTAAATGAACGGTATTGGTGTCTTACAAAGTTTCTTTCTTTGTACCACAGTTAGGAATGATATATGAAGGGAAAAAGGAAACTTTCTTTCTCAAGCTTAATTAAGGTGCTTGATTGAAATAATATTTGAATTTCCACTGTGGCAAAAAAACAGTGAAACTGAACTTTAAATCTACCTTCTGAGCAAATGGAGGATGTTTCTTCTTGACATTTCAGAAGGATATTTACACCCGATGCCATTACACAGTGTAATTATGTAATTACACATTCTAACTCCGTGATCACATATGTTATGCTAATTATATAATTAGACTTAATTATAGCAATTGTGCAAATACATAGTATCTGAGTCGAAATGAATGGATTAAGAAACTAGGGCAGATATGAGAATGATAAACTTTGCAAGACAACTCTCAACCACTTGCGGCCATCTCAAAGACTTTCCCTGGCACAGACACCAGCTTCCTCCTTTGTGTTCTGAGAATGTCACACTCTTTAATGCTTTGCTAAAATCTGACTGAAGGAAGAAGATGAGAAAGAAAGAAGAAGGAGAAGGAAGCAGTTCAAGGAGTGAGCTAGCTTTGAGCAGAGCAGACACAGCTCCGTCGCTGCCTTTATTCTTATTTCCTTTCTGCCCTGACAGGCATCAAGATGGTATCGTGACTAAGTCACTGCGGCTTTAAGATTCCCTGAATGGGGCGATTCACTGTAATTACTACTCTCTTGAACTTCCTCAGGACTGAAGATCTTTACATAACATCTCAAAACGTCGGAATGTTCATTTTCTGTGGCCTTGACTGGTCCCGATCCTGGGAAAATATGAATTTGCTAAGAGTTATTGCTTTAATGTGGTGATTTGATCACATTTTCTACTTTTGAATTCAAAGGTCTGACCTCAGAAAAAAAGTCTCTGGCTTTTTCTTCGCTCCCTGGAGTGGGCTGGGATTCCTCTGCAAGCTCAGGCCTGTGGAAGGGGGCAGATCTACCTAGAGGGCCTATTCCAAAGAAGCCTCTGCAAAGCGGAGAGGTAGAAATGCCATTTTTTAAAAATGGCATTTTAATTGCATGTACTGCTGAAGATTTGCTGAAGTTGGCTGGTTTAATTTCCCCAGGGAGTCCATTTCCACCCTTCCAGGAAGGCAGACACTGTCTCCAGGCTGACAGGGTGCACCTTTTCTTTCCCTTTGGGGTACAGGGGTAACCTTGCACCAGCAGTTGCTTCCTGGAAAACGAGCCAAGCAAATGCCTCCTGTTTTATCTTTCCTCATTAGGTTTCTGAAATATCTCACCCGCATCATCTCAGCCTCTCATTTTCCTAAGTGGAGCAGGGTGGAAACCATGCTGTACTCTCTCTGCAGGAGGGCCAGTGCTTTGCTTTGTGCCTGGCTTGGAAGCGTGAGCCTGAGTCCTGGACTTGCTGTTGCTGCTGCTGGGTGGCTGGGATCTGTACACATCTAGGGACTCCCCTACCCCAGTCGGGGACATCACACAGTCACATGCTGGTTGTTGATGCGTGGCATACTTACTGGAAGTAGAAGGCTGGACTACATTTTGATTTTCCCAAGTGTAGACAACACTGCCGTGTTTGGGAATGCTGGGTCTGGGAGATAGCCTTGTTTGATTTATTGGGACGTACCAATCCTGGAGCGATACACATTTAACAAATATTTGTTAATGTCTGTTACAATGTTGACCCCCGTGGGAAGACGAAGATGAGTAAAATGTGTCCCTGGAGTTTACAGCTTCATAGCAGGAGGCTGACATTCAGCATCTACTGAGGGCCTAGGAGGTGGATTGTTTGATGGAAAGTGAAACAACCTTCTTAGAGTCATTTAACCAAAATGTCCAACAAGTAGGGTGTGAGGCTTAAAGAAGGGTATAAAACACAGCAGAGCACTGTTAACCTGACCATCAGGAAACTGGGACTAGAGTGGACGGAAACCACAGGGCTGAGAGCAGGTGGCTCTGGAGCCAGGGTGGGGCAGGTGGGGCGGGCGGGGCGGGCAGGACAGAGGCATTTGCTGCTTAAGTGTAAACATAACTCATTATTGGTGTCTTGCCATCGCAGCTGGGAATCTAGTTCACTTGCAGACTCCACACTCCTCTCCCAGCCTTTAAAATACCATTGCTTTCCCATGTTGGAATTTCCTTTTAATGAGCATGTATATATTATTCATTGTAATCTTGAGCTATGGGCATCTTCTGTGTGGCATCTGTAGGTTGGAAAGGCCATGTGCTAAGGGCTTGATCCCCAGATGGCACCTTGGAGCAGGTGGAACCTTTTGGAGGTGGGGCCTTGTGGGCAGTCTCAGGTCACTGGGATGAGCCCTTGAAGGGGAAAATGGGAGCAACCTCTCTTGGTCCTCTGTCCTTCTGGGCCATGCTCCTGGCTAGCCATGGCCTAAAGTACAACCTTGTACCTGTCATGGATCTAGAAGTTCTGAAGCTGTGAGCCAGGACCAAGCTTTTCGGAGCACAGTCATAATCTCAGGTGCCTCTTGCAGTGCTGTGGAGGTAAGAGTTCAACTGTCAGGGGCGGCCCTTGTCCTTCCACCATGAGGATCCCAGGATTGAGCTCAAGTCACCAGGCTTGGCAGCACATTCGCTTGCTGAGCCTTCTCGTTGGTCCTCTCTGTCTGTCTGTGTGTCCTTCTCTTCTCTTCTCTTCTCTTCTCTTCTCTTCTCTTCTCTTCTCTTCTCTTCCTTCCCCTCCCCTCCTCTTCTCCACTCCCTTTCCCTTCTCCCCTCCCCTTTTCTCCTCTCCCCTCCCCTCCTCTTGTCTTCTCCCCTCCCTCTCCCTCTCTCCCTCTCTTCCTCTCTCTCTCTCTCTCTCTCTCTCTCTCTCTCTCTCTCTCTCCCTTTCTCTCTCTCTTCCTCCCTTTCTTCATTCCTCCCATCCTCTCTCCTCCTCCTCCTCCTCATCCTTCTAACATTACTTCCCCAATACTCTAACGGCTTTGCTCCACTAGGACTCTATTATGTTTATCTCTTTATTCTTGCCTGTGTCTGGTTAACTTCTTCTATATAATATATCCCTTAACCAGGAACATTTAGTGTGTAGCTAGAGTTTTCCTGCCTGGCCCACGGTCAGGACAAATCTCTGTCACCTGCCAGTCCCACAGCTGCTCAGACCCAACCAAGTAAACACAGAGACTTATATTGCTTACAAACTGTATGGCCGTGGCAGGCTTCTTGCTAACTGTTCTTATATCTTAAATTAATCCATTTCTATAAATCTATACCTTGCCACGTGGCTCGTGGCTTACCAGTATCTTCACATGCTGCTTGTCATGGCAGCGGCTGGCAGTGTCTCTCTCACTCAGCCTTTCACTTCCCAGAATTCTCCTCTCTCCTTGTCCCGCCTATACTTCCTGCCTGGTCACTGGCCAATCAGTGTTTTATTTATACAGAATGATATCCACAGCAATTGAGCAAATACTATCTACAACTTTAATAAGTACTCATTCCCTCTCTCTCCTCTCTCTCTCCCTCTCGGTCCCTGCTCCCCTCTCTCTGCTCACATAAAGCACTAACTGTAAAGAATTCCTGTATATCTATCACACAAGGGCAAGATCTTTTGGCTCTTTCCTGCCTCAGTCTCTGTGCCCCAATCTATCCCATTCTGGCTACCCTAGAACAGCCTCGCAGTTGGGTGTGCACCAGGCACCTATTTTTAATGACTGTTTTATTGTCTGTGCCCTTTTGGAATGAATTGGCTTATGTCTCTTCTCTAATTCCCAGGTTGGAATCTCACCCTTTTGTCCTAATAGTCCTTCCTTAGGGAAGAGGCCATAGGTGCCCAAACAAATGGAAACCCAGAGTCAATGAAAAAGGACTGATTTATCAAACAGGGGTGTTTTCCTTCTTTGATTGAATAGCCTGTTGCTCTACCCAACAGATATCATTAGTTTTAATAAACTGAGATTTATGATATTCATAATGTGTTTATTGGATTCATATAAAATTATTGAAAAGTGATATTACATAACTCATCCATTTCTTTAAAATATAAATATTCAGTGTTCTTCCTCTCAGAGCAGGCTGTGAATATCGTCACCTCACATCCCACACAGTACACCACCAAGGCCTTGAGAAACGTCTTTAATAAAGGCCTCGGTGGTGGTTTTCTGAGACTGAATTACGAGTCTTAATAACCACATTTCAAATATTTGCATATTCAACTTGTTCAGAAGTTATTGATTTGTTTGCCTTCTGCTCTTGTGGAAAATGTTTTGATAGCATGATAATTTGGCCAGCAAGTTCTATTCAAGGTTTAGGAGGAAGAGAAAGGGGCTCTGAGCAGCCCCCAGGCTGTCCAAGCTAGGCAGGCTCACCCGGGACTTCCTTCCAGTCCCTTTCTGCCTGTCCCTTCAGTTGACCCTGATGGCTTTGGTCTTCTTCAGTGGTACTCCCCTGTGGGTAACCTATCAACGTGTCCCCTGGTGTCCACTCCTTCTCCTTTCTACCCAGGTGCCACACCTGCCCCAGGTACTGACGCTGAACACAAGGGGCTGGTTGCGCCACATCCTGATTCAAAAATGGCATGTTTTTACTCACACCAAATCTAAGCTTTTTTAAAAAATCACTTTATTGAATTGAAATCACACATGAAAACCTCACACAGCTGGATTAATGTAGGTGTTCACAGACATTAGTCGCTAACTCTCTCTGTATTACAGCTGTGTGCTGGAATGCACGAATGCCCCATCAGGAAGGAAAGGTAGTGTTTAAACAACAGTGTAACACGAATTGCTAAATGGTCTTATTAATAAAAAACCTGGAGCCGGATACTGGGAAGAAAGCTGAAAGATCAGAGGAATAGAACAAGCCATCCATAAGTTCTTACCACTAGGAAATCCTCAGCCCAAGAGAGCTACTTCCTGTATACTCATACCTATATACCTTTCTGTGCCCTGCCATCTTACTTCCTCTCTCCGCCCAGCTACTTTACTTCCTCTTTCCTCCCAGTTCTATCACTTCCTGTCTGTCTGTACAGACCTCCAGACCTCTATGGTTAACTAGTGCTGGGATTGAAGGCGTGTGCCACCACATCTGGCTCTGTTCCCACTGTGGCCTTGAACTCACAGAGATCCAGATGAATCTCTGCCTCCCAAATGCTAGGATTAAAGGCGTGTGCTACCACTGCCTGACCTCTATGTTTAATACAGTGGCTGGCTTTGTCCTCTGATCCCCAGGCAAGCTTTATTTGTTAGAGCACAAATAAAGTATCACACAACAGGCTTGAGTTTGTCTTATAGGACGCTTAGTTTGCCCCACACTGTAGACCAATCGGTTGACTCTATGAGCAGACTCAAACTCTAGGCTTTGAAAGCCGCTCTGCTCCTGTCCCACCAGCCATGGCCTCCTCTTCTAGCCTCATCCCCTGCCACAGGCCACATGGCCCGATGTGGGGTCATCCTTGACTTCTCTCTCCAGAGGCATTTTCTCCACCACTCATCTGTGGGCTAGTTCTACCTCTGCACACCCATGTCGTTACAACAGGCCGATTCCGGGGTGAAAGGAGATAAAAGACTCTGTGTTCACAGCTTTAAGGAGTTTAGGGTCTCCCATCGATCAATGCGCAGGCTGCCCCATGGCAGGAAGGAGAGTGCAGTCCAGGGGTGAATGTTTGCCAGCTAGCAATGTGCACAAGGGTTGGGTGTAACAGCAAATTTATGGAAATGATAGAAAACGACAGATTTTCACAGCGTATGGCGATGAGGTGGTTAGCGGGTGACTGGCCCCATGCTGTCCAGCTCCTGAGGGGCCTAGGCCTCCCACCTCTACCACTCCTTCCATTTTGTTTGTTCTGCTTTTTTTATTTTATAATTTAATTTTACATATCAGCCACAGATTCCCCTTGTCCTCCCTCCTCCCACCCCCCTCCCCGCCCTCCCCCCAGCCCACCCCCAATTCCCATCTCTTCCAGGGCAAGGACTCCCCTGGGGATTCAGCTCAGCCTGGTAGATTTGGGAGGCCTCCAGGCAATGGGACCGGGGACCTGTCCTTAGTGCATGAGCTGGCTGTTTGGAACCTGGGGCCTATGCAGGGACACTTTGCTCAGTTTGTTCTGTTTTCAGGTTGATTTTGGTCCCCCCCCATGTGTCTGTGTCAGTATATGTGAACGCCGTTGCCCGAGGAGGTCAAAGGAGGCTAATGGATTCCCTGGAGCTGGAGTCACAGGTGTTTGTGAGCTGCCGTGTGGGTGCTGGAAACTAAACTATGGTCCTCATGATTAAATGATTGAGTAGTGAGTGCTCTTAGCCAATGAGCCGTCTCTACAACCCCCTTTTACTGGTTTCATGAGGGTTATTGTCACAGATGTGTTAGAGGGTCTGGCACACTTAGAGCAAGTTGCTGGGTTTTCTTTTTAAAGAATCCCAGTGTTAACCCTTCACGCCAGTATCACCGACACTTTACTCATCTGTCTGTCCCCTTTTTGCTGTCAGCCCCTGGGAGTCATGATTGACTTGGTACAGGAGCTGGGGTAATGCCACCCAAGCCCAAGAAACGTGAGTTTGATTCCTTGAACCTTTGTGAGGGTCACACTTCTAATCCCAGCACTGGGGAGGTAGAAGCAGGTGGATCCCTTAGGCTCACTGGCCAGCTAGCCTAGCCTTGTCCAATCAGTGAGTTTCAGGTATAAATGAGAGACCCTGTCTCAAAAAAATACCCAAGGTTGACAGTGTCCTGAAGAACAGAACTTAAAACTGATTTCTGGCCCCTCTCTCTCTATGTGTGTATACATGTACACTTGCGTAAACCCATGTATATATATTAATATGTATGTATGTGTATATATATATGTGTGTGTATATATACATATATATACACATACATACATACATATTAATGTATACACAAATACTTTTCACAACTCATAATACAGGATTTAGGAGTTGCTCAGAGCTTTGGCCCATGACCTCACTGCTAATAAATGGTTCCAAGAGAGAAGAAATGGTTCCATGGGATCAATTCTATTAATTGTGGGTGAAAAACCTCACAGATAAAGCTGAATTATGATTGTTTTTATTAAAATGAGAATAATTTGGAACTAACCGTGAAGCAGCAGTTTGAGACCCAGACCACAGACTAACATTCCCAAGGGGCCAGGAGGAGAAGCTTGGCCAAAATCTAGGAGTTGAAGGCCAGGAGCCAGTGGAGGCAGGCTCACCCTCTGAACATCTTTCTGCCAATGAGTCAGTCTGCTACTGCTCTCATATCTCAGTCACTCTGATGACGCTAGATCACCTGAGCAATCTCAGAATTCACATATGTCTCACTGGAGGCAGGTGTGTGATGGAGGCAGGTATATGCTGGAGACAGGTGTGTACTGGTGGCAGTCAGGAGTGATTTGGAGGCAGGTGTGTGCTGGGTGTGCACTGGAAGCATGTATATCCTGGAAGTAGGTGTGCATTGGAGGCAGGTGTGTACTGGAGGCAGGTGTGCCCTGGAGGCAGGTGTGCCCTGGAGGCAGGTGTGCACTGGAGGCAGGTGTGTGTTGGAGACAGGTGTGCCCTGGAGGCAGGTGTGCACTGGAGGCAGGTGTGTGTTGGAGACAGGTGTGCCCTGGAGGCAGGTGTGTGTTGGAGACAGGTGTGCCCTGGGGACAGGTGTGCCCTGGAGGCAGGTGTGCCCTGGAGGAAGGTGTGCACTGGAGGCAGGTGTGCCTGGGAGGCAGGTGTGCCCTGGAGGTAGGTGTATACTGGAGGAAGGTGTGCACTGGAGACAGGTGTGTACTGGAGGCAGGTGTACACTGGAGGCAGATGTGCACTGGAGGCAGGTGTGCCCTGTAGACAGGTGTGCACTGGAGGCAGATGTGCACTGGGGGGCAGGTGTGCCCTGTAGACAGGTGTTCCCTGGAGGCAGGTGTGCCCTAGAGGCAGGTGTGTACTGGAGACAGGTGTGCACTGGAGGCAGGTGTGCCCTGGAGGCAGGTGTGCACTGGAGGCAGGTGCGCCCTGGAGGCAGGTATGCCCTGGAGGCAGGTGTGCACTGGAGGCAGGTGCATTCTGGAGACAGGTGTGCAGTTTAACAGAGGTACAAACCATCTGCTGACTGGGCTTTAGGTTGACAAGCGAGTCTGGAGGCCATTTTCTTTCCTTTGTTACCCAGGTCATATCACCACGCTGCCTCAGCCATGTCTGTAGGAAGTGGCCTCCAGCCTAGAAGTTCTTAAGCAATCACTCATGTGCTATATACTGATAATAGGTGCTCCTTCTACCACAGTTTTGATTGTGTGATTGTTTTCAGTTAAGTTCCGAGTTATATTTTCTATCCTATGCACTGAACCCTGTGTCCATATCTCCAGTGACCAGCTGCCTACTTCACAATACACAGTAGACATGTATGTCATGTTCCCTCATGAATTAAACTCCATTTTTGTATTGATTTTTTTGTACTGTCTGGCTGATCTGTAACTGGGCAAGTGGCCTTTATTTAAGTTCTGTTGCTCTTTATGTATTCTTGGCCATTTTTGTGAGCTTTAAGGATCTGCAGAGGAGAGCGCACAGCAGGTGCCTGTTCTTGGAGACAGCACGGGGGATCTTTTGTAAGTTAGAAAGCTTTGCACTGGACTTCTTTCATAAGCATCTCTGTGGTGTCCTTACATTGGGGCAAAAGTTTGAACAGTATGATTTGCAATAATATCAATAACTATAATAATTAGTAATGAACAGTTTTTTCATAATTAATTACAATAGTAAGTGTCTTAGGGTTTTATTGCTGTGATGAAAACCATGACCAGAAAGCAAGTTGAGGAGGAAAGGGTTTATTTGACTTACACTTCCACATCACTGTTCATCATTAAAGGAAGTCATAACAGGAGCTCAAACAGGGTAGGAACCTAGAGGCAGGAGCTGATGCAGAGGCCATGGAGGGGCGCTGCTCACTGGCTTGCTCCCCATGGCTTGCTCAGCCTTCTTTCTTACAGAACCCAGAACCACCAGCTCAGATGGCATCACCCACAGTGGGCTGGGCCTTCCCCCATCAATCATGAATTAAGAAAATGCTCTACAGGCTTGCCTACAGTCTGATCTTATGCAGGCATTTTCTTAATTGAGGTGCCCTTCTCTCAATGACTATAGCTTGTATCAAGTTGACATACAACTATCCAGCACAGTATGTGACTATGGCATTATACACTGACACATAATGAAGATTTATATATGAATATGAAAAATCAGTAGATATATAATATTGCATACAGAGAAAACAGCACATATACATACTTATATATGTTATCAATACACATGATACTCAAGATGTAACATAAAACCATGAGCTATGTAATATCTAAACTGTGTTAGTGCATACCATTAGTACAGCTCATACATCAACATGCCATCAGTGTCATCTTTGACTACACAGAAAGTGATGAGTAGGTATTACTAAGAGGGAATAGCAGTGTGCTCAGTGGAGAATGCCAGCAGGATCCTTCCTGGTGAGTCCACCAGAACTTCCTGATCTTCTCCCCCACCTTCTCAGAGTCTCGGGGGAGGATCTGAAGCACAAAGGCTTATCTTCCATCCAGGAAGACGTTCTTTAGGGTTCTACCAAGGCATGGAGGAAACAAGCTGAGCTGCAAGCTAGGGCCTTTTCCTACTGCATCAGAGCATCCCTGCATGGGCATTCCCAATGCCTGGCTCTCGGCTGACCAGCACACCACTGTCTGGATTTTCCTGGGTGGTCTGTCCCACACGCACTGGCTGGTTCCCTGCCTGCCTTGGGTAAAATCAACTACCCATTTCCTCTTGAACACCCGTTGCCAGCCCTTCCCATTACCAGCATCTCCTTCTTCATCGTCCTTAAGTACCTGTTAGCTCCCCTCACACTCCCAACTCCCATCACAGACTAAACAGATCTCCAACTGCTGTCCTGGTCCAAGTGCCCAGCGCTGGGGCTCTGCACATTTTCTCTGCACTGGTCTATGCATGAATTATTTTTCTTTTGGCTGGCTAAGATCTGCTGAAATAGTGCAAATAAGATGTCAAGAATATCTTAAACAGCAGCATTTAATGAAAACCAAAGCAAATAAACAAAACTTCAGGCAACAGCAATGTGACAGGCTTACCTTGAAAGAAAGCAGTGGCTCCCACTCGACAAAACCCTCACCTTCAAATCATGAACAACGAGACCATTCTGGAAAGGGAAAACATGTCCTGATAGAGTTCACAGTGTAAGAGAGAGACTGGGTGGTATGAGCTAGTGTGGGAGCAGAACAGAGCATGCATCTGCCAGACATGCATGTGTGTGGTGCGTTTGGTGTGTATGTGTGGGTGTGTGGTGAGTTTGTGTGTGTACAAGTATGTGTATATGGTGCATTTGTGTGTGTGTGCAAGTATGTGTGTGTGGTGCATTTGTATGTGTGGTGCGTTTGGTGTGTATGTGTGGGTGTGTGGTGCATTTGTGTGTGTGCAAATGTGTGTGTGTTGCGTTTGGTGTGTATGTGTGGGTGTGTGGTGTGTTTGTGTGTGTGCAAGTGTGTGTGTGGTGCATTTGTGTGTGTGGTGTGTTTGGTGTGTATGTGTGTGTGTGTGGTGCATTTGTGTGTGTGTGTGTACATCAGTGCATATGGGGAATAGATGCATTTTGTGTGTGCATGCGTATGTATGTGTTTGGTGTGTGTGTATATGTATGTATGGTGTGTGTGTATGTATGTGTATGTAATGTGTTTGGTGTGTGTGTATATGTATGTATGGTGTGTTTGGTGTGTGTGTATGTATGTGTATATGTGTGTGTATGTGCATGTGGTGTGTTTGGTGTGTGTGTGTGTGTGTGTGTGTGTGTGTGTGTGCACATGAGTGCATATGGGGACAAGTAGAGGAAGGAAAGGAGAGACTTAAATGAAACTACTTATTTGTGATTCTAGAATAACATGTGAATCAATCATTTATTTAGTATAAATGAAACTTTTTGTAATTTCAGATTGGTTTTGTTATTTAGAAACAAAGTCTATATAGAGAAATTCAGGAAAGTAGAAAGCGCAAAAAGATCAGGCATAGAGTGAGGTATACACTTAAAAATGTAAGTGCAGGGCTGGAGAGATGGCTCAGAGGTTAAGAGCACCGACTGCTCTTCCAGAGGTCCTGAGTTCAATTCCCAGCAACCACATGATGGCTCACCGCTATCTGTAATGGGATCTGGTGCCCTCTTCTGGTGTGTAGGCATACATGCAGGCAGAACAGTGCATACATAATAAATAAATCTTTAAAAAAAAATAAAAATAAAAAAGATTTATTTAAAAAAAAAAATGTAAGTGCATAGTTGGGTAAAGTGGCTCACGATTCTAATCTCAGCATTTGGGAGGTTGAGGCAGGAAGAATGCCAAATGTTTGAAGCCTGTGTGGGTTACATAGAGAGTTCTAGGCCAAGCCTGGGCTACAGAGTGAGACCTTATCTAATATATATATATATTAGATATATATATAACGAGTTTCATCTATAGTGACATATGTCTAAATATATTTAATTATATATTTTATATATGAATTTAAAGCTTCTACAATGTGCTGATGATGAATTCTGGTGTGTGTGTGTGTGTGTGTGTGTGTGTGTGTGAAATAAGATGGAGTAAGAGAGTGTGCATTGCTATAACATCCTCCAGTGTTTGTGAGACATTTTCTTGACTTCTTTAATACTGACAATGTGGTGCTGATGTTAAAATGCTTGTCTTGTAAACACAGGGACCTTAGTTCAACCCCTAAAATTTATCACATTAAAAAAAAACCAAACCAAACAAACAAGCAAACAAAACAAAAACAAACAAACAAACAAAAGCAAGCCAGATGTTGTAGTGTACACACTGAAAATGTGGAAACAGGCTGATCCCTGGAGTCCTCAGGCTACTCCCTTGGAGCGTTTAGGCCAGTGAGAGAATCTGTCTGAAAATCCAAATTGGATTATGTCTTAGGGTTTCTATTGCTGAGAAGAGACACCATGACCATGACAACTCTTATAAAGGAAAACATCTAATTGGGGCTGGCTTACAGTTTGGAGGTTTAGTCCATCATAATCATGGTAGGAAGCATGATGGCACACAGGCAGACATGGTGCTGGAGAGGTAGTTGGGAGTTCTATATCTGGATCCACAGGCAGCAGGAAGAGACAGTGAACCACTAGGCCTGGCTTGAGCATCTGAAACCTCAAAGCCCATCCCTCAGTAATACACTTCCTCCAACAAGGCCATACCTACTTCAACAGGGCC
This sequence comes from Peromyscus eremicus, assembly GCF_949786415.1. Lineage (NCBI taxonomy): Eukaryota > Metazoa > Chordata > Mammalia > Rodentia > Cricetidae > Peromyscus > Peromyscus eremicus. The sequence continues at coordinate 40,360,106 of NC_081437.1, read as the reverse complement.
ACACATCCTAATAGTGCAAATTCCTATGGGCCTATGGGGACCATTTTTATTCAAACCATCACAGATGACTTCTGAGGTGGGATATCCAGGGTTGACTTCTGTCCTCCCCTATGCATGTGACACTCACTCATGCACACTCATACACACTCATGCACACTCACCCTCACTCCCCACTCCACAAAACTTGACAGTGTCAATGACATCGTTCCCTTGAATAGAGCCTATTTATGTACCTATTACACACCTGTTTTATTAACTATGTAGAACAGACCATCTTTGCCCCTGTGGCAACCAGCTGGGATGGCTAAGGAGCCAGTCATCCAGATCTAGAGAAGCAGGACTCGAGGTCCCAAACTGACAGGTGTGGCATGACAGACCTGATAACCAAACGGCAGAAAGTTAGTAACGGCAGCTTTGGTCTGTGCAGTGTCTTAGTTAAAAAAAAGTTTCACGTTTTGTCCAGGTTAAAAAGTCCTCTTGACCCCTGAGATTGGGGGCCTTCTCATTGTTTGCATTTTTTGGGGGGTGGGGGAGGGCACAAGTCAACTCATAGCAGTTCCATTTATGCTTCTGACTCTAAAGCTGGTTAAGGACACTGTGTTATTCCCTCAAAAGTCCTTAAATACTTAGACAAATACCTAACTGCCTTCATGGTTTTAGGAAGCCATGGAGCCTGTGGCCAGCCCAGCAAGTACTCTATCTTACAGTGACTTCTCCACATGTTGCAAAGGTCATGGACATAGCTTGTAGGCTTCATGCTCACTGAAGTTGTGTACTGCGTAGTAAGGCTCTGGGGCTCTGATTTAAATCTAATAGCGGATAAACGCAGGGAAGAAAGGTTGAACTTGGCTAGTCATTAAAGAAATGAAAATTAAGCCAGTAGGGTTAGCATTCCTCACCCTACAACATCGGTAACGATGGCCATAATCATTTCTAGCATAGAACCGTGACCCCCTTTCTGTTGTGGAATATTAGTTAAAGATGTGGTACATTCATTTATGCTGTCATATATTTGTTTACTGATGCAAAGATGTGATGCATTCTTTTATGTTGCATTTGTTTAACTCTGTAAAGCTGTGTTACTTTGCCTGTTTAAAACACCTGATTGGTGTAATAAAGAGCTGAACAGCCAATAGCTAGGCAGTGGAGAGAAATAGGCGGGGCTGGGGGGGAAAGAGAGAATAAATAGAAGAAGAAAGAAGAGGAGGAGTGAGCCAAGGCTGGTCACCCAGTCACACAGCCAGCCTTGGAGTAAGAAGGGAAGAAAGACATATAGAATAAAGGAAAAAAAAGAGGCAAAAATGTAGTGAAACAGAAATGGGATGATTCAAGTTAGAAAAGCTGGCAAGAAACAAGCCAAGCTAAGGCTGCACATTCATGAGTAAGAATAAGTCTCAGTGTATTTATTTAGGAGCTTGGTGGTGGGTCCCCCAAAAAGGGGGAAAAACCCAACTACACCTTTCTGTTGGACAGGCATGTGAGCTGGTACAGATATGCTGGAGAACAATTTGCTTATCAGAAGTGTAAATAATGTATGTGCCCAGGTATGACTAAGTTGATATCCTGGGGAAATAAGAAACTCTTAATCTTATTTTGCACACAATATTTGAAATTGGGGTTTTGGTAGGTACCTAGTGACATGGAACTGATTAAATAAATATGGCCCACCTGTGTACTGAAACACTATCTACCCACTGAAAAATTTATAGATGAAAAAAATATATATGCTTGTTCACAAAGTCATGTGTTCAGCAAAGGTTAAATGGAGTATAAAATACTATTTACATTACAGTCCTGCTTTGGTAAGAATGTGTGTGTGTGTGTGTGTGTGTGTGTGTGTGTGTGTGTGTGCACCCAAAAAGACACACACATGCCAACATGGATCATATCTGGTATGCTGAATGTATTTAATTTTGCCTTGGCTTGCCTTTAAATTTTCTACAATGTGAATGTACATTTTTTTTCTACTGTGAAAAGAATCATAAATATAAGATTTCCTCTCACCCTGGGTTTGAACACCCAGGCACAAAAAGATGGATGTTCACCTTCATATAACTTGACAACTAGTGTTTGTATCCCATTTGCTGATTTTATGATGGCGGTATCCTAAAATGCCATTTTCTTAATATTTCTTGATTCTGTAAATAATTAGAATTTGGAGCTTGTGGCCTGACTCCTGGGTGGCCCAGTGATGTGGATGTTTAGTGATAGCCTTGGGAGGTCCCAGAGCATAACTGTTGTACCCAATTAATTTTTTTATTCCTCTAAGAAAATGCTACTTAGGTTGACAGGCATATTTCCTCAGTGGAGGGAGAATACGAGATAAGAGCATGCTGGGAAGTGGCTTGGGAATAACGGAACCTTGTAAATCTGATTTCCCTGAATAGCCCATGAAAGCATTAAACAAACAGAGCACTGTCTCCTGGAGCTTTGCCTGAATTAAGGAGCGTAAGAAGTATTGACTTTACACAACTCAATAGAACTATTATTTGTGATTGAATGCCAGATTAAATGGCTGGAGAGCAGCCATAAGCAAGGCTGTGAATGCATGGGGATCGGAGTCACTACAAAGTCCTTTCTAATCACTGTTCCATTCAGCTACAGCAAATGCCTGGATGTCCCCTTCACACAGTTACACACGTCCTTCGGTTCAACTGACCTCCTGGTCTCTCTCTCTCTCTCTCTCTCTCTCTCTCTCTCTCTCTCTCTCTGTCTCTCTCTCATAGAGAATGTCCACCATTCTCAGACTTCATTTCACAGGTGAGGTGGCTGAGTCTAGATGGTCCAGATGGTGTGGAGCATTAAAGAGCATACCCAGCTCCATGGCTCTCCTCTCTCTGTGGGCCAGGCTGTGAGAATCAGATCCAACTGATAAATGAGGCAGGGCCCATGGGAGGGAAGCTTTTCTTTTTTATAATGCTAAGGAAAGCATTTTGTTCAGAAAAGAAAGACACACAGAAGACACTGCTCAATGTACCTATGACAGTCTTAGAAGGTCAGACAGATCTCTATCTTCTCCCCTGTGCCCTGCCACAAGTGATGATGCATAATTGTATAAATAAGTTATATTATAGAATGCTTTACAGTTTGGAAATTATATTTGGTGCATTTTTTTTTTAAATTCAGTGGTAACAACAACTTTTGTGTTATCATCCATCCCTAAATTTTCCCATTTAACTCTTTGGAGAACTAGGAGGTGAGTGTGATAGTGAAAACTGATTGTCAACTTGACGGGATCTAAGTGAAATCACCTATGAGACAGGTCTCTGGGGATATCAATGAGAGAGAGTCTCTAGTGTGAATTCATTGAAGTATGAGGGCTCACCCTAAATTAGTGTGGCTCCATTCCTTGGAATAGGATCTCAGACTGTATGAAAAGGGGAGAGTGATCTGAGGACCAGCATTCATCTATTTCCTGACTGAGGATGTCATATGAGCAGCCTCCTCAGGCTCCTCCTATCATGCCTTCCCCGTCATGATGGACTGTACCCTCAAACTATGAACCTAACATTGCTCTTTCTGTGTATCTGTCAATAACAAAAACAGCCAATTCCTATAGTAGTAGAGATATTTAAAAAAATTAGTTCTCAGAGTTCCAACTCCTAGTACTTTATAACCAAATGTCTTAAAAGTGTCAGCCTTTACTTTATAGTCTGGGGAGCTATGGTGAGTGACCAAAAACCTCAGGCTTTAGGATTGCCCCTGAGGCCTCAAAAATCTGTATTCTAAGTATTCTAACTGACTAGGAGCCCCATATAAATGCTGAAGGCCAGCAAGAAGATGGGGGAAATAGGCAGGCAAGTTTTAATTGTAAACAGGTGCAGATGATTTTTTTGTTGTTTATTTTTGAGATTGTATTTTAATTACATTTCTCCCTTTCCTTTCCTTTCTCCAAACTGTTCCGTATATCCCTCCCCCAACTCTCCCTCAAATTTATGGCCTCTTTTTCTCATCACAATCCCTAACAGCCATTCTGACAGGTGTAAGGTGGTATCTCAGAGTCGTTTTGATTTGCATTTCCCTAGTGATTAGGGACGTTGAGCAATTCCTTAAATTTCTTTCAGTCATTTGAGCTTCCTCTGTTGAGAATTCTCTGTTTAGTTCTATAGCCCATTTCTTAATTGGACTTTTTTTGGCATTTTGATGTCTAATTTCTTGAGTTCTTTATATATTCTGGATATCAGCCCTTTGTCAGATGTGGGGTTGGTGAAGATCTTTTCCCATTCTGTAGGCTGTCGCTTTGTTTTGTTGACCATATCCTTTGCTCTACAAAAGCTTCTCAGTTTCAAGAGGTCCCATTGATTGATTGTTTCTCTCAGTGTCTGTGCTACTGGTGTTATATTTAGGAAGTGATCTCCAGTGCCAATGCGTTCAAGACTACTTCCTACTTTCTCTTCTATCAGATTCAGAGTAACTAGATTTATGTTGAGGTCTTTGATCCACTTGGACTTAAGTTTTGTGCACGGTGATATGGATCTATTTGCAGCCTTATCCATGTTGACATCCAGTTATGCCAGTACCATTTGTTGAAGATGCTTTCTTTTTTCCATTGTACAGTTTTGGCTTCTTTGTCAAAAATTATATGTTCATAAAGTGTGCGGATTAATGTCAGTGTCTTCAATTCCATTGGTCCACATGTCGGTTTTTATGCTAGTACCAAGCTGTTTTTATTATTGAACCTCTATAGTAGAGCTTGAGGTCAGGGATCATGATGCCTCCAGAGGTTGTTTTATTGTACAGGATTCTTTTGGCTATTCTGGGTTTTTTGTTTTTCCATATGAAGTTGAGTATTGTTCCTTCCAGGTCTATGAAAAATTGTGTTGGTATTTTGATGGGGATTGCATTGAATCTGTAGATTGCTTTTGGTAAGATTGCCATTTTTACTATGTTAATCCTGCCTATCCATGAGTTTGGGAAATCTTTCCATTTTCTGACATCTTCAATTTCTTAATGGCTAACATCAAAACCACTGAAGACAGCTTATGCTAGAGAGGATGTGGAGCAAGGGGAACTCTCCTCCACTGTTGGTGGGAATGTAGGCCTGTGCAGTCACTTTGGAAATCAATATGGTGCTTTCTTAGAAAATTGGGAATCAATCTCCCCCAAGACCCAGCTATACCACTCTTGGGCATATTCCCAAGGAATGCTCAATCATACCACAAGGGCACATGCTCAGCTATGTTCATAGCAGCATTATTTGTGATAGCCAGAACCTGAAAACAACCTAGATGCCCTTCAACCAAAGAATGGATAAATAAAATGCGGTACATATACACAATGGAGTACTACTCAGCAGAGAAAAACAATGACATCATGAGGTTTGCAGGCAAATGGATGGATCTAGAGAAAAATCATCCTGAGTGAGGTAGCCCAGACTCAGAAAGACAAACATGGTATGTACTCACTCATAGGTGGATACTAGTTTTAAAACAAAGGATGACTAGACTGCTACTCACAACTCCAGGGAGGCTACCTAGTAAAGAGGACACTAAGAAAGACACAGAGATCGCCCAAGAACAGAGAAATAGATGAGATCTACATGAGCAAACTGGACATGGGGGGGTAATGAAGGGCAAGGGTCGAGGGAAAGAGAGCTTAGGGGAGCAGGAGATCCCAGCTGGATCAAGAACAGAGAGGGAGAACAAGGAAAGAGAGACCATGATAAATGAAGACCCCATGGGAATAGGAAGAAGCAAAGTGCTAGAGAGGTCCCCAGAAATCCACCAAGATACCTCCACAATAGACTACTGGCAATGGTCAAGCGAAAGCCTAAACTGACCTACTCTGGTGGTCGGATGGCCAAACACCGTAACTGTCGTGGTAGAACTCTCATCCAATGACTGATGGAAGCAGATGCAGAGATCCATGGCCAGGCCTCAGGTGGAGCTCTGGGAGTCCAATCGGCGAGAAAGAGGAGGGACTGTATGAGTGAGAATTGTTGAGACTATGATTGGAAAAAGCACAGGGACAAACAGCCAAACTAGTGGAAACACATGAACCATGAACTAATAGCTGAGGAGCCCCCAACTGGATCAGGCCCTCTGGATAAGTGAGACAGTCAATTAGCTTGAACTGTTTGGGAGGCCCCCAGGCAGTGGGACCAGGACATGTCCTTAGTGCATGAGCTGGCTGTTTGGAGCCTGGGGCCTATGCAGGGACACTTTGCTCTGCCTGGGTGAAGGGAGGAGGGGACTGGACCTGCCTGGACTGAATCTACCAGGCTGAGCTGAATTCCCAGGGGAGTCCTTGCCCTGGAGGAGATGGGAATGGGGGGTGGGTTGGGGGAGGAGGGAGGACAGGGGAATCCGTGGCTGATATGTAAAAATTAAATTAAATTATAAAATAAAAAATTAGGCTTTAGAATATATCTAAGTTTCCAAATTGATCCATGGTATATCAAAATGGGATGAAATATTAATTACAAAAGAAGTAGACATGATATTCAAAGAGAAATGGTCCATATTCGGGTAGCATTTTTCAAAATAAATTTCTCTAAAAATTAAAAAAAAAAATCCCTAAGAGCGACCTATAAACATTTGTCCTTCTACCCACAGATGAGTTCAGTCTTCACCCCTCATCAAGGAAACTTCTTTTTGTAACAGACAGAGACCACTACAGAAAAACACAACCAATTAGTACACAGAGTTGTGAAGCTCAGTCCAAATGGATCCAGTTACAAAACATTCCCATACCCACGGCACAGAAAACATTGTAGAAGAGGGAACAGGAAGATTGTGAGAGCTAGGGCATCAGGGACTTTGCTGCGAGATTCTGTCTCATAGCAACATTAGAAGCCACACCCATGATCTCAGTAGCATGACCTCCAAACATGGGCAGAACAAGAAGGACAGCTTCCTCCCTCAGGACTAGCTTCCACGGTGCCCAAAGGTGCCATGCAAGCTTCCAAAGGAGAGAGACAACCAACAGTCCTGCCCATCTATGACACTGAAGGACTCAATCAACAACCAGCACGGTGCAATAAACCCATAGGTGCAGTAGTGGGACACATATTTTGGCAGTCACCAACTGCTCTCTAATTAGACTTAAGACCCACCCAACAGGAAGGAGACCATGTCTGGTACTGGAAACCTAGGTAACTCCTCAGTGCTAGTGAAGTCCTCTTTGTTGGAAGAGAATTGAATATAAATCTAATATAAAATTCTGCATATTAAACTCTTCTTAGTGACAGCCATTGAGTGAAATGTGTCAGAGACGGAAAGGTTATGATGGTAAATGCTGTGTTAGGATCAAAAGATGTCATAAGGATTTTTGTCAGCATGTGTGATCAGCTGGCTCTCTAGTTTTTCACTAGGACTAATGTACCTTTAACAAAATTTCCTGAACTCCCTGCAATGAGGAAAATATTGTTACCTAGCAAAAACACTGGAAAACAATGTTCCTTGAGCCAAATCTCAAGTTCACGAACTCGAAGCATCTGTATCCCACAAAGAATGCCCAATAGCCAGCTTTACATTTTGTTAATTATCCAGTAAGGTATAAACTTTGTGAACTAACATATAATTTAGAATTGGCTGAGGTTTCTCAAAAAAGGCTTCCAATTGACTTGCAATCCAAATATAATTAGCTACTTGGAAAGTAATCATTCCTGTATAGACTACCTCCCTATTGACAAAACAGTGACCCGTTTTCATGTAATGCTTAGTATTTTGTGTTTTTTTCAGGATAAATAGCTCTTTGTTTGTATTGATTATGATTTACTTTGAAGGAAGTCCAAAAAAGTTAACAAGATACGCATGCCTTGAGTTTATAATGTTGAAATAAAATGTTGTCAATAAGAAACACTAACATTCTCTGAGGACACTGGAGATCTCAGGGACTCTGGCAGGTGGGATGGAGTTGAGGGACACATGTTTGCCCCATGGCAGTCACCTTTTCCCAGAGCTGTGGGATTGTGTTATTTTGCCATTTTTCAGTCTGCCAAGGAGACCGTCATGGCCATGAACGGAGTAGAGAGGCAGGAATGATTAGGCAGCCAAGTGTTCTCATTTCCCTCCTGGTTCTCCCCAGGAGGCAGTTTATGAATGGTCATCTTCTCTTGTCTTTCCCTTGGAGTAGGTTCTCAGCAAGTCCATTTCCTAGTAGCACTCTTTCCAGTGCTGGACTATCTGTCCTTTGCTAAGCCCTTTCGGCTTGGATGGAATCTTGTTTCTTGCACAGAACTCTACTGGTCAGTGTCCCAAGGTCTTGGCCATTATCCGAGCTTTGCATTCTGAAAGGAATGGACCCCCCCTCCCCGCCCCAAGCCTTCAATGCTTTGCTGTCCCAATGTGCCACCATTCCCACTTTGGCGAGGGTGTCGTTCTCATGAGAAAACAGTGTGCAATAATGTCTAGTATGTATTGAGCCCAATGCATTTGTCAGAAACCTTATCAATATGATTCCATGTAGACTAAAGTCGGATCCCCACTGTACCCACCTGCATGTCAGCAAGTTTAATGGGCCTCTGCCTTCATTACCTGTTTGGGTGGCTTAAGAATAGACTTGATTACTGTGGGATGTCCTGTATGTTGTGAATATACGTTGCTATGATTGATTGATAAATAAAACACTGACTGGCCAGTAGCCAGGCAGGAAGTATATGCAGGACTAGCAGAGAGGAGAACTGGGGGAAGAGGAAGGTGGAGTCAAGGAGATGTGGTCAGCCGCCATGATGAGGAGCAAGATGTAAAGTATTGGTAAGCCACGAGCCACATGGCAAAGTATAGATTAATAGAAATGGGTTAATTTAAAATAGAAGAACTAGATAATAAGAAGCCTGCCGTGGCCATACAGTTTGTAAGCAATATAAGTCTCTGTGTGTTTACTTGGTTGGGTCTAAGCGGCTGCAGGACTGGCAGGTGAGAGAGATTTGTCCTGACCATGAGCCAGGCAGGACTGGAGAAAACTCCAGCTACACTCGATGGTGTGTGCTGACTTAAGCCTACTAAAAATCTGTCTTGCTAACCTTATTCCCACTGGAAGCCACCCAGTTCCACATACTGATAGGCACTCTGCTGTCCTCAGCATCTGTCTATTGTTGGCCTCCCCCTCCTTCCTAAGGGGAAGCATGCCCCTGGCAGAGGAAGCATGCAGGCTTTTCCATGACTTGGAAGGCCACTTGTCATGTTCTTCATACCTATTGCTCAAGGTTGGTCACATGACCTCCCTAGAATGTCAGGAGCTTTGGGGCCTGATCTGCCTGTGAACCAGGGAGGAAGTGCTGACTTGGGAACAACTGGTGACTCTGCTACCCCATCATGAGTTTGTGATGGATGAGTTAATTGATGTAGTGACGTTGTATGTTATCACAAGTGGACATGTCTTGACATAGTGGCTGTACCACCTTTCCAAAGATGAGGGAGTTGGGGCTTGGCTAAGGTTTAGTGGCTGGAAGGCGATGAGTTTGCTCAAGTCTGTGATGCACCGAGTATCATTGTTTGGTGCATCACATTTCAATAATGTTTACTGTGAAAACAAATTCCCTTCCAGGCCCAGAAGACCATGGAGGCAAAACAGAGTTCAATCATGAGCTGTTGCCATGAAGAGCAAATGGCCTCAAAAAATTTCCATTCACTTTTCTACAAAAGGGAGGCTTTCACCATCCTGAAAGCTAAAAGCAGTTTAAAGATCTATGAAGTCTCATGAAGTTTAAAATGCTTTGCCGTGTTCTGAATGCACGTAGCATACACCCTAGCACATGGTGAGGGCTTAATAAGCATTGAGTTCCTCTTGTCATTTCATGATTTATGACATCCTGACACAAAGCATATAAAAATCCATGTTAGCTGCGCTGCCCCGAGGCTGTGAGCACCGCGCCAGATTTTGCACAGTGCTTGCAGTCCGCACAGCGGGCTGTCAGTCAGGGTGAGTGCCCTCCATCATCCCTCCATCTCCTCCTGTTTCACTTACTTCCTTGGTGGCACTCGCCTCATGTCTACAGGTGTAGCTCAGACAATCAAGGTGACAGATGGCGTGGGTTGAAGGTGGAGCACACCCCCTTTGCCAGCCCACTCCGTATGACTTTTCTGTGCTGGTCCAGTTTTTAATGGAAGTCTTTTTTTTTTTTTTTTTTTTTTTTGCAGGAGTAATGGCCCTCATGGCATTGTACACATGTGTCCTCTAGTCTCAAGACCTATTTCTGTCGACAAGGAAGAATGCGTTCCTGTGAGTGGAGCTGATAGCGGCGTGAAACATGTTTTCTTTGTTGTTCTAGGATGCTGGTTTAAAAGCTCTCTGTTTGCAGCAGCGCTTTCTTCTTGTCAGGGCAAACACAGTAAATGATGGGGTCGATTAAAGCCTGGCAGCAGACCCAGCGGGTCTGTGGGTGGGGAGGTCCCGGCTGCTGAGCAAGCCGAGGGAGAGGGCCGTCCACCCAGGGACAGTCTCTCCACAGACACCAGCGCTCACACTGGCCTTCATTTGTCATGCTCAGTGCCCTGGATTTGACATTGCTGCTGAGGTCATTGGGGGCAGGGTCACAGATAAGACAGTAAGACAGAACCCTCCACCCCCACCATCTCTCTATGGCATCAGAGACTCAGTTTATTTTCAGTGAATTATATTTATCCAGTCATGTCTATTTGGTGTAAGTAGGAATTGTAAGCCTTCCCCCAAAGCATTTTTTTTCTTTTGCTTTAAACAAATTTGTATACAAAGTAATTGGCTTTATTATGGAATATTCATAACTTGTTTTCTTCGGTCTTCCTTTCCTCTCCTCACCCCTCTGCTTGCCTCCGTCCTTGCCCCTCCCACAACCACGGACTCCAGGAGTGCTCACTGCACTTTGCTGTCATGTGCTTTATTGGTCTCTTTCTTTCTGTACACTCAGAATCTCCCCATAAAGCACAGTTTCAGGCAGACTCGCTGCTGCTGAGGAGAGTGAGGACCAGCCACTGAGAATCTGATTTTGGTTTTAGTCTCTGCCAAAGGAACATATAGATACAGATGAGGCGGCTCCCCAGGGGAGCTACAAATTCCCATAAGCCATTCTGCTGAGCCCTCAAGGACATAACACTTGTCACAAAAAGATGGGCCACTACCTTCCACTTCAAAAGGAAACAAATATCTAAAGAAAATTTCAATGACACTGTGTCTTAGAGGACCAACACCTGTGTGTTGGTCAAGTGCACACATGGTTCTGTTTAATCTTCAGAGATGGGTAAAGGGTGTCTCTATGGGAAAATGAGGGGGCTAACAAGGTCAGACTTTATGTCTTAAGTCTGTTTGGGGCTGCTGTACCCAACCACCACAGTCTGGGTGGCTTATAAATAACCGAAATCTGCTGTGGAATAATCCGCTTGTACACTGTAAAGATTTGTCACTCGAATTGGTTTAACAAAATGCTGATTGGCCAGTAAGTAGCCAGGCAGGAAGTATAGGTGGGACAACCAGACTAAGGATGATGGGAAGGAGAAGGGCAGAGTCAGGAGTCACCAGCAGACGCAGAGGGAGCAGGAGATGAACGTGCCATGCTAATAAAGGTACTGCCACGTGGCAGAGAGTAAATAAGGAATATAGGTTAACTTAATATGTAAGAGCTAGCTAGTAACAAGCCTGAGCTATTGGCTAAGCAGTTGCAATTTATATCAAGTCTCTGAGTCAATTATTTGGGAAGTGGCTGCTAGTTATTTGGGAGCAAGCAGTAGGGACAGGAAATGTCCATTTATAGAAATTTATTTCTTTTTATTCTGGAGTTTGGAGGTCTAAGATCAGGGAGCTAGTAATGTCAGATTCTGGTGAAAGCCCTCTTCCATGTGTAGGAGGCCAATTTCTCATATCTTCACATGACAGAGGGATAGGTAACCCTCTGGGGTCCCTTGAAAGAGGTACTAGTTTCATTCCGAGGGCTTTGCCTCTGTGGCCCAACCATGTCCCAGAGCCTTATCCCAACACTGTAACACTGGGGTTTGGAGTTTCAATAAAAAACTTTGAGGGGACATAAGTAGTTGACCCTAGCTCAAGGCCACTGTTGGAAATACGCTGTCATCTCCGCTTACATGTCTAATCTGCACTAAGCCTTGGTAGCCGGAGTGTTTTCAGTACAGCGGAGGTTCCAATGCCCTCTTCCCTAGAGAACACTGCAAATGACTCATGTGCATTTGAAAATACCGTTGGGAGAAGTCCCCAGCAGGCTTTTTCTAGCCCTGAGATTCACCATTAACCATGTCTAGATTATTTTCTGATTGTTCCATTAATGTAACATGTGTTTATTATCAAGTTGATAATACAATTGTTGTATGTACTCTGTAAATCAGAGAAGAAATGGCCTTACACTTGAATGTGATTGCATTCGTTACTTTTCTCATCTTCGTGACGAAATACCCAACAGATGCCACTTAAGAAGGAAGTTTTTTTCCTTCCTGGCTTATAGTTTGAGGTATAGTCCATCATGGAGGCAGGAATGTGAGGCCACAGGTCACATGACATCCACAGCCAGGAAGCAGAGAGATGAACGCTGGTGCCCAACTATATTTCTCCTTCCTACTCAGTTGGGGACTCCAAGCCATGGTGCCACCCACACGTAGGGGGAGTCTTCCCCCCTTAATGAACTCAGAGATTCCCTCAGACAGGATCAGAGGTTTCTCTCCTAGGTGACTCTAGTCTGTGAAGTTAGCAACCAATATTAAAAATCACAGTGATAAACAACCATCAAAATCACACACACACACACACACACACACACACACACACACACACACTTACTTCCCACCATAGACTTACCAGCTAAGCTGCTTTGTAGTGGGGCTGGGGGCGATTGTACCCATTTTACAGATGAGGAAGTCAGTCCAGGCTCAGTAGATGACCTGACTCGGCTTGCACAGTTAGTTATAGGAGTTGGCATCTGAAAACACAACCTCCTTAATTAAACTCTTTGGCATTCTGCCGCTTCCTTCCTTATTCTTCAATAGGGAAGATTCTCTGTTGTCTCTAACTCATGCTTAGGATATGATTCCTATGTCAAAGCTCAGGTTTGTATCTTCTCTCTCAATGTTGTTGAATTCTCTGATGATGTCACTCAGCCTTTTCCATCAGCTTCCTCATCAGGAGGTGTGAATAGCCCTACTTCTCAGGTTGTCACTTGTGATAAATGGCACATGCTGATCTGGCTTAGGGCAGAGGGGACAATGGTCTCTGAACTAATCTTACCCATCATTTCACACTCTACAACCAAAACTGTATGCTCACCCTACATGCTCATGGAGTCTTGTATCTTATTGTTTGTGAAATACACGTTTCCCATGTGTTCTGTGCATGTGTGGGTCTTATCTAGGGATCTTAGGATGTGTGTGGGAAGTCTTGTACTTGCTTTCGTTGCTGATTTTGGACATGTAGATTAAATTTGGCTCAGTGTACTAACTAATGTGAAAATGCCTTTACCAGTGTGGGGATAGTGGCCTGCCATCCTGGCTGTTGTGAGTCATTCATTTCCTGGAAGAGGGAAGGGCAGCATTTTTCTTCCTCTGTGGTCAGTTAAGAAGGACCAGGCTGTAGCTTGAGTTTTCCTGCCTGGCCTACAGTCAGGGCAAATCTCTTTTCACCTGCCAGTCCCACAGCCTCTCAGACCCGACCAAGTAAACACAGAGACTTATGTTGCTTTCAAACTGTATGGCTGTGGCAGGCTTCTTGCTAACTGTTCCTATAGCTTAAATTAATCCATTTCCATTAATCTATACCTTGCCACATGGCTCGTGGCTTACCAGCATCTTCACATGCTGTTCCTCATCGTGGTGGTTGGCAGTGTCTCTCTGACTCAGCCTTCCACTTCCAGCTTTATTCTCCTCCTTGCCCCGCCTATACTTCCTGCCTAGCCAATGGCCAATCAGTGTTTTATTGATTAATTAGCAACACATTTGCCATACATCCCACAGCACCAGGCCCAGGCTGACCATGGTTACCTATACCTCCATCTCCTCTTCTATCTAACTCTAGGACAGTGGGGGAGGGATATGTGGCCTAATATCAGGAAGGTCTTGATGATTTGACTGACTGAGGCAGAGAGAGAACTCTGTCCTCTAACCCCAGAGTCTTGGTTGTATGTAAATATTTGCTTGCTTTGGCACTGACTCAAGAGCCACATAGGATCTCAGGGATTCCCATGCTTACACAGGGCACAGAGACATCCAGGCAGTCTGGGTCTAGGACAGTCACTAGACAGGACAGTAGCAGAACCTACACCAATGCAGAGGATCCCTGCTGTTCCCATGGGCTATTGCAACTGGCCAAGTTGCCAGTGAAGTGCATTCTACTAATGGGATTTTCACTTTCCCCAGAGACCATAAGGTAAGTACACCTCTGTGAAAGACGAGGCAGCTTAGAGGAAGCCCATGCCATAAAGAGAGACATAGTCTGGTGGGTCTGTGCTGTGGCATCTCGAACCAAGCAGAAAGGAACCAGTGGGATTTGTTCTGAGGTTTTTTTTTTTTTTTTTGGGGGGGGGGTGTCTTCCTGTTGTCATGGTGACATGGCAGGAACTCATTCATCTGGGAGACTCCAAGCTTGAAAGGGTCTAGGTAAAGGTTGGAATAGTCTGTTATGCAGACAGGCACCAGGGGTTGGCCCACTGAGAGATCAGGGCAACTTCTTAATATGCAGCATCCAAGCTCAGGCTGGGTCCCATCTCAAGTCTCAAAGTCTGGGAAGTTAGCAAAAGGCTACATTCACAAGAGTCAGGAGGGTTGAGCCACGGCCATGACAACACCCTCCAAGGATGAAGCCACCAGCTCAAAGCAGGCCAATCGACAAGCAGAAAAGAGCTTTAGTTTTTAATCGGAGATATTTGCAGACAGAGAAATATATTTTGGGATATGCAAATGTGGATTTTTTGTTAATGTGTGCACCTCCAAATTGATATTCTTTGTAGAAGTCATTTTTAGCTGTTTGAACTAAGTAAGTTTGTGTCTAAGTTACCATGTGAACAGAGGGTCCTTGTGCCTCTGGGTGTTGTGATGTCACAGGGGCTGGGCGTTGCTGATGTTGAAGTCTCTTTCTGGGATGGATTAGGGTCAAGTCATTCTACTTAAAGCCAAGGTCAGAGAGGAAGTGGGTGGAGTAAGGAGGAGCTGACCTTGGTGGATGGAGAACAGACTGGAAAATTATGGCCAATGTACATTCTGAGTCTCTGCCAAACCATGCATTCGCCAATGACTCAGCTTCTAGAACAGTCCAGGCTTTCCCTATAGACTGTGGCTTCCAAATTTGGGGTCGATGACACCGTGAGTTCTTTTTACAGAAGAAAAGTATATTTAAGGGAAGTGAAAGAAAATACATTTAAAGTTATTTTATTGGATATTGGAGAGGACTATTTTATTGGATATTGAGGTTTCTATGGTTTAATACTCAACAGTCTGAATATATGCAAATGAACATGAACCTGTGTCAGCAACACTGATGATCTTAGTTGGATATGATAAAAAAAAGTCTTGTCTTTCCTCAAAAAGGTGGCTCATATCAATGATACTAGCACTTGGGAGATGAGCTGCGGGCTGCCAGAAGAGCATTGCAAGTTCAAAGCCAGCCTGGGTTATATAGCAAGTTCCAGGTCAGCATGGGCTACAGAGTGAGGCTTCAATAAGGAATGTCCATAAATGTGTCTGCAAGGACAGCTCCAGCTGTACATGAAGATATTGTTAGCAGAGCGCGTACACCCAGCTTCCCGTGGGGACACTCCGTGACTGGTGTTTTAAACTGAG
The DNA here is from genome assembly GCF_949786415.1 of Peromyscus eremicus. Taxonomy (NCBI): domain Eukaryota; kingdom Metazoa; phylum Chordata; class Mammalia; order Rodentia; family Cricetidae; genus Peromyscus; species Peromyscus eremicus. The sequence continues at coordinate 40,344,417 of NC_081437.1, read as the reverse complement.
TTCTTGCCACAGTACAGGAGGAAGAGATTTTTGTCTCTGCTTTACAGGTGCTCTGTTGCAGACTGGTCACCAGTTCTCCCTCTTCTGCCTGTTTACATCTTGGAATCTTGACCACTTCCTTTGATGGTGTTGGGAGGTAACCGGGCTGAGATGAATTTATGAGGGTGAGACCTGAGACAGAATTAGTGGCCTTACAAGAGGAATAAGACATCAGAGTTCCTGCACTGTCTGCCCTTTTCATGCCCTCTTGCCCATCTGTGTGCTCCGTCCTAGTCTGTGGCTTCTTGCTGTCATACAGCCCAAGTTGATGAAGACATGTGCAGGCCGAGGACTGCAAGGTTGAAGGGTCTTTCTGATGTCATAAGTCAGGAATTGTTATGATTTGGATGTGAAATGCCCCCCCCCCCCAGCTCATAGGCTTAAACACGATTCATAGCAGGAGATGGGCTAGTGAAAGTGAGTCAGAGGATGTGTCTGTTCCTTCCTGGTCCTGGTTCATAATGGATGATTGCACATCTCAAGAAACTGCCCCTTTGAGGTGTCCTCAGCACTCCCTGAGAGGTGTTGACAACAGCCATTTCACAGAGGTGGGGCATCACAGGAAAAGGTTGTGACTACTAGTGCTATCTGTGCCTCCGGAGATGATGCAGTGATTCAGCGTGACCTCCCTCTTAGAGAACTGCTGGCTGACAGGCACACACACACACACACACACACACACACACACACACACACACAAAAGCAACCATTCTTTGCTTTTATTCATGAGAATAAATAAAATCCCCTTTATGAAACCGGGGGACCAAGGCTATCCAGGTCCTAAAAGCAGAAGATTTTTTTTCCAGTGGCTCTGACAGTCTCCTTCCTGAGAATAAATATTTTATATTTGGTCTCAGTTAAAAGAAAAAAGTCTACCCTAAGATTTCTAGGCAGCTCAAAAGCTCCTTTGAAATTCTCACTGTGAGCAAGCAAATAAAATGTGCAGATGAGCATACTTTACTGTGGACGGTGAGCAACGTGAACGAGGCATGATAGGAGTTCCTGGCACTGACAGAAGCAAGCTGTGAAAAAAATGCTGCAAAATTCACCAGTAAACCCCGAGGGAGGAATCTACACCAGTGTGGAATGCATGCAGAATGTCGTCCTGACCCCAAGGGAGTTCTTTCTACTTAGTCTCTCCTCCTCTCCTTCTGTCTTTTACTCTGGCCACCTCTCAGAGTCCTGTAGGGATACTACGCTGTCCATTATTTCTGCACAACACATCGTCCTCCTGACTTGACACTTTTTCTTTTTCTTTCTTTCTTTCTTTTTTGTGTACAGCTTTACAGTTTTTCAGAGACTATCACCATAGACAAGGTCAGTCAAATCTCATCATCTCAAGAAATGGAGGAATGAACACAATGGCCCTTGTTTCAGGACTAAGGATTCAGGAAGTGAACACGGAGTTACTCAGGCGAGTGTCGATCTAGAGTGAATGCAGTGGCTGGATCAGGATGTCTATAGCAGCCCGTGGATCAGCCAATACCAGACTGCAGAGCAGTGTGGGAGAGAGCATGAGCAAGGGGAGGCTGGTGGTGTGGGCATGGGATACCAATCCAGGAATCCATGACGGAAAGCCTCCAGCTGGGGTTCCTCAGCCTTTTCCCCTGGTTCTCTCAGCACAGATGGTTGTCATTGTGGTGACTCAGGCCCCTGGCTGCTTTTTGTGACAAGTCACTCGACAAACCAGGCTGTCCATTGTGCAGGTGGCAGAGAGCTCATGCCTCAGGATCAACAAGTGCATAGAGACAATTAAAATGTCTTTATTCACTTTATTCTCTGGGGTGACCTCTGCAGTCAACCTTTCATGCCTTTATTCTCAGGGTTGCCCCGATTAAACCTTTCTCTAGAACTTTCCATACTTTCTAACCAAATTAGAATGAGTGAATAAAAATGCAGATTCTAATTAGCACTTCCTGCATATTAAACAAATCACTCTTCCCTTTACTTGAAGAGTCACTGGGAGGAGATTGGGTTTGAAACCTTTTTTTTTCTGAATAGTGGTGACCCCTTATGGCAAGAATGTTGCTGACCAGAAGTCCATTAGGGGTTCTGTTCTGTGTCCATCTGAGTGACCCAAGGGCCAGTCAGCATTGTGATTTCAGTGACTGAAAAAAGGAAGTAAGACTCACAGGGAGCCTGGTTTTATAGGAAGGTATGCATAGATGCATTTTTTTTTAAATTACTTTCAATGACTGCAGTGTCTAGTAAAGTAGGATTTGAGAGAAAGCGACTTTTCTTTCCAGAAATGGGCTGGGGGAGCTGCTGACTGCTTTACACCTGTGACATTCTCTGAACATTACAGCCAAGTACAGTCTGACCTCCAGTGAGCTGGTGAGACATGGTGTATTCTGGGTTGAAATTCCCTTTTAGATTTTTCATGAAACTCTCCCAGCAGAATCACACTGATGTTCAACTTGACAAGAACTGGAATCACCTCGTAGACAAATCTGTGGGCATGTCTGTGAGATGGGTTCTAGACTAAGTTATCTAGGGTGAGAAGCCCCACCCTGACTGTGAGTGCCATCATTCCAAGGGCAGAGTCCCAGATGAATGGAAAGGAAAAAGAGAGTTGAGTACCAGCACTCACTGTTCATTGCTTCTTGACTAGACACCATGTGACCAGCTGTCTCACCTTCCCACTGCCATGCTTTCCTCACCTCAATGGGCTCTGCCCCTTGAACTGTACACCCCAATAGATCCTTTCTTTCTTCAGAGCTAATGAATCTTAGGAAAGATTCCTTTTATGTGTCATGTCCCAACAATGATAAAAATACCACACAAGGTGTGTACCATGCAGATGATTAAGTGACATTTGTTCCAAAACCATGGAGGGAAAGGTACTCACAATTGCCACTTTCTTACTATGGAACAGATAGCTGGCCCTTTACAGTGTCTTTGAGTGACCCTCACAATAGCCACAGGAATCATGTACTTGAACAAACGGAGGCTCAGGAAATGTCAGTGCTCTCTTTAGGATGCAGAGGGAAGGTGGGAAGAGGCCATCAGAACCTGGTCTGTTGTGGGGACAGTACTCTTTCTAATATCCACAGTTATTGCACCTTGGAGAGGGGTGAGACTGGCCTGTAGAAAAGGAAGTGCCCTCCTTCTAATAGCATTTAACCAAACCCATTGGACATATAATCTGTCCTTGGTTTCCATTTTGTGGCAGATTGGATATCAAATGTACACATTCTGTAATTTTATGTTGGGATCGCTTCATTTTCTCCAAGTTTCATACAGCCATTTATTATAGAAATTGTTTTCATCAGTGGCTGTGAGTAAATGACATTCACTTATAAGTCATACTTCAGTGTACAGCAGGCAGAGGTACCCCAGAGTCTCAACATTAGGGTCTCCACTGAGAGCATCTGAGGAGTACACAGGTAAGCATGAGTATGTGTGTGTGTGGGACAGAGGGCTCCATGCATCTACTGACCACGGGGATTTAGTAGTAATATGGTGGTGGGTGTTGGGGGGTGGTATTACCTACCACAATGTAACCAGTGTTTCTGTCCCATTAAGTCTAGCTGTTACCAATGGTCATGGTCTGGGAGGCATGCTTGCAGACTCCTGGTGTCTGTCTTATTCAAGAATGAAGTAAAGGTCTGCACAGATTGCAAAGCTGCAAAGCAACTTTCTTCAAAGTGAAGTGATACTACAGGTCAGAAAGAAGTACACTGTCAGGACTGACAGCAGGACAGCAGTCCTCAGCAGCTCCAACTGTTGCTTGGGGTTTCCTCTCATAGGTCTCAAGAGAAGGAAGAGCTTAATTGCCAGAGGCATAACACGTGTGGTTATCTATTTTGAGTGACAGATTAAGTTACATACTTATTTTTCACCTGCTTACATCCCTTCCCATAATGCACCTGATTCTAATCATATGCATGCCCAATTAAGCATAGGACTACTTTGGTAAACAGGGAATCCCCTCTAAAAGTTCATTTGGGGATGCAGCTTTGCATTATTGACCACACATTTAGAATTAGCTCAGGCTAAATTGGCCTCCTTGCTTCCATAGCTGGACACAGGTGGAAAACGAAGAGGATCTGTATCTGCCCATCACTGCAGCTCCAGGGATTGCTGGGAGAAGTTTATTTCATTGTTCGGAGATGGGTGTGCATATGGGAAAGTGTCTGAGGCTGCCAAGTGCATTGTTATAAGAGGGTTATGTGTGCATACCTCGAGCCAGGTGAGTTCCAGGCTGCCACACTGTTCCCTTTGCTCGAAAGTCTCAGGAAATGTTTTTTAACTCTTCGACCTGCACAGAAAATCACCAAGGAAGCCAGGATCTGCAAGGGAATGGAAGCCATTTCTGTAATTAGCCACCCCTTGTCTGTAAGGCCTGGCTCCTTTCTACATGTTAATTAGTTAATTCCCTTGTCATACCCGTTGTTAGAGATACATTCCTATGCTTTGGAGTTAATTATGAAAACTGAGTTCTATATTTTAAACTTATCTGATTCTTAAGTTGGCTGTAATAATTTTCCAACTTTTCATTGCAGGTATGATTTTAAAATCCTGTCTAATTTTAGCTGCATTTAATTAGGCTCACAGGCTATTTCTTCCTCAAGGTTGGAGTTGAGTTTGTTTTTCTTTACCACGACCTCCGCCTTTGGAACTTCTCATGTGTCTAGCTGCTCGCCAGGCATCTTGAGGTTGTTACTACTGGTTCTACTTAAAAAAAAAAAAAAAATCAACAACAACAGTGGACATCTCAGAGAGAAAGGTCTCCTTCTGTATAAAGAAACACATATTTTACATACTGATGAGAGACGGCTAAATAAATCATTGCAACAGAAGTGGAGTTGATAATGACAGACCCAGCGGAGACTCACAGGCCCTGAAGGTGAGGAAAATTAACAAGAACCCTTGAGTGGGATATTTTTAAAACTGCAATTCAATGCCATTTAAGATTGGCTAATCCTAGTCCATAATTAAATTGAGGGGCATCTACACGTCTCTCATTTTGTCTCCCATCAACCCACCAGTATACCTTGTTATTTTTTTCAGGCACCTTTTGAAAGCTCTGGACACCGCTTACCCCCAGATGTCTCCTGTGGGTGCTTTGTGTAGTGTTTTGAATGAGAAGTGTCTGCCTTAGGCTCAGATATTTGAACGTCTGAGCCCAGTTGGTGGCCATGTTTGGGAGGAAGTATGTCACTAGGGGAGGGCTCTGAGAGTTCACAGCCCAACCCCACTTCCAGGTCTCTCTCTGCTTCATGCTTGTGGTGGACGATGTGAGCTCCCAGCTTCTTCACCTGACTGCCGGCTGCCATGCCTCCCTCCCTGGCTGTGGTGGACTTTCCGCAGGAACCTTAAGCCCCAACGAACTCTGTCTTTTCTAAGTTGCTGTTGTCATAGCATTTTGTCGTCACAGCAACAGGCAAGTCACTAACACATCGTTGTGACCCTGGACCCCTCCGTTTTGATCAATTCATTCTTCCTAGTCCAGAACCTTCACCATTTATGTGGCCTCCACCTGACAACTAGCTATTACTTTAAAAAAAAATGTGATCAAATATACTTATGACTTCCATCGAAAATGATTTACAGCATCGATAGAAAAATGTGCTTTATTAGAGGCAAGTGATAGTTATATTGAGAGCGAAATGAGAGGCACACTTATTTACTATATACCTGAGTCCCAAACACTATAGCAGAATTAAATGCATACTTTATCATATAATCTTACCAAAAATTTGAGAGTATTATCCCTTTTCCCCTATGGAGAGGGAGGGTTAGAGCCTTGCTTCAGGTGTGTGCTTTGGGTAAGTTAAAATTAGATTTTTGAGATTCTGGCTTTGAACTTGATGCTTTTCTTTTCACCATAGACACATTTTATGAGGTTTTTTTTTTTTTTTTTTTTTTCAGTGTGTGTGGAAAAAGAATGACAGGCAATTTAAAGAAAAAGAATCGATCAGTTCAGACAAATAGAAATAACAATCTTCCTTCAAATTGCTGTCATAATTGCATTGGAAGAGAAACTCACAGGATAAAAGGGGGTGAGCAAAACCTGGTCTAGTGGGCTCAGCCAAGTGCTAAGACGTTTTCATATTTCCAAGAGACACACTTGTGAAATGGATGTCAAGACTGAATTTCATCATGTGTGTGCTCGGGCATGCATGTATACATGTGTGCACGTGGAGTCCACAAGACCATTTCAGTTGTCATTCATCAGGAATGATCCACCTTGCTTTTGAGACAAGGTTATCTCTCATTGGCTGAGGTGTCTTCAGTTAAGCTAGAATGACTGGCCAAAGAGCTCCAGGGATTTTCCTGTCTCTACCTCAACAGATCCAGCGTTATAAGCATTTAACAACATGCCTGGATTCTTACCTGGGTTCTAATAATGGCATTCAGGTTCTCATGATTGAATAGCAGATATTTTACTGACTGAGCCATTCCCTTATGTCCCAAAATTCACCTTTACTTTGCTACTGTGGGAGGAAGGCCTGTGTTCTCTCAGAATTCACATGCTAAAGCTCCGATTTCCAATGGAATGGAACTTGGAAGTAATATCTAGTTAGATATGACCAGGAGGGGCCCATTCAAGACAGGTTTATATCATAGGAAGAGACCAGAGATGTTGCTCACCACCTATTACACCATGTGATGACACAGGATGAAGGTGGCTAACTGTAAGACAAAGAGTCCTCAAGGGACCTTTATGTGGGATGTCCTTCTGTACGCTGTGAATATGTGTTGCTTTTATTGGTTAATGAATAAAGCCACTTTGGCCTATGGCAGGGCAGAATATAGCTAGGTGGGAAAGCCAAACTGAATACAGGGAGAAAGAAGGGTGGAGTTGAGGGAGATGCCATCCAGTTGCCCAAGGAGCAAGATACCAGCAGACCAGTAATGCCACAGCCACGTGGCAATACATAGATTAATAAAAGTGGGTTAATTTAAGTTGTAAGAGCTAGTTAGTAATAAACCTGGGCCAATGACCAAACATTTATAATTAATATGAACCTCTGAATGAATATTTTATAAGCAGCTTCAGGACTGGGCAAGATGCAGAAAAGCCTCCATCTGTATTTGGTATCCAACCAACGTGGGGAAGGCTGGCTGGCCGCAGGCTACCTGGTGGCAGCATGGACCACAGAGTTGTGGAGGATGTAAACATGACTCTCCTGGTTACCTCTGCCATGTTGGGAAGAAGCTAAATGGGGCAGAGCCAGCAGCTAAAGCCACTGCTTTGGTCCTAGCCATGTCTGCTTAGCAGTTTAAAGCAATGATCAAAAAAGGATTACAGATACACAATAAAGACAAAAATCAGACAAAAAAAAACCTCTCTAAATGAGTCACAATGTGTTTAAAAAATGTACATAGGCTTGAGAGAGAGGAAAAAGAATATAGACAGTTATAGGAAGAAATAAATAATTAAAAAAATAAAGTCTTTAAAGAGACAGTAAAATAATACAAAAATAAGCCACATAAGGATGGAAAATACACAGAGAGTCTGAATTATGTATATTATTATGTTTTCTTTGAATTATGAGTGTTAATGAGCTAACTGCGGAGAGGCATTTGATTGTGGGGGCTGCTAAGTTAAACCAACATATGTATTTTAAAGGTATCTTGACTTCAAAATTTGGATGTGTTGCTTTGGAAAAGAGGTTCTGCTTTTGTTTCCACAGAGGATGAGAAGCTGTGGATTGCTTCCAGGTTAATATGGTTTGATTGAACAAGACCCCCTGAAAGGTCTCCGATGGGAATGATGGCCCAGGTGATCCAACATTCACTACAGCTTCAAGGCTGCTGGCTGAGATGGACCAACCACAAATACTCCAGTCAGGACTTGATCATTATTCTAATTTTTCTCAGGATCCCCATAAGATTACCAAGACCCCCAGTCAGCAGGAAATAATATAAAAAACTATGCCCAAATTCCCAAAATATTGTTTATGAATGTTTGCTTTCATTTAAAGGGCATTAGTCATAAATAGTTAGTGGTCATAGTCAATCTCTTTCTGAAGAAAAAAGGAGGATATGATTTAGAAATGATGGAAAAAAAGATTATTATTGAATCCACTTTAATCCAAAAAACAACTATTAATCTCAAAATACTTTACATTGGTATCAATTTTGATTTATTGATACAAACTTATGGTCAATTTTGTTATACTATATGTATAATTTCTACTCTTGTTTAAGATATTATCTTTATACAGCTCATTTAAAAGTATAATATATAATTAAGAAATACAAATTAATAGTCATCTATAATAGTCAAACTTATAGTCACATTAATAAGATTTTCTAGATATACAGAGATATATTTCAGATGGGTCGATAATCTTCAAACACTTCAAAGACCTACAGAATAAGAAAGACATTTAAAATGTTTTAAGAATTTAGACTTTTCTTGACAATGAGACACATCTGGTCCTGGCCACACCAATTACTTCAAGAGGATGATGGGCATTGAAGAAGCTCCTTATGGAGTTTGCTTTTTATGTGGTAAGGCTAGCCATTTGGGCAAGAAACTGCTCTTGCCTGGACTGCTTGACAATATTCATATGAACTGAAATGCAAGACCCACAGAAAAATGACTGCTGAACTTGCCAAAACAAAGTGGCACAATCCTTCAGGGTTTCTGCATCATGAAAGAGTCTGCCAGACATTCTGTAGGACACAGAAGAAAGCAACTGACAAATTTTGTCAAAATAGGTGGGACAGTCCTTCAAATTTCCTACTTCACTGAGAAATCTGCTAGACACTCTAGGCCTGTAGGCTGAAGATGAACCCCAATGTTACAGAAGAACTTTGGGTGACTGTCCAGTTAGCCAGATGTCTCTGTCATTTCTAGTATTATGGAAGTTGCTTACAATGCACTTCCTGTTTACTCAGTTAATATTATATCCTTTTGGGGTCTTTGATGGAATTGAAGACTAGATGGTTATAATTATGGTTTTCCTTAGTTATGATAAAAGATAAATTAGATATAAAACTTTAGACTCACAAAGATAGGATAGGTGATATTTTCTTTAATTTTGCCAAATACAAATAGACTAAATATTGTAATTGTAATTCTTGCTTGATAACTGTTTTAGTATTTGTAATTTTACAATATTAAAGCTAAAAACCTTCCTTTTAAATTAGACATAAAAGGGGAAATGATGTGAGATGTCCTTCTGTATGCTGCAAATATGTGTTGCACACAATGACATCACAGAGGGTTGACCCCAAATGTCTCCTTCCATACGTCTTATTCTATTTTTCTTTACTCTCCACCATTGGCCTCGTCTTCCCAGAACATCAGTTTTTCTCTTTCTCCCCACTCCTGTACCCACACATGTGGGGAGTGTGTCATTTCCTTTTTTTTTTTTTTTATTGCTTTGGCAAAGTATTTGAAAAAGGCAAGTTAAGCTAGGAAAGGCTGACTTTGACTCACAGTTTAAGGATATCATACATCCTAAAGGAAAGGCATGATGGTAGGCATGAGAGGCATCTGCCCACGTCGTATCCACAGCCAGGAAGCAGAGAGTGATGGATGCTCACCTTTGGCTGGCTTCCTTTTTGTATTCAGTCTGGGACCTCATTCCATAGGACTGTGCCTTTCACATTAGGGGTGGGTCTTTCCCTTTCAGTCAAAACTCTCTGATACTATCAGCGCTGACCTGTTCAGAAGTATGTATTCTACATTTCCAAATCCTGTCCAGTCGACAGTGAAGATTCAGCAGCCTGGGGTGTGAGGAGAACAGGACTCTATTCCAGGTGCTTAGACCCCTGTCAGGTAAATGGTAGGCACACAAGGAAAATTTGTTGAATAAATCAATGGAAGCAGTTTGTTTGAGTAGCCTTTAGTGTTTGTCACAACCCAGTGCAATTGTCCTAACAGAATGTACATTTTATAGACAAGGAAACTAAAGGCTAGAAAAATTTGGTATATTGCCAGTGCTGGGAAATCGATCAAGGTCTCTCTGCCCCGAGAGCTCGAAAAGCAGTTCTAACACTGTTCGAGGAATCCGTGGTCAAATCAGCTGGGCAGAAATATGCAGAATATTCCTGGAATTCAAGCAGCTTTTGATTTCTTTGCTTCTCATTTCCCCAAAGTACACAAAGCATCGGCTGCTTGGTATTGATGAACATTCGCTGAATCGAGTCGGTGGATTAGTTTATGGAAAGTAGCAGCAGAGATCTGTGTGGAATGGAGGTGGTGAGTTTCTGGACCTGAGCAGCCAGTGGTGTGTCAGCAGATTTGAGCCTCCCCTGCAGCTAGTGAGTGTGGAGGTACCAACAAGCCTCACACAGACACCTTTTCACCTTCAAAAACTTAGACATTATAAGACCAAGGCTATCTGCTAAATGAGCCTCTCACCGCACAGGGTTACCCCATGGAAAATAATAAAAAAGGGCTAGTGTCCTATTTCCAAAGTAAGGCAGCTGTGTTCTGTAGGTGCTGTTGTTGGAAGTTGACATGCACATGGTCCTTGGATTGAATGATGGCGCCCATTGGCATCTGGGCCACTGTTCTGCTCAATTCCATTGCGCACAGGAAATAGGAAACACGTTCAACCCCAAGGAGGTTTCTGGAGCTCACTTAAAGCATGCACATGCTCCATATTAAGAAAAGGAAGTTTTGTTATTATCTGAGTAGAGTTAATTTATGAAAAGCAGCTGGAGTATCTGCATGGAGTTGTAAGAATGTATTTAATTAGAGCATTGTGTGTTTGGGTGTGTAAGGATCATAGAACTGGGAAGAGAACCTTCATTTCCACCCAGAAAATAGTGTGGTGAGCTGTTGCCAGCCAATACTAAATGATATTAAAGAAAATGGGGATGCATTAGTATTCAGTAATTGATTGCTAGCGGTAAAAAGTTCATCTTTTTTTTTTGAAGCCAAGTTCATCTTTATGCAAGCCTCCAAATGACCTTGACCGCAACCTCCCCTCCTAGTGCCAAGCTCACCAATTAGAAGTCCTGGCTGGGATGTTCAGACCTGGACAAACCCCATCTAGACTCAGCAGGGTGAACCCCCACCCCAACCCGTCCTTCCAGAAGTCCAGCAGCAGCAGCCACTGGAACAAACATCCATGATGTCATTCCTGGGCATAAGCAGGAGGCCTTGCAAGTTTCCAGAGCTCTACACACTAAGCCCAGATCTCCCAGCCTTCTCAAGTACCAGGGCTCCTTTGAAACACTAGAAATTCTGACAATCTCCACATAGTAGCATGTGCACTATTAACAGGTATAGGTTGAGGACACGGATGGTAAAGGCTCACTTAAGGTAGAGTAATCATCACACATGGTTTTGTATTTTCTCAAAGTAGAGCACCATCTGTATGGTTTAAAGGGCACAACAGACAAATAAAAGACGCTGTTACCTCTAGGCAACATCCATAGGTCCATCAGATTCCCACAGTCGTTGGTGCCTATGCCATGACCACAGAGACCCATGTCTGCAAGTAGAGCTGTGACCCTGGAGGAAAATCAGACTGAGAAATGACCAGGCAGGTGCAATATCTCCTCCCAGGTCTCAACCCTGAAAAACCAGGTCTGACATCTCCTGTATTTTGGAAAAAAAAATGGAAAAATCTGTACCAGAAGATTTCCTTGTCTTCCTTACAGACTATTAACAAGCCCAAATGCAAAAGGAAGTCTGGCTACGTGAGGCTGCTCTGCAGACTCCATCAGACTCCCTCAGTGCCGTAGTTCCTAAGCTCCACGAGTGTGGGGGGTTCCAATATTTCACAAGTCCCTTCCCCCACTTCTGAAGCCCATGTCTACAGTGCTGGGTACCAAGGTTCATGCAGGGATGTGAGGCTCTATCTCCTCAAGCTGTGTAACAGAACTGTTGGCACTCAGACGCAGGCCTTTTTTCTGGGCTCATAAAAAAAATGTATTCTAGAAAAATCCTCTAGAGAAACACTAAGTGATTTGCCCAGTGAAGCACTAAGAAAACAGACTATTCTTCACAAATATCCTAAGCTGCATGTGCAGGTGAGAGGGAGCCCTTTGACCTCAGGGTCTAAACACAGGTCTACCTGTGCTCACCATCTAGAGTTACTTTCCTGTCTCATGCTTACATCCTGGAGGCTGAGAAGAGAATGAAAACAAAATCTGTGGTCTTCACAAGGCAATCTAACTCTTAAGTTTATGATCCAGGAAACTTCATGTGGATTTGTGGCTAAAAATTCTGTAGGACTCTACTGCAGGAGTTTTTTGCCTTGAACACAACCTAGTGCACCATAGAGATATAGGTAATAAATACGTTGTCCAGGGACCTTCTGTACTGTCTGCCTTCCCCATGCTTTCCATGCATTCCCTCAAGAGTCAGTTTGTTTTGGGGAAGGGGGAGGGGGAGAGAGAGGTGGAATGGCAGAGGCAGACAAAGAGAGACTGTGTTTTGGGGATTCTTGTAAATATTCTTGGCTGTCTTCATGCAATAGTCAAGCCAACACTGTCATTAGCCATCCTTTCTGCTTCTGGACCCTGTACTGTAACACACATCTAAATAATCTAATGTACAGATCATTGGCTGGACATGTTCTGTGAACAAGGGGCAGGAATCCTGCAGATCTTAATGTCTGTCACTTTGCTGGCAAGCCCCTCTCCACAATAATCAGAATTAGAAAGTCCTTTTCAGAAAGATCCACAGACGCCTGTAGCCTTCAGCCATTGAAGATAATAGCTAGGTTACTGTGTATTCAATATTTCCATTCATGATGTGCAAAGCACCATTGTTTCTGAAAATCTGCAAGTCAATTTTGAGTAGCATTAACTCGGATAAAACAAAAAGCAGTCACTTTAATTTACATTATAATTTCACAGTGAATATAGTTGAACCAACTAGAAAAATGAAAGGCAAAAACCTTCTGTAATCATTGAATGTGTTTTTTATCATTAGATTTAGGCTGCAAGAGAGTGGACAGCTTCTAGTGTGCTTGTCCATTTAAAGCAGTGGTTCTCACCCTTCCTAAAGCTGTGACCCTTTAATACAGTTCCTCCTGATGTGGTGACCTCCAACCATAAAATTATTTTCATTGCTGCTTCACAACAGTAATTTTTTACTGCTATGAATCATAATGCAAATATCTGTGGTCTTAGGTAATCCCTGTGAAAAAGTTGTTTGATCTCAAAGGGGTCACAACCCACAGGTTGAGAATCAATGGTTTAAAAGCAGACACACTGGAAAATGGAAGTGATCACTATTTCTAATAAAAATACATTGTGTACCTACTATGAGCAAGTCCCCTTGCCAGCTTAATAGGAGGAATTGACAGGTAGATAGGAAGGGTGTTGTCTTAGGGTTTTTATTGCTGTGAAGAGACACCATGAGCACAGCAATGCTTATAAAGGAAACATTTAATTGGGTGGTTTACATTTTCAGAGGTTTAGTCCATTATCATCACAGCAGGACATGGCAGCATGCATGCAGACATGGTGTTGGAGAAGGAGTTGAGAGTGGAGAAAAAGCTACACGTTGATCCTGCAGGCGACAGGAAGTGGTCTGAAACACTGGGCCTGGCTTGAGCATATATGAGACCTCAAAGCCTACCTCCACAGTGACACACTCCTCCAACAAGGCCATATCTACTCCAGCAAAGCCACACCTCCTAATATTGCCACTCCTTATGAGCTTATGGGGGCCAAATACATTCAAACCACCACAGGTGTGGACAAGGAAGGGGGTGGAAGGTTCACAAAGAGTAAAACAAAACATGGTGGGAGAGCTAGTTTGGGGGACAGTGGTTAAGGAGGACAGTGGTTAGGGAGTCCTTCTCTCACAGAGGACCTGAGTTCTGTTCCCAGATCCCACACCAGACAGCTCACAACCACCCATATCTCCAGCTCCAGGGTATCCCACACCTCTAGCCTCTGAAGGTTCCTACCTCCACATACACATAATTAAAGAAGAAAGTTAAATTTAAAAAAGTAAGGTTTTAAATTTAACCACATTAACCTTTTCATTATATTTATCTATTAATTACTCACATTCATATATATGTGTAGCAGTACTTTCCTCGTCAGGACCGCCAGCTCACAAACAATGACAAGAAGATGTATTATCAATTATGAAAGTTTGGCCATTAGCTTAGGCTTGTCCCACTAGGTCTTATAACTTAAATGAACCTGTTTCTACTAATCTACATTTTGCATGTGGCTCGGTTACCTCTGTTCTGTTCCATATGTCCGACTTCTTCAGAGTTTCCTGGCATCTAAAGAAAGAAGAGAACATGGGTATAGACAGTCGTGAAAAAATAGTTTGCGTGTGTTGGTATTTATGTGAAGGTCAGAGGACAAGTTTTTCCTAGTGATAACAGTACAAGAGAACACTAACACTCCCTGAATGTGTCGGCTTTCTGTCCAGAGGACCCAGGTCAAGGAGGAGAGAGCAAGCAAGGCAAAAGAAGTAGGAGGACCTTGGAAAGAAGGGGAAGGAGAGAACTCCAATGCCTATACTCAAACCACACCTGCACATCCCGCTGACCTGGAGCTAGGCATGCATGCCACACTGAAAGTGTGGCTAAGAACCGGGTGTCAAGCAGAGATGCTCACCACATCTCCAGTCTGAGTGTAGATGAATCCTAATGCCAAACATCAAGGTCTTTCTGCTTCTGGAGCAACTGATCAGACCAGAGAACACGTGATAGAAAGTGTAGATACCAAAGACAAAGCTGTCAGCCGCTTTGATCTGATTGGCATGGGTAGAACGTGACATCTAACTGCAGGCTTCCCATTCAGACTTTCTTTCCTTTTTCTTCCTGATGTGGGTTTTGTTTTGTAGTCCAGGCTGAACCTGGGTCGTCATCTGACTTCAGCTCTCTGGATACTGGATTATAAGCATAAGTCACATATCCAGCTCAAAACTCTACATTCTCATAGTTTTACCAAGTAGGACTAAAGGCAGGCCCATAAATAAATAAAAAAAAAAACCCTCTCAAGTTTTAAGTGATTTATATAAACTATTTCATATAATAAAGCATTTTTGCTATGATTAATGTTTATTAAAACACTTGAATTAATAGCTGTTACTTGAATACCCAAGCTCAAGAAAAAAAACTGTATAATTTATAGATCTTATAAATGTGTATTTGAATTAATTTAAAAGATAAACATTGTTCTCTTAAAAAACAAATAACTAAGGGGCTGGAAAATGGCTTAGTTAGCAAAGTGCATGCTGCATACGCTGAGGGTCTGAGTTTGGATCCCTGGCACCCACATAAACTTCTGGATCTGTAATCCCAGTGCAGAACAGGGAGAGACAAGAGTGCTCTTGGGACCGGCTGGCCAGACAGTCTAGACAAACTGGTGAGTTCTAGATCCAGGGAGGCACTGCCTCAGAAGGTATGGTGGAGAGCAGTAAAGGAAGAGACTAATGTCAACCTTTCTTCTCCACATGCATGTACAAGTACACTCACTCACACACATACCTGTGCTATGCATACAGATACACAAACACACACCACTGCAACACACACACACACACACACACACACACACACACACACACACACACACACGAGTGATGGAGGAAGGTATGAACAAAGTTCTTAGCCGCTTAGATTGAATTGATATTTATAGCACGTCAGATCTAAGTGGAGAGCATGTGCTCACAGTACACATGTGATGTTTACTGAGCAGAACTAAATTCTTGGCCTTAAATCAGAAAACGTTCTCAAATTTTAAATGCCATAAAACATTTCATATCCAATTAGTCAAAACAACCAATTTTTAACATGCTTAATCGTTACCAAACATTAATTGAATCAGCAGCTACATTATTTGAATACTTGAGGAAAAAATTATGTTATTTATATGTATATATGTATGTGCGTAGAAAAATATGTACATATATTCAAGTTTATTTCAGTATAAATATTATTGTCTTAAATAAACCAAGAAACTATAGGGTCTTTTTCTTTGTTTAAAGATGTATTTTTATTTATATCTGTGGCTGTGTGAGTGTATGCCTGGTGTCCCCAGAGGTGGGCGTTGGATCCCATGGAACTGGAGTTACAGACAGTTGGGAGCTGACATGTGGGTGCTGGGACTTGTGGGTGTGGGGACTCAAACCCAAGTCCTCTGGAAGAGCAGCCAGTGCTCTTCACCATTGAGTTACCTTCTCAATGTACATAGGAGGGAAACGGTGCTTATCCATCTCCTGCCTATACAGTGTTGCAAGGGTGAACAGAAAGGTTTCTAAAGCACTGTGCAGCCTTGTCTGACAGACTTTACCACGCACCATCAACACACACTCAGAATGTGTGCCCCATCCTAAGTCTTGTCAATTCACATGTCACCCCCATGGCTCCTCCGTAAAATGCCCATGCACACGCATCAGTAATGCATCAGCAGTTCACCCATGAAGCCCTTTCTTACCACCCCCCCAACTGTGAGTCCTCTGTTCTGCTTAATTAGCTAAAACTTCATGAATGCACAATTCCCAGTCCCCTTTCTTTATTCCTAACCATGCTGAAATAAATGGTTTTTCTTCAAGTTAAAAAAAGTAAGACTGTTTAAGTGTAAAGAAAATCTCATAAAAATGGAATTAAAAGCTATCTGACATAAAAATGCTCCTTTGCCCCCCATTGTTCAGTATTTTGTATGTCTACATTTCACTTTATGCAATTGGCAAATGCAAAAAAAAAAAAAATTCTTGCGGATTAACCAGAATCCCCCGCTTCCTGCTTGCCAGGGACTCTTTTCTTCTTATTCTTAAACATGATACAACAAAGGTTTGTATAACAGAAAAACACTTTTCACTGAGCCCTTTTCAACAAGGAAATGAAAATGTTGCCTGGTGGGAAGAGTTTACTACCAAAGATAGTTTGCAATCGAGACCTTAAAAAATTAATTGTCCATGATGGAAAGCAAGTGCTAGAGAGAGATGGAGAGGGAGAGGGGGAGAAGGAGATGGAGAGAGGAGAAAAACAGGAAGAGAGAGGAGAGGAGACAGAAGCAATGTGTGCTGACCAGAACCTGCATTCAGACTTCTGTCCCGGCAGAGCCCCGGGGCCACAACCCTCTGCCAAATTCCCCATTTTTCCCCTCATAGAACAATGGCGTCCTGCTGTCAGCTGGGGAGGCCGAGACTTAGCTGGTTGCAACTGGGCTGAGCTAGTTTTTGCTTGCCGACTTTGCAGCTGCCTCAGTTTGTTTCCACCCAGGGATTACAGGCACCTGCAGGTCTGCTATGGCTGTCCTTTGTGCAGGGTCACTGTGGAGTCGGCCATGCACAAACGCTCCCCACTGAACCAGGAAATTGAGTCTCCAGGATGAATCTGGACGAGGAGTTGAAAGAAGACTGATTAGAAAATTAGATTACTTGAGGAGGGGTGGGGGGCAAGGACTGCTGTAAAGCCTGGCTGCTGCCTAAGCCCACTTCAGTGGAAAGTGTCATTCAGTTCTTGCATCTGTCTGAGGTCCCGGCCCCCACCTCCAACGGTCCATTTGCAGACGCATAGGTCATTCATTGGCCCAGATGAGAAGGGAAAATCGAGCAATAGAGACTTGATATTTCAGGATGCACAGCCTTGCACATTACTGAAGCACGTCAGGAGGACTTGCTCATCAGCCTCTCAACAGAGTGAGAACTGACGGGAGAGAGGGCATTTGTGGCATCAGTTTTGAGATCAAAATCAATTAAAAACTGGGCAGAAAGCACAGGAAGTTTTGTTTAACTGAACACTCAGCGGAGTTGGCATTCCTCTCTGGGAAGGCAGCAGGCTTGCTGCATTCAGAAGCCCAAGGGACACGCCTTCCTCAGGTCATGTGCTCTAGGATTCAGGACATTTGTACGAAAAGATAGATGAAACAGAATGAAATCATGAGAATATTCCAAATGCCATGTTCAGAAGCCTTTTTTTTTTTTCAATCAACATGTCTGTTTTGACTTGCCCTAACTGTGAGATTCTAACAATAACCTCTACACCTCTACACTTCTTCAAAATGGATAAAAATTGAGGACAGATTTCCAGTTTTGCCACAGCTATGTAGAGGAAGTGAGTGATCACTGCTAGGAATCAAAGATGGACAAGAGGTCCTCTGGTGGTTCCAGACTGCCATCTGGCAGCAGCTGAGACTCCAGACACACCCATGCTCAGCCTGTGCAAATCTTCACCTAAGTATTATTGCTTAGGAAACAGACACACACAGGGGAGATAGAACAGAAGACATGGGGACTAAGCTATGAGCTGCACTCACAGCCTTCAGATTCAGCAGTGTACAGAAGTCAGGACTGGAGTTCCAGCTCCATCCTTTTCCTCTTAGCACTATATAGCTCTAAGACTCTTTTTTTTTTCCTTCAATTTCAGATAATGTTATGGGGATTGAATGTTTTTCCTCCAACAAAAATCTCATCTTAATGCAATTGCTCATTTATTTAATAAATATTTGCCATTCTCTTCATGATAATTTTAATCACTACGGGCGTGGTCAAGTGTCATGGGTCTGAGGGTATCAGAGTCGATACTAGCCATTGTAAAATTCCTTACTGTGGCCTGGGCCCCCTATTATTGCAGAGATCCCAGAAGAAAGAAATATTTCATAAAGCAGGGGCCCAGGATGTTTAAAACCCCTTTGTCTATTAAAACAGAATTCGCTCACATAAAATTGCTAATAAATATGAAAATATGTAGAGTAACACGACAACCCCATCTCGTCTCACAGGGGCAAACACCGGTTGCACCCGGTGCCGTTCTCTGTGCATCTTTCTATGCCTGAGGTTTGTCTGGCTGCTTTACAAGTTTGGCAGCAGTATTTCCCCATGTTATTAAAAACAGATTTCAAGGGGAAGTGAGATGACTCACTGCCCGAAGGGTCTGGCTACGAAAACCTGCTGACCTGAGCTTGATCTCCTGAACCCATGCAAAGGCAGGGAGAGAGAACCAGTGCCACAAAGTTATTCTCCAACCTCCACAGGCAACACTGTGCCATTTGCCCACTCCAGCCCATCATGAATACACACAATAATAATATAATAAATAATATTAAAAATTAAACAATAATACTTAAAATCATTATAAACATAATTGTTTCGAGTCAGAGTCTTGTGATGTAGCCTAGGCTGACCTTAGACTTGTAGCAATCCTCCCTCTTCTGTTTACTCGGTATTGGGCATGCTTGGCTTTCTAAGCATTTTATCTTCCCAACATAAACCAAACCAAATGGTCAAAGGTCTCTATATTTCTTTTCAGTTATTTTGCCATCGAAGCAATAGGTGCTTTCTTCGTGAAACTGTTTTCCTCCACGTAACAGTGACATTTCTGTATCCACACCACACATGCACATGTTCTCACACACAGTAATCCCATTAGGTAAGATGGTGGGCATGGTTGAATTCCACAGTAAGGGATCTATAGTTAAAGGGTGGCAAGGTGGTTGGCTTTGTCTAAGCACTGGCTGTGTAGAGGGCACTGTGATACGTGTTCCGTGCTCCCCCAACCCCACTCACACTAGGAAGTCACCATCAAAGTGTTTTCATCTCACAGAGAAGGGGTTGAGGCTGGAGCTCAGTGGGGACTTGCCTGGTCACACACTTCGTGCAGGTTTGAGCTGGTTTGGAACGGCAGACTGATTCTTACACAGTGTCGGCTATTCCCTAGGGATACGTCCTGAGAAGTTAGATTGCTACTCCTCAGACATTCTCCGACATGGCTGCATCACAGATCACCAGGTTACCTGGTTCGGGGAGCATGGAAAAGGCCCTGGAACAGAGCTCTGTATTGATTTCACTCTGGGGTCACGAAAGGGTCGGTGCCTCAAAGCTCAGAGTTAGCAATGTGCCTCTAAGCTGTCTTGTTTAAACCCAATAGTTGTGCCCTAGACATGATGCTCCTGTGCTGTTCCTGTCCCAGGTTACCCCCTCTCCTGACGATGTTGAGATCCTTACTCTCAGTCCCAATGGCATCTGCCTCTGGGTGGCTCTTGGAAGGGACAGACCCTCAGGGAAGGTCAGGAGAAAAGAGGCAGAGGAGGGCACAGGAAGTGCCTTCAACGGGAGGAAATGATGAAGGTCTAGGGCGTACACATTTTCAACGTCAGAATGAAAAACGCCTTGGGCCTTCACATTTTGTTTTTATTTGGAGTTTAAAAACAAATGTGCCTCCCACAGCAGCCTCTGGGTGGTGATTCAAGCAAATAAATACACTCATGACCAAATCAGGAGCAGAGGCCCACCATACACAAAAACTCCTATTCTCCATTCTTGCCATTTAATATGCGGAAATATCAGTTTCCTCTAAAGATGAAACAGCCTGGATCCTTAACTGCCTCTCTTGGAAATAGCATGAACCTTCCAGGCCTGTGCCGAGAGTGGAGCTGCACTTAGAGAGTACTCTGACAGCAAACATCATGGTAGACTCTCTGCCTGGATGATAGTAACTGGTGCTAGCACGGTGCTGAGATCCGAAAGTGCAGTCTGCCCTTTGAAGGAAATGAAACCAAACGGAAAGACCATTAGGAGTTGAGCCCATTCCCAGTGACTTTCTCGCTTGAGCACTTGTTATTGTCAAAGATCCAAGTGCAAAGTTGGAGAGAAATAATTTGGCAGGGAATCATGAGCAATAAAGGAACCAAATTCACATGAATTCAGCTTGATGATATCTCCTGTGCTTGACCTGTGATCCATGGCTGGGAGACTTGTGAGCCCCACAAAGTGTCCCGAGTGCCTTCCGAAGCAAAGCACACTGGTTGATACCACAGGAAGGAGAAGAGACAGTCCCTGGTCTGCTTTGTCACAGACTGATTTTGACATCACGAGAATTTGTATTACTTTCTTCCTTGCTGGAATAAAAGGCCCAGACAAGAACATTAATAATGGAAGTGTTTATTCTGGTGCACAGACTCAGGTGTGGGAATAGGAGCTTGAGGCAGCTGGTCAGATTGCATCTGCAGTCAGGCTGCAGAGGTCAATGAATGCTGGTGCTCAGCTCACTCTATCCTTTTTATTCAGCCCAGGACAAGACCTTAGCCTGTGGGATGGGACCACCCACATTCCCAGTAGGTCTTTTTCTAGGACCACCACTCAACAGTGAGGGCTTCACCCTCAAAACTTAATGACCTCCTGAATGCAAAACTTCTTAGAAATGACTCCCTTGGGATGGGTTTTGATACATGCAGGAGGAGTAGAGGTACCAAGATCTTCCTAGATCACAGCAGATGAGAACACTTTCCACTTTAGGAAAAAAAATAACCATTGAAACTTTGTTTCCTCTAAACTTAAGACAGTTCCATATTGTGGTGACTCCCAACCACAAACTTATTTCGTCACCATTTCATAACTGTAATTTTGCTACTGTTAGGAATCGTGATGCAAATACCTCTGTTTTCCAATAGTCTCTTTTGGGGTCATGACCCACAGGTTGAGAACCACTGATCTAGAGGAAGAGCCGTGATTTTTACAAATTCCACTATTTAACCTGGAGGTTAGCTTCTCTCACTCTTGTTAGGGCTGACACAGAAAGGGGTAACAACAAGAAAAGACACTCCAGCTCAGAAACCACACCATTGTCATGGCTGACTTTGTGGCCTGCTGTTTGAAATGACCATGCATCTTCCCACACAGAATAACACCTTTTTTGAGGTGAGGGAGCCCCAGTACAGAATATTTTTCTTCTCTTTTCCCCCATAGTCATTTATTTTTCTAATGGGGTGAAACAGCTCGGGTCTGGCTCAGATAACATGTGGGCTCCTGAGCTGTGAAAATTGTGTGTGTGTGTGTGTGTGTGTGTGTGTGTGTGTGTGTGTTTCAGGAGGATTGCAAACTCCAACAGCTCTGAATTAAGGGTGATAGTTAGCTGCCAAGGAGTGACATTTGCAGAGAAAGGGGTTTGATGGGCAGTCTCTAAGACCCTTCAGACAAGGTGGGTCGGCACAATAACCAAGGGGGACCGAGTGGGAGGAACTGGCTTCCCAAACCCTCAACACAAAAGTGCCAATTAAGGAAACACTCTGCTCAAGGGAACCTGTTCAGCAACAGGAGTAAGGACACAATGGAAACTCAGAGCCTGCAGAAAGATGCAGGGAGAGAAGGCAGGAAAAAAACAAAAAACAAACAAACCAGACACAGTAAAGACCCAGACAGCAAAAGCAGGTGCAGTGGTGAAAACCATTGAAAGCAACTAATGAGAATCCCATGACTCAGGGGAAATGGGGAGGCAGCTGCAAACACACAAGAGTGCAAAGAAGTGAGTCTCAGAACTCGAGGTGGGAACTAGGGGCCCCTCTACTCAAAGACAAAGATGCGGGGTATCCCATTGGAAGACTGAGCAGAGAGCACCACACTCTGGCTTTCACTGGATCAAACAGGGAAAGCGTACATGCTGGGCAAAACACAGCTTGCTTAACAAGTAGTTAAATTAGTGTCAACCTGAGAGAGATAAAACTCACTGCCGTTCACATATGATTTCAGTGAGTGCGTTGATCACAACTCTACTGCGTAATAAGATTGGCCCAAGACATCAGGACACCACGAAGTGGCTTTGTCCCTGCACTTGCTCATAGTCTAGGAATGATTGAATTGCTTACAGTATTCTATCATATGTGTTTCGTTAATTAAAAGGATGAGCACAAGATTTTTTTTGTGAACGATCATTCATCTTTTAGGAGAGACTGACTGTGCAGCAACGCATCAGTAATCTGAATCTTCTACCGCAACATGGAGGTAAGTCACCCTTTGCAGAGTTCCTCAGCTACAGAGTCTTGGCCCCTGTGGGGAGCTGTGCTGCACGATGTGGGGGCATTTAGCATCATCTCTGGCTTCCACCCACTAGGTGTCAGTAACACTCCCCAGTTTTGACAACCCAAACTGTCACCAGACATTGCCAAATGAATCCCTACCCCAATAACCGCACCTAGCACATGGTTTAGAGAGACACCAAGAAACCAGCTACCCTGCTATTCACTTGCTGTGGCCCACAGAAGTTTAAATGCTGTGAAAAGATCGTGGCTTCAGATCCAAAGGCTCCTATCAGAATGCCTGTCTTGTCAGAAGTTACGGTAAAGGCGCTAAAAGACAAGCGTTCGATGGCTTAACCAACAGGAGACCCAGCTGTCATATCCAACCCAATCGCGTGTCCTCCACCCACTGTACTGATGGCTGGCAGGTGTGTCAGTGACCGAGACTCATTGCTGCTCTGACAGATCCAAGTGTCAAGGGCTCCAGCCCAACAAATGTTTTCTCCTGCTCTGTAGAGTTCAGGGTAGATGTTCTTTGCAGGCCTCCCTCCAAGAGGCAACTCAGGAATTCATCCCATTTTCATGTCCATACTGCTGTCTGAACGCCTGGTATGCAAGATCCCCTCACATGGGGCTGACCACACCCTTCACACTGGCCAGGAGGCACAGAGTTCCCCTTCACCCTTTACTGGCTAGAAAGGACATCAACATCACTTAGACCCAGGAAATTTGTGTGTGTGTGGGGGGGCAGATCATTCTCATGTTGGTTAGGCAGTAAGGATGTTTGAAAAAGCCATAGGGAAATGTTATATTATAACCTTACTTGAAAACATACTTAATAAATAGTTATATATGTTGATGGGAGTTGTGCCACACTGTGAGATGATGCTTCCCTCAGGAGCTATAGACTATGTAATGAAAACCCCAGTGCCCAGCATGAGAAACCTCCCTTAGAGTTGTTGGTAGGTCCAAGGCCCCACCCCCCATAAATAATTCAGGCTATTTTGTCACTATCCTTGGTTGCTTTCTAAAACTTGAAGGTAAGACCCTATTGTTGAAAAGACACCACGTATTTTGGAAATAGGAATGGGAGCAATTGAGCTGGAACTAACCTAGAAGTCTCTTCCTGGAGGACTGGCTCTCAGTATTTGAAGGAGCCATGTAAGCTGCCAAGGCAGAAAAGCAATTGGTAGTCCTACCCAGCCTATGAACCACAGCAATGACTGGCCTGACAAAGTACCCCAGGGGTACAACAGTAGAACTTTTATCTTAGGGGAAACCAACAGCCATCTAATTTGACTCAAGTCTCACTCAATGGGAGGGAATCTATACCTGGTACCATAAACCTATGTGCCAGTGGATGGAGAGGTCATACATCCTGGAGGAGAGTCTACTACTGTCATTTTTCCCAAACCAATATAATTTCCAACTGTTTTCTAAATACTTACCATTGTACCTGTAGGTAAGTGTAGCTCTCTCAACCCACATGAAAAATGGCTTAATTTTGCACCTGGAAGAGGCTATTTATAGACATCCACAACTGGTCAAAATGAAAGGAATAAATGACCATGAGGTATCCAGCCTTAGCTGATACATCTATAATGCAGCTCCTATACCTAAAACTCAGGGAACATCATGGAAGACAAAAAGCTGGAGGATCAAGATGCCTTCTGCAAGATAGTGGTAGTGTCATATAGATGCCGGAAAACCTGCACCCATGAAATCCCAACAGTATGGTCACCTAAACAAGACCTGCACAATGGTGACAGTTTACACGCCAGTGTGGATGGGGGAAATGTCACAAGATCCCACCCCTAGATGAAGAGCCACAGGCCAGCCCTCAGTGGCTGCCGAGAGAGGGAGAATCCATTTTCTCCATGAAAGTGTTCTCTAATAGTTTATTCAACCTCAAGCGGTCAGCTCTAAACATATGTACAGTACATAGGAGCATCGCTAAATGGACTTAGTAGGTTTCATTCATTCATATATATATGTGTGTGTGTGTGTGTGTGTGTGTGTGTGTGTGTGTGTGTAAAATGATAGTAATTATCAAAGAAGAGACCAGAAATTGGAGAGGCAATTGGGGGCAGTGAAGGAGTTGGAGGAGGAAACGGAAGGAGTGGAAACTATGTAAATACAGTACTCATGTTGGAAATTCTCAAAAATATTTAAATTAGTAAAAATGACTGCAAGTAGGTTCACTTTTGCTTATAATTTTCCTGGGACCCGTCCTTCTGTTTGACATGATAGTTATTGTGTGCCAGGTGAATGGTGTTTGCAGAGGTTAGATGGATTAGGAGAGAGACACAAAATTGACTAGAGATTTCTACCCAGTGCTGTAGTCAGGAAACGGAAGCAGTATATTTAAAGAGAGAGGTCCAGCCTCAGGTCATGCCGCTGTCACTGTATGCACAGAGAACCTCAAAGAGTTGGCCACCCAACCGTTAAGAACAAATAAGGCCCCAGATATGAAATCATGGCACAAAACCAAATTGTGCTCATTTCACGCCATAAATTCAGAATTAAAAAAACAAATGTATGGTGGCTTAAAATTATAAAATATCTAGATACAAATTTAGGAAAAATCAGGCAAGCTTTCTCTATTTCAGTAAAGCAATTCAGTGTCAAATGTAAGTGGATGATGATCACTGGTGTGTATTGTCACACATGCACTAAACACTGAAGCCGTGCAAATAGATGAATTACGTAAGTATCTAATGAATATAAGACATTCAGATTAGCTCAAAACAGAGTTGAAAAGAAAATGACCAAAGAAACAATAATCGCATGGGATTCCCCAGCAAGGAAAGCTATTAGTATGACACACCCAATTTGCATTGTATTGATGTTTGAATTAGAAGCAAGCGGCCGTCAGGCCAGTGGGTTGAAGGAGGGTAGAAATGGGCAGAATGAAGTTTGTAGCTACTTCTCACGCTAGTCCATAAGGATCTGTGTTTAAGGAAATTATTTTGTGGCAGCCACACTGCGATAGTTTCATTAAACATTAAACAAAGTAACACAACTTCTGAATCCCAGGCAAGCATTCAAATTCTGAGCTTTTCATTATGTCTGTCATTAAATGGACACAATACAATTAAGAAGGAGCCGAAGGGCTCCTGGAATTCACAGCGGTAAATCCAAAATGTGAGCAGGCAGCACCAAACCAGAGAGCGGAGGCCAGCTGTGCATGGTCTACTCTGGCCTCTCATTAAAACCAGAAAGCATGGGTCTGTCGTGGGAGAGAACAGCAGGTCCAGCAAAGGCCAGAGCGCCAGTGGGCACCCTGTAGGTTAGAGACAACACTTAAAACAACAAATATGGAGAAAGAAACAAACCCGTAGGTCCTGAGAAATGCATCAGAGTGTTAGAGAAGGAGAAAAAGCACCCCCTGGCTCCTGATCCTACAATTTGAGTTCAGAGGAGGGAAGCACAGGCTTTATTTATTTATTTATTTATTTATTTATTTATTTATTTATTTATTTAATTTTATGTACAGGTTTGTGAGTACAATATGAAACTCAAAATATTCATATTGACCTCTGTTTTTTGGAAATTAAACCATTTATTTTATTTTTATTATGCAAGAATCACTTTTTGTAATAAACTCACAAATAAAAATTTCACATAATTAGATCAACATAACCATAAAAGAAATACTTGCTTAGGTTCAAATTCTATAATCATAACAATTTTTTTTCCATTTTTCTCATTAAGAATTTTTCCACTCACTCTACATACCACCCACAGACCCCACCTCTTCCCTCCTCCCATCTCCCAGCCCTCCCTCCCTCCCAAGCCACCCCACATCCCCACATCCCCTAAATCAAGCCATACCAGCACAAGCTTTTATTTTGAAAAAGGCAAAACCACCATGTTGGTGTCCAGGCTAGTGAGTTCCATAAGGGCTGCAGAGGGGACCCCGGAGCACATACTCCAGAAAAGCAAATTAAATGCTGAGTAAGAGACCACGGTGGCACTGTTCCGAGAGTTTTAGGAGGCATGGCTTTGCCAGAGGAGGAGATGTCACTGGAGGTGGGCTCTGGGAGTTTAAATACCTCCACCCTTCCCAATTGCTCCTTCTGCTTCATGTTTTCAGTTTAAGATGTAAGCTCTCAGCTTGCTGCTCCAAGCCGCCATGCCTGCCTGCTGTTGTGCTTCTCTGCTGCGATGGACTCCAACCCTTTACAAGCTCAAGCCCAGATAAACCTTTCCTCCTATAAGTTGCCTTAGTTGTGATGTTCTATCACACGCAAAGGAAAAGTAACCAAGAGATGAGGTGGAGAGCCCAGAGGAAGATCCATCACACATCACCACACCCAGCACTTCTCTCATCTTCCCACCCAAGAGCCTGATAATGGTTGCCACACCCACACTCCTAAACATCTCCTTGTCCTCCACCCAACAAAACCATGTGATAGCAGCAACAACAGTCAGTGTTTAGGACTGTCAGCTGAAGCTGCATTATGTGAAAACACACCAAACCCAGATTCTGGATGTTCAGCAGGGCTTCTCAGACTGGTTGAAAGGGAGTAGGATTTGTCAGGCTCCTAAGGGGCAGTGTGTGTGTGTGTGTGTGTGTGTGTGTGTGTGTGTGTGTGTGTGTGTGTGTATGCACACAGATGTATAGCACATGAGAAAAACTGACAAAACCTGGATCGATTGATTCTCCTAGTAGGAGGATATCCAGAGTAGTCAGAGGTCAGGTCAGTGTGGCTTTCCCAGCTGGATGAGAGTTGATGCTTTTCAAGGGCAGCTACTGTCATGGTAATAAGTGAAGGTGGGTAGGGGGCACTGGGCTCCTGGAAGAGCTAAGAATGGTGCTTAATTGACTTTCCAGCTTTATCTGCTCAGTTACGTGCTTCTCTAATGCAAGAGTGGAATACAGAGTGGCAGGAAGTCATTGGGATGACCTCATCTCCACCTCTGGACACTCACAAGCCATGTCATCTCTCCCTGGGGGTCAGCAGCCGTGATCCCCAGGGAGAGATGACTGAATACACTTGGTGAGAATGCCACTTCCTGATGAGGTCACAAAAGAGCTTGACCTCCTCTTGCTGGAAGATGCTGTCTTTGGGGCTTGCAAGAACCCCTCATGTTGGAAAATGTGCATTTCTGAACTGTGAACGCCTCTGCTCCAGAGTGGAGAAACTGAGTCAGTGAGGACCTTGAAGTCCTTGAGGTGCAGAGGCTGGCAAACAACACTTCCCTAATGAGCTGTCTTCAGAAACACTGGGACTGGCCAGCATGGAGGAGCGTACCGACCAGAGGTCCAGCCAAGCATATAGACTTCTGAGCTACCAAAGCCACATATATATGTGGACACAACCACATATTTTTGTAACCTGCTAAGATTAAGGCGATTTACTGCCCACCAATAGATAACTAGCACACACAGCCACCTCATTCAGCTACCTTGAGATGTTGTTTGTATTGATGTTTTATGAACATGCAAAGGATCAAAAGTTATTATCCCCATCAATCTGTTATAGGAAACACTGCTAAGTTGAACATAACTGCAGGCAACAAATGACAAAGATGTGGAGGGGAATCTTCGTTCAGCTCTGGGAGTTGTTAAAAAAATTAACCATGCTCTGTCCTCTGAATTTCAATCTCTCTCTCTCTCTCTCTCTCTCTCTCTCTCTCTCTCTCTCTCTCTCTCTCTCTTCCTCTCTCTCTCTCCCTTCCCCCACCCCTATATCTCCCTTCCACCTTTCTTCCCTTTCTCTCTCCCTCCTCTTCCCTTCCCTGTGCCTCTCATAGTTGCTCAGATTCCAGCATGGGGTGAGCCCCCTCCTACCCCCAGTGGTTCTGGAACCTGTTTGCTGTGTGTCTGGAGATGCTTCTATTTCTGGAACCAGAAAAAGCCTCATTTTCTACCTGCATCTTGGCCAGTGGAGTTAGTGAGGAGGGATTGTTTTTCTCCTAGCTGCTTTGGCCTGACACTTTGAGATGCCATTCCACTTTAGCTCACTGTGTGGATTGGTAGACAGTGCCCGGCTGGGCTCACTCCTCCCCAGAACTTGAAGTTTCTAAGGTTTCCAGTTCTTTGCTCTGTACCTTGATGGTGGCCCTCCCTTGTAGCAGGCTTTCTTGGACTGCCAACCCCCAAATCATGACATGGAGACTTACTCCCAATTATGAATGCTGAGCCTTAGTTTAGGCTTGTTCCACTAGCTCATATAACTTATATTAACTTGTTTCTCTTCATCTATGTTTTGCCTTAGGGCTTTTTCCTTTCTCTCATTCTGTATGTCCTACTTTACTGCTTCTTCCACATCTGTATGTCTGTCTGGCCCTGGGCATTTCCTTCTTTCTCCCTCCTTCTCTCTCAAGTCTAGATTCCTTCTCCTGTTTATTCCCTCTGCCTGCCAGCCCTGCCTATCCTTCTATTGCCTAGCTATTGGCCATTCAGGTTTTTATGAAACCCATCAGGCACTTTAGGCAAGCAAGGTGAAACAAATGTAACACATCTTTACGTAATTAAACAATTATTCTGTAACACAAACATAACACATTTTTACTTAGTTAAACAAATACTCTGCAACATAAACAAATGTAACATGTCTTTACACAGTTAAACAATGATTCTATTCTACCACACTCCTGCAGACTTTTCTCTTTCACACAGGGACATTGGGGAACTCCTGTAGACCTTTCCACGCATCTCCACGAACTCTCTTCATGAGAAGGGCCGCTGCAGGAGCCAGTGCCAACTGTGCTGGAGCCTGGGAATCGACCAGGCCATTTACTGATGAATATCATAAAATGACATGCCTAGAGGTTAAGTTGGTGATGTAATCCATAAACAGCTCTGAAAAGGGCTGTTTTGTTTGGAGAGGGGGAGAATCAGGCATTATTCTCCATGTATCTTAATTTCTTTACATGCATTTTTATCAATTAATAAATAGCACAATGGTTAAAGCATAGTGTGGCTTTAAACAAACAAACCAAGTCCACTCAGCCCCCCGAACATGGCCTGAACAAGTTGGTCCTGGGCCATGTGATTTCCGAGAATAAATAAATGAGTGTCCCAAGTCCTTACAGGTGCAGCTGGTTCTAAGTCTCAACACAAACCAGGCACCTTCCTCCCAGTTTCCGACCAGCCTAACAGAGCACGGAAAGCCAAGTCCCAGGAAGCTTCCTCAAAGAAGACAGCGCTGCCAGAAGCTGCAAATGAACCAAACTGGAGGTAGACAGCACCTTTGCTGCAGGCCACAGGCCTGGGAGGGTGGAATCTTAGAGCTCTCTACAGCCTGTGAGCTGTAGGAGGGGTGGGTGTGGGAGGGTGGGTTGAGGGGCTAAGAGGGGCCAATGCAGGAAAAGCAAAGCAAAAGAAACCAGGTAACAAAAGCAGCTATGACAGGAAGCCAGAGGAGGCCATGGAAGGGGAGGAAAAATAGTTCCTCCAGGTCATCCCACGAGTGATACAACGTAATACACAGCAGGAAAAATGTGGGGAGAACCAAGATCTTCTTGGCTTTGGCTCAATTAAAAAGGGGCTTTAAAGGAACTTGTGATTACAAGCAGATTTCACCACGAAAGGAATTATTTTAGTCATCTTGGCCCAAATAAACCTAACAGTTAAAATAATTAGCAAGCACCTCAAACGAGCTGTGAAATCAATTCTCTTTATACACACGCAAAGGTGTTTTTTCTTGGTGCTTCTTGGAAAGCTTTCGTCTTTCTTACCTTATTTCATAGTTCACTGCAAGATGAGAGTCCACCTCACCGTCTGTAAAAATATAAAGTTGGGCATGGTGGCAGAGGCATGTAATCCCAGCATCTGGGAGCTGTAGGCTGAAGGACCAGAAGTTCAAAGCTAGCCTCAGCTACCTACAGATTTTGAGGATAGCCTGGGCTACCAGGTAGACCTTGTTTCAAAAGAGACCAGTTGCAAGAAAAAGGAATGAAATGAAAGAAAATATAAATAATATGTAAATCTACAAAACTATTGTAAAACAGAAAATGAGCAATGCCATAAGAAGACAGTTCCTTCATCACTCATCCAGCAGCTGCTAAATTCTTCATTAGTTCATCCCAAGATTATAGACAAACTCACTATAAATCAAATAAATGGATATTTTTACATGTATTTAAATTGTTCTATCACAGTCTCATATAATTGTTATATAATGTGCTTTGATAATATGTATATATATATTCACACACACACACACACACACACACACACACACACTTTGTATCTCCCCACTACCCTCTCTTATCTCCTTCCTTCTCCCATCAATCCTCCTTTTCTTTCCTATATTCCTCCCTTTTCTATTTTCATGTCTTATTTATTGGGGCCTCTGCATTTAAAATTGCTTAGGTACAAATTTGTTGTTGTTTTTAAATTTACTTTTTATTTATGTGTTTGTGAGTGTGCCTGGGTGAATTTACGTGTACCACATGCATACAGGGCCCTTGCACCTGGAGGTATAGGCAGTTGTGAGTCACCCTGTGGGTGCTGGGAACTGAACACAGGCCCTCTGTGAAAGCAGTGAGCACTGTTGACCTCTGAGCCACCTCTCCAGTGCTTTGGGTAAACCTGTTTCTCTACTTCTACACAATGGACTTTTGGCGCAAAATTCATACCTAAATGAATCAAATAACTTTCTAAGGTGATTTACCACGAGGACTAAATATTGATAATGGAGAAACTTTCCTGTGAAATAAAATAATTGCACAAAATATTATTTACTTAGATGCGTTTTGTAAGGCTTGATGTACACACTCCAGTCAACAAGCGGTTAGATGATAATGTAATCTTTTTGGTTATTTAAGGAGAATTAAAATGTGTTATATTATTTAATTTTGTGAAGCAGCATTCGGCTTCCGCTGCAGGGCATACAAAGGCTCTGCAAGCGGCTGCAGGCTGCGTTCTGTAGCCAGTAGCTCCTTGCAAGGTTTCATCCTGGAGTCTAAGACATAGACAGATGGTGTGACATAAAACTGTTAAGATCATTATTTATTTCAGAATATTCTGGTTCAAAAAAAATTGAGACAGTGGATCTCCATTTTAAGGATGTCCTGGGGCGAAGGGAGAACAGTGTGTAAGACTTTTAAACAAAACTTTTGGTGGTGGAGGACTTTCTAGAAATAATTACAAAAGCAAGTTACTCAGGCAATAAGATTTGTAAGTATCTGTAATAAGTGGCTACAGAACTATTGAGGCAAAAAACTGTTTCTTCCCAAATTCTTGCTTCTTAGTATGCATTAGGTCCCTGGCTCTCAACACACCAGCTATACATTTGTCTTCAGCTGCTGAGTTTAGAAGCCCACAGTGTCTCTGCCTCAGTGTATTTCTCTCATAGCATCTGGATTTAGAATCTCAGTGATGGCTGATGTCATATTTAAAATCAGCTTGGCTTTGTTTTTTTCACTAGAGAATACTTTGATCATACATTGATTGCCTGTAGCAAACTACAGCCCAAAGACTGGTCTGGCCAACTGCTTAGACAATCCTTGGCTCTTCTAGGATTGTAAAACATAAATAAAAAGGAAAAAAATGCAACAGAGAGCAGATATGGCTCACAACGTTTAAAATATTTACTCCGTAGCCCTTTACAGAAAGCTTTGCTTGCCTCTGCTCTATAGAATAAAGTTCAAATTCCTGCCTGGGCATCTGAGACCCCACTACATGGGCTCAACACAGTTCTCTACTTAATCCCCACCTCTTGCTCTCAGGCAAATTCTCCCATGTTCAGATCAGTATTGCTGCAGGACAGGAGAAGAGCACAGCATTTAACAACAAAGCAAACATTCCCTCAGATCCACAGAGCTGCCCTCCTGCTGTCTGTCAGTCAAGTTCTTGGTACACATAGGGAAAGGAGGGGCTTTCATGTGCTCTGCAACATTTTCTACTGGGGACGCCACAGAGGAAGATAGTACTGAGCATCGTACCACACCAATAATTAACTTATTCAATTCAATGTCTGCTTGGTTAAAGAGAAACTTTTAAAATCTCTCCCTTATCCCTCCACTCTTCCCCCACTCAGTGGTTTAAAAATTATTCCAGAGTCTCTTTAGATCTGGGAAAAAGAAAACTGAAGAGAGGGAAAAATGTTAATTATTGATGACTGACATTAGCGAGATGGTGGAGAGGCCCAGAACTCCCCCTCCCCATCAACTCTGAGCGGGGACACACAGATCAATTTCTTTCATAAGAGATGCAGAAAATACTTGAGCACCACCCCTACCCTCTGGGGAACACAAAGAATAGCTACTTTGAAAACCAGTAGGAAAACTCCAGGCATCCCCTTACCATGGTCCTTACCCCCAGCCCAGTTCTATTTAAGTTGGAGTGAATCTCCATTCTTAGAGTCTCCCCAAAAGGCAAAGAATGACCACATATTCAGCTTTTGGGGATCCCTCCCAAGGAACTGGTTTCTGTTTCACTAGTGTAAGACAGCAATGAGACCCAGACTATTCTAGATCCCTGGGGGTGGAAGAGGACTGGAACCCCACAGGCACTACAGCTGTTGACCCTGGCTCAGTGCAGAGTGCATGGGCTAACACTCCTCTGGGAAGGAGAGACTCTATAGTGCATTAAGTGTTTCCACCTTCTGTAGGGGCGTGACAGGGCTTTATCTTGCATATTCTAAAGTAAGAGTAGGGATGATTAAAGTAGGTACATTAAAGATTCTTCAAGCCACTGAGTACTGAGAAGGTAGACTGGATCAACAATCACCATTTCCCAGAGCACCTCTCTTTACCCAGTGCATTAGTTGAGAAGCCACAGCCCCCACCTGTTCACAGAAAAGGAGTTGATGGCAAAGACAACCTCCCCACTGCTCTGAGTACTACATGATGGACTGGCTTCTGTCTTGTCTGGCTCACACTGATAAGATGCAACATGCTTTAGATGCCTCTGGGCCGGAAGGGCAAGGAGAACTATTGGGGCAGGTGTGAAGGTCTGAGAGGTCCACAGGATGGGTGTATTAGTGATGACTTGGTAAGGTCAGTCTGTGGGGGAGATGGAGGATTTTCTAATGTATACTTGGCATTAATGAGTCAATGCTGTGGAATAATCTTTTTGTACACTGTAAAGATTTGTCACTTGAATTGGTTTAATAAAACACTGTTGGTCAGTAGCCAGGCAGGAAGTATAGGCAGAAGGATGAAACTAAGAATGCTGGGAAGAGAAAGGGTGGAGTCAGGAATCACCAGCCAGATGCAGAGGAAGCAAGATGAGACTGTCATACTGAGAAAAGGTACCAAACCATGTAGCTAAACATAGATAAGAATTATGGGTTAATTTAAGTGTAAGAGCTAGTTAGTAATAAGCCTGAGCTATCGGCCAAGCATTTATAATGTAATCTTCTGTGTGGTAATTTGGGAAGCAGCTGCTAGATAGTTGGGAGTGTTTGTGGGACAGAAACTTCTGCCTACAAGTCAAGGAAAAGGTAGATGCAGAAATATGATTCAAACAAGTAAGAGAAGAATCTAGGAACTGATCCTCATGAAACAATGGCACCTTATTAATATATAAATGATGTAAATATGCAAATACACAAAAAGGTGTAATATTGATTCCATGACAAAGAATTCAAAATAACCATAACAAAACTCTTAAGGAGCCCAGTTGAAAGTGTGTGAACAGATTTAGAATTTTAGCAAAGTTTTGAAGAAGCATCAAACAGAACTTGGGGTCGGTCAGGGAATTCAATAACCAAATTGAACAGCTCAGTGGCATAGCACAGGAGAGCAGAGCATATGACTCTGTGACAGGGCACTTGAGACTGCTTAGTCAGAATAGTCAGAATAGATCAAGGGCCTGTGACACAGTGTAAAGGGGTCAGTGGACCTGTGAGGGGAAGCCTGGAAGGAGGGAGAGGAAGGGAGGGAGGGAGGGAGGGAGAGAGAAAGAGAGAGAGAGAGAGAGAGAGAGAGAGAGAGAGAGAGAGAGAGAGAGCAAATGATCACCAAGAGGGGCGATGGCTAACCAGCTCTTATGACTGTAGGAAAGGATATTTAGATCCAGCAGAACCAAAGGGTCCAAAAATGAGAACATTGGTAATAATCACCTCACAGAGACACATCAGACAATTAAAAGATGAAGAAAATTACAAAAACAGAGAGAAAAGCCACTTGCCACATGGACCAGAGCCTTCCTTAGTCTCTCAGTGAATTTTTTTTCCAGAAGAAAAATTGCAGGCAAGAATAGAATGGCGGATGATAAATTCAAAGGCAGAAAGTGGAAGTCTACCAACACACGATACTAAGTGCAATGAAGCTGTCCTTCAAAAGGAGAGATGCTTTCTTTACTTTTCCAGGCAAACAAATCTTGAAACAGTTCACCACAAGACCTGCTTCGGAGCTGGGTACAGTGGCTCGTGCCTATAATCCCAACACTTTAATCCAGGCAGGAGAATTGCCATGAGTTTAGATCAGGTTTTGTGAAGGCAATAAAGACCCCATCTAAGAGTAGGGCCACCATCTTAGACCACCTGCTGTACTCAGTTCCAGAAAGGACCTCAGGAATGTGCCATGACAACTTGAACAGACACAGGACAGTATGCTCCTGCAGACATTCTGTCTGTGGTTTATGACCCTTGAAGATATCCAGATAATCCTGCTCAGCAGCCCAGGTAATCCTGCTGAGCAGTCCAGATAATCCTGGTTCCCCTCCAAAAAGTACAACCCAATAGTTTCAAATGTGGTTTCACTCTAAAAGTCTAGACCAATAGTTAAAAAAAAAAAAATCACCTTGCCCCATATCCCTTCTACCCAATCCCAAGTTGCCAAAGCATGTAATTCCTGGCTTGTGGTCTTTCCCTATAAAAACTCTCTACACCTGGAAACTGGCCCCTTGGTGGTCTCTGGGGGTTTCCGTGAAATGGGTACAATAGTTTGGCTACATAGTGAGTTCCAGGCCAATCTGGGCTACAGAGTAAGATATTAAAAAAATAGAAGAAAGAATTGTTAAAATTGTTCTCTGAGTTTAAATGAAAGGATGCTAAGAGGAAAAAAGCATGCTTTTGAGAGTGTACAGCAAGGTTAGGCTGAATATATTGACTAATATAAAACAGGACAATATTGGACTAATATAAAACAATATTGCAATGGTGGATAGATAGTCACTTTAAATCTTAGCATCGAATTTAAAAAGGAAATTAAGCTCTTATACATTATTGCAGGGATCTGTAACATGAATTCCTAAAAGGTCTTATAATAAAAAACCCGGGGCCAGGTATTGGGGTAAATGCTGAAAGATCAGAGAGGCAAAGGGACAAGCCACAGCTCACCTCGCCAACTCCTCGAATCCTCTGACTGAATGTCATTGAGTCCTCACCCGAAAGGCTCCAGCGGAAAAAGCCTCTAGCTGAAAGAGACGCTTCTGCCGAAAAGCCTTTAGTTCCTGTCTCCTCACGCCTTATATACCTTTCTCCACCTAGCCGTCACTTCCTGGGATTAAAGCCGTGTGTGCTTCCCAGTACTGGGATTAAAGTTGTGTGCCACACTGCCTGGTTCTGTTTTCTCTCCTAGACTGAATCAATCTCATGTAGTCCAGGGTGGCTTTGAACTCACAGAGATCCAGATGGATCTCTGTCTCCTGAGTGCTAGGATTAAAGGTGTGTGCCACCAATGCCTGACCTCTATGTTTAATCTCGTGGCTTGTTCTGTTCTCTGATCTTCAGGCAAATTTTATTAGGGTACACAATACATCACCACAGGGATCCATGAGCTGTTAATGGAATTATTTAGTAATGGCTTGGATTCTGCAGGGGTGGGGGTGGGGTGTGGACCTCGATACATCCAGGTCTCCTTTCACACACGGCCTCACTGGTTTCATGGCCATGAACAATGAATTGTTTAGAAGGATCAAGCAGCAGTCACCTGTTAAGTAATTGAGTAAGGTCAAAGTGTGAGGCGCACTTTTATTGCTGCAAAGAAATGAAATTCTGTGCGAGGCTGTATCTTGCTGAAAATTCAGATTTTTTAGTAAGAACATCTGAGACTTCAATGTCGTTATCTGACTCCAGACCAGACTGCCGACTTTTTAAAGCCATGGTAGCCACTGTGTAAAATGAGACTAAAATTTCAAGAGATGCTGACCTGAGATGACAGATGTCAACGCTCATAATTAGCCACAACCTGTGCAAGAGCACCAGGTATGATTTGCAGAGCCTTCTCCCCTACGACCACGCCTGACAATTGCTGCTCTGTTTCTGCTTTGTAGGTTTTGTGATTTGTTTCTATTTACACAGAAATACACGATATCCTGTTCAAACGATCTGAAAAAACAAACAGATAAAAACAAACGTCTTCTTTCCAAGGGGAAATCTCAATTCTGCCTCTTCTGTGCACAGCGCTATGCAGCGTGTGTGCCGGCTCCCAGAGGAGAGTCGGCAGGACCACGTGCATTAAGAGTCATGGTACCTCGTAGTCAGATGGTTGTGATATGACTAGGGAGAGAAATAAAACACTGAACGGGATCAATGGCTCTTACTGTCCTCCAGGCCAGAGCGCCTGAGCTGCACTCCCCATTCCATGAACAAGTACAGAAATAGGTGGGAAGTGTTATGAACTGTTATGAATAAGGTAGGTTTCATGTGTGTGTTTCCCTGTGCATGCATGTGTGAGTGTATAGATGTGTGTGTACATGCATGTGAAGGCCTGATGTCATTGTTGGGTGACGTCCTTCATCATGCTCCACTCTCCATATTTTTTCTCATATAGGGTCTCTCTCTGAACCTGGAGTTCACCAGTCAGCTAGGCTGTCTGGTCGGTGATACCCAGGGGTCCTTCTCTCTCCCACACCCTTAATGAACAAGCATCTTGTTGCAGTAGCTGAACAATTGAGCCCCAAGTTATACTGTGAGCAGGACCTTGAACCACGGACACAGGAAGCCATGATTAAATGCCCACCCTCACCCCTAACCCTACCCCCACCTCCACTCCAGTCCCTACCCCTTCCCCCATCCTTACGTAATTCTCCTGCACACTTATCTGTATCCTTAGTGGTTGCTCTTGCCTTGTCAGAGCCTGGGCACCAGGGCACAGGGTCAAATGCCCATCTCAAGTGTCTCAGCTTCTTCTGCCACATGCTTTGACAGTAACCTGTGGAGTGGCCCTCAGCCTTGACTTCTGTGCATGTTTATTTTTTGACATGCCAGTTTTTCTCAATAATGGCTGACTTCGTTTTTTTTTTTTTTTTTTTTTTTTTAATACAAGCAAGCTCTTCAGAGAAGAGTTTGACACACACTTTGCAGAGTGATTGATACCAAGATGCACACACATCTCAAGAACATTTTATAGTTGGTATTTTTTTTTCTTCTCTCAGAGTTTTTGTTTATTTTTCTTGAAACCAAATGTCAGCCTGCTGGTGACCCCTCTGTCCTCCTGGCTCATTTTGCTGCCACCTTTTGGGATGACATTCTTCAGCACAGGGCTTAGCTAGTACAATGGGGCTATGTTTGAGCAAGTCAGTTATTTTAATTACACCATGTGCAGTGCAGGCCGTCGCCTCACGGAAGAGAAGAGACGACTGTTTGCAGAAAGCCCCAGGAAAAATCTCGCGTTGTCATCTCGCAGTGCAGGAACTTCTGAACTCTGGTTTTCAGACAATGGGATTCTTTGGTTCTCTCTCTCTCTCTCTCTCTCTCTCTCTCTCTCTCTCTCTCTCTCTCTCTCTCTCTCTCTCTCTCTTAACCTGTGAGAAACATTCTAAAGGTTTAAGTAGTTGCATGTAAGTTATTGTGCTTTGTAGGTTTTATGATTTCCATACCCCTGCCCCTTTCTTTTCTTTTCTCTTGTGGTGTTTAGCTGGGATAAATTTGAGGAGTCATGCCCTCGGACCCGTGCTTTTTAGAGTGAAAAGTGCGAAACCAAATACGTGTTGGTTTGAAGTAGGGTAAGCCATCAGCTGCTGTTTAGATTCAGCATAAACCATCTTACACCCCCTAACCGTGTTAGTGCGTGCACCCTCTCTCTTTCCTCCACTGTCGTTTGTCAAGCATTCTGGCCCAGACATACTCTTCAGCCCCAGGTCCCCTCGCCTGGCCTTTGTACATCCTCATCTACCAAATCCAAGCGCAGTCCTTGCTCCCCAAGTGAGGCTGGTGGGAATTTTTAGGTCACGGAACTGTCTCTGTTGCTTCTCCGATTCTCAATGCAAACTCACTGTTTCCTGGAGAACAGAGCTGGAGAAAAGGGCTGCTGAAAATAGCAGGAATTAGAACATCTTGTTTCTCTACCAGTTGCCGTGATGATTTTACTTTTCCTTTGCTCTCCGTAGACGATATGCTGTGTGCCTGGCTGTGTTCTGGGTGTATGTACGTCTGGATCTATTCAATTTTAACGTAGACCTGAGAAATTACTTGTGTTACTGACTTCAATTTTGCAGCCTTGAATCCATCCACCCTACACCCTTCCGTGCTGTGTCAGGTGAGGACCCTCTGTGGAGGGCGTCTCCCAGGCTGCCTTGACAGAAGTCTTCAGCGTTCTCCTCAGGTATCTGGGCAGGTAGTGCCAGGGGTGTGCCTGCTCCTTATGCTCAGGGCCACCTTCTCCCTGTGTCCCCTGGCAGGTTTCTTCTCTTGCTCCTGTCTGAGATTCTCCTGGGAGACTCTCGGGAGCTGACTCAGAACTTTCTGTTCCTCCTTCTCTGCAGCATCTCATCAGGCGGTCCCTCCAAGGGTCTAGCTAACTCTCCTGAGTGTGCCGTCTGCTCCCTATCCTGTCTACAGACACAGTCCTACCCTGTCAGCCTTATCAGGGCCTATCCAAGGGTCCAAAGTGCAGTAGGACTTCCTTTCCAAAGTTATTTAAGGACCTCATATGCCTTCCCAGGGTTGTGTTTTGGTGACATTCTCAGAGAAAATAAACCCTTCCGCATTCAATCTCCACATGCTTCTCCACTTATCCCCTCCACATGCCCCCCACTTGTCCTCTCTACCTGCCCCCTCCACCTGTCTTCTCCACATGCCCCCTTCAAATGCCCCCCTCCCACCTGCCCCCTCTACATGTTGCCTCCACCTGTCTCCTTCACATGCTTCCTCCCTATGTCTCCCCACATGTCCTAACTTCTTCTGGGGCTTTTGCACAGACATGGCTATTCACATTTTGGGGAGTGGTTCTGAAGAGTTTGGCTTAGGAGCACCGCATTTGAGCTTAGTAGTTGTGTGTACTGTTGTGACTCTGACTGGTCACTGAGGGTAGGAATACTTCCCAGGGATGCTCCACTGGTCCAGTGGTCCAAACAGGCCAACTCCAGCTTGTATTGGAAGTACCACACAAGGGCCGCGGAGTAGAGAGCAGTGAGGAAAGCTCCCACATGACCTCCTGCCCCTTCCCAAAGCTGAAGCCTGGGCTTGCATTTATTCTTATTTTCCTTAGTTATACACTGCATTATTCCAGCACACCTTGTTCTGTATCTATCACCACTCAATATAGAATTATAAATACTTCATGTTTTAGTATAGAAAATCATCTTCAGCCTTGAAATAATCTTTAGTGTCCATGTTTTGTTGGCTTGCTTCTTATTTAGAACCAAATTGAATTTAGCTGATGACAGTAATTCAAGAATTCTACATCCGATTCTACGGTCTCTCACCCAGAAGAAAAACCAAATCAAACCAAACAAACAAAACCCACAAGACACTGAGCACAGGTCAGCTCAGAATGCCAACAAGGGCTATTTCCCTGATGCCTGGGATTTCAGCAGCGGTGAGGCCATTTGCATTCTGCACACAACATTGCAGATACCTCATCTCCAGGGTTCTGAAAATACTGCTGTAGCCAATATCTGTACCATCTGAAATAAATAGATGGGTTTTATCTGCAATACACATCCCAGCACACCGTGCCTGAATTACTTCTGAGTCCATCAAGATTAGGGGCATTTCTATAATCAGCAATGTAAAATTATTTGATACCTTGTTACTTTAAGATAAATATTTTAACTAGATAGCTCAAAAGGAGCTCAGATTCGTGCTGGGAAATTGATTTTTTTTTTTTTTAAATCTGATTCTATCAAAGTGAAGTGAGTTGCTTAGATGACCGCTCCAGCTTCAGCACTGCCTGCGGGAGACCTGGTAATGAATTTCTCAGTTGTGTTTTTATTGCAATATCTATCACCACTAGCTTAAAAAGTATTTTTTCCTGTGATCTCCACTAGCTCCCTAGCTGTGGGAGCCCCTGTATGTAGCACTTACCTGAGAAAACCCCTTGCCCTTGGAGCTTGCCAGAGAATATTCAGGTGCATGTGTCAGGATCAGGGTCCTTTGCTCAGGATTAAGCTACCCTGTTGGCTGTTTAGCTCATCACTAGGATCCAATACCTCACAGGAAGCCAATGGAAGAGGCTTGGTACTGGCTATTCCTTAAAGGTTTGGTAGAGTTTAACAGTGAGTGTACCTGGTCCCGGTCTTTCTTGGTGGGGAGACTTTTCACAACGGCTTCAGTCTTGTTATTTGATAGATATTGTTTTAATCTTGGTAAGTCCTACACATCTAGATTTGGTTTATTTCTTTTAGATTTCCCAATCTTTTTGGAATATAAGCTTGCAAAGTCTTCCCTAATGACTTTCTGAATTTCTTTGGAATATGTTGTCGCATCCCCTTTCATTTATAATTTGATCAGTTGGGGTCTTCTCTCTCTTCCTTTTACTAGTTTCTGTAGGTTTTTTTTTTAATGTTGTTTATCTTTTCAAGGAGCCAACACTTGTCTGATTTATTGCCCATGATGCTCCCTCAGTCTCCTGTCATTCATTTCTGACTTTTACTTCTCCTTGTCACCTACTGTTCTGGGGTTTGTCTTGTTCTTGTATTTTTAAAGATATTGTGGTGCATCATTAAGTTATTTGGAATTTTTCTGACTTAAAATGTTTTTATTTATTCTTTGAGAATTTCCTACATTGTATTTTGTCATACTCATCCCTAACCCCAACTCTGGTGGACTCAACAGGAGCCACACCCTTAAAAAAGACCTAACTTTCCTCTCAGCAGCTCTCAATCACCAACAGATCCTTAGCTAGGGGTGGGGTTTCCTGAATAGTTCCCCACTCAGTGCTGAGACATTGTCTGACTCCATCTTGCCCGTGTCTTGTGCATATTGTCTCAACTACCATGCTAGCTTCTCTGCTGTGTCCAGGAGACACTGTTTTCCCTGGAGTCACCCCCCAACCTCTGGTTCTTATACTCTTTCTGCCTCCTCTTCCAAATGATCTCTGAACATGGTAGGAAGGGGTATAATATGGCCATCCCATGTAAGGCTGAGAATTCTGCAGTCTTTTCTTCTCTGCACTTTGACCAGTTGAGGGTTTCTGTGTTAACTTATGTCTACTGCAAAAAAGAAACTTCTTTGATGTGACTTGAGATAGATCATAAACTATAGATATATGGATAAGTTATTAGAAGTCATTTCAACATTTTGTCTATTTAGTAGTAGATCCTTCTCTGTGGTGTATGGCCAACTAGTTACAGTTCTTGGTCTTGATAATGGAGCCAGGTATGGATTCCATCTTCTGAGTCAGGCCTTAAATCCAATCAGAAAATCACTGGTTACTTCCATGATGTTTGTGCCACTATTGACCAGTGGGCACATCTCTCCAGGATGGTAATTATTGTAGCCTGCAAAATTCACAGCTGGGTAAAACATATTTATACTACTACTACTACTACTACTACTACTACTACTACTACTACTAATTTTACTTAGTCATGTGCCTAGCACCTTTCACTACTACAAAAGCTATCCAGAAGTGATGGTGCTTCCAAATCAGTGCCAGCCTGATTCCTTCATGTTCTAATACTCAGGAATGCATTGTCTTTAGCAATAAAGCCTTACCTTCAAGTTCTCGAGGGAGACCAGCACTGGTAACAGTCTGTAATATTTGGGTGGTCTGTGGGTCCTCACCCCAACAAAGGCCAACCATTTCCAAAAGGTAACCCATTCCCAGAAATGGACGTTTTATTTGTTAGCCTCTGGTGTCTAAAAGTGGCCTTGTCATCCCATTATAGGATAACTCAGTTTAAACACTTTTTATATCCATATGTGTATGTATTTTAGGAAGCATTTACAGTTTTTTAAATGACTTTTACAAAAGGTGTTTAGTGTTAGTTAACCCCTACCCCATGGTCTCCCTGCCACCTACTCTCCCATTCTCCACCCATTGAACTTTTCCTATTCCATTATATTCCATCTCACCTTTGTATTACTGTATTCTATCTCCCCTCTCTTGAAAGCGCCCCCACATGGTTACTTACTAATTTCATGATCCTATGGATATCCCCAATAAAACACACAAATCCAAAGATTCAAAGCTAGCATCCACAAATGAGAGAAACCATATCACCTTCATCTTTCTGTGTCTGGGTGTACTCACTCAGGATGACTGTTTCCAGCTCCATTCATTTACTTGTGAATCTCACAATTCCATTTTTTTTAAAACAGCTGAGTAATATCCCATTGTGTGAGTATACCATATTTTCATTATCTATTTTTCTATTGATGGACATCTAAGTCATTTCCATTTCCTAGCAACTGTAAACAAAGCATAAATGAACACAGAAGAGCACGTATCTCTGTAGTGGGATATGGGGTCCTTTGGGCGATTTATTTATCTTATTTACTTTTATTTAATATGTATGAGTGTTTTTCTACATGTATGTCTGTGCACTGTGTCTGTGCCTGGCGTCTTGGAGGTTGGAAGAAGGTTTCGGATCCTCTAGAACTGGAATTATATACAGGATTGGTATAGCTGGATCTTGTGGTAGATCTGTTTCTAGCTTCTTGGGAGAACTTCCATACTGGTTTCCATAGTGGCTGTACCAGTTTGTATTCTCATTAATAGTAACCAATGTTTCCCTTTCCCCCATATCCACACCAGCATTTGTAGTCATCTATTATGCTTTTTAATCTTAGCTATTCTGACTGAGATAAGGTGAAATATTGAAGAAGTTTTAATTTCCATTTGATGTGATTTAAA
Source organism: Peromyscus eremicus (assembly GCF_949786415.1). Taxonomy (NCBI): domain Eukaryota; kingdom Metazoa; phylum Chordata; class Mammalia; order Rodentia; family Cricetidae; genus Peromyscus; species Peromyscus eremicus. Next base: position 40,300,821 of record NC_081437.1, on the reverse strand, counting down.
GAGATTCATTAATTTCATTTATTTGCTTTTATTTTATATGTATAAATGTTTGCCTACATGTATGACTGTGCACTGTGTCTGTGCCTGGGGCCTTGGAGGTTGGAAGAAGGTTTTGGATCCTCTAGAACTGGAGCTACAGAGGGTTGTGAGACAACATGTGGGTGCTGGGAACTGAACCCAGGTCTCCGAAGAGCAGCCAGTGCTCTTAACCTCTGAGCCATCTCTCCAGTAGGATATGATTTTTAATATAAGCACCCATGCTATAAATTTTACAGCTGCCTCTACTGTATCCAAAGGATTCTGGCAAAGCTGTGCTTCATTCTCATTACCTTCTGGGGGATTTTAAAATTTCTTCCGTGTTTTCTTCATTCACAACTCTTTTGCTCAGCAGCCTCTAAGTATTTGTAGTTTCTCTTGTTATCGATCTGCAGTTTCATTCCTCTACATTTGTATAAGATATATAAAGTGATTTTGGTTCATTTGTATTTACTAAGACTTGCTTTGTGACCTAAGAATGTATTCCATGATTAGAAATGGCTTTTTGTGCTGCTCAGATGAAGTTATATTCCATTTCAATTGGGTTGCATATTCCAGATATCTGTAAGGTCATTTTGATCTGTTGCATCGACATGAAGCTCTTCTGGTGATGAGTGTGTTGGCTTCATCAGGATTGCCTCAAGAGAGGCATGCAGGTAGGACCCAAGTTTGGGAGTGCACAGGTGAGGCAGGACAGAGCCTTGTCACAGGAGGGTCCTCTCAGGTCCTGCCTTTCTCACACTGTAGCTTCATGTCCTGAGCCAGGGACCTTCATCTCCTCCAGCTGAAAGGTAGTTCTCTGCCAGCTCTGAGTGGCAGCAATCACCCATCAGACCTCAGCTAAAGCAGATGGTAAGTATTTCTAGGATGGGTTTTCAGGTAGGCGTGTAGAAAGGATGCCATCCCTCCTTCTCTTATCATGCCCGGGGATGGCAGGGGTGGGGCAAGGAAGGTTGTTTTCCAAGGACTGTCCTGTGTGTGTGTATGAACTAGCCCCAAGGAAGAGGTTTGTATGCAGAGCAGCTTGGTACAGATCTACCACTCATGGCCAATTCCTCCAAGTTGGATTTCCCAAAAGATCTTTGCTCTGCAGTGTTCTGATACAACTTAAAATGGACTAGAACTTTAGGGGGGCTCCATGCCACAGTTAGCATCTCCCCAGTTGTATCCAAGGTCACAGAGACAGACAGAAGCCCAACTAAACCCTATCAGGGCCCCCTTCCAACTTCTCCTCGTCTCGGCCACTCCGGTTCCTGTGGCTGCATGCCCATCTTCACGAGGATGTCTGTGAGGCTGACATGCCAGAAAAGGCACACACTATCGATGTCTCCGCAGAAACGTGTGCGGCTGCTTGCTTTCTTGTAATGTAAACAAGGTAAACGTGTGCAAGCAGACGGCCACAGGCAGTCCAAACCTGTCAGTCAAAGAGACAAAGCACTGTCCTGCTGAAATTCCTTCGCAGGGGCTTGTGTCAAAGCAAGCTTTGCATTCCCTGGTGCTAAAAGAAAATGCCCCTTACAGGACTCAGGAACTTGGAACTCTCAGAGGTGGGCCTACAACCCCCACAATTATTTAGATCAATGTTTCTCAACCTGTGGGTCACCATCCCTTTGGGATAGTCAAATGACCCTTTCACAGGGTCGCATATCAGATATCCCGCATATCACATATTTGCAATATGATTCATAACAGTAGCAAAATTATAGTTATGAAGTAGCAAAAAAAAATTTTTATGGTTGGGGGTCACTGCACCATGAATGACTATATTAAAGGGTTGCAGCATTAGGAAGGTTGAGAACCACTGATTTAGATGTATGAATTTTGTATATTTCTGTGATTTTCTAACAAAATGAAAGTTTCTCAAAATAGTCAATTTAGCATGAAATTATTGTGTCAGAAGAATAAGAAAATGTGAGTGCGGTACCCAGAGGAGAGCGCTTTCAGCTTTCCTACATGCAGCCGCAGAGAAGCTCTGACGGGGGCATCGTCTTAGTAGTGTAGGTGGACAGGTATGGTGTGGAAGAATCAGGACTGGCGCACACCGCCACCCTGGTTACTGCCTGTGCTCTTCTGACCATTTATTTTTTCTAAATTAGCATCACAGGTCTGGATAACATTGCTGTTCTGGGTTTTCTCAGCCCACCCCCTTTTGGTCAGCCTTTTGGAGTTTCCGCCACGGATGTTAGAAACTCACTTGGCTACACCCGCACTCTGCTCCCTCTTCACCCCGTCATCACGGGTCTCACCATACCTCTTTAGCTTTATCAGGGTCTGCTGTTCAGCTTCTGGCTTCCGGGTTGGGCATTCTCTGCTGACAAGCAGAGATCTATGTGACATTGACTTTCTTACACATTTCTTCTTTGCTGTCTTTGGAATTAATTGGCTATTTTTTTCATGTGTTGAATTTTGATTTTGTTATGATGTTTTAATTTCCCATAAATCTTTGGAGGTCTGTACATCTTTCAGTATCCACGATGCTGTGGGATGGTCTGTATGTCAAGTGTGTTGCTGATTGGTCAGTAAATAAATCACTGATTGGCCATTGGCCAGGCAGGAAGTATAGGCGGGACAAAGAGAAGAATTCTGGGAAGTGGAAGGCTGAGTGAGGGAGACACTGCCAGCCGCCATCAGGACAAGGAAGATGTAAAGTACCGGTAAGCCACAAGCTATGTGGCAAGGTGTAGATTAATGGAAATGGATTAATTTAAGATATAAGAACAGGCCGGGCGGTGGTGGCGCACGCCTTTAATCCCAGCACTCGGGAGGCAGAGCCAGGCGGATCTCTGTGAGTTCGAGGCCAGCCTGGTCTCCAAAGCGAGTTCCAGGAAAGGCGCAAAGCTACACAGAGAAACCCTGTCTCGAAAAACCAAAAAAAAAAAAAAAAAAAAAAAAAAAAAAGATATAAGAACAGTTAGCAAGAAGCCTGCCACGGCCATACAGTTTGTAACCAATATAAGTCTCTGTGTTTACTTGTTCGGGTCTGAGAAGCTGTGGGACTGGCGGGTGAGAGAGATTTGCCCTGACCGTGGGCCAGGCAGGAAAACTCTAGCTACACCACGACTTGATTTTTTTTAATCCTCTGAAATCGTGTAATCATTAAATAAGGATAGAATATATGTGAGGTGTACAGTGTGCCAGTTCCATGTGCCCATACACTTATTGACTTCCACAATTGGGTTAATTGGCATAACTTGTTGCCCCCCCAACGTGTGCATTAATGTCTCCCCCTTTTGCTTATTCAAAGTTTGCATCCTGAGTGCTCTTGACTGGCACACCCACCCAAACCCCCAAAGCATCCCAAGAGCTTTCGAGCTGTAAATAGTTCTCAGGGCTATGACGGCTCTCAGCTAGGGTTCTCCTCTTCTGAGAGTTCAAACCGGTTTCTTTTAAATCCTGTATAGCAGTTTGTCTGAGGATGTTCTCATCCCATCGGAAGGTCGCTAATCCTGAGCTGCCAATCAAGTACTCCCCTTTGTACCTCTGCTGTCTGTCCACTCTGCTCTTGGAGGAGGGTCGGTCAGACCAGAGCCCCGCTGGAGACAGAAGGTGGTCTTTACAGACCACTTCACCTCCACTGTGCCGTCCCTGTCATGATGACCGTACCCTCATGTGTGAGTCAAAATAAGCCCTGTGTCTCTCAAATAGCTTTCTGTCAGCTGTTTGGTCACAGCAACATGAGAAGCAACCGAGCAGTACCCTACAGCACATTTCAGACTGACTTCTAAAATATTTCATCATGAATTTAAATAACTACAAAATGCAATTGCTACTATAGTTACTGTAGTGATGATAGTCATTAAAATAATAGAATTGGTAAAAAGCTCTTGTTATAAAGATTGAGTCTCAATTATGTGTATGTTCATGTGGGGTATGTGCACTTGAGTGCAGGTGCTCAAGGAGGTCAGAAGAGGGCATCGAATCCCTTGGAGCTGGAGGTTTAGGTGGTTGTGAACTGCCCATGGGTTGTGGGTCCCTGGAAGAGCAATATATGCTCTTAACTTCTGAGACATCTCTCCAGCTCCAATACAAAGCTCTTTTAAATCCAAAGCCCTCTAAATATAGTGGCATTTTGCCCACTATTATCAGTTGGAAAATGCATGATCAATATGTGTATAAACTGTTATAAATACATCAATATGGACACTGTGCTGGCTAATTTTCTGAAATTTTGACAGAGGCTAGAGTCATCTGAGAGGGAGGAATCACAATTGAGAAAATGCTTCCATAAGATTGGACTGTAGGCAAACCTGTAGGGCATTTTCTTAATTAGTGACTGATGTAGGAGGTGCCAGCCCACTGTGGGTAATGCCATCCCTGGGCTGGTTGTCTTCTCTTTTATAAGAAAGCAGGCTGAGCAAGCCATGGGGAGCAAGCCAGTAAGCAGCACTCCTCCATGGCCTCTGCACCAGCTTCTGCCTCCAGGTTCCTGCCCTGTTCTGACTTCCTTTGGTGATAAACAGTGATCTGGAAGTGTAAGCCAAATAAACCCTGTCCTCCTAAAGTTGCTTTAGTCATGGTGTTTCGTCACAGCAATGGAAACCCTAAGACAAGTTAGTACTATGATGGTGGGGTATTGCTGTGACAGACCTGACCGTGTGGTTTTTTGGGAGGATTGTGGAAGGACTTTGGAACGTTTGGCTAGAAGAGCCATTGAGTGTTGGGAGCTCAGTGGGCTGCTCTTTAGTAGCCTTGAAGACAAGAGTGTTGAGAGCAGTGCAGGTGATGGAGACCTGGCTTGTGAGGTTTCAGAGGGAAACCAAGACCCTACCAGACCATTTGTTTAAAGAATCTATGGTGTTTGGCCAGTTGGAGCTGAAGAATTGGCTGTGATTAATATCATCAAGAGACTAGAACCACTAAAGAAAAATCTTTGTTAAGAATAATCTGTGATTAAGAAGAGACCAGCATCATTAAGGTGAGGTCTTCTGGGAAATGTTTCCTCAGGGTCAACACACAGAAGCTGTGTTCCAGAAGTGGCCAAGGTTGTATCTCCTATTGGCAGCAGAATTTGGTAGTGCAAGAGTCACCCAGGTGGTTCTGGTTTTAAAGACATGAAGGTGTCTTGGAGAGCAGCTGGGGCTTGGCTATGTGAGAGGTCAGAAGAGGCCGTTGGTGAAGGTGCAGCCTCAGTAGCAGATGAAGCCCCAGGATTGAAGGGGTCATGCAGAGAAGTTGGGACTTGCCACCATGAAGAGAGCCTCTGAGAGCCTACTGGTGAAAGTGCAGCCCAGTTGCAGCAAAAGACCCCAGCATTTTGGAAATGGCAGGACTGCGGGATGAGCACCAAGAACAGCAGTAGGCATGGAGTGGAAACAGCAGGAGCTGTTTCTGCAGAGGACAGGGCTGGAGAAGTGAGCCAAGCCCCTTAGAGGAGCCCAGGAATTGGTGAGTGAATCCCAGATACTGGGCATTTAATTATTTACAGTGTGTTTCGTGTGGTTTCACTTGGTTCAGATTGTGACCATGCCCTGGTTCTTCCCTCTTGAAGTAAGAAAGTATTTAGCTTATTTTTTATTTTGTAGGAGCCCACAGTTGAGATACTTTGAATTTTTCAAAAGAGATTTTGGATTAAAAGAGACTTTGGATTTAAAAGTTCAGAGATTGAACTTTTAAAGTGTTTGAATTAGTAAAGACTGTGGGGCTTTTGAGTTTTTAGTGTGTTTTATATTTGTGGTATTTATTAATCTGAGATCTTGGGGATGAACCCCTCCAAAAAAGAAAGATCATGTCTTAAAAAGTGTTTTGTGTCAAGCTGACAAGGGGACAGGTGTGGTGGCTATTTTTTTTTTTTTTTGTCAACTGACATGGGTTAGAGTTATCTGAGAGGAGAGAGCCTCAGTTGAGAAAATGCGTCCATAAGATTGAGCTGTAGGGAAGCCTGTAGAGCATTTTCTTAGTTAGTGATTGATAGGAGGGGCCCAGCCCATGGTGGGTGGTGCTGTCTCTGGGCTTGTGGTCCTGGTTTCTATAGGAAAACATGCTGAGCCAGGGAACAAGCCAGTGACACCTTTCCATGGCCTCTGCACCAGCTGCCTCCAGTTTTCACCGTTTTAGTGATGGACTACAGATGGGACTGTAAGCCCTTTCCTCCCCAAGGTGCTTTTGGTCATGGTGTTTCATCACAGCAACAATGAACCCTAACTAAGACGCACCCCCTACCCATGCCTGTCCCTAAGCAAATTCTATTTTAACAGAACTTTTGTATCATGGGTTGTCGTCTCCCTTCACTTAACATTTTAATCACACGTCTCCAGAATTTAGATGTGTTTGAAAGTCATCACTCACACAAGCAACATCCACACACATGCTATAGATATAGACTCCTACATATAAAATTTAAAAAACAAAATGAGCTGGGTGTGGTGGTGCATGCCTCTAATTCCAGTCCTGGGCAGGCCGACAGACAAAGTCTGAGTTCTCAGGGGCTTCTTGACTGAAGTCTTACCTCACGCAGGATGATTAAGCCCCTGGCTGGATCACTGCCCGTGACCATCACACAGGAGGCAAATGTCTCAGAACCCAGCTGGCCATCTCCGGCCACTGGGCAGAGATATATCTATAAAGATGAGTAAAGCCTGCTCCACCTATAGCCAGCAGGACTCTCCAACTAACTGGTGACCAGAAATTTCTTTCTTTTTTTTTTTTTAAATTATTTTTATTGTAGTGTGTAAGTGTTTTGCCTCCATGTATATCTGTGTACTACAAGTGTGCCTGGTATCTGTGGAGGTCGGAAGAGGGCATCAGATCCTCTGGAACTGGAGTTACAGACAGTTTTGAGCCACCATGTAGAACTGAGAACTGAACCTGAGGAACAGCAAGTGCTCTGAACTACTGAGCTATCTCACCAGACCCAGGAACTGCTTTTTGAAACCACTGAAATTTAGGTTGGTTTTGTATAACCATAGATTGAAAAAAATCCCATTAATTTCAGCATATTTTTACCAATGCAGTGTATCTTTTGTGCTGTTCACATTACTCTCTTCTGTTAGGAGGCTATGTTTTCTCTGTAATCCGTTTGTTAAAAGCAAGTTTGGTTTCTATACCAATCAGTGTATATTCTGCGAATAAAAGTATGATTACCATTTTCCAGTGGAAGTGAACACCTCAGCACAAAGCACTGACGGCAGCTAACTCATTAAATTAGGAAATCATTGATATTTAAAGTGTCCAGGATTTACGGTTACCAGCTTGTGCTTTGAATAACCTGTTAAAAGCATATCCTGGCTTTTAGTTATGCAATGTGATTTGAAATTGCTCCTGTGGTGAGAAGAATGACCCACATACACATTATTGTTTTCTGAATATTCATATATTCATATGCACTTGCTTATGGGACAATACTGATAAGGTTTTGGAAATTAATAAATAAGATTAGCTTTTCAAATTGATCATTTAGTTCACAGTCCATGAGACACCATGCCCAAACTCTTCTTGTGTGTGTAATGTAGCAGAAAGATTAAAACCTCCGAAAGTGCAATTGGCCTATGACCCAGGATGAGACTTTATCTTAGTAGGGGGTCAGAATTATTAAACATTTTATGAAATAAAATGAGACAGAGATGGGCTGTGATTGGAATGAATGTTTCATAGTATGATTTGCTAAAGTGGATTTTAACTATGCAGCTGAAAAAGTATATTTATCTTGCGAGAAATTTTATATATATATATATATATATATATATATATATATATATATATATATAAAAATTCACAGAAATATTCTTTTGGTTACATTGTTATCTGTTTGAAACTTTTTCTTTTCAGTGATAGGTGTTGAGAATAAGCAAAAAATTCTTTAAATTCAGGTATAGAAAGATATTCCAGCATTTAAGTGTTAGATTTATGCCTCAGTTAGTTTTCTGTTGCTCTAAAGAGATACCATGGCCAGAGAAACTTACAGAAGGAGGAGTTTAGGGCTTATAGTTTCAGTGGGTGAGTCCATGACCACCATGGTGGAAAGCATGGCAGCAGGCACTGGAGTAGTAGCCGAGAGCTCGTATCCTCAATCACCAGATGGACAGTACTAACTGGGCATGATGTGGGCTTTTGAAACTCCAAAGCCCAACCCCAATGATATACCTTCTCTGACAAGGCCACACCTCCTAATCCTTCCCAAATAGTTCCAAGAGACCAAGCATTCAAATATATGAGCCTATGGGAGCCATTCTCAATCAAACTACCACACATCCCACTTGTTTGTAAAACTTTCAGAGAAAATACTTTTAGTATTTTCAACACATTTAGTGAGAAGTTTGAGCTTGGGTGTTTACATGAGACTTTGTGCTTGAAATGGCCATGCTTGACTCCTGACAAATGCTTAATTATCTCCTCTAACTCTCAGCAGTCATATGGATGTAAATATTTATCTTCACAAGCTGATAAAACACATGAAAATATTTACAGCATTCCAAATCCTATAATTGATTTCTATTGACAAACATGGTCTTGAATTTTCTCAGTGATGCTGAAATAGATTCTGAGTCTACTCAAGCCTTTTAGTATAAAGTAATTTAAAACTATTTTCAAAGTTCATTCTTAAGAAAAAGACACAGTGTCTTGTTTTCTTTTGTGAAACAGGTTCTGCCTATGTAGTCTAAGCTAGCCCTGAAGTATGTATGTAGCCCTGCTGGTCTCCAACATGAGATCCTCCTGCCTCAGCCTCTTGCATGCTGGGATTACAGATGAGTACACCACCATGCCCGGCTGAGGCATGCGCTTTATTGCAATCTCCTTAGCAACAATTTTGGTACTAATCACAGGCCAAGTGGCTATGTGAGGGATGAGGTTGATCTCCATGACCTGTTTCAGGAGCATGGGCAGATGTTAAGAGCCACTGATGGTGCATTTGTAAAATCTGTTAGCATCACTGCGAGGGCTAGCAAGAAGTGCCTTAAGTATTTGTTGTAAGCATTCCTGATGCTTGTTTTCTGTAAACAAGCAGATGATGAGGAATGAGCAATTTGCCTCCCTAATTAGCAGCCATGGGACTCACCTTGCTGACCACTGTGAGTTCCCTATAGTTCTGTGTCCACTGTCCTGGTCTCTGTTCCAGTGCCACTTTGCTGCATTCTTGCACAGCTTGGGTCCCAGAACCCTAGCTAGGAACAATGAGGAAATTAAGACATGACAGCCACAGACTCAGATACAGAGAAGCTTAGCATGTTTGTCATATACAGTTGAAGAGGGAGGTGAGGATATTGCATACAACTCAACAAGAAGTTGAGGTTATTACATACAGATAAACAAGGAGGCTAAGCTTATGGTATAGACCTGGATCAAAGGGGCAGATTTGGTTGAGCTTGGTAGGAGCAGTTGCTATAGGGGAGCAGTCTTCAGTATGTAAGATCCAGGGAGAGAAAGATACAGTGGAAATTTTGTGCATACACTATTAGCATTTACACAGAGACCAGAAGGAGACTTAGCCATCCACCTGAGCCTTACCCATGGAAGGCTTTGTCATTCCCATTGGGGGCCTTGTCATGTCTGTGACAAACAATCCACATTCTCTTGAGACTTCACTTGTTTCACACAGGTCTCACTCCAGCCATTCTCTACAGTCCTGCTTCTTATTCTCTTCCTTTGCTATGTCCTAGTGTGTTTGAAAATCCCCAAAGCCATGTGGGTTCTTGCTGTGGAATAATCCTTTTGTACACTGTGAAGATTTGTCACTTGGATTGGTTTAATAAAAAACTGACTGTCTGGTAGCCAGGCAGGAAGTATAGTCTGGACAACCAAACTAAGTGTGCTGGGATGAAGAAGGGTAGAGTCAAACACATCGCCTGCCAGGAGTCAGACACACAAGATGGGATAGAGGTAAAAGCCATGTGGTGTAGTTTTGGTTGTTTTTGCTCTTTTGCTCTTTGGTCTTTAGTCTTTTGAGGGGCCTGCTACTCAACTCCCAAATAAATTACACATGGAGGTTTATTCTGAATAAATGCCTGGCCTTGGCTTGGCTTGTTGCTAGCCAGCTTTTCTTAACTTTAAATTATCCCATCTACTTTTTGCCTCTGGGCTTTTACCTTTCTCTTACCTCTGTAGTATTTCATTCTTACTCTGTGGCTAGCTGTATGGCTGGGTGGCTGGCCCCCAATATCCTCCTCCTTAATCCTTCTTGCTCTTCTTTTTTTTTCTCCAAGATTTCTCCTTCTATATATTCTTTCTGACTTCCAGCCCTGCCTATCCTTTCTCCTGCCTTGCTATTGGCTGTTCAGCTTTTTATTAGACCATCAGGTGTTTTAGACAGGCACAGTACACACAGCTTCACAGAGTTAAAAAATGCAACATAAAAGAATGCAACACATCTTTGCATCATTAAAACAAATGTTCCACAGCATAAACAAATGCAACACATCTTAAAATAATATTCTGCAACAATGTGGCAGCACATAGATTAATAGAAATGGGTCAATTTAAGTTGTAAGAGCTAGTTAGTAACAAGCCTGAACTATCTGTGAGCATTTATAATTAATATTAAGCCTCTGTGTATTTATTTCGGAGCTGCTGGTGGGACAGAAACTTCTGCCCATGGGTTCTCATCACCAATGCACCGTCCCTTGGGTCTCTAGTCCCATTTCCTGTAACTACTAAAGCATTTCCCTGTTTCAGTTTGGCTGAACGCCTCACTTTGTTATCAGTCTTTGATACTCCCGATGTTTTGTTTTTTGTAGTTGTCTGGATATCTCGTCCTACAGTTTTACTCTTGGTAGATCTGATTTTCCTTCCAGGAAGCCAAGAGAGATTCCTATTGACCTACAGGTTCCTTGTTTTTATTACATACTTCATAAGTGGTTATTGGATCTGGGATAGATTGTTATGAAACCATATGCTAGCAAAGTTGAGTCCATTTATTTCAGGTTATGTATGCCAATTTCTATTCCATTTTAAGACATTCAAACCTACTTAAGGGTCAGACACATTATGGTATTTGCACACCATGCATCTCTGTGTTATCTTTTGCTGTTTTTCTTTCAGAAGCATCAATCAAGGTTCCAGGTTTGGCTTTGGTAGTACACCAGGTGTGAGAGGTGTGGCTGTGATTTCTCCACAGTTGTTCACCACATTCTCTTGGTGGCATTTAGAGAAAGTCTATTTCCCTCAAACAAGAATGTCCATACCAGGAGCACATACACAGTTCCCGAATGCATGAGACAGCATTGTGTCTCAAGAACACCTCTGTTCCTAATAAGTTGGCTTCTTTCAATTCCTCCTCAGTGATTTCCTAGTGACTCAACTTCAGTGATGAACTGATTGTCTGGATTTCAGATTCATTACAAACAATACACTACCACACACACACCCGAATACTGCATGACAGATAGTATAGTGAGTGAGGAGAGATGGAGGTCTCACATGAAAACCCTTTCCTGAAGGACAACATTCTTTTACACCTTCCCTTTCCTCCTCATGGGACCCATTCTATCTCCACACACAGCAGAAAACATGTTATCTGTGTCCTTCTGAGCCTGGCTTAATTTGCTGAATGTGGTACCTCTGTTTCTATCTATTTTCTGCAATGAAATAACAATTTTCATTGTCTTAGCTGTTTTATTTTGCTTTCGTTGTTATACTTTTTTTGATTTTTTAACCAATGCATAGATTATTTCTTTCCAAATTTTGGCAGTCTCCCAGCCTTCTTTATATTAACCAAATGGGGAATGAGTAATCTGCGATATAACAGGAAAGTGATCACGTATGAATGCTTCAAAAGTCAGGTTGAGAGTGGAACGTGTGATCTGCATTGAATTTTAACTTCTCATTTGATTTTAGTTGTGCTAAAAGTCAATGTAAATGAGCTAGATTTTGCCATTCTACAATGTATCTGTACCTCAAAATATCATGTCATGCATGATAAAAACATGCAGTGTTATCTATCTGCTTAAAAACATAATGAAATCTGTGTCTTCTGGCTTTATCAACAAAATAATCACCAGAAAGTCTTTAAAAATATATGCTAATGCACGAAGTTTTTTTTTTTTTTTAATTTGTAAGTAAATGTTGTCATTCAGTTCCTTCTTTAGTTCTCTGGTTATTTTTTAAGAGTTGAGATAAGAATATCTTTTATTTTTCCTGTGACCTCTCTCCTAGCAGTCATCTACAGAGTGGGGAGAAAGAGAACAGGGAGCCAGGAGGATGCGAAGAACTCCGGCTTTCTTTCTGCTCTCTGATAAAAGCAGGAATAAATAACAGGAGGGCAGCCTGCTTTTATTGCCATGTTAAAACCTGCATGGGTAATGCCACTGTGCCATGCAGCCAAGGATCACTTTCTGCCTCGTTTTTAACACAGACATTTTACTTTTAATAACGTGTTAATGGGAGGAAACACAAATGCCGTTTGTGTAATTCTTTGTTCGGGCTGAAGAATAACTGATATTATCTAATGAATATGCAAATAACTCGAGGCGCCTTATTAATTGTCTCCGCCATCTGTTCTGGAGTGTGTGCCACCGCACGCTCTCTGGATGTGTGCAGAGACCCGCTAAGAGCACAGGAGCTGATAGATGTTTTGATGAGTCTATCATGTGCTGCTATCAATAAAGGAGGCAAGGCTCCCTCAACTGCAGTTAGCTGTTCAGTGGGATTATTCAGGATTAATATTTCATAAGAAAAAACGTCAAGAATACCGTGTCTTAAATCCCCTAACCCGTGAATGTTTTAGTAGAATCCAAAGTTTTAGTAGAAAGAATTTCTTGCTTTCTGTTTTCAACCAATTTAGTTAAGTCAGCACATACTGCTCATGTGTGTGTTGTGTGTCTATATGTGCTGTGTGTGTGTGTGTGTGTGTGTGTGTGTGTGTGTGTGTGTGCGTGTGTGTGTGATTCCTGAAGCACTCACATTGCATGCAGCACTCAGGAAACTTTAATGGTGATTCTTTTCTCTGTTGGACTCTGAAAGAATTAAACAACTTAAAAAAGGTAAGGACAAATAAGAAAACATCGATTCTTACCCAACATTCAGCATTGCTTCACCGAAACTCAAAGCAACAAAAACGGACTTCTAAGTTTACATCTGTGTTTTTACCCACATCTCTCCACACCAAAGCTCCTCTGTTCCATTTGCAATGGCAGCTGACTTGCCACGCATTCTGCTCGGCCATCCACCTTGACTGCACTACTACTGTAACTAAACAGCATTTTATCTTTTATGAACAAAAAACAGCATAGAAAAGCATGCTTTCATTTGTGAATATCTTTTTGTAAATGCGTTTCCAGCTTTTAGATTGTATTCCCTTCTCATCTGGATATGCCTGGTGCTCATCCACATTCAAACTAATGGGCCCCTTGGCACCCTGCTACACACTCAAGCATGAACAAATGGCTGAGTGTGGCACAACCATCCCTTTACCTTTTAACTGCTGCATTAGGATTCTAGAACTGACATGTACATCAGCGAACACTCTGGACATGAGTGGGGTTGTCTTTGGCATGAAGGCCACTGGTTGGATTCCGAGAGTTCTTAGTCAGGATGATGTTGTTTCCTCTGATGTTTCTAGACATGCTGAAGGTGGGCACTATGACGTGCGGATGCTTCCCTCTTTATTTTACGTTTTCCACAGGTTTAAACTTTCCAAAGTGTTCTGTTAACAAGGAAAACACAGCTGGTTCTCCACAGTTCCCGAATTATTGACACCCACTGTACTGGTTCTTTTGATCTTTCCATCACATTATGAAATTACACTGTAAAAGTTACAGATATTCACGATTTCTCCAAATAGTGTCATAAACATTTGGCCATTACATTTTGATCTGTCTCTCATGTGCTCCTCCTTTTTCTAATTCCAGTATCCATTCCCTTCTATAAGAGTTTCCTGGGCGGTTGCCTGGTCCTCTGATTGTGTTACATGCTGTACCCGGTCTGTCCTAACAGTACAGACCCCTTGACTCTACACCAACACCGTCCCCACACATTTCAGTCCTGCACAGTCAACAGCAATCCCCACCACAGATACTTTCTCCACTTGTTGTTTGTGTCTTCAACTCTGTGGAGCCCTGTCCACTCAAGGAAAGAGGAGGCAGACAGACTTCAGACACCAAGATCTTGTGTTACTGGTCAGAATGGTTACTCTTCTGTGCCTCGGCTTGGTTTGATTTCTCTTTCAATCTGCTCTCTTCTGTTCGAGGCGGTGTGCAATGTTAATACCAGAGTCCCTTTCCTAGCTCTTTCTTGTGTTCCCCTCATACTGTCACGATTGTCTGAAAGTCACAAATGACCGAGTACTGTTGATATTATTGCTCGGTGTACCTTGCTAATGTCCTGCACAAAATAGGAGGTGGGAAATATTTTGAATCGATTAATTGCCCACTTTTTTTTATAACATGATGAAGTAAAAACATGACAATATTTTTATACATATCCTTTCTTAATGGATTTTATTTTTATTTTACACTCACCCACCTACACACCCACGCACATACCATCTTGATTTAGAATAGAAATAGAAAAAAAACACCCACCTTCCAGTAAGTCTAAGAAAAAATTTCTCTTCAGGTGGCTCCACAATTAACAGAGACACGGGAACATACTAAAATGTCCTCACAAATGCCACAGAGCCAGGCCATCTGTGTCTTTAATATTGGCAACCATTTTGGGTTTGGTAGTGCTGGGAGAATGCTTAAGTGATTTTAATCCTAGGCTTGTCTACACTGCCATCCTACAAAGTCGGCGGATTGCCCCTGCTTTACCAATGGAGAAAGCTCATGTGAATCCCCGGAAGCTGTAGGGGGCAGAGATGAAATGGCAGGTGCTTACTTAGCTTGTTATTTCTAGCATCCTAAGCATCCCCCCAGCACCTCCAGTATCCCTCACCACCACCCCCAGTACCCCCAATATCCTCCAGCACACCCAGTATCCCTAGCACCCCAGTACCCCCCAGTACCCCAATACCCCCAACATCCCATCAGTACCCCAAGTATCTCCCCAGCACCCAAAATATCCCCAGCAACCCCAGTACCCCATAGTACCCACCAATAACCCCAAATACCTCCCAGTATCCCCTCAGTACACCCAGTATCCCCCAGCACCCAAAGTATACCCCCATACCCCCACTATCTCCTCAGGACCCCCTAGTATCTCCCCCAGCATCCCCCAGTACCTCCAACACCCCCAGCACCCATCAATATCCCCCAGTACCTCCCAGCATCCCCCAGCACCCCCAGTGTCCCCCAGTACCTACTAGTATTCCCCCAGTACCCACTAGTATCCCCTTACTACTCCCCAGTATCCCCTAGTACCCCAAGCACCCCCAATATCCCCCAGCACCCTCAGTATCCCCCCAGTACCTGCCAATATCCCCCAGTACCCCCGGTATTCCTCTTTACTGAATGCTGTCTGGTGGGGAATCTCTCAACATCACCCCCTTCCCAGGGTTCATGTAATGCTGCTCCTATAGAGACCTGCCTGGCCTTCCCCAGTCTGCTCTCCGTCTTTATTCATTGACTCAGCGATTAGACCTTCAGGAAGAACTTTGTCCAAGGGAATTATCTCAAATGGAGAAGTCCCTTCACTAGGAGTCAGCAGTGTGGGATCCCAGGTCACTTTGCGAACTGTAGTCAAGTTGTCTATTTGAATAGTTGCGTCTTCCCGGGGAGCTCAGTATAGGTGTCTTTTTCTGAGGAGATGTGAACAGATGTCTGCTCCTCCAGATAGGACACTGCTGATTGGCGGAAGAAATGATTCCACCTGGGTCTAGCTGGATGAACCAGTGAGCCTCTGGGGTCACTTACAGGAGCACAGGCAGCTCAAAGGTAGCTGCTCCGGCAGAGAATGTTCTACTTCAGGGATAAGAGCTACAGCACAGCAGAGGGCTCTCCTTTGCCGGCGGGAGCTGTCACCTACTACACCTTTGCATCGAGCAAACACATAACTGCTTAGAAAACAGAGCATTATTCACTCTTATGAGACACCAGACGTCACAGAATTACCCAAAGATTGCCACGCTGTATAAAATATGGCAAGTTAATGTCTTGAAAAACAAGGCCACTACAATTACATTCACAATAATGTGCTGGTTGTTTTAACTGTGCACTAGGAGGCATCTGATGTGTTGTAGCCCAAACCTGGAGGGAATGCTATCTTGAAATGCTCTGGGTGGCTGTGGAAACGGGTGGGGACGTGGATTGTGCCTAATCATTTATAGTTTCTAGCCATGTGACTCGATTGATGTTTTCATTAAAGACAATAAGCATTTAAAAACAACAGCAATGTATTTCTTATTGCATTTGTTCTTTACATCCCACGTATGACACACTGAAGAACTGGTCTCTGTAATTAAAACACAGGCTGTGAGCACACATGAATATCTAAGACATGGGCAGTTTGCTGCTTCAGCTGGGGCAGGAACTTAACATATGATTTGATTATGAATCTGTTACCAAATGAAATATGAGATATTGTACTTGTAAAATAATTTGCTTAAAGAAAAAAAATGGTCATTTAAATATAAACTTATGTTAAAGTCAGGTAAAGGTTTCTAACAAAGTATGTAGGTTGATAACATATCTGAGGTCCTAATTTGTGTGTATGTATGTGTGTGTGTATGAGTATGTATGCACGCATGTGTGTGTGTGTGTTTGTATGTGTATATGCATGTGTGTATGTATATTTGCATATTTGTAGAGGTTAGAGATTGACGTTTGATGTCTTCTGAGATGTTTTAAACGTTTTAAAACGTTTTTAGATTTAGTTTTTCTTAATCTTATGTGTATGTATGTATGTATACATATGTATGCCTGGTGCCCATGTCAGAGGAGGGCACTGGGTCCTTGGACCTGGAGTGATGGGTGGTTGTGAGCTGCTGCATGTGTGGTAGGAACTGAACCTGGGTCCTCTGGAAGAGCAGCCAGTGCTCTTAGCCACTGAGCCCTCTCATGAGTTCCTGAGTTTTAGTTTTGCGTCTACATAGTCCGAATCACCAGAAGGATTACCCAGTCAAGGTGGTGGCTCATACTGTATGTTTTAATCTACACAACACACATATTTTATGAGATAATTTTCAAAAGGGTTTCTGTACCGTGGGCTTCTGTTTACAACATTCTAAGTCACATGTGACTGTCTTAAGAATTTAAAATGGGTTCCTCAGGACAGACTTGTAACCCAAAGACATTGGAATATTTTATTTTAGTTTGTTGTTTTAGTGTTTGAAGCGTGGTCTTACTACATTGCCCAGGCTGGCCTGGTACTTACAGTCCTCCTGCCTTGGCCTCCAGTGTGTTATGATGACAGGTGTGGAGCAACTGACCTAATGACACTGTGGTTTCTTATAACCAACTTTTAAAAATAGCTCTTTAAGAATTCCACATACACGTAATGCATTTTTATCATATTCCCCCTCTCTCAATTCCTTCGAGATCCATGCCTTTCTCATCCATTCCCTACCCAGCTTTGAGTCTTTTTTTTCTTTATTATAATAGTCCAATTTACACTGCCCGTAAATTCTTGGCTGGGTGGCCTTCCACCGGAACATGGTCAACCTACAAGGGATTGACCCTTAAAGAAAACCGACTCTTACTCTCTCGGCACCTATTAATTACAGTTCTTCAGCTAGGGGTGGGGCTTCATGCCCACCTCCCCTCTCCATGCTGTGGTTTTGTGTGGCCTCAGCTTGTGCAGGGTTGTGAGTCTGTGTGTGTATCTACCATACAGTGTCTACAAGGTAGCTATGCTCAACCATACCACCACCGCCGTGCCCCTGGTGTGTCTGGAAAAGACTGTTTCCTTGCGGTCATCTGTTGCCTCTGGATCTTATCATCTCTCCCTCTTAGAAAAAATAAAATAGTATTTTTCCTCACATATTTCCAAATCAAAACATTGTAAATTACAGGCATTGTTCAACATTCTGTGTAGTAACCGGGGGGAAGGGAAGCTGAAGCTCAGAATAGCAGCTGTTAAATGATGTCGCCTTATAGAAAACTTCAGCTCCTATTAATTTCAGGCCCTTTCTCTGGACCACTGTGAAGATTCTCATCCTGCAAGAGAAACATGTGTTTATAAGTCGAAGAGGATACGACAATATGAAAAAACAGCTAACACAGTTATTCAAAAGAGGAGACTAGGGTGTCTGTGGGGTAAACCTACAGTTTCACGTGATGATGAATGGGATAATAAAGAGGGAGTCTTCCCGGGATGCCTGCAAGATGAAAGCAGCTGACCCCCTGTGGTAGAGCAGAGGGAAGAGGAAGCTGGGTCCCTACAGTATGGAGCTGTTTGTCCACTGTTTGTCCCTTAGACCTGTGTTGCCCCTGGAGACAGAAGTCAGAGTTCCGGAAACTTGATCAGCAGTAAAGAAAGTGCTTCTGGGAAGTAACTGATTCTAAAATCTGAGGGTTTGTATGGGGTGTGTGTGTGAGGTGCATTTGTTACTCCTCATGCTGGACACATCTAGTGCCATATGAAGCCAGTCTGTCCCCTTAACTGCCTGTGAAGTTGGAGTCATGGCCCTCTCCTAAGAGCACACATGATGCGGGGCTGCCCAGCTCATAGGAGACACTTGCTCAAGACAAGTGAGTTTCAGCAGGACTTGTGGCCCCAAAGGGTGTGTCTATGCAACTTCACCCCTGGGTGAGAGCCACATCTTTCCAGATGGGCTCACTAAGGCAGGCTCTGGAGGACAGGGGCAGCTGGTGTCTCCCTGCTTTTCACTCTATCTCTGTGTACTAGAAATACGGGAGCAGAAAGTTGCCCGTGAGTTCCTACCATAGCTGTACCTGGGCTTGGCCTTTCTCATGGAGCTGTGTGTTCAAACAACCTTATATCCACAAGACACGGCACCACAGAGGCACCCTTAGAGGTCTCCAGAAATGGCCAGGCATGGACCTGGCCACCATCATGGGTATAATATTTAAACACCACCATTAGTAGTAGGAGATGTATTAGCAGTAAGATAGTCCGTGGAGAACCACTGTGGACCCAGTGTTGTGTTACCTGCAGATGACACTCCTACCCCCACCCACCCATTTAGAAATGAGAGAACAAGGCTCAAAAGATGTTGTGTAACCTGCTCAAGCTAATGCAGCTATTGAGTCTCCTTGGCTCTCAAGCCTGGTGCTGTGTGTGTGTAACTACAGAATCTTTTAGCTTTGTAAATAGAGCAATTTGAGAGACCTTTTAGACTGATCTAAATGCGCTTTGAAATGTGCAGAAGAGGGGGAAAGTATTACATTTTCCCCAGCTCTAAAAGCCCGTGTTCCATTATGTCTGCGCTGTGTTGATCCTGGCTGGCTGCAGCCATCAGGCTCTGTCTGAGCACTCATCATACCAGGCATTGCACAGAATACAGAGCACGCGGGGGCTTGTGTGCTTTTATGAGTGTATATTGTTTTGGAAAGAACACAAGTGTAGGTCATTAACTCCTAATGGCTGTTTTAAAACACAGCTCCCCTCCTAATTGTTCAGTAATAGGTAGTTGGTTAAATGAATTATGTATATTTTGCAATGTGCAGCCATTAAAAAGTACATTTCATGAGAATATGCAGAAACATTAAAAAATCACTAATGATCAGTTGTAAGACAAAACGCTGAAGTCATTATCTAACAGGCTTATCATTTTCTTCTTTTTATTTAAAAACATGTAAATAAATATGTAGATAAACAGACCACAGAGAAGAAAGTGGTGATTGAGGATGGGAGTCTCTGTCTCACTTCTTTCTTGGGTTTGTTTTACTTTCTAATGTTTCTACTAAGGATACATTGTGGTAGAAAAAGGTTGTTTCTTATGATTACTTCTTTGGTTTTAAGAATGTAGTATACACCCTCTGTAAAAGTAAGACAGTAAGAACACGTGAAGGGTACAAGTGGCCCAGCTCATGTCTGTGGAAAACCCACTGACCTCCTCTATGTGTGGGGTCAAAGAGTAAAGGCCTCCCTGAGACTTATTTTTACTTAATTGTCCATGGAACTCTGTACCTGTCAATAAAATTATCACCTCTCCAGTCTTATCAGACTCCAGGGACAGTACATGTATGCGCTCGAATTTTCTTTGCTAATTTCTCATTAATGTATAGCTGAGCTCTTTCCAGTTGCTCTCAGTTATAAATCTGAAGTATGTTGCCAACATATTCCAAAAGCCCCATTGTACATTGTACATTTTACCACTATAAAATTTTATGGGGACGCTGGTTTTTCAGTTTTCCTTCTTTATTTTTGACACAAACGTACTTATCTACAAAGCACTGTGATCATATTCAACTTCCTCCCAAATCCTCTTTCATCTACTCTCTCTCCCACCAACGTCCTTCTTCTCCCTTAGTCCTCTCCCACCCCTGACTGAGTACCCTCTCCTTTCTCTTTTATTTTCTAGGCCCCATTTAGGAAGTCACAGCTCCCATGTGCTCACAGTCACAATGATCATGTCACATCCAGGCCATAGTGCCCTACCACACCCCTTCTCATATTTTGGCTCTTGTGGTCCTTTCCATTCCCTCTTCCATATCTCTTGGGCCTTGGTGGAGTTGATGTCTATGTCCTGGGGCCCAGAGCTCAGCTATCACTTATTTTCAGGACTTTGGCCAGTTGTGAGTCCTGACTTTGACCATTTTCCACTGTTGGTCTCTGCTCAGGCTGAGTGCTGTGTTCATCTACAGAAAAGTGCATTTTAGCATTTGATATGAGTCTGTGTTGCTACCCTCAAAGGATGGACCTGTGGTATGTGGATCATGAACATCCCATGCCTTACCCTTGCCCTAGACATGTGAAAATGGGTAGTTTTGCTCCCAAGACCCAGATCAGATCTTTGACTCAGAAGCTAGATGTGGCTGCTTCTCTCAGCATTTGGTCCCCAAGGCAAGTCTGCCTCATTTCCCCAACTGTTTTTTCTGATACGGATCACATACCTCCCGCTCAGCATCCCCTGACCTCACAGAGTTAATAAAGCAGAGACATCCTGTACCCCAATCTGGCCACAGGTCAGGAACATTCTTTATAGAGGTAGAAGGCCTCCATGATCCCCCAAAGTTCTCTCATTTGAGGGATCAGAGAGGGAAGGATTTGAACCAATGGGGAGGGTGCTGGGGCTAGAACTCACAGTTCAGTGCTGTGCCTTGCCCGGATATTCTCTATCTTAGAACTCAGTTGAGGAATTTCCACCCACATCTTCTGGACTAAGGGAAAGCAGCAAGCTGCCTGAGCATAGCCACGGTACTTCCTTTTCCTCTTTGTAGTTGGAAGCAAGGTGTGGATCTAAGCTGTTTAATTTTCTAGGAGAAGTGGCTTTTTTGGGCCACAGAGGTGCTTCAGTGGCAAAGAGCTCAGTACCAATTCTAAAGATGAGTTCAATCCCTGGAGCCCGTCCACATGTGTAGGAGACTAGCTCCTACGTTTGTTTAACTCAGGGACTCTTGAGGAGTGAGGGGTAAGAGACTTAGTTAGAAATATAGAGGGGAGAGAAACAGGGAAATGTGGGATAGCCTCGTGTGGGCCTGGATCCTTATCCACCAGCCCAGAACTTTATTCAAAAGGGCTTCTTATAACAATGCCAAGGGGAGGGGCAAAAACCTCCTCTTTCTCCTTTCTAGATACAGCCAAGTGCAGACCCTTCCAAGTGCACATACCTTCCAAATGACTGGCCTGTGGTCCAGTCATTCTCTTCTGCAGTCCTGCTGGGTAAAGCCACTAGGAAACCTTGGTGGGCTCCAACTCATGTGAAGGAAAAAAATAACTAATTTCTGCAGGTTATCCTCTGACCTTTGTATGTCCACATGCATACATGCTCATGCATACACACACACACACACACACACACACACACACACAAGCACTCACACACACACACTACACACACACACCTGCACACCCCCCCACTAAGTAAATATGTAATTAAAAAGAAACAATGATCTTCTCTACATGAGTTCTCACTCACTGCTGCTGTGTTTTGTTTTGTTTTTGTTTACTCTTACAATTTTCTTTTTAATTTAAGCTTGCATGTAAAATTTAAAATTAAAAGGGTTTCCTGGATAGTCTTCAGAGACACCTGGAAGTCTGCTTCTTTCCCACATTAAGGGTGACATCCCCATCAAAACCGACCAAATGATGTGATAGAGGCAACAGCAAACAGTGCCTGGATGGAGGAAACACCACTGTTGAAGATGAAATACAGGTTCTGGCATCTGGAAAGACAGCTCCAGAGATCAACAGGGTAGATTATAAATCAGTAAGGAAGATGAGTGACTTTCATCCCCCCAACTTTCTTTAGACACAAACAACCATGTGACACACTTTATTATTGCACCAAATTAAGATACAAAGATTTGTTTATAGAAACTAAGTCATTATGTGGTCATGGTGCAGCCTATGCAGCTCGGTGGCCCTGGAATATCTCAGTTATTTTCTCTAAGGCCCTTTACATTAAAAGGTCTAGTCATTTCATTTAGTAATTAATAGTATCTCAAATCACCTAATATGTATTTTTCCCCATCCAGTCTTAAAAATAATCCACAGAAATTGGAAGACAATTATTTGCATTTCACTCACAACAACCCGTTTTTCTCATCTGGGGACATGTGAGCCCATGAGATGCTGAGAACTGTCTTAACCCCTGAGATCACTGGAGACCCTCATCTGTCTCTAGGCTAGTACTGGCTTTCACATCACAGGAAGTTCCCAAACCCAGATTCCCAGAGTGGAACTAAGACCAGGTTGAATCTGGAGTCTAGACATTTATATGCCAGTGTGTGCCAAATTTCGAGTATGGCTGAGAGTCTGTTGAACATTTTCAACATCCCAAGTCCCTGTGAGTTCATTTATTCCATAAACTTAGCATAGTTATGTTCAACCATGTTACAAACAAAGGGATGTGGTCACTAATTTCTTACTCCCATTATCATGAGGTCAGGATGAAATTGCTTGTGGTCTCAGGAGAGGGAAGATTCTTCTCTGACCTGGGCCAGGCTCCTCATATCTGATTCATTTTTATGGTGTGACATCGTTTTGTCCTTGACGTTCCTTTTACTGTAATCTGCCGCTCACACACTTGCTGGGTGTTTGCTGGAAACCTCGATGGCTGCTGTTCCTACAAGGACATTTTGTTTTCTTTTTACTTTCAGGAATAGCCACTGGCTTCTCACTGATAGCAAGGTACGTGCTTATTAATTACACAGAGCAAGAAGGAACTCTCCCGAGTTCCCAGGCCCCAGTGTTCCGTTACACATGGGAAGGTTTTTGAATGCTAAGTTTGACAGAAGGAAAGTTGATTGCTGAGGATAGAACCAAGTATTTGCCCTCGATGGGTGGAGCATGGGTATTTCTCACAGGGCTCCACTCTGTGTGTCCTACCTTCCCTACCCCAAGCGCTGGAGCATTCGAGCATCACAGAACATCCCTTCCACATGCCATGACTTGTGGTGATTAAGATCTGAGTGCCACATAATAGAATCCTCTTTCTCTGCTCTCTCCTCCTCACTGTGGTGTATGCATGTGTGTTTACATGCATGTGTGTTTACATGCATGTGTGTTTATATGCATGTGTGTTCCTCATTTGCTCCCCACCTTAGTTTTTAGAGTCAGAGTCTCCCACTGAACCCAGAGCTCATGATTCGACAAGACTAGCTGGCCAGTGAGGTGCAGGGACCCTCCTGTCTCTGTTCACCACGATATCTGCATTTTCCCCCCTGGGTGTTGAGAATCTGAACTTGGGTCTTCATGCTTGTGTGACAGGCACTTCACCAATGGAACCATCTCCCCGGCCCCCAGAATTCTTTTAAATGCTATGATGGTGAGAGTAGTTTTGATCAAATTATTCCATTTAAATTTTAATGAGCACTATTATTGGAAGGGCTTATATTTGCTCCTGGTTGTATTCTCTTGCCAGAGTAGCCACTGAAATACACAGTGCATGCTGTGGGATTGAAAGCCTGCTGAAGGTGCCGAGTTCCCCGTACCACAGACTCCTTATTCTGTAAAGGGACATGGAAATTGGGATCTGCCAGTCTCCAGGAATGGCATTTAAATGGTTGTGGTTATAAATGGGGAATATTTTGGGTATGGAAAGACATATATTTCAGGCATTAAACTCTTAATCTGAAGGACTTCTTTTTATTTATTTATTTATTATTTTTATTTTTTGACTTCTTTATTTGTGATGCTTTGATGTCAAGTTTACTGATAAAGAATTCTTCTGCTGGCATCCAATTGATAAAGTTAAATCTACTTTTCATAGTTTGTAAAAACTGGACAGAGGCTACCATAGGAGCTTTGGAGAAAAAAACAGAAAAAAACATCTTGGAAAATGTTTTTATGTGAGACAGGTGTACTTGTGCCACAAGGAGACTCAAGTCCACCCTCCATTTGGTTAAGTAATACATCAGGCAAAATGTACAGCATTCTGCAGAACATTCAAGTGCATTGAAGTGGGTTACATAAAAGGCTTGAGTGAATTATGTTTGAAAACTCATAATGCAGAAGTCACTCAAAAACGCAGTGAGTCTGAGGCATCTGATTTCTAGTCCTGTCCACAGAATATGTCAAAACAGCCTTCCTTGCTGAACAGAACCACTTCTGAGCCTCACAAGTTTGTCTCTAGGAGTTCTCTGCTAGGTCCTGGGTGATACAGATGGGGCATATGCACACTTTGCACACTGATTCAGGTTTTGATTCCATGGCATCTCAATTTGCCCATCAGTGATAAATCAATGAAGCATATATGTGACATGTTCCATCATCCTAGTCCCCCTCTGTCATTGGTTTTTGCATCCAAGTTGGGCTGTGTTCTTCCCAGAGTGGTGGGTGTAGGGAGTTAACTTTTGTTTTTAAACCTGCTCTGTGAGAAGCCTGTGGACAAATGACCCAGGGAAGCTACTGGGGGCAGAGCTTCAAGCCCTGAGCTCTTAGAGGGATATCAGAGCAGATGGCTGTTAGTCCATCCAGAATTGAGAGACTTCAACACTGATATCCCTAAAAGCCTTTCAACTGCATTTTTGTGGAACATTACTGCATTTTAATCATTCCCATGCTGTTATTCAAATGTGCCTGGTAGAACTCACGAGCTGGAAACAATCTGTAAATTTACATGTTCTGTGGAACAGAGACCTAGGGGTAATTAAGGTTAGAGAAGACAATATGTAAGTGAGTTTGTAGCAAGGAGAAGAGTCCTGAAAAGCACACTTGGCCTCTTTCTCACCATGTCATGGACCCCACACTGTCTTGAAGCATCAAGAAGCAGGGGCTGGGTCATGTCCCTCTTTGGGATCTGAAATTTCTCTCTGTTACTGATGATCCAATCTTGGATATTTTTCATATAGAAACAGAAAATGAATGAAAACATCCCACATCCATGGCAGTACCTCCAGAACAAGCACAAACATACCAGAACAAATTTCTCTCCTGACCTCATGTGTCTGTAAGGACTTCTGTGGAATAATCCTTTGTACATTGTAAAGATTTGCCACTCAGACTCGTTTAATGAAACGCTGATTGGCCAGTAGGAAGTATTGGCAGGGCTACCAAACTGACAATGCTGGGGAGAGGAAGGGTGGAGTCAGGAGTCACTAGCCAGATGCAGAGGAAGCAAGATGAGAATGCTGTACTGAGAAAAGGTACCAAGCCATGTGGACAAACACAGAAAAGAATCATGGGACAATTTAAGTGTAAGAGCTAGTCAGTAATAAGCCTGAGCTACTGGCTGAGCATTTATAATTCATATTCAATCTCTGAGTTGGTTATTTGGGACTCGGTGGTCTGGACAGGAAACATCCATCTACAAAGGATACTCGATGTTAATTCACTGAGGCCTTAGTCCTGCATCACTCCATCTCTTCACACAGTCTATAGTATTTTAGGCTCATTATGAAAAAAAACCTTAGATATTTGTTCTCTTCCATGACCTTGTGGATATATCTATCTTTCTTCTTAGTACTTCAGTTCCTCCAAGTGTCTCCTGGTTTAGTTGTTACTCATTCCTTTGTTCTGTACCAATCATGAGAAATTCTTGTTTCTCATTCAGTTATAAAGGATAGTTTTGTGGGAATAATAATCTGGGTTAACAGTTATTTTCTTTCAGGGCCTGAAGTACATGGTTCTTTGACCACCTGGGTTCTAGAGTTCCTGAGAGCAGACCTAATATTTCTCTGGTGGGTTTGCCTTTGTGTGTGATGTGAATGTACTCTGTTTCAAAGGTTATGCTCTCTCCTTGTTCTGTGGCCTTAGTGTCCTAACTGGCATATGACATGGGGGGGGGGCAGAGGGATTGTGACACCAGAGCAAGGCATCGTTTCTCAGTCAGTGCTCTCTGTTTGTGTAGCTCTGCTGCAGGTCAGATGCCTTAATCCCTTGGCTCCTCACTGCTCACTGGATCAGTTATTTTTTCTATTTGAGACAGGGTTTCTCTCAGTAGCCCTGGCTGCTTAGTAGACCAAGTTGGACTCAAACTCAGAGGTCCACCTGACTCTGACTCCCAAGTGTCAGGTTTTTTTAAAATTAATTTTTTAAAAAAATTTAATATCATCCCTATTAACTTTACTCTTATAAAAATCTCAGGAAATTCTTTTGAAAATAGCCAGTGTGACCTTTTTTTGTCATGGAAAAAAGGCTAGACAATTTTTTTTCTATATTTCATATGTAACCTATCTTTACTGTGTTAGTGAAAAATGACCCCAGCTAACATATTAGCAAAACATGGCCAATCCAGAGGCAGGGACAGAGCCAAGGGCTTTCATGTGCACATACACATGCCTTGGGTATATATTTTATAGTTAAAATGGAATTTTACAGAATACACACTCTTGTAAATCATTTTTATAGGTAACATTTTGGAGTTTTAGCTTTCCTTGACAATTCTAGACCTCCAAGGCTCTGCCTTGGAGCAGTTTGGACTAAGATGATAAAAATATAATCAAGTGGGTGGTTTAAATAAAGAAAACATTTCTCACAGTGCAGTGACTGGAAAATCTAGGGTTACAGGTCTCCCTAGCATGTTCCTGGCAGAATCTACAGGTATACACTGGGACCATATACACTAGAGAGGGGCCTGTCCAACTTCTGAAAAATTTAATGTGAAAAATAGGATCTGATTTGACCTATAGAGTTTGGAACTCTCTACACCGGATCCTCTTTACAGTGGGTGGGAAAAATGGGCTTGATCACGAGGTTCTGCCAGAGAGAGCCCATACCTGCTACCCTAATGCTACAACTACAATGGCAGGTGATTTGTGTTCAGTGGGCTTATACATCCAACCTTGTGCAAGATACCATGAGTGAGACTCAACCCTCTTTTGGAATCCTCTAACAGTTGCTTTGCTGTCAGATGTAAAAGGCTGTGCTCAGCTCAAGGGAAGCCGGGGTAGGTGGGTTCCAGCTGCAGAGTCTCCAGTCTTCTCTTCACAGGAGGTCAGCACTACTCCTTGGGGGTTTCACACACTCACTCCCCATGCATTTTCCCAGTTTCTGAGAATCAGGGGATCTTACAAGTTGGATGGCATTTTTCTGAATCCATTGAAAGTTCTTGAGCTGAAATAAAGTGTTGCTGTTTCTTCAAAATGCATTTGACTTAGGAGTCGGCTGGGGACTGTGGTGTTAGGACCTCTCCATGGCAGCCAAACATACCCTGATATTCCACTCTGTCTTTCTGTCTTTCTACATCTTGAAGCTGTGCTTGTATGTCAGTCCCACCAGGATTGACAGACATAATCTTTATGACAAGATTCTGAGGATTCTAAACCCCCAGTTACTTACTAAGGAAACAATGCTTTGATTAAAACAGAGTAACACACTCACTGATATCCAAGTCATCCAGGTTACCCAGCAGAAGAGTTCCATAAAAGATGGATCATTGCCAACACAATCACAACCTTCTGCAGGGCAAGGCCACCGAGTGACAGTCCCCTACTTCCTTAATTGAATGACTAGATATGGATTTCAGGCTCACTTTACCAGATTCATTTGGAAAATTTTAATTACATTTATTTCCTTGTGTGTATGTATGCACTCATGCCATGGTTTGTGTTTGTGTGCATGTGTGCAGGCATGTGCATGTGTGTGTAGATCAGATTACAACATGAGGGAATCAGTTGCCTCCTTATGTGTGTTCTGGGGATTGAACTTGAGGCACCAGACTTGGTGACAAATGACTTCAGTTTCTAACCATCTCACTAGCCTTCAGTTGTTATATTACCTTTTAATTAAAAGAATTTTGTGTAGATTGGAGAGATGTCTCAGTAGTTAGGAGCACTAGTTGCTCTTATAGAGGATCCCGGTATATCATGATTTGCTAAACGGTCTTATTAATAAAAAATCCAGAGCAAGATATTGGGGTAAAAACTGAAAGATCAGAGAAGCAGAACAAGCCATCCACATTCTTACCTCTACAACATTCTCAGCCTTAAGAGACTTCCTGTTTACTCACGCCTTATATACCTTTCTGTGCCCTGCCACTTGCTTACTTCCTAGTGCTGGGATTAAAGGCATGTGCCACCACTGCCTGGCTTTGTTTCCAGTGGGGCCTTGAACTCACAGAGATCCAGACAGATCTCTGCCTCTTGAATGCTGTGATTAAAGGCATGTGCTACCACTGCCTAACCTGTATGTTTAATATAGTGGCAGGCTTTGTCCTCTGATCCCCAGGCAAGCTTTGTTAGAGCACAAATAAAATATCACCACACCCAGGTTTGCTTCCCAGCCCTCACATGACAGCTCACAACCACCTGTTTCAGTTTCAGGGGATCCAACACCCTCTTCAGATCTCCACATGTACCAAGAACCCATGAGGTACACAGACAAATATGCAGGCAAACCACTTGTACATATATATAACAAAATTTAACAAAAGAAAAAACTGATGATTGAAAATTAAAGACTCATTTTGTGTGTTTGACATGAGTGTATGTGGTGTGTGTGTGTGTGTGTGTGTAAGACTAGAGGAGGACATCCAGTGTCCTGCTATCTCGTTCTCTACTTTCTTAACCTCGAAACAGAATCTCTCGCTGATGGAAAGCTTGCCTTCCTGGATGGGTGGCCAGTGAGTTCCCAGTATCTGCTTTGTTCTATTTCCTAGCACCATGGTTGCAGGTGTGCACTTTACCCCTGCTTTTTCAAGAGTGCTGGGATCAAAACTCAGATCTCACCTCCCAGTCTCCTATTTGCTCAACTATCGTGAGTAAACATTGCCTTTTCCACTCAGAAGATCACACTGAGCCAGATATTCTGAGCTCTGTTGCTGAATTCTGATAACAAAAACCCCTTTCTTCTGGATAAACTCGAATTTATTTCGAAAAACATTCACAGGACACAGTGTCAGGGCTCAGACTTCCAGACAGTCTTCATCACATTGTCTTAAATTTTTCTATTTTCAATACGCACAGAAGTCACTCCAGTGCAACACAAACCACACACTTTCATTTGGTTCCCTAAAATTGGCTTAAAACGGAATATTTTAGAATGCAGCCGATAATGATCATTAACATGGTGACATACAAATGGTCAACGTGCAGGGAAAAATAGTCTGTGAAGTGCTCAGCCCTACATATGGTGCCCGAGTTATATCCCTCCCGACAAGAGTCTACGCTGAAAAGGGGGGACAGATGTTTTAAGAGCCAGAAGTGGTGAATGACCTTAAGGAAACAGAGTTTTCTGGACACAACAGGACAGATGCACTTATGAGCTCACAACAGTTGTGACAGCGTGCACCACACCTGTGCAAGCTCAAGCCAAACAGGATCCCAGCTTGAAGGGGGGAGGTAGATAAGAAGTCCCACCTGAAGCTGATGAGCTACTCGGATTTGATAGCTTCGGGTACAGTTAGTTTTCTTTAATGGTGTGACACCTGGTATACTGACCACATGCTGGAGCAGGCCCCGCACCCAAGAGAGTTGAGCAACCCAAATTTGACTAGATGGGTTTAGAGAGAGAAAGAGAGAGAGCGTGAGTGAGTAAGAAGAAGAGAGAACATGAAGGTGGGTGAGTAGGAGGTTGAGGTGGATCTGGGAGGAGTGGGGTGAATATGATAAGAACAGACTGCCCGAAGAATTAGTAAAATATAATTTAAAAAGGAATTTACCAGATCATAAATACAACCAACCTCAACAGCTCACTTTCCTAGGGGATGAAGGGACTGAGAACATTTTGTTTAAGGATTTAAATCGATGGCTTTGGAAAGCTGACCTAGGGATGCCTTTGATTCTCACACATTAATCCAATTAAAATTGAAGATCATATGCTCACCTCCCAATCCATATCTCACCCACAGAAGTTTGCCACATACATCACCAGACATTATCGCTTCTGACAGCGATCTATCACTTATTTTTCTCAACTTCAAGCAATTTAAGGGCGCATCTAAGCTGTCTTCATAATACCTCATCACTCTGAAGCAAATGACAGAGTAAAGTCATAACTGTCCCCAAGGGAAACCGCTATGTGGACAGCGTAAACATCCTTGACATGTTTCCTCATGCTCGGTGTCACTGGGAGCTTGTCACTGATTCCTTCCTGATGCATTAGGAAAAGACAGATGCCTCCGATGTGTCTCAACTGCCCCCGTTCAGGCTTAGTGGATGTCTCGTTAAAAGTGCAGCAGGCTTCAGTCCCTAACAAGCCTGCCATGGCTTGATGATGGCTGAGCACACAGAAGAGGATGCTGGTTCTGGCCTCTGTGGACTCCAGAGTCATTTACAAGATACAGTCTCTGTTAGGGCCTATGAAATGTCCAAGAAAACTCTCAGGAGTCCCAGCTAGACTCCAGGGTGTAATTTCAGTGTAAAATTCCCCAAAATATCAGTGGGCTCAAGGAGAAATTTAAAAGAGTTCTCTACTTTTCAATTTTTTTTAAAGCCTTAAAATTGTCACATATTGGGACCAGAGAAATGGCTTAAGCAGCTGTCTTTGCAAAGCAATAGGGTTTGGTTCCAAGCACCCACGTGGTGGCTTACAACCACTGTAACTCCAGTCCCAAGGATCTGATGCCTACTTCTCGTTAGACACTGCACTGACATAGTGTACATACATACATGTAGGTAAAGCACCCATACACATAAAGTGAAAGAAAAAAATTTAAATTCACATATCTAGGCTTATCACACTGACACTTGGTTCGGAAGATCTGTGGTGGATTAAGGTCTTCAATGGCATGCGTTTTTTGACGAATGGCTGGACACCTCTGAGAGTTTTGGTCAGTCTGGTTTTGTGGCAGATGTTTTTAATGATTTCTGTCTTCTTTGGTTTGGTACAATCCACCTCCAAATAAAGACTAAACTGGTGAGGGGCTGCTTACAAATGTCACATTCAGACGTAACCACTAAACATCAGGAAGTACCCACATCATGTCTAGAGATGTGCTGAACACCCTTTCACAGACGTTGTTTACACAGGACCAGAAGAGTTCATCTGTCTACAGACACAGATCTGGTATCCTTTCTTGCATTGGGTAATATTAAAAAAACTCCTAAAATTAAAAAAGAAGATGAGCCCCCTCTCAGCCACCCTCGCTGAGCTATCCTCCACACTCAGGGTGGGCACCACAGCCTCTTGTTCATTTCCCTTCTGTATCCAGACTGGTCATATATTTTGCTCAATTTTCTGTGGTTTATATATTTTCTTACTAAATTATAAGGATACTTTAGCTTCTGAAGGTTTTTTATAGTCTGCTGATACGCTAATTTTTCTTGTGATATTTATTGTCAATACACATTTATCTTTCAATATGGTCAAGCCTGTTTTTAAAATTTACTGTATGAGAATTTCATACATGTATACAGCGTGTTTTGTCCACATGCACCCCACTCCCTCATCCAGTTCCTCCTATGTCTCCCCACCTCCACCCCAAATCTACATTTTTCCCCCTGTGGATTATGTGACCTTCACGAAAATGACTCTGTAATAAGAATCATTGAAGGTGAGTGAGCACTTGAACATTTTCTTGGATATTTTGCATTAACTTTTGTGACTTATTAATTGCTAGATCTGTTTGTTGTTTAATTATCTTTTGGTCCAAGTGGTCTTTAGAAAAAGATTCATTATTACTTTTTCATGTTTCTGTCACATGCTGTAGTTCACACCCTTACATGCGTGTCTCGTACAGTAACTTCATACATGCAGCTTACATCCTGCTCTGGAGGCGTTAGATGGTTGACCCTCCAAACATTGTGATATTTCTTTTCTTTTCTTTTTTCTTTTTGGTGTTTTGAGACAGGATTTCTCTGTGTAGCTTTGCGCCTTTCCTGGAACTTGCTTTGGAGACCAGATTGGCCTCGAATTCACAAAGACGACATTCCTTATCTGCCTCCAGCTGTGGAGTTGAATTCTGCAGCTGGGTTGTGGGACTCTCCATCCTCTTCAGATGTACAGTGGTTTTCGGACACGCTAAGCATGCTGGGATGTCAGGGGAGATGAGTGAGTGGAATGGCTCCCCAGGGTCCCTTGCCCAGCCTCAGGTCCTCTCAACCTCTTTTTGCCATCGAGCCTGGATAAACCCATGGAAACAACATGGAACATAGGGCCACTTAAAATTACTATTACGTCTTTCTTAGATTCATACAGTCATTCTCCCGTGTCTCTCACCGCATTTATGTGGTTGATCCTACCGTGGTGTTGATCTAGTCAAAGTGGCTTTCTGAGATAATAGAGTTCAATATCCCTTAGTTCAGGTTAGGATTCTGGGTGCTAATCAGGAGTGTCACCGTCGAAGTGACAATGAGCCCATCTGTGCTCGGGGGCTGTAATGAGCCTGGTTCTCTGGTGGGGGATGTGCATCGATTTCACTCTATCAACCCATAATTAATTCTACGTTTCGAGGCATGTGATGACAGGTAGCTGAAATGGATCGCTAGACAGACTTTTCACTTATTTCAATGTGCGTTCATTACCTCTGTCCACGACCCAATTATCTGGATTTCCAAGGAAGCATCCAGCTCTGAACTGGCTTCTCAGTGAAGTATCTTCCACTCGACAATGCCTCCAGATGGCGTTACCAACCTCGTCACTGCCTAGAATCCTTAGGTGATAGTTCAAAACACTCAGTGACTTACCTCAGAGGGAAGGTACCACCATGACTCCACCCTGACTCCACCCTGACTCCCAAAGTCTGCTCAGTGCTCTCCCCCAGTGTTTCAAGGTTCTGCATAGTATTTGTGCATCTCCAGATGAGTCCTCTCTTCTCTCACAACAGGGGTTTTTGAGATTTCTGGGCTCATCGCTGGAATTCCCTGCTCTGTAATCCCCAGGTCAAGCCCTGCCTGCAGCACATTCATATTCTGACCTGATAACTACTGTTCCAGTTTGATGATCCACTCCACACTTCCTTCAGGAAGACCACTTGGTGACTTAGGTGTTATGCCTCTTGGTTTCCTTAACAACGCGTTCAATAAGTTTCAAGTTCCTTAAGACCGAGTTGATTTCCTAAACTATCTTTGTGTCTTTCGGGAAGATAAGATCCTAGCACATATTTGGCAATCAAAAATGACCTTTTAAATAAATAAACATTTACACATATATTCTTGCAGCATATTGGTTGAAATTATGTGGTAATTCCTAAGACCAACTAGTAATATCAGGCAAGATATTTCAACAGGGAGATTACATCTGAGTGTAAAATCCATATGAAAATATCCTTTTTATTATTTATTCTTTGGTAATTGCATTCATGAATACAATATCTACCCCTCAAGTGTTTCCCAAAGACCTCCATATCTTTCTTCCAATTTCATGTCATTATTGTCCTTGTCTTCTTCCTCCTCTCCCTCCTCATTTTTCTCTTCCCCCTTCTTTTCTGCCTTTTTATAATTCACTGAATCCAATTAGTGCTCTTGTATGCATGGTGTAGGGGTCATCCACAGAGGCACTGACAACCTACCACGGACCACACCACTGGAGGAAACTGACTCTCCCACCCACCCCCAATGGCCATCAACTTCCAAAAGATCCTACTTAGAGGTGGGGCTTTGCGAACCCCTCCCTGAAAATATCCTTCATTAGTCATTAGCATCAACCCACATAAAACCGCTGCACACCAACATACTAGCCTTCTATGAATTAAATAAACACAAAAGTAGACTTTTAAATGAGTGAAATGAAAGACAAGCAGATCAAATAAAACATCACATGAAGAAACAAAGTGTGACACCACGAGGGAAGGACCTGGACCAGTTCACACCGTGTGTCCAGTAGGACACAGAAGCACATCCTGTGTCCATTTCAGAGACTGCCACTGGTACTTATTAAGACAGGCAGATGAAGCCCCCAGAGCCCAGTGATGCAGTTTAGAATCTTCCTAATTTCTGTGTATATTCACTCACACATGTGCATCCAAAACAAAAAGTCTGTAGCTTCTTTGTATGTAACAGGACTAAACTGAAGGGTGACATACTGCCTCTGCCTGTCTCTGCTCTTTTCCTCAGGCTCCCAAGCCTAAGGACAGGCACCTATTCTATCAGACAGACTCCAAGGTGACTCTGTCTTCCATGTTGACTCATTTTAGGACTGATTTTTTTCTTTTTTCCTCATACTCATTGTATTTCCTACTACCACCTAATGTTTCATCAGTGAATATTTACTCTCTCTCTTAAATATGTCTTAAAATATTTACTGCTTTCTCTACAACCTGATATTTTTGATAGACACAAGCCTCTGATGTTTTAAGAGCTTCTAATATCATAGCACGAAACATAGCCATTGGTTTTATGAGCAGACATATAGAAATGTGCTAAATTGGCCTCACTGAAAGACTTTTCTGCTTTGCAAAATAAATGAAAACCAAATTGATTTGATATAATGAAGCAATAAGGAAAGGCCAGTCCTTGGCAGTTAACCCTGATGGTTATTAACTGCTAAGCAATGCCTTGCCCTTGGGCCTTAATTAGCACTTGAAAAATGGGCAGCAGTTATTATGTTGAAAGCCTAAAAAAGTTGAGCTTCGACTTTGCAGGGATCTGCTGTTCTTACCTGATTGATTTCTCAACAATTAATGGAAGTTCATGTTTCAAATAATGTCTCTCTGTAGAAACAACTGAAAATATTCGAGGGAATTCATTTGTTTTCCTGGGGAATACATTTGGGATATGAATGTCCCATGAAGGTTTTTTGGATTAACTACCTGGCAATAGAAAGTCAACTGCATTTGTTTTATAGTATTTTTTTTTAATTATAAAAGAAAACATACAGAAATACAAAGAAAACACGGAGAGCAGACTAATCATCTTTTAAAGTATGTTTGAGTTAATTTTCCTGTCTTTGAGCAGGCATTTCTTCAACATTGCAAATTAAAGTTTAGAAATATTCAACCCATCTTTTCAACTCTCTTTAGATAGTGAATAGTTTTAACACTATCTCCAGCCTTCTTTCCAATGACTTGTAGTCTGAGTAATAGAAAAATGAGGAACTATCTGAATTTTTATCAAAAGTACGTAACATCTACCAGTTTCCTAGGGTGAAACAGTTTGATGCTGTGAATTATTAGGAGGGATGTCTCTTGTCTTGATATCATGGAAGAGTCAATGGTCACTGATGGAGTTGGGTTAAGGCATCCACCAGATAAATTATCTATTTATTGAGTTCTTTCTAAGGTGATATTGCATAGATTTGGGCCCAAACTCTTTTCCTTCAAATCTTGTGCAGTGAATTAGAAATCCCAAATCAGCCTTACCCATTCTTGATATTTTTCTTGGTTGCTAATCTTTGAATATATGCTACTTTTCAATAGTTAAGCATAGAATATTCTGGAAGGATCTTGCAAAAATGATGTAATTTCTACTCATTGGGAGAGACAATGATGGTCCATATGTGGTAGCCAGAACTCCATGCCCTCATCCTCTCCAGCCTCGAGTCATCCACATTAGAAAATAATGTGAGCATGATTAGAGTCTGCCATGTGCCCACCCAGCCCACACACTTACAAATGCAATCCACACGCATGCAAATACATACCGATCCTAGAAACATACATACAAGTCACAGCACACACATCACAGCACATGTTACACTGCCCCATTCTTGATTTGTTACAATCATTTCCCAGATCCCCGAATAGCATTTCCTATAAGTAACACATTCTCTCAGCCCCTGTGGTCTTACATCAGTGTAGACCAATCTGCCTTGTGTCAGGAAGAAAGCCTTTCAGGTGCTTGCTGTGCAGTTTCAGGAATCTATGGCCCTTGGCTCAGGTGAAGTAGAAATTTAGCTCTTGCTCCAGCACAGAGAGTGCTGCCGAGTCTGTACCAGCTCTTGTGTGAGCCCCGGGCAAGGCCGGAGAAGGGAGGATGAGACCGCCCCTCCCATCCCCTTGCTGTCTCTACTTCGTTTTCTCTCTCTCACATCAGCAGTGTGTGTTTCGCCCATAATACTTCAGTGTTGGAAGGCAGCGGGTCACATGATGCCCCAAATCTCATGAAGCAGGGAATTGAAGATCTGTGAGGGATTGGGATTAGGACTTTGGCTTTCAGTTGGTGGGAATCCGTGAGTCCAGTAGGACTTTTTCCAAAACGATATTTTACTTGTTTGAAGTTATAAAATAATTACATCCCCCCCATTGTTCCCTCTAACCCCTCCTATCCTCCCTTGCTCTCCTTCAAATTCATGACCACTTTTTCTTTAACTATTGTTATGCATATGTGTGTATTTCCTAAATGCATAAATATAATCCACTCAATTTGTATAACGTGACCTGCATGCATGTTTTCCATT
The DNA here is from genome assembly GCF_949786415.1 of Peromyscus eremicus. NCBI lineage: Eukaryota > Metazoa > Chordata > Mammalia > Rodentia > Cricetidae > Peromyscus > Peromyscus eremicus. Next base: position 40,264,200 of record NC_081437.1, on the reverse strand, counting down.
AACTCGGTGTAAGGAAGAAGGGATGGAGCCAAACCTCACAGTACACTCAAATGTCTAGTTTCTAACTAAGCGATGTTTTCGACTCTCAGTAATTTTATCTTGTGTTGTTTGCTCCAGCCCATAGAGAGATCACACACTTTACACATTAAATTCCTGCAGAATGTGTGGCATTAATAGGTCAATGAGCTTCTCCCCGTTCCCCTCCAAATGCTCATATTTGCATTATTGATCTCAATTGAATGGATTATTTTAAGTGAAAGAAATGGGGATGGCTCTCCCGTGAATCTAGCTGATAAACAGGGATCGATGGCAAAGGTCAAGGGGATGAGGACAAAGGGAGGCCGAGAACACAGGGTCTGAAGTCAAGAAGTCGGATATCCATCACCGCTGAGGTGAAGATGGAGCTGATTGTACACTAAGTGTCTGGACTCAGGAAACATCTTCTGATAAAGTGGGATTTATGATGTCCATCCACAGAGTCTTTAGTCATTAAAATTCCCCCATGAGATGGTCAGTCAGTCTTTTGCATTTTCTTCCTGATTGCCCAAGTGAGGCTATTAAGAACCCATCCATAGCTGTTTATATTAGGTAACTAGGAGGGGTCTTTTCATTTTGTAATAATTTATAAGATAAAATTAATAAATTCTGCCTGAAATATTTCAATACCAGAAGCACATGGAGAGTTGGGGAACTCATCCACACATCTAACATAAAGAGGCAGCTGATGTTTTGTGGTTGTTCTTTCTAGTTCCTTACCATTGGGACTCTTGAAATCTGAAAACTGAACACAAACTTTTGATGGTGTAAGTGATTCAGCAACATAACAATTTCCCTTACATTTTACGAATGCTTACAAATGTCATTTAGATGATTGATTATAACCTTGAGCCCATCATTCTATATTTCCAGGACATTTTACCATTATTTATGCTTTATTAACCTTTATATATCAAAACTTATTCATCATTCTCATTATTAATAACTTTTACTGACTAGTATTTGCATGCAATTTTAGAAAATTATTCTGCTCAAAGTCAACATAATGATTCAACAGACGTTCCAGATTCTCAGGTGCAAAGGCTTTCTTATCAGCTCCCTTTGAAACTCCAAGAGATGTCTACTTTGCTCAGTCAGGACACCTTTACCCCTTTCCTTAGGTCACCTCTCTCTTCCACACTAGTCAACTGCAGCACCATTAGCCCAATTGCTTGCTCAATCCCAAATCCTAGGAGCCATTTATTTCAGTCCATCTATGTATTCAACATTTAATCATGGGATATTTTTAAAGTAGGCATGCTACCCTATATTTTAATCACACAGTATAATTAGAAAGCCATTGGAGCTAATTTAATTGAATCTATTCACTTTGTCATTGAGAGAAACACAGTACACAGATTAACATGGGGTCAAGCTCAGGTCTGCTTGAACAAATATTGGAAGCAAAGAGTGTGGGTGTGATTCTTTCCATGGGCTGGTACCAAGGGATGCTGTTATAAACCTTTACTCTGAAGCTCAGGATCCCAGCACAACCCAATGGACCATTCATTTGTTCCCTTCTGCTGGTGCCTGATCTTGCTGTACTTTCATGCTGTGTGTGTATGTGTGTGTGTGTGTGTGTGTGTGTGTGTGTGTGTGTGTATGTACGTGCACATGTGTGTAGTTCTCTGTTCTCACCATCTCAAGACGAAAACTCCTAATCCTATATTCTCCTCTACCCCCTGTTGATACTCCCTTTGATTTTTTTCTTGTTCTTTCTCATTTATATTTCATTTCCCTACTAAATTCTTGTCAATACTTTCAGAGATACACCAGATCTTTCTCTTCCTTTCATCTCTTTTGCTACGGACAGTTCACTTCCTTGGAAGGTGACCCTATGTTCCAAACTAGCTTGCTTCTAGAACTCTCTGACGCAGGTCAACCCACTGACAGCAACAAGGAGGGAACACCAGTCAACCATGCCCACACTCTCTCTTTGACCTGAATGACAAAGGGAACTTAAAGTCCTTTTCTTTCGTCTGCAAGATACTCATTGACCCTCACTCGCTCTCAGGTCTTCCATTCTGGTCCCTTCTCAGCCTTGGTGCTCCAACCACCCCTTTGCTCTGTCTTGAGGTTCCTTCATCCTCCCTGTGTTCTGCATGATTATTCATCTGTCATTGACAGGACCTGACTCAACTCTCCCTCTTCAGAGGAGACTTCTCACTCCTTTTCAAGTCCTGCCATCCACACTACAGGCTGCCCCTTCTCTTCTCATGATGCAGGGATGCTGCATATTTGTTTGGTTTATTCTTTCCTCCATGTAGCTTGTTCGTGGAACTAATGATGAGCCTGATTGGTTCCCAGTCAGTTCATGACAGATTGAACAGCAAATGTGTGGTCATACAATGGACATTTGTTGAGCAAAAGAATCAATGAGATTAAATAGGAATTTCAAAGAATAAAGTAACGTCTATCACTAATTATTCCGGTTATTACCACTAATTATTTTCTTCCTTCCTTCCCAAACTTCTCAGAAAGTAGCTAGGCCATAGGTACAAAGGATTGAACACACACTTTTTTTTCTGGTCCTCACATGCATGAATTCAAAGTTTTAGGGAAGGTGTGTAAGTATTCTCATGAGTCCCTTCCCTTCATTAAGAACAGACCTCTGGGACACACAATAGTCTGAGACTAACTTATGGTATTCAAGATCAGAGGGATTTACACATCCTACCACTGTAAGAGTTTTACACATAGCAGGGCACCATCAAACAGACAGTAAATAGCGAAGTGTCCTGAGAGATTGGACATCTAGGAGCCCTGTGACTTAGAAAAGGTAATGTCCAAAGTGTGTTATTTACATTTATATTGCTGTGATAAAATACCCTGGCCAAAACCAACTTAGGGCAGAAAGTGTCAGGGGAACTGACAATTCTATGTTATAGCACCCCATTTCGGTGAAGCCACAATGGTAGGTGCGTGGAGCGGCTGGTCACATCCCATCTATAGTGAAGCAGAGAGAAATAGGTGCATGTATGGCCACTTGCTTGCTTGTGCACAACTCAATTTCTCCACTCTTAAGTTCAAGACCTGCTGCCTAGGGAATGATGCCCACCCCCAACCCCTGCAGAGGGCTGGGTCTTTCTCATATCAACTAACTTAATTAAGATAATCTCCCATGGACATGCCTATAGGCCAACCCAGTGTATGTAACCCTCATTGAAACTCTCTTCCCAGGTGATTCTAGGTTGTGTCCATGTCCTGTTTATTTCCATGCTTGTTTTCGTCCATTTGACACGAGCTAGAATTATCTGGGAAGATAAACATCACTGAGAAAATGCCCCCATTGCCTGTAGCAGGGGTGCAGGGCTTTTCCTTTATTACCGTTTCATATGGGGGGGGAGGGCCCAGCCTACTGTGGGTGGTGCCAGCCTGGGCAGGTGGTCCTTACTGCAAGAAGAAAGCAGGCTGAGCAAGCCATGAGGGGCAAGCCAGTAAGCAGCTTTCTTTCATGGCTTCTGCTTCAGCTCCTGATTCCAGGTTCCTAATCTGGCTTCCTTTTATGGTAAACTGTAACATGTAAACTGAATTAAACCCTTTCCTTCCCAAGTTGCTTTTGGTCATGGTGTCTCATAGCAACAATAGAAACCCTGACTACCTGACTAACTCTGATGGTCCAGATAACAAAGCTAACTATCCACTGAGGATTATTATTGAGATAGCCAGCATCACTGACATCATTAAAGGTCAGATAAGCCTATTCCAATCATGAAAATATTAAAAAAAAGTTACCAGTGTTCTTTCTGGCATTTCACTCCAGACCAATCTAACCCGCATGGGTTACTTTCCCCCTTGCTGTAGCTACATGCCTGATAAAAGCAGCTAAAGAAGGTGTTTCTGTTTTTTCTTCACAGTTCAAAGGTGGGGAGGTGGCAGGGAGCAGGCAGCAGCTGGCTGTATTGTAGCCTCAGTCAGGAAGGAGAGAGAGAGAGAGAGAGAGAGAGAGAGAGAGAGAGAGAGAGAGAGAGAATGGTACTCCGCTCTTTCTCCTTTTTCTCCAGTCAGGAGCCCTAGTTGATTGAATGGTACCATCTATAACTAGGGTGATGAGTTTATTATAAGCTAATTTGCAAATGCAGTAACACATACCATGGTCTTTAGCTGTGTCTGCTCTGGACACAAACCTAGCATTAGTTAGTTCCTACATTACTGGGCTCCCTTCTCTTTACTATAACAGTAAAGAGACAGGGTCTTGGTGCTGGCTGTTTATGTGTTCAAAGCCCTGATTTTACACAAGGTGAATGATTTCACTGAGGCCACCAATTTCCTTGCATTTCTAACAAGGTACTAGTCATAGGATTATCGTCAGAACAGATTATAATTCAGAGTATAGTGGTTGTACCTATTACAAGGCTTAATTTTTAAAAATTCCTACACAATCTTCTCAGCTCCATCTTGCTTAGATATGGCATAAGCAATGAGCATTGCATTCAGAAAGCTGGTGTGCTCTGTATATTTAAAAATTAAATAATGCTTAGCCAATATTCCTGATATTTATCTCCTAAACTGCTTTATGATGAATGCACATTTCCAATGACTGTTGTCCTTGGTGATTTAAACTTAAGTTTTCTACAGCTTATTACCACCCATGACAAAAGCTTTAAGTCTGTGAGTTTTAAGAGAAAAAACTAGAAAGTTTAATCAACTTCAACTTTCCGATTTCATTAAATGTGTTTGACATATTGATGAGGTGGGTAATTTGCCATAAAGCACAAATGTGTTAAACATAATGACCTGCACAAAAGTCAGCTGAATGGTTGGAACGGTGACTGAGTTAATTAATGGAAGGGTACATGGTGAACTGCACAGACACTTTACATAAAGTAACACAAATTACTTTGTTATGATTAATAAAATTCTGCATGCCAAAGGAATTGGAGCTGATGAGATTAGCACTTGCAAGGGTTATCCAAACTTGTGCATTTATATAAATCAATATAAAAGAACTCACTATGAGGCAGTGGAAGCAGACATTTCTGGATAGGAAGTAAACAAGTTACCACTTTTCTGTCCTGTTACATGAGGCAGGGTCTCCTTCAACATCCTCACCTACTCATAGAGGAGGTTGCTGTTTCACAAACACAGGAACAAGTGGTTTAAAATTGCATTTTGGTCAAAATTTTACAATTAATAACTTTTGCAATCATTTTTTAAAGATTAAAAAAACTATATGTATATGTGTTTGTGTGACTATGTGTGGGTATGTGCAAGTGAATGCAGGTGCCTGCTGAGGCCAGAAGAGGCATCGGACCCTCTGGAGCTGGAGTTACAGGTGACTGTGAGTCACCTGATGTGAGTGCTGGGAATTGAACTCTGGTCCTCTTCAAGAGCAGCCAGTGCACTGAAGCACTGGGCCATCTCTCCAAGCCCCTGCAATCAAGTTTTTTATGTTTCAAAGGTATTGATCAATAGATAATTGTTTCTATATTTATCTAAATCCATTGTCTGGAAAGATAGGAATACAATTAAAATAGATGTTGATAGACTATAAATCCAGGCATAGAATTTTGAACGCCCAAAGTGCGTGTTTGCACATTAGTGATTTCCCGGGTGGACCTGGGAGAAATGGGATCTTTGAACTGGGTTTAACAAATTGGCTCTGAGGCCAACCTGGCCCATACCTGCTTTTGTAAATAAAATCTTCCTGGGAAGCAGGGAGGGCGTTCACGCTGCTGTGGTGAGTGGCTGTTTCCCATTGGATGGCAACTTTGAGGAATGCAGGAGAGAATGAGTGACCACAGTCTAAGAACTGATCAGCTCTTTCCGGACAAACTCTGCATCCTGCTTTGCCTCGTCATCGCCTGCCGCTCCCTTGTCAGACACTTGTGCGTGTTGCCTGGAAGTCAAGATTGCTCAACTCTCCTCTTCCGGGTGATGGATGATTGCCTGTTCACACCTGTGCGTGGATTCCGACACCTGATCTGTGACGTCACTGATCACAAGGTGACACCAGGCCTGCTGCGTTCTGCTCTCGATAACTGTGGCTTTATTCCTCAGTGGAATCTGTGATTGCGTCTCTCTTACATTTCTCTGGAAAGTCATCATTCATAGGTATAAAAGCATTCATGTATACAAAATATTCACATTTATACCATTGTGTATGTAATTTCCTAGAAATGTAAAATTTCAATTTTATCTGTTTTTTATAACAAAAAATGGAGAAGGAATTCAATTTCGTTTTGATAAAAAAATAATCCCCAAACAAAAACAAAGTAAGGAAGGCAGAGGTAGGGAGGGAGGGAAAGAGGGAGGGAGGGAGGGAGGGAGGGAGGGAGAGTGATGAAATGAAGGCAGTCAAGGAAGGACAGACAGAAAAGGTCAAGAGACTTGAGGCACTTGGCCCAAGTGTATTCTCAACACTGCTGTAGAAATACTGACCGAGTAGGAATTGCTGTCATCTAAGACAGGGAGCCACATGTGACATGATTTATCTGTGATGTGAATGCCATGGTGACTTTTGCATGCCCAGCTGCATGTGATTAGTTTTATTTCTTTCCTTGTCTCCATCTTCCACTCTTAGGAGAGTCACATTTAGGATTTAACCCCTTAGTGGACTTGGAGACCACAGTACAGCATCATGAACTACAGCAGCAGCACTTCCTACCTACGCATCTCATGTGACACAACTTTGTGCCCCGTGACCAAGTCTCCCTCTTGGTCACCTCATCCGTTCTCTGCTTATGGGATGTCAAGTGTCTTAGATTCATGTGTAAGGAGGTTCTTTGGACATTTGTCTTTCTATTTGGCTTAGTTCTCTAAGATGATGTATACTTTCATTGATGTTTTTACAAATCACACCTTTTTTGCATAATTGTGTGTGTGTGTGTGTGTGTGTGTGTGTGTGTGTGTGTGTAATTGATTGGTTTGCATCTGTTGACCATTCTTTGTATTTCTTGCTTGTGGTATATGATTTTTCTGATGTGACACTGAATCTGGTTTATTAGCATTTTTATTGAGGATTTTTATGGAGGCTAAATGTTTATCAGGAATATTGGTCTGTAATTTCTTTTTTTTTTTTTTTGTGGGGCCTTTGTCTAGTTTTGGTCTGTCTAGGTTTTCTGTTTCTTCTGGATTCAGTGTGGTCAGGTTCTGTGTTTTCAGGAATTCATGCATTTTTTTTTTTTTTTGTATTTTATGAAATCTGTTGTTGCATACTCTCTCGTGATGGCACCTTATGATTCACACTTGAGATGCTTGTGTGTTTGGTCCCTGACTGTGAGTCTGTCCTCTTTTTACTTTACTTTGTTACTCAGAGTCACAAACTATGACTGGTACCCAAGAGAACCCATTTGGAAATCACAGAGGTTTTAGTCTGTCATCGGATGCAGCTTGGCTTTGGGTCTGTGTAACATCAAGAGAATCTATGGAGAGGGCTTGGGTTCAACTGTCTGCCCCAGCACCAGAAGATCTCCCATGAGGCCTTTCTCTCAGGGATTCGCCCACCTCTACCAGCACCACCCTAGGGGACAAACCTTGAACACATAGATGTCTGGGTGACATTTAAGACCACAGCTACGTGGAGCGTACTGGCCACTAGTTTGCCAACCCTTTTCATGGCAAGAACTTTACTATTTTACGCTGTATCTTCCATTTGACCGCCTTGTTCTTGAGCTTTTACTACTTTCTTTTTTATGATGATTCACAGCCTCATTGGTTTTCATTTTCTAATTCCCCCAAGGTATCAGATTTAGTGGTGTGAGACCCTTCTTTATTTTCAGCCCAGCCACTTCTTGCTCTGAACTTCCCACTTCTCACTTGCTTGTGCTACAAGATAAATCTTGACAAGTTGTGTTTTCAAATCTCACCCGATTTCCACTTGGACCCAATGGTTGTCCGAAAAACAGCATGTTGTATAAACGGATGAATCTCTCTCACCTGCCTGTTCCTGAATAACCAATCAGAAGGTTAATATTAATTGCAAACTGTTTGGTCTGTGGCTCAGGCTTATTACTAACTAGCTCACTCATCTTAAATTAACCCATTTCTGTTAATTGATGTTTTGCCACGGGGCTGTGGCATTACTGGTCTGCTGGCATGTTGCTCCTTCCATGGCTGGATCATGTCTGCCCTGACTCCACCCTCTTCTCCCTGTGTCTCTCTTGGATTTCCTGCCTGGCTCTTATCCTGCCTTGTCATAGGCCACAGCAGCTTCTTTATTAACCAATTGGGAGCAGCACATATTCACAGCGGACGGAAAGACCATCCCACAGCAATGTTGCTTATTTTCCCGCCTCTTGGCGAATTTCCCACTTTTGTTACTTTCATAAGATGATGGCTCCAATGGATTGTGGTTGTGTTAGGCACAATTTCAGCAATCTGTTGGGTCTCATTTGTGATCTAGCATGGGACCTATCCTAGAAAGCTGTCTGTCCTCCAGGAGAAAGCTCTGCTGTGGGGTGGGGGCTCCTTCCCTGTCGAAAGGTCTTTGGAGTCTCTAGCTCACTGTTTGGACACTGCATCCATTTCTGAAAAGCAGGACTGTCGACATTTCCCACGTTTATTACTCTATTTGCAGATTTGCATTTTGAGTCTGTAAATATTTGCTCGCTGTATTTATGTGGTTTGATACTGTATGGATACATGAATGTTTCCAATTGTCACATCTTCCAGAACTGACCCTTTGGTCACCTGTAGTGATCATCTTCCCCCCAGGGGTAGTTTTTGACTAGAAATTTCTTTTTTATGACAAAAATGTGTTGTCTCCTTAATCCACAGACTGCATTCTTCTGCCCCTTCATGTTCAGCCTGTCAACATTCTTAAATTTAAAGAGAATTTCTTCTAGGTTGCATATAGTTGGCTCTTAATTGATCATTCATTAACCTACTTGGAGTCTTTTAATTCACTGTGTTTAAAGAGGTGGAGGAGGATTTACTGGGCACATTCTGTTCTCAGGGTGTCCTGGGCCCTCTTGTTCAGCTTTTCTGTCTTGTCTTTTTCACTTGAGTTTCATTTTTGTTTATTGTGATTATTGTTTCCTTTTCTTTTGAACGAGAGGATTTGGCTCTTTTTCCTTTTGTGCAACTTCTTTCCCCCATTTTTTTGTGTATGTATTGCATGTGTGTATGTATTTTACCTGTCTGTGTGTGTGTGTGTGTGTGTGTGTGTGTGTGTGTGTGTGTGCATGTGCGCACATGTGTGTGGAGGGCCAGGTTGATGTCGAGAATCATCCTTGACTCTTCATCCTCTTCCATCTTATCCGTGAAAGCAGGGTCTCATGGTGAAACAGGGTCCTTACTGATATGACTACTCTTGCGTTCAGGAGCTGAGATTTCAGGGAGACCCCACGTCAACCTGAAATGTGTGTGGGTTTCTGGTCATCCTGCTCTCATGCCAGTCGGCCATCTCCCCAGCCCCACACACTGACTTAAGTATTCCTAGAGCCAGTCAGAGCTGTAGTGCTGCAGCTGGGCCTGAGAGCATGGAGCCATTGCTGCTCTGTCATGGGGGTGGGGTGGGGTGGGCAGAGGCAGGCAGGATCTCTCCCTTCCTGCTTCCCACCCAGGCAGTCTCATTGTGGAGTTCCTTGTTGACTGAAAGGCAGAGCCAGATTCCCGAGAAAAACTGGCTGTTCAGGTACAACCCCAAATCACAAAGTAGAGAATCACAGGGCAACAGGACAATGTGCAGCACTGGCACACACTGTACTACAGGCAGCAGAGCACGCTCACAGGCAGTAGAGCACACTTACAGGTGATAGAGCACGCTTACAGGCAATAGAGCACACTTACACTAAGAGACCACTGGAAGACACCTCAAAGTTAGCTGGCCTCTGATTAGATAATTAGAAGAAGCCGAGTGTAAAGTAAAATCTTGTCACACAATGTCTTAAGATGTGTCCCGTAAGTCTCTACAAAGTAGGAGGTCTGTTGTATGACACTGTTACTGGAAAGAGATGAATGAACATTTACTCACCCCAGATCAGCAGCCTGGGGTAGACCAAAGTAAGGATAACACCAAAATCCAACATGTGAAATGACTCAGAGACAGCTGTATCACCAAAGCCCACCCTCGTATGGTTGATAGCTCACAAAAGTTGGGAGCTTGGAGCACACTGCACAGTCTGCAGGCACCTCAATAGGCTGGAGAGGGTCCTTTTCAAGTGGCTTAGTTAGTCTGAGTCTCTTCTAGGCAGCTCGGCTTGTCTGGGGATGATTTTCAGCAGTTTTATTGTTTATTTATTTTGGTTTTTTGAGACAGGGTTTCTCTGTGTAGCTTTGGAGCCTGCCCTGGAGCTCACTCTGTAGCCCAGGCTGGCCTTGAACTCACAGAGATCCGCCTACCTCTCTGCCTCCTGAGTGCTGGGATTAAAGGCACCAACACCCAGCAGTTTATTGTTTACTCTAGGGAAGGGAGATGCCTAGTGAATCTGGTTGGTTCCAGGAACTTCCTGGAGCTATTCCGAGTTGTTTACTTCCTGTGTAATCGAGCTTCCCTGTAGGATGGAGCGTTTCATCCTGCCTAACCCAGTATGTCCTGTTGTTTCACCTCCCTGTAAATAGACTGCATCTTAAGCTTTCATCCAAGATGGAAGGTTGTAATTTCAGAAGAAACTGCAACCCAGCAGCGAGGTCCTTAAAATAATCCTGAGATGTGAACTCTGAAAAAAAAATGGAGACATTTCATAACAGCACACTACAATTTCAGGGCTTAGTTATTTTCTGTTTAGACCTGTGAGCACATACAGTCTTGATAACAATCCCACATGACCAAGTGGACACAGCTCACCATGATTTGGATCAGAAGAACCTCTTCTATTATTTTGTCTTTTTTTTTTCTCGGAGCTGAGGGCCTTGCACTTGCTAGGCAAGCACTCTATCACTGAGCTAAATCCCCAACCCCTTCTATCTGGATTTTTACAGGAAACAGAACCGTTGTGGAATGAGCTGATGATCACAAGCACCAAGGAGACCCAGATGCATGCCGCACATGAGTGAGGGAGTGAACATGTTCTTTCGTGAGCCTAGTGAGAGCGGAGAGGTGGGGCTACCCCTAGTGCTGCAGGTTGAGAGGATGACATTGCTTGACCTGGAATCAAACAACAGGTGGACTCTGTGAGAGCTGTAGAGGTGAAGAGACTTGGGGATGTCAGAGTGACAGGACCAGTCTAAGAATGAGTGAGGCAGAATGTGCCAGCCCTCCAATCCCTGCGTTCTCTGGAGGGGTCTGAGTTACTCAGATTTATAACCTATCTGTAGGGATATCATGGTGATGGGATAGACATGAATTTAGAGCAAGAGGAACCAGAACAACACCACACAGTGGTGTCCCGGCTGGGCCAGCATGTCAGGGTAACTTGTGATTGGCACATTTCTCTACATACTTGGAGATGACGGCATGGGACAGCCTAGATGTTTATAGCTCTCCTGCCAAGAGCTAGGATCTGTCAAGATTTCTGAAGTTGGGCTTTTTTAAAGGAGGAAAAATCTCTTATTGCTGCTGTTGTTTAAATTAATTGCTTCTTAGTCACAACATGCCTTTCATATGCTACCCACAAAGCCTGCGGATATAAACCTCCAACTCCCACAGTGGGGGTGGGGGAGGGTAGGAAAGGGTGGTAGAAAGTTGTGTCTCCCTAAAATAGAATTTTTGGCGAAGCTGCCAAAAGTAAGCAACTTACCTGCCAGACAGTAGATGGGCTGGGCTGATGTTTGAGAAGTGCATTTGAAGGTAACACATGTTTAACTGTCATTTCAGGAAACATCTGCACCTCCATTTTTTCTTTGCCGTATAGAACTCCATAGAGCCAGGAGCTGTGGTGTGAGAGATGCTTGCTAGTCTTTGAATGTAAAGTGTCCTCTGCTCCCATGAGCTCTTGGGCTTGAACATTTGGTTTCCTCTTATTGGTGCTCTTTGGAGGAGAGAATTGTAGAAACTTTTGGAGGTAGAGCCTTGCTGAAGGAAGTTGGACATGGGACAGTCCTTAAGATTTGGTAGCTCAGCCTACTTCGACTGTTTCTTGACCTGCTAACATGTGAAGAAACAAAGCTGTTGACTGGCCATCCCTCCTTCAGTGGACTATACCCCAGGAAGTAAAAATAGACCCTACCTCCCTGAGTTGCTTCTTGCCAGGCATTTGGTCAAGTGACTAGAATAGTGACTAATACAGACATGAAGCTTTTTGTTGGCATGTAGAGGGCCAGGTGTTGGATGGGCTTGCAGCTGAGAGCATGATCTGTCATTCAAGGAAGCTTCCCTTTAGGTTGACAGAGGTTGAACTTGTTCAGCAGTCAGCAGTCAATGTGCTGTATTACACTCCCTCCTTGGAAACCTTTGCTTTCCAAACTTGTCAATCAATATAATATCCTTCCTTCCTTCCTTCCTTCCTTCCTTCCTTCCTTCCTTCCTTCCTTCCTTCCTTTTGGTGAGGTGATGGAAGCTACACATATCAATGATAGTAGCTTGAAAAGGAAGGATTGGAAGTGATTAGTCTATTTCCTCCTTATTTCTTTTTAATGGAGCCTAAGGCTTTACCTGTATCTGTAGATGTTCATAGGGATGGATGCTTATACCTAAATATGTGTCTAGGTTTGGCTATTTGATTAATGTAATGCCGGAGTTATCTTTGAAGACAAGGATGTACTGGCTCCTGTGGTCTTGATATGCGCACTGTCTTAGATATAAGTGAAAAAAAATGAGGCAGAGCCTTTTAGAAATTAAACAGTGATACTCATCTACAACACATAAATAGAACAAGAATAACAGCCACCTCCTTTTTTTCCCTAAGGCCTTGAAATGCAAGCTGTCACTAGGCACCACAAAAGAACCAATGCTCACACCCACATTCGCTGTGACCACTTGCTTTCACCAAGCTCAGAGGGTTGAGTTGGTTTCACTCTTGGGCCTTGGCCTTTAGTACCACTGACATGCCAGTATAACTTTCCAACTTGCTTTGACCTGGGGCCTCTTCTCCTCACTTCAGTTTTCTCACTTGTAAAATGAAGATGATAATGGTTTTAATCTCTTAGGAGTGTTCTGAAAATTAGAGAAGGTAATTTGTGTAATGTACCGTCCTACATGTAGTAATTGCTAACTCATTTTATTAAATATTATTGCTTATTTCCTTGGATTTTTTTTATCACCAACTCCTATTTTCTCTGCTCTCACAGGCAATCTTTCTTATCATTAATGTGTATCTCTTTATTTACATGGGTTTATGTATGTGAGATCTAATTTATATAAATGGCATTCAGGCAGGATAGTGTAGAGCCATGCTTGGTCTCTGGGCTGGTGCAACAGGGAGGAATACATCCCTTTGGAAGGACGCTTGCTCCATGGTTTTAGTTTGTGTCTAATTAGAAATCTAGACCACTTGATGGATATTTTGTGTAGAGGGCCAAAGAATAAGTCTTCTGTGCTCTGTAGACCTAAAGACCCCAGCCACCACCACACACATCCTGATGCAGACTCAGAACAACAGCTGAATAATAGCCTCCCAAATGGTTTGCCTCCATAGAAATTGATTCACAATGATAAGCTGTGAGCCACATATGGTGATGGCCATTAGCATGTGAACCCTGACTCTGGACTTAACTTCAGTTCAAAGAAACTATAGGAAATTGAGGAATAATTTAGGTGCTACCAGGAAGAAGTGGTTCTCACTGAATCCCAGAGAGCAGGTCCATACAAATGCCACCTTATGCTAAGAGAACAGTAAGCATTAGGAAAGTCAGCCCTGCTCCCCCTCAAAATCTCAAAGGTGTAACTGAACTCAACACATGGCTGCCACTAAATGTTAGCTAAAAATGGAAGCATAAGAAGGAGAAAAAGAATTCCAAGAGTTGTGTGCTCATCTGCACACATGTATATTTATCACATGTGTGCAGTACCCATAGAGGCCAGAAGAGGGCACCAGGTCTCCCAGAACTGAAATTACAGGAGACACTGAGCTGCCACCTGGGTGCTGGGAACTGAACCCCCAAGCCATCTCTCCAGCAGCAAGAAATCTATTCAATATTGAAGACATTGATACACAATCTTGGTGTTCTAAGATGTCATTTGTGCTATTTTAGTTATTACCATTTGTTAGCTGAAAGTGCCAGGTATCTGTGTGAATGCTTATCTCTGGAGGAGCTTGGTAGGTTTCATGAGAGCAAAGGACCTTTGTGTCCATTGCTGATTTTAAATAGTTCTAGGAGGAAATGAGAGAATGTGCATATTCAACTAAATGCAAACCATTTGTGTTCAGGTTTCAAACACAAAGTGTTCACTTCCTTTCTACTTCTCTATTTTTAAAACAAAATGTGGAAAACATGCAAGCAAAGAAAAAAAGAACATCAAATCCAGCATGAAATAAACAAACAAATGTTCTTTATTCTGTTTCATTTATTTTTTTCCTGTGCCCTTCATTCCCTCATCCCCAAAAGTCCTGCATGTTCTCATTTGTGAAGCCGGCTGATTTCCTTGGGGATTTGTTTCCAAGGCTGTTCTACAGATACTACTGCAGACCCCCTCCTTCCAGGACAAGATTCTTCTTTTGGAAAAGATTTAGCAGCTTCCAGAGTCCATAAGATGAAAATCCCCTCATGGTGCCGCAGTACAGGTGACATATGCAGACACTTTTATTTGGGAGGGAGGAGGAGAGAAGATCGACTCTCTGGTAAGCCTGAAGTGTCAAGCTTGGCAGAGGAAGCCAGGGAAGAGTTAAGCCTTGCCTGTCTTAGTCACCTTCTGGGTGTCTTTGGACTGCCCTGAATCCCAGGAGCTCCATGAGCGCTCCCTAATTCCCTCACGATCCGTTAAAGACACCCCACTAATTTTTCACAGAGAAGGATGGGCACTTTCATTTTAAAAAATTTAGGTTTCTTCTTGTCAGTGCTAATCTAGAATGGAATTCCAGAGATAGACCAGCCGTTGCTTGCAGTAGACAGGGGAAACCTTGTACAGGCAAGGAAATTAACATGGGTTAGTTGCTTGCCCTGGGAAAGCAGATTTGCTCCCATCCCCTCCACCTCACCTTCCTCCCCGGCGAGTGAGGTGCTCCCTCTAGCCGGCTGCACTGTCCTCCTCAGTTTGCTTCCTTGCCCTTTCCTTCCAGGAAGGCTTCTGTGGTTTGAAAGTGAAATGCTTCCCTCAGGGTCAGATGTGTAGACACTTTGTCTCCTGCTACTGATGTTTTGGGAGACGATTGAACATTTATGGGCTGGAGAGAGTAAGTTACTAGAGGTGAAGTGTGAGGTTTTACAGCCCAGGTTTCAGTCTTCCTTCTGCTTACTGGACCACTGAGATGTGAGCAGTGCTTACCACACACTACCGCGATGAATTCCACCATGTCTTTCATGCTGTGAGAGGTTGTGTCTTCTCAGACTCTGAGCCAAGATAGTTGAGTGTTTGTCAGATCAAGTATTTTGTCAGAGCAATGAGGAAAATTACCAATGCAGGGTCTTATCCTGCCTCCTGGAACCCAGCTCCTCACAGCTGCCAATGGAGGCACCTCAGAGCTCAGAGCCACAAGTTTACATTAGCCCACACTTGTCAAGACCAGGATCTGAAGGAAAGTAGCACCCTCGGGGCTCCCTTCCTGTTCTAGACCTCTCTTGATTCTGTGATATTTCTGCACCTGTGAACAAGAGGTTCCTCGAAGGAAACAGGAGGGTGAATCCTAGGAGACACTTAGCATAGCATGTAGGTGGCCACAGAGCTTTTCAAACTGTCCACAGAACCTCACAGTCAGATCACAGAGTCTCAAAGACCAGTCTCAGAGCCTGGCAGCCAGTCATGGAGCCTCTAAGACCAATCACAGAGCACCACAGACTACTAGCACCAGACTGGGCTCTGTCCTCAGAGGTATGAATCACAGTTATCTGCCAAAAAAAGGAAACCCAGACATCTTAGGAGCGCATGCTATGTTTTGTACAGCAGTTTTAACAAGAATAAGGTTAGTGTATTTTGCAACTAAGATCCACAAATTATACTACCATACTTTAATAGCAAAATTTGAAATGAAATTCGATTATATGTCTATGGCTCATGAGCATGTGTGAAATAAATTGAGAGGAGGTTAAACTGTATTGTTTTCCCCTGCCAGCAAGGCACACAGCACAGTGAGAATGGAGTGTTCTCATCCCTCTTTGAAATGACTCTGTGCATTAAAACTGAAAAAGTGGGAGCTGAAATTCTTTTATAATTTAAACATTGATGCTTATTTTGAAATTATCTTTGATATGCTAAGTATTTAATGTTGATATGTAATGTACAAGCCAATGTCATTCCAGGGAGAGCCCTAACATTTTATTCTTTCTCTCTCTCTGTCTCTTTCTCTTTATCATATATGTATATACATATATATATATACACATGATGTATACATAGAAATATATACATTATTTGAATACACACCATATTAATGTATGTTGATTTCATAGATGCATTCTTAATCCTTATATGTGCATGCATAAATCGTGCATATTTGATTTGTATATATTTACTTTGTATATGCATTCCAATATTCATACAGATTCACATATAAATTTATAATACAGAAATCAGAGCGTATGCATGAGATACATTTAGATAAAGTTTGCAGGTGAGACAGATCTGCGGTTGAGTGGTATCCTAGCTAGGCTGCTCCTGCTTTGGAGTCCCTGCTGTGAGCAACCACACCAGTCACACTCCTGGTTGCTTGATTCCTTTCTCTTCAGAGATCTGTCACTAAGGAGTCAGAGGATGCCCCTCTACCCTCTGGGAAGAAACCATGCCCATGCATCATGTTCTTTCAAGGACAAGGACACTCTATGCTGCTGTGGGCACTTAGTGATGGCCTGGTGTACAACTCCTCACTCATTATTCATCTTCATGATTTACTTTCTTATTTACTCTGAAACAGAAACAATGGAGCCCTCTCAGCTACTGGGGGCATTCAGCCACGTATACCAGATCAAAAGAACACCTTTCTCCATCAGAGTTTGCTTTAATTTTTTGCCACTTAGAATTTTGAAATGGATACCTTTTAACCTCCCTCTGGATTGTTTCTAAAGACACCAAAAATAACAAATAAGTTTCAGCTGATTAAATGGTGTAGGTAGGAAGATCTGGGCATGCTTTTATGTTCATGCAAATTAAAGTGAGACTGTTAGTTGCCAAAATTTAAGGATAGGTATACATAAAGAAAACAGGGTGGTCTCCCCCCTCCCCAAAGTGGTCTTTAGATGAAACACTTACTCAAGATCAAATTTACTAATAATTCATCCAATATATTTCTCCACTAATAGCAATGTGTTCAATGCAATATTATGGGCTGAACTTCCTCACACTGTTGTGAGGGGTGGCTGCTGGGAAGTGAAGCCAGTCTTTGATATTTTACTCTCAGAGTACTGAAGAGGTAAAAATTACTTGAAAAGATTTTTACTTCCAGTACAAATGCTTCTTGGTTTAAGATGAGATCACATCCTGAGAAACCCATTACAGATAAAAAAATACGGGATACTAAAACCCAACATACTTAGCCCACCCCATGTCACCTTGAGGCAGCAAGAACCCAGAGATACCTTTGTTTGCCACATGATGGAGGGCCTGCCTGGGTCCTGTGGAGTCCTCCTGCTGCTGATTGGTACTTGTTAGATCCCTGATGCTTTTGAGCCATGGTAAAGACTGACATTCTGACTTGGGCTGCCTCTGACATGCCTCAGGAAAGCCTGTCTATCCACAGGGCTTCCCACCCAGTGTCTGTTTATGGCTTTGCGAGTTGGTGACCTGCCTACCAGGATTCTTGTAATTATTTTTATAAAATTGTAGTTACTTATTTTAGTTAACTCCACTAATGAATTAAACAGGTATTAGTGGAACATTTCTCCTGAAGACCAAGGAAACTGCATGAGTTCAATTATGCTCAGTCTTTTTATATTGATTTGTTTTTTGTTTTGGATTTTTTTAGTACTTTGAGACAGGGCTTCTCTACATAAGCCTGGCTGGCCTGGAACTCACAATGTAGACCAGGCTGGCCTCAAAGTCACAGATCTGCCTGCCTCTGCCTCCCAAGAGCTGGGACTAGAGGTGTGTGCCACCATGCCTGTCTTTTCTTTTAACCAAACAATCCAGGAAGCACATTTGAGATACGAATGACTGAAACCAAGGGTGGTACATAGGGTCACTGAATGTGGTTCTGTATGCCAGTTGACATGTGTAGATAAGACACCTTCCACTCTGTGGACTGATAGAGCAGTTCACAGATCCTCCAGACATCTTTATATCCAGCCAGGGATGCTCTCAGCTCTCACTGTTCAAAATAACTGACAACCTGTCTGTCCATGAGTGACTTGTCTGATAGGCAATGAGACCTAACATGGGCCTCCTCAACGGAATGCTGGATCCATTTCCTGGTGAAGTCGCTCTGGGGAGACTGGGCGGTCTTAAGGAATGTTGGGAACTTAGAGTAGCACAGTTCTGTCTTCGGGTTCACTTCTTTCTGTGATGACCTGGCGTTGGGCCAGGATTCTAATGTTTAAATCGAAATGACTGGGATGGGATTTCTTCTCTACTGACTTTTCTTAAAAGTTGTCACTTACGGAAGTCACATCATGCACTATTTAATGCGTGTCTCTATGACACTGGCCGTGGAGTGTTGTTTTCTGAAGTTGAGATGTGGGCTGAGCCCAAATGCTACCTATTAATTACATGACCAGGAACAAGGCTGTACAAGTCACCAGATGTAAGCCTGTTAGGAACACGCCACCAGAGTTTTAAATTTCTTACGGAGTTCTGGAGTGAGTTAACTTTATGCAGACTTTAGGACAGTCTTTAAACAGGAGCAAAGGATGGACGCCGGTAGCTCTTGACACTCCTGTGACCTGCAAAGCCCTTGATCTCTCGCCTGTATATGAACTGTGCTCCAGATCTCAGGGGTCATGTAATCGATGCTGAACATCCCAGGCCTGTTCACCGAGGTTTCTGCACACTTGGAATTCCATGAAAATTTCGGGTAGTTGAGAAGACAGCTCAGGGGGAAGAGGCGCTTTTGTGCAAGTCTAACAACATGCACTCCATCTGCAGATCCCACAAGGCAGTGGGAGAGAACTGGAGAGCCAGTATTGTCCTCTGACCATGCATGTACTGCATGTACATACATATGCACACACACATATAAGCATACATAAGCATGCACACATGCACACATGCACAGACATACACATGCATGCACATACACAGTGCACACAATACATATGCAAACATACACATATATACACGTGCACACATACACATATGAATGTACATATACATACACACATGTGCATATATATGTATACGCATATGCATGTACACATACACATATACACATGCGTACACATACATGTGTATATGTGTATCAGATACTGTTACTCAAAAAGGATGTTCTTTTTCCAAGGCTTAAGACTTGGTCTCTGGTACTCAGTGTTACTGATGCATGTTTCTGAATAAATTATCATGTCTAGGAAGGACGCCTGGGTGAGGTATGGACTCGAGGGTAGGCAGCAGTTTCTCTACGTCTGTTTCTTGATCACCGATTCCAGGCAATGATTACTTCTGTTGACTTAGGGATGCTGTTGGTTTAAGGCAGGACCCCGAGAAACCCACGAGTCAGTTCTTTTCCTGCCCCCACATGTGTGTGATACACAAAAGAAAACGATAATGAAGCTTCCTGTGTAGCTCCAGCACCGTGGTCCGGGTCTCCTAAACATCTGAGGATTCACCAGACGAGGTATCTAGGAAGCCCACGTTCCAGTCTGGAAGAACGGAGATGCACAGATGTCTTAGGTGTGAGGCTGTGGTGGCGCAGGGCAGTGGTAACAGACACAACCACAGTCACGGCACCGCAAGCCGCTTTGCACACCTTTATCCTCACGCGTACTGTGCGGCGTCTTCTCCATTCCCTGAGACTGGCACACATGGGAACATCACAGTGTGCTCCTCCCGGTAACTGGGCATCTGCACTTCCTCCAGTGAGTGATAGGTGTCAGCAAGTTACTGCTTGTGGACTGAGTGAATTAAAGCCACAGGCAGTTTCTTTTCTTATTTATCTCAAACCTCAGCATTGAAACTCCCTGTTGACACCGGGGAACCTTTGCAGTATTTGATAAGATTCGTATGACCAAGGCAGAGCTCTCTCCTTTGCTTCAAAGAAGAATGGTCAGGAAGCTAGCGACAACTTTAAGTGGCTCTCATAGGAAAACCAATTTCTTTATGGGTCCCGGATTGGAGTGGAGTCCCCACTTCAGATAAGGCTATAAGGCTAAAAGCCTGGCTTATGCATCTTGGAGAGGTTTACTGAGACAATGGATTGCTTTCTGGTCTACCAAGTTACTGGAAATAAGTAATCCAAAATAGATAAAAATCTTTCACTGGGTGTGTTTTAAATCAATAAATACAAATTACCTATACTTACTATGCAAAGCATGATGTTTACATCATGGAATGTCTATCCTAAGTAAATTAATATCATATATATATATACACACACACATATATAATTGAACTATACATTTTTTTGTCATGAAAATGCAAATTCTTTCAGTAAGTTGTCAAGACTACATGTTATTGACCAAAACCATCACATTGTACAAGTTGGTATGATTGATTTCTTGATCATATTTCATAATGAAATACGGTCTTATCTAATGAAATCTTATCTTTTTTGATCACCTCCCTCCTCAGCCCCTAAGAATCACCACTGTATTCTCTGTCCTCCATGAACTCAAGGGTTTTAGCACCAAGTGCTGTCTTAGTCTTTGTGTGGCTGGTTCACGTCACTGAGCATGGTATTTCCCATGATGTATGCATGTGGCATAATCCATATTACAGATCTTCTGCCTTGTTGAGAGTTCAATAGTGTCCACTGTGTCTACCTGTCAGAGTCCATGAATGCACTGATGGCCTCCGGCTGATTTCACATAACGAATCGATGCTGCCATGGGTTGCAGATCTTTCTTCAAGGTACGCATTTAATACCCTCTGGATCTACACCTAGCTAGCAGTGGGATTGCTGGATAATATAGACATTCTACTATAGGCTCCTGAGGAGCGTCCATCCACCTCCCTTAATGGACCCATTGGCTTACACTCCCACAACTGTGTGTGGTTTCTTGTTCCTCCGCATCCTCACCAGCAGGTATCTTTTGTCACGTTGACAGCAAACACTGTAATAAATATGAGGTGATGGCTCCCAGGGCTTTTGATTTTATTTCCCTGGTGATCAATGTCATTTATCAAATTTTCATATACCTGCCGGCCATTTGTATGCCTTCTCTTGATAAATATATATTCAAGTCATTAAAACAAAAGTGGCTTCATCCTGATGACCTGTCTGACTTTTCTTTTTTTTTAAATTCTTTCTGTTCTTTTTAATGTTAACCGTATATTAGATAGATGGTTTGAAGACATTTTCTCCCAGCTTGTAGATTTTGGCTTCATTCTGTTGACAGTTTTCTTGTCTTTATAGTTTGGTGTAGTTTTGTGAGTCCATTTTCACTCTTGTCTTGGATTCTGGTCATTCCCTGAAAACTACTGTCCAGACTGAAGTATTAGAGATTTCTTTATTTGTCTTTGACTATAAGTTACATTATTTAAGATCTTAAATATATTCTGCACTTACCTACATATACATTTAAGAAGCCAATTTCACCCTCCTGTAGATGGTGACCCAGATTTTGCAGTACAACTTACTGAACAAACTGCTCTTGCCCATGGCATCCTTCTTGTGTCTTTGTTGGATAATCATTTAATTATGGAAGCTGATTTCTCAGATATATGCTTATTGATCTGTGTCTGCTTCATGATAGAGCCATAGTGTTCAGTTACTATAGCTCTATGGCAGCCGGACAGCATGATGTTTTCATGTTTATTCTCTTAGCATACAAATTTGTTGGCTGTTTGGATTCCTTTGCGGTTCGTGTAAATTTTACAATTTTTTTTTTCTATTTCTGCAGGAAAGTCTTGTTGGAGTTTTTACAGGGTTGGCACTGAGTCTGTTGATTTCCTTTATAGAGGGTGGATATCATGACGGTTTTAATCTTGGAATCTTTCACGTATGGCGCTTCCCCGTTTCTTTGTACAGTCTTCCGTTTCTCTCATTGGGGTTTGTTTTGTGATTGCCAGGATGTGTCTCTTTCATCTACTTTGTTGAGCTTTTCCTTACACGTTAGATGCCATTGTAAAGCCATTTTCTTGGCTTTGTTTTGGAAATACCATTGCTGACACTGGCATAGATGGAAGCATGATAGAATTTGTTTCCCGAGCATTGTGGAATTCAATGATTGTTTGTGACAGATTCTTTGGTACAGTCTTTAAGGATTTCTCTATGTAAGATCTTGGGGTTTTCTTTATGTGTAACATCTGTCAAAGACAAGATGTTAGAGGCAGAAGCAATTTAGTGGTTTTTTTTGGTATTGTTTTTCTAATTTTGATGAATTTTGTGCCTTTTCTTGCTGTATTTATACAAATAAATAAATAAGTAAATATATATATCATATATCATATATATATGATATATATATCTGACTCCCAGCACTATGCCAAATGAAAATGGTAAAAGTGACATATTTTCCCTCTCCCTTAGAAGATAAACTTCCAATTCTTAAGCTTTGAGGGTCACTGTGGTTGGCATATTGGCTTTTAGTATTGATATATATTCACTATGAGATTGAATTTTTTGAGATGTTTTATCATATGATGTTCCTAAGTTTTGATAAATACATCTTCTGAGTGAATGGAGATTCAGGTTGTATCCTTCATTCTGTGAGTATGGTGCATTGCATTTAACACATTTGAAAACCTTAAGCCAGCATTCTGTGGATACGTTGTATCATCATCATCAAGTCTGTGCACATTGAACCACTGTCTATGGATATGTTGTGTAGTATTCAGTACATTCACACACATTGAACCATCCTTGCCTTCCCAGTATTAACATGCTTCACCCCGAGGGGCACTTCCTCTTCCGTGTTTTCCATTTTAGCCTGCAAGGAATTGCTGAGGCATGTTTGCACATATGTTCATTAGGAATGTTGACCTACAGTGTTTTCTCTTGTGTGTGTTTGCACATATGTTCATTAGAAATGTTGACCTATGATGTTTTCTCTTGTAGTATCTTTGTGTGTCTTTGGTGTTAGGTTAATGACTACTTTCTAAGAATGATTGTGAAGACATTCTTCCTTCAGGTTTTTGGAAGAGTTGGAGAATTAATATAAATTCATTTTTAATTTTTTTTCTAGAATTCACAGCAAATCCATCAGACTATAGGCTTTTCTTTGACAGGATGCTTCAGACTCTGTCCTCATCATTAATTTGTTCACTTTTTTATTTCTGTAATATTTAGTTTATTAAGTTAGGAATTTGGGAGTTTGTTTATGTTCAGGTTACCCTAATAACTAACATACAGTTGTTCATAGAATTCTCTTCTCCTGCACACAGATGTGTTTTTATTATTGCTGCTCTTTGTTCATTTCTGATTTTATTAATAACCAATACCACATGTTATTTGTCTTATTTTTGTTTTTGTGGTTAATCCAGCTAAATATTTTTCAACATTTTATCTTTTCACACAATCAGCTCTTTATTTCAGTATGTTTCCCATTATTTGTCTAATCTGCATTTCATTTGATTTTGCTCTGATCTTTAGTACTTCCTCCCTTTTACCACTGGTCTCCTTGGTTTATTTTTCTTTCTCTAGTTTCTTGAGCCATGGTGTTGTTTCTTTCAAATTGTTCTTTTTGATGTGGATCTTTGTTGCCATAAACCCTCCTTTTAGAACTGTTTTGGCTGTGTCCCATATTTCACATATTGTACATCAGTATTTGTTTCAGTGTCTTTTCCATCTTTCCTTTTAATGTTTTCGTTTAGTCCATTGTGTAATTGCTGTGGGATGGTCTGTATGTTGCTCTGATTGGTCAATAAATAAAACACTGATTGGCCAGTGGCCAGGCAGGAAGTATAGGTGGGACTAACAGAGAGGAAAATTGAGAGAACAGGAAGGTGGAAGGAGACACTGCCAGCTGCCACCATGACAAGCAGCATGTGAAGATGCTGGTAAGCCATGAGCCACATGGCAAGGTATAGATTTATAGAAATGGATTAATTTAAGATATAAGAATAGTTAGCAAGAAGCCTGGCACGGCCATATAGTTTGTATGCAATATAAGTCTCTGTGTTTACTTGGTTGGGTCTGAGCAGCTGTGGGACTGGCGGGTGACAGAGATTTGTCCTGACTGTGGGCCAGACAGGAAAACTCTAGCTACATGTAATCACCAGGTATTTGTGTGTTTTCTGAAGTTCTTTTAGTTGCTGATTTCTACTTTTATAGTATCGTGGTAAGAATCTGGGTGTGGCTTCAGTCTTACCAAATCTGCTAAGATATAGTTTATGGTTAAGGATATGTTCTGTATATACTTCAGGAAATGCTCCGTCTGCTGCAGTTGAATGACAGGTTCATTGTTTGCGTCAGTTCCATTCAATAAACAGCAGGTCCGTGTCTTGTTGTGTCCTGCAGGGCTTCAGGGATGAGCGTAACTGGGATGACAAAGGAATGAACCGAGGACAGATGAACAGACACAAACATGGTCAACTGGGCAGATGGGGTGGTACCAACTACACAGCAACCAGAATGTGAGCATGTGCAGAAGAAGTAGGGGTTAGCTAGTCCCTGTAGGAGGTCTCCCGGGGAGCAGTCTCAGGGCACAGTCATTCGGGAGAAGGAAGCTGCAGTGCATGGCTTCTGTACATGCTGGTCAACTGTGGATAAACAGAGGTACTTGGACCAGAAGAAGGCTTTGATGTTCCCATGGGTCCTGGACATGCTGGTTGCCCGTGTCAGCAACACATATTTCCTCATGACTTCATCCACTCCTTACATATTCATTCAGGGCTTCTTCCACTCTGCACAATGTCTGAAGTTTCTGAGTTTAGGTCACAAGTTTACAAGTTTAAGTTAGAAACCGAGTGAGATAGGCATGTGAGATAGAGTTAAGGCCAAGTAAAAATGTGTAGCCACAGCAGCACAATTCTGTTCAGTCTTTCCTGGATTTTTTCCACATCTCTGACATTCTTGAAGAAGCACAGGCCAGCATTCTCTGGAATTCTCTGCATATAAGCAGGGCTCGAGTGAGTCTAGAGCTGGGAAAATGACAAACGTTATTTGCTGACAGGTTTTGGGAGTCCACTGAAATCGTCATGCACAGACAGAAGGGTCACTATGGAATATTTCCAGGATTGTGGGGTGTCCACAGACTGTCAGAAACATTGTCACACTTTAGCTCCTAACAGTGTCTGCAGCAACTCCTCATTGTAGCCAAGTCTCTAAAGTTCACAAAGGATTATCTGTCTGTCATCTGTCTGTCATCTATCTATCTATCTATCTATCTATCTATCTATCTATCTATCTATCTATCTATCTCATCTATCTATCTATCTATCTATCTATCTATCTATCTATCTATCTATCATCTATTCATCTATCATCCATCCATCCATCTCTCTCTCTCTTTCTCTCTCTCTCTATCTTCTATCAATCTATCAATCTATCTCATCTATCTATCCATCTATCTATCTATCTATCTATCATCATCATCATCTATCAGCTTTCTATTTATCATGTAGTATCTCTCTATCATCTATCTACATATCTATCAATCATTTATCTATATATTATTATCATTATCTGTCATCTATTTCTATCTACCATTATCATCATTATCTATTATCTATCAATCTATGTGTTTATCTATCATATCTATCAATCATTTCTCTCTCTCTCTATCAACTATCTACCTACCTATCATCTATTTATCTCTCCATCTTTCTCCACCATCATCATCTATCATCTATTTATCTGTCATATCTACATATATTATATAAGTATCTATTGATACCTTTATCAATTTTTTGAGAAGTTCATACCCATAAAATACATTTTGAACATATTCAATCCCCAATCCTTCCCCTAAACTCTTCCCAGATCTACCTCCCTCCTTCCCACCCTCACAACTTTATGTCTTCTTTGTTCTATACCTGCCAAGTCCAATTTCTGTTGTGTGTAAATTCTCAGGAGTCTGTGGCCATCCACCAGATCATGATCAACTTACAGGGACCACACCCTTAGGGGACACTGAGTGTCCTTTCTTCAGAGGCTATCAGCTGCTACTAACTCCTCACCTGTGTGTAGAAGCCTTGAGCCTGAGACTATGGTAGTCCACCTGTAGCTTGGTACCTGCACTGTTAATATTTTGTTGTTAACTGAATGTTGAATGAACGACATTGGTGTTTCAGCATAATGCTCAATTCTTGCAAGGTGTGGTCATGATTAATAAGGGTCCTGGAGATCCTTTGAAGGTCACAGATAGGACTCAAACAGGAAGTTTTATTGAGTTGAGGCATGTGCTGGATGACAGGAGACATTCTTTCCATATTCCAAATGAGAATGTGAAAGATAGAATTTAATGGTCTGTCTGGTTCAATTTGTGATATGCATGCTGGTGAAAATCCATCAGCTCATTAGCAACAAGCTGGCCACATTTCCAGACTCCCCACTGAGATGGCTTTTTAGCAAAAATTAATAACATGTGTTGACATTAACCTGCTGAAAGTAAAAAAAAAAGTGATATTTGTTGGACATTTGTGTTTTCTGAGTGAGAAGTTTCCAGTTTAAAAAAATGTAGAAGAAGTGACCATTTTTCAAAAGAGCTGAGGCTGGGCCTCTGATAGAAGGACTCCTTTACATGAAGCAGTGGCAGGACTGAGGCTGAGGGAAAGGAGGAGTATTGGGGTTGGTCGAGCCTTGGTCTACATAAAGCTGAACCCAGCAGGGGTTTGGAGCTCTGTGAAGTTCACACTGGGACTCGGTTTCCCTGTTCATGGGTATGTTAGGAGATTGGGAAGAATGAGATTATTTCAGTAGGCATGAGGGATGGACAACAGGTGGGGCAGAAAACATCAGTGATGTAGTTTTTAAAATTTGGTTTGCTAAGTCCAAGCAGTTAGAACATTCAGAATAAGAGGGGACAGAAATTAAGGCTTTCAGGCTGCTTGCAGATTCACTGATATGAGTTCACTTCCTATCTGAAATGTCTGGAGTCTGATGATAGTGTCCTGGCAGTGGAGAAAACGTACATGCCCCAGAGCTGGATCCTATTCTGTAGTGTCCCTCTTTCTAATCTGTGTTTGGCTGAGGCACCCCCTGTTAGATGATGCCACCCACATTCACGGAAGGTTCATCCTATCAGAGAGAGTTAGATAGGAGATGTCCTGTGTGTCTGGATAATGCTGTTCAGCTCACTAAAAAAAAAAAAAAATCCCAGTGCCAGATGTGAGAGATGGCCTTAATAGTTGGTCACGGAAGCCCAAGAAACCCCAAACAGCACAGGCTCTTTTCTTGGCTTCCCCCAGAGCTAACTGTAAGGTCTTGTTGCTGCAGACATACCACATCTTGGTTGCAGTGTGTAAAGATTTCAATGGATGCTCCCTCCCTCCTGCCTATCTTCATTCAGTGTGTAGGAAGGTTCTGTTTGTAGGCTGGGAGATAAGTCACCAGTGATCCTAGCCGGCCGAGAACCCTGGGTCCTACACTGCCAATCTGCCTTACTCAGAGGACCCTCTTTGCCACAAGTGACAATGATTGCAGAGACCTGTGGCTGCTTAGGGTCCTGAGAGTAAGTGACAGGCAAATGCTAACTACAAAGCAAATATTTACTAACACTTTTGAGGTTCAGGGATCATTGTGGAAGAAATTGAAAGAATGTGAAAAACAGAAGACAGGGAGCAGGGCTGTGAAATGCTGGCTTTGGACTATAGCCCAGCCAATGTAGTCATGACCTCATAGTAGCTGTGGCTATCTGCACTTGGCTTACAGAAGACTGGGCTCATCATAGTCAACCATGGACTGGGAGGGGTATGGAGCCCTATTTCTTCCTGCTGAAGTATAGGCTGCTGATGAATTCTGAGAGAGTACTGTTACATCATCTTTCCTTGTGAATCCATGGAGGAGCTCACCAGGCTCAGCTGGATGATTCCAAAGCCATAGCCACACAGATGCCCAGTTGAACTCAGTGAGTCTCAAAAGAGGAGGGGGAGATATGAGTGTTCAAGAGGAAAATGTATTGAGGAAAGAGGTTAATACAGGTAGGAGGAACATTAGAGAGAGTTGGGAGTGTGACAGTCAGAATGCAGTATATACATTATATACACACACACACACACACACACGTATATATGTGTATATACATATATGTGTATATACATATACATATAAAATTGTTAAACAACAATTTAATAAAAGTTATAAAAATTAAAAATAAAGAAGTATATACCTCTTCTATCTTCTCAAGGCCACTGGCAACTGAATTAATCTTTAAAAGGCCCTATACCCCTCTCTGTGAGATTAATTGTGACATTGGTAACACACAGTTTATTCTCATTAATAGTTACTGAGTGTGTGGTAAGCATCTAGCAATCATAAAATTGTTGGTTGTCTGTTGCTGTGGTAAAATAGCATGACCAACAACTTCCCAAAAGTTTAGTGAAGAAAGAGTTTCTTTTGCCTTATGGTTCCAGAGAGAAAGAGTCCATAATGGCTGGGAAGTCATGTTACTGTGGAAGGGGCAGGAAGTAGTCTGGTCACACTTCATTCACAAGAAGCAGACATACACACACACACACACACACACACACACACACATACATACGGGGGGGGAGACAGAGACAGAGACAGAGAGACAGAGAGACACAGACACAGAGAGAAAGAGACACAGAGAGACACAGAGAGACAGAGAGAGACAGAGACAGAGAGAGACAGAGAGAGAGACAGAGAGAGAGAGAGAGAGAGAGAGAGAGAGAGAGAGAGAGAGAAGGAAGCAGGATGAGGTTTTAAGAAAAGTCTGTCCCCCGCCCCCGCTCCGTGAGCCTCTACCTCCTAAAGGTCCTACAACCTCTCCTAACAGCACCACCAACTGGAGATATTTCTCATTCAAACCATGAAGAGATTTTCACTAGTCTTCAAGTTAGAAATGTACCATTACTTATGAACATTTTTTTCAATATAGAAGTGATTAAAATTAAAAATAAATTAAATAAATTAAAATAGTTTAAGTAAACCATTTACCTTGAGTTGTTGAGGAGAAATGTGTATATTTCAATATACATATCCATTCTGTGTTCAAGTCATTAAATATTTTAGTATATTAATTTCTTTTAGATGTAGACAGAGTTCTGTGGTGGCCCCCAAAGCTCTGAGGAGACTCCCAAGGCTCCTAATTCTTTGTGTTGAAACATCTTGTAGGATTTTTAGTAAAGCTCCATTTTGCACAGGGCAGTGAATTGACCATATGGGTGTAACTGAGGATACAGATGAGCAGGCATTAAAAACAGGAGGATTGTTCTTTGTGGACCAGAAATAATCAGTCAAGCCTTCTCACTGGAGAAGGCTGATCCTAGTGAGAGAGGTTTGAAGCAAGGAGAGGATTCAATACTGGACAAAGAAGAAGGATCATGTAGGAGAAAATGGACCTGAGGGAGCTCAAACATTTTCAAGCAGACACAGGCTGAGAGCCAACCAGGATCACCCCTGCAATCATTGGGAACTCCACTTTCCAACCAGCTGAGTGATCTTGGAGCCGTTCCTTCCCAGTCAAGTTGCAGAACAAACTATAGCCTGAACCTCCTGATCTCACCCTGTTGCACCTACCTCCTGATGGACCAGAAAAGACAGGAGGTATGTGCTGTAGAAGCTCAGTTTAAAAGGCATGACCCACTGCAAAGGATGGTGTGAATCAAGTGTCCTGACTGACTCACCACCAGCACACAATGGTGTGAATCCAGTGTCCTGATGCTTGGAAAGCCTTCAAGTTCTCCCCACACCTTTGGTACTTTTTTTGTCAAGTTTCAGAGTCAGTGAGATTTTCTGTCTGGTCAAAATGCAGAGAAACTAGGCCAGTTGGAAACAAGGCCTTGTCTACAAGTTAGAGTTACATAATTCACTCCTCTAAATATGAGTTATTGAAGTATGGATGGGGGCAATTTGGGTCCAAGGGGGATGAGCAGGTTGAGATTTTCTTCCATTTCTCATTTCCCTGTATAAAGTGGCTCTGCAGAGAATGACCAGAATGTCACACTGTGTACAGATTGTTTCCCTCTGGGCAGCATCTATTGTGTTATGCCTCTCATTTTTAATTTAAAAAATTGTGATAATATGAAATTATGAGGAATCAACTCTACTCCCTGTTAATGAGTTTTATTCCCCAGTCACCACCCTCTTGGGCTAGTGCCTTCTCACAGTTTATCCTAAACAATTCCTGTTAAATTGTCATCCCTGGCCAGAAATGATGGCCAGAACACTAGCTGCATCACTATTTTGGCTTGTTTTCTCGATAATGTGCAAAACTGTGGGTGTGAACGACACTTGCTACCGAAAGGCTCCTTCTTGACTGCCTTGTATATAAACACTGAAGCAGGAGCTGCGGGCTAGGCTAGGGTCTGTCTTTATCCACAGCCAGAGCTGGAAGACATACTTAAACCTAGCTGATGTCTGACAGAGTGAAAGCCACTATTTGGATGGATTCAGATGAGCCTCTGTGCTGTGCCTGCTGGGACTAACTCTCTGTTCTCAAACGAGCACACCAATTGCTTGTCTGTACTCTGTGGACAATGCTAACTTTTCTTTTCTCTTCAAGGAGTATGATGTCCCTCTTTGCTTTCACTCCTCTTGAACTACAAAGCCTGTGCAGGGGCCCAGCCTTCTGCAGACAAAGTTGTTGATGGTATATGACTTAGCCACTTTGTAGCATCTTTAATTATGGTAAGGTAGCAAAGAATGAGATTGAGACATCCACACATCATCAAGAGACAATGTTGATGGTATTTGACTTAGCCACTTTGTAGCCTCTTTAAATACCGGAAGGTAGCAAAGAATGCAACTGAGTCATCCACGCATCACCAGGAGACAACGCCTTCATGAACCTGTTCCCAAACACTCATTCTCATTCCCAGATATTCATTTATATTCTCCTGCACATTTGGGCAGTGTGACTATTATTTTGTGTAAAAGGTTCCTGCTCCATATGTTGTCTCTGTAAAGTGCTTTCTCACCTACCAACAAAAGGGACTTTTTCCCCCTTTCGACAGAGGGAAGCATCTGCTACTGATTTTAATAATAGCATTGTGTGGCTGGTCTGTGCATTGCTAACCAGCTTTTTAATAGTAGTCAAACATGATCCTTCCACCCCATTCACTATTATGAATGTGCATCTTTCTGCACATGACTTTACTCTTGTTTTGGGCACTTAAATTAGGAGAGGATAATGCGGTTCAGAGTTTGCCTACAACAGGAAAGTCATAAGAACATGAGAAGACCATTTGTTGAAGATATCTGAACCAGTGAGTTTTCACAGGACACATCAGACAGTCAGCGCCATGGCAGACTGTGGTCTCCAGTGAGCTTTCTTTGGGATTACTTTTCTTTCATGTGCCCTGGGCATGGGTTGATATCATAACTTGATTCACAAATGCGATGCCCGGAATAATGCCACTACACCAAAGATGGCTTGTCTGAGTGTAGACAGAAGATCTTCCTTCCTCTCTTCCCTCCATGCTCATTCATAGGACACAAATCACTCTTTTAGTCTGTGATATGGCTATGTCCATAATGTTGAGAAATTGAGCCCAATTCCACCTCAATACCACCCCATAACTTTAGGATTGCTGTTAGGAGAAGGTGATTTTGATTTCACCATGGACACTCCTCTTCAGCACACATATCCCATAGATGATTGCCTTTATATAATGTATTACCCTTCTGTGAGTGCTAAATTACTATTTTTTTCCTCTGTTAGCTAAAGAGGTTCATTGAAATGTTAGCTCTTGCAGAGGTCCCCAAAATGACAAACTTCAGAATGGTCCAGGAGCTCCCAACTTTCTGGCCTTTTATTGATGCCTTTCTGTTTACTTTTAGGTCAGGTCATGCTTTGTCTTTTACCTCTTTTTATCTTACTGTCAACTTTCACACCAGAGTTGGCAGCAGTCAGCTCCCTAGGCTATGTGAGGAACCCATGAACCAGGTTGTGTAAGATGCAGGGAACCAAGTGCTGCCCTACTCACCAAGGCGTCTGTGTGGCAATTGTCTCCTTCACCACATAATCAGCCCAAAGACAATGCCTGCTTTCCTTGCTTGGGCATCTTCAGTGGTTTCTGTAGCATGTGACTACAGGTGCTATAATGCCATACAATGGTTGACTTAAATTATATAAATCTTTTCCCCTGAATCTGAAAGTAGAAATTCAAGCTCAGAGTGCTGGCAGATTATGATCCAGGCCATGCTGGTTATCAAGGGCTTCCTTCTTCTTGTGTCCTGGAAGAGGTAGAGAAGGAAAAGGGGGGTGGGAAGAGAGGAAGAGGAAGAGAGGGAGCAAAGTTGGAAAAGGGGGAGTTGAAGAAGGGAGGGATGGAATTTTGTTTCACTGGAATATAAGGGAGGGTGGGGACCCATCCATCTTATTCTGTATGCGGAGTGCATGGCTTGTGTTGTACCCTCTCAGTCAGTGCTTTTCAGGGGATAAGTAGAGCAACACATTCCATGCACACATTTATAAACATCACAGAAATAAGGTGCGTAATACACATTTTTACACATAGTTGTGAACATTGGATTATCTCATGAGCAACGTTAGATTTTCTGGAACAGAATGATTACTCTAGAATAATAAAAAGGGTTCCATCCAGAGAGTCAATAATGTTCACACCACCCAGAGAATCAGTAATGTTCATACCAGCATCCAGTCTAAAAAATGTTTGCAAAGAACCTCTTGTGGAGTTGATGAGAATAAGATGTTTCTCCAAGTTAATGAAATTTAGGGGAAAAAATGGTGACAAGGATGATTGTTGTGCTGGTTCAGCAATGGGTGTGCTGATGTTAGCATAGGACAATGACAGGGAGCTGCACTCATGGCATCCCAACAATACGGTTGTCTACACAAGACCCACACAATGATAACACCAGTGGACATGCCAGCAAGCATGGAGGAAATTTCACAAGGCTCCATCCTTAGTTGAAGGGCTATAGGCAGTTACTGGAGAGAGAGAGAGAGAGAGAGAGAGAGAGAGAGAGAGAGAGAGAGAGAGAGAGAGAGAGGAATATTAGCTTTCCCAAGGGACAAGCCTCTGATAGGTGTTCCAGTCTCAAGTGGTCAGCCCTAACACGTATGAATATGCTCAACACTAAATTGATTCAGCAGGTGTTACGTATATGTGAGTGTGTGAGTATGCATGCATATGTGTGTGTAACAATAATTAAAGAAGAGGTCATGAATTTAATCAGCAGGATATGAGAGGGATGGAGGGGGAGAGGTAAACTATGTAAACACAATACTCACATATGAAATTCTAAAACAAGATTAAATTGAAAAAAAACATATACATTAAAAAGTCTGATAACACACAGAATCAAACAAATGGCATAAACAGAAAATAATCTAAAATCCCATTTATTTAATAACACTTTCTTTTAATACACTGGCTGATATTTGAGAACCAGTTTACTGCAAGCTAAAAAAAAATACAAAATGACTTAAAATTTTAATTTCCTACCTATATTAACGGAAGGAGTATTTCTAAGAGACCAAGAGAAATAATGAGACATGAAGCTGCCCTGACTTTGCTTCCACAATAAACATTTCCAGAAGTGTTAACTAGAAGCTAACTATATAAAGCTAATTACTTCATGAACTGGTGCCCTTCAGGAATGGAACTGTAGGTTGCATTCTGCCCACTCTCTGTTCCAGGAGGGATTCTCCAAGCAACAGGATCTAAAAGTAGCATCTTCCATGGAGAGGAAGACTGTAGTGTGGTCCCAGGATGCCTTTTGGAGAATTTGAATTACTTGCTAATTATTCTGGTGTCCACTGTCCCAGCTCATGTTGACCTGAATGACATATGTCTGTCACAGTAAAGAAGACACTCGTGGATTTGGTTGTGGAAGACAGAGAGCTGACATGCTTTCACCATGGGAAAGATAGCCAAGGGACAGTCCTCTGGCCCCAGAGTTCCTGCTCTGCCTTCCATGTGCCCATGTTTACTTCCTGGCACTGTGGACAGCTGTGGGACCCAAGCAGAGTAATTAAAATGCATTATGGAGCTCTATGTGGGAATGGCTAGATTGCTTCTCAATGTCCGATGGCTACCAAGAGGGAGAGGGAAGTACAAAGAGAGGAAATTAATCCACACACTAATGAATTTTTTAATTAGGATTTAAAAATCCAAACTTCAGCAGCCTATTTCCCTGTAGGGAATGGTATAGAATGATCTAGGTAATTAGGGGCGGAGGAGATATTAAAATAAACTTATGGATTTAATGTGATAGCAAATGTTTGAAGGTCAATGGTGGTGATCAAACTCAGGGTATGTGGCTATTAGGTTGCTTTTCTATAAAAAGATGCAGAAAGCACCACTGGCTTTAAAATAAAGGAATGTTTGAGAGGGTAGCAAAATGTTCTTTGGATATAAATTGGTCTTTATTAATATTTTTAATTTGCTGGGTGTTGTGAATGACCACGATCATGCCAATGCTGGGAGACCCACAGAACCTTGAAATAAATTGTATCACTGCTTCACAGAGTTGTTAGAAGTTTGGCGTCCTTCCTCTCCCCTCATAGTTGGAACAACAGCTGTGATAGTTTGGAAGCGTTTGGGAAAACATGTTTTTTCAGCATCATCTATCATGTGATCAAATGACACTACAGGAGGAAAGAGAGTCGAGCTTGGGTACCTCTCTATGCACAAGGATACACAGCTATGATTCACGCTCTCTCTCTCTCTCTCTCTCTCTCTCTCTCTCTCTCTCTCTCTCTCACACACACACACACACACACACACACACACACACACACATGCACACTCTCTCTCTCTCTCTCTCTCTCACACACACACACACACACACACACACACACTCTCTCTCTCTCCCTCTCTCTCTCTCTCATACACACACAACACACTCACACACACAGGGCACTGCTCAGTCTCCCTGGGGGTTGGAAATGTTCCTAAATGTTTGAAATAAAAGGATGCTAAAATCCCAGTTCCCTCTTGAGTTTTAAAACATTCACTACTAGTTGTCTTATGTTGTAGCCTTTGTAGCTGGAGACTCCTTACTTCTTAGCAAAAGATATTCATACACATGACTCTAGCTTCAACACGCTGGTAAGGACTGGTGTCTCTGCACATTACCAGCTCGAGTCCTTAAACAAACCCCCTCTGTACCAAGATGCATCAGGCTGACTTGTCTTTCCAATTTATTATTTTCTTTAGCTGAAAAAAAATGAAAGGAAGAAAGGGAGGGATGGAAGTAAAAAGGGTGTAATGACAAAGACATACAAGTTGTTGCTGGTCGAAAATAATACTTAAAAAATCCGAATGTGAAATGGAAAGCCAGCAGTTATAAATATCCTCTACCATCAAAGTCTGGCACCAGATTTTCCATCAAAATATATCAAAAGATCTTTAAGCAAGAAAGGCTGTCTGGATGTCAAGATGTTCACTAGTCTCTGTGTGGCCATACTGATGGCCTCTGCTCAGCTGCTTTTATTGGAGTGGCCTCAAACTGTCTAATAGTTTAAATTCCTCTGTAGCAGATGGCGACCTTCCTCGGTGTGTAAGTAAGCTGTGGTCTAACCTAGTCTGTGTTTCTATAATAGCCAATGGCAGGTGCCCACAAATAGAGGCCTGATCCCAAAATTCTACCATGGAAAGCTTCTGTGGCTTTCATCTCCTATCTGCAGACGCTTCCTGCTCTGATCACTAGGCAGCGTCCTTGAGCCTCTCCTGGTCAGAGTCTGTGTGCCCCATCCCTAGGGGGCATGCCTGAGCATCTCCTTCCTGATCCTAATTGGCCTTCCCCACTTCGAGGCAGCCTCCCTGAGTCTCTCCTGGTCTGAATTTTGCCTGCCCCACCACTAGGGGGCCTCTCTGAGGTTCTCTTGGTCAGAATTCTGCCACCCCCCTCGCTAGGTGGAGTCTCTGAGCTTTTCCTGGCCAAGTTCTGCCTGGTGCATGAAACCAGTCTTTGTTCAAACCAATTGCTGCATTTTATTTGTTTAAAGCTTGCTTTCTGGCTCTTTGCTCTACCTGCCTTCCCAGCCTTATGAAGAAGAACTCAGCAGCTCGCCGCCTCAGGACCTGGTCCTGCTCTTCCTGATTAGTCTGAGGACTGACCTGGGTGCAGAGGCGTTCTGTTCTTCATCTCTCTTTGCGGCTGATGCTGCCACTGTGGACTTCCCGGAGCTGTGGTTTCCTGGAATTTTTGCCCAGCTTCCTTCACCCTCACCCCACCCTACTCTCCCATTTGCCTTTTCTCTTTGGTGAATTGTTTAAATAAGTATGGAGGGTTTTTTTTTTTGTTTTGTTTTGTTTTGTTTTGTTTTGTTTTGTTTTGTTTTCCAGATAATGAACTTGTAAAACTGGTCAGCTCTCACTCTTTCTTGTGTGTGTCTTGGTCGGTACAGACTCATGAATCTAGATTTTTATCAGATCTCCAGCTGAATTACCAGTGGTTAAACTGACGATACAACCTCGGCCTCACCCCATGTCTATATGTGCTACAAAGTTTGTGCCTCATCCCCGATCCATCATTCCCAGTCATGATCATCTGCTGTAAGTTCATGGTCATCTGCTGTAAGTTCATGGTCATCTGCTGTAAGTTCCTACAGGACTGTCCGGGATTCTAATGAAGATAGTAATGGAGTATTTTGTGAAAAGGGTTTTTATAACTTGCTGAGAAAAAGAATTCATTAATGAATAGAGAGATAGCCTCAATGACAGCCAATAGTGATAGTTTCATCAGAACAAACAAAAGAATTGGATTCAAGGTTTTGAAGAATTCATATTCAGATATTAT
This sequence comes from Peromyscus eremicus, assembly GCF_949786415.1. NCBI lineage: Eukaryota > Metazoa > Chordata > Mammalia > Rodentia > Cricetidae > Peromyscus > Peromyscus eremicus. The sequence goes on along the minus strand of NC_081437.1, from coordinate 40,227,331 downwards.
TTTATAATGTACATAATGGAATACTAACAAGGAGACATTAGCTCTCACTTCCTTTCAAAACAGCAGTTGGTGGTGGTGAATTTTATTGTCTATTTGCTTTTCCTTCCACGGACTCCATTATGCATTCCCAGGATCCCTTCTGTCTTATATCAATTAGTCTCGATATAATCCTTCCCCCAGTTTTTTAAATATAAATGTATTTTTATCTTTTATTTTTAGTGTCAGAGATGTTTACCATTACAACATGCTGTTTAGAAATATGTCTGCGTTATGGGCTGTTTAAATCAGATTAATTAAACCACACACATCCCCATAGCCTATCACGTTTGTATTGAGGATATTTAAAATGTATATACAATGTATACTTCCAGGCAATTTCCATGAATATATAAATTGTTATTAACTTAGTCACATGGCATATAGCTGATCCCCAAGCCCCCTGTCTCCCAGGTCCCAGCAACCATCTCCCCACTCTTTGCTCTGAGCTAGACTTTTGAATATAAGTATAAGTGAGGTCCTGAGTATCTGTGTTTCATGCCTGACTTTAGCATTGTTTGGCTTTGTGTTGCTTTCAATTATTTCCTTCTTTATTAATGCTAAATAGTGCCCCAGTGTGTGTGTGTGTGTGTGTGTGTGTGTGTGTGTGTGAGAGAGAGAGAGAGAGAGAGAGAGAGAGAGAGAGAGAGAGAGAGAGAGGCTCTTCATTCATTTATCATCAATAGATCCTTTATCCTGGCTTAACATTTAAATGGGTTATGCTTCAGTTAAGAAGAGATTGGAGACATTTCTTCCACCTACTCATTTCATTCAGATATACTCAGTAATCAGAGACCTAAAGCAAGTACTCACTAGTATATGCTTAGCTATTAGAATTTCATGAGCAGTACTGCTCAAATGATTATGTGTTACATTTTAAGTTAAATATTATTACTTTAGAAATTTCTATTTTCATCCTTTGTCAAACTTCTATACTCTTCAGTCACTAGAATCAATGTGTATTTATAAGTTGAACCTCACTGTTCTTAAGCCAAGGTCCACAGTGTAAGCTCAGGGCATGAACAGATATTCTCTCATGAATTTGATGTGGAAGTCTGCAGTTTACCATAGAACCCATTCTCACTTGTCAGGGCTGAGGACCTGACCACTACTGAGGGATTCTGTCTGTCTGTCTGTCTCTGTCTCTCTCTGTCTCTATCTCTGTCTGTCTGTCTGTCTGTCTGTCTGTCTCTCTCTCTCTCTCTCTCTCTCTCTCTCTCTCTCTCTCTCTCACACACACACACACACACACACACACACACACACAGACTCTAGACACTGGCATTAGCTGTGGTTGGCAGCCTAGATAGGAGCACAATGTTCTGTGTACTCACAACCAGTTCAGTCTATTTGATGCATTTGTTGACCTTCTGCTCCTAAATTTCTCTAACAACACTGTGGGCGAAGGTGCTGAAGAGTTGAGGTATGTTGGATCTCTCTGGAGCTGGAGTTACATATACTGTGAGTCATCTGAAGTGGATGCTGGAAACTGAACTCCATCCTCTGCAAGAGCTGTATGCACCCTCAACCCTTGAGCCACTTCTCCAGTTTCAGTTAATTTATTTTTAAGCTTTTGATCATGAAGACATGATATGTTGAACACATTTTCCCTATCCTCTTTCTCACCTCCATTAGTCACCTTGTCTCCTTGACAGTCTAACTTCTCTGTCATACATAGTGTACACAACTTTATGTGATTACATAAAATCTAGGAACCACCAATGTGAGAAAACATGATATTTGTATTTCTGAGATTTTCTTAATTTACTTAATATGATGATTTCCAGATGCATCTATTTTCCTGAAAATGACATGACTTTGTTCTTTATGCAGCCATAATCCCATGGTGCACATACAGTACATTTCGCAGGCTGGTCTGTAGCTCAGCTCCAGCTCTGTGCACTGCAGTAAACACCACTATGTAAGCATCTTTATGATACCTTGGCTTGGATCCTTGGGGGAAAAACTTTTAAAATTAACCCTTGATAAATGAAATGGCACTGTTTTGGAATGGGCCAAGGGTGAACAGGCTGGAGAAGTACAGAGTAAGTTAACTTTCCAGAAAGTTTCCTGCAGTGCAAAATGCGGCCTCTTAGGGACTGCCACCGCATCTTGCTGGATGGATGAACACTACTCTAAGGTCTGTGTCCAGCAGGCAAATTTGGGGAGATGATGTCAAATGAACACCTGGGCTGGAGAATCTGGAGACACAACTATTAGGCTGGCAGTCAGCCTTGGCATTTAGGGTCTTCTACATCTAACCGATGAGTGGTGTTTCGAGGTGAGAAAAACCAGTGTGGAGGAAATAGAGCACTTGAGTAAGGAGCAAAAATCGAAACCCCAGGGCTGTCTCTGACCCCCACTCACTCTGAACCCCACAATGTGTGTGGTCTAAACACTACACTCTTATTACTCCGATAAATTTACAGGGAAGTTTGAAATTCAACCTTGTATTTCTGCAGGAATAAGTTGGGAATAGTTTCTTCTCCGAATAGGAGTGAGATTTCCTCTCCCTCCCCCTCCTCTCTCTTCCCCCAATTTACATTTATGTCCCATTAATGTTATTCTTAAAATTATGATCCATATCCCTCCCTCCAGACCCCCAGGAAAGTATTTGTGTAAAATCTCCCAAGTTCCTGGCATAAATAACATGTAGAAATGTTTTGAAATGTCTTAGAAATGTTTCCTTGGATGTTATAGCTTTAGTCTCATGGGACAGGGGCCTATGCAGGGAAAGCTATGTGATTTTCAACTGGTATTTCAAAAATGGTGGGGCACAAAAACATGCTGTTACCAAAAAAGATTTTAGCTTTAGTCTGTGAAAACCAACAGCAAAATCACCTTCTGGTATGTCCACTCCTGAAGATGTTTTTATGTGTTTATTTTTATCAACTCCCAATGTATTCTGCTTCCATCTCATCCTGCATCTCTCTACAGGAGAGTCTGCTTCTTAGGTTCCTTCTTCCCCCATCCTGAAGGAACATGTTTGTCTATAATTGGCAATTAGACATTATAATAATTTCAGTGATTTCCTTTCCTATCTAGTTTCTATGTGGCAGTACAGCTGGGTGTTCTGAATTAGATTTCAAAATAATGAACCTATAATTTAACTGGAGCTGTGAATCACACAGCCATTCAAGATTAGCACTATGGAAAAAAATGAACAATTCTCTGGCTGCTGGTCTGTCCAAGTTTGTCTGCTCATTGGTACAGCTAACTTGTCTGTGAAGTAGGACAGGGTCATTTTTCATACCTAAACTCTGTGTCTCCCCTTTCCCCAATTATTCTCAAGTCCGTTTGAACCACACTTGTGTACTGGCAGGGTTAAAGTTGTCTATCTTTGAAAGGTACTGTTGAGAGAATGAGAACTGAGTCTCAAGCTCTGAGAAAACATTTGTAAGCCCCACATCTCCGATGAAGGACATTTACCCATCACGTGTGGACAATTTTCAAAGCTTGGTGAGGAGATATATGTCAATGGGAGACACAAGAATGATTTGAACATGTGTTTTTACCAATGAAGACTCATTGTATTACACAAGTTGCTTTGAAAAGATATTCTATGTTATCAGTTGCTAACAAATTACCAAATTAACAAATGGTACGATACAGCTTCCAAAGAAGAATAAATATAATTAAAGATTTTAAATAAATACATTTTAAAAAAGGAATCCAATCTGAGTTTTTAGTACAGACATCATTTGTAAAATCAAGTTACATGTCCATTACTTCACATAGTCCATTTGTGTGTGTGTGTGTGTGTGTGTGTGTGTGTGTGTGTGTGTGTGTGTGTGTGTGCACCGGGTGGTGAGGACAGATGTGTGGGAGAATATACTCAAAAAAGCCATGGCAAGCTGTAAAACTATGTGTGTCTGATGTTAGTCACATGACTGAAGTATTAAGACATGAAAGAAACCTTTCTTTGCATACATACTTCAGATATAAATGATGTAGGCTGTCCCAAGACTCTGGGACCATTTTAACACTCCAGATTCTTGGTTCCAGGTACAGGGCTAAACAAGTATATAAGGAATAGGACAAATGTGGAGGAGACATGCTTGGCCCTCATTCCTCGACACCGCCTATGTTCTAAGGTAGCCAGTTACTGTGGGGGAAAATTCAGGCAATGGGGTAGACATTGAAGTTGCAGCAATGGGCCTTCCAGGAGTTACCAAGCACCAAGCACCAAATGTAACTTCGTTTTCAAACAGACAGAAGTTTGCCAACAGGTTATATAACAAACTATCAGTGACTCATGTCATGTTTTGACTCTTCCTCTGAAAACTGCATTTTTTTTCTCCAAGCAGAGATGAATCTGAGCACTCTGTGTTTGGGAACATCGTGCACACTTTCCTACCCTAACCTTTGTGGAGAAAGTTACTTCCACATACAGAAGATGGCATTTCAGTTGCTTCTCACAGTTTCCCAGAAAGGTACTATTTTAAAATCTAGAGAATGATGTAATTAGTAAGTGTTCACTGCGACCAGAAGAAAGAGCTTGAACTTTTTTTTCTCTTTTAATAACCCCTTGATTCCTGTTGGGGCTGTCTACATGCACATGGGTCTGGGCACATCTGCAAAGGAGACTTAATCTCTCCCCCAGCAGCCATCAACTACCAATAGCTTTTTTGCCAAGGATAGGGGATCTCTTAGGGCCATCCCCTGTTCATATCAGAATGTTCACTGGCTTGATCTCATGTGCCTTATGCAGGTTGCCTGGCTTGATCTTGTGTGCCTTATGCAGGTTGCCCCAGATTCTATGAGTTGATGTAGACAGCAGCAGGTCATGTGACACTGCCTGGGTGGGAAATGTCAGTGTTGTGCATAGGACTCCCCACCCAGGAAAGCATGCCTGTAATTGAACTGGAATAAATGCACAATATGAATGCATTTCGAAGATACCACATCATTCTCACCTGCTCATGCTTGAGCATGAGTTAAAACAAACACCTTCAGAATTCTATAACCATGAAATCCCTTCTTCTGGTGTGATGTCTAGATGATTGTGTAACACTCTTTAGTAAATCATGTCTTCCTTTTTAAGTGACAACATTACAAGTTAAACTAAAACTGTGCACATAAATTTGAGATCAATTCATTTCAAGTTCTTTATTAGTGAAAGATCCCTTCATTTTACCAGAGTGGATGTCACACTCTTGTATGTTACGCACTTGTGACTACAGCACACTGGCTTCACCTTCTTTGATTTAATCTCTTTATAAGTAATATGATTATCATCTGTTAGTTACTTAATAGCCTTCAGAAAGGACATCTGATTCCACTTTCACCCATTGCTGATGTTCTAATTGCTTTGACAGAATGGCTGAGGGATTTTATTTTTTCACTGATTAGACAGATTCCTCAGTAATCAGTCCCAGAAAAGACGGCAGAACTCTGTGCTGCTTTGCGGGGTTGCAGTGGGCATCAGTTGGATCCAATTATTTTCTATAATTCTGTCTTTTTGAAAAGATCTTTGATGTCCCTTCCATCAACTCTACTTAGTGAATTAAATGTCTGCTGTGTGATGAAACTCAAAACATGTTAATGAATTTGACCTCACACGTTTCCACACAAAGCTATATGCTCTCATGTGGGACCTGGCCTTCAACTTATGATGGACTTCGGTGTGGGAGGTCAGCTTGGTTTTCACTTCCGTGAAGGAGAGAAGTCTTTGGTTTCAGAGCTGTGTCATAACTGAGAGAGTTCATGTGGAAGGAGTTAGCACTGTATATATAACATTAGTGCTGTATATATAACATGAATATATATACACATAGGAGTTAGTATTGTATATATAACATATATATACCTATAGTTAGTACTGTATATATAGCATATATATGAGTTAGCACTATATATATAACATACATATATACACATAGTTAATACTGTATATATAGCACATATACATAGGAGTTAGTACTGTATATATAGCATATATACATGTATAGTTAGTACTGTATATATAGAATATATACATGTATAGTTAGTACTGTATATATAGAATATATATAGGAGTTAGTACTATATATAACACATATACATATAGTTAGTACTGTATATATAGCATATATATAGTTAATACTGTATATATAGCATATATCTAATTAGTACTATATATATAGCATATATAGAGTTAGTACTATATATGCAATATATACATGTATAGTTAGTACTGTATATATAGAATATATATAGGAGTTAGTACTGTATATATAACATATATACATGAATAGTTAATACTGTATATATAATATATATATATATTAGTGCTGTATATATAACATGTATATATATACATAGGAGTACTGCATATATAACATATATAAGCATTAGTGTTATATATATAATATATACATATAGAGTTAGTACTATATATAGCATATATATAGGTGTTAGTACTGTATATATAACACATATATACATTAGTTTGTGCTGATATATAACATGTGTATATATATATACATAGAAGTTAGTACTGTATATATAACATATATAGGAGTTAGTGATGTATGTATAACATGCATATAGGTATTAATACTGTATATATAGCATATATGTGTGAGTTAATGCACATATATGTAACATACACATATATAGGATTTAGTACTATATACATATATATAGGAGTTAGCACTACACATATAACATACATATATAGGAGTTAGCACCATATATATAGCATACATATATATAGGAATTAATACCATATATAACATATATGGTACTAATATGTAACACATATATAGGAGCTAGTATTGTATATATAACATATATATATACAAGTTAGTACTATATGTATAACATACATATATAGGAGTTAGCACCATATATATAACACACATATAGGAGCTGGTATCATATATATGATATGCATATGTAGGAGTTAGTACTGTATGTATAACATACGTACACACATATATGTATCACATTTTAATCTTATTGGACACTTTATAGATATTCTATATCATATAATTGCCTAAAATATATTAAATTATACATATTAAAGCCAGAGGACAAAGTCAGGGACTTCACTATTAATTAGTAACCAGAAGCTTTCCTGCTGAATAATAAATTCTCTGAATTTGAGTTTTTAAATTGAAGCAAATAATAATTGTCACTAGAGCTGTTTTGAATTCAAAACAAATTATTATCTGAAAGCAATTACTAAGCAAGGGAGGTGTGGATGCCCAGATCTGGAAGGTCAAGGATCTGAGGTAATGACTCACGGAGATGACCTCATTTGCAAGTGGGGTCTAGGAAGGTAATTAATTGGGGGGCATGCCCTAGAAAGGAGAGTTTGGCTTCCATCCCATCCTCTTCGCCTCTCTGCTCCTCTCTCTTCCTGTCTCCCTTTCTCTCCTTCCCAGTGGCCATGAGGTGAGAAGTCTTTTCTGTCATATGCTGTCTGGACTCTAATCCATGGGCCAAGCTGAACCTTCACTTCTATGAATTGGTAACTCAGAGACTGACCCTGGAGGGTGATTCAATATTTAGACCCATAGTTGGGTGCTGCTTTAGTCTACTTATATAGCAATGTGTAGTTTTGACATATTCCATTCAAAATAGAAGTAAAATGTCTGTGGGCTAGTGCAAAGCATATAAAATTCACAGGTGGGAGGTCAGAGCTCAAAGTCATACTCATCACATAGAGGGTTTGAGCTCAGCCTGGGATGCCTGTGACCCTGTCTCAAGACTCTAAAAGCCAACGGCAGGAAATGACATGACATTTCTGACTGTGCTGTTTGTTCTTTCTGATGTGTTCCTGGGGTTGGGTCCTGACTTAGGTGAACATATGGTCTGCTTGTCACTCGTATCACAACAAAGTCCAGGTTAATGCAAGATACACATGCAATCACACATTCAAAGCAATACAATTTTTATTTTAAAATTACTCAATTTGGCAATTATGCTTCTTTTATGTTAGCATGAAAAGGTGCTTATTGTGTATCCTCACTGTTCTTAATAACACACACACACACACACACACACACACACACACACACACACACACACACCACTCTCTACCTGTGGCTCATCTGGTGAAACATACACTTCTAACTGTTGTAGTTAATTACTAGTAGGTGTGCCTTGCCATATCCCATAGTAATGCCATGAAATGCCAAGTCTAGCCATTCCCAATGATAACATAAGACTGTTAGGCCATCCTCTGTGGTTCAGAAGGCTTTGATGCCACAGGCTTACTTGGAAGATGACTCCTCAGAGCTTGTTTTAGGCAGTTCCCCACCTCAGCTTGTCTTCTCTTGCCTCTTCCCAGGAGGATGAAGTGAGTGTAGACACTGGAACCTTGAACTTCCAGCAAGTTTGTTCAGAACAGAGAAGGAACTGGCTGCTCAACCCAGGCTGTAGAGGAAGACCCGAGGTAAGCTGTCTGAAAAACTACTGGAGAGTGAGAACTCAAGCAGGAAGCCGGCCTCCTAAGTGTGAGAAGGGGGAGGTGAAGGCCTGTGTGGACAGCTGTGGTAAGTCCTTCTGAAAACACTAGTGAGCTTCTGAGTCAGGACTTTCCATACCAAGTACCATTTCCTTAGAACCTTTTGTTTGAACATAAATAGTTTCTCATTTGCTTTAAAAATATTAACATAATAAAAAGTATGACGGAGTTACTCATTAGCAATGGGAGGAAGAAATATATACATGAAATGAGTCATATAGAATTAAATGAAGTGCAAACAAACGCACTGCTGTTCTGACATTCTGGAATGAGTGTTTAATAGGGACATTATCCAAATGATCTGTAGAAAATGTGATTTTATTTAAAAGATAAACTGTGGTACGTTCTTATTCGCATTTCTGTTTGCTTGCACACTTTATCAGTTCTTTTATTCCATGTCTACAAAGTGATCTGAAACCTTATTTTTCTTTTAACATTTTGGCTTGCTAAAAAGTTGCCAAGTAGAAGTGTTTCCAACATGTAGTTTGCATGTGCATTTTTCTCTTATTGCCCTGTGTTCTTTCCAGTCATTCATGGTTGTAGCCTTTATTTCAATATTTCTTTCTAGTAGAGCAAATAACACACAAAAGGGGTTTAAAATATTTTTCTTCATTACATAGTATACACTTTTATTTTTTTATCTCCTAATTTGAAAATGCAACATTTTCTCAGAGCTCTGAGGGGAGCATGCAGAGGATTTGAAGGTCTATTGTTCTGTTTTTCTTCCTATCAAGAACTCTGACTCAGACCTTCCAAGATGGCAGGTCCTTCCAAGATGCTCACCAACCTGGCCCACGACCTAGGTGGTATTAATGGAGGTCATGGTGTTTTTGGCGGCAGTGATGGATTTCTCCCTTGCCTATACTAGTTATGTCTGGATCTTCAGAACCCAAGAACCTGGTTTAGGGAAATTGACATTTAGGATAGAAGCAATGCCACTAGCTGCCAATTATAAAAGGGAGTTTACCTGGGTTATCCAAACGACACCTGTGTGAATTCAAGGGTCCTTAGAAGGGAGAGCAAATGAATCCCAAGACAGAGAGAAACAGAGGTCGTCAAGGAGTCAGCTCTCTTACTGAACATGGCAATGTGGAAGCTGGGCAGTGAGCCCAGGAGTATGTAGCCTCCACATGCTGAGGACAAAAGGAAATGGGTTCATCCCCAGAGCCTCTGGTAGCATTGCCCCTGCCAACACCTTGGCCTTAGCCAAGGAAATCAGCAGCAGAGTTTAGGTCTGTGAACATGGAGCTGACACACTGACATTTGTGGAGACATTAGGTGTTTGGTAATTTCCTGTCGCAACAATAGGAAGGGACTCAGGGAAGAGAACTTGGGTTTGAGGGCCTGCGGCTTATCAGATGTGGATCACTGGGTGTGTAAACTGACCTCATCACGTCAGTTTCTTCCCCTGTACCTAGCAACCCGGAATAATGAACTTCCCTCACTGGGAATATCTGAAGCTGCTTATTTCACCGACCAGCGTTAGGCTCAGCTTTTTCCGGGCACTATGCTGGGTGCCAAGCACACCCACATGAGGGCCACCTACCTCACCAGTTCATCTCTCAGTGGTCCCCATGGCTGGTACTTGGCTGAAAAAAAAATCTATGTTTTATTAGTTCTTTGAGAATCTTGTACAGTGTGTTTTGATGGTATTCAATGCCCCTCTTCCAACTCTTTCTCCATCCCTTCTTTTTCCTTCCTACCCAACTTTATGTTCTTTTTTCTTTTAACACCCAGCGAGTCCACTTTGGTCAATGAGGCCTTCCATGGGAGTATGGTTGATTAGTCAGGGACCACAATCTTAGAGCAACCTGACCCTCTGTCCCCCAGCAGCTATCAGTTGCCAATAGCTGGTCAGCTACGGATGGGACTTAGCCCCTCCCTCCCTCATCCATGCTGGGATTTGATCTGGCTTGGGCTTACAGACACCGGCAGAACTGCAGAGTCTACGTGTGCAGCCATCCTGACGTGTCTGGAGGTTTCCTTCCTGTCATCCACCCCTGTGGATCTTATTGTCTTTCTTGCCTCTCTTCTAAAATGATCCCTGAGCTTCTGGAGGAGGGTGTGATATAGATAAAACATTTAGTGTTGGGCACTCCACATCTCTTACTCTCTCTGTCTTGTCCAGTTGTGGGTCTCTGTGCTAATCACCATCTACCACAAACGAGCTTGTCCGGTGGCAGTGGAGAGATGAGTTAGCCTATGGGTATAAAAGAAAACTTTCTAATTACAAAGGCAGTTGTTGTTCAGGGGGCTTTAGAGGTGAGGTCACGATGCAGCCATAAGGCAGAAAAGGGGCATTCACAAGGGTTCGTCATCGTGAGGATTAACGACATTTTATGCTGCAAGAGTGAGACCTTCCATAGTTCCCCATGGGCTGGTGTATGTTTAATGTTAGCATTAATTTCAGTAATATTAGCCTAAGAAGCAAAATTGTAACTCTTAGCTCCATATATTACCAAGCACAACTTATTGACTGTTATCCCTATGGGAGCTAAGGTTTTCATGTGACAAGAAATCACCTGGGCAATGTTTTCACTGTGAAATTTCTTGCAAAGTGTTTAGTATTTTTTTTCTATTATTTTGCTAGGTTTTTTTTTTCATACTGTTTGCTCTTTTTAAAGTGCCACCATTCAGGGTTAAAGATAGAAATGAGAAAACATTTTGAAATGCTAAAATCTGCTTCACAGAGAAGGCCCCTCGCCATGCCACCAGTGAGCTGGAGATTTCGTGCCTTTGATTCATGAGGCACCTGCTTTGGTGAAGTTAATTTAGAGTCGTCTCAGTGAGGCCAAGGGGCTCCCCATTGTGCTGTGGGTCTGGGGAATAGACTATGCCAGAATGACAAACTGAGAGAGAACCAACTCTCTGCTAACAATCTTCTATGTAAATGTCACACACACAAGGGCCACTCATGGACATGCCACTGATGTCCACAGACTGCAGTCAGCTCAACATGTGGCTTTTGCAAATCCAGCATCATGGTATAATTCACCCCCAACAGAAAATAGATGAGAGGCAGCTGACTGTAACCCGAGTTATCCATGGGAGATGGATCGGCCATCCATCAGCATCCTGCCAATTGGTAACTCCGAGGAGAAATGTACGGCACCACTTTAGCCCTCCACCAGAGTTCTAATAACTTTGATTTGGTGGCTGTGATCTCTAGTTTTTACTGTTCACATAGATGCCTGACTAATTCTTTACAGGCAGGTGGCATCAAAATCCTATTTGGTGTGACAGGGGCTGGGTTTACTGTCAGCTGGATGGAATTTATTCTCCCGAGTTTAAGCTTCGTAGAAACATCTTTGATGTTTGCTTTAACCAGATTTGCTTAGGGAATGAGTCTGATGATAAGTGGAGCACTGAAATACATATCAGAGGCTGGAGAGAGGAGATGGCTCAATGGTTAAGAGCCCGGTTCACAGCTGTTCGCAATTTCAGTTCCAAGGAATCTAACTCCCTCTTCTGTTCAGTATGGGCAACTGTGTTCTCGTGCACACAACCCCACCCCAACACAAATGCAGACACATACACATAATTAAAAATAAAGAGTCTAACAAAAATCCAAATACATTTTAGATTCTATCATATTAATGTTTTGTGACCCTCCCCACACCACACACACAGGTACATTCCACATTAGACTTTGTAGCTGAAAGTTTTCCTGTGTCCCACTCAGTCTGCAGCTGCTCAGACCCAAGTAAACACACAGAGACTTATATTAATTAAAACTGCTTGGTTATTAACTCAGACTAACTATTGACTAGCTCTTAACACTTCAGCTCAGCCCATTTTTGTTAATATATATGTCGCCATTTGTTCTGTGTGCCATTACATACTGCTCCCTGGATGGTGGGCTGGTGTCTCCCAACTCAGCCTTCCTTTTCCCAGAATTCTCCTTGTCTGCTTATTGTGCCTATACTTTCTGCCTGGCTACTGGCTAGTCAGCATTTTATTTATCAACCAATCAGAGCAATACATATTCACAGCATATAGAACATCCCACAGCAAGACTTTCAATGTAATTGACTATTTAAAGACTAGCTTCACAGCATTGGTCACTCTATTTCTATTGGATGACGCTTACAGACAAGTATGTATGTATTTGCCCAAGGCATGGCTTCCAGGATCACTTCTGCTTGAGTTTTCTTGGATCCCTGGGTTTGCTCCCTCTGCTTCCTCTATCTTCCTCTACTCATTTCCACCACTGTTCCTGTTTTAGCCAATCAAGATGACTTTTGTATCTCTGGACTGAGAACACCTGGAAGACAGTGGCTTTATCCTTGGCAAAGCCTTAGGTCTATGGATGTCAATGGCAACTGCCCCCCCCCAATTAAAGTGAATATTTTTTATCTGTGTACCTCTTAAGTCATGTATAAAAGGAAAAGAAATCTCGTGATACAAAATATATTCTTTTATCACCTAAACACCAGGGCTGAAGACAGGAGTGGTTGGCGATGCAATGGTCATTGATGTGTTTAAGGACTAAGAGGTTTGCCGATGGCTCAGCCTTGGTTCTTAAGGGCAGGTATTAACAAAGGCATCGGGTACACTCACACTGATGTGTGTTGTTTCAGTTACAATGAGAACAAATGTGACTTTTGGAAAAGAAGAAATCTATTAAGATGAGTTAGGCAATTTTCAGCCTTTCCAACATAGGCAATAGGTTGTAATTGTCCTGTAACATTGCTTTGTCAACACACTGTGAGTCTTAATATGCAACATTATCGCCATAATTCAGGTCAAGATTTTTAAAATGCTCTATGGTTTCTTTTTGCATTTGGGGATATTCATTCTGCTTGATTTTCATACAGCTAGGAACTGTCTAGTGATTCCGTATGGTTAGTGACGTCTACACTTACTATAATGACATGTGAAATGACTCTAACCTTTGATATTTCTTGCAGATTTCTTTACTGATCTCCATGTTGATACTTCTGGAACAAGCTTATTCAGCACATAAAACATGTAAATTATGCTGATAATGGGAACCTACTTTATATTGTTTCAATAAGGTTTTGTGCCCTGTGTTGTTAATGTGTTACACGGCCACACTGGCCCTCTCATCTGCATGCTCTACCCATTATTGAAAGATGTATATTAATGGCTTCCCATTTGATTAAGTTTTCTATATTTTCCTTTAATTGTATTTTATGAATCTTAAAATTATTTATAGATTTAAGGTTGTGAAAAGTTCCTATGAAAGGCGACTTTGTAATGTGTAATAACATTTTTAGAACATTTTATGGATTTGCATAATCTGTTCTTAGTCTGGGTCATCAGCCTTTCTCCTCGCAGCCCCCAACAACTATCACCTATGTTGACAATTCTAAGTACCTCTTGTTGGTGACGTCTTAAGGTTCCCATCTTTAGTACCTGGCTGATGTCACTTAGTATAATGCTACATGTGTGGCTTGCTTTGTCCCATATGCTGGGCTTTCATCCCTTCCTAAGGCTAATATCTTCCCTGTGTGTGCCCCACATTTTACATGAATCTGTCAGTGGACACAGGCAGCTTCAGGGTTTTAGATATTCTGGATAATACTTCTATGAAAATAAGGGTAGAAAGGTGTATTTAAAACTCCATTCAGAGGGCTAGGAAGATATCTCACTTGGGAAAGCTGCTTGTTGTACAAAACCGAGGACCTCAGTTTGGATCTACAATACCCATGTGAGAACAAAAATCAACAAACTGGGTGTGGTGGTTTGTACCAGTAACCACAACACCATGGAGGCAGGAGAGTGAGGACAGCCTAGCCAGCTGGTGACCTCCAGCTTCATTGAGAAACCTTGTGGGAACAGTATCTCAGTGTTGACCTTTGGCCTCCACACATGAACACACACACACACACACACACACACACAGCATCTCTGCTGTCCATTCTTAGGGGATATACTCAGAAGTGAAATGGCTGAATGACACAGTTGTATTCTTCTCATGCCCTGGGATTTGAACCCAACACCTTGTACCTGCCGGGCGCACACTCTGCCACCTAGCTACATCTCCAGTCCCTTTAAGTCCTTTGGCTCATTCCACAGCAGCTGTGGCATTCACCTTCTCACTGACAAGCAAGGTCATGTTCGCTGTGGACCCCTTTAAGTGCTTCCTACCTTCTGCGGTTTTGCTAGCAACCATTCTGATGAGCATGGAGTACACTCCCTAGAGTTAGGATGTGCTTTCGTACCATCGCTGGGGTAGCTCATCAGCCATTTCACAGCTGTGCTTGGAGAAGTATCTGTTCAAGTCCTTTGTCCATCATGTGGACCCGTCAGTCAGGTTACTTTTGACACAAGTGTGATAGAATCAGACTTTCATTACATCTTATATTTTTTATTTGCTCGCATTAGGGTTGCAGTAGAAGGCTCGACAAGTTTTGACAGTTCCTAATGTCACATACTTATTGTTGTTATTAGTATTATACAGAACATTGTCACTTGTGCTATAACATCTCCTGGGCTTACCCTATTAATATTCTACACCCACTAAATCTTGGTGACCAGTGACCTTTTTATATCATCTCTATAGTTTTCCCATTTTCAGAGTGTTTTATGAATGGACTCATAAATACATTCATGGCCTTGGAGTTTCAGCTTTTATCTGGCACTATGCACATAAGATCCATCCAGACCCTTGGGGGCCTTCATAGTTCATTCCTCTTCATTGCTGAGGAGCATTTTGTCATGAGATTATGTCAGGGCTGCTTACTATTATTGTATTATATACTATCCTATATACTATATATTAATCTATATAGCTTTATTGTAGGTGTTTTCACTTGAGGGCAATGTTAAAGTGCTGTGAGCATCCATGTATGTGGTGGTATTTGCTCTGCCTCCTTTGGGTCATATAGCCCAAGGTCATGGGCGGAGCAAATATCACAACATTGTGCACCACTTATTACAATTAGCCTATGTGAGTCTATTGAATGGGTATCAGAATTTATTAAGATATAAATTGAGGAAATACACTCACGAATACAGAACGGAGTAGACAGCAGAAGTCGTCCTCTGATATGACCAGGAGTGACTCCACCTTGCAGGCAGGAGCAGGGAGAAGGGCATGTGACCCTTCTCTAACTCCTTATTAGAGGTCATGTACAACAGGCAGGAAGCATCGCCTCCTTTGGGCCGTGTAGCCCAAGGTCATGGGTGGAGCAAATACCACTACACATGTGCACTCTGTTGTTGGGGATGTGTGTTCACATCAGTTGGCAAGTGTTTGTGAGTGTGACTGTGTTGAACAGCATGTGAAATCTCAGCTTAGCCGTGTAAAGAGATGACAGACACCATGTGGTTCATTCTACCTTCTCCATCCCTAGTAGAGCTACCCTTGCTCATTTTCTCATTGTTCTTTAAAAACCTTTAACCATGCTATAAACATTCAATGGTCTGTCATTACTGCCTCAATTTGTTTTTCCTCTGGTGACAGATGACATAAAACATGTCCCCTTCATGTGATTATTCATATTTGTGTGTTTCCTTTGTGAGTTTTCCACTCAGTTATGGCTACTTTACAGCTGAGTTTTTGGTCTAAGATTTTTTTTTTAGGGTTTTTAAACTTCAAATTTTATTCCTGTTTTGAAAAATTATTTACCTATTTTGAAACATGTTTCTCAGAGATGTGCATGTCTTTAAATGCTGTAGAAACTATCTTGTGAGCAGAAGGTAACTGTAATGAGATTTGTCTCATTGTACTTTTTAGTGTACTTTAATTTTGGCATTATCTGTTAAAATTCATATTCAAATCCAACTGTACATACCTTTACCCTAGGGTATTTTTGTTTTAGCTTCATAGTTTTGTGTTGTGTTGCATGATCTGTTTTGAGCTGTTTCTTGTTGAAAGGTGTAAGGCTTGCAGTAGGTTTATCCTTTGGCTTATGAACAAAAGCAGATGTTCCCTGCTGTTTCATGGCTGCTCAGCCTTTCTCTGTTAAGCTTTGGGATTCCTGCCCCATTCACCGTACTGTAATGGTGTGGCTCCATTTCTGGCCCCCCTTCCTACCTGTTGGCCTTTTCACCAACACCTCGTTGCTTGGCTACTGTGGCATCGTAGTATCCTGAAACTGGGTGACTTGTCTTTCATTAGGTAGCTGGCCTTCTTCACCACCATCTTTGTTACTTTGTACCCTCGGACTACCAGTTTGGTGACGTCTGCAAAAGAGCTCACTGGGTTTTTGATGTGGCCTTCAAGGACTCTAATTCAGTTTGGAGAAGACTGACAATATTGAATCTTCTAACTCCCAAGCATCGGATGATTTCTATATAGGTCACCAACATCTTTCATTAGTATCATTTAATTTTTTGTATGCTTATCATGTACATATTGTAACATAAATCTTAAAAGGTTTTACTAATAGAAAACCCAGAGCCAGATATTGGGGTGAAAACTGAAAGATCAGAGAAACAGAACAAGCCCACCATATTCTTACCTCTAGGAAGTCCTCAGCCCCAAGAGTGAGAGTTCCTATTTCCTTACACCTTATATACCTTTCTGTGTCATGCCATCTTACTTCCTGGGATTAAAGGTGTGTGTGCTTCCCAAGCAAAGACATGAGATCTCAAGTGCTGGGATTAAAGGTGTGTGCCACCACTGCCTGGCTCTGTTCTCAGTGTGGCCTTGAACTCACAGAAATCTGGAAGATCTCTACCTCCCGAGTGATAGGATTAAGGGTGTATGCCACCCCTGCCTGACCTCTATGTCTAATCTAGTGGCTGCCTCTGTCCTCTGATCCTCAGATAAGTTTATTAGGGTACACAATATATCACCACAATGTATTATTTTTAGGTTTGTGCCCAAATATTTCACATCAAGATGTTACACTTCAATGGATCCTTCAAATCAAAATGTCCATTTCTGTAATAGAGTATGAAAGTTGGCTCTTGTGTGTTAGCAACCACATCTAAGCAGCATCTTTTTCTGATCTCCAAGCGACACCACCTCCTTTGTCAAGATGATGCTAACGCAGGGTGTTTGTGAATGGTTTTAGTTCAATTCCACTGAATTCTTAATTTGCTGAGGATTTTAAACATACATTTGTGTTGGGTTTGTCAATGAAATGATTGTGGGCCTTTATTTCTGCAGCCTGTGGGTTGAGTGAATTATATTGATTGATTTTTTTTTCTTTTAACGTTGAGGCAGCCTTCCAAACCAGAAGTAAATCTCTCTTGATCATGGCATAGTATAATTATTTCACAGATTATTGGATTTAATTTGACAATATTCTGATGAGTTTTGCATCAATATGCACAAATGGTTCTTCAATTGTCTTTTAAAAATGCCTGTCTTCCGTATTGATATTAATATAATGCTGGCCTCACAAAATCAGTAAGGGTCTGTTTCTTACGATAGTTTCTGGAAGATCAGAGTATTGACTAATGGTTAATTACATTTTTCCTGATATTAGAGAAGATTATAGTAAACCAGTGGTGTCAAGTCCACAGTGAGTCACTCTGGGAGGCCAGAGCACCAGCTGCCTCAGACAGGAAACCTGAAACCCTAGGCCGGATTCAGGCGATGAATGTATTTTAAAAATGGCATCTCAAGGGGTTTAGTAGGAAGACAGTCTCAGATATCCTGTTTTCAATGTTGACTTATCATTATTTATACCTTACCCTTCCTGTCATTGGAACAATTCCCCTCAAGGGAGGGGCTGTCGGGAGACAGGGATGCTCAGTGATACTCTGCCTATCCAAGAGACCACCACTGTTATATTCTATCAGTTCTGTTGACTCAAATTTGTTTGTATGCTTTAGGCAAGTCTTGTCACCTATGGGTATTTCATGCGGGGCTGAGAGAGGAACTTCTTACAGTTGATAGTTTATGTGCCTCAGTCCCAGAAAGAGTGGGGAGGATGAAGAAGAATGATGGAAATAAAATGCTGTTTTTGTAGACCAGGCCTCAGTGCATCCCTTAAGCAGGACTCATATCTGGGTTATGGAGAAAGAGAGCCCTGCTGCGGGCTGAGAAAATCATGCCTGGAGAGTCGCTGGAATTTTGTCATCTCTGGTTGAGAAACTCAGCCCTCTATTTGTACTATCTCCTCACACTTCTGAGACAAACTCTCTGTGGAATGGCAGGTGTCCTGGAGGCCCGACACATTGCTCTAGGAAGAGCCTTTTCCCGCCTTCCGGTTGCTCATCCAACAGAACGTGCTAGACAGATGACTGAGCAAATGTTCTCTTTGCAGTGATTGACTTTAAATTGTGTTCAGAAAAATTAATTGTAGGACAAAGCATTTTTATTATATCAACACTTTGAGAATTTTATACAATAAATTCTGATCATTTGAGGGACAAACCATTTCAAAAGATAATTATATTTTATTTATATTTTCTAATTTTCTTATAATTATTATTTCATTCCTAGTTCCAGTTTTGGCAGTATAATAAACTCAAAGCTTTGCATGTGTAGAAAGACACATAAGGATCTTTTTCTAATGTGTGTATTCCATCAAGGAGAAGTCAGCAGCTTTGTGTTTGAAGTAATCACAGCTACCTGGTGGTAATGCAGACATTCCTGACAACCTAGGAGGCTTTTATGGGCAGAGAAGTATCTTCATGCCATGTTTGTGTTATAATAACTGTGCTGATCATCCACTGCCTTGGGATGGAATACTGAGATGTGGGAGCTTTTAATAAATAAAACAATAGAGATAATTATCTTCTTCAAATACCCCATTTTTTTCATTTTCCTTCTCTGTTTTCTATAACTCCTTCCACCTGCACATTTTTTTTCTGATTACTTTACTCAAATAAGTCAATGTAAACACAGAAAATGCCTCAGAATAAGTTCAGAAAAGGGGCATGAGTCACTGATTGACCAAACAGTCTAACCTGCTTCTTTAAGTGGAAAAATTTATTAGCATCCTAAGATCCAAAATATAATTTTAATGTGTTTGAATGAGAGGAGTGTGTATAGCCTGTGTAAATGACACTGACAAGTTGATCATAAGACAGTGCACAACGTAATTGCATTCAAAAGAATGTTCTATGTGCTCCTAAAGAAAGCACAGGGAGCCAGATACTTATGTGGAAAGCACTGGTATCCACCAAGGAAGCATGCACTGCCAGTTCAGTGAGCAGGCACCATGGACGCCAGAACAGCTAAAATTTAAAAAAGTCCATCAGTATCTTAGAGTTACTGTTGCTGTGATGAACACCATGATCAAAAGAAACTTGGGAAGGAAAAGATTTATTTGCTTACAGTTCCACAACATAGTCCGTTGTGGAAGGAAATCAGGTTAAGAACTCAAGCAGGGCAGGAACCAGGAAGCAGGAGCTGATGCAGAGGCCATGGAGGGGTGCTACTTACAGGCTTGCTTCTCATGGAACTCAGGGCCACCAGCCCAGGGATGGCACCACCCACAATGGGCTGGGCCCTTTCACATTCATCAATAATTAAAAAAAATGCTTTATGGACTTGCCTATAGCCCAGTCTTATGTAGGCATTTTCTCAACCAAGCTTCCCTCCTCTCTGATGACTCTAGTTTGTTTCAAGTTGACATAAAAATTAGCCAACACGATCAGCACCAGCAAGTAGCCACTTAATAATGCTTCAGGTAGAGTGCTGCTAAACCCTTGGGTAGGGTACAGTCTGGACAAGGGCTTGGGGAAAATGTCTTGCCCAATCCTAGAAAACAAAGTACATATGCTACAGCAATTTCACATCTGGAGATTTCTCAAGAGAAGTGAAAGATGGTGCAGAATGACTTCTCCACGAGTGTTTAGAGACACTTGCTACCACCGTAGGTAAAGCCTGGGAGTGTGCACAGGGGCTGAGCAACAGAGAGATGAGAAAAACAGCACAGTATGTTCTTAAGTGAATACTACCCAGAGACTCAAGTGATACAAGATCGGTGCACAAGACGAATCCTATTCAGAGATGAAGTGGGTGAAGACTGGTGACCCAAACAAATATGGCACACACCGAAGTCCACGCTGTCACTCCTTCTTCTATAGTTCTGCAGAGACGAGGAAAACAACTCTCTATGAGAAATGTCAGAACAGAGGAGGTGTGGACTCTTGGGCTGCAACAGTGCTCCACACCTTGAGGGTCGAGCTCTTTGCATGTTTGTTAACACTTCTTGAAGGCATACATAAACTTTTGTTCACCCCACAGACATTTAACCTGAAATTATTAAGCATAAGATCTAATTGTAGTTAATACAACCCTTCTAGAACAGTCAGAGGTAACTTGTACAGATAGGCACAACATGATTGTAAAATATATTCAAAGATGAATTGGTAGAATTTTAGGTCATGAATTCATGAGTGAAACAGCATACACAGCTGTGTCATGTTAAGTTTCTAAATTTTCTATGTAACAGGTGGGGAACTTTGTAGTAAACCATTAGAAAAAAATTTCTCATTTTGGATGTTGATGTGCTCTTAAACTCTTCTAAGCCTCACAGCAGGTAGAAATAATCAGGACAATCCATTTTGGCCAAACACATTGAGTAGTAGACTCAGGGAAGCTTACGAGATGACACTGAGGAGGACCATCTCAGAGGATCTGTTTCTTGAGTTCACTTTCCCCTTTCCTTTTCCTTTCTTAGACATCTCACCTTCTAGTTTTTCATACTGTACCAGGAGATACTGAGGAATTTGACAGCCACTTGGAAGAAAGTCAGGCTGGAGGATAGACAGGAAGGATGCAGAACCTGGTCTCAGGATGTCTGTAGAGACCCTTTCCTGAGCCCAGGCTGCCCATCTCCCGTCTTCCTGTGTCAAAATAGGATCTCACTGTTTTAAATTTAACGTACAACAGGGAGTAGATAATTAGCTAACTTAAAAGGGTATTTTATTTATTTATTTGTGTGTGTGTATGTGTGTACACACACATGCCATGCCATGTGAGTGGAGGTCACAGAACAAGTTGTGGAAGAGAGTTCTGTCCTTCCAGCCTGTGGTACTAGGGTTGAGCATGACTTGTTAGGTTTGGTGGTAAGTGCTGTCACCCAATGAGCCCCGTTGGCCCGTGTTTTGCAGTAGCAGAGGGAGAAGATGGGTAGTGAAAATGCTGCTGTTGCTGCCTGGAAATCAGGCTATTTTTTTGGTAATGTATGCTAGGCATCCGAGGTCTGTTGTACTTTTGGCATCTGCAACTACTTGCCCTGAAAATTTAATTGAGCATGGGTAGAAGGTGCAATCCAGAAGGCTTGTGGCACATGTGAATGCATGTGGCCTTCATTGAAGTCCTTCTGGGGTAAATAATTTGGTGCAAAGCTGTCAGTCTTGACTTGGAGGCAGGGGAAGGTTCCCAGAGGAGGTAGATACTACCTGTGGTCTCTAATCTGTGCAGACAGAAATTGATTTCCTGTTTGCCTCTTTGTTTTAATTCAGTAACATATAAGAAGGATTGAGTTAGAAATAGAGGAAATGGGACATAATCCATAATATATACATACGCATTCTGAGACGGCTGTAACCCAGTTGTGGAAAAATATACACAGTGTTGCCATAACTTTCTCCTCTCGTTCCCAAATAACAGAGATTTTATTTCCCAAACCTAAGTCAGATGCCAAGTCTGCTTAAACTATTATCTGGCATTGGCTGTAAAGTTCAGATTGCATAGTTTTTTGTTTTAAAGCCTGTTCCAGCATCCCCGTATCCCAAATTAACACTTGCACAAACTCACCGAAAAGCAGAAACTTGAGCAACAGGTAAACTTGCCATCTCAGGCCACTCAGAAAAAGGGGAGACTGCAAAATCAGTGGGATTCCGGGTGCTGCTATTTCTCTGGAGACGTCTTACGTCAGAAAACAATCATTAATTTCAGACAGTGAATAGAGATACACGATGGAAAACTCCTGAGGAGAAACACCTGGAATTATGGGAAAGTACAGCAGTATTTGTTCTATGATGGAGGAGAAGAGTACAATGACATAGAAATTCCCAAAAAGATCATAAGAAGTCTCTTTTTTTTATCTAATGCCACAAATTTGTACCCCAGGAGCACATCACAAATTAGCACATGTTCCAGGCAGAGCCATGGAGGAATCTATATGGATGATCCTCCCAGAGATCAGAACAAAGAGGACGGCATGAGGAATGATGGGCAGGCAACATGCTAAAGAGGAGATCATGGGCTGACCCGGCTGCTAGGGTGACCTCTTTCCAGCCTTCCTTCCACGATGGTCCAGACACATAGCATGTCCCTGCTGTCTTTTATTCCTGCTCTGCACAGGTGGATAATTGTGTTTCTTGTGTGTTCCTGTGTGTTCAGTAGGGAGGCTTGCACAGATAAAAGTTTAATATTCCAGCTCAGTGTCACACAGCTTGGTTTGGGTTTTCCCAAGGGTATGTGCCAATGAATGACCTTCTGAAAAGTGGCTTCAAAGGAGCAGACTCCACTTTCTAATTTCCTTCCAGCTTCTTCATTCTTCCTGCTAATGTGTGGGTTTGTGGTTTGTGGGTATATGGACCATTGCATCACACTGAATTAGTAAACCCTGAACACAGGGTGTATGTGTGCCTGTGTGTGTGTGTGTGTGTATGTTCGTGTGTGTATGCATGTTTGTATGTGTGTGCAAGTGAGTGTTTGTGTATATGTCTTGTGTGTATGCATGTTTGTGTGTGTGTATGTGCATGTGAGTGTGTGAGTGTGTGTGTGTGCATGTGTGGTCTGTGTGCATACACTTGTCCCTCTGATGACCTCCAGGGCTATGGCTTGTAGGTAGGGTTCTTGTAGTAGGCCTGAGCCTCCCATCTCATAAACATGCTCATACACACACACACACACACACACACACACACACACACTTACACACACACACACACACATACTCACATACACCTACACAAGTGCACTCACAAAACACACACTCACATACCTTTACACATACTTGCACATGCATGCTCTCACACATTCACATGCTAACACACATACTCGCACATACACTTACACACACACACCCCAACACACATTTACACACACACACACACACACACACACACACACACACACACACACATGCATGTACATGCCCAAACAAAAAGAAGCAAAGCAAAATAAAACAAAACAGAGCTCTTGCTTGCTTATATTACTGCAGGATATTTTTCTGGTCATCCAGTCTAATGTGGTTCTAAAATAACAGTAAATAAGAAACTTAAGTTCAATGTTTGTATCTTGTAATAACAGTTGGGAAACATGATGGGAATAGGGAGTAGGGTGAGTACCACTGATAAATATTACAATTATTATCCTTTTTCAGGAAGAAGTTTTTCTTGTTTCTCCCCAATCAAAGTGTTCATTTTCCCCGTTAGACTCAATGTGGAAATTAATATTTGCTTCTCTATGCTTTCATCCTCCCTCCCTCCCTCTCTCCCTCTTTCTTTCTCTCTCTTTTCTTTCTTTCTTTCTTTTTTCCTTCCTTCCTTCCTTCCTTCCTTCCTTCCTTCCTTCCTTCCTTCCTTCTTTCCTTCTTGAGATAGGGTTTCTAAACACAGCCCCATCTGTCCTGGAACTCACTGTGTAGACCAGGCTGGTCTTGAGCTCATAGAGACCCACCTGCCTCTGCTTACTGAGGAAAATTAATATTTCTCAATCAATCATTTAAGGCTTAGAAAAACAGCATAAGGTTAGAAGTAAAGTTTCTAAGAGAGGCAATCAGGAAATTGTAGAATTCTGGCAGTAGGAGGAAGCATTGTCAGACCAGATGGGAGACAGAGAGAACCTTCTCAGGGTGCAAGAGAAGACCCCAGCAAAACCGACAACTAGTTATACAGCTCAGCGTTGTTCTTCCAATAGTTGGTTTCTTTCAAATTGTGAATTTCTACAATTCTGTATTTCCATCCATCTGAGACCAATTCTGGGAATCTCAGAGAGTAGTGATAGGGGAGGGGAGAGTAGGGTCGTTGCTCTCTACCTTCAAGCATCTTGGAAGGACTGTATCTTTATTTGGATGCTGTTCAGTACAGAGAGATGAGTGAGGTAGAGCTGCTATCCCAGGTCTCAGCCACCGTGCTATGTGCCTGCTCTGTTGCTATGATAAAATACCTGACCAAGCAACTTAAGGTAGGAAGGGTTTATTCTGGCTTGCAATTTTAGGGAGTCCATCCATCGTGGTGGGAGAGGGAAGGCAGTAGGAGCCAGAGGCAGGTAGTCACATTGCATGCAACTCAGAAGCAGAGCGTGAACAGGAAGTTTGGCCTGGCTACAAAGCTGCACAGCCCATCCCAGTAACTCACTTCCTCCACCAAGGTCCCACCTCTGAATGGTCCCATGACCTTCCCAATCGGTCTACCAGTCCACCACCTGGAAACCAAATGTTCCAATGTGTGAGCCTATGGGAGACATTTCATGCTCCGACGATAACACCGTTCCAGCCAGCAACCCCAATCCTGTTGTGCTCCAGGCTGGAGACACCCACGAGCCTCCCTTTCCTTCCCTCTTTGTTGCTGTTAAAGCAGAGAGAGAGAGATAGATATTAAATGTCCCTGGGAACTCTTGTCCTGAACTATGACTATTTTATAAAGCAATTATGAGGTTTCCCTAAGATGCAGCCTTGGCTAAGAGCTTCAGTATCTTCATCCTGTCCTCACACCATCCACCATGGAGCCAACAATCCCATGTGTGTGTATGAACCAGGTAAAAATTGCACTATAGTCATGAATCTCTGTATTATTCATCACTCACTGTTAAGTTTTTTTTTCTGATGAGGACTAGAAGTTGCCCTAACCTATGATTACAAACATCTGTATTTAGAAAACAGTTTACTGTTATGTTCATGTAGGAAAATAACAGTACTAGGCTCTCCTCTGCTCAAAGTATAGAAAATAGTGACTATTCAGTGTTCAGCCTTCAATGGAATGTTTCATCCCAGGCCCCTAAGGCTCACTGAACTTCACAGAAGTGGTGGTGGGAGATGGCGAGAACAAGAGGCTGAGGCTGAGAAGGCCTGCTGCAAAATTGTGTCTTCCGGCCACGGCAGGAGCATTTTATCTATGGACTCTCCATAGCTTTAGTTTCCTGCTTAAGACCAATCAGGGAACATCCCCACGTTGAAGGGAGAGGGCACATGAGGCCCCATCCCTGATGGAGTCACAGCCACTGGGGATGGATAATTATTCTTTTTTGGTAGCTTGGCCACTAGTAGGTGATCTCACATCTGTGCATATAGGGAGAGCATTAACTGGACTTGGTAGGTTATTTTTAACAAAGGGAATAAAGTTAGGAGACATGTGTTGGGGAATACTAGAAGGAGTTAGGAAGTAGAGAGTAAACATTATCAAACTACATTGTATATGTTGATTAAATTCTCAAAGAATAAAATATTAAACATATCAGTTTAGAACCGACACTCCAGTTTCCATCCCAAATAGACACAGACAGATGTAACCACAGCATCTCCTGCTGATGGCCATGGCAGGGTGTTGATATGTAAGGTAGCTTAGGCAATGATGACAAACTGTTGGCACCATTTGTATCTCAGACAAGGATGAGGAATAGGAGTATGGGTTAGAGAATCCTTGTGAGGATGGATCCCTGCAGTAACACACAACGAACACAGGTCATGTCCAGCAGGAATAATCAGGATTTCCTTGTAGGTATAAACTCACACCTCTGTGATTATGTTTAGGGGACACGTACAATGAGAATACTGTGGCAGATCTTGAGGTTTGTGCAAAGACTTCTCTGAATTAGTGTATGAGAAGTGTGTAGTACCATGCAGGAAGCATGTCTCCCTAAGAGTCAGCTCTTGGCTACTGAGGCAGACTGACAGTGTGTGCTTACAAGCACAGTTCATAGGGACAGTGGGAAGAGGGCAACCTACTGATGAGACAGCCTAGCCTGGAGGCAGATGAAAGAGGGAGAAGGACTCCACCATGACAGTCCTTGGCTTTCTTTGTTTCTGCATGGCACTCAGATGTCAACTGTTGTGATGAACACCTGAAGTTCTGAGATATGCAAATGAGCTAAGCTTGTGAATGAGGATAGGTGGGGTGGCTTCACCCTCCATGTCATCCTGTCCCTCTTCCTTCTGCCAACCACAAAGCTGGTGTGATTTGGTCAAACCAACTTCGGGAGGACACAGGATGCCTCCTCTTTCCTTTGTGAAGCTTAGTCAGCAACTGCATGAACATGTTTCCCTTTGAAAGGAGGAGCAAAGTGGACAAACACCGTGGGAGTGAGAGTGGGTCCAGTGAGCTGGGCAGGCCAGAGCGTGAGAGCGGCTGCCATGGTTCTCAACAAGTGAAGCTGTGGTGACCATGGCTGATGCCCGTCTGGTGCGATTCCCTCCTAATTCTTCCCATGGAGGGGGGTTGGGGGTATCTGATACTGAGGGATAGTGAGTTCATATACAGTTTTTCTTATTATGAGGTTGTCGAAGCAAAGCCTAGGATTCCCCATGCCTGGGCTTTTCTCTTGTCATAGCTTTGCATAAACTACGAAGGTTAATATAAACAATCGAGCCTACTGGAAGATGAGGCTCCTATCCTTTTTCTTTTTTTTTTGCATAATGCCCATGAAGTGTGCAGTGGCAC
Source organism: Peromyscus eremicus (assembly GCF_949786415.1). Taxonomy (NCBI): domain Eukaryota; kingdom Metazoa; phylum Chordata; class Mammalia; order Rodentia; family Cricetidae; genus Peromyscus; species Peromyscus eremicus. The sequence goes on along the minus strand of NC_081437.1, from coordinate 40,200,351 downwards.
TCCACATGCTGGATCCTGGCAGTACAGCTTAGCATCCTTATTGCTCTACTAAGGGATCGGGAGCCAGGGCACACAAGGGTCTACTAAGGGATCGGGAGCCAGGGCACACAAGGGTCTACTAAGGGATCGGGAGCCAAGGCACACAAGGGTCTACTAAGGGATCGGGAGCCAGGGCACACAAGGGTCTACTAAGGGATTAGGAGTCCAGGCATACAAGGGTCTGACACCATCCTCCACACACCTTCTTCAGTCACTCTTTCTTCCTAATAACCCTACTTCTGTATAAGGGTAGAGTCTTATGCAAGCACCTCACATTTCTAATACGGTGCTTCCAACAGCAGTGACCTAGAGGGTCAAAGACCCAAGAGGAAATGTCTCAGAATGGGTGTGAAGTCTGCCAGCAGAACCACTGACCCGAGGCAGAGTCGCCACCCACACTCAGGGGCGTCGTCTTTTAGAGAGGGAGAAGAGCTGTCCTGTTTTCTCCAACAGTTTATACCAAGACTTTTATTCGATGTGATTTGTGGGACTTCGGGACTGTGATCACGGTGTCTCTCTGCCTATCTTTGTCTGTGCCCATGTGCTGAGGTTGTTTGTCACTGAAGAGCTAATGAAGATGAAATAACAGAAGTCAGGAAATCAGGGCAGGAGAGAGAACAAAATGGAAAGTTCAGGCTGTGCTGAGTAATTATCTCTTCTCTATTCGTGTCATTAGCAGAATATAATTAAGAGAGTGCATCTCATAAGGCACCGATTAAGGAAGACTCCAGTTCTCTGGCTAGTGCTTCAACTGGTGCCTGGAGGAGTCAGGTTCCATCAGCATCCCCAGGTAGCACCAACCACTGCCAGCAGTGGCTGAAATTGACATCAGGCTTAGCACATGGTAAACACCTGCTTTATGTGCCGTGTGCCGGGGGCAAATTATTCTGTTTCATCCTTTCCTCAGCTTTAGGAGCTAACACTACTGTCCTTGTTTTACAACAAGAAAACTGAGAATATGAATTAAGTTCCAGAAAGGAGCCTGCCCCACAGTTAGTCAGTGGAGGGGTACACAAGACAGCAGGTAGCTGGTCTCTAACACAGGCACCAAGATATGCTTCCATGTTGACTCAGCAGCTACTGGGAGGACATCCAGAAAGATGCATGTCTCTCCCATTGCATCAAAACACCAGCTCATTGGAGAAGACCAACTTTCCCTTTGTGTGGGGCTGTATGAAGACAATCCCCAAGAGAAAACCTACAATACCACTTAGAAGTTTTTGTCCACGAAACTCCCATGTTTGTCACCCTTGGTGATAAGAGAGGCTCAGTTATGAACCCTGCTTCTACAAAGCATCCCGTGGGTCACATTTCGTTCATGGAACTTCTGATCATCTTCCATGAGCTTGGTAGCTATGGCCTGACAAGGATGCATGCTGACTTGTTAGTGGTAAAGTTGAATACTATGATGTTTGATATATCTCCTGTGAACAGTGCTTTCTCTGGGCCTCAGGATGGTATTTCTTTTTCTTTTTTTCTTTTTGCTTCATTACATAGTATCTCATCCAGTCCTTTGGTTTCAGGCAGCTGCATTAGCCAGTGTTTGTCATTAGAAGATAATCGAGAAGTGACTTAAGGAGGATTTACCTTTGCTCATGGTTTCAGAAGTGTCTGTCTCTGGTCGTTTGGTTCTGTTGCTTCTGGACCCACACATACTGAGTCAGGGTAGGGAGGATTTGATAAAAACAGCTTGCCTGATGGTAGGTAGGAAGCAGAGAGAGAGGGGGCAGGGAGTGTTTGGAACAAGATGTGCCCTTCAAAAGCCAACTTCCAGCAGGTACTTTCCCAGTCTGGCTTCTCCACCCAAGAGCCCATAAGTACACTGATGAAGTTAAACCCCTCATGAACCATTGCATCTCACAGCATCGCTAGCTGGAGGCAGCCCGCAGCACATGAGCCTTCAGGGATGATTCCTGTTCAAATCAAAGCTACAGCAAAAATACTAACCACCCCGAAACGTAAACCAACGATGGATGAAGACCTCCCTCTCTAATTCTACATTCCGTCACAGCTGCCTGCTCTGTATCTCTACTTGGTCACGAAGCACATCTCATACTCACCAAGTCCTATGTGAGAATCACCTCCATTTACTGACCCCACTCTAGACTTCCCTGCCTGATCCATGTTGACTTGATCCTTACAGTGGTCCAGGCCATGGATCTCCACCCCTGACTCATCTTTCTTTTCCCTCTCTGCATGTCTGCATCTCTGAATGTCTCAGCACATCCCGTCGGATCTATCCTCCCCTTCTCCCCCATGTTTGAACATACCTTCTCAGTGAGAGCTGAATCGCTCTAACTGTGCCTTGTATTGTCAACCAGACTTGCTGTAATTCTCTTTAAATGCCAAGGAAAGTTGTGTTGCTCATTTGCTCAAAACTATGTAATGAGTCCCACTTAGCTCTGAAAAAAAAATCAAAGGCTTGGCAAAATGAAACACACTCTGTTGTCTTTCTCACCTCCAGCATACCACTGCAACCCAACAGAGTCCATTTTTCCTTCAACAGCAGACAGATGCACTGTTCCCTATGGGGAGCTTTGAGACACCAGGCTGTTGGAGCCCATTGAAGTTTCCTAGTGGCTTACCCAGCAGGACTGCATAAGAGGATGATTGGACCACGGGCCTGAGTACCAGATGCTTTTAGGGTCTACACTTGGCTGTATCTAGCAAGGGGAAGGTCTTTTGCCCCTCCCCTTGGCATTGTTATAAAAAGCCCTTTTTAATAAAGTTCTGGGCTGGTGGATAAGGATCCAGGCCCACCTGAGGCTATCCTGCGTTTCTGTTTCTCTCCCCTCTTTATTTCTAAGTCTCTTATCCCTCATTTCTCAAGAGTTCCCGGGGTAAATAAATATGGGAGCTGATCTCTCACACCAGGCTGAGATCTCTTTCTTCTTGCAGGCTTCATGTGTACCTCATTCTCTTCATGTGCTTCCTGTCAACTCTACCCTTTCTCAGCCAAAGCCCTTAACTGCAGGATTGGTTCTTTATCTGACTGGTGAAGAAACTGAGGTGCAGAGAGAGGGCAAATACTTACTAATGTCTCAGGGTGAAGAAAAGACACAGGACCCAGGTTGTGGTTTGGCTCACTCTTTGTCACTCATATTCTATTAGTTCTTTGAGAACAGTGTATTTTGATCATATTTACATCCTTCCCCAACTCCTCCTGGATCCATCTTCCCTTCTCAGTCCACTCCACTTCTCTTCTTCCTCTTTTTTTTTTCAAATTCCTCAGGTCCAGTTTGGCTGCCTATATATTTTTTGATGTGTGATCTTCACTGGAGACTGGCTAACCCACCAGGGGCTTCGACCTTAAAGAGAACTGACTCTACTGCTCCCCAAATCTACCAGCTGTCAGTAACTCCTTAGTTAGAGGTGGGGCTTCACACAGTTTTGAAACAGCCCTGAGAGCTCATGTGTCAAAGCCTTGGTTATAAACATATTGACTGAAGAGGGAATTTAATAGGGTGGATTCTATGTGGAGGAAGTAGGTCATTGGCGGCAAGCCTTTGAAGGGGACATTGGGCACCCACCTCTTTCTTTTCCAGGCATATTTGTCTCCTGGTTGTGGAGAAGTGGGCTCATTTTTCTACTGCATGCTTTTGCCATTGTGTTCTGTCTCGCCAGAAGCCAGAACATTGGAAACAAGTTGCTGATGTCCTTAAGTCCACAAGAATCTTTCCTCTGTTTAAGTTGTCTTATAAATGGGGGGAGGGAGGCTGACACCACAGTCCAAACTCTCCCTTCCTAGTTGAGCTCTCCAGTTCCTTGAGCTCATCTGGGCTGTTCTGTGAAGAACGTCACGTGGAAAATTATCTTCCGTGTGTCATTTCAATAACTCTGTGAGAGAAACATGACCAGTTCTCCCACTTTAGGGAGGAAAATTTGAAATAAAAGTTGTGTATGTGTCCAAGCTAAGGCCACAGCATCATTAACAGCAGATCTGAGATTGCAAACTGGCTTCTTGACGTTCACTCTCAACAGTGTCTCCTCATCATGAACTCATTCTCTTGATCTTATTCACAAAACCACAAAGTCTTGAGGGGGCAGCAGCGGTCACGTGGTGCACACTGGATAATACTATGCTCCTCACTAAAGACTAAAGGCAGAGCATCCTATCTCCTACAGAAAGTTAACTATCAAGCTGTGTGGTGCAACCAGAGACTCTACCCAAGGTCCATAAAGGTGTGGCTTTGTTGTACATGGAATTGGCAGCAGCAGCTAAGAAGCTGCTACACTCAGCCAGCAATCTGTATGTTGTCAGAGGCTGCACTTCCAAGTACTTTGAGTGAGAAGTCAGAGGGCCCATCCCCCAACCTATGCAGCCTAGTACTCCTTCATGTCAGAAACTTATCATTATTTAGTTATCTTTTAAGATTTACTATCTATCTATCTATCTATCTGTCTGTCTGTCTGTCTATCTATCATCATCATCATCTCTCTCTCTCTCTCTCTCTCTCTCTCTCTCTCTCTCTCTCTCTCTCTCTCTCTCTCTCTGTACCTAAATACATATGTGTACACCATGTATGCCTAAATAAGTCAGAAGAAGGTATTGAATCACCTGGAACTAGAGTTACAGGCAGTTGCAAGCCACGTGATGTGGGTGCTGGGAACTGAACCTGGGTCCTCTGCAAGAGTAATAAGTATTCTTAACCTCTGAGCCATCTCTTCAGTACCAGGCCCATCAATTGTTGCTTTGATCATGCTCATTCCTGTGCAAGCTGGGGGGCTCCTTGTATAATGTCCAGCTAATAAGACTGGGGCTTTACCTTCTAAGGCTGAGACTTCTGTTCCTCCTCAGGCCCTAGTGGAGGATGGACCCCTTAGGTCAAAGCCCAGTGTTCACAGTCCTCCACCATGAAGACACTGCTTCAACCAGCAGAGGAGGGAACTGTTGTGTTATTTCTCTGTTGTGCTGGAAATCAAGAATAGAAATCTCATAACATGGAACTTCTCAGTTTCTACATATTTGTATACTGAATATATTTGTGCAATGCTGAATTTCCATGCTTACAAATGTCATTAAGAACTTACAGTCTCTCAGTAAAGAAAGCTCTGGGATATGCGCTCAGTGAGGAGCAATTAGGTACACGGTCAAGTCATCTTCAATGAAGGAGGAGGTAGGACACTAGCTGAACACACAAATGCACACACAGGGCACACAAACACACACACACACATAGACATGGACATCACACAAACACACACACACACATAGACATGGACACACACATCAACAAAGACAAATATCCCTAAACACACATGAGCATAAACACAAACACACACATACTTCAGAGCACGCACACACACATACACACACACACACACACCACATACTAACACACATAAATACACATGAACATAAATGCAAACACACACATACACAGACATGCACACCAACACTCACAAATAAAACCTAAAAACTCGAAAACACAAACACACACATACTTCAGAGCATGCACACACACATACACACACACACACACACACACACCACATACTAACACACATAAATACGCATGAACATAAATGCAAATGCACACATACACAGGCATGCACACCAACACTCACAAATAAAACCTAAAAACTCGAAAACACAAACACACAAGCACACATATACACACATTCACATACCACCATATTAGACATTTATGTTCACCAATTCTCAGCGGTTCCTGCTCCTTGGTTCCCGTGTGTCTGTTCGGATGCCTCTGTCCATAACTCCATATGTGTCTCTTCAGTTTCACAATGGCAGGTGAATCGATCAGGCAGGTTTGATTAATTATGACTTAAGTTTCAAGTCTCTAATTTCTTGCTCCACACAAGGAAATCACAGCTTTCAAGTACAATACTTCTAACAATATAACCGATTTTTCTTGGGGGAAATAACAACCTGTCAAAACATGACATGTCAGTTCCACTTCCTTCCACCAGCATAGCGCAATCTGTTTTGATGGAAAAGGCATATATTTTAATTATTTGTTTTTAATCTGACTCCAGATTTGACATATGGCGCCTTGTTAAGTTCTCTCTACATGTTCTGGTAAAAACAAAAACAAGCCGTAGAAGTTACTTAACTTCTGGCATAAAAGTTATTTTTAAGAACTCCTATTGCTTCCGAAGAGGTTAAATGACTCCAAAAAATACGCTTCTGAGGAGTGGTAACATCAGTTCTGAGACACTTAGGGAATTGATCACAACCACATTAGCCGCTGGCAAAAACATGTTTCTTGGCTGAGGACTGGTGTGTAAGAGGATAAACATAACTGGTCTTCCCGGGAGTGTGTATCCCGGAACTCACACAGATTGGGTAACAAGAGAAAATGTGTGCTATTCAGGGTTTTTGAAACCTTTGAAGATTTGGGGTTTTGTCCCAGAAGAGGAAGGGAGCGGAATACTTTTCTGTTGGCTTTCAGTAGGGTTTCTTGTTGTTTATTTTTTAAATTGTGATCTTTGATAAAGATGAAGAAATGATTTTGATAAATTTACTACTTTTTTCTGGTATACAGTGGCCAGTCAGATAAACAGAGCTGTCAATGAGAAATTATCTTGTTTCCCAGCATCTTACACCAAAAAATAAAAAAATAAAAAAATAAAACAGCTGTCTATTGGATATTGTTTAAAGTGTTCAAACATGTCCTTGTGTCAATGATAATGTTCAGATAGTATACTGGTGACAACAGTTTGAATGATAATTACCTATATTCTTAGGAATGATCACTATATATTTCTTCATTGATTTACCATTTGTGCGATGAATATGGACTTCAGGTCTGAGCTAGGGGATGGTAAAAGTTAGGAAACTAAGGCCAGTCACTGCTCTGAAGCAGTTGAGAAGAACACATCCATGCCCACAAAGTAAGGGATGTAATAGAAGAGTGGGTACCCAGAATCCCCTGACATAGAGACTTGGGACCCAGGCTCTAGCGTCTATCCTAAGTCTATGGGGCTCACTGAATTTTCACACCCTCCAAACATGTATAAACCCCCCCAAAATTCTTGCTAAGCAGACAACTGAACTATTCAGCCATTAGAGTTAATTCCTAACATCCCTTTCCATCATAAAATAAAAAGTATCCTGCCTCTCCCATTTGACTTGAGGTCCTGCATGAGCACACACCACCACTCCCTCTGGGCAGTGTGAATTCTGTCCCTCTTTTGCATTCATTTACATTTCTCTGACCTTTGTACCCTACCCTTCAACTTTCACCTATATAATAATATGAAGATAGAAAATGAAGCACTGTGCTGGCTGGCTAGCTTCATGCCAACTTCACACAAACCAGAGTACAGTCATTTGGGAAGAGGGAAGTTCAGTTGAAAAAATGACCCATCAGACTGGCCTGTGGGCAAGCCTGTGGTACATTTTCTTCATAGATGATTGATTGATGTGGGAGGGCTCAGCTCAGGCCTGTCTCTGCAGACAGACTCTTGAATGTATATATGGTCAGATTGAGCTATGTGGGCTCATGAATCACATGGGGGAGGATTTGGACATTTTGGAATGGCAAAAAACAAAAAAAACAAAAACTGGAGCTTTTCAGAATGACCCATCAGAATGAGAATTCAAATGCTGAGTTCTTCACAAAAGTAATTGAGTGGTGACGATGTCTCAGCTGTCCCTAGCTCATCTTAATGAGTGACCAGAGGGAGTGGGGCGTGTGATAAAATATCACATGGGTGGACACCCGTGACTTCCATGTTCCTGCAGTCCCTGTTTGGAAGCAGTGCGTCATAGGCTGCCCCAGGGGTCTCTGCTGTTAGTTACGGCTCACCACATCCTCAGTAACCTGGTATGTCTTTCTTGTATTGGTGATGGTGTTCAGGGACCTCCTGGGGCTGTACGGAGCAAAGATGCTAATGGAGAGATAGGTCCTCACTATCCTGATATGCACACTCCAGAGGGAAGTGCAAGGTCAGTGTTTGCGAATGTGCAGTAACACTGAGCCAGCTGGCTCCATCTCCTGCTCATCCACAGCCCAGCACTGAACTATGACAAGGTGTAGATCAGCTCTACCTATCTCATCACCACCAAGGCTTTCCTAACCAATGTGAAGTTCCCATCAGAAAGTAGGCCAATAGCTAAGGTAGAAATGAACTCTAATGGCTGAATAGTTCAATTGGGTCATTAGCAAAAAGAGCTTCATAGCTTTGTAATTCGGTCCTGGAGGCTGTGACCCAGCAGAGGCTGGGGAGATGCCCCACATGCCACATACAGATTCCAGATTCCACCATGGAATGAAAGTAGTTCCCTTAGAAACATTCTCTGTTAGAATTCTCTGCTTACCTTCCCAGAAAGACAAACCTCAACTCTTTCCTTGAATATGGCATTTCTTTCCCTAAAAGGAAATAGTAAAACAGAAAAAAAAACCAACAACCAAAAACAAACAAAAACTCTACCCAACCATTAGACTGTCACAGGAGAGTGACAGTCTGAAACCACCAAATGGAGGGTCCATCTAAAAGACTTTTCTCTGAAGAATATCTTAGTTTCAGTACTACAGTACAAGCAACCCACAGAACAGCATGCAGCTCTCTACACCTGCATTTGGAAAGAGGCAATGCCTTGGCTTGTGGAATGAAATTGTACTTGGCTGTTGAACAAGACATGTGAAATGCTCTTCATCAAGATTCTCAAAGTCAAAAATTCATGAGAGGTGATTTGAAATAAAACAGCATCAACTTTGTTCTATGCTTGGCAAAGACATCGTTCTGGAAATTCAAAACAAGAATGTAGACAAATGTCCCTAATTATCAGATGCTGGAATAAGGAAATGTGAGTGCCTTAGGCAGTAGCTTATGATACTGACAGAAATGGGTGGGGCCCCTCCATACCTTGTATTTAAAGATGTATTTGCATTCTACATTGTAGAAAGGAATTACTATCTTAGAACACACATATTGTTGATGGCTTGTTTGTTCTGAGTTAACCTTTCCCAGTCCAGATACCCCTGGAGGAGCACAGGGCTGCCACCAGCAGACACTATTGGTTGACTTAGCGTTTTAAGAAGTGCCTACGCCCAGATACCCACAGAATGAGGGCAGAGTGCAAGGGACAAGAAAGGCACAGACATATTAAGTCTCAAAACCAAGCTAACCACCTGACCAGAAGGACACACCCAAGCTGTGAGATGATTGATAGCCTTTGTTCCCATTGTTTTTCTATATGATCTGCTCATGGGGGAGGAGATGGAAGATCAACTTTTAAGAAGTCAATTCACCATCTTTTCAGGTCACTGTCTAGCTGAACAAATCAAATCACAGGGTGGTTTTTGTTTTGTCTTTGTGTGTGTGTGTGTGTGTGTGTGTGTGTGTGTGTGTGTGTTTGCATGTGTGTGCATGAGTGTGGAGGCCAGAGGTTGATATTGGGAATCTTTCTTGATCACACTTTACTTTATTTACTGAGGCAGAATCTCTCACTAAAACCAGAACTCCATGATTTCAATAACCTAGCTAGTCAGCATGTCCAGAGGTCCTTTGTCTCTGTCTCCCAAGTGCTAGGATGACAGGAGAGGTGCTGTGCTCACTCAGCTTTTGTGTGGATTCTGGGATTCTGAACTTTGGTCATCACACTTCCATGGTGAGTGTTTCATCCTCAGCCCTCATCCAGCCCTAGTGAAAAGCAACTTTAGAGTGTCTGTTTCTCTCTCTGTCCTTGACATCTGTAAGGGACAGGCAGGAGTGAGTCCCTCTATTCCAGTTATGGACTCAGAGCATTAAATCTTAGAATTTTCCTCAAGCAAGAGTAAACTTTGAGCAGTTATGATTTGAAGTGTGACTTCGTTCACGGTATTGTCTTGTATCAATGACATGGTAGACAACAGGTTCTAACGAAATTTTCTTACCTTTCCCTCCAGTGAAAGATCTTAATTTTTTTTCTATGCATGTCCTGCTACATTTCTCCATTCTGCCCATGATGTTTAGTGTGTGGTGCTGATGGACTGAAGCCTGGCAGATGTGAGGAAACTCTATATGATGCCTGAATCCGTTTAGGAATAGACTTGATTTTTCCAAGTTAAAGCTAACAGTTTCTGAAATCAATAAATAATGTAGACAGTAACTGAAGTGCAGTGGGGAATGGAGCTGAGGGCAGGGGGTTCCCTGCAGAGGAGGTGGGAGGTCCATGTTTTCCAGTCATCAAACATCTAAGGAAAGGTGCAAAGGCTGTTCACGGACCAACTATGTCTGCCTCATTGTCTATGACATCATTGCCTTCATGGAAGTAGGAAGAATGCACTCTCTCTGAAAGAGCAGAGGATAGGTGGACATTTGAAAAATACTGGTTTTTGCTTTATTAATTTTTCTTGCTCAAATTTTTAAAGATTTCTTTGTTTGCATATATTTATTTTTAAATTTGTTTTTGAGAATTGTATTCATGAGTACTGTATCATTCTTAACCCTCCCTCTCCCCTTCCAACTCCTCCTATAATAACCCCAGAATCCCCCCAAAGTCATGACCTCATTTTCTTTAATTAGTATTGTGTACACACACACACACACACACACACACACACACACACACACAAATACAACTTGCTGAGCCCATTCAATGTTGCTCATATGTATATGTGTTTAGGGCTGACCACTTGGGATTGGATGACTGATTCTCCCTCTCTCCATAGGCATTGATTGTCTATAGCTCTTCATCTAGAGTAGGGGCATAGTGACATATTTCTCCAATCCATGCTAGCATGTCAACTGGTACATTATTCAGGTCTTCTTTCATATTGTTGAGATTCCAAGGGGGTAGCTTCTCTGTCCTATGTAGAAGACATAGGTTCTCTGTCCTATGTAGCATCTCTCAGTGACCATCCTGGTCCTCTGGTTCTTACAGTATTTCAGACCCCTGTTCCAGGGTTTACTTTCTCTGAGACTTAGGTGTGGATATATGAATTTAGGTATATGAATTAGAGGTGAGTACCACACAGTCATTTATTCTCTGTATTTCGACAAGTTGTGGATTTCTGTAATGGTCTCCATCTGTTGCAAAAAGACACTTCTTTGATAAAGCATGAGAACTACATTGGTCTGTGAGTATAGGGTCAAGTATTCAGAGTGCAGTTAGAAACTATTCTTGCTGAGGAAAATGGCAAGGTAAGTCTCTAAGGTCTTGGATGTTGCTAATCATAGATATTTGGCTAGGTTTTCAGTACTAGGAATAAATTACCTCTTATTGGATGGGCCTAAGTCTAATTAGAAAGCATGCTGTTATCCTCAAGATAAAAGTGCCTCTATTGCACCTCTGGGGACATCTTGTCATGCTGGTCATTGTTGGGGCTCACAGGCCTCTTAGTTGGGTAGGAATATTGACTGCTTTTTTTCCTAAGTGATGATGGCACAGTCAATCACCAGTGTTGATCAGAAGTTCCTTTAATTATTGGGAGAGCTTAGATTTGAGAGATTTAGAGTGCTGGCGTACTATAACCACAAGAATGTACAGTTGTGTTTGAGCCTGTGAGAGCCCAGATCCAAAGTTGGCTCCTGACTGAGTATGTGAGTTGGACCAAGTCACTGAACTCTGGAGAACTAACTAGGAAGAAGCAGTATCGACCCTATGTGGGTATCAGGAGGGTCATATTAATAGATAAATATAAAGTCCACATGAAGGGCTGGGGGCAGTATGTAGCTCACACTGCAGAAGAAAATATGGAGTTGTCTATTAGCACAATGGTAAAGGGGAATGTCAAAGGCAGTGTGTGGACAGAGGAGTCAGGCATCAGGACATTAAAAGATTTTAGGAATCTATTAAAGGCTGTGATAAGAATCAATGAATGCAAATCACTGTTTTACACACACACACACACACACACACGCAGGAGAAGAGTTTACATCTTACTGTAGATACAGTAGGTAGCTTGAAGGAAGCCACCTCGTATGTGAAGTGTGGAAACCCCTCTGCTAGCTAGGTAAGAGATCAGGCTGCAGGTCTTAGCTAACAGCAGGACCATAGCTTAGTTGAGAAGGAGGCTTCTCAGTACCAGTGAGAGCTGGACTTCCTAACCCCCTGGGGAATGTTTTCCTATCATGGTATCTAATGTTTTACTTAAAAAGTAAATTTGTGGGGGTTGGAGAGATGGCTCAATGGTGAAGAGCACTGGCTCCTCTTGCAGAGGACCTAGATTCAGTTCCCAGAATCCATGTGTCAGCTCACAGCCATTCCAACTTCTGCAATTCCAATTTCAAGGGATCTAAACCTTCTTCTGGTCTCTGCAGGTACCAGGCACACATGTGGTACACATATATACATGCAGGCAAAACATACAGAAAATGATGTAAGTAATTTTAAAAACCCTCCAAAATTGAAAAGGAGTGTCATATTTTTGTTGTACCTAAATATGCTAGAGAAAAATTCATAATTATTATTTACTTTTTGGGTTGTTTCTTGGCAGATTTTTTTCAAACATTGTCATTCAAGAAAGTGTTTCCTCTGCCTTGGGTGGATGAAACTGCAGACATGTATGGCTCCACTTCTTCTCGCTCCCCACTTCCTAAAAGCAGACATTTATATAAAAGCTGTGGAAATCTTTGACCATCTAGACAGTCTTGTGTGTTCTTTGAATATTGAGGATGGTAATATAAATCCTACCTCTCTAGTCCCCATAAATATCAAGGACAAGCTGAGGGAGCTGACTCATGGGACAGCTTCCAAATCTATGATTTACCAGAAGGTGCAGTAGAGATTCCAAAGATGACACAAAACAGCAATCATCTTCTGAACCGCTGATATACTTTTCCACCGGACTTCAGCCTTCCTCTGACAACTTAATGCTCACTCTCATTTGGGGGAAATCAAGCAGACAATATGTTGATAGAATATCGACACCAGCACATTGGTGTTGATGACAAAAATGCCTCTGAACTGGGATCAGTCTAGAATGCAGTGTGAAGCGAATTCTCTCTGCTCAAAATAAAGGGCACAGGAGAAAATGAAGTCTTCTAAAAGGTCACAATATGTGCTGTGTGAAAATCCAACACTTGGTTCGCATACAAATAAAATGTTATTTTTTTTAAAAAAAATGATCTCAGCTCACTCTACGTTGTAGATATCCTAGCAAAATTGAAAGTACTAGTTGCTTATTGTAAATCAAGGAAGCCAGGACTAACATTTTTTTTTTCAGACTTAAAGTCTTCTCACTGAATGATCTCATAATAGTATTTTCACAATGTTATAAACAATATTGAGACATCATGACAAAGAAAGATTGGAAGAGAAGAAATTACAGCAGAAGTAGCAGCACTCCCCCCTCCCCTACAAGCCATGTGGGAGTCCTGACACCGTAGCTTGAATGCTTCTCAAGTTCCCTGTAAAGTTTAACATTTTACAGGAGCTGATGCAGAGGCTGCCATCCTTAGATAGGGCAGGCATACTGAGGGCCCTTCTCTAGTATATGCCACTCTAATTCCATGCTCTGGGTGGGCACTGCTCAGTGCTGGGCTATGGGAGTCATGGAGTGCACCTGTGGTGTTAAAATGAAATGAAAGCATCCTCTATAGGCTCCAGCATCTGAATGCTCGGGCCCAGTTGGTGTCACTGTTCAAGGAGGTGTAGAAGGTACACCATTTCTGGAGGAATATGTCACTGCAGGTGGACCTTGAGGGTTTTAATCTTCTCACTACTTCTGGCCCTCCCACTCTGCTTCCTGCTCATATTTGAAGAAGTGAGCTCAGCTACCTGCTCCTGCCATCACCCATGCCTCCCTGCCACCATGATGGAGTCTTATCCCTTTGGAACTGTAAGCTAGAATAAACTTTTTACTATAAGTGGCTTTATATTGTTACAACTTATCATAGCACCAGGACCCAGTGTCAGTTCTAGAGCCACAGAATATAGGCACATATTGACCTCACTGAGGCCAGGGCTGGCAGAGCAAGAGACAGGCATAGAAGTAACTTTCTAGTACAAATAAGCATGCTGCTACCCCCAAGAACCCACTTATACATCTATTACACATGTCTTCTGACAGTGAATGCATCAATAAAGCCTTTTCAGACAAACATGCAGAATATGCACTGAGGAAGAAAAGTCAGGCACAGGAAATACAACATCAATTTGGTATCCACCAGGACCTGCTCCCCACTTTATCACTATTCAGTACTTCATGTTTCAAGTGAAATAATAAGATAGGGCTATGGACTGGATGACATGTACAAACACTAAACACATAGTAATGGTACAGTAGATAAATCAGCAGGGGGGACTGCACATCACATGTATTAAATGCATTTGTATTTATGTTATGTTGTGATAGCAATTGAAGATAAGTTGTGGTAAGATCAAGGGGAATACCATAAACTCCAGAAAAGCCAGTGAAGTAAACAATTAAAAATTCAGGCTAATTAGCCCAAAGTGGAGGTTTTAATGAAAAAAAAAAAAGAGATGTAGCAGGGTCCTGTGCTGTGCCTTTTGGGAGCGGGGGCAAGTAGGCATAGAGTCAATGACTGAAACTCTGGGAGGATGTTGAAACAACAAGCTCAGTTTATTCAGGAAGAGGCAAGCCTTACATACCCTCCACCCAACCCTGGGGGAAGGTCTGATGAATATGCATCTGCTAGTGTGACATGGCTGCCTCTCATTTGTCCAGGTCATCTCCAGTCATGTCTCAGCTGCCGTTGCTAAGGCCCTTAGGCAGACCCATGTTTGCTCTCTGAAAGTATCTTATTACTGATTTGGGCTGGCTGGCCTTCAGGTCTGTTAAGGATGAGTCATCCCACAGATATACTTTAAATTAAGGAAATAGAGAAAACACAAAGGAATAGACAGGAAAATAGAAGATTCTAGCTGGATTTAAGGTTCAAATTAAACTACATTAGTAATTGCATGAAGTGTTAATATCTGGACTGATGAAATTAAAAGCTGAGCTATCAAATTGGATTAAAAAGCAAAGAGAAATAGGTGTTTCTTCCATGTTAAGGATAATGACACACACACAAAATCTATCTAGAGTAAAATGTGTCATCAAAAGAAGGGACGGTGGAGGTAAAAGCAGAAATGAATGTGAAGGAAAAACTTAAGATTATATAACTAATGAAGGCAAAGAGATACATGAAAGTAAATTCTAGCCAGCTCCAGCCAAGACCATATGACTTGGGTCAGGCATGGAGGATGTGCACCCGGCCGGGTTCAGATGGCGCACAGGCAGATGTTATTAACAGAGTACACATAAAACTTTTGAAATAAACATGTAAAGTTAGATGCAGTTTTTGCTCTCAGTACCAAGAAAGAAGGAAGCAGGAGAGACGGGGCTTTATCTACTGTGTTGACTTCTCTACTGTTTCTCACAGTGACACAATTTAGAGATACCTTATAGGAGAGATTTATTTTATTTACATTTTCAATATTTCTATCCATTATGGTGGAAAGGGCTAGTGGAGCAGAGCAGAGATCATTCAGTGTCCAGGAAGCCGAGAGCTGAGCTCGCTGCTTTCTCCTTTTCTTCCCTTATCCCAGCAATGCCACAGCCCATTGAATGGGGGGCAGGGAGGCTTTCCTTACCAGTTAATCCTTTCTGGAAACATCTACAGAGGCATACTCAGATGTGGACTTTGCTCATCTCCTAAGTATTTTAAATCCATGCAAGATGACATAAAAGATCAGTAATCACATCACCCACGCTGCTTTTATTTGGTGTTATTGGGAGACAAACAACAAAAGCATCACCAGACACATGAAGATTATGAAGTACTTCCAAGGAAACCAAACAAGATATATATGATCTGCATGTCCTAAATACATTAGTATTTATGGAAATAAATAAAGCAAAAGCCACATACTTGAAGTAAGTACTTGCCAGAGTGAAGCTTTGAATTAGCTATGCTGTATATTATGTACCTAGTGTGTTCATGGTAGCTCATCAAACATTCATAATTTAATAAGACAATGTAATTATAGGTCAGGCAAACAGGCAGTTTTCAAAGATGGAGGAATGGTACAAAAGAGAACAGGTTACAATAGAGTCATCATTGCTAGTGACTAGAGAGTTACAATGTGTTAGTCATTACTAGTGACTATAGAATTACATTGGGTTGTCCATTGCTAGTGACTAGAGAGTTACAATGTATTAGTCATTACTAGTGACTATAGAATTACATTGGGTTGGCCATTGCTAGTGACTAGAGAACTGCATTGAGTTAGACATTGCTAGTGACTAGAGAGTTACAATGTATTTGCCATTGCTAGTGATTAGATAATTACAATGTGTTGGCCATTGCTAGGATTAGAGAGCTACATTGTGTTGACCATTGCTAGTGACTAGAGAAAGATAAACTTCCAGCATCTTGCAACCTCTACAAACTGCTGCCTGTTGGACAGGAAGACAGGGGTACTTTGTGAAGAGGCTGGGAATTCCGTAGTTGGTGGGAATGAAAATTTCATAAAATCCTTTAAGAAGGATTTTATGAAGCCAAAACCCACTTTTAATTCAATAATTCTAGCCTTGAATATTTACCTCTAAAAGCTGAAACTCTCTGGGGATACAGATAGGCATACCTGACATTTAAAGCTTCATTTATAGAAAGTAAATAATACAATTCAAATGTCCACCATATGGTAAGGAGAGCAATAAACTGGGGTGTGCCCACACGTGAACCTTTTACAAAAAGGAAGCAAATGACACACACATATACAGGTGCACACACATGCATACAATCCCCCCCCCCCATATACTCACTCACTCACATTCATGAAAGAACCTCAAGCACATTAAGCCAACCCAAGCCAGAGACAGTGAAATCTACATATGACACAGGTTCATAGCGGGACATTCCAGAAAGGGAAAGACTCCAGGGTAGTAAGTAGTTCAGTGCAAGCTGGACTGAGAAGGAGTGTCTTTGCTGGTGTACAGAGAAGTTTCATATTGTAGTCAAGGTGGTAGCTATCTATACCTATACGTATTTATGTACATGAGTTTATGAAGGTGTGTGTGTGTGTGTGTGTGTGTGTGTGTGTGTGTGTGTGCTTGTACATGCTAACATTCCCACGCTGTGGAAGAGCCAAAAAACAATTCTCAACTAGAGATGTGTTTTAGCATATATACCAGAACATTTGTGAGTCATGTTCAGATTTTATGAAAAGTGTGTGGATGTCCTCTCAGAAATCAAAATGTGCTTGCTAAATAGACTTTAAACCACACTTTACTCATAAATGGCTTCTGTCCAGTCATCCATTTCTGTTTATTGATATAAGGAAAGCTAACAATTTTTTCTATGATTTATTCTGACTACTCTTTTTTTTTAAATAAATAATAAAGTTACATGTTCTTCTGTTTTAGTTTTTAATGAACATGCCTTAGTTGTATTCTTCCATGGGGCTCAGCCTGAAGTTTCAACACTTTCATACAGCACACACCAATTCATTCCAACATCCCTTCATCCTACCTACCCATTCCCATCCCTTCTTACCTCCAGTCATGACCTCTGCCCTCTCAGAGCTTGTTAAATTTTCACACACAGGTCAGGATGTGTAGTCTTTATCTTCCTGTGCCTGGCTTATTTCACTTAACCCAGTGTCTTCCACTTCTCACTATTTGCTGATGAGAGGATTTCATTCATCTTTGTGCTGAATAACATGATAATACATTGATATATGCACATCAATTGCTTTCCATTCATCCATCAATGGGCTTCATCAATGCATATGCTTTCCATGTCCTGAATGTTGGGAATAGAGCTGCACTGAACAGGTTCATGCAATGGATCACTTTGGGATACTAAATACATGATCATTTAAGCTTATTCTAAGACAGGTTTCCTGTATCTCACGTCTATTTCTAAGCTGTAACCTTTACAAGCATCTTCTGTATCACTTGGATTAGGTGTATGCATCTTAAGTTGATTACACCCTTGAATGGGCACAGACTTATATCTGTCATGAGCTGGGTGTAAGTGGGATGTACTTCATGCCACAGTGCCATCAATTCTGCCATTGATGGTACTGGTAACTCAGAGACAGACTGGCCAGGTACTCAGGATGTCCAAAACACTGAACTCTAAATCACTGTGACCTTTGCATCCATTAGCACACATCAATGGTAGGAGGCCATCCTAACTACTTAGTTCTTAGTGAAGTAACTCTGTTTCCTTGTAGGGATTTTTGATGGACACAAATGGCCCTGGGAAGCATCCTGGAAGACACTCATAAGCAAGCATGGGTATTACTCTACATGGGGGTAATAAGTGTGGATTTTCTCCCCACTGGATGCAAGATGACTTAGTTCAGAAAAAAATAGAAATCCATTATAGTGAAAAAAAAAAGGGATATGTGGTATTAATCCACATTCCTGCCACTAACAAGCTTTGTTTATATGACTGTAATGTGGCCAGCAAGATGGATCTGTAGGTAAAGATGCTTACCATAGAAGCCTGGTGATTGAATTTGATCTACAGGAGCCTCATAAAGGTGGAATGGTAGAACCAACTCCTACAGGTTGTCTTCTGATCTCTACACCAACGCCAAGGTCTCTGTGTTCCCTGCCCATCCACTCATATTGCATGTGCGCTCACAATGACACATAACTATAGATTCTGAAAATGTAATTATGTGTTTTTGGTTCAGTAACAAACATGATAGGTCACCAATACTAAACTTGACATACTATGATCCGTTTTGTTAAAATATGCCTCATGAAGTGCTTAGGAATTAATAGGCTCCTACCCGTAAAGAAATCTATAGTTATATTCTTTATTTTCATAGGATTTAACATACACAACTCAAGTGTATGTATCTTTACCCCTAGAAATGGTTATTTCTGAACACATTTTCTCTTTATATTTGGCTTTACCTCTTCAGATTATTTTTTCTGTAGACATTTTCATGTTTCCTATTAGAACCAGTGTTAGTCACCAGATGACTAAGAATGGATTTATGCTTGTTCCACTGTTATATAAATACTAATTTTTTTCCTGGCTACCATGCCACAAATTAATATTCTGTACATCATTAAAATATCTTGTTTTTTTATACTTTAATTGATACACTTTGTGTGAAATTTTACTGCTATTAGGAATGATGGCATGTTGTGTGGAGTTGACCTTAAGTCGTTAGCTGTCTTAGTAAAAATATAACTGCAAATGAAATTTGAGCCAGGTTTCCATTTTATTCCATCTTTCCAACGATAACTGTGCCAATAAAACCTCTAACAGCCACTTGACTGAGTCAATTCAGAGAAGCGTTTTGATTCCTAGTGCCCGAAGAGGGAGATTAAATTGAGACATGAGTAGGTGGTGGGCAGCAAGTGTACATACATCCTATCATGCTGTCAGCAGCTCAGACCCCATTTTGTGACATCTTCAAGACTGTATAGTCCTCCTCCCCCACACAAGTGCTTCGTGTGGACTTTGGTAGTGGTGTGCTTGAACATATCTTGGTTGACTTGGTGGCTCCATAAGATTGTGACCCCAATGTCCTTGGGAGGGGGGAATTCCTGAATATTGTATGGTCAGTTTAGGGCTGGAGTTGCAGATGAACCATTCAGTAAAGTTCATGGCCCTGACGATGGTTGCTGAGGCTCTGAGCATTCCCCACCTGCATCAACATTTCTGATCCTTTCTGTACACACTTGGTGGCAAGAGAGAGCAGCGCTCTTTACATAGACTCACACACACTGAGCCCTCCTTCCCAGGTAGTCAAAGCCTTCAGGACGTGTTCATGGAGTTCATTAATGTCCTCACGGTGTTGATGCTCTGGGGGCTGCTGGTAAAAGGGGAGGAGGGATTCTAAACTGTTTATAGTTTCAGTGACTGAAGGTAAATTAAGACAGGTACTGAGAACCAGGATGAGGAAGCTGAAGGAAGGGGGTTCCCACTGTTGTTATTTTATCCCAGACATGTGGCAGCTAATTTGAACAGTAGTTGGCAATACTAGAGCATTCAAAGAAGCTAATGGGTGCACATGCAGTGTGTGTGTGTGTGTGTGTGTGTGTGTGTGTGTGTGTGTGTGTGTGTACATGCATAGGTATGTATACATGCTTATGTGTATGTATGTGTGTATGAGTGTGTTCACATCTGTGTGTACACATTCATGTGTATATGTGTATGCAGGTTTGCATGTGCATATAATCTATGTGTGTGCATGTGTATATGTATGCGTGTGTACATATGTGTATGCATGTGCATGTACATGTACACTCTCATTGCTGAAGAGAGTGAAAAGTGAGGGACAAATGAAGGAGACATCTCCAGGTAATACTGAGTGTGTCATCTCTAAGCACTAATATTCAAATCTCTTCTCATCAGGGTATTTCAAAGGGCTTCTTGGGAAATGTCAGTGCCGTGCAATCGGGAGTCAGCTTTTGTAGCTCACACTGAAGGCTTCTTCCTTCTAAAGGGATGTTAATGCCTTCCTGTTACTGATGAATTAGGGAAATGCAGAACCTATGACCCTCTGGAGAAAACAGAACAACAGAGGTGTATGTGCCTACATCCCCACTGACGGTTATTGCAAGTCTAAGGTCCATGTAGGTTTAATCTAAGAAATAATTGCTTGCTGGTCCATGATAATACTCCACAGAATGATTCCGATGTTTCGGAGACCCAAGGAGGATTATGATTTCAAGAATATAATCTAGATTAAACCAGCACATTACCAGGTCCTTTAATAGCATTGGCCATGACCTCCCATTGTGCTCTACAGGGCAGTCAAGAGGTTGGTGTCAGTACTGAGGCTTAGGCCATTTACTGCTCACTGGTGTGGGTAAGTGGAAGAAACTCACTCCCTAATCCTTGCTGTCTGGGAAGGAGACTACTCATAGACCCACACGGGAGAACAGCAATTATGAAGTATTTATTGGCAGTGTTCATTTTTGAAGATGGAGAGCTGCAGTAGGAATCCACATGATGTTTGAGCCGGTTTGTAGTGGAGATCTGAACTATATGGCAGTGAAAAGGATTTGGGCAGTGGTTCTGGGGAGAGGGAGCCAGGAAAGGATGTCTCAAATGTCAGGTCTCCATAGCATTACTGCACACTTGGTAGAGAGATGAGAACAGTAGTTTCCTTTCATAATAATCATATTTTCTTTCTTTGAAGGAGAAAAGGAAGGTTTGAGTAATTATGTGACCACTGACATTAGCATCAGCAAATGGTGGCTCCAGTCAGGAATACTTCAGCTGGTAAGAAATAGCTATCTACAAGCCGTTGTCCCCAATGCCTGTTACGACCTCAGGGCCATTAGTGTGGTTTGAGGAATTGAACAGTGTGGAGAGAAAACAGAAGCTGTGAACGCAAACCTCCCTACCCCCTTGCTGCTCTGCTCAGCTATCAGAGCTATGGGCAAGGCTCCAGGGAAGCAGTGCACAGGGCGGAGGCTATCAGTCGTTTATTTGGAGATGCTGACAGGAGCTACTGACCAATGCATGGCACCCTATCCATAGATGATCCCAGAGCACTTGGGATATGAGACAGAAGGGTTTCCCTTGCATGGAAGCTACATGACTCCCCATTCAGGGAAACCCCCAACATTATCTTTAAAAGGTGCTGTGTGAGAGTTAGGACAGTTATTTAGATGGAGGAGTCAGGGATAGCGGGGTCCAGAAGACAGGCAGCACCTGTGCAGGCCCTCGTATGAGCATACTTCTGTTTATACCTGACCCTGGCGAGAGAAAGCAAGAATGATGCACTAAAACCAAGGTCCCTGCCTCACATGGCCCTTCACAGGAGGAAGCACCCGCTTCCTACTGTAGAATAAAATGCAAAACCCAGTTCAGTGTTCATCAAGAAGAAATTAATTGATACTCTCAAGCATGTGATTCCTAAATAAAATTCATAAACGGTTATCATGGAAACCTGATTATTTTTCCAGAAAAATTAAAAAATAATCCTTTCACACTCTTATTAATATTATTTGGGAATTTCTGTACTTGCTGAAAGTTAATATAAAACAGTGACTTCATGTCTTTCATGGTGGTTAAAATAACCCACATTTCCAAGGCAAGTAATTTGACTCCCACAGAATGTCAACTAAACAAAACCAATTAATAAGCTAACTGTAACTTCTAAATGTTTAATTTCTGCCTGGCTCTCTAAAATGTAACCAGGGAGATGAATGACATAATTAATTAAGAAAGAGGGAAGATCCGTGTGCAGACTTTTTGATAAAACTCCACAGCATCCACTGGACACTTGCTATTTGCCAGGTGCCATGGTAAAGTTTTTACATGCTTTGTTTTATGAAATCCTTCAGTTTTTACAGGAGGCAGAGGCAAGACACTGAGATCACATAGTGAAGCCACAAACTGGAGGTCCTGCCTCAATGCTCTTTTACTAATACTATGACCATTCTATTCTCCTTGATCCCAAAAGGGTCCTGTGATGGAGGCTTTAAAATGTAGGACCCAGTAGAAAGCCATAGATCATCAGCAGTGTTCCATCTAGTAGGGGTTAAAGGATTTTGTGCATCTCTTGGGCTATATATTTGAGAAGAACAAGCCATCTGGAGTCCTGTCTCAAGAGATGGTCTCTTTGGCCTCCACAGTCCCCTGCTACCCTGTGCCAGCGTCCATCATGAGGTCCTTACCAGAGACAAGTCAAAGGGATCAACTGAATTTGGGCTTTCAGCTTCCCCAAACTGTGAGGTTTTCAAACCCTTTTAATCAAAAGTAGCTTACCTTGGGGATTTCATTACAGTAATGTGGTACTGAGTAACTCACCTCCCTTGGAATGTAGGACTGGATTATTAGTTTATATTCATCACTAATTACATATCACTCTTACAGAATAGGGGCTGATATAGATGTTGACTTGTGTCCCAATCAAGTTTTTTGTGTTGACCCCACATTTCAGAATGTGACTTTATGTCACCTAGGAAGTGTATTACTAGTTCTGAAGATTTCTTGCTGCCTTAGGGTATGCCCTGATGTAGTAAACTGCTCTTCTTTTTGACGAATCAACACACAGAGGGAGACTGTGGGAAGGTCAAAGAGGAACCAGGGTGAGGCTTCACCTAAGCCTGGGCACACCCAAGAATGCCAGCCAATCCCAAGGTGGACTGCTTGGAATAGGTGCTCCTCTGCACCCTCTGAAGCAGTTGTTGGACATGACCTTGACCTCGAAGCTCTGGGGCCATGAGGGGACCTCACCGCCATGGAAAGTCCCTCAGTTTGCCATGCTTTGTCACAGCAGCCCCAGGAACCAAGACAAAAAATATAGAGACACATCATCACATGTAAGCAATAACATTTAAATTTAAACTCTATTAGAGATGCATGATATAATTAATTATGCTGTAAATATTAGTAAGGAAAACAGCTAATCTGAGTAATTTTGGAAAAGTATTTTGACTAGATATGTGACAAAACAAAAAGTATATAAATATTGTACTCCAGTTAGTGAGTATTTGTTCACAGTATTGGTCAGTGATTATGAAGCTTTGTCTCTCGTTAACAAGGAATAAGCAGACAGGTCCAACACCGGAGGATGAGTGATGACTCTCAGTGTTAGAGAGCAGCTCCTAGTGAAGGGTAGGGGGAGAGCAGAGAACCTGGGGATTAGAGCAGCAGTGAGGAGAGGCTAGGAGGAACTAACTTATAACCGTCTGTTTGTCTATCTTCCTATTAATATTTATGCCTTCTCTCTGCTACTACAATTACATTTCTATTGGTCATATATTACCTACTATTTCTATATGTGTCTAAAATCTATTATTTATCTATCATATGCTATCAACTATGTAACTATTAGTTGTAACCTGTTCTCTACATATCATCTATTATCAATTACATACCTATTAGTGACCTGTTATCATCCTATAATCTATCATCTATCAACAATCTATTATCATTAATTTATCTATTAGTCATTAATTAGCTACTATCTATAGACTATTTATAATCAATCTATGATCTACCTATCTACACATCATCTATCATATATCTATCTACCTATCATCACTTATCAACTGTATATTATTAGTCATCTATTAGTCTTTTCTATATAGTGATTGTCTTAGCATTTCATTGCTTTGATGAGATACCATGACCACAGCAACATTTATAAAGGAAAGCATTTAGTTGGGGCTGGCTTACAGTTCAGAGGTTTAGTTCACTATCACCATGATGGAAAACATGGCAGCACATAGGCAGACATGATCCTGGAGCAGTAGCTGAGAGTCCCACATCTAGACTGGCAGGCAGCAGGAAGAGAGGGAGGGAGGGAAGAAGAGAGAGAGAGAGAGAGAGAGAGAGAGAGAGAGAGAGAGAGAGAGAGAGAGAGAGAGAGACAGAGAGAGACAGAGCGAGCATGGGCCTGGCTTTAGCATTTGAAATCCAAATCCTAGTGACATACTTCCTCCAACAATGCCACACCTACTCCAACAAGTTCACACTTCCTAATAGTGCCACTCCTTGTGAGCCGATTGGGGCTATTTTTATTCAAATTACCATGGCAAGCTACAGTCTACCAGCATGTGTATAATTAAACAGTTTTCTTAGTTCTACCCATTGCCACTTGGTAGAAATAGCCACAGCTAGCAAACTTCTGTTGGGTTCCAATAAATGGAGTCAGGATCATTGGGGGAAATAATTGATTTGGTATTGGAGCAGGTACAGATGATGCAGACTGAGGACTGTGATGTTCCACTAGGACTGTGCTCCCAAGAACAGAAGAGACCAGCTGACAATGCACTGAAACACTTGTGACCTGAGATTCCATCAACAAATGTCAGTGACTTTTTCTTTTCTTGACTATGTGTATAAAGCTCATGACTGGCCATCTTCCTCCAACATTCTGGACATCTACCCTATCTCAGATGCTGGGTTTGATCTCAGCCTTAGGAGCTGCTCTAGCTGCACATGGGAACTGTGGAAAACAAAACAAGTCCAAACGCAATCTCCAGTGGTTTCTACTGCTCTAATGAAGGAGAGATGGCATGAAATGACTCCATGTTGTCTTAGGATGCAATGGAAGCTGCATCACATGCATCCTTTTTGAGTCATTAACTCAGCTGTGCACCACAGATCATCCCCAGGGCTTGCCAAATCCCTCAGTATCTGCAGAGAAATTCTTGTTCATGAGATGAGGACTAAGAAAGCAGAAGTACACACGAAATCCTAGAACATTGTCTCTTGCCAATCCTTCTACTCTGTGAGAAGAGGCAGGGGGATTATTAAGTCTCCTGATGTGCCTGCAAGAGGAAATATCATTCTCACTGGGCTTGAAGAATGTCATAGTCACTAAAGAAACACAATACCATGGTTATCATTAGGCAGGAGAAGACAATAACATGCATTTAAATTTTGTCTTGAATGAATGTGAGAAGAACAGGAAAACTCTGTAGAGGCACCACAAGTGGGAACAAGTCATTGGCAAAATCCTGCTTCATTTATCTGCTGTCAAAGCAGCTTGGGAGGCTGCCCCTAGATGCTTCCAACATATTCCTCCCCTGACATGCACCTCCTGTATCAGGCATCTTGCCATATTGCAGATGTAGCCCAGAAAAGATCTCAAAGCCTTGACTCCCACAGGGTGGCATTTGAATAATTCAGTTGTGTTGTTGATGTTGGGGTGTTTCATGTTTAATAATCTAAAGCCAAATCTGGAAGCTATTTGTTCATGAGTGAAGTCTCAAGGCTCATCAGCAGGCGAATAGCCTTGATATATGAGGCAGGAGCAGATCCCATCACAGTTGGCTGCCGAGACCTACATTTTCTTCAAAGGTGGTTCTGGGCAACCAGGTCCAGTTCTTCCCAAAGGTTCCCTGCAGAGCCAGGTCTGACCCTGGCTAGTAGAGAGGGAGAGGCAGCTTGCTGATTGTCTAATGGGCTGCCATGGAGCCAGTCCTATGGGGTCCTTGAAGGGTCTTAATTGCACCTGTGTGGGAGAAAAACACAGCCATGTTAGTGCAAGATATGAGTCTCAGTCTGTTCACTGTCTTATACAGGTACCATGTGTTATTTCTATGAGTCTTAACTACCTTATGAAATAAGCCCAGGCAAACTACATAACTGCCATGAGCTTGAAGCTTTGTCATGCTTCGGAACCTGTCCCCACACTGCCTCTTACAAATGTAATTTATTCATTTTAGTCTTTGCCGAATATCTAATATATCCTAGGCAGGAGAACTGCATAAGAGAATAAGACAGGTTCCCCTGTCTTATAGACTTGGTCCCCAAGGAACTTAGAAACATTTTTTTTAATCAAAATTTAAGAGCTGGAGAGATAGAGCAGTGGTTAGGGCTAAGAGTGCCCACTGTTCTAACAGAAGATTTGTGTTTGGATACAGCACCAGCACCTGGTGGCTCACACACACACCTGTATCTCCTGCACTAAGGGATCTGATGATGTCCCCCTTTGGATTTCATAGGTATGTTTTCATACATATAAATATGAAATATAAGAGTTACATTTTACACGGCAAGAAGATAAGTGCTGAGTGATAAACCATAGCAAGAGGCAGAGGGCAAGCAGAATAGGAGCTGTGGAAGGTCCAATTTTAAATAGGAATTTTAGGATAAGACTCACTGAAACAATGGCTCCTATCTGTGAACTCAGAGTGAGCCTAGAGTAGTGGAAAAAAAAAAAAAAACCACTCTTGGGAAAGTGATGGCTGGCCAGAGTCTTAAATCATGAATCCGTGTCTACAAGGCACAAGAGGAAAAGATGAACCCAGCGAGAGATTAGGAGGAATGAGTAAAATGCTGAACGCAGAGAGGGGGAGAGAAGGGCAAGGGAGAGGGAGGGAGGGGGGAGGGAAGGAGAGAGTGGCCTAGGGAACATGCAGGCAGGCGGCTCCACAGCCACTGCAGGTCAGTGTCTACGAGAAGAATGGTGCAATAGTATTCATCTCTCCAGGAGAAAGTGGTTTTCTCACATCTGTGTCAATTTCCATGGTAAATTCCAGCCTTAGCTGTATTGATCACTGATGGGAAATGGCTGCATGAGGAAGTAGGGAGAGAGATAAGCAACAGGTGCAGTGTTCCTGCCTTTAGACTCCAAACAAGTGAGCAACCCTGCATAGTATTCAAGGAGTTGGAATTTGATATGGTTTCATAGTCATTGTGCCTTACATTTTATCTGTTTATTGTGTATATGCTTGTGTGTGTGTGTGTGAGTGTGACTCACATGTATGCACATCACTGTGAGCCTGTGGAGGTCAGAAGACACTCTATCAGAAGACATATCTATCCATCTATCCATCCATCCATCCATCCATCCATCCATCCATCCATCCATCCATCCATCCAGTCATCTAGTTATCCAGTCATCCAGCTGACCTATATTCTATTTATCTGTCTTTCTGTCTGTCTTTTATCTATCTATCTATCTATCTATCTATCTATCTATCTGTCTGTCTGTCTGTCTGTCTGTCTGTCTGTCTATCTATCTATCTATCTATCTATCTATCTATCTATCTATCTATCTATCATCTGTCTATCATCTATCTGTCTGTCTGTCTATCACCCATCTATTAATCTACCCATCAATCATCATCTATAGCTATTATTTGTCAGACTAGAAATAGAATCTAGGGCCTCACAAATACTAGTTAAGCACTCCACCACTGAGGCACATCCCCAAGAAAGGCTTAATATGTAATACTTTGAACAAATCTGTGAGGCAGAAGGCACCTCCCATGGAAAGGAGAGTTTAGCTGTTTTGTTCTGAACCATGGAAAGCCTGCACATGATAGAGTGACCTAACCCCAAGGTAACAAGCTCCCAAGTAGATTAACCTGCTCATAATAGGCCCGGTAATAAGTGGCATGGGCACATTTACATTAAACATTTTCTGGTTTCAAAGCAAAATGATTTTCAAAAGCACTGTGATGTTCCCGGGAGTCCACCTAGAAGTGAACTCAGAATGGTGTAAAACAAACAAATGACACCAGATTGAATCCAAAGCACCTGGAGCCCAGAGCACAGTGTTCAAATAGCTGCTGCACAGGAGGAAGCTGTATGTCCTTCCCACTTATCAGATCTCTCTCACCTGTCTCACACAGGGCGTAAGACATCGAAACACTGCCAGGTTGAGCTACTGGCCATGTCCTTTTAAAGCAGATTCTGCCGACATGCTCAGCATCTTCGCCCTGCATGGCAACAGTATGGTGGCATATAATCTAAGACTTACCTTAAGCTTGGTGTCTATTTTTACATATCAGTTTTGAGACCATTCCTTGAGGCAGAAGGGATTCCTATTTGGTTTCCCATATGGACACTGCCTGGGATAGCCATTCTACACTGGGACCTGTAGAGGCTCCATGTAGGATTTTCTCATGGGATACATCAAGGAATCAGATACCCAAGACTGTTATCCACACAGGACATATGTGTGTTGCTCAGCTTTCCTGCATGGTTTTCATGTACAGTGCAGTTTAACATCTGTGCCCTGGATACCAGAGTGACATCGAGATCAGGGTATAATTAGCTGGGTACCTTAGAACTTTCTCTTTTGAAGGAAAGGATAGAAACTCCATTCCTTGAGGTTCTCTCTTCCCCTGGTAAATCATCTTCTGGATTCTGAGACCTGGGGTCATGCTGCTGTGCCATAGGACACCCAGATTCCCATCCCTTTCACTAAGACAAGAGGGATAAAAATGGCCAGGATGTGCCAGAAACTGATTCAGAACACATTTGCTTTGACAAGAACCATGGCTTCATGCAGAGCCCTGCACATGATGCTTTGACCCTGAGAAACTGCCTCACAAGATTTATTTGGGTGTCAGGAACAGGAGCGTCTTGAAAGGTTCCTGTGAAGACATCCGGAAACCACTATGTCCTTTATCACAACAACGTGTGCTTTTCTAGCAAGGTGGGACTCTGGGGGAAACCAGTCTGAGACCTTCATGGGAGTTGGGAGAGGAGACAGGGATGGTGGGGGGGAGTAAAGGGGTCGGGGGCGGGGATGAGTGGTGTAGGGGCAGCAAATCCCCAGTGCAAAATCATCCAAACGTAACTCATCTATCAAAGTCACATTTGCTCCCTGTTCACCTGACATTTTAAACATCAGACTTCCTGGATACCCAGACAGCAGGTCATGTGAAATTGACACCAACACACATTTAATAGCCTTTTTTAGTTTTCTAATTATTGTTGGAGTATGTTTTCATGTCAGTCCAGTCTCCTGATGAGCTACTTTGGGTGATCTGGGAAAGCACGTAAGCTCCATGTTTGCCTGCTTGTTGTCAAATCCCTTTTTTCCTCAGGTTCAGACTCTTTTCATTTTGTTTTGTTATTGCGGTAAGAATGCCAAGAATTCTCTTATCTTAAACTTCATCTCTTTCCCTGAGAATTTCCCAGTGCAAACTCCTGAGCGTACAACTGCCTTGGTAAGACACACTTAGAGTGTGTGATGCTCACTTATCACTCTTCCCAGACTCGGCCTCTACTTATCACTAACTGAGGTGGATGCTCTTGGCGCAGTCTGAGAACCCCCCTACCAGTGAGCCTGATGGAAATATAGACTATCCCCAGGGCGGCGTGTTGCACTGCAGCCCAGCAGCACCATAACTTTCTTAAAGTGTTTTTCTTTTCATTGTAACAGACAGGAAGTGAAGAGGACGCAAAGGTGCTGGTAGTTTGCTGGGTCAGTAGCATTACTCAGTGTTAGTTGACTCAGTTGTCCCCAAATAGAAAGGGAGCCATGGCAGAGCTGAGGTAGGTAAGCAGGCGGAGTGGAGGGGGTGGCCACACCTGCACCCCTCTAATTCTAGCTCCAGTACAGGGAGAACTGAAGCCCAGGGGCTGCCGTGACTCATACGGACAGGAAGTGGAGGCAGGCGGGCGGGTCTCTCCTGTCTTCGCAGGTTTGTCAATGACTGTGGGTGGTTCTCCCAGCCCATCACCATAGCCACCGTGGCAAGCCAGCAAGCTGTAGTCTAAAATATACATCTGCTCAACCAAGAGTGTAGGTGCACATCCTGAATATGACATCATGCATGTCATGTTCCCTAGAAGCCTGATCGTCTCTGAGTATGATGTCATGAGAATGCTCTGGATGTCTGACCGTTTGTGTGGACATGTATGTCCACACAGAAAGCTTCCATGGAATGCATGAGCTGAACTTTTGATTAAGCACCTTGGAAATGGTTGTATACTCCAGCTGTGAATGTCAAGCTCATAGGTGCTGAGTGTGATGTCAGACTTTCCTTTTATGGCTCTGGGGTTCAGGATGAGTTTTTGTAATTGCACAGAGGCCCATGCGCGACTGTCATTGACAAAGTCACATCCTGAAAGTCAGTGTGGGGATAGATAAAGTGTAGGTTCTGCTGAATTGACGTCTAGTTTTTTTTAATACCTTTTCTCTGCTGTAGAAGGAATATGTGATATTTTCAGTAGTATTGGGGTGGGTGGCATGTTGCAGAGAGACCTAGGTTCAAATCTTGGCTGCATGCTTCCCCACTGTGGCCTCAGAATGTTTACTCAGCCTCTGTTCTGATGTGTAAACCCATCTTAGCTTAGTCTGTGGTGATATATTGTGTACCCTAATAAACTTGCCTGAGGATGAGAGGACAGAGCCAGCCACTAGATTAGACATAGACATCAGACAGTGGTAGCACACACCTTTAATCCCAGCACTTGAGATCTCATGCCTTTGCTTGGGAAGCACACATGCCTTTAATCCCAGGAAGTAATATGGCAGGGCAGAGAAAGGTATATAAGGTGTGAGGAAACAGGAACTCACTCTCTTTAGACTGAAGATTTCGTAGAGATAGAACTAGTGGCTAACTCTGTCCTCAGACCCTCAGGCAAGTTTATTAGTGTGCACAATGTATCACCACACTGGTCTCCCTGTAAGTAAGAGTGGGCTGTTTTTGCCTATAAGATTACAAGAACCCAGTGCACACACACCATTTGCATGTTGTAGACATTCAGCCAGTAGCAGAAAGAGATGCAATGATCCTGCTTAAAACTTTCACATGTCTCTCTTGGGAGAGAATTGTTCTCACTGGGTGAACTATCCTGTGTGATCTGGATGTGTGTGTGGAGTACATGGTCATCAGGGCAGGGGGATGGATGAGGGTAAGGAGATCAGAGCATGGACATATAATGGACACTGGGGTTCTGGAGAACACAGAGGATGCTCCTGCTTACAAATGACCCTACGTGACTTTCAGAACAGGATTTCCTAAGGTGGTGCTTTGGACAAGCTCATCCCATATGTTAGTTGCCAGCCTGAGACTCCATTGGAAGGGGGTACAAGCCTTAAAGGGGAAAGTCCAGCAGATGGACGGTCATAGGATCTTGCCCTTGAGGAGCACATGAGTTCCTCGCACTGTCCTTTCCCCCTGTTCCCAGCACTGTTCCCTGCACAGCTGCAGACCAGAAGCAAGGGGAGCCAGGAGAAACCTATCTGATTGAAACCTATGAAACCACAACTTCCCCCAAACCTTCCCACTTTCTCAGTTGAATATTCCAGGTATTTTGTTACAGTGACACAAAGCTGACTAATACTAACTTGCATCCAACTTTAAGTAATTTTCAATGTGAGGACATTAGCCACATGCATTCTTCTTTGCATGTTTCTGCCCCCATGTCTAACAACTGCAGTGTGGGAATTCGCTCTGCCAATGACCTTAGGGTATCTGGCCGGATAGAAGCATGTTTTTTTTTTTTTTTTTCTGGGTACGTCGTGACTGCTTAAAACTGAGGAGGGGCATGGTTCGCTCTCTTGGGGTGGTTGGAGGCCAGACAGCTGGTTCTATTCACAGCCCCCCCCCACTCCTTGCAGAACAGAGGATGACAATGGCCATTAACTTTGTTCTGTATCTGTGAGTGTATTTCTCCCCTTTTTATATCTCAATAAATCCTTGATATCCTTTAACAGAAAAAAATCAGCATGGGAGTTTTGACCTGCTTCATTTCCAATCTGGACCGGTTTACCCCTCCTTAGGCCATCCCACTCCCGGAAGGTCACCATATTGATGCTGAACTTAGTGTGGACACCTGATCGGCATAGTGCACTAAAGCCCAGAACTCCTGGACTCAAGTGATCCTCCTGAGTAGCTGGGACTACAAGTGTGGGCCACCACCACCTGCCCCCCACCCCCTTTAAAGATTATTTATTTATTTATTTATTTATTTATTTATTTATTTATTTATTTATTTATTTATCTATCATATATACAGTCTTCTGGCCTGCACCACTGCCCCTTTCTGGATGTTCAATGTATACTCCATTGCACACTGACTTGTGGTTGGTGTTTGTGAAAGAGAAGAACCGGACAGCTGCCATTATTGCAGGGCAGCTCAGTGTGCCTGAGAGCTTCACATTCAGGACAGAAACACCGCAGTGCGGGATGATGTCCCTGTGCACACACAAGCAAAAACCCAGCTGAATCTACACCCAGCAGATGAGTTCTGTTGATATTCATTACAGCTTTCATGTCGTCTTTTCTTTTGTTCCATCTATTGAAAACCAGTGGTGATTGATGCTGATCTCACATCTGCATCTGCATTACAGATTCTCTAGGAGTCTGTGTGTGTGTTACTGTATGTGTGCAGGTACACATACACTTGCACGTGCATGGGCAGAGGCTTGAAGTCAATGTCGTGTGTCTTTTCTAGCTCTCTCTCCACTTTTCTTGTTCCTTGAATTTCTAAAGAAGATTTCAGTTAATTGCTTTATTCATATTAATATCCAATTTTACTCCCGCTGGGGTTCAAATCCAGGGCTCTGAGTACAGTAGACCCAGGGCTCTGCTCAGGGCTGCTGTCCACCTTCTTAAGATACTTCTCTTCCATTCTTTGAAAATCCTGTCCATCTACACAGATCTTGATCGCACCTCTTCCCTCTTGCTCCCTCCATCTTCCCCTAGACCTCCCATGGAGACAGGGCTGTACCTGAATTTCACTGGGTCATCTAGGGTAGTTGACCAATAAGCTTCAGGGATCTGCCTGTCACCCCACCTCCTCACAGCTGGTGCTGTGGGCTTGTGCTACCATGATGCCCTGACCCACAATCCTGACACGTGTCATGCTTGGGTAGAGAGCATTTTTGCTGAAGAGCCCTCTTCCCAGGTTTTTTTTTTTTAGACCCCAGGTCTTACTTTGTAATTCAGGTTGGATCAGAGAGTTCACTGGAGACCTCCTCCCTTGGCTTCCTGAGAGACAGGATTGGGGTGAGCCACACATGCTTTGAATGTCATTTTCTGTGTAGTTTCATTCTTAAAGATTTATCTGCTGCATTAAACATCACTTGAATTTCAGTCCAATGATTACTATTGACATACAAAATAACATTCAAGTGTCCCCAATTTAGGGGAATACTTATGTCAGATAATTTGTGATACCCAAGGCTACCCTTTCGTGCTCCAATTTTTGTTTTGAAAACATTTTAGTAAGTTTACTTATAAAAAACAATTATACTATAAATAAAATCAAGGTTTAAAAATTATAGCATGTATTATTTTGTCATAGGTGGTGCTTAAACCTATGACTGAGGGTATTATTTTATGGAAGGCATAAAGATCGAATCTGTGATTAGACCAAGAAGCATTTGGATAGTTTATGAATTTTAATTAATTCACAACTTGTTCTTAAACTCATTTTATAAATATCGGACAGAAAATATTCGGTTGATTAAAAGTTTTAAGTAATTATGCTATCAATAAGAGGGTTATTCTTTTACTCTGCAGATTCTCAAAGATCTCTTTAGCATTAACTCTTAGCAGATGAATCATTCCACCACCCTGATGTCACTCTGTTCCTAACCTGACCACTGGCAACTTCACGTAACAGCACAGTCTAATACAAGTTTGGGACACACATAGAAACCACAGTTGTAATCCACTGCTTGGATAAAAGTTTCTGTTTCTGCAGCCTGTGAGATGGGTGCCCACAGACCTCTCAATCTGCAAGCACAGAACTCACCTCAGTGTTCGGAAGAGTGGACTCTCCCCTTGTACGCGGTGTGGCATGCACTGAGTGTTGTTCTTTCCACGTGGCATTTCCCGACCTCTCATTTCCTCATAGAGTTTGAAATCCTGCCACATACCAGCGGGAGGTTCCTTGTTCATTTCACAGACTTCTACTGGAGGTTGATGCTTTACTACTGAAGGGAAGGGCACACATTTAATTTAGAAACTTGCAAATAAGCATTTTCGATAATTCTGTAGAATTGAAACACACTTTGTAAACACCACTTAACCTAAGAGCTGCAAATGCAGGAGCATTGGGGTCAAAATCAACTTATCAGTGCAGTTAGGACGTGAGCAGAGTAAAGGGAAGTCACAGGGAGGTAGAGACAGCTCAGCAGTTAAGAGCACTGGCTGCTTTTGCAGAGGACCTGGGTTTGGTTCCCAGTATCTGCATAGCACCCCTCAACCTCTGATCACCCCAGTCCATGGTGGTCTGAAGCCTCATCTGGTCATCCCAGGCGCCAGGCACATATGTAGTACACATATAGATGTGCAGACCCATACTTTATTTATTCAATTTGTATCCCCTTAATCTCCTTATGTTGTCTTATTGCTCTGGCTAGAACTTCAAGTACTATATTGAATAAGTATGGGGAGAGCGGACAGCCTTGCCTCGTTCCTGATTTTAGTGGAATTGCTTTGAGTTTCTCTCCATTTAATTTGATGTTGGCTGTTGGCTTGCTGTAAATTGCCTTTATTATGTTTAGGTATGTTCCCTGTATTCCTGATCGCTCCAAGACCTTTATCATGAAGGAGTGTTGGATTTTGTCAAATGCCTTTTCAGCATCTAGTGAGATGATCATGTGGTTTTTTTCTTTGAGTTTGTTTATATGGTGTATCACATTGACAGACTTTCGTATGTTGAACCATCCTTGCATCCCTGGAATGAATTCAAAAGGCTAAGATTTTAAAAATAAAAGGAAGTTGAGAGACTGAAGAGCCAGTTTATTGGTCAAGTGCACTGATTGCTCTTGCAGAAGCCTTAAGTTTGGTTCTCAGGACCAAGATGGCAGCTTACAACCATCCATAACTTCAGTTCCAGGGCATCCAGCACCCTCTTATGACTTCCTTGGGCACTGTATACATGTGACGCACAGACATCCATGCAGAGAAAGTCTAGTCACAAGAGATTACAATTGTGCCATCTGTGTACGGATGGCCATGACAGGCCTGCTCCTCTAAGATCACACACTCCCAGTGAACCTTAAAATCTCCTAGCCAGGCCACAGCGTGGACACACGACCTTAGAGCTGTCTCCATCCTACAGAAGTGGTAACTGAGGCAGAAGAGGCACATGAACTTCACCAGCCACCAGCAGACCTGAGTACTTGACCATAATAGCCTTCATACTGAACCACTGTGTTCTGTACTATCTTTGGGCAAGGGCTGATTTGTATTGTATCATTTATAACCAACCCAACCATGACCCAAATTACTATAATCACTCCCACTTTAGCAATGAGAGCTTTTGCATCACACTTATCAGACTGTTAACAATGAATACTCCTGAGATTTATTTTCAGAAGTATATTCTTTTGTTATCACATTTTGTCTAGAGCCACACAGCTCATTATGAAGGCCTTTGTGTCCTTACATGTTAAGGTTTAATTCACAAAAGTACATTAAAAAAATTGGAAACAGAAACACATTAAAATGAGGTGAACCTATGGCTTCAAGTATTCAAATCAGTAGGTGGATTAACAGACAGTTGGATGTGTGAATTTTGAAAGCAATATAAACTATAATACCCTGCTAAGTGCTGGGGAGGAATGTTCTAGAAAGAGTTTGGGAAATGATTTTTCTTTCCCTTTACTTTTGTTGACACTCAGTTTAACTTCTTATCCCACTAAGGCAAAGGCAACATCTACAGCATTTTTTTCCCTTTACTTTTATTGACACTCAGTTTAACTTCTTATCCCACTAAGGCAAAGGCAGCATCTACAGCATTTTTGCTTTGTCCCAGGACCCCATTTACAAGTGGATATACAAACTTGATTTAGAAGTTGAGCAGTTTGGAGAGACTCATTCCAAGTGCTCAGACCTGGGCAGTGATCCTCTGCAGGTTGTGGGGCTTGAGATCTGTGGTTTCTGGAGCTCTGTGAAGGCCTGTCCTCTAAGGAAGTGCTTCTGCTTGGCATTTCAAAGTGAGTCCCCAAGGCATGTTCAAGAGTGTGTTGTTAAAGAATTGAAGTGTGAGCGACATGCCCAGAAAGCCACAGATGGCTTTGAAGCAGAGGCAGCCATGCAGCAAAATACCTGTTTCTAGATGGGATTCAATCTCTTTCTGCTCTTGGAGTTCTGTCTTCAGTCCTTTAATTTTCTTACATTCAAGGTAGATGCATTGTTTTCAAAGGATAATGCTCCAGATAGTCTTCACAGCTCAGTACAGGGGTTGAAAAATCAAGTAGATCCAGTAGTGTTCATTGGAGCTTGAAGTTGTGTCTCTGTGTGCATGTGTGTCTGTGTGTATCTGCTTGTGAATGTGCATGTGTGCACACGTGTGTTGCTGCTGCTCTGTTCTCTAGCTTTTGGTCCTGCCTGGCCACCTTCCCTACAGTTCAAATGGACTGAACTCAGCACTATTCATTACCCATCACTGACAGGACCCACCATCAGGCATTTTCTTTGTATGTGTCATGGTCACTACACTGTAGCACAGCTCTTACTTCTGGAAGTCACTCAAACTGGAAGCTGAATAGAGAAATATCTTCAGTGAAGCAGAGCGGGCTACGCCTCAGCTACTCGGAATCACATGTTTCTAAAATGACATTGGATGCAAAAGAACTGCCAATACCTGCAACTACTAATTCTTTAAATTATAGCCCTAGATGTTTCGAAATTCAAGAAAAACATTATAATGATATTAGCACACAGGCCATATTGGTGATAGGTCAAGAAACAATGGACAGGGGCTCTGGTCTGCCGGACACCAAGACTTGCCACCAGCCCTGCTACAGAAGAAAAGACAGCGGCGGATCAGACCCACGTCGCCTCGTCTCATGATTTTAGGAGTTTGATACCAAGACAATGGTGAGAAATTCGCAGTTGTAAAGATTTTATAACTTTCTAAAGCTGATTATTAGTTAACTCACCATGCACCCAAAGTCTCCCTTGGGCAGTTGAGCTCACTTTTAATTAGACCGCTATTCACCTAGATATAAAATAATCCTTCCACCAAGCTCTAATAATCCGAGGCCAGTCCAGTCGATGATCTGTAGCACTTGGCCATGTTTTATTATTTGAAAATGTTATTGAGGCCTGTCGCGGCCGCCATTGGAGAGCAGCAGCCATGGCCCTGCACTACCCCATGGCCTTGGGCCTCAACAAGGGCCACAAGGTGAAGAAGAACGTCAGCAAGCTGAGACACAGCCGGCGCCACAGGCTCCTCACCAAGCACACCAAGTTCGTGCGGGACATGATCCGGGAGGTGTGCGTCTTTGTGCCCTACTAGCCGTGTGCCATGGAGCTGCTCAAGGTGTCCAAGGACAAGTGCGCACTCAAGTTCATCAAGAAGAGGGTTTGTATGCACATCATCGCCAAGAGGAAGCGGGAGGAGCTGAGCAATGTGCTGGCTGCCATGGGCGGCCAAGAAGGACTGATGCCCCCACCCTCAATAAACGTTGCTACCACGTCAAAAAAAATGTTATTGAGGAAAATGCTTTCTGCATTGGAGTCTGAACTTACACAGTAAGTTATCTCCTTAGTACATTTTACAGTAAAAACAAATCCTCTCCAGATCACATTCTCTCCGTTCTCTTGAGATAATGAGTAGATTCTGTATGAATACAGATGAAACTGTTAAGACTGTTTCCTCAGCCCTGGAAAAGTTCTTTTGCTGAGCAGCTATGGGATATATTTTGCACAAGGCTCAGAGGGTGAAGCCTCCAGCCTGTGGGTCTAAGAGGGCAACAGGCCCTTTTAGATGCAGAGAAAAGTGGGTGGACATGAGACCACCATCACCATTGATTCCGATATTGCAGTCTTAGCCCTTGCATCTCTGTTTCTGTAAAGATTCCTTTGTCAAGTGCTCTTGCCATAAGGAGCTAAGACCCCAATGCCCTAATGCAGGAGGCCACATGGCCTGAGACTCTGTGCTGAACCCTCCTTTCTCTATGCTTAGTTGATCCAGAATGGTCCCTTTGGGCATTTTATTACAGTAGACATTTGTGTTTTCTAGCTCCCCTTCCAGTAGAGACATGCATAGAATTCTGTATTTGCCAATATTTTATAATCTCATATACACATATAATGTATTTTGATCAAATACACCTCCCATTTCCCTCCCACCTGGATTCCTCCTCTGTTTCTCTACAAATTTTCCTCCCAACTTCAAGTGCTCTTAAAAAAAAGACCTGAGTCCACTGACTGTTGCCTACATGGCATGGGTGTAGGGCCGTCTCCTGGGGCATGGGTAGGCTCTGAGAGGCCAAACCCTTGAGTAGAACTGACTCTCCCTCCCGCACAGGCCATCACTCACACTAGCTCTTCAGATAGGGGAGGAGCTTCATAAGCCCTTCCCCATCCATGCTGGAATTCTCTCTGCCTTCATCTTGTACATACCTTGTGCATGCAGCTCCAGATGCTTTGAGTTCATGTGTGCGATGCCCTGTCATGTGTGACAAATACTGTTTCATGGCAGAGATCTACCATCTCTGGATTTTACAGTCTTTCCATGATGATCTCTGAGCCTCGGTGGGGAGATGTGACATGGATGTCCTATTCAGAACTGAACATCCCACAGCCTCGTATTCTCTGCATATTAACCAGACATGAGCCTCTGTATTCATTTCCATCTCCTGCTGAGGGGTGTAAGTAAAGGGTAGATGTGTGTGGGTGCAATTCAGGGATTTCCAACTCTTCCCTTTATTGATTGTCATGAGCCCAGTAGTTTGTCTAGGGGCAGTAAATCCCATTGTCTACCTGGCTATGAGAAGGAGAACACAATGACTGATGTACAGCATATGGCTTAGCCCCCACCCCCAGAAATAACCCCGCAGTCAATGGCTAATTATGTGTGTGCTACGGAGCTGACAGGGATCCCAGCCTCCTTCTCCAGGAAGAGCATTAACCAACATCACATTATTAGCTTGTTAGCTTTTGCTCATTGTTCTCATGAAAAACTTTAGATAAACACAAAGCAGAAGGATTAGTATAATATATTAATTGTAATGTAATCTAACCTATGTGTAAGTGTGAGACACAGGGAGTGCAGTGTCCAAGAGGGCCAGAAGAGGGAGTTGGATCCCCTAGAGCTGGAGTTTCAGGAGGTTGCAGCCTGGGAAGTGGGTGTTGGGAACACAAGAAGCACTTTTAACTTCAAAGCTGTCTCTCCTACCCCCACCCCATATGTGTTTCTTTAAGTACAATTGAAACTAAGAACACCAGGGTCCCATTGGGCAGTTTACTCTTGTGGTGCCAAGATGCCAAGAGGAATTTATAACCCAAATACTGTGTTCAATCAATAAATAAAGTTATGCTTTATTTAGCTTAAGAAAGCTGAAATGCCTTGTGAGAAATATGCCAATGCTAAGTAAGTAAATAAGACAGATTTGGCCCTGTGTGATCCACACTACAGTGAAGGAGGACTGATTCCACATGTCCACTCTTCTTGTCTCCTGATAAAATCCTGTCAAATTCCACTCACCAATTTGATGCTGGGTTATTACTTCCTGGGTGGTGTCAACACTATTTCTTCTCTGTGGGGAAAGACTTTGGGATTGATTTACTTAGGTGCTGGAATTGAAGTGCTATTATTATTATTATTATTATTATTATTATTATTATTATTATTATTTAAAAAACAGGGTTTACAGTGCAGTAATATCCAAATGAATTTATAATCCCAAGTCTGGGCCAAAGGAAAACAAAAAAATGTTAGACCCTTGCTCAGGTACAGGCTTCAGTGACTCTGGTTTGATGAAACTGAAGCACCCACCAAACTTTACCTTTACTGTGTAATTTCTAAACAAATTTGTTGACATGCAAATTATAACTTGTCCTGCAGACTTCTTTCACTAATTAAAGCTTGTAGAAACCCAGGAAAGACTGAATAATTAATACACTGCTGGCGTGCTCCTTCGTCAAGTGAAGTATTACCAAATTACATGTCAGATTAGGAAAAACGAACTACTTAAAAACATGTTTAATTTTTGAGCTCCTGTTCCTTCTGCAATATATTGTGAGGAGCCCTATGCAAGGCTGAGGCCATCGTACCTTCAGTCCCTGAAGCCTGTAGGCTGCTCTAACCCGGGTGCATCTGCTCTGACTCCCTCTGGCTATGGACTAGACGCAATGCTTTCAGTCTC
Organism: Peromyscus eremicus; assembly: GCF_949786415.1. Classification (NCBI taxonomy): domain Eukaryota; kingdom Metazoa; phylum Chordata; class Mammalia; order Rodentia; family Cricetidae; genus Peromyscus; species Peromyscus eremicus. Next base: position 40,160,171 of record NC_081437.1, on the reverse strand, counting down.
AAAATATAAGACCATGTTCATGCTTGTGTGTGCACATGTATGTTTGCAAGGCAGGCACAGAACAATGTGGTTGATGATTCAAAGAACATAAAACTGTGATTTGTATCCTCACAGTGATAAAAATATTTCAATCACATAGATTTGGGGTAAAGAGGACCCAAGAAAACTGGCAGGAAGAAACCCAGGATTGTCCAAAGAATGAACTATCAGATCTTGAATAATCTACATGACCCCAGCAAAGTCCCTGTGCTGGCCAAGACATTTATGTTTCTATTTGCAAGTGTGAGTCTTGATCTCCTGTTGGGGGGAGTGTTTCCATTCCTTTCTGGTGAGTGTCTGGTGAGCCTTGTCCTCCTAAATGCAGACACAGATCATGCAGCTTAGGAAAGAGGTATGGGGAGTTGACGGCATCCACAAGCCTGTACCACAGCAGTGTGTTGACGATTTATATCATGGTTCTATGGCACCTTCAGCGCAAGCCCTAATCATGTCACAGTTTTATATGATTGTCAGCATGTCCTTAAAATCTGACTGATTTATTAACAAGGCTTGGGAAAGTATGTACAAAACACCAGCTGACTTCAGGTTGGGTACATGTTGGACAGAGCATTGCAAGGCATCTAAGGATGTGCAAGATGGCTGCTGATGGTTGCCTCGGCATCCAACACATAGTGATGGCAGAAGCATGGCTCAGAGGCTAAAGAGGAGTTAAAATTCCTACTGTGGAGCAAATGTGGGCACAGAACAGGAGGGGAGGGTGGAGTGCATTTGCATTCTCAGGGTGGTCTACAGTGAGGTAGGAGGATGCCTGGTGTCCTCACCATATCTGTGCTCTAGGCATTGGTGATAGTCATCAGATTCACAGTCTTTAGTCATTTTAGGCTCTGGTTTGACTGTGAGAGATTCTTAAGTGATGCGCTCTTCCAAATAGTATTTGAGCATTTAAGAAGATTCCTGCTCAGACCTTTTTTCCTTTTGTGCATAAAATTTGGACAATAGTCAAATACTATATTAGCTTATGGGTTAACCGAGAATCAGAGAGACTCCTTTTATATTTTCCTCTCGTTGCAATGATTCTGAGGATGTTAGTTTGAGTAGATCCTTGCTTGTTTCAGTGAGTTATCCATAATGGCTAAAAGTTTTAAAATGGAGTCACCTAGTAAATCTTTTGGTACACAGATTGATCCTTGCTATTTATCATACGTTGTATATAGCAGGACAAATTTAAATGACCAGTATTTACAGTAAATGAGTTGATAGATACCTTTGTGTACATGTTTTATGTTTTAAATTGCCCAGTTAATTGTATGCTAGAAATGAAATAAAATATATAAGCCCATTTGGCATATAGTTCTTAAATTATTGTTTCACAATTATCTGTATATAAATGTCAACCACTATCCCCTGACCACTTCTAATTGTTATTTATTTATACCTTGTGATAATTATTTATAGTTCTAGCTTTTCACCACATCAAAAATTTGAATAACAAAACAGGCTTCCTTTATTAATAAAATGAAGTGATCCTCAGCCACTGTGCATGCGTGTGCTGTCTGAGACAGCTGGAGACATTTTCTATTAGGGGCACTGTCTTCTCCACACAGAGTATTCATCTATTGCCCGATAGTAAATGACTCACTCAGTCTGAAAACAGTGCTACTTGTACTGTGTTCAGTGAAGATCTTGGAAAGGATGACCAGCCGTTGGGTAGAGATAAGTGCTTAGGGGACTCTGCTTTGGGGACAAGACAAATCAGCAGCAGCAAGAACAGAGGTGGACATCTGGGAGTAGCTTACCCCCTTTATAGCCTGTGGTGCACCTTAGTGGTGTGACTGTGACACCCAAGAAGGTTCATGAGCACACCGTTAGTGCTATGCCCATCATAGCTCATGGGTGCATTGTTAGTGGTGTGACCATGACATCCACCAAAGCTCATGGCTAACCATTAGTGCTATGCCCATCATAGCTCATGGGTACATTGTCAGTGGTGTGATTATGACACCCATAGAAGCTCATGGCTCACTGTTGGTGCTATGCCCATCATAGCTCATGGGTACATTGTCAGTGGAGTAATTATGACACCCACCAAAGCTCATGGCTCACTGTTGGTGCTATGCCCATCACAGCTCATGGGTACATTGTCAGTGGTATGATCATGGCACCCATAGAAGCTCACGGACACACTGTTGGTGCTATGCCCATCACAGCTCATGGGTGCACTTTTAGTAGTACGATGCCCATTACTGCTTATGCTATTCCCTTTAGTAGAAACACCCTTTGAAGGTGATTCCTGGAGAAGGCACAACTTTAACACAGAAAGTGAAATTTGGATAAAGTTGAAGAAGAAGAAGAAGAAGAAGAAGAAGAAGAAGAAGAAGAAGAAGAAGAAGAAGAAGAAGAAGAAGGGAAGAACGAGGTATTGCTTCTGATGGCGCTGATATCCTGCTTGTGGAGGATGCTGCTCCAATGGACTAAATCCAACACCTCAGTGCCAGGTCTTATTTAAATTGGAATTTGAAATGGCCCAAATCCATCAATTACATTAGGATTACTGTAGTCATCAGTGCAAAACTAACAGTCAAACCATAAATCTTTCTGCATTCAAATGATTTCCTCCTGATTAATGTACTAGGGATTCTGTGCGGTTGGTGTGCTTACCTATAGAGTTAATTGAAGTGAGAAAAGCAGGAAGAATAACTTCTTGCATTTTTTATTATAAATGTCATTCCAATAAGTCACTGATGCAGAAGGGGAAAGCGTGGTAAAATTACCAACTGTCAATTACATTAAAGCCCATGAGTGTTCAACATATGGATTAAAGCAGCTTGCTCTCTCCCTTAAGGAATTTATTCTCAGGAAAATCCCCATGGCTTAAATTCTTATGGCACTTCAGTGGGTGGGGGAGGGCTCTGCAGAACCTGTAGTAAGCATGCTCAGCCTTGGTTTTGAAATGTATTTAATTCTGGTTCATGTACATCTCTAGTGGTGGCTCTTCTCACTCCATCGACAATCCAGATGGGACTCCCCTTCTTTCTAAAACTTGCTCTCAAAATGAAGGTTTAATTAAAAACGCATCATGCTAATTACTAATACATTTAAATCCAGTCTTAGTTCCCTACTTGAACATTTCAAATATAATTGAGAAAACACTCCTTTTCAGGCACCTTTCCTGTTCTATATATTTCCCAAGTCGTTTCTATAAAGATAAATAACAGTTGCTCCTGAGAGGAGCCCAAATCTAGTTAGGAAATAAAAATACCTTAAATGTAAATGAACATAATTTTGTAGAAGTGCATATATCTCAAGGGCTGTCAGTTCTTTGAAATACATCAGCTTGTCAGGCTTATGGGGCTCTGGGTGGAGTGGGTTTTCAATCATGAATGAACGTGTATGTGTGTGTGTGTGTGTGTGTGTGTGTGTGTGTGTGTGTGTGTGTGTGTATGAGGGAGAGGGAGAGGGAGAGGGAGAGGGAGAGGGAGAGGGAGAGGGAGAGGGAGAGGGAGAGGGAGAGAGAGAGAGAGAGAGAGAGAGAGAGAGAGAGAGAGAGAGAGAGAGAGAGAGAGAGAGAGAGAGAGATTTACTACTTGAGAGCTGAGGCAAAATATTCACATGTAATAAGATTGATGCTTTACCTTATTCTGCCGCATACCTGAGATACAGTGACTTGGAGAAGCCTGGAGAAGGAGAGAGGGCAAGATGAAGGAATGAACCCATGAAAGCAGGTGACCTAACAGAGCAGCTGTTGGTGGTAAAAACAGCACAGACACCCTGATTTTTCTTTAGATGTTTCTCTGAGTAGCTTTGTTAAACCCAGAGACACAAAAAGAGTACTTTCCAACCTAGGTGAAATCTTCACTCAATCTTTCCAAGAGATCTGCCTGCTCTAAGTAAGCCCCACCCAATCTCTGTCGGAGGCGTTCTCTCTCCTTTTATGGAAGTGAATAAGTAAAATGAGATGAATCTGAAGGTGGCCCTCACAGGACCCCACCCATGTTAAGTCAATGTCCTATGACTCCAGACTGCCAAGGACTTCTCCTTGACACCGTCTTCTGAAGCTGAGAAGATGGATTCTTTCCCATCTAATGAATTATGAAAGTGTGTTGGGTCATGAGGAGAAAACCTGTCTATGCCAATACATAAAAGTATTCACAGTAGACTTAGTCCTGATTCTCATAGGCATCCCAATGGCTGCGCTGTAAACCCAGACAGCTCCCTCTTCAGTTCTGTGAATCTTGGTGTTAGCACCTCCTGCATCTAGTGACTGTGTGTTGAGCCCAGCACAAGAGAGGTGTCTCTCATGAGCAACTGAAAAAAAAAACCCAAATCAAAAACAACAACAGAGAAAGAACAAGAACACATCAGAAAACCAACCTTGTCCTAGTTGTGCCTTAGCTTAACTAAGGCAAGGAAAACTTGCATGAAAGGCTACAGAAAGAATGGGCTTTGGGAACATGTGCCTAATGGAGCAGGAGCCAGAGGAGTTGTGGGCTCAGGTACTCCCAGGGTGGGGGTGGGGCCTGTCCATCCAGACACCAGCTTGCTTTGAGAAGTCCTCTCCCAAGAACTAAGTCTGACAAAATGCAAATGGTGCCTTTTGCTGATGTCCCAACTGCCCCACAGCCAGTCCCATCAGCCCTGGCTTGTGAACACAGAGTATGATGCCTGTGGATAGGAAGGCTTCTTCCCTCTCAATGAACATCAGGGCTGATGGTCTCCTAGATTCTCAAGTTGAGGGTTATCCGTGCCTGTGCTTTAGATTACTGCTGAGTTCATGTCCTCTATTATTTCATCATACTCCCCAGTAGGACTGAACCTTAATCTTCTAAGACTCATGGGAATAAATCTCTACTCAGACATTAAATAACCTAAGTCTGTCTGCGGGGTGGAGGGGGGTTCCAAAATCGCCATCTTCTATTTATTGCTCTTTGTGGGTGCCGGGGATCTTGAAAGATTCCACTCTCATCTGGTTCATCTGCATGTTGCTCTGCTTCTAAGACACATCACAATTTATATCTATAGCTCTGTGTAAATTTTATCAAGTAGAGGAAGCATACTGCCTGTTCCTTACAAAATACAGTGTGCCTATGTCTATTTATTTATTTCTGTGTTTTCTCAAACATCTTGTTTTGAAATAGATGGATTTGGCACTCTATTCCTAAGAACAGTGTTATTTTATGTGCGTCTCTTATTATTTCTTTATCAAGCACCCAAACTTAATGTACACATGTTCATTCTCTTACAGCTCTGGAAGACAAAGTTTAAATAAAATAGCATGATAAATTGTGTCCAGACACACTCAAAGCTCCCCTGTGTACCCAGCTGCATTGTTGCCTGGGTTCTTACTCCGACACTACTGGACACTGACTAAAGATGAGTCTTGACACCTGTTTCTGTAGGAAAACAACTCCATTATGGATACTGGGAGAAGCCTGAGTCTTACCCAAAGTCTGGCTCCAACAAGGTTAAAAAACATGTCTGTCAGGGACTGCGGAGGCTGCCCTGGGAATCATGTCTCAAATAAAGGACTGCATATAGACAGTGTCTGCACCCTGCCCAATTCTGTTCCCTAAACTTTTACACTCCTCATATTTAATATCTAATTTTAGTTCACTGAGTCAGTAGAAAGCAAATACTCGAAATATTCCCATTTCACATATGACTATACATAAGAAACACTAAAGACAATACCAGAAAACACTTAGAACCGATATTTTTTTTTAACAAAGTAGCAGGCTTAAAAAAACGAACGTGTCGCCGGGCGGCGGCGGCGGCGGCGGCGGCGGCGGCGGCGGCGGCGGCGGCGGCGGCGGCGGCGCACGCCTTTAATCCCAGCACTCGGGAGGCAGAGGCAGGCAGATCTTTGTGAGTTCGAGGCCAGCCTGGTCTACAGAGCGAGATCCAGGAAAGGCGCAAAGCTACACAGAGAAACCCTGTCTCGAAAAACCAAAAAAAAAAAAAAAAAAAAAAAAAGAACATGTAAAAATCAGTTGCTTTTTGATATACCATTAGCAAATATACTGAGAAATAGGCTAGAAAAAAAATAATCCCATTTACAACAGCTTCAAAAAACTGCCTAGGAATAAACCCCATGGAGGAGGTTAGAGACTTTCACAAAGAAAAATGTTAAAATGCTGAGAAAGAAATTTAGAGGACACTAGAAGATAGAAAGACATCCATACTCACAGGTCAGTGGAATTAATATAATGAAACAACAATATTACTCAAGCAATCTATGTATTCAATGCAATCCCCACAAAATTCAAATGACATTTTTTTTTTTAAGAAATAGAAAAAAAAAAAAACCTTTCAATTCATATGATGGCCAAAACAATCCAGAGGAAAGAGAAAATGATCAGGTGTCACAGTACCTGACTTCAAGTCATACCACAGAGCCATGGAGAAAAAAGCAGTACTGACTTAAAGGCTTAAATGTTGATGGAATCAAGTGGAGGGGCCAGATGTGAACCCACACTGTAGCCACCTCAAACATTTCAAAGCCACACACCGGAGAAAAGACAGACTCTTCAGCAAGTGGTGCTGGGAAAACCACACACCATGTGAAACCAGATCTCTTTCTCCCACCCTGACCAAAACTCAAATAGACCAGAGACCTGAATGTAACCCCAGAAACTCTGAAACTCAGAGGAAAACAGGCAAACACTCAAGCTGTATACACAGGCAAGGGCTTTCTGGAGAAATCAAACTGAATTTTAAAATCTGAGATCACACGGAATTAAAAGGAATCTTCACAATGAGTGAAATGGTTAACCAACGGAACAGACAGATTCCAGAATGGGAGAATATGTTTACGGGCTGTGTAGCTGACAAAGGATTAATATCTACCATAGATAAAGAATAAAAAAAAAAGAAAAGAAAACTCCCCCAGATCTCAGACTTAACCACTAAATAAATAAATACAAGTTGTCAGAAGATGAAATTCAACTGAAACTATGAAAGAATGTTCAGCATCCTCAGCCATCAGGGAAATGCAAACCAATGCTACACTAAGATTCCATCCCATCCCAGTGTGAATGGAGATCGTTAGGAAAAACATGATGACTAATGCTAGGACAGACAGGAGGAAAGGGGACATTTTCACACCGATGCAGGGAATATATTTTATTACCCATTAACGTATTTATACATTTATTAATTACAAATTTCTCACAAATTTATATTTATTTGCATTTATTGATTTAAAATAATTTATAAATTAATTTATTCCCTGTGGAAACCAGAGCAAAAGATCCTCAAAAACCTTGAAAACAGGACTACCCTGTGAGTCAACTCTACAACTTCTGGGAATGTAAGCAAAGAACCCTAAGGCAGCACACCTTAGACAGAAGAGCCTGCATGCGGGGGTTTGTGTCAGCACCTCTCACAAAGGCCAAATTATCCAGTTAAGTAATAGCTCTCCACAGAGGAACAAGCGAGGAGAATGTGTTATGTACAGAATGGAATTAGGCTAGACGGAGATCATCATGTTAAACAAATTAGTCATATTCAGGAAGATGAATATCATATGGCTTCTCTCCCTTTGGGACCCTATACTAAACATATAAACATAAAATAACTTACATAAATAAGCATGTATGATATCTATATTATATATAACATGAAAGTAGAAAGGACAAGGAGGTGTAGTAAGTGGGTAGCAGGGCAGGGTGAGAACAAAGTGGTTATTTGAGGTGGATGTGTGTGTGTGTGTGTGTGTGTGTGTGTGTGTGTGTGTGATATAATTAAAGAAATTCTCTTTATGGGACCCAACATTATACACAATATATGCCAATAAAAAGTGAAAAAAAAAAACCCTCACATTGACTCCTCACCTCCACTTCCAGCTCTCCACAGATCCCACCCCATGCCAGATTCCCCGACTTTCTAGATCTTAAAACATATCAGAAACATCTGCCTTTGTCTTTCTAGGGCCATAAAAGGGAGGAACTGAACTTTTAGGTTCTTTCTAGTGTCCTAGATGCCAGTGGTCACATTCATTAGTGGCCATGGGCTCTGCAGAGGACAGATTAGATACACTTTGTATAAAAATGTGATTGTCTTGGGCCCTTTCAGAAATGCGTGGAATTATCGAGGAAGATCCTGAGGAGTGGGATGGACTTAGATATGGTTGTGATAGGAAGTGCTCTCTAAAAGACTCCTGATTGGTAGATTCAATTATTGGTAGGCGATAGATCATGAGGGATCTGACTGACCTATGCATCAATCCACTGGTGGATTTTTACGGAATGTAAGACAATGGGAACTCTCTGGTTGGAGGAAATAGGTCACTGGGAGCAGGTGAGTCCTTGGGGGTCTGCAGACATTCCAGTCCCTTCTCTTTGTTCTCTGGTTACCGGACACTGTGAAGTTGGTAGTGTCACATGCCCTGTTCCCATTACCATGCCGTTCAGCTTCACCTGAGACCCAAAGCCACAGATGCAGCCAACCTGGGCTTGAAACTTCAGAGACAAACTGGCTTCTTTGAAGTTATTTAAAGTTATTTCTTTCAGATATCTGTCCCAAGGATCAAGAAGTTCAACAGCAGAAACATATTCTAAGCCACTTAGCTAGAAGGTTTAAGAGATTAAGAAAATTTCAGTTCATTCATCACTGGCAACAGAGAAATGCAACAGAATTTTAATAACTACAACTTCCCCTCAATTCTTGAATATTCTCCTTAAGAGCCATATTTCATTTCAGGACCAACAATGAAAGTCTTCAGCAGCCTGCCATCCTGATGTGACTCTGCAGCGTAGGCTCCTGCAGCCAATGCTCGTATCTATAATAAGCCTCTTTTGACACTAATTGACATGTCACAGCCTGTCCGAGGTGTTAGCTCCTGGGAATCAGGGAGGTTGAGTGTGAAACAGCTTCATCCACAAAGATGATCGGACACCTGACGTCTTGTGCCACATTTTTTGCTGTCACCAATTTAAATCATTAGAGAAGGAATCTTTAAAAAGAATCCTGGTGTTAGCTAATTTCTAGAAGGTAAAAATTAATTAGGCTATCAGAATGGCTATGCTGCAGAACAGAAAATTGCAACCCACAGTAAGTAGGGAAACCTGAGATGCTATCCATTGGTTCCTGGATTTCATTTCTATTTAAGGAAAGATTAAACCATGAATGAAGATGGAGAGACTTCCAACAGGCTAATTGGATTCCAAACGTGGTTGAGTACTAATGTTACTCAATCTTAAGCATACTTACCTAAGCATAGACTTGAGGGCAGTCACCCCCAGGGCCCGAATGGAGACATCACAGCAAACGTGGAACTATTGAGATGGTTGGTTCTCTCCTTCCACCATTATGTGGGTTTGTGGCATAGAGCTCAAGTCTCCAGGCTCGAGTGGCAGGCACCTTTACTCACTGAGCCATTTCATAGAACTAGAAATGAGAGTTCTTAAAGGATGGTCAACTGTAAAATTACTCAATAGAAAGATGAGGTGAGGGGTTAGTGAATGCACCAGAAGACATCAGGAAAGCCAACCAAATGATCTAACTAATTTAGATTAACATAGGAATCAATGAATTGTGGGAGCCAACATCTTGCCTACAGCATTAGCAGCTGGTAGGAGAGTTTGAATGATTTTGGAGAAAGGAGCCCTTGGCAGGGCACTACAGTGAGACCAAGGTAATCCAGTGATGAGCACAGATTAGCGTAAGGGAAACAATCTCAGATCCCAGAGTTTTAAATCTTTGCTGGAAGGTCCTGTTTCAAGAATGGAGGGAAGGTAGGCAGTGTGGAAGCCCCTCCCCCAGGACCCTGGGTTTCATTGTCTGAAGAGCTTGGTATCCCCAGCTGTGCTTTGTGTGTTTCGTTCTGTGAGAGATAAACTCTTATGATCTGTTTTGTGTCTCTTTTTCCTCCATGATTATTTTCTTCACGTCTCTTTAGATGAACTATAACTTTTCTAGGCATCTAGCTCTTCCTACCAATTCATTGAAGACTCTTACACTATAACTAGTTTTTTATTGCATGTATGTATGTATGTATGTAGTATGTATGTATGTACGTATGTAGTTTGTGTGTATGTGTGTGTATGTGTGTGTGTGTGTGTGTGTGTGTGTGTATACCAGGATGAGCTAGTGGATGTCAGATGACATCTTGTGGGAGTTGGTTCTCTCCTTCTATCATGTGGATACCAGGCGTTGATTTCAAGTCATTAAGCTTGGCAGCAAGTACCTTTACCCACTGAGCCTGCTCTCCAGCCTACCATTTTCTTTAAATTGAGCGTCTTAAAGGATCTGAGTGACCTAGAAGAGAGCTTGTGCAATGCTGAACTAAAACAGAGACAAGAAATAGCACGTAAACAAATGTGTGTGTGGGTACAGTAAAACATGTCAAAAGGAGAGCAAGAAGGGGAGGTTAGGTGCCGAGGAAGGACTGCACATGGGTAACGGACATGAGTCCTCAAAGAGGATTTAAAGCTAGTTGTAGGTTTGAACACTGTCATGGGATTGGATTTTTTTTAAAAAATGGTGAATAAGTACAAAAAGCTACATCTGGTAAGTTTAAGTGTGGAATCTGACGTGAAGCTCGGCAGTGGAGAGCGGCCATTCTGCTGCAGAGTTCACTGAGATATGTGCAGCCTTCTGGTCGGTTCATGTTGCTGTGCAAAATCTTTGTTATTTGCAAGTTCTTTTTAATACAGTTGTATTAGAAAAGAAATCCAGGTCAAAACACGGTGTTGCTGCTGAGCACAGCATTGCAGAGCAGAACTGAACTGCCAAGTCTTGGGGAAGCTAAATCCTGGCCCACCATAGCATCAGAGAGCAGCTGCTGAGCCAGCCACCTGCCCTTGGTCGCCTCCCAGGGGATCCTGGGATCCTAAGCTCCAAGCTGATTCTGGGTAATCCAGTTTAGGAAAAATTAGCCACTCTCTGAGATCTTTCAAGGGTTGTATGGAAGCATAAATTAAAAAAAAAAAAAAAGAAAGAAAAGAAAAAGCTTTGTAGAATAGCGTGTAAGTGTAAAAGCATTCTTTCTTTAGCAAAATAGAGATTTCTTAACTCAGTGGTTCTCAACCTTCCCAATGCTGTGACCCTTTAATACAGTTCCTCATGCTGTGGCGACCCCCAACCACAACACTATCTTTGTTGCTACTTCACAGCCGCAGTTTTTCTAGTTATGAATCATAATGTAAATACCCGTGTTTTCTGGTGGTCCTAGGCAATTCCTGAGCGGGGCGTTTACCCACCAACCCCACAGCTCCCCAGAGTTTTCTTGAGTGTGAGCAGCAGGAAATACTAGATAGAAGGATTTAGATTGTGGAGATAAACAGATAGAAAAGAAAGGGCCTGGAACCTATTCCAAGGAGCCCTGACTGTCTCTGCCCCAGGGTATTTATAGAGACGCCAAGGGGGTGGAGCAAAAGACCTCCCCCCAGCACAGCCAAGTGCAGACTACCTCAGACACCTGCACTCAGGCCCGTGGTCCTAATCATCCTGTCTATGAGGACCTGCAAAGGGGTTGCAGCCCACAGACTGAGAACCACTGCCTTGACTCACAATACATAGCATGTTCCATGGAGTAAAACTTCAACCCACAAAACTAGGAGAAAAGTATTTTCTTACGTTAACTCATTGTACAAAGTGAGGCGTGCTTATGCAAACTGTGGCATGTCACAATATGCGAGAAGAATGCCACAGCCATATTTAAATCAGGGATTATTCTTCATTATCAAAAGAAGAGCCGGCCATGGGATATTCAGCAATCACCTTCGCATAAGTTAGAATATTTTAATTTCAATCGTCGCTTAGTTCTTAAACTTCGTCGTGTGGCATTTTGTTTGATGAGATTGTTGAAACAACTTCCAGCCTCTGCTCAGGATGAAGCAGCACGAAGAAGGATTCAGTGCGAGTTTTCTAGCACATTCTCTATCGACGGACCCAGTCGTGGAGAATGAACTGAAAAGACAGTAGAATCATCTTCAGTCATTTTTTTTTGTGCAATTTCAGCCCTGACCAAATTGGATCCAGGCTGAAATTGCTTCCAATATTGCCTTCTGAATTGAATTTCAATTTTCTGGTGTGTGTGAATACACCTGTGCTCATGGACTAGCACGAGTTTTCTCTCTCTGTAAAAACTGTCATAATTGAGTGTCTAAAAGGACTTTGCATGGGCAGTGCTCAGAAGCGCCCATCAATAGGCTAGAAGATGAGGTTGCCTTAATGGAACTTTCAATATAGTGGACACATAATAGTGATGATTTACAAGAAAATCTTTTATTGCTCGAGAGATTTCAGGTTTAAATTAACTTAGAATTTACCACAGAAGGAAAAATGACCAAAAATGCTACAATTTGTCAGTAACTATTTCCAAGAACCGGGAATGCAATCGTGGAGGCATTGTGAGTGGCTGCAATATAATAGCACCTAGAAAAGATGGGGCCACATGTCCTTGGAAAACCCCCAAAGCCACATGTGCCCCCATAGTCTTGTTTCCTTCTAAAGCCTTATAAACATTTTATATATGCATAGGTATACATGTATACATGTGTGTTATATATGTTTTGCACATTTACATAAGTGTTTCCATGTACACACACATATATACATACTTTGTGTATGTGTGGTTTATACATATGTAGATATGTGTTTATTTATACATATGTGTATATATATGTATATGCATATGTCTATTGAATTTTGTAGTGAGACTTCTGCAAACTAAGCCAAGAGCACATTGGTGTTGAGGTATAAATGTCAACACAAAGTCCTTCAATAGAAGATGGCCACTGACTGCCGCCCAGCTGAAATATTTACATATTACCTCTTTTTTTGAAGGGGGATGAGCACAGTGAGGGAAAACTGGAGTCTGGTGTGGACTTCCCTTTTGTAAAATCAAACATGGAAGATCAAAAACTCATTCTGAGAACCCATGCCACGCTCAACACCAAGCCACAAAGCTGGCAGTGTGCATCTGCGTGTTGGTGGCCACAACCAAAGAGGAACCTGAGGCCACGTTCAGCCACGGCGTTCAAGTCTGTAGTCTGTCGCAGCTGTCAGTCTGGAGAGGAGCACCTGGCAGCCATGGCCTTATTCTGGCTTCTTGGGTCACTTCTTGTCACTGGCTTTCTTCTTGTGGCCCCTCTCTGTTTTATCGAGAACCATTACTCTTGTAATAGTTATTCACCGACTGTGTGAGAATACTTCATAGAAAGTACTCGGGGCTTCCATTGCTAGTGACAGTGATTATGGGATGGGTGTGGGGCTAACTGTAACTATGTAACTAAGAGATTGGTGCCAGCTCTGACCCTCACGGTATAATTCCCAGGGCCACACCAAGGCTCTAGATCCATCCTGTATTTACAGCCCAAGTATCACTACAAAAAGCCTGGCGTATAAAATGGAGCCCAATTACATACTAATGTAAAAGATCTTTCTCAATATTCTGAAGCTTTTTTTTTTTTTTTCTGGAGCTGAGGACCGAACCCAGGGCCTTGCACTTGCTAGGCAAGCGCTCTACCACTGAGCTAAATCCCCAACCCAAATACAAACAATGACAGCTGTTCAAAGGCTCAGGCATTTCTTTCTTTCTTTCTTCCTTTTCTTTTCTTTCTTTCTTCCTTCCTTTCTTTCTTTCTTTCTTTCTTTCTTTCTTTCTTTCTTTCTTTTCTTCCTTTTCTTTCTTTCTTTCTTTCTTTCTTTCTTTCTTTCTTTCTTTCTTTCTTTCTTTCTCTCTCTCTCTTCTCTTTCTTTCTTTCTTTCTTTCTTTCTTTCTTTCTTTCTTTCTTTCTTTCTTTCTTTCTTTACTTTTTTAAGATTTATTTATTATGTATATAGCATGTATGACTACAGGCCAGAAGAGGGCACCAGATCCCATTACAGGTGGTTGTGAGCCACCATGTGGTTGCTGGGAATTGAACTCAGGTCCTCTGGAAGAGCAGTCAGTGCTCTTAACCTCTGAGCCATCTCTCCAGCCACCTTTCTCAACATTCTATTACCTATATATAATATTATATTACTTATAATGTAAAGACAAAAACACTGAGTTAAAATTATTTTTCAAATAAAAATAAAGTTTTATAAGACACATTTAAATGTATTTTTATCAATCAGTAAGACTTAATGAAGCTGACCCTGGGCTTGGGGGTGGAGCCAGTTGTCCTGAGTCCTGGGTTTTTCTTTCCAGCTGATACATCAGGTCCAGGGTGCCAGGCAGGCACTGCATGCTGCCATCTCACTTTCTGGTACAAGTGATAAAAGTGGCTCACTTATGTGTGGTTAAAAGTATATATATTTCAGGGCAAGTTAAGATATTAAATCTAAATCATAATTGCTATGGTAAAAGTCACTCATATTTAGAGTTTAATGACAGTTTCATACATATTTAATATTTAGTCTTTGCAATCACCTTCAAAATACACCTTACTTCAAAGAGTTAAGTTATGTGTGTTATTGAAAATTTAAGAAATACAAGTAAGCAAAAATATGATACTTTTATCTTGGATGAAGTAGTTCAATGTATACATTTAATCTAAAATGTCCCAAGGGTTAGATAGCAGTATCAAGTCATAAATCTAACTTCCTCTTTTACTTAAATTATTTATGTTTTCAAGAATTTCATACATGAGTACTCTATTCTCATCTTTTCCATCCTTCCCTCTAATTCCTCCAACTCTTTCTGTCCCCCAACCCCTTCTCAACTTCATGACCCCTTTTTTCTTAATTATTATGGCATACACACACACACACACACACACACACACACACACACACACACACACGTAGGCACACATACACATGTACACTCTTTGCTTAGAAAGTAATTTTCTAAATGAATGAATTATATGCAAATATTTTTGTCTGTGGTTAAGAGAAACCAATTCTTCTTGAACAACAACCACATCAGAACAAATCGTTATTAGAAGAAGGTACAGGAGATCACAGAAGCAAAACAGATTCCAAACAGATCCAGAGGAATGTGGAAACTGGGCTCATGCTGACATCTGGTCAGCAGAAAACTGCAGATGGAACCCCTGGATACCTCCCACAAGGCTAATTAAATACTGTGCTCTCACTGCACCCACAGCTCAATCTCCTCACAGAGTATGTTATGTCGAAATCCCCACCACAGACACCTCCTTTACCTAGACATATTAGAAAGCCAACTTCCAGGGTGCCGTGTTCTGCATAGTCTTTGGCCCACAAATTGCCTTGGAAACCTGATCTCCAAAGAGCTTCTATTAGATTGACACAGAGCCTTGAGATGGTGACATCGTTAGAAAGCTCCACTCTACCCTTGAAAAGAGTCTCAAGAGAGGTATTCCCTTCCACCATGGAAATACACAGAGAATATCCTCCATGAACCGTAAGGAAGACTCTCAGGCTGCTCTGAGTCCTTGAACAGCTTGGTTTTGGACTTTGTAGCCTTTGGAAATTTCTGTTGCCTAAAAGCTCTCTGTAAGCAGCAGATAGTAGACCAAGAAAGAGGGTCACCGAAATCCCCTCGAAGGAGAAAAATGTAGTTTTGCTAACAGCTCATGAGCTTTTAGCAAGAGGGACATGTGTGTCATGAAGATGAGAGGAACAGACCTGTCTGCCCTGCAGAATTTGAAAAGCAACAGAAGTCCCGCTTTCACGGTGGGCAAACCTCAACCTGCCCAGTTGCATCTTTTCCAAGGTGCAATGTTGCTTTTCCATGTTGTCTTCAGATACGACTGCAAAACACAGGTTAAGGCAACAATATCAGCCGACCTTATGTCACCCATCTCCAGAGGAGGGCAACTCACCATGCCGGGCGCTGCTATTTGCACTGTTTGGATAGGTTCAGGAGGTGTGATCTTGTATAGCCTCATTCTACCTCCTGTTTGCTCTCTCTCCTGAGGCACTTGGCCTCATGTTGGTGGTTGGAAGCACCATGAGGCATTTAGCTGAGGAGGCAGCAATTTGGGACTGCTTTCTAGTGCAGTTTTTTATTTCTTCTCATGACTATAACTTAAAACACACATTTTTAGGTTGGGAAGATGGATTAATGGTTAAAGTGATTGTGCCACTAAGAGGACAGAATGGATGTGGGATCTGCAGCACCCACATAAAAAGATGCTCAGGTATAGTGGCCCAGCTGCTAGAATTACAGTGTTCACTACTGCATTTGGGCCACTATGTGTCACTCATTGCTACACTCCTGTTAGAGAGAGGGGCCTAAAAATATTGGGCAGATTCCCTCCAGCGATTATAACTACCATATCCTGGTATTTTTATTCTCCTCTTAGTAACTCAGGAACAGGAAAACACCCATATATCACAGAGCAGATACAACACCTGGGGTGCACATGAAGTCACAGGCAGGAGATACACAAGACACACCCCAAAATCCTGTAGACCTAACACCTCTGCTACATCCATGTACCTAAATTTTGCAGATTTGGTGAAATGCAAAATACAGAAAGTCACATGCATGTAATTTCACTTCAGCCATCTGTGTATCTTCTACAAAGGGTCATTTCTTCCAGGAAGCATTCTGATTCCTTCCTGCTGTCTCTGATGAAGTTCAAAGATATTTTATGGGAAGAGCTGTGCGTGTGTGCGTGCGTACACATGTCCCTCACCACTGGACAGTCAGTCACATTCTTAGCTTTCTCAGACTGCAAACGCAGCATTCAAATGAAAAAAAAAAAGTGGCACATTTTCTGTTCTCTTGCAGCTATGATTATTATTTTTCCACGTAAATGGAACCCCGGTTTGGCTGCCAGCAGATCAAAGGCAGAGTTGCAGTGAAGGGTAGTCAGGTTGCAGAGGCTGACTGGCTTCTGAGGGCTCTCTGTGGCTTTGATCAGACACCTATCAGCACAGAGAGGCACTTTTTCCCCCCTTTTGTCTGAGTCAGGAAATGAGAGAGATGATAGCAGCCTTTTGGTCTTAATCCTAACTGCTCGGCTTGACAGGAGATGAAAGGTTCAGCAATTACCACTGGTAACAGCTGACTGCAGCGTGCCTGCATTCGTTATCTTAGTTACCATTACAAATTACATGCTATTCTCCTCTACCTGAGGAAAGGAATATTTAAATCCCGCAGACTCTACCGGTTCTGTTTGATGGGCCCCAAGAGAAGAGCCTTCTGTTCACGTGTTTTCAGCGTAGCTTCACCCAGCAGAAGGAATCAAAGGATGCCTCCCCGGTGGCACCGGCATTTGCCCATCCATGATGGCATCCAGCAGAGGGTTGTGTTCACAGGGAGCTGTGGGCAGAGAGGACATGAGCTTCATGCAGCTGAGCTGGCTGTTTTTTTTTGCTTAAATACTTCCCCAGCGTCCGTTTGTGTTGTTGCTCTGGGTGCTGGTGTGACCATATTAATTTTATGACCTATCAGCTCTGTACTCTGTTTCCAAAGATACTGACCCCTAAGCCAGGGAGGTTTCTTCTTGTGGAGGGTCTGAGGCAACAGCAATCGTAATATTACACCAGTAACACAGGCAATGCCTTTCCCATAGGAGCGTGTGCGTGTGTGTTTGTGTGTGTGTGTGTGTGTGTGTGTGTGTGTGTGTGTGTGTGTGTGTGTTTGCGTGTGTGTTTGCTCGTGTGCCCAGGAATAGGTGCTAGTGCATAGGACTGTGGGAAGGTGTTCTAGTTGGCTTTCTGTTGCTGTGATAAACACTGTGACCAAAACCAGCTTGGAAAGGAAAGGGTTTATTTCGGTTTACACTTTCCAGGTCACATTTTATCACTGAGAGAAGTCGGAGCAAAAGCTGGAAGTAGGAATCTAGATGCAGGAACTGAAGCAGAAACCATGGATGGACACTGCTTACTGACCTGCTTCTTCCGGCTCATTTTCAACCACCTTCCCACCTGCCCAGGCATGGCACCATCCACACTGGGTTGGACTCTTTCATACCAATCAGAAATCAAGAAAATGCCCTGTGACTGGAGAGATGACTCTGTGGTTATGAACACTGGCTGCTCATCCAGAAGACCTAGGTTCTGTCCTAGCACTCAGAGAGTTAGCTCCCAAGTGGCTGTAACTCCAGTTTCTGGGGATGTGTAGTCTTGTGGTGCGCATGCATACATTCAGGCAAAGAACTCACACACATAAAATAAAAATAAATATTTAAAATGTAAAAAATAGATATCATATTACAGAAAAGCCACTTGCAACCTATTAGAAAATGATATCAAAACTCAGTGTGGGGACCAACACCCTGTGGTATTTCAGTTGTCCTGGACCCCTGCACACTAGGGTACACTTGAAACTCACAGGTCTGGCTTCTGCTAGGCTGGTCCACACTATATGATGGGAATTCTTGTCAGGCATTAACAGTAAAAGCCGTCACTTCTGGATCCCTGGCTGCCTCCATTTCCTGCGCTTATGTGTGGCGGTACATGCATCATCTCCTAACCCAGTGCGCCTTTGTGGAGAAAGTACTGGCATGTTATAAGTCAGAGTGTATGGAAAGTCTGGGCAAGGTCACACATGAAAAACTGCCTAGCTGGGGTCAGAATGCCTGCTTAGCCATCAGCACTGTTTTTCCTGGAGTTTTGGCTTGAGCACTGGTTTCCCATCTTAGCCAAACACTTAATCTCAAATTCTGAAAGAGATTCTGCATCAAGAATTTTTATCACCTGGAAAGTTCTGTCGGCTTCCTGTATCACTTATGACAAACTTAATTATATTAATCTGCTTCCTGATGTTACCTCTAGATAGATCTATCTGTTCACATTTTGCTGTGAAAGAATGCTGTTTAAAAGTATTCAGTGCCACATGTGTTATATTTATGCAAATATTAACATCAGCTTATTTTGGGAAATAATAATAATCCTAAAATCATTTGCCTCTGTTGGTACTAATTTTGATCAATGAGAATTTACATATTTTTTAAGTAAAACTTTCAGAACAAATAGATCATACAAATTATCAGAAATTGTGATTAGAATCAGGTGTAAGTCTGCACGAAGACACTATTGTACTGTTGAGATGGAGTAAAGATAAATTTACCAACAAACTCCATTTATGGGCTTCAGGATCCTCTTTGAATATAATTTTGTAGCTGGAGAGGGAGGCACCTCCTTTAGCAAAGACAAATGTGATGCTAGATTCTGCTTTTCAGCATACACATTGAGCCTAGGGTCCATGATCAACAGGATTTCATTTTTATAAAAAATATACTGGGGGTCAGCATAGACAGTAACACGCAGTTACCGCTGTAGCATGCCGCATCCGGATACTGTCGGTAGGAACTGTGTCCTCCACTGCTTCCCATTCTGCCGACCCTGCTGTTCTCATGAGCCACTTTCCCTCTAGCCTAGATGTTCTCGAGTAGTATCTTAGGGAAGGGTGTGGGATATGTTCCCGTGCACATATATTATTCTAACTATGTATTTCTTGCACTCTGGAGCTGCCACATCACCCTGAGCTCTGTTGTTAACTGCCCCCTGACGATCAGCCTCTTCACCCTTATTTGATGGGTCATCATCAAGCATGGGCACCTACTGCTGTCAGAGCTAGTCCTCGATGAATCAAGACAACCAGGAGTGCAAAAGCACGGGAAAGCCCAAACTATGCACAGAATCCAGCTCTCACCACGGTGTACACTTTTTACTTTAGTGTCACATCATCAGGATACGTATCACATAAAACATGCTTAGAGATGCCCAAGTGAAATGGCAGCTTCCAAAAACTGTCCAGGTTCATGGACCAGGCTGACCCATTACTGTGAAGAATGAAGAATCAGGCGCTCTGTTTCAAAAGGCTGTGAACAATTTCTGGAGGAGCTCTGATTTTGAACTGTTGCATCTTGTCTGATACAAATCCCTGACCCTTGTTCTGTATCAGAAAGTCATGCAAGGCTATGCTATTCTCACACCTGGACCTGCATCTCTCTGCTTGTAGGTACCTTTTACTATACTTGCAATTCTTTGGCATTTACTGCCATCCACCAGCTCATACCAAAGACACATCTTCCTACCTCTACATAGAAATCTATATCATTTTGAGTCCCCTAGAACATCTTGGTGCCTCTCTAGCTGCCCTACAGCTGTCTATCTCCACTCTGGACCTGTGTCCTTCAGAGTATAAGAGCCCCAGGAGGGTTGGAGTTGAGGTCAGTGTCAGCATGTGCTGGGAACCCAGAGTATCCTGTGAACTAATGTGCAAATAACGAGCTTCTGTTTTTCTGTTTATTCCTTTTTTCCCCAACAAGATTATGTATCAGCCACTATTGTATGGATCACTCCAATCTCTAATAAGGTAGAATTATATACAATCTACAATTTTCATTTCTCCATTTTCATTTTTGAAAACTTTAAAACTTTGATTTTTGTGCCCACGTTGATTCTGTCATCAGTCTAACAGGCCGCTCTGATCAGTGTGACTTGGAGGTGGGGAAGGGGCTTGACTTGGGGATAGTACCCTGTTTCACAACAGCACAGGGGACTGGGGAGGAAATGTCTACATGCCACCGATGAGACATGCAGAAAGGGAAGGAGAACCGTAGGCTGTCAGCTTTCTCTCTGCTAGTCCTCCAAGTGATTCCCATAGCGAGAATGTACGGCTTCTGTGGGAAATCACCACCAGGAACTGGGGATCACACTAGAGGTGAAATTGCAACACTCATTGCCTTGTTTATAGTGAACACTCCTGTCCTCTGAGGAGTGGGGGACTGTGCTTATGAAAGGGAAAGACAGAAACTCACACTGGAGTGAAGGGGGAGTTGTCACCACCTTCCAGAGACACCTGCCAGAGCCCTGAAGGCTTCACACCTCAGTAGGTCTTGCAGCCTTGGGAGTCTATAAAGAAGAGGAGCTCTGCTTCCAGGAGACAAGATGTCAGCACTTCCAAGTACTCTGTGAGCATCACTTCCCTTCTTCTTATCCTTCCTCTAGTCATGAGTAGGATTCCCTGGGGCTCACACTCCTATGGCCCCTGAAAGGAACAGTGCTCTCACAGAGAACCTCCTAAGTGGCCTGTACATAGCATGACTGAGAATCCTGCCTGCTAGTCACACACAGTGGCATACCCCTTCCCTCTGAGTGCAAACTTGAAACTTGGCAGACGAAAGGTGGCACTCTCATAAACCTGAAGTTCTTGTCAAAAAAAATTTTAACGTGGAGGAAACAAATAGCCCCATTACATATGGCTGTGGAACTAAACAGGGCATCCCCGAAAGAAGAAATACAGATGGTCATGACACACTTTCAACTGTGAGGGCAATGTGAATCAAAACTACTTTAAGATTCATCTTGCTGCAGCCAGAGTGGCCATCATCATCAAGGACACCACGACAACAACCATGGTGAGGATGTGAGGAAAGGGGACCTGTTATTGACTGTTGGTGGGAGTGTGAGCTGGTTGCAGCCACTTTGGAAGTCAATCTAGAGGTTTCTTAAAAAACTAGCAATAGAACTAACATAAGAGTTTGTGGTGACACTTCTGGGCATGCTCCCAAGGGGCTCTGTACCCTACTACACAGGCTCTTTTTCACCCGTGTTCTTTGCTGTTCTATTCCCAATAGCCAGAAAATGAAAACAGCCTACATGTCCATCAGCAGATGAGTGGGTAAAGAAAATGTGGTACATGCACACGGAGGGATTTTATTCAGCTATAAAGAAAAACGAAACTGCGAAATGTAGAGGTCAATGAATGAAACAAACTCCTCCAGAAAAACAAAAACATGTTTCTCATATGTGCATCCCAAATTTGCATTTCCAGGCTTGTGTGTTTAACTTTGAGTATCTGTGGGTTCCAGGAAACTAGGAGAGAGTTAATTAAAAAGAAAGGTATATGAGAAGTGATATAGAATCTACTATCTTACAACCTTTTAGAAATATGACTTTTTAAAAGGATTTGATAGGAGACATCCCACATGGCGAAAAATTCCTGGGAAATACCTAGAATAAGGCCCTAGAGCTGTGCCCTAAACAACACAGGCTCTGGCCATTTCTTAAGGCTGTCCACTAGAATATCCTAAACATGACATTCTTGGGACTGTTTACTTCTCTTCTAGACAACATGGAAGCCTTTACTGGACACCCACCCAAGTTCTGAGTAGGCCAGTGAATGAGTATATTGCTACAATGCCAGACCTCATTTCTAAAGCCATCTGTCTTTACTGTTTGTCTTTTGTTCAGATTAAATTATGTGCCCAAGACATGATGTTTCAGAAGGTCACTAGTTTAAATTAGATATTGGATCCCACGTTATGACAGAAGTGAGTGTTATCCTCTCAGCCGTGAAAGTTGTCCTTCCCAATTGCACCTCCCAGGAGACTGTTAATTTGGATGCAGTGGGCCGCATGACCCCCTCCCTCTCCCCATGTGGTCTTGCTAAAGGGAATATAGCTGAACACACAGTGCTGTTATTACACACCTTGAGAACAAACGCAGGGACAGTAGACATTTCATTAGATTTCTGATAGCTTAATGTAGTATTTGGATCTGTTTGCAAAGACTCAAAATAACATTAATTGTTATAGGTGAATCATTTATATGTAAGTGACACATTCTAAAGTGTCTATAGAGTCGATACTAATGTCTGTCATAATTTTAAAATGTGCTTAAGTTCAGTAATGCAATCTTGACATGTTAGCTCAAGAATCTAATCATTGGTAAGATAAGAGTCAGATTATGTGTCAAAATTATATTTCAAATATTCTATAGGAAATTAATATCACAGTAATGTCAAATAAATATAAATACAGCACTCATGTATAAAATTCTCAAAAAAATTAAAGCGACAGTATTTGTCAAGCCATTTTATCTTGTTTCTATTGCTATTTGATTTCAAATTAAACAGAGAATCTTGTCCATATTTGTAATTCCTGTTGGTAGGCCCAGAAGCTAGCAATCAATATTGGCGGAATTTGATAGATCAAAAGCAGTTTGAGTGTTACTATATCTGCTTACACAGAATTGAAGAAATTACGATGAAAATAAATAAAAGCAAAGAAAACAACAACAAAAACCCAGCTTGAGCTCAGGATGGCGTCTGTCTCCCAAAGAGACACTGTGGATTTAATACCTTGGACTCCACACTTAACATATATATTCGTGGAAGGTTGCAAAGAGCCCTGGTGACCCAGAAGTAGTTGTTTACTTCAAAAATACTTGTAACGAGATGGAGGACACAGTTCTGCTCCTCAGGACAAAGGAAGAGGCCAAAGTGAGTGCAGGCTGTAAAACCATCTGTCCAACAATGGACAGCTAGCCAGAGCCTTGAGAGAAGGTGGGCTCAGGTCTTAGACAGTGACTGATATCCCTGGTACCAGAAAAGGCTGCCCCGTCCAGTGCTGAAACACATCTCCCCTCCACCCATGGGCTCATTGTACTATTCTTCATTGTGTATCAACAGTGTCACAAATGAGGGACAGACATTTGGATTCCAAGGACAGAAAACTTCAGCTCAGGAGCCTTAAATAAAAGTATGAACTGGTGTCTTCCAAACACGCACTCCAAATGGGCACCTGCAGCTCCCAGCTTCAGAGTTTCTGAGTTGCATCTTTTAACACCCTGCATCCTATGGTTGCATGATGGTGTAGCCAATCCTGGGGCTGTATTAATATTCAAGCCAGAAAGAAGGAAAGAGAAGTACAAGAATTAAGTAACTATGGCTTTTAAAGAGTAATCAAAGGATACCAGCCACACGTGTGCTTCACATGAAAGGCCTCTGGAAAAGCTTATCTGAGTTTCCAGGTAAGCTTAGCAGGTAATGAGTGTGAGTTTCATCCATTTAAGCACGAGTCTCAGCTCTTGTGGCCCTATGTCTCACGTCACCACTAAGTATCTTTTTCTAAGGATGCTTCTAGACCAGAAAAGGAGCCTATGAAGTACACAGGCAGCTACTCCCTCCAGGCCTGTGTCTGGGACAAGTTTGTTCACAAACAAGAACATTGGAGCAACTATTGAGCCCGCTGACCACAGAGTTTGGTGAGTGCTGTGCAAGCTGTTCATGATGGCACTACATGGTCCTTGGCTTGAGCAAGAAGTTCAGTGTGAAAGTCAGAAAAGAGGTCGTCAGTGGGGCTCATCAAATGGTACCTTAGTTTTGCAGAGTTCTGCTTCTTCAAGCTCTGCTAGAACATTAGTCTAGAAAATGCTAATGTACTTAATGGTATCTACTAATATGCTAACTGGATGTTTGGGAAGAGAGCGGCAATACCCATAGACAACAATAGCCCAGAGAAGGCACATATCTGACAGACTTTTCTCTGTGTAACTCCGAGTGTGCTTCTGCAGGTGAATTTCCTCTCTCTGTTCCTCAGCCCAGAGTCCTTCCTTCCTCCCCAGAAAATGACTCAATTACTCTTCAACGGGATCACAGCTTTGTGTCAAGCATTTGTTGCTGAACGCACCACAACCCCGCTACACTAATTTATGCACTATCTTCCCTTCAGAACCGGGGATTAGATTTACATCAAAGCCCTGACACACCAAAGGAGTCTATAGTATGGGGGGGGGGAAGTGAATGGATGATAATGAGACAGAAAATAAAAGGAAAACCAAGCACAGGCTCACTGAAATCTGATCCAAGTAGGCTGAGAAGACCTGGGCACATGTGGTCGGCACAGATATCGCTAGAATTCTGCCCTCACTCTAGCTGCATGACTGCACATGCGCAGTTCAGGAGTTAAGCAAAGGGGCTTGCATCTTACGTCATCAGTGTGTGCTGGAGACTACTTGCTTGCAATGTGGTCATGCAATCAGCGCATGTGTGGTGGAGCTCTGTAGGCCCACCTGTGCCTTAGAGAGCCGTGACTCAGACCCTGCCCTCCCTCTCTGTTTTGTCTCTTCCCGCACCATCTTTCCCTCTCTCTGCATGTGCTCCTTTCCAAGGCCTGGTTCTTTTGCTCCCCGACCCCTTCCTCCTAATAAAGCTCTGACACTGATACTGGGTTCTGTCGTGACCCTGACCTTTCTGTGCAGTAACCAGTGTCACTTATCATTTCAGACTTGGCCTTGCAGGCTAGGAACTGGAGAGTGACTTAGGTAGGCTTTTCTGCAGGTGAGGGCCACTGTGCCCTGCGACGCTGCCACCCCAGATAAGCTTTCCAGCGGCCCTTTGTGGAAAGCGCATGTGCTGGTTTCTTCTGATCACTCTTTAAAGCACCCCCACCCCAAACCCACCCCATAATTACTTAATTCTTATACTTCTCTTACAGATGTGATTCATGTAAAAGCATCCTAAGACCTAAGAATCAGAAATAGGTCCACAACACAGGCAAAACAGGTTCTTGAGCACGGCACAAGCATGGCTCCTTGGGTCAAACAATTCTCATGCCTGGCAATTCATTTTATATTTTGGTTCGTAGAGTATGCAGGAGAATCATCTTTTCTGCAGTAAGATCATATCCACTGGATGGCAGAGAGGCTAGGGAGTCTGGCCCATCTTCCTCCTCCTCAACCTGTTGGTGCTATCCTGTCTACTTTTTCTGCCTTCAGATTACCTAAGGAGCTATTTTATTTTTATTTTTACATTCCTTACATCGTAAGTATGCCAAGGTGGTGGAGGAATAGGAGACCCTAAGAGTCATTTGTCCTCTCCAGTCTCTGGACTGTTGCTATAACTGAAGGACCAGTTTCCTTCTAAAGTACATTGAAAGTGTCAAGCCTTTCCAGATGTGTTTTGCAGACATGTAGGCTCCAAGTCCATTGGTTTATGCATTATGGTGTTGCATGGCTTAAGAGAGAGGAAAACCTTGCAGGAAGTAGAAATCTTGGCTTCTGTTGCACTCAGGGGACCACTCCAGCAGTAAATAACAGAGTGTGAAGTGACCTGTTTGGCAGCCGGCAACCTTCCTTTGCTGTTCTATACTATTTAAATATTCTCATTTGCATCTCTCATTTTCTCCAGCTACCCTCTGGAGAGTTTCAGCTCCTCATTAGTCTTGGAATGACAGAAGCAATTCCCCACTCTGTTAGAGACCCCACTGCTTCTCCCTTCCTCCCTCCAGCTCGTGAGGCTGGTAAGTCCCACCTTAGTCTGATTTCTATCCCTCCTTTAAACATACCACTTCCTCAGATTCTCTTAAGCTCTTGAACACCAAATCACATACCCATCCAGAAACTACTTTCTTAAGTAGTGAGCACCCTGAACATTTTAGGCAAGTTATTAGTCTTCACGAATCAGCTTAAGCATCCCAGTTATCTGTGGCTTTCACATGATTGACAGCTGCTGACCTCTTATGGCCAGCCATTGGCCGTCTATCCTCTCATTTGTGCTCATACCTGAATGAGTGGGAGCACATTCCACATTTCACAGATGTAAAATCTGAGGCTTAAAAGATTTCAGGGAAAACTGCTAGGTGGGATAGAAGATCTGGACTTTCTTATCTGTGCCCAAGGCATCTTCAGTCTGAACTCAAGTTCTAAATATAGAAATTCATGAAATAAATATTCTCATTGAGGAATAGACAATTCTAAATATAGGCAACTGTGGCCTTTTAAACGCTGACACCTCATCTATCCCTTAATGAAAAGAGAAGCTTCCACAGAAATGAGAAAAATAAATTCTCACGATGAGTGATCTTCCTATAGTTCATTAGGCAGCAAACCAGCTCTGTTAATTCCGAAGAGACTGGACACTGTCTGCCTGTCCTTACAGCTCAGTGGCTGGGCTGCAAAGCATATCCTATAATGCTTCTTGCCTACACCAGGATTTAGTTCATATTCAGGGTTCCTCCCGATAAATCCGCAGACAGGAGCCCCTGTGACACTGAGCAGAGTGCAGACAGTGGTTCTTGGAGGGAGATGGTCCTCAAAGTTATGTATCCTGTGCTCAGGCTCAGTCAGCCCCTGAATTTTACTTTTCTGTTAGTGGACCCTTCAGTGTGGCGTGTGTGTGTGTGTGTGTGTGTGTGTGTGTGTGTGTGAGAGAGAGAGAGAGAGAGAGAGAGAGAGAGAGAGAGAGAGAGAGAGAGAGGACACAGGAACGTGGGTTATTTACTTTTTCTTCAGTTCTGGATGGATGCTTTTAATATGCCAGGTGGGACTGTGGGAACCATCCCCATTTCACTAATATTCCTGAGGAGGCCTGTCTACAAACCCAGAGGGTTCGTCTAATGTCTTCATTATTTAATCTTCCTCCCTGTGATGAAATGTCTTTACACACTTCAAGTACAGAAGACATTTGTTAGAAACCCCTGGCTGCACAGCCCCCTAGACTGCAGCATAAGCTTTGGAAGAAAGGGACCCCCATCCTTAAACACACCAAAGGGCCTTGTAGCAAACACCCAACACCTGAAGTGGTCCCTGGCTGCAGCCTCATCCACAGTGTCGTCTGTGACACTTCAACACCTGCGACTTGAGAGTGTTCCATTGGAAATCCACCGTGCATCAGCCCTGCCACACTACATGGATGACCCTGCATTTGCTTCCCGAGAAGTGGTTCCCATTCTTAAGAAGCATTTCCTAGCTGCTTCTCCAGCCAGGCTCTTGTCTCCCGAGGCACTGGTCATTGTTCAGACTTAGAATCTGTGCAAGCCAGACCTGGAGGTTCCTTGTACCAATGGAAATAGCTTGGGAGTCTCAAGTAAAACTGAGTAAACAGGAATTTTCCACCCCATGCTTCCTTTGAAGCATGGCTTCTCTTACTGTTCATTCTTCGGGACAAGAGAGCTGTGAAGCATTTGAATGGGCTGAAGAATTGTATGGCAATTGCAGCAGAGACTCGGCCGCTGTTCCAAAAAGCACAGCGCACCTGCTTGAAAGTTGGGATCCGGTAGAGCAGGCAATTGCTGAAGGGAGCATCAGGGCCCGGAGCCCTAGAGGCCTCCCCCAGAATAGTCTAATTTAGTTGAGTGAATGAACCAAGTCCATGAATGACTAAGACATGTTGTAACAGAAAGTGCAAATATTGTAAACATTTGTGTTTACACAAATGTTTGTGAATGCCTGGACAGAAGAAACCCATGTTCATCCTTGCAACTTCTTTGTCCTTTACTTTTCCTTACCGAAGTACACATTTCTATTTTATATTCAGTCTGGACACAATGTCAGCATTAACCTGGCCTGTGGGAAGGAATTTTATGATTGTGGTGATGTTGGCATTATTTAGCCTTGCTTTTCCCTGGAAAATTCTCAAAAACAGAAAAGCAAAAGCTAAGTGCAAGGAGTTGTTTTGTGTGTCAACTTGACACAAACTAGAGTCATCAGAGGAAAGAGCCTCAGGTGAGGAAATGTCTTCTTGAGATCCAGCTATAGGGCATTTTCTCATTTAGTGATCAGTGGAGGAGAGCCCAGCCCAGGGTGAGTGGTGCCATCCCTAGGCTGATGGTCCTGGGTTCTATAAAAAGGTGGGTTGCCACGAGAAGCAGCACTCTCCATGGCCTCTGCGTCACCTCTTGTCTCTGGGATCTGGACCTATTTGAGTTCCTGTCCGGACTTCCTTCAGTCATGAGCAGCAATGCTGAAGTGTAAGTCTAATAAACCCTTTCCTCCCCAACTTGCTTTCTGGTCATGGTGTTATATTGCAGCAATAGAAACCCTAACTAAGACAGTAAGGAAACAGAAAATCTACACTAAGGATCCATAGGGCTCACATTTTTACTAAGGCTTCTTGTTCTGAGAACAGTGCTGTATTCATGCTGCATTGAAATTACCATCCATATAAGGGAGCACCGTTCACAACAGTTCACAACCGTGTCTTTGGTCATGTGTATTGTATGTTTGACACTTTGGGTTTAAACTGTCACACCTACCATTTCCCTCTCCCCTCCCTCCTTCCTTCCCTCTCTTTCTTCTTCTCCTCTCTCGCTCTCTCTCCTTCCCTCCACCCTTCCTCTCTTCCTTTCTTTTCTTTACTTTCTTTGTTTTTGTTTTGAGGCAGGATCTCTATGTGTAGCCCTATCTAGCCTCAAATAAGAAGCAATTTTCCTACCTCAGCCCCCTGAGTGGCAGATGTGAGCCACCACAGGACGCTGAGGCTTACACCTATCATTTCTAACTGTTCCCACTTGAATCATGGCAATAACAAGTAGATTTCCTGGGGCAAAGATTCAAACATTTTTTTTTTTAATCTCTGATAATTATGATCAAATACAGTTCAGAGAAAGATGCGGTCAATGTGCTTCCTAGCGGCAGCCACCTCCTGGCATCAGTCCTGTTTTAGTCAAAACTAAACTAGGTGAGAGAGCCCATGGGTAACACTGCTATGAGGACTACCATTGCCATGGTTGTCACCCAGTGGTTTTAACTCGAGTTAATCGCTCACTCAGAACATTTGCCACTGTGTCTGACTTTATTTTTCTTGTGCTCATATTTGTTGTATGTTTATTGGAAATGTCTGACTAACTCCTTAACGTCTGACCAGTTCCTTAATTTTTGAGTCGTGACTGCAGCCAAATTTGAAAATTCTAAACATTATTTTTTGAGCTATTGTCACCTAGGACTTTGACTCTGGATCTAGGCTGAAAAGAAATGTTGCCCTACTCACATGAATTGAAAAGAAAAAGATTGACTTGTTATGTACCCATGTCTTTTAAAAGCACCATATTAAAACAAAACATTTGTGTGTGTGTGTGTGTGTGTGTGTGTGTGTGTGTGTGTGTGTTAGTGTATTGACCTGTGTGTGGAGATTTGTTATGAAAGATAAAAAAATTAAATTATGTTTTGCAAAATCTTTATAATAATGTTGCTAACCATGTTTACTCAGCAACAATGATACATTTTAGAATTATACAGTGGGGACAAGGCAAGTTTCTTAGTGTTTTCAAATTTCTACTGTGCTGAACTTTGAGATTCAGAGACAATAAATCAGTATTCTGGGAATTCTCAGAATTTCAAAATTATTTCTTATTGTATGTCCCAAATCCGCACCACACTACCAAATTAAGAACAAAGCAATGAAACTCTGAGAATTAAATATTTAATATTACTGATGAATTTAGCCTTCATCCACACTTCTCACACTGCTTATGACTGCAGGTGACTTGGGGAAACTCAGCATGTTCTCACTCATTTCTTTGTAGATTATATGCTCATCTTTCCCTGAGTTACATTTAGAGCTGCTTTGTAAGTATCTGGAGAAAGCACTGTTATTTCATCCTCTATGGGGCCTCAGCCACATGTCCTTGCTGTCTTCCTATACTGGATTATTTCTTAAATCATTCCTCAGGCTCTTTGTCTTAACACATTTCCAATCCTGTCAGAGTTCTACGCTTAGCTCCCAGCTCTTGTTTTGAACCCTGGGCTGGGGCATCGCTGGGGAAGCCACAGAGCTAACCAGACAGAGAGCAAAGCCTTTCTGAGATCAGGAACTGAAGAGCAAGCAGGAGTCGGCTAGGCATGCTCAGAGAAAAGCCTGAACACTCTTGGCAGACAGAAACAAAGATGCAGGGGCTGGAGAGATGGCTCAGTGGTTAAGAGCACTGGTTACTCTTTTAAAAGACCAGGGGTTCAATTCCCACCATCCACATGGTAGCTCACAACCATTTGTAATTACAGTTCTAGAGGAGCCGATGACCTCCTCTGAACTCTGAGGGCACTAAACACACACATGATGCTCAGACATACAAGCAGGTGAAACATTCACACACCACACAATTGATGGAAACAGATGCAAACCCACAGCCAAACATTAGGTGGAGCTTGGGGAATCCTGAGGAAGAGGGTGAGAAAGAATTGTAGGAGTCAGAGGGGTCAAGGACACCACAAGAAAACCCACAGAATGAACTAATCTGGGCTCACAGGGGCTCCTAGAGACAGAACTGACAACCAGGGAGCCTACATGGGACTGATCTAGTCACTCTGCATATATGTCACAGTTGTGTAGCTTGGTCCTCTTGTAGGACTCCTAACAGCGAAAACAGGGGCTGTCTCCGACACTACTCCTCATACTGGGTCGTATTGCCCAGCCTTAATACACAAAGAGATGTTTAGTCTTATTGCAACTTGATACGCCAAGTGAGAGACCTGCCCTTAGACAGAAATGGAGGAGGAGAAATGGATTGGGGGATGGGAACAGAGGGGATTGAGGGGAGGAACTGGAAGTAGAAGAGGGAGGGGTAATTGCAGCTGGGATGTAAAATAAATAAACAGAATTTTAAAAATCATACACATAAAATAAAATTTCAAAAGAAAAGGGAAGGAAATTAAAGTTGAACCTGAGGAACCACAGTCCTGAATTGTGGCTCACACCGTGGTTGCTTCTTCCCAAAGCTGGTGTCCTATCTTGTGCTGCCCACTGATGCTGGAGTTCTGACTCACCCAGACTTATAAGGAAATACCACATCAGCAATTCTCTAGCAGGCAGGTCTTTTCCAAGTAAATAGGAAACAGAGCTGAAGGTGACTGAGATGTGATAAAGCGTCAGATCCTAGGACACCAGTCTCTGGTAAGCAGATGATCACAGGGTCACAGGGTCTGAGTGTGCCCACATTCCTGAGAGTGCTTCACACTGGGCATGCCAGGGCATCCAGGAGAACAGCTTCATTCAGTCTGGCTGAGAGAGAGAGAGAGAGAGAGAGAGAGAGAGAGAGAGAGAGAGAGAGAGAGAGAGAGAGAGAACAAAAATAATTGGAGATCTCTGAAAGGATTAGCATCCTAATTCCCCTCAAAAATGAGAAGCCCAGGAGGCCATGGGGTCACATGACTTGACCAGAGTCACAAGAGTGAGGATTTTCCTGGAAGTGAGGCTGCTGCCTTGAGAAAGCCTTCAGTTTCCTGAGCCTGGGGACAGGCCACTGTCCTCTAAGACTCCCATGCCCACAGGCACACGTGGTAGAGATAGAATGTGTGCTTAGAAACACACAGCACAGAGTCTGAGTTCTGACGACTTGAACTTGAAACAGGAGCTCAAGCATATGGAGCCCTCTCACTCTGAGGATTGACAGGCAGTGATTTGATGTGTGGATTTTCTGATTTGCTCTTTAATTGACATCAAAGAATAAGCATTACATTATAAATATAAAAAAGCTCAGTGATGTAATTTGGTAAAACCACATTTGTTGATTTTTTCATAAGGAAAGGACAGGCTCTTACACGTAATCTTATCCTACTGGCTCTAAACTAGCTATCCTCCTGCCTCAGCCTCTCAAGCTGGGTTTACAGCAAGTGCTTACTCGGTAAATAAACATACTCAATTGTAAATGTGCACCTTGAGTTCATGATGAGTCAAGTAGAGTATTGCTTTTTGTTTGTTTGTTTTTGGGGGACAAATTTGTCCTTTGGGCAAGAAAATTGCATATAGTTTGTTCCCCAAATTGTACACTGTAGAGGGTTTGAAAATATATTTGGAGAAGTGTGTTTGTGTGGAATTGGGAAGAACCAGGCTACTTTGCTCCATTCAGCCCCTAGTGCCACCCACATGATATAAAACCTGTCCATCCATCCATCCATCCATCCATCCATCTATCCATCCATGGTCTGTCTGTCTATCCATTTATCCATCCATCCACACATATATACACCCACCCATGCATCCATTTATCACACAGATTTTTTTTTTTATCCACTGGGAACATATCACACATATTCCAAAGCCCCATGATAGTAGAAATGCAAGCAAATCATTCAAGACATAACCTCTTCATAAGGTT
Source organism: Peromyscus eremicus (assembly GCF_949786415.1). Taxonomy (NCBI): domain Eukaryota; kingdom Metazoa; phylum Chordata; class Mammalia; order Rodentia; family Cricetidae; genus Peromyscus; species Peromyscus eremicus. Next base: position 40,127,706 of record NC_081437.1, on the reverse strand, counting down.
AGAGGAAAAGAAATGTAATCTTCAAATTGAAAAATGGTCACATATGTGATTTTGTGGATGTTTTGGCAGTAACCAGATCATTGGAGTAGAGAACTAGAATAGCAAAGTGTAGGTGGCTGTCAAATGAGCATCCCAGATCACTCTCTCATTGGTAGGAGAGGTCATGAAGGTTTTCTGGAGCAGAGGAGATGCTCCTTGGACAGTTGGCATAGCCCAGTAACTCCACATGGTTCTCAAGAGGTGGGACTCAGGAGTCTCCTCAATTCTGTTCAGATTGCTGCAACCTGCAGAGCTTCAGAGATTTGGGTGACAAGGAAGTGTGGAAGGGGCTACCCCTCACTTATCTGACATTTAGGATGCCTGCCTACCTGTTTTGATAGCCAGGAGTAGATGCAACCTTGTACGTTCACTTCAAATATTTGCTCCTCTGGACACTTGCTTAGTCTGGATTCTTTGAAGTTGCATTTTCTGGATGAAAATTGGGAACTCTTAAGATGATGTGACATGCCAGAGACTTTCATTCCAGGATATTGATGAAAATTAGGTCACTCTTGAGGGGTAGGGTGTCTCTTGGATTGAGTCTTCCCAAAGCTTCATGCTGTTTGTTTCATATAGCTCTCTCAGTGTTTCATATAGCACTGCTTAGATAAGTAGTTTGTATAGTTATTGACCGTAATTTTTTATTATCATTTTTATTTATTGGGATTAAATTCTGCCCTTACATATGGTAGACAATTCCTTTACCACTGAGCCAATTCCTTTATCCCCATCACTAGTGTGTGTGTGTGTGTGTGTATATATATATATGTATGTAAATTAATTATGTTTGTTTTCCTATTGGTGCTTTGTCTTTTAAGAGCCATGTATCTGTCAGAATGTTTTCTCTCTTAACTCTTGCTGCTGACATTTCCCTAGATATATTTCTGTAAATAAAGTATATACCCACTGAAACATTTTTGATTTTTGTTTAGCCTTTGGCATCTCTATGCAATCCCTTTATCATTTGTGAATTCATTTAGTGGTTTATGTTATTTTTATCTTATTCTGTGCCTTATTGGACCTGTCTTTTCTCGTAAAAGCTTGACATGCCTTGGTTTGACCTGAAAGAAGCTAGAGAGACTTTTAAAATGAATGGCGTATTTGAGTAAATATTCTGCAGACCCAGCTTCCCACATTATTTTTGAGATCTAACCTTTGTTATGGAGTTCCGTTTAACATAGTAAATGAGAGATTGTTGCAATGCCGAGAGCCTGAGCTAAACGGGAGAGTTTAAATATACAAAATTCTAGACTTAAGGCAGAGGCAGCGTTTGCAAGCAACAGTCCGAGAACTGGCTGAGGATGTGGGTCCCTGGTCCGCTTAGACAGACGGAAGCCAGAGTGGCTGAAGTCTATTTCAACTTTCTTAGAGTTTATCGGAATGATGCAGCTGCTGCTTTCTATAAAGAAAGCGCCAAGAGGAAGTAATGAGTTCAGACAGCTCTCCAAGAAAGAAAAACACATTCATGGCAAATTCAGAGAAGAAAATTAGAGAACTCGAGGAACCTGAGAGAGAGCCGCCGATCCGATGGTTTTTGTTGCGTATTTACAACACTCCCCTAGACACTTCTCACGTGTGGAGTTATTCCTATGGTTGCCGGCTTAGAATATGCCCAAGTCTATGCTTTTTCTTTTCTCTCTTCTTTAGAACTGGCACTGTAGTGATCATTTAGAGCACAAAGCACAGGGCTTCAGTCCCTCTTTGCTCTCAACTTGCACCTTCAGGCGCTTTGATGGGCATGAATGTAGTGCTGAGGAAGGACCCCACTAACCCGAGTGAGAAAAAAATGTAGACAAATTCCTTCATTTGTGTAAATGCAGCACCCAGTTAAGGGAAACGCAAGTGATTTCACGAGGTTCCTTTCTGTTCTCTTGAGATAATGAGATGGGAGGGCTCTAGCAAAACTTGGATTGTTTCACGGAGGCTTTCATCCGTGTCTACGGACCTCCTCCACAGAACATTTTCATACAGAATGACATCAGGATATCATAAAACTTGGCCCTGGTCCACCTTCTAGGAACAAATATGGCTTCATTGTGCCTCATGAGACATTATATACACGAGACTGAGCTCGTGTATATAATGACTTCAAAAGTTGTTACTTTGTTTGAGAGAGTGCAGTCTTGGGACTTCCATTAAATAGTGTTTTCCATACCTGACTTTGAAATTAAAAAGTACATAAAATGTGTTCTGTGGGCCATTCTAATTCCAGATCAGTTTGCAAGTCTCCCCCTGCAAAACACTGTCACAGGGTCTGAGCAGAGAACGTTCTAGAAGGACAGGTTAAAACAATTTGCCTGTGTGTGTGTGTGTGTGTGTGTGTGTGTGTGTGTGTGTGTGTGTGTAGGGTGTGTTTACATGTTCACACGTGTGCATACAGCTAGAGACCAGAGGTTGACTTCAAGTGTCTGCTTTGATTGATCTCTGTCCATTACACATTGAGGCAGGTCCTCTCATATAAACCCAGAGCTTTGTAATTTTTCTAGTCTAGCTAGGCAACTTGCCCCAGGAATCACCTACTGAAGGTTGGGACTATAGGTGGGTGGATATATCCTCACCATGACAGATTAGGTGATTTTCCCTGAGCTCCCACCCCAGCCACTATCCAGATGCATAAAGGACTTGCATGAATTCTTTATACTGATTACTATCTCTCTACTAACCACAACTCATAGAAACTGTGGCTTTAAGATATTGTGAACATGGAGAAAAAACAGGGACATAATATCCAAGCCTGAGACACTAAGCATGGGTTGCCTTAGTCTAGACAGTAGAGCCATTTCAAGAGCAGCGTGACAAAAAAGACAGTGTGGTCTCAAGTTTGTGGTGTTAATGGGAGGGCGACCTGACTGTGCACACCCAAGAGGAAGGCAGGACAGAGGAAACAGTCTAAATTGCTTACAGCTATTTAATCATGGAAAGGGTTTTGAGAATGAACTCAGGTCACTTCACTTTTTTCCTTCTCTTTGGTTTATTCTGTCTTCAGAATTACAGTACTGTAAAATCTAATGGGAGAGTTGGGAGTTTAAGGGACAGGCCTGCCGTGACTCAGTCCAAACACCGAGTTCTGTGTGCACTCCTGCCATTGGGCTCTTGCTCCCACAGGACATTCTTTGGCAGAAGTGAAAGAGAAACCTGACCCTGTGGCTTTGGGACATTTGAGTTTTTGATCCCTGGACAAAATAATAAGTCACACTCTTACTCCTAACACAAGACAATTAGTAAGCCAATGAACCAGATGGATTGGAAGTATTAGATATTATTTTTACATGACATAACAATTTTACTTTTTATACAAATCAAAAGTGTCTGGGGACACATCTGATGTCTAACAACTGTCAAGGAGGAAGCACCTGACCAGACACCTTACTGGAAAAAACTTTTTTGGACTTTGGAAGCACAGATTTAAGTACACAGCTTTGTGTTTTTCTGGAGGCTCTTGCTGTTTTAATATGTCAGGCTGGGGTTTGAAATATGATTATTTTAAAAGTAGGCCATTGCTGGCATTGCAAAATGAATTTTGATGCACAAAAATGATTATCATAAATTTCCCAAAGTCCTTTGCAGTCTGTCCCGAGACACATAAAACTACCCAGCACACTTACAATGAGGACTCCTAATTCCTCACAGTAGAAAACTCCCTGGGCATTAGAAAGTGAGTCGCATATCATGGGGCTTATGTAAATGCCTGAAAGAGAAAGATTATATAAATCAAGAATGCTTGTAGGAATTCTATGAGAAGTATAAAGAATAAAGGTGATAGTTAAGATGAAGAAAAGTAGATAAGAGAAAAGAAAGTCTACCATCAAGAGAAAAGCCAACAAATTAGCAGCCACTAACTAGTCCAGATGTTAAAAGAAAGGGGAAAAAATGATGTGCTTAGTAACAACTAGACCCACAGGGGAAAGCATTAGTTATTCAAAGAGAGATCACTAGAATTAATTCCTAACAGAAGGGAAGAGAAACAAATAAAAAACAAACTAAGGGGACAGGAGTCTAGTGCTGGGTCCCAGGAAGTAAAGAGAAAATGGTTAGGAAAATGTAGAAGGGTGTTGCTAGGAACTTTCCAAATGGACTCAAACATCAACAAAGCATTCACATAGGAAGATCCGGCCAGGGGAGACAGCAGCTACCAACACACAGTCACAAAAAACACAGGCTCGCAGTTCAGACGTACCAAAATCTGTGGTAGAAATTCAGATCTAGGGAAATATGTGGCTTCTTCTAATGGTGAATGCATGAGCTGGTGTTCCACAACACCTGCAAAAATAGAAGCTCACAGGAGTGAGACGTGACTTTCCAGGGAAGACCAAAGGGAGGGAACAGTAATGGTGAGAACATTAAGTAGAAGGTGAGGTTTGGGAGCAACCAACTTTCTTGGCCAAGGTTGCTGACCAGTCCTCTCCCTTCCTGGGACCCAAGTGCAGCACGGGTGGGAACATTTGTATGTAGGGGGGTGCACTCCACCCCTTTGTCAGAACAAAACAGAGAAAGTCATAGTTCTAGGGTAGGAAAACAACAGGAATCTAAGCATTCTGTGGAAAAATCTCAGCAGTCCAAGAATCACAGGAAAAACAACCCGTGAGCACAGCTGAAGGAATCAGGAGAGGCAGTCACTGGGAGACAGAATTCTGGTTCCCTGAATTTCTCTACAGACCTCTTGTGCATGGTACAGCTGTCAGAGACAAGAGTTTGGGGGTGTAAATCAGAAGCTGTGATGACGTCTCTGAGAGCTTAGCTTCTACTCAGGTTCCTGGGTGAACAAGCAACGTGAGGGTCATAGGGTGGATTCCACAGAGCAGCAGAGGAGCATGTGGAAGCCCAGAGCAGACAAAATACATGTGTGAGTCCATGCAAGCTAAGAATTTGAACAAAGAACTAATCTTTTACAGAGCTCACAACTCCTCATCTCCAGTGTTCCAGGAAGGAAACCCCAATGTCACCCAAAAAGATAGAAAGAGTGGCGTGGAGAACAAACCATGCAAAGCAGTACTACTGGAGTGTGGTTGGCCCAAGTAATAGAGTTAAGTAGGAGGTAGACTTCGGCTACTAAAACACACACACACTGACTTCAAGGAAATATGATCAATGCATTAAAGAATATATAGCACTAATGACTTAATGATAGGTATAGTCACAGAGTGGAAAATTATTTTTCTACTGGTGTACCATATAAAATCAGGTCTATACAAATATAGTTAACTGGATTTTGAGGCAGGTATAAAGTAATTCAGTGTACCAGGATCACCTTTTAAATGATAATTATAGTTTAGCTGTATGCCCATGCCCATATGCAAATAAACAAGTTAACCAACTAGAAAAATCAACCTGTAATTCAGATCTTATATGAAAGTTAATTAAATGTAACCAAACAGCTAAGTGTACAGTGTAAAAGTGTAAAAGGTCTAAAGGACTATGGGATAAATTGTGCATGACCTTGGGTTGGCCAAGAGTTTTTACATAAATCATAAAAAACCCCAGTTCTTTGAAGTGTACTCCTCAAGGCAAGCGGAACATCACCGATTGACAGCCATGAGCTAACTCAAGAGATGCACATAACAGTTTGTACTTAAACACTCAACTCTGAGAGAAGCAATTATCAAAAGAAATTTAAATATGTCTCAAGTTGATGCGTGTTCAGGGCCAAGACAGTTTCAAGATGCAATTTATCTTTCACTTAAAATCAATGGAGCCATTTACACAAACAATTTAGGGTATCGAGTGAGACTGCTTTCAAATTACCTAGGATGAAATGAACTAGAAGAAAGGGAGATTGTTGACGCCATGAGCTGTTGTGATAGGTGATAGAGTCTCTAACTCATAATTCTTCAGTGAAAAGTTTAGATAAAGTGGAAGGTCATTCCACACACTCACTTCCCCCTGAATATATTATTGAATATCAGTTCACAGCCTAACCTACTTTAGCCTACTTGTGTCCATTATGTTGACTCTTCCAAATAAACTTAGTATTGTGACTCACAGGTGTGTCCAACAAGTTTCCTGATGGCTGCATGCAGCCAGCGACGGGTATGGGTGTGACTGTGGCTCAACACAAAATGGAAAACTTACCTAAAATATCCCGAGTTTCTTTTTCCCTTGTGATTTGATGGCATGCTTCTTGATCCTCAACTTCGTAGCCGACACTGCAGCCCAGACAAAGCCTAAAGGCTGAACACTCCTGAGAGTTTAACCTGGAACCTGTGGTCTCCGAGACTTTCAATGGAGTCACAAGTAGTCATGGAAGCTGGAGAGAGGGTTGGACCTCTTTGCCCTCAGAAGATGACTTGGGGGAAGTCACCACAGCAGGTGGCTTGCAATGCTCTGTTGGTAAATTTTGCACCATCCCTCTATTCACTCAAGCCTGTGTATTTGTCCCCTTTGGCTTGGTCTCAGCTTTGTGCTCCCATCAGCCCTATACTCTGCAATGTGATTAGCCAGTTATGGGAGGCCAGTGAACCATACTTGTTGAGAACACAGACGTGTGTGCCCTATAAGGAAGGTTTTTGATGACCTCAGACGATGAACTTCAGAAAGTCTGAGAAGCGTCTGCCTTAGATCTGATGGTGACGTTTTCCATCTTGGCTCCAGCTGCACTCCCGAGGGTTCCCTCCTTTGCTCGTCTGTGTTTTTCATGGGGCTCTACATCTGTGCACACCTGATGGGGCATGGAGTCCTCAGAGAGTGAGATTCACCAAGTTCTAGGTCCTCAGAGGGTGAGATCCACCAAGTTCTAGGTCCTCAGAGGGTGAGATCCACCAAGTTCTAGGGAAATGGTTCATGCCCTAAGTGTGGCTCCATCACAGAAGCTGTAAACTTTTTCTGTTTGTTGATACTCATAGGTGACAAAATTCATGTTGAGAAACAGGGAAGTATGAGAGGGAGGGAGGAAGAGAGCATAGGGAGGAGGGATATAGAGAGATACAGATGGATACAGATGGAGTATAGCCGTGAGACAGAGCAGAAGCAGTAAGTCCTGACATGCAGCAGCATAAATACAGCCTAACAGATTCTTTAAAAAATATGGGCCCTTCATGATAACACAGATATTACGAGATGCAGGTTGAGAGCCAAGTATTGGTTTCTAAGCAGCTGGGCATACCTCATGAAGGTGGTTTAGAGGCTTCTGTTCAAGAAATGGCTATAAAGTTGGCATTCCTGTATCTGTGTGCATCGTTCTGTCTTTGTGCTTCATGGACACTATGCTTTCTACAAACTAAAGGTTTGTGGTAACTTGACTGCACGAAAGTCTAGTGGCAGTGTCCTTTTAACAACATGCACATACTTCTCATCTCTGTCCCACCCATTAATTCTCACAATATTTCAAATCTACTTATTATTGTGCCTTTTACACTGATCTGTGATCAATAATTCTCAATAGTGTTATTGTAATCATTTTGGGGTATTGTGAACCCCTCCCATGTAAGATGCCTGACTTAATTGGTCAATGTTGTGTGTTCTCTCTGTTTTGATGACTAACAATTCCCTGTTCCCCTTTCCTCTCCTCCAACCACTCTGTTCTCTGAGATACAGCAACCTTGACAGCAAGATGGCTTCTAAGTTTCCAAAGGAAAGAGGCACAGACATCTCACTTGATATCAACAGCTAGCAGTGATTGAGCACAGTGAAGAAGAAGTGTTGAAGGCAAGGTGGGTAGATATGGGCCTCTGTGACAGTGAGGCTGTGAACACATGGGAAACCACTTGAAGGAAATCAGAAGTACTCCTTAGTGAATACACAAAGGGTGAAAAAGAGAAACAATCTTATTGCTTATCTGGAGAAAGTTCTAATACCTTGAAGAGAAGATCAAACCAGACAAGGCTCTTTCTAGAGTCAGTTTACAGTTCTTCAATTCTGTGAAGGCAGAGAGAAGAAGACAGCTGTAGAAATAAAGCTGGACACTGGCAGAGGTGGGCTTCTAAAGTTTAAATATTTAAATGGTAAAATCCTGAAGCCTGGCTTAAGGGAATGAATGTATTTCTATACAGAAGGAGCCACAGGAAGCAGGTGCCCATGGAGAAGATTCAGAAAACCCATCTATCAATAGTGGAGATACACTAAACCACAGACTTCCAATATGAATTAGATCAGCTTCCACTGGAACAAGATGTTATCTAGAATTGTCACAGCTATAGAAACCTATGTCTAACTTCAGTCTCCCAGAACATGTTGAGCTAACTTTACATACAGGTGCTAACTTTAATTAAAGTGATACCCATTTTTGAAAAATTCTTTCTTTTCATCTCATCATAAAATGTTCTAGCAAATTTAGATATTTCTTTAAAATATCCAAGGCTAGCATTAGGGTGTTAATGTAATACAGACCCTGGTTTTGCAGAGATCATATAGATAAATCCTCAAATAAGCCCGAGTGCCCTGTTGGCCGTCAGTCCCTCAAACACAAGTGTGGCATAGGCATCTCATCTCTCTATACACAGACTTAACTGGTGCCTCAGCAGCTCTTAGTCATTCACTGCTAGCGGACACGATAGTATTCCCAACTAGGATCACAGGGTCTTGTGGTTTGTGGGGTTTGTGGGAAGTTAAGACCATTATCTTCAGAGAGAAAAAGTGAAATTGTGCAAGAAAATTGTCTATCCATTTGCCTATTTTAAAACATCTTCTATAATTTCCTAATACTCAAGCCACATGTAGGAAGACAAAGTTTTACCATAATTATCCTGCTTGAGTATATGTGGCCATGAGCAACATTGACTGTCAAAACATGGGGAATAAGATTTACAACATGGAAGTGAGCTTTTCTACCTGGGTTCCCTAGACTTATCTTACCTCTCAGAACCACAACATATGAATATCTCCTAGATGAAGCCTGGGGATGATTAGGGGCATAACTGGTGGCAGAGAGATGTCACCCCAGCAGGCTGTAGACATGGTCATGAGCTGTGGAGCACCCTGTGAGGGAGAGACTGAAGTGTCCAGTGATTGAGGAGGAAAGGAGCATATGACATGGCAGCCACTGAACACCATTACTTCGCAAATGCAGAAACAAAATTGGAGAAAAAATAGTATGGATCCATGTGCCAAACCCAGCTGAGGCAGGATCAGGTATTGTCCCTGTGCTGTGGGCTATATTTATATAATATTCAACAGTCACATGGTTACATCCTTGTTAATACATGATGTGCTCACCGTGTTTACAGCTCTCTGTAACAAGTCATACATACTTCTATAAAATGTTGTACTCTTATTACCTTTGATAATGGCCTTTTATTCAACTCAAAGTCGATTGATATGTGTGATTTCATCTATATAATCCCATTATTCCCATGTAATACACATAACTATTAGGGTGGTTCCTCAGTGTGTTGAGAGACTCTTAGTACCTCAGTGCTCTGGGAAATCTTAGGAGGCCATGTTGGAATTTTTCTCTTCTGTGATTATGAACAATTTTGACTTCTAGTTAAGAAACAAATCTAAAATACAAAGAAGTGTGAATAATGAATCCCTTTGCTGTCTTTCAGACCCTTTAAAACTATTGGTGACAGAGCTTGCTTGGAAGCAGATCACTCAATCCTAGTCAGCTGGTAGACAGTTGACCAGTGGCTTCACTGTGGCCATAGCTTATCACCGCCCCACTAAGCAGAGCGCATGGAGAGCATGGTGTCAGGAGGACAAACCTATTTTAACAAATGGACAGTTCTTCCAAGGATGAGATATATTTTTGAATTATGAACATACACCCTGAGGTCACTCTGCTCTTTTCTGGCTGTTTGTTTCATTGTGTTCCCACAATCTTCTCCCAGAATGTCATTTAATTTCACTGTCTAGCTCTCTACCCAGTGAGTCCTGTACAGGTAAAGAGTGTATGTGCTTGTTCCTCAGAGCCTTTTCTAATGTCTTGCACTCAGCAGGTGAACACTAAGAAATCTGGGTAAAACTGAAGAAGACTTCCTTAGTATACCACAGGGGATACCTTCAGGACCACAACAGTGAGTGTAGGCATGGGTCACCCAAATAAATAGCATAACTGTGGCTCTTATCAATGTTGGGCTGGGTTGATTCACAACTGTGGATGATAATCTGCCCTTCTCCTGTGTTCTTTTCTCCGTTTGCCTCCGTTTATGATGATGTTTGGGGTGAAGCATCCTCGTGCACTGGCTTGAACTTAAGCAGATGCTTCTAGTACTGTGTTCCTCAATTCTTCCAAGACCACACAAGTGCCGTGTTAATGACGTCAGCACTTTCTATGCATTGTCACTTGGGATAGAGGAATGCTCAGATAAGGCCAGGTCATTCATCTTCCCACTTGCAGGTGTGAGCTAAGACAGTCTGTCTCAGTATGGCACTTCTACCTGGAATGTAGCAGTTTCCGATTTCTCCTGTCGACTGTGATACAGGAGAGGTTGAAGGGCCCCTAGCTCTAGTCAGTGAGAAGTTCGAGGAGGGACAAGAGACAAGACGCTTAAGAGAAAGGAAAGGGTAGACCCCATACTTCTAGTATCGGAAAGAAAACATTTAAAGTGGCAAAATCCTGAAGCCTGTCTTAGGGGATGAATGTATTTCCATACAGAAGGAGCCACAGGAAGCTGTGTGAAGCTGGTGGAGGCCAGGAGTGCTATCTGAATGGTGGCATGAATCTATCAAGCTAACATGGAGGCTACTCCTTAAGTGAAGAGAGGGCCCAAGTGATGTCTCATTGTAGGTTAAACACATCACAACTCCACATGAATATTTATTTTTGTGGGTTGAATAAAGTGGGTTCTGTAGTCTAACCTTCCATCAGTGACTATGAGGTTACAGGGAAACAGGGTCTCTTCAGACATTCAACAGGAAGAACACAGCAACAACAACAACAAAAACCACGTAAAACAGTAATCAACTCAGAATGAGGATGTGCTGGATGAAGGTGAGCCCAAACAACAATGTCTGTATCACATACATTTGAGTCTGAGGAGTTGAGACAGAGCTCTGAGCATCAACTCTTGGATACTAGTCCTATATTTTTCCATCTGCAATTGTGTTCAGTATGTTTTTTTAAATCAAAATTCAGTTTCAAAGCTATAGTTGAGAGCTCTGCCCATGGGAAAATATCTCTAGGATCTTGATCCTTTTCAGGTTGGTTCGTTGGCAACAAGAATCTGAGGGATTCTTTCCTGTCCCCTTTTTAAAGCACTGGGGTATGCTAAAATGTAGAGATGCTTTCTCCTCTCCTTGCCTCTTCTTCTTTGCGTGGCCTCTGACCTATAACTCAGCTCTTGCTTATGCTCATCATGCTGAGGACAATTGTGCCAATGTTCACACTGGTCATATTTACTCTTTTTTTGTGGAATAGCATCTTGAGATCAGGGCAAGGAGGTATATATAGAGATCAGCATGAGCCATACCCAAAACTCTGCCTTTTTTTGTCACAATGTCCCAAGTACTGCAGACTTTGGCCCCATTAAACCATTATATTTTATGGATCTTATCAGCTTGCTAGTAGGCAATGATCCCTTTGTCAGCCATCATGGCTGAAGAGATAAAGAGGGAATCTGAACTGTATTTTTTTTCAAATAATGTCTTGACTGGAGATTTCTATATAAAACACATTTTTAGGAGGAAGGTTGAGCTAGCATTCTGTAGAATCAATGTATAGCTTGCCTTTCAGTTCCATATTCATCACTTTCTCCCTCTTGGCTTCTGCCTCTTCATTTAGAAAAAGCAGAGGTGGAATTATGCATTCTTTAAGACTGGTTCCAATGTTAACACTCAATAATTTGGTGCCACTACTACTGTGGTTCCGTATTTATATAACAGAATTTCTCTTATGCCAGATCTGTAAGAATGAGTCCATAAAAATAGCTTTAGTCACAGACAGCAGAAAAATGCCCAGGAGTGTTTGTTTTATGTAAGAGCTAGAGTTTAATCCATCCAGACTAAATGAAGCATTTTTGCCCAACACACTTTAACATAATCTATTTTCATGTTCATTTCTTAATTTTTCTTCTTCAACAGTCAATATTTTGATGATCTTATTATGTTGTTCTTTTCTACAAATTGAAATATTCCTCCTCTGGAGGGAGCAGTTAAGCTGCTAAGACTCAGAAAGCCAAGGAAGCTTACAAGGCTCAAGAAATAGACAAATAAACAAAAATTATAGGATGGGTAACAATTCCCTTGCCTGAGACACAGTGCACCAAGACTGTTCAAACACTCCATTGAATACGTCTATAAAGAACTTGAGCAAGGTAAACCTGTGGTTTCCCTAGTGTGGGTCTCATTGGATCACTGGAGGATATAGTGGTGTTCTTTAGCACACTTTAACTGGACCTTGTTATTGGTTGTGTTTTTAACTCTTTTTCTCTTTTGAGTCTTTGCCCTTTGGGGGACCACCTTTAGGGGCCCACCACCTGGCTCCCAAATAAACACACAGAGTCTTATTCTTACTTATGGATGGAAATACGCCTTAGCTTGGCTTATTTCTAGTTAACTTTTCTTGACTTTAAATTATTCCATCTATGTTTTGCCGCTGGGCTTTTACCTTTCTCTATTTCTGTATACCTTTCCTTACTTCTTCCTCTGTGGCTTGCTGTGTAGCTGGATGGCTAGTTCCTGGAGTCTTCTTCCCTTTCTTCTTCTTCTTGCTCTTTCCTCTTCTTTTCCTCCCAGATTTTTCCTCCTATTTATTCTCTCTGCCTACTAGCCCCACCTATCCTTTCTCCTGCCTTGCTATTGGCTATTTAGCTCTTTATTAGACCAACCAGGTGTTTTAGGCAGGCAAAGTAACACAGCTTCACAGAGTTAAACAAATGCAACATAAAGGAATGCAACACATCTTTGTATCATTAAACAAATGTTCCACAGTGAAAACAAATGTAACACATCTTAAAATTATATTCAACAACTGAACCCGACCTGCAGCAGTAATGCTTCCCAAACTCCAGCCTGAAGTCACCTCTCAGTGTTGGCTGTGAGGACTGTGCAACCATCTGAGCAGGCTCTTCCAAATGTCTTACTCTTCTTTCCTTTCCTCTATCACCCCATATTCCACTTTTCATTTTCTTTGGGGCATCCTGAATAGACATATCCTGGGTAATTTTTTGGAGTATTCATAGAGAGGGCACAACACACAAGAGTGGAGACTGGTAGACATGGAGTGGCCAGGATAATACAACATGGAAATAAAGTCCTGGTCCAGGAAAGAAATCAGTCCCCTGTCCCTGGACAGTAACACCTAAGCTAGTCCATTCTGTGTGGCAGCCTGCATTCTCCCTCAGCTTTGTTTAGCTCCAGGTAAGTGTACAACCAGCTGTCTTCATGAGTGAGAATTCTAGGTTAACACATGGTACAGTCCCCGGAAACACAGGCTGTTTCTAGATGTCAATTTTGTTAATAGCTCCATTCTGTAATGAAATAAAAACTTGCTGTGAGCCAGTTGGCAGCTTGCCTAGAAAAAGCCATATTTAATATCTTCTTTGTCATGTCTTTGCAGTACTGCCAATCTATACTACACACTGAGAGGGTCATTCCCCACTTCTTTATAAAATGCCATTCTGTCAGATCATCACTTTCATAAGTCATGGTCTTGAAGCTAAAATCCCAAGTCAGTTGTCTATGTTATCTTTTTGCTTTTCTAGTTTATTTGAATTTTTAAAAAATTAGTATATTTTACTGGGTCTTTGAGAATCATGTAAAGAGTTTTGACCATATTCATCCTTTCCACAACTTTTCCCAAACCCACCTCCTCCTCCAATTTCCCAACTTATGTTCTCTGGTCTTGTTTTTCTACCCATCAAGTCCAATTTGTGGTATCCATATACTCCCAGATGTGTGGCCTTCCACTAGAATGTGGTAAACTTACCAATGGCAATACTCCTAAAGAAAACTGACTCTCTCTTCCCCAGGAGTCATCAGTTCCCAAGAGATCCTCAATGAGGGATGGGATTTCATGTCCATCTGGACTCTTCATGCTGGGATTTGGCTAGGGTTGAGGTTGCATGGGCCTTGTACCTGCTATAATGACCATTGTGAGTCTGTAGGTACAGCTGTCCCATTGTCTCCAAAGGACACTGTTTCTTTGTGATTATCCACCACTCTGGTTCTTACATTCTTTCTGCCCCTTTTTCCACAATGGTCCCTGAACACTAGGTGGAGAGTGTGCACAGTATAGGTGTTCCAGTTAGGGCTGAGCATTCGGCGATACTCTTGTATTCTCTGCACCTCCCGTAGTCTCGGGGGTTAATCACCATCCATTGCAAGTAGAAGCTTCTAGAAGCTTTCTCTAATGAGGGTTGAGAAATACACTGATCTGTGGGCATAGTGATAAGTTGTTAGGAATCAGACGGATACTATGTCCATTTAGCAGCATAATAGTAGCATGTTCCCTCTGAGGATCTATATCCTGTATAGTCACAGATTCTCGGCTCAAGAATGTTGCCACATGTGGGTCTCATTTTGTGGAGCATAACTTAAATAGAAGCAGAAAGTGCTTGGTTGTTCCCATGATATTCCTGCCACGACTGCACCAGTAAGCATATTTTGCCAGGCCAGTTGCTATTGAGGCTCACAACATGGAAATGACTGACAGGGTTCCCAACTAGGGAAGACTGATGCTTACTCTCCCCTGGTAATGTTCATTCCACTTTTCAGAACTGAAAAAGTTAGGCATTATCCAGTTGGGAAGAAGCTGTAAAGTTTCATTTGTTTGGTTTCATTTCATTTTCTTGTTTTCTGTTTTTGAGGTCAGAGGACTTTAGAGATTATACATGCTTTTGACCTAAAATCTTAAACACAGCCAAAGATGAGATTCTGGGTATCTGTGCTGTTTACATCAGGAGTCGATAAGTGCTTCTGGAGGATATCTCCTCATCTGCAAGAACCCTTTCTCACCGTAGTAGAGGAGCTGTATCATTTGCATCATATTAGGTATTTTAAGTAATGTAGAGATGAATTAAGTTATTTAAGGGATGGGAACACATGAAGTTTTGTATCAACACTTTATCGTTTAGTAAAATCAGCCCACACCCGCATCAGTACATACTTCCCAGGTCCTAAACAATCTAATTTTGCCTAGTTATCATAACAATTTGAAAGTTATATAAACACAATATCTTTAGTATTCCCATACTGTACAATAAAACAGAAGAAAGACTTGAAGAGGGAGAATCATTCTTTCTTGAAGTTGTGGCCTCTGGTATGGTTTCCACGCTTCAGTGGATGGTCCCACACCCAGAAGCATATGGACCACACTAAATAGAATTGGTGTGTTGTTTTAGTTATGGTTTCCATTGATGGGATAAAACACCACCATTAAAAGCCATCTGGGGAGGAAAGGGTTTATTTCAGTTTGCCTTTTCATAGCACAGTCCATCACTGAGGGAAGTCATGGCAGGAACTCAAACATGGCAGGAACTGGAGGCAGAGTTGATGCAGAAGCCATGGAGGGGTGCTTGCTCCCTTTGCTTGATCCCCATGGCTTCCTCAGCCTACTTATTTATACCATCCGGGACTACTCTCCCAGGGGAGGCATTGCCTTCAGTGGAGTAGGTCCTCCCAGTCAAACATTAATGAAGGAAATGCACCGCAGGCTTTCTCACAAGCCAATGAGATGGGGGTGTTTTCTCACATAAGGTTTCCTGTTCCCAAAGGACTCTAGCTTGTGTCAAGTTGACAAAACACTATAAATAAATAAATAAATAAATAAATAAATAAATAAATAAATAAATGATAGAGGCTTTGGAGGAGGGTGACATGTTGGAAGGAGCTGGAGGAGTAAGTGGGGGTGGATACAACCATGTTTATATGTATGAAATTCTCAAGAAGAAAAAAATTAAATATAGAATAAAATGAAATTACAAAACAAATGCAATAATGTATGGATTGTGTACATATTTAGATCACATGCATTAGTGAACTATCATTTAGAAAAATATATTATCCTATATAGAGACATTTAAGAAAGACTTAAATGTATTGTGTGGAAAGCTGCATATTTTACTTTATTTAGAACAGTATGTTTTGTAGCCTCCGGAGGAGATGACCTTTCATGGAAAGAGAGCATCATGAGTCATTGTGATACAGACTTAGCCATTCTGGAATTAGTATTAATAAATGATACATTTCTTGATCACACACAACAGGCTCAGCATTCAGAGGAGGAAATTGTATTTTTTGAGTATTTTGAAACAGCATTTTGAGGGAGATATCATGGAGTTTGCTATAGACAAACAAGCATTTGAATTTATGTAGGCAAACATAGGTAGCCTCTCTGAGCCCCTAAATCATCCATACACTGGCAATATCAAAATATTTCTAAAGTATAATGGGAAATAAAAAGAGGTAATCATATGTAGGTGTTTGCAAACATATTTTTTTTATTTCATTTCCTTGACTTTCAGATTCCTTGTCTTCAGTATGTGGGTGTTCACCAGTATGTTAGATTTTTGTAAAAATTAAACAAGGTGCTTGATCGAATCTGTGGATGACTGCCCAATCCTGCAGGGTTCTCATGGATGTTCTTCACTTCCTGCCTCCTCAACAGTGCTGGGCTGTACAAAGCTTAGGCAATCCACTGTTTGCTGCTGAGTTCCTGGACCTCTCTGGAAGCTTGGCATATGGAAATGAACAGAGACCATATTCCTGCTCTCTAAGCTATTCTGTGATGGCATTGTCAAAAGGAGGCTTTTGTGCAGACACATGGGAAGTACCATTCCCTAGTTGCCCAGCTGCTTGGAGGCACCAGGAGTCCCTGAGCTGGTCTCTGGCTGCTTGCCCTTCATAACTTCAGTGGTACTTCCCAGGCACATGACCTGTGTTGTTTTTCTGTTCTGGAATCCATCCCACCAATGTTTTTGCAAATGTGTTGTGAAACACTCAACTCCCTGCTTACCATGATTTTCTGGTTTTGTTTCTACAGTGTTTTCTGTTTCCTTTATGAAATCCTGAGTGACACTTGTCTTTTAGGATATTTAGGCTTGGGGAGGGGGAGCAGGAGATGAAGCAAGTGGTTGGAACCATCACTGAAAGGATATTATCCATTTCAACACACTGTTTTGAATAAAATGAAGTGAAATTCTAGGCACAACAGCAAGAAGGGACAGTTTGGACTGTACATGTTCTGGACACATAAGCTCAAGAAATGTGGTGGGAATGGGTTTGGGTGAGGGTTACCTCTGCTGGCAGAAGCTTCATCATTGCTATGGTGGGGGAAAACTAGTTTGATTGACAGTTCATCTTCTGAGTCTCTGGTCTCTGTGTCCACAGAGCTAACCAATGCTTTCAGGTATTCAGGTTCTGGGGATGCATGCAGGTTTTATGTCAACAATGTATCATTTTATCCATTGTACTTGAGTGTCTGGATTTGTCTTCCTCAGGGAGCTGGTGCCAATCCCTCAGAGCACCAAGAGACCATTTATTTTCCTCTTGCAACTTGTTTGCTATCTCAAGTTACATGTTAAGGTGTTGTGACTTTTTTCTAGGTGCATCCACAGTTATTCCAAGGGCTAGTCACTTTGAAACATTTCTTTGTGCATATATACAGAAACACTCCACATTTAATGAAAAAAAAGCATTTAATAAAAGAACGTTACAAAAAAGCGGGCAGGAGAATGCATTGAGAGACTGCGGGGTGCATGAAGGAATCAGGAATAAAGTGCTATAAAAATAATATGCTATTATGTTCAGATCTCAGCTAACTTTTCAGATGAGATTAGTAAAGAGATTCTCTTAATTTTATGGAAGTCATTTAATTATGTTGCTCCCCAAATGCCTTTGTAAGAACAAAGGCTTTGTGAGCTAGATTGCTTTATTATAAAATTCCAACAGGAACTCTATTTTTTCCTTTCTCCATTCTTGTAACCGGACCTGGTGGAATCCGAAGAAGGTGGACTGGGAAGGTTACGCCTGACCTGAAGTTGACTTAGCATGAAGTAATACGGTCTCTATCTAAGGGATGCCCTTCAAACAGAACAGGATTTTTTGTTAGCTGGAGCTAAAACAAAATGATGTAGAAGTTACTCTTGTGAAAATTTTAATCTAAAATTTTCCTGGGCTGCTGTTAAAATGCTTTTTCTTTTTCTTTCTTTCTTTCTTCCTTTCTTTCTTTCTTTCTTTCTTTCTTTCTTTCTTTCTTTCTTTTTTCTTTCTTTCTTCCTTTCTTTTCTTTCCTTCCTTCCTTCTTTCTTCCTTCCTTTCTTTCTTTGCTACACAAAATTGCATTTTGTGAGACAACCTACACCATCATCTCTGTCCTTTACAAACTAATTACTCATCATTTCTAGCTTAGATTTTTTTCTTCCTCTTGTAAATTACTTTCCTGAGAGTTCCCATGCTTCCACTGTGTGTGTGTGTGTGTGTGCTTCCAGTGTGTGTGTGTGTGTGTGTGTGTGTG
This sequence comes from Peromyscus eremicus, assembly GCF_949786415.1. NCBI lineage: Eukaryota > Metazoa > Chordata > Mammalia > Rodentia > Cricetidae > Peromyscus > Peromyscus eremicus. Next base: position 40,109,342 of record NC_081437.1, on the reverse strand, counting down.
TGTGTGTGTATGTGTGATCTTAAGCCACCTGAAGCTTGGGGAAGCTTCTTTATGATAGTTATGGAGATTGTGTTCTTCTCACATGCTTCAGTGAAGACTTTGCCTGGGTGATTCCTCTGCATACAGTTTTCCTGGGGGCATGGCCTCTGTGTCTCTCAGCTGAGCAAGCAGGTTTGAAACTACAGAGATGGCATGTCTACACAACTGCTAAAAAGCTTGGCTATTCAATATTGTCTCTGTCAATCCCTTTTTTCCTGGACTCTAAAACCCCCTTTCTCCCTAATTAGTGGCAGATATGTGGTTGCCAGGCTAAGCCTGAAGGTTATCTGGGAGGACACTGGAGGGGGACAAGTGCTAACTCAACAGGGCAAACAGTGGCGGCTCCTGATCAAAGCACTTTGTTGATGTAAGTCCTCTGTGCCATGTAAGACTTACCAGAGCCTAGTGAGCAGGCTTGTTGGGGAAGGTCACAGTTGTTTGCAGAAATTCAGAACAGTATTGATTTCTGGCCTCTTTCTGTGATGCAAACCCTTCCTTGAAGACTTCTCTCTGAAGTCACACTGTAGACTTGGGGATACAAAGGCACACCCCATAAAATGCTGCCAGGGAAGCCAACATTGCTGTTTACCCTACCTTATAGGTAGGGAAGTTGAAGGTCAAGACATCAAGCATACTTAGGGTCATACACCAAACAGCAGTTGTGCTGGTATGAGACTCAGAGGTGAGTAAGCTCATGTGGAGGTCATACACTTAGCCCACGGCTTGTTTAAAACTCCCATGTTTTAGGATTCTCCATACAACCTCTTGGTTGAGAAGAACTCAACTTTAGTGGGTGTGGATAATGAATGGAAGCCTTCAGATGCTGTCAGGTTCTGACCTTTCTGAAAAGCCACAGAGAGAAGAGGCTAGGCCAGGTACCAGTGTTCCGAACCTGATTCTTATGCTGCTGCTCTGTGTCCAGCAGCCTGGACTATTCCAGACAGCATGGCTGGGACTTCCTCCCTATATCAATCTTCTCATTCTCTTGTGTATTTCCACAAGGGCCAGCAATGACCCAGGACTCTTTGTAAGCAGGTTGTATCACAGATGCTGTAAACAAACCAGTTAAGGAAATGTATTAGATGGCAGGCATGCTAATCCCAACATGCAGATTGTCTAGACTATCCACTAGTGTCCTGCATTTCTCAGCCTTCCCTATGTCTCTATTTGCCTTTATGGTCAAAACTGGATTTTATCTTCAGTGCTGTTTTCTCAGCCCTGAGGTCTTGTGGTTCCAAAAATAACATGTTCCCATGAAAACTGCATGGAGTTGGTTTGGACTCTCAGCCCTAAGAGCCTCTCCTAGCACTCTAACATGAGCAGCCCTCTCTAATGGCTTCTTCATGCTCTATGACAGCTTCAGTGTTCTGAGTGCCCATGTGTTGCCAGGTTTTCTACTAAACATTTCCTTGTGCTGTCTAAGTCATTGGATTGTCACAATAACCCAGCCATGACTTATTCCCATGAATCAGCTGAAAGGCTGAAAATGAGTGCCCAGCACAGACATGTTCACTGGCAGTCAAATCTGTAGGTTCCTATTTACATTATGAATCATTCAAATCTCTTTTTATTTAATGTCAGCACATAACTTCATGTTAAAGCCACTTTTCAGTTTAAAAGTCTATTGCAGATCCTTAATTTGTTTTGGTCTTATAAAAAAAAGGATAAAGTTTGTCCTTCAAAAGGGAAACTTTAAAAGCATTTATGAAGTCCACAGTAAAACCATTCATGACTTTTAATGGATTATTTTATTTTTTAAGCATGTATTTATTTTTACTTTATGACATGAGTGTAGTTGGAAGGTTTCTCTGGTCCCACCTGGCCCTGCAGTCCCACAGCCACTTATAAAATAATCACTCAGAGGCTTAATATTATTTACAGACTGTATGGCCTATGTCAGGCTTCTTGCTAGCTAGCTCCTATAACTTAACCCATTTCTATTTATCTATAACTTGCCACATGGCCGTGGCTTACCAGTACTTTCACATCTTGCTTCTCCCTAGACTCTGCCTTTCTCCTTCCTGTCTCCCTCCTTGGATTTTCCATCTGCCTCTAAGCTACTTTGCCACAGGCCAAAGTGGCTTATTTATTAACCAGTGGGAACAACATATATTCACAGCATACAGAAAGACATCCCCCAGCATAGGAGTATTGTTCTTGCATGTATATATGTGCACTATGTGTGTATTGAGTCTGTGGAGGCAAGAAGAGCAATCTCTCTAGCCCCTCATTCATGATTTTTGTAGTTATAAAATATAAGACAAATGAAGACAACTAAAACTCCCATGATCCAACTCTGTTATGAGATCCCTCCACTTACTCATGTACCATTGGAGTCACCAAAATAATTCACACCCACACATGCACATGCCCACCGACATTATATACATATATGCATCCATATATATGGATACTTTTGAAGATAATCTCACATACCAGGTCAAAATAGGAGATGGTGAGAGATAAATAAGGAAGCGATTTGGGATGTAATAGATAATCATAATGTGCAGCCTGCAATGTGTCACACTGTGTCCAGGACTTAGAGATGGGCACCTTGGGATCTGCCTCCAGGTGAGCTGGGATGTGGTCCCCTCCACTCTCCTTCCTGTCTACAGTGAGGATTTCCATCCGTTGGGAGTGAGACAGAAATGCTAAGCACACCTGACCCATAGGATAACAACATGGGTGAGAGAGTGCCATACAATCATTTTGCATCAAGTCGTCTTGACTGAGTGAATCATGTTTTACACATCATTATTACATGCCTATGCTGAAGAAAATGAAAAGCCAAGCACATGGAGCCAATGAGTAAAACAGAGGTGTGGGATAGGGGCACGATGACCTCTGATCTCCCTGGAACCTAAGATGTCGGCAAATCTGCTAGACATCCAGGACACCGATATGGGGTCCATCAAGGAAACTCTCCATTTGTTTTGTGAAGCAATATCTCATACCTTTTAACTTTGAGAAGGCTTGAGGTAGGGTGATGGTGGTGTGTGGGTAGGGGAAGGAAAACATTTTGCCAAAACATCGACCAAGTTCACTGCATGAGTGCAGAAGGATTGCTTTCAAATTTCGACGGAGGAAAAGTGATGGCTCCCGTCTCTTTGAGTTTGTGTCCCTTTAATGTGGAAAATGAATATAAACTACTTCCCCCGGCTCCCTTAGTCTGTGATCACTGAGCTTGAACAAAGGAGAAGAGCCTGTACATCCCACTTGAATTTTTCATTTTCAATCTATCAAACATACTACCTAGTTAAAGGCAGTGGCATCTGAGAGCTCCTTAGAACTCAGAATTTAAGCCTCATACATGTATATCTCTATTTATTTCATCGCATTCTTAACTCAGGAGCATCCTGTATGTGAGTTTGGTAAACACGCTGTTTTTTTTTTTCTCTATGGATAATCAATATCCCTTTCCAAACCTGTCTCACCCCCAGCTTCACAGCTACAGGCCACAGGTTTTCAGCTACTTTTGCAGAGTGTCGCCCTTCTGGAGGAGTTCTCAAGTCCTGTCTTACAGAGACTTGAGAGGGCAACAGCTTGGGAGATCCTGAGGCATCATGCTCACCAGAGCCACTGAGGGTGGGGCATGTCCTGCAACCTCCTTCCTAGTGCCCTGTCCCTGGTGGCCCAACATGTCTGTGCATCTCTTTGCCACATTGCAGCAGCTCCTGATTTCTGGGCAAAGCTTCCTCACTTCAAGCCTCGCTTCCTAATCTTGAGAGGTTTTCTTTGCACACGGTCACCAGCACCTTTCTGCTATTGATTCGTAAGAATCCACTTGGTTTCAGCTGCTCATCTGGCATCAATGCTAAGAACAGTCTTGTGAAGAATTAAAATATTTGCATGTTTTAAAGCTGAACATAGTAAGCCGGCAGTGGTGATGGGTGTGCTGTTAGCTTAGAAACCGCAGCAAAGTCTGTTTTCCTACACGAGATGTGCTGATTAATACATCGTACAATTAGCTCCAGATCTCACAGCTGTGTTAATTGATGAGCAGTCAGAGCTTAGGGCTGTGTAATTACGCTCACTGGAGTGCTGAAGCGGGAACCAGCTTTGTGATTTGGTTGGCTTACACCGAGGATACTTATTTAATCCTTTTGAATTAGACTTGGGTGCCAAAAAAATGTTGTTAGCTACATCTCTGCAGCATTATGTCTCCAAGGCAGTGCTCTTTTGCAGTACTTGAGGGAAAAAAAATCATGTCTCTAAAAACTGCAGTCATTGCCCAGCTATCTGTAGGAAAAGATGGTTTTCTTGCTCATTTGTGAAACACACTGGACATTTTGATATTTCCCAGCTGATCTCCTAATTAACCTCTGTACCATAAATAACTGTAACTCCACAGCTACAGTGGGACACACTCAAGTTTACTCTTAGGATTGACCGTCCCATGGGGCAGCAACATCAGGCAATGCTTATGCAAAGAAGAAATGGTAACAAGGAAAACCTTTGGCCCCAGAGTGCCACACTGACCACACAATGTAAATACTTCCACAGGACATGCAGCCTGTCAGTGGGGATGCTTTTGATCCCTAGAAGAAGTCTGTCCACTGAAGCAATAAAGTTAATTATGGGAAAGCACATGGTAAGGGTCGTAAGCATGGCAATATGATTCCCTCAGTCACCATTTTCCTCTCCTTCCCACTTAAAATGTATGTAGTCGAGTTGATAGGATACACTTCAGACAGGCTGGCTAGTACAATAGTGTGTGCTTGCTCTCTTTCTCCCTCTCCCTCTCCCTCTCTCTCTCTCATACACACACACACACACACACACACACACACACACACACACACACACACGTGCAGAATCAACAGTGAAATCACACATACCTTACTGAGGTATTTACTTTACCATCAAACCAAGTACATAGACCCTTCCCTGTCTTTCTTCTGATGACTTCTCTCCTGACATGTTTGGTGTTTATTAATTTTAGATCTCAAATTAGCTAAAAAGACATTCACAAGCCATTGGTCTAAACACCAACATTGTGTTACAGCATCAAGACTGCATTATTCCTGGGATAAAGCTGTTCTGCCCACTCTCCACTCTCTCCTGTTGCCCATAGCCTTCCAGCTGTGGATTGACTCTTTGTTCCCTCATCCACCATATTTCCATTTTTATATGGATGTTACTTCACATTAATAGTGAATCTGAAAATCTTGCAGGGAGCATTTCCGCCACGTTAAACAGAACTGCATTCTTTCTATGGAGCCAGGTGGTGTAGCCTTGAATTTTCTTCATGGTCCAATGTCAATAACACAAAACTTGGCACTTACAGGAAGACTGTTTGGACTTTGAATATCTGGTAGGGTTTTGTGTTTAATGGAGACTTCTCTTTGTCTCTCTGTTCTTCTGATAAAAAGAATATGTTGCACATGTAGGCTGTCTAACCTCAAGTGGTCAGGCCTAGACACACATACATATGAGCAATGCTGAATGTACTTGATAGATTGTCATGTGTTTGTGTGTGTGTGTGTGTGTGTGTGTGTGTGTGTCTGTCTGTCTGTATGTTTGTAACAATAATAATTAAAGAAAAGGAGGCCATGAATTTTGGATGGAGATGGAGGGAAGCTGGAAGGAGGAGGGGAGGGGAGGGATGGGTGGAGCCATGAGGATACAGTGCTCATACATGAAATTCTCAAAACTCCATGCTTATAATTTCTAAGCTTTTTGAGCCTAAGAACCACTGCTATTGCTGGCAGTCTAATTTCTGCTACAGTTACCAGGTTGCATCCCTTGGTCCTCACACTTCTGTTTGGACACAGAAGCATCCACAGTTATATAGGGTTCATAGGAGAGGCCTGTGGGCATCTGCAGTTGCATAGGTGTAGACTCGTACCTCCAGTGATCTTCTCAAGGGAGAAGTGTGTACATATTTACGCATTGGTTCACATAGGTTAAATGCCTCCACTAGCTTTAGAAGTCTAAGCTGAAAATAATGTTCCCTAGATCTCTGAATTCTTTGTTTTGTGATTTCCTGCAGATAGCACTGTTGAAAGCCAGCCATTCAGTCTCTCATAAGGGCACTGATAGGTGTATTGTATTTTCTGAAAGAATGAAACCAACCTTCACCTGCAATACTCTAGCATTTATAAGTATTCAGCCAATTAAATTGTTTTTAACTTTTTAACCCCATTGTGACACTTTACATTTTTAATCAATACATTCTGCGTTCTGGGAATTTTCTAAGTTTCTGGGAATTATTCATTCATAATCTGTACTGTTTTTGGAAAATTCCTTGATGTAAGTATTAAATACCTTTTCCCCCCAGTCATTCTTTATTTCCAATGTTTATTATTCTATGAATCTGTAATGTAGGCTGTATGTTCAATTTTTCTGTTTTGCTAATTATTTTTTCAGTATTTAAGTCTTTCTTACTCTCTATTTCTTTTTCATAACCATGCATTTTTGTTAGTATATATTCATTGCTCAAAATAATGAGTTTCATTATGGTGTCTTCATACATATCTATCATGTACTTTTATCTTTTTCATCCCCATTATTTCCCACTGCGCCCCACTAACTCCTCTCTTTCTTCTTTTCAAATGGCTCTTCCTCTGTATCAAACTTATTTCTAAAGTCTAGATTATGCTTTTTTTTAAATCCATATTTTAGAGAAAACACAATATTTGTCTTTCTGAGCTTAGGCTTATTTTGCAGTGCACAGTAATGGCTGACCTCAGATTCAATCTGCTTTTCAGCAAACAGCACAATTTTGTCTTTCTTTATGGCTGATCAATGGCTGTTGTGTACCCAGACACAATTTTCTTTAGACTCATCTGTTGAATTTGTAATTTGGCATTGTGTGCAGTGCTGTAGAAACATGGCTGTATGCGTGTCTTTATTGCATTCTGACTTGAAGTCTTCCAAATATTTACCTAGGATCAGAATAGCTAAGTTGAGTAGCAGTTCTAACTCTAGTTTTTTGAGGAATATACATACTTGTTTTCATAGAGGCTGTCCTGAACAATGAGGGTTCAGTTTCCACCCTCTGTCACAGAAACCTCTTTCCCTCAGCACCATTTGTTGAAGACCAACCTTTCCTTCAGTCTATGTTTGGGGCATCTTTGTTGAGAATCATATAGTGTAGCTGTGTGGGTTCCTTTCTGGATCCTCAATTCTATTCCAGTTTTGCTAGTATCATTATATTCTGCTGTTAAGCATCTAGAGAAAGTTGAGATCAGGGAGAATCATATATCCAGCATTATTCATTTTGCTCATGATTATTTGGGCTGCTTATTTACTCAAAGTCTTTCTTTTTTACATCCATAGGAGTGTAAGAGTTAAAAATAGCACCTCTCTGGTAATATTTGTGATATGCTATATTAATAAACTAAATTTTATATGTATAAGATGCAATGTGTTGACCCATACCAGAGATAATACACTGACATCACCCATAAGTCACAGTATCTAACAAGAAGGTCTATTCTAGACTGGAAATGCTGCTATATAGCAAGATCAGCTCATATAACCTGGGTAAAATAGCCAAGACTTCAGCAGGCTGAGTCAGAAGAGCTGAGTATCAACCTTTGTGTTACTTCTAGCTAGTGCTGTACTCTAGAAGCCTCATTACCCATTCCACCTATGTTCTGTGACATTGAGTCCAGACTACACATGTGTGTGTTTGCTGTGTGTTAGCACCTGCTCATTATTCAGTTTCTGATATAACAGTTGCAAACTTTGTGTCCATCATATTCAAATGATGTTCTCTAAACAGTGGGCTGCAGAAATGACCAAGAAAGATGTGGATGTGAACAGACAGGCATTATTTCCCTATCACCAGAAAGCCCCATCTTGCACATTTTGAGTATCCCCTCACTTTCTCTGCCTCCTTTCTGGGTAACACCCATTGTGCGGCCCTGCACTGGAGGATGCTCTCCAGTACAGGGAGATCTGCCTGGACTGTCATCAATGGAGAAGAGGAGGCTTATACTTACTGCCATGAGACACAGAGAGGATTTGACCTTGAAGGAAGGTTTAGTCACTCCTTGACAGGTGCTCCCAGGTATCTGATGATGAGTAAGTCTGACGCTAAGTGTTGGCATCACCAGTTCATACTGGATGATGTGAGGTACCTGAAAACGTAGCACCCACGATCTTATCTCTGAAGCAGAACAGTCATCATGTGTGCTCTGGAAACTGAACCTGGGTCCTCTGCAAAAGCAGCAAATGGTCTTAACCATTAAGCCATCTCTCCAGGCCCCGAATGGTAGAAACAGTGGTTCTAAATTAAATGCTTTTCCATCTCTAAACCATCTAAAATAGCTGACTGTATTTCTTTACAAAGGATGTTGTAGCATGACTTAGAAAAATAACAATGGTAACTAAGGACAAATAATATGCTTCATGAACTTCATGCCCCTGTACTTACCAGGTGTTCTATACTAAACAGATGAATGGAAAAATAATTTAGAGGTAAATATAAAAGGATTGATGATTTTTTTTAACAGTCGTACATTCCTTTTTGATTACTGATATAGTGAAATGTATTTCCTTCATTTCTGGACCCGAAGCTAGGGTAGCTTAGATGAGGTTGCTACTTGCTGTCAATGGCACTTCCTCCTTCCCAACTCCATGCTCCCAAACTCATTCTGAGTAGCATCTTTATTGTCATATTTAATAGAAAATGAGGATCTCTATTTATTTACCCATCCATTCTCTCTTGGATGAGTTTAGTCCCACTCCAGCACTTTTTGAATGGTGTACATACCGACTGTGTGTAAGACAATGTTCCAATACCGCCCTGTGCATCAACAACATGTGTCCAGGGTCCTGATCACAGGACCAATAGAAGTGGCAATTTGTTAATAGATAGTGATTTCCAAAATCTTTAGCCTCTCCAGCATCCCTGCCTCAGAAGGAAAAAAAAAATGAAGCCATGCTTTGCTATTGAGGAAATCCAGCCCAGGGGAAACCAGAATCCTGCTGAGGTATTGAAAAGATGTGAAATCAGATGCCTGGCCCTGGTCTAAATTCTTAAGCATGCACAGCTAATATGTACTTATGGTGCACTGACAGGGATGAGAAGCTCTGTGGACAGGCTGGGCTGTCTCATGGTTATTTTATTTCCATAGAAATTAATCTTTAATTTGTTCATTTTAGGAATGAGCACTGCCTGGCTGTGGTGAAGGCGAAGGCTCGATTTACTAATATGTGTCCTTTCGCTTAGTCTTGACTTCATTCCATTAGCATCGAGCTGGTATTGATCAAGGGATGAAGAGCCCAAGAATATGCAGAAAATCTTATTAATTCTCCATAGGTGTCATGAAACACTTTCCCCCCCAAAAGATAAGATCTTGTATTGTGCATCAACATTTGAAATGTGTCTTATGTGTCTGTAACATGCTCTCTCCATTTATAACATAAAACCTCAAGCCGATCTTGATTATGTCTTTAAATTTGGGCATTGGTCCAACACATTTGGGTCAGTATATTCACTGACAATTTACAGTGTATCTGGCACTATCTGTCACTAAGATGTCCGAATTAAGGGGAAATGGAATGGTTTTCACTCAGAAAATAAGGAACTATGACATCCTAACGTTCTAATGTAAGAATCAGACTCAAATTGACATTATTTCAAAGGTGGATGTGTGTGCCCTGGGAATCATGCTGTCTTGTGGCCTTGGTAGAGATGTCAAGGGTGGCATAAGGATATATTACACTTATGTGTAATTATCTACCACACTGTTCTCCAAATTAAAATATGAAGAAAGCAATCATCCTTGTTCACCACACTGTCAAGTGACACAAGTCCTTATGAGATCTTATTTTTTTTTCCCCACTCAGTGTCCTGGTAGAACTAGGCACACCAGAAATGTGGCTCTAAAATCCAGCTGTAGAGACATTTCCCTATGCACTCTGGGAGGCAGAATTTTTTCTCCAGGATATCAGGCTAAGAGCAGAAATGGGTAATACTGATCACTGTCAATGGGGCTGGAGCGTTGTGTAACAGGACTGTGTGTAACAGACTGTGGGACTAACAAGGGCTTCTTGAAAGGGTTGTCAGAGGGAGAGATGTGAGTTTGAGCCTCCACTGGGAAGTGATCAGAGCAGCCGCTTGGCACCAACACAGCCCAGCGGGCTGACAGTGGCCACAGCCCTAGTGTTAGAGTCTGGGAGGGTCTGTCCTCCAGTGGTCATTGTCCGGAGGCATCTATGGTGAGACCATCAAGTGCCAAAATTATCCTTGGCCTGTGAGGCACCTCCTGCTCTCATCTCCTAAGTACTTCGTGATTCTGGTCACATTTTGTACACATATGTGTGTAGGCGATAATGCTGTTCAAGTGTGTGAGCCTATTTGTGTGTGTGTGTGTCCAGGTATAGACGAACACGTGTGGCTTGTGTTGGAGGCATCTTCCTATACTGAGACAAGAACTCTCACTGAACTCAGAACTCATACCTGCTAGCTGGGCTAGCATCTTACTGCTAGATTCCCCTGCCTCCTCCTGCATGCTGGGACTACAGACGGTCTGCCACGTTTGCCCAGCTCTTTATGTGACTGCTGGGGACCTGAACTCTGTTCCTCGCTCTTACACAGAAACCGTTTATCCATTATGTCCTCTCCCAGCCCTTGTTTACATATTTAAAAAAAATATATTGACACCAGTAGATTTTCTGACTGTGGCTATCTCCTACTGGTTTGTAATCAGAACATTGTTATAGATCTAGATAGTTAGGGTGTGTTGATGGGTCAAAGGATGAGCATTTGATATTTTCAGGGTGAGTTTCTCTCTTCCAGGGATATTTTCTTCCAAATTTGCATCTTTTTTATTACAATTTTAAATTTATTTTACACACCAACCACAGTTTTCCCTCCTTCCTCTTCTCTTATTCCCGCTCCCCATCTCCCTTTTACCCCCTCCCCATCCACTCCTCCTCCTTCTCCATTCAGAAAACGTAAGGCCTTCCATGGGAGTCAACAAAGCATGCCATATCAAGTTGAGGGAGGACCAAGCTCCTCCCCGCTGCATCAAGGCTGAGGAGCTGCCTCCATCTTTGACACCTCAGTCTTGTGCAATGAGAACAGCAGAAGGGGCTCCCTCAGGCAGGGCTTATCTGTCCTCTATTTCTATCTCAAGCCTGATTCCGTGGGACTTGGGAGAGCTGGATTTACATTACAGGTGGTAGACAGTTCACAGCGGAGAGTATGTGGTCGTGAAATGCCCTATATACTGAGACTGAAATAGAATTACGATATGCATCCAATTTTCACCTCTTATTTCTTATCTCCATTTCTATCTCTGTCTGTCATCTGTCTATCCATCCACTCATTCATCTACATATATTATAAAAATCAATAAAGAGAACCTTATACCAGAAGGCAGCACTATTCAAATTATATGGTCAAAATTATATCAGAAATATTTGTAGAAACGACAATGAATGGATGGACTGACAAAAATATTTGCAAACCACATCTGATAGAAGTACTCATTAAATATATGTAAGAAAGTCACATAATCCAATGAGGATCAGGAAACAAATCTTTTTTTTTAATTTTTATTTTGCAATACAATTCAGTTCTACATATCAGCCACGGATTCCCTTGTTCTCCCCCCTCCCACCCCCCTTACCTTCCCCCCAGCCCTCCCCCCACTCCCATCTCCTCCAGGGCAAAGCCTTCCCCACAGACTGAGATCAACCTAGTGGACTCAGTCCAGGTAGGTCTAGTCCCCTCCTCCCAGGCCGAGCCAAGAGATCCTGCATAGGCCCCAGGTTTCAAACAGCCGACTCATGCAATGAGCACAGGACCTGGTCCCACTGCCTGGATGCCTCCCAAACAGATCAGGCCAATCAACTGTCTCACCCTGGATCAGGCCGTCTGAGTGGGAGGAAACAAATCTTGATTCCAAAATAGACAGAGGACCTAAATGGGCATTTTTCAAAGGCATACATAAATGGCCAACAGCTATATAGAAAAATGTTCAACAGAAACAGTCCTGAGGGAACTGCAAATTAAAATCAGAAGGCTATATTGCCCCACAGCTGTCTTAATAATTATCATCAGAATGACAAGATTTAACAAGTGTTGGTGACAATGTGTTCAAAAGGGAACCCTAGTGCTGGGGATGCTGTGAATGTGTTGCTCAGATTGATTGATAAATAAAATGCTGGTTGGCCAGTAGCCAGGCAGGAAGTATAGTGTAGGCAGGATAAGGAGAGAGGAGAATCCTGGGAAGTGGGAGGCTGAGTCAGAAGATGCTGCCAGCCGCCACCATGAGGAACAGGATGTAAAGTACGGTAAGCCACAAGCCACATGGCAAGGTATAGATGAATAGAAATGGATTAATTTAAGATATAAGAACTAGATGGCTAGAAGCTTGCCACGGCCATACAGTTTATAAGTAATATAAGTCTCTGTATGTTTATTTGGGTCTGAGTGGCTGTGGGTCCAGGCAGGATTGGAGGTAACTCCAGCTACACTCTAGCACATGGGGTAAAATGTAAGTGACTTTATTATTATGGAAACAGTATGGAGATTCCTCCAAAACTAAAAAAAGCTACCAGATAATGGAGGCATCCAACGATTTTGTGGATGTAAGGAAATAAAATCAATGTGAGCAACTGACATTGACATGACAATGTTCATTGTACCACCACATCATGGACTTACGTGCCCTTGGCAGATGTGGGGTACACATGATGGAAATTGGTCAGACCTTAGAAAGAATTGATGTCCCTTGCAATAGCATGCATCAATCTGAAAGACATTATGTCAAAAGAAATAAGCCAGACATTGAAAGGCAGAAGCTCTTCCTCAGCCACATGTGGAATCTAAGAACAGACAAATTCATAGAAATAGAGGAGGATAATGGATTGCTGGTGCTAAGGGAAAGAGAAACTCAGGGAGATGTTAAACAAATAACTTGGGGCATCACTTACATGGGAAGACACTGATCACCAAAGAGATGTGATGCAACACTCTGACATCATAAGCAGTGAACAGCAAAGGGTTATGTTCTTGGCACTTGCTAATGGAGAGTCCTTACATAGTCTGCTGTGAGATTAGTTGATGTAATTAGTTCCATTTGACCGTTCCATCCTGTGTACACCTTTTAAAAGATCACACTGTGCACCATAAATACTTAAAACCTGTATTTGTTCATTAATTTAAAAAATGAAAACAAAGATATGAGATGAGTTTTCCCATTAATTCTTTCCCTGCTTGGTCTCGATGAGACTGTCCTAATCAGAAATTTAGTCCAGAATATGCAACCTGGAATGGTCCCAGGAATCAGAATTGATTAAAGTAGGTCAAAAACCTCATATGCTCATTTCCTTGAGACTGGACTCTTCACAGCAAACAGAAGTCACTGTCCAGTTCACAGTCAAAGGGAGAGTAAATATAGAAAAGCCAAGGATGGAAAGCAAGATTTTCACTCTGGTTTGAAGGGGAACTGAAAGACACAATTAGCTCAAATCTAGGTCGTGTGGACTTTCTAAGCTTGTAGTACTGCCCCTTCCTTTAATATATACCCTTCCCTCTACCGCAGAGGAAACTTCCAGTGCCTGCTCAGCAGGGGGCACTATGCCTGAGGAGGAGAGGGTGTGTGGGAGGCAGAGATCCAAGAGCTGACAAATCCTCAGGAATTGGGGCTTCCCATACCCTCAGCTCCTCTTCCACGTCCTCCCCATGTGATTTGGTACTGAATGCTGAATCCTGCAGACAGAGGGCATCAGTGGGTGCTACTGGGACTGTCTGTTTTGTTTACCCTCTCCAGCAGATGTTTCTTCTCTTTTAGGGGACTCTAAGGAGTGTTGCTTCTTTCCCAATGCATGCCATCTCCAAGAAGAAGAGGTCTTGCTAGAATCAAGACCTCTGGGTTCTCAACCTGTGGGTCATAACCCCTTTGGCAACCTTCCTATCTCCAAAAATATTTACATTGCGATTCATTGTAGTAGCAAAATCATAGTTATGAAGTAGCAACAAAATCATCTTATGTTTAGGGGTCACAACACTATGAACCGTATTAAAGGGTCACAGCATTAGGAAGGTTATGCTAGATAGAGCTGGGCCATGATCCACAGCCAGAGCCAAAGTCTGTCTTTCAGAAGACAGCCTGGCACTGAATAGTGACTGGGGATTTGTAGAAGAGCTGGGAAGGCAGTGTGGGGGCTCTGTGTGCTCCTAAGTGTCCTCTAGAGCTAACACCGGCGTGTTCAGGATACTTTCATCAAATCCAAGAGATGGAAGTCAACATATAATAAAGAACTAAATTCCAGGCTAAAATCCAAATGTTTTATTCATTTTGAATGTGGAGTCATCAAGCTCAGGATAAGTCTTGCATCCAGGTTGTGGCACCCATAACATGCCCTGTTGTAGAAGGACTGTGGCTTTTTCTGGCTTTCAGGCCAGGAAGATGGAGAGGCAGAAACCTGTGTAGCCTGCTGACATGGAATCCAGAGCAAAGAAGGGCTTTTGTTGTTGCAAAAGATAGAGGGTCTCTTCACAGGGCCAGGCAGAGGCACTGTGAATAGCAAAGTAGCATTTTGGATAAGAACATGCTACATGTTGCAGGCAGGCTCCATTTCATCTGGAAGCAAGGAAGATCTGTAGCAAATTGTGTTTTATTTCTACACAGTTGGAGAGGTTGCATAATCTGCTCAGCTCCACCGGTGGGAACTTGATTGGCTTATTTCTTGGATCCCTCAGAGGGACAAATGCTCAGAGGAGGATGCTGATGTCTCAGACTTTACGGAAGTGTGAGCTTAATGAAACAGAAATGCACTAATCGATGTTCCTTGTTCACCCAGACGATCTATTCGATGAGTAGGGAATGCTAAAGCTCCTGAGTTCAAGATCCTGAGATTTCAGGAGAAGCTCTGTGAGTCCTGTCTGGGAAGCACTATCTCTACCCTCTAGCAATCCACCCAGTCTACTGACTGCTTCAACCAAGCCACTGGGTAGTTGAGGATGATGCATGTGCCATAGAGCACAAGACTTGGCTCCTTACTTTGTAATTCTGGTCCTGCTTGGGTCAAACCAACCTTAACTTCCATTCACACCATCCATCCCCATGAGCTCTAAACTTCAGGCTCTTGCAAATTCTTTTGAGTTTCCACATGACACAAAACCTTATGGGTATGTGGTGTCTGCCTCACATCTCTTACATGGGTTTCCGTTCTCTCCATCTTGCTTCCATGTTGCTCATCTCAGGTCATTCTTCCTGAGAGTGTGCCTGAACTCAGGAGACAGTCTGTGCGGGTTCCCATGAGCCCTGAGAGCAAAGCACCTTTGGGGCTTTTGGATCTAGATGCAGCTCTTTCCTCCGGCCTCTTCTCACTTTAAAATGACAGTTGCACTTATTGAAATATAATGCTAGATAATTGTTGGTTGCAAAGTCAATGAATAAACTGATCATCTTTGCACATCTAGTGTCTGTGTTAAAGCCCAGCACAGCATTGGCAATCTATTACATTTATCGATTATATTTCTATTTCTGTCACTGGCACAGTTTCTTCATCTTAACTCCAGCTCTGTATATGTGTACCTAGATGCATATGAAATTATATTTACATGTGATCCCTTAGGGATGGGCTATAGCTGTTCTTATTGTAATATTAGTATCACACAACGCCTATCACAGTGTGGTAGCAGCACACTGTCTTTGAGTGGACAGCTTTAGGAAGAGTGGAGACAGAAGCATCTACATGTACCTATCAGGACATAACCAGAAGAATAAATTGGCAAAAATAGGAATGGTTGGAATCAGATTCCAGTTTGTTGCCAACATAAGTGTGAAAGCAGCCAGTTTAAACTGGTCAGAGGCAGAGCTAACCCAGATAGAAGTTAAAACTTTGAGGAAAGTTTGATGATCTTTGAAGGCAGTGACTCAAATAGAAGCTGGTGCTTTTATTAAACGTACATAAATGTTGATTGGGTTCATGCTTGATTTCAGGGCCTTTATGCTAAGAAACCAGAATTCTGTGGCTGTGATGTATGTTAATTACATGACATCATACATGTGACAAACAGAATATCCTGTATAGAATATAGCAATGTGCTGGAGTTACTGAGAAAATCAACTAGAAATGATCAAAATTTCCAAATATGGCTGAGAAATTTTAGTGCCAAAAGACTAGTCATTTTAGTGGAGTAATGGACTGAGAGAAGCTTCCAACGTTATAGAATGTCTGATAATTTCAAGCACTGTAATATGGCTCTCAACCATTTCATTTGTGTGAACTAAACATATATTAAGTGGCAATTATAAACAGACACAAACCAAGCAACACAGCCTAGCACAGAGAACAGAAAGGTTTGGGCCTGAAGGAGGAGATGAACAAGACTCTGTTGTTGAGCTCAGTCACTTTTCTTCCCATAGTGATGAGAAGGAAGAAGTAAAGAGAAAACGATGTCCAAATCAACCTGACGGCAGTTTGAACTTTCATGTTTTCTCCATTGTTCTTTACTCAGGACTGCAGAGATGGCTCAGTGGTTAAGAGCACTTGCTGCCCTTCAGTAGACCTGAGTTTTGTTCCCAGCACCCATATCAGGGAGCTCACTACCTACCGCTTGTCACTCCAGCTCCAAGCAACCTGTCACCCTCTTCTGGCCTCTGCATTGCAGCAGCATGCACGTAACAGCTGCACAAGCATATACATATACACATAAATAAAACTTTAAAAAAATCTTTAAAAACAAACAAGTAAGTAAGCAAATAAGTAAGGGGATGTCTGATTGACTCTTTCTGAAATATTTTTGGTAAATACAAAAATGTGGTGTACTGCTTTCTTGCTAATGTAAATACACTCTCTTCCGGCTTCTGCCATATATGACGAGAGATGTGTAGTCACTAAATTTTTAACCCTGAAAGTGAAGAGTCTGTTTTTTAGTCCACCCTCTTGATTTTTCCTGGCCTTCAGTTTCAAGGAATATTTTTCTAATATGTCCAATCCTGGATGTTTGGATCTCACTGAGCACTGAAAACTGTATTATTACATTTTGGAGCAAGTTTGGAAAAGTTTCAGCCCTATTTCTTTAGAAACTTTATTTTCCCCTGAGGCCCCTGCCTTCTGAAACCCCATGGTATGGACACTATCTTTTGCTGGTGTCCCAGGGCCTGAGGCCCTGCTTTGGGGTTGCTTTCCTCTGGCATGGCCAATAC
This sequence comes from Peromyscus eremicus, assembly GCF_949786415.1. NCBI lineage: Eukaryota > Metazoa > Chordata > Mammalia > Rodentia > Cricetidae > Peromyscus > Peromyscus eremicus. The sequence goes on along the minus strand of NC_081437.1, from coordinate 40,092,180 downwards.
ACTGCCACACCCATCCAGTGATTTATTCTAATTGCCTATTTTCAATTTCTAAAATTTCCAACCATTCTCCTTGCTATTTCCTCTTTCAATTTATTATTTTTTGTAACCCATTCGAAATTGAGATTTTTGGATTAGCCTCTTGAGTATCTTTAAAATATTTGCTTTTAATTCTTTGCTTGGTCATCTAATCTTTTTGCAACTCAACATAATTGGGAGTTGTGAACTGATTTGTTTTGCACAATTGAGATGAAGCATCTTTCAATGCTGAGTATCTTCGGGTTGCATCATGTGTATTTCAGATATTGTATCACGAGGCTATAGTTCCTGTTTGGTTTTGATTTACTGAGAAATCAACTGGCCTATCTCCAGCTGTAAGTTCTAACCTGTGGGTTGTGACTTCTGGATTGTGTTCAGTTTTCAAAATTTTTTCAGTGTAATCTAGGTGTTTTCCATTTCTAACTCATCAGGATAAATTCCTTCATCCTTTTTCTCAAAATCTTTCTATGTTAACAATGGCCATGGTCTCCTGTGGGTCCAGTAGCTCAAAACCAATGTCGCAGGGCTGCTATCCCAAGCTTCTCTTTTGCTGAGGGCATTTCCTTAGGATCCAATGGGCTCCCTTCTGTCCTTCCTTTGCTGTTGGAGTTTTGTAGGGGCTTCCGTTACTATGCTAGGTCAAGTTTCCTGCACCTGGGCTTGCTCATGTCCCTTCAATGGGATGAATGAGAGGAGGCATGGCACGTGGGCCACGCACATTTGCTTTATGAAAAAGGTGACCCTTTCTCCAAAGATTTACATCATACAAAGTCATGGAAGTAAATATTGTAAAGACCTTGGATTTATGAAAATGGCCCAGTTTTTAGATAATCTACTTTCTTCACAGAAAAAATAACAAGTGCATAAGAATGTAGTCATTAGTTTTCAGCTTCCGGAAATATAATGTCACTTAATACTAGCTGAAAACACATAATGTTGACCTAGTTTTATTATCTATGCATTTGACTCACATGACATCATTTGACTGAATTAAATTTTCACAGTTGTCTTTTACTAGATGTGAATTTAAACCTCTTTGGATCTCTTAAAAAATTTCCAGCTCGTACACAATAAATTCTAGAAAAAGCTCAGGGCTGTCAATAAATTTCCCCTTTTCAATTTGAACCCCCATCTGTGCAGAGAAGGAAAGAGATCCATTCAAATGCAGAAGCCATCTATTCAGCTGTGACTAACCTTGTTCATAAAAATTTCAGTTCAACGTTTTTATCGATAGTGTTCACAGAATCTTAAATTTTATTTGTATATATTAATATTTGAAACCATTATGCTCATTTCAGACTGTTACTTATTTGAAATTGAAAGCATAGAGCTCACAGATTCCTCACTGCAGGGTCCGCTGGAGAATATGTATACAATTTTTGGAAGAGCATTAAAAAAAAAAAAAAAAAACAAAGTTTTCCTAATTAGTCCCTTAGAGAATCTTTAAAACAAACAAAAGTGTAAAATTTAATCCCCCCAGTATCGTTTAACAGCATCCTAGTAAAACATTATGTGCTCCAATGGAGTCTGAAAGCTCAGGCAGGCGAGTTATAGGACTGTAATCTGGAGGCTGGCAAAACTGGATGCTTGAGAAAACATTACGTAGGGGAAGAGGGCCGTCGGGAGAGCTGGTCACTATGGCTCTTCTCACTGCCTTACTTGCTCTTTCTCTCTGTATGCCTCACTCTTACACTTCTACTTAATGGCATCCGAATTGAAGGAACAAGCTCCCCTCCGTGCCCTACGTGCACACCTTTCATCTCTAAAAGCAAAATCTAATAAAACAGTGGCTTACAAGGGGAACTTGATACCAGGTTCTTTACACTCTGAATCTCTTCTCAGGCCATGACTGAGAGCAGTGGGAGCCGCAGACCCAGGGAAACACAGGTTTCTGTTTCTTCAACCCTGCCTTTAAATATGGAGGCCACACATGAGAAACGGGCGGGGCCTGGCTGTTGGTGCCTGCTGCTGGCAAGGCCTGCAGAGGGCACGTCCAGGCTGTGGTGTGAGGGACTTTTTATGTCAGTGACAGCTTTGTCTGAATTGATTGTGGTTTCCATGACAGCCAATCTCAATAATTTGAGCTTTCCACAGCAGGGATTTTAAGGGTCAAATTATTCTTTAAATCACCTGGTTTTCCATCCCAGAGCAATCTCCTTGCATATTGGCTGTTTGAGTGTTGAGATTGCCTCTTTATGAGAGAATATTGAAAATGCTTTCCCACAGAACTATTAGCATATCAAAATCCATGCACACAAACTCCTCAGGGATTGCCCTCCCAATCCACATCTGCATGGAATGGACTTCTGACATGATTACTTTGCTGTCAACACTTCTTCCTGAAGGTTTTGCAAAAGTCAAGGATGTATTTTTGTCTGTAAAGAGAATGAAGAAAGTGTCTTCAGGAATACTGCCATGAAGACCTGTCCAGTAACCTGGACACTTCTTTATTCTCCCTCTGGGGTACTCTACAAATCATGATTCTTTTGTATGAATCAGACTAGCTCATGTTGGTACATAGAAACTGTGATGAACCCCACTGTTTAGCAATGCCCCATACCGTAAACAGAATCATACGTGGTCAGGTGAGTCTGACAATGTTAAATGTTGCAGCCCTTTCTAGACATCCTGTGTGAAGTCACAGAGGCAGAACATGTGAGGTAGATTCCAGAGAACTAGTCGTTGTAAGATGGTGGAAACAAAGCTCTGACTGTGGTAAGTGAACAAGGAACTGTAGGTTTCAGGACAAGACTTGCATGCTGGGGAAGTGACTACATGCTCATCACTGTTGCACATACGCACATCACACACACTGTCCCTGGAGTGCATTGCATCTCAGAACTCAGAATCCTGACAAGAAGAAATGGTGGGTTTCAGGGAGCCTTGTCACGCAGATTTTTCTAATCTCTAAAGTTTGTGTCTGTGCCCAAGCTGTAGGATAAGAACTTCGCAGTACAACATCCTAACAAGATAAAATATTTTGTGCAAATTGAATAAAAACCCCACATGAACAGTTATATGAGATGAAAAGATTTTTAAAACTCACGTAATAGAGGTAAGGGAGGATATTACATAATCTCTGTTGTGGAAGAAGAAGAAGAAGAAGAAGAAGAAGAAGAAGGAGGAGGAGGAGGAGGAGGAGGAGGAGGAGGAGGAGGAGGAGGAGGAGAAGAAGAAGAAGAAGAAGAAGAAGAAGAAGAAGAAGAAGAAGAAGAAGAAGCAGTTTCTATCATATCTGTGCCCAGCTCAGAGCAAGCAAGTAAGTAGAGTAAATATCAATGAATGCAAAGAAGGGATTAATTTCCATACAACGGCAGAGGACTTCCTCCAGAACAACATTTCAAGGCAAGTTATTCAGACAAGAAGGTCAACAAAGAGGGGGCCGAATCAACGAAAGTCAGGAGAAAGTGGACCTGAGAGAAAACTCCTTTCAGTGATCCAGAACATACATGGTTTCTACTAACACATATAGCATAATATGTGTCAGGTCAGTTGATAATTCACCCAAGAAGTCTTCACAAATTATAATAAACTCAAATTTTGTTGAGTATCTTTTCTGGCCAATGTAATGAAAATAGAAACCAGTAATAGAAATACATATTGACTCCATGTTGTCCTCTGACCTGGACACACTCACACACACACACACACACACACACACACACACACACACACACACGTTGAGTTTATTAAATAAATAAATAAACAGACAAATAAATAAATAAATAAAATTGTAAAAATAAATCTCAAGGTGCAAAGGAAATGGTAATAGTTGATAAAAATCCCACAAAATAAAAAATTTAATCATAAAAAAAAGGATAGGAAAGAGAAAACAGGTAGAAGAACTAGAGATGATAGGAGCATGGCCCACTTTAAACAACCTATTAACTGAGATTCATGCAGTGTGACTAAAGACCTCAGCTACAAGGAGAGCTTATGAACTTGGATAATGGAAGGCTGAGATACAGGCTGCATATGAGGAAGACACCACAGTATACAAAAACTAGTGTAAGCACAGTACACACAGGCTAACACAGGCAGTGGGCTAAGATACAATCTAATAATGATATCGGATAAAAATACAGTCAATATGGCTGTATCTGCATCTGGCCAAGTCATTTCCAGAGCAAACCATTTTCTCAGACTGAGGAATGTAAAATAACACACAGCACACTGGTGTGCATGCACACATTGTGTGAAATAAGGTGAATCACTGTACATATGGTCAACACCTACACTTGACAACTCATAGGACAGTCAGTCAGTAATCAGTACAAACACAGAAGGTTCAGACAACTCTGCCAATGGGGTGACATAATGGTGATGGTTCTTGTGCATATGGGATATTTCTAAGCTAAATTCTTTCGTCTTTCATCTCTCTCTCTTTTTCTTCTTCCTTCCTTCCTTTCTTCTATCTTTTTTCTTTCTTTCTCCTTCCTTCCTTCCTTCCTTCCTTCCTTCCTTCCTTCCTTCCTTCCTTCCTTTCTTTCTTCTGTCTGAGAAATGGTCTTATGTGCCCAAATTGCCTTGCCTTCAAACTCACTCCACAGCCAAAGATAGCCTGTAGCTCCTTACTTCCCAGCCTCCACATCCCAATTGCTGCACTCACAGAGGTGTGCTATCATACCAAGCTTACATTGTTTCTTGATCTGGAAGAATAAATAAATGCTAAATCCTTTAAAAGGAGAACATGATGTTGGGTGAGTAGGGAAGACGAGGATCTGGAAGCAGTTGGTGGAAGGTTGGATTAAAAGACATTGTATGAAATTTTCAAAGAATTAATACAAACATTACTTTAAAAAAACAAATATAACCCTATAACCCCTTAATTAATTGCAATAGTTAAATTCTTTATACTATATTCTCTGAGATCATTTGATTGAGATATTATTGAAAATGATAGCATAATGATATATCACTATCCTCCAAAGTTGGAAATGACAGACTGCAAAATGACCCATGTCAACAAAATTCTCAATGAAAATGTTTGAAAATATTTTCAATTACATGAAAGTAAAAATAAAACATGTCATCCTCTGAAAGGCTGCCCATTCAGCAGTGAGAAGAAGGTTGATAACACTTGGTTTTTTTAAATATATATTTTCAATTTTTTTGTTTATAATATAATTATATCATTTGCCTCTTTACCTTCTTCCTTGCAAAATCACCCACATACTCCCTCCCTTTTCTCTTTTTCAAATTTATGGACTATTTTTCTTTAGTTGCTGGTGTGTGTGTGTGTGTGTGTGTGTGTATGTGTGTTTGTACTCTAAATATATAAATTCAGCCTGCTCAGTCGGTATATTATTACTTGCTATATAATTTCAGGTCTGACCACTAATAACCACTAATTAGGGGCCCCATCTCTGGGGAAGACTGCTTTTTACCATTCCCACTATTCCACATGTAGCTGAAAGTTTTCCTGTGTCCTGGCCCGCCGGCAGTCGGGACAAACCTCTCCCACTTGCATCCCCCAAGTAAACACACAGAGGCTTATATTAATTATAAATGCTTGGCTGTTAGCTCAGGCTTAATATTGACTAGCTCTTACACTTAAATTAACTCATAATTCTTATCTATGTTTAGCCAGGTGGCTTGATACCTTTTCTCATTTCTGCTTTGTCATCTTGCTTCCTCTGTGTCTGGCTGGCGACTCTCTGACTCTGTTCTTCCTCTTCTTTGAATTTCTTTAGACTGCTCGCTCCACCTATACTTCCTGCCTGGCTACTGGCCAATCAGCATTTTATTAAACCAGTGCACAAAAGCATTATCCCACAGCATCCATAGTTGCCTATATGTCTACAGTTGAGGCCTTATGAACTTCCTCCCTTCTGTGTTAGCATATTTACTGGTGGTGTCCTTGTTCCAGTCATATTTAGGAGTCTATGTTGGTGAGACTTCATGGGTTTAGCTTCTGACATTTCTAGGAGACACAGTCTCACAGCAAACTTCCTGTTCCTCTGGCTTTTACAATTTTTATGCTCCCTTAATGGTTATTTTTAGAAAGATCTCTTACAAAAACCGTAGCAGATACCCATGCTCTACCCCCAAACACTCAACAGAGGAGATCAAGCCAAGCCAGCAGGGAACAAAAGGGAGACAATTCAGTGCCAGCAGAAAGCAGAAGAACACAAACCAGAAAACAATAGTGTACACTCTGAAAATACAGTGACTGCCCAGGACCAACTTCATTGCCTACCCAGACCGATCAAACAAACAAACAAACAAATGAGAAAATAAAAAAAAATAGCTGTGTCAGGAAACGGAGAAATCATACTAAATTATGTTATAAAAGCAGTTATAATAGTTAAGGGATATTTTGAGAAGGGCTTTAACTAGATAGATAGCTTGAAAAAAACTGGCAATTAAAAAAAGCTGCTATGAAAATTCACTTTTAAAAACCCATTATTTCCTAGTTATAAAAGACATTGAATTAGTACTGCCAACATTTCCAGCTAGAGTGATGTAAGGGCATGCTCTGTAAAACCAAAAACACATGTGAAGAAATACCCTGAGGACGTTCACACACTTAGAAGTCGCCAAAGTTCATTCTATCAGAGACAGCGGAGACAACCAGTCCATCTCAGGCCATTCCATGAGCCCATCATTTCCCTAATATGGAGAGACAGACAGTGTGGACAGGGCAGAAAGAAAGCACATCAGGCTGGAGGCAGTGCTCTTCATAGACACAGGCACAGTAATTACAGTCCAACCAACAAACCAAACGGCAGAAGTATATGAGTACAGTATGTACCAGACCTGATTGCCGGCTTCTGAAACCTGGGATTGGAGTAAGGCCATCCTCAGTCACGCCTTCTGCTCAGTAACACACTGGAGAGTTTATGTAAAGAAATCAATAAAGCAAGAGAAAGAAAAAAAGGCTAGGCTAGTTTTAAAATAAAGCCTTTGGTAAGAAACAGCTCATGATCAACAAAGCAAGGAATAGAACCCTGGCCCATTGGATAGGGAAGGTATCCGTGAGTGTGCATTATTGCTTTAATGGTTCAATTCATAATTTTATAGTAATTTTGATGATTAAAGTACAGTGTTGTCCAAACAAGACTACACAGTTGATAAAGGAGAACTCACATAAAAAGACTGATTAGACAGCAACATTTTGCTAATTAAAATTCCATGTTTGTGTGTGTAGTTTTAATCTACAGTACATTATAATAAAACTGTGTCATACTGCTTTATTTCTGTAGAATCTGAAAATAAAGGCAGAGCTAGTGCCAACACAGATCGAGCTCGGAAGTCAGCATGTGCTTCATAATAACAAGAGAAGAATCTGAGATATCAATGATAGAGTTTTGCACTTATGAGAGAAATGAAGTCAAGGGGTAAAGAGTGACTCTGGAACCCAGACAGACAGGCCACTCCAGAGAATTCTAGCAACTGGCGATTTGTTGAGGACAGGACTTGCTAAAGCTAGGAGACAATAGGACACCACCACACTGGAACTATGAGGACCTGCTGGAAGGCTGAGCATAGCCAGCTTACCTTGAAGTCCCCAGGAACTCCTGCTAGGACAGCATAGCCCTAACCTCTGACCTTCAGGTGTCTCTCTGGCCTGGCAGGAAGACAGCCTGAGAACTGTGCTCTGAGCCTCATCTCACAGTTTAGCAAAGACTGAATCATCAGCCACACACGGAACTTAAGAATCACTATGGTGAGTATTTAAGGAGTATTAATGGAGGTGGTGGATATTCTTATTGCATTCTGTTGCTGAAATAAAATACTGTGACCAAAAGCAGCTAAGGGGAAGGGACAGTTATTTCTGCTTCCTTTCCCAGCATTACAGTCTGTTGTACGAGTTTAGGGCAAGAACCCAAGCAGAAACTGGAGCCATGGAGGACCACTGCCTACTGGCTTTTGTTTTCTGGTCTCTGTGTCAGTCTGCTTTCATACACAATCAAGAACTACCCGCCCTAGGGTGGTAACATCTATAGTGGGTGTGGTGATATTTTATCTGCGAACCCCAATAAAGTTTAACTGAGGATCAGAAGAAAAAGCCAGACACGATAGTAAACATAGAGGTCAGGCAATGGTAGCACATGCCTTTAATCGTATCACTTGGAAGGCAGGGATCTGTCTGGATCTCTGTGAGTTCAAGTCCATACTGGGAACAGAGCCAGGTATGGTGGTGCACACCTTTAATCCCAGCACTAACCATAAAGGTCTGGAAGTCTGCACAGACAGACAGGAAGTGACAGAGCTGGGCAGGAAGAGGAAGTGATGTAGCTGGGTGGAGAGAAGAAATGAGATGGCAGGACAGAAAGGCATATAGGTGTGGGTATACAGGAAGTATGCCTCTTTGGCTGAGGATCTCCAAGTGGTAAGAATGTGGCTGGCTTCTTTCTGATTTTCTGATCTCTCAGCTTTTTACCCCAATATCTGGCTCCAGGTTTGTTTTTTTTTTTTTTTTTTTTTTTTAAATAAGACCATTTAGCAATTTGCCTTATAAGCAGGCTCCTCCAGGGTGGTACCACCCATAGCAGGCTCCTCCATCAATCAACAGTCAAAACATGTCCCATAGGCATGCCCATGGGCCAGTATGATCCAGCCATTTTTCAACTGAAGTTCTCTCTTCCTGGGTGATGCTAGATTATGTAGAGTTGACAATAAAAACTAACCAAGACAGTAGACAACATACAAGAACACATGAGTGATATGAAGCAAAAGGTGGGGGCATGTTAAAACATCAAAAAGAAAAAACATAAAGTAAAAAAAAAAAAAACCATAATAGAAATTGTGTTCCTTGTTAGGCTAGGTGAGGTGGGATTCAGTGAGTGTGCACGAAGACTATAAGAACTTTTCCTACTAAACAATAGAGATAAAATGTGAAGGGGAAAATAAATGGCCAACAACTATAACATATGGTAAACAGAATATTCAAAGCAGAAAAAAAATGAAAAAATGGGACCCAAAATATTTGATGTAATAACACATCAGAGTTTTCTAAAATTAATAATGTATAACAAATTATGGATCCAGGGAACTCAGAGTACTAGGTAAACATAAAATAAATCAAGAGAATAGAATTAAATAAATAAAATGATGAACGAATGAGCTACAGCTCCACCCCAAGCAAAACTGTCCTTCGGTGGTGGCCTAGGAGGACAGAGAAGGAGATACTGAATGATGGATGGGGGAGGGAGAGGCAGTTTCTTCAGTGAGGTGGCCACTATTACCCATGCTTCTGTAAGTAAGCACAATCAAACTCATTAGCTTATAAAAGAAAGAAAGAGAAGTCCTAAATGGGAATCAGACCCCAGAAAAACAGTACAGGAAGGAATTCATCACCACGTTAACTGTCTCTCTAATGCCTATGGCCACGAATGAACAGAATGCTTACCAGAAGAAAGGATGAAAGACAGGAAAGGCGGAAGGACATGCTTGCAGTGGTAAACACCTGTATTAGAAGGGGAAGAAGTACCCAAAGAGAATCTTCGCTTGCCTCTGAGGAAACCATAGAGCACAGAGAACTTCAAGAGAAGACGATCAAGCAGAAGAAAGAGCACAATTTAAAGATGGGACTGAGAGGACAGAAAGAAATATGAAACTAAAACTTGTTTTGGGAGATGAAAAAGCTGTGGCCAACCTCACCAAGGAATAATCAGGATATAAACTGCTCAGAACAGAGCAATAGCTGTATCTAGTAGCGTTCCATGGACATTGAAAGACAACAGACTACTACAATGATTTTATGGGTATGTATTTGACCACAGATGAAATAGATCAAATTCTCAAAAGAACAAACTGCCAGGGCAGGCGCAGATGATGTGTGTGAGTATACACCCTTGGAGGCAAGGGACTCTATTACAGATGGCCTTCACAAAGCAGCAAAGGTGAATTCCGTCACACATTTCAGGAAAATTACATCAAATCTTTGTATTTTCTTTCAAAGAGCAATGTTGAAGGGACACTCCCTCACTCCTACATTGATCTGACTAAAATCAATTATGTGTGAGATTTATATGAAGAAAATGATATACTCCAGAAAATAGAAATCAAAGGATATCTAAATAGATGGAGAAATAGTTCTTGGATTGGAAGGATCCATATTGTTAACATGTCAGTTCTTGCCAACTTGGTCAATAGCATTAATGAAATTCCAACCGAATTCTTGGCAAGCGATTTTCTAAATAATCAAAAACTGATTCTAAAGTTTACAAAAAATGATGAAGGCCCCAGTGCAGCCCCTCACTCCACTAAAGAACAGATACATAGGAGGAATGACGCCATATGACTTCGAGATTTGTTGTGAAGCTGTGGTAATCAACACAGTGTGGTGTGGCCAGTACAATAGAAATACAGTCACATGATCAGCGTGCAGAAGAGTGAGCCCAGAAATGCACACAGTTGAATCCTGTCACAACAGCGGCAATGCTGGAGAGGAAAGCGTGCTGCAGGCAGTGCTGGGGAAATCCCCCACCCCACCCAACTCTAGATCTGTATCCCACACATTTCACAAAATCTTCTTACCACACACACAGATCTGAAAACATGGGCCCATAAAATTTATAAAATAAAACGTAAGAGAAAACGAGTAAATTGACAGTAAATTTAAGTTCAACAATAGTCACGAAAAACATGTTCAATGGAGGCTTTTGCAATTCACAATTTCCCACTCTGTGAAAAAAAACTGTAAAGCAAAATCAAGTCACAGGCTAAGAGATTAGACACTTAAAAAAAACAAACAAACAAACTTTTGATAAAGTAGTTGTATCCAAAATATTTATAGAAGTTTCAAAACACAAGGGGAAAACAATAACCTAATTAAAATAGTTAAAATGCATGAGCCCATAGCTCAGGAGAAGAGATACTGACAGACCTAGAAAAAGACAGCAGAGGTATTTGTCATTAGTGAGTAAAATTAGATAAAAGGAGGATTTGTGTAAATCCATAGACTGACTAAACAAACAAAGAAACAAACAAACAGACAAAACCCCTGATGAACCTCCCATCCTGCTGAGAATAGGGAGCTGTAGGTATTACTGAATGTGACGTGCACAGTGACAGCCCTGACTTAGAAGCTGCTTGGTGGGGTCTCACACAGCTCTCCGTGTGGCTGAACCATTTCAGGAAAAGCTATGCTCTTGACATTCACTCAACTGATTTTAAAAAACTTACGTTCAGGAAAGTCTGAACATGTGTGATTACCACAGGCTGGGTCATAACTGACCAAAGCTCACAGAAATTAAGAACCCCACCATGAGGATGACCTCTGGGCTGTGAAATACTGTTCAAAGATAAAACCGTTAACATTTGAGCAGCAATTAAAATGGAGCATCACGGCAGATCTGATGAATTCATATTGGAAACTGACAGAAATCAATCTTCAAGACTGCATTCTGTGGTGGCAATACTTCAGCATGCCAGAAAGAGGGGAATTGTGGTTCTCAGTTGTCCCAATTATGACATCAGGGGCAGCCAGCCATACTTTGAGAAGCAAGACAAACCTGTGATTTTCAAGAGATACAGCTGTCCTGTCTATGGTTGTGCTACCCTGAATGTGCTGCATCTCATGGAATCTCAGAAGCTCTTCAGGGTCTGTCTGGGTCTAGTAGGGTGAGGGACACAGATGTTTTGTGTGGTTCTGTTAACAGTGAACCCCGACATCATGCGCTGGCCAAGATACAAAGATGGGTATCAAGGAGAGTGGGCTTCATTGCATTTGAGTCAGAATATTAATCTGGAAGGTTGTGGGACTGCAGAAAGGCATGTATCCTGTGAACTTGAGGTCTCAATATCACCAAAAACATAGAAAATGATGTCGGGGACAGAGTCTATAGAAAGGTGCTGGCCTCCCTGGCTGTGGAAATGTCAGGAGACTGTAGGGGTGAGGTGAGAGGAGGGGAATCTCCAGCCACATTCTACTTGCCAGCACTGTTTCCCACTGGGGCCCGGATGACAACTGACTAGTGATCCTTGCTCGTTGGAGCTAAGCAATTAAGTAAATGAGTGGCAGAGGGGAAAAGCCCAAATTTCTCACTGTCCAAGTGGGAACTGACAGATGTGCAAGACAGGGAGACTGGATGGAGTCCTGTAATAATTCATGACGCTTGGAGATACCCTGAAGAACTCATGCTTAACATGATACAGTTACAGACAGAGGTGTGTGAGAAGGCAGATGTGTGTAGGTCCACTGGTCAGAACGCTCACATATGTCTCTCTCTGTTGACTCCAATGGGCTCTATGAACAAACCCCCAGTGGCAACAACATACACACCACAACGGTTATAGTTCCTAATACCATTCTCTAATGAGAGAAGCCAGAGCTTCTGAGGGAAAATGGTTGGCACACTGGTGTCAGGTATATGGAAAGAGGGCCTGGAGCATGTGATGGTGTCAGAGAACAGAATATTTTAAAAACCAGAAACTCATTGGATGTTGAACAGCCAAAGGGGGGCGGAGGGTAATAGAACAATAGAGAAAAATAGAAAGAGCACCCTGACTGGAGAAACAGCCAAACAGCTAAATAAGGAAGGATGCAGTTACAGTCCAAAGTGCAGGATAAACACCTGCAAGCCCTCAGTGATATAAATAAGTAATAAATGACTGACTAGGAAGAAGAGCTGCCACCATGCAGAAGAACTATGGCATTTTCTATAGCTATTCAGCCTGCAGGAGAGATCATAGACTCCCTACATTTCACAGTGGCTGTGGAGAGGTCCCTCATCCCCAAGCACAGAGTGGGGACTTCAGGGAGAGGGGAAAATTGGTAACACTACACAGTAAAAACGCTGAACAAACACTGTTTTAGCCGGATGGTCAAACCTAACACCCATACCCAGAATCAGGTCAGCTGATGTGACAGTGGCATTTTTGTGTCTGTGGACTTCCTTCTCAACTTTTCTGTAAATCCAAAATTTCTCTAAAAAATGTCTACTGACAATCCACTCAAAGCCACCCTGCCAAAACGCTTTTCTGGAAGTGACTTCCACCTTCTCCTCATCATCGAAATCTTTTCTCCACAGTTTCAATAGTTATGCCATAGGTGTGTGGAGGGGTTACTGGGAGTAGTATAAGCAAATACCACATAGCTCATCTATGTGAAGTGCTATCAGGGCTACAGCCTCTCAGCCTCTCAGCCACCAAGAGAACAACATGGAATGTGGACTTCAGAAGCTGTGCCAAGATAAGGATATTGGATTCAGGATATTGGCGCTTTATTCATTCATTTATTATTTATTTATTTAATATGTGTTTTAATTTATTTTTACTAGAATTTTTTTTGAGAATTTCATGCAATGCGTTTTGATCTTTTAAAAAAGTGGTTCCACTTGGGATTGGAGTTTTCCCTTCTCCTTCACAGACAGATCCAGAATGGCGACAGCCCTGTTCCTGTTCTAGAATCTTCCTCCCTGTCAAGGGCATGTCATTTCTGTAATCCACTGACTCAGCCATGAAATTCAACTTGCATCAGTTGCTCAAGCTCTGCTGGCTGGTTAAAATTTATTTCTACATCCCATGTCAACTTCAAATGCAAGTAAAATGAGAGGAGGGAGGAGGAGGTGGGGGAGAGAGGGAGAGAGGAGAGAGAGAGAGAGAGAGAGAGAGAGAGAGAGAGAGAGAGAGAGAGAGAGAGAGAGAGAGAGAGAGAGAGAGAAATAAATCATGTCTTCCAGATGACAGTTCTCTGGATGGAATCTGAAGCCTGAAGCGAGAGGAAATTTTCATTAACAGTCAGATTACATGTCATTTTGATTCACACTCCCTAAGCGAGCTAATTTGGGCTGCAGCCAACCCTCTCCAGCCCGATGACAACACAAGCTTCCCTGACTCCCTTCCATTGCTAATGAGTCCTTGAGTGACAGCCATGGTCTCAGAGCTCTGTGTGACACCTCACCCTGCAGTGTCAGAGCAGCTGCTGCCGGCAGCCTGCTGAGTGAGGATGGTGTGGGGGACAGGCTGTGACAGTGAGATCACCCAGGACACCTTCACCCCATCCATTCGAGTACCTGTGCACACATCTGTGCCTCGGCTCACCTCTCAGTGATGCTCAGAACAGTGTCGCCTTGACAGAGGGGTAGTTGGACCCCTCTGAGCAACTCTGTACTTTATACTGGGGGATTAACCCTTCTCTTCATCATGGGTTCATCTGACCTATGTCTTCTTTGCTGAGCTATAAGCCACCACATTCTTTCATATATGAAGGTGGCTGCCTTGTGGATCTTTTTTTTTTTAAAGACTTTTTAAATTTCACTCAGTTTGATTTTTTTTAAGATCTCTATTCCATACATCCTCTTTCCCCTCAAATAAAAATGTTAGTTGGCCTTCTTGTTTGTTTCCAGTACAAGCTAAGCAAAACACCCACTTTCATTCCCAAGTTCTACTACTTGACTGCTGTTTTGAAGTGTGAGTAGACTCCTGAACTGGGTTGAGGCTGGAACAAACTCAAGGTTGTGAGGTCCATGGGGGGGAGCATGCTGTCTTTTAATTCTAGGTGATGTCCTCGAGAGTGAAAAATCCCCGGCACATGGATGGGCTACACAGCAGTTTGTTGAATGAATCAGTAAATGTATACATCTCTTGGGAAACTGATTCGCTAGCTCTGTCTGAGAGTTACAAGGTTAATTTGTAAGTTTAGAAAGCATGCTCATCTCCTGCCTTGTCTTGTGTTCTGGGGTCTTTATGTGCTCACTGAAGAAGGAGCTTTGCCCCCAAGGAACTTGATAGGAAGAACTTCACACCTCCAGGGCTTGCTGTTCTCACCTCACAGTGGACCCAGTCTCATTTTCACTCACAGCTTCCACAGTGGGAGTGGAGAAGGCCTTGGTGGATGCAGTGGACAGAGTGGAGGGCTGGGATTCACACTCTAAGGACAGACAAAGGAGGATCCTTGGAGTTTGGAGATGTCAGGGAGGAGGGACTCTAGGTAGACAGTGCTGGTCAGAGGGAGCTACACTGATAGGCCTGGGGAGACAAAAGGAAACATCACTCACTCCAGATGGGGAATGAAAACAGACCAGACCAGTGATGGTATCTAAGTCCACCTGAATGAACCAATGCATTTCTTAGGATTACTTACAAGGATTACATGCATGATGACTCACGAAGGTCCATCACTGCATGTCTTGCAGGCTGCTTGTCTTTATTGACATTTGATTAGTGCTGTATAACCTTAGGGAAGGGGTTGGTGAATCTTGGAAGTTTCAAGAACTCGCTTGCAAACTTCTAGGGAGGGAATGGCTACAGAAGAGAGGCGGGGATGGTGAGACGGCTCAGCCATTAGGGCTGCTCTTGCAGAGGATCTGGACTGTGTTCATGGCACTCACAGGGCAGCTGACAACCTTCTCTGATTCTAACTCAGGAGATGAATGTCTTCTGGCCTCTGAGGGCATCAGGCACATACAGTACGCAAACACACATGCAGGCAACACACTCATACACGTAAAACAAAATAAAACAAACAATCAAACAAGAATGTTCAAACAACAACAAAACAGGAAGGGCAGTGGCCAGGGTGGGGCCTGAATCCCAAGATGCTGTTGGCTTGATTGCTCGTCTACTTCAGGATGCTCTAATGTCCATGATGTTACAAATCATCAGCTCCGCTGCTTCCTAACATAAGGTTCTGGGTGGTAGGGAACACGCACAAATATACAACCCACAGTTATATATTATTCCTGTCTTACTAAGTCTGTGGCTTCTAGTGAGTGTAGGAGTCGTACGGGTGTACACCAATTGAAAGTGCTACAGGCCCAGGGGGTACTGCAGGTCCAGGATCAAAAGACGTTAAGTGAACACCTACTTCATGTAAACGTGTGTCTTTTCTCCCGTTACACTGACGTGAGATGCCTGTTTGTCAGGTGGGTCAAAGAGGAGAGAATTACAGTTTGCTCATCAGAAATGTAATTTTTTTGACTTATGTAAAAAATTGTGAAAAGAACAGTGAATTTATAATAAAATGATTAAAGAGAGCAAAGGATTGTAATCAGGCTATTTCTTCTTTTGTTCTCTGTAAAACTTTGCATTAATATCTATGAATTACTACAATAATCAGACTTAACTCACATTTTTGTATTAAATGAGGTTATTCACAAGCTCAATATAAACTGATAAAAATCTAAATTTGCTTTGAACTTTGTCTTGAAGTCACATAATGTCTTGCTAACTAATATAGCTGAATAAAGCATTGCAATTAAAACTTAGATCTTGGCTGGCAAGATGGCATGGCGGTTAAAGAATATACTAATCTTGTAGGGGACCTAAGTTTGTTCCCATTACCCATATCAGGACAGCTCCAGGCATATAAAGCCCTCTTTTGGATTCCATGGATGTGGTATTCAAGTGCATGTACCAATCTACTCAGAGATTCACACACACAAATAAAAAAAAATAAATCTTAAAAAATAACAATTTAGAACTTTTGCCATTGCTTCATTAAAATGTTTGCAAGATAAAGCTATTTAAAAGTAGCAGGTATCATGCTATTAAACCAAATATTTTTTCAAATAACCTTTATTACAAAAAAATCTTGCTTATAAATATAAACATCACACACCAAAATTAACTAGACCCAAAGACCATGCAACTTAATGAACTTATATAAAATTAGAATTGGCATTTAAAATGAAAGCTGTGAAGCTTCACATTAAATTTTACACTTTCAGTATGGGTTATATTTTGTGGACTTATTTCCCAACAGAACCAAAAATATTCAGTTGAATAAGAACTGGAAAACCATTTAGCATTAAGTGTATAAAAGTGTCTTATACATTCAGTCCTTCCTTATCCCCTTACACTTAGCTTTCCCTTTCTAACTCACTATGCTACACTCACATGTACATTTGCTTACATATATATATATTTATATAAATTATTGGCTAGATATTATTAAGATATAAAGAAGTAAATAATCTTGAGTATAATTGGTGTTTAAAGTTTTAATAGATTTTGACTAAAATTCACACATGGATACAAAGGACAGACCACAAGCAGTCTAAAAATGCCAGTATTTTACAGGAGTCTATGAAAGATGCGGGTATCTAATTTTGGAATAAACAAGCTGTTTTCAACCCAGGGCCACAACAAGATGAATTGGCTTGCTTAGAAATCACCAAAACAGTATCCCTTAGAAATGCTTCTTGGAAGTTTAACTCCTCACAATTGCCTTATTTTTTTTTTTAAGAGTTTCTTGTATCCACTCCCTTCCTGAGACACAGCCCTTGAATGTAACCAGTAACATTCAGTCATTGCTCTACTTTGAGTGTGAAATTCTCCCTCTTCTACTCTCCATCCCTATCCCCACGTAAGTTCCTGTGTTTAAACACTTGTCCACAGCTGCTGCCAATATTCTGGAAGGTTGTGAAACCTTTAGGAAGTGTTGGCAGGAAACAGGTCATTAAGGGTGGGCCTTGAGGCTCATAGCCCCACCCTACTTCCTGCCTGTGTCCGTTGCCTGTTCCACCTAGATGTGAGCAAGCAGCCCCAGCTGACAACCACTCACTGCCGCCATGCTTTCCCCTCCATAGCAGAGTAAACTCTCCCACCATGAGCCCACAAGAGCCCGTCCTTCTTTAAGGTGGTTCTTGTCTTGTGCTTGGTCACATCTTTGACAAAATATCCAGCACATCTGTCAAATGAAGGCAGCATTTCTATCTTTGTGTGTTGATTTAAATGGATGATTACCAGAGTCTCTACCAGAGTCTGTGTAGAGACATAGCAGAGAGCCAGAGGAGAACACCAAGATGGCACAGGAAGAGATCTGATAAATGGTGGCCAGGGAAACACTCAAATAGAGGGGGGGGTTTGTATTTCTGAACTTTCAGAGGGGATGTGCAGGGATATTGTTTTCTTTTTTGACTATAAGAGATTATAGTGACTTCTACATTACTAATTTAGAAAAATTAGATTTTTGCAACATTAAATTAGGTCATCCCTTGCAATAGTAAGTCATAAGGCAATAAAATTCACATGCAGATTCATATAAAGGATGTAGGATGCCAACACCATCTCTTGGGCACTTCAAGGATTCTCTACCTGGTTTAAACTTCAGAATTTCCTGGGATGTCCTTCAAGGCACACTGGTGGCCTTAGATTTGGATTTCCTTGACTTGGTACTGACTTTGGCCTGTGCAGAGCTGGGTCATGGTTAGAATGGAGGTCCATGTTGGTCCAGTCTGCACCTTTGCTAGTTGGCTTGTTGAACTGTTTCCCACCAAACTGATTAGGTATTTCCTGAGCATTGCGTGACCTAGACTGAAATAGGTGGATGAGGCTGGGAAGGAATTCAGGAGCCCTCACTGCAAAGTGGTCCTGATGCAGGGCACTGGAGGAGGGTTGATGGAGTTTAAACAGGGTGGGCATGTGCTCTGTTCACTAGGGCTTTACTGAGATAAGGCTCAGTTTTCTAGTCATCGCCACTAACGGAGACAGAGACTGTCATTAAAAACCAGGCATCTCCTTAGGAAGGTGACATTCCTGAAGCAGAGCCAACAGCAAGATGCCAGAAAACAATGGCAGAGAGAGGTTACCACACATCTTCCAGAAACATGGATGCAACTCCTTGAGGCCACCGTCCCCTCTGCCTATTGGCAGTAGGTGAAGAATAGCACCCTCCACAGAGAAGGAAATCCTGCCTTCTTAGGAGGCCACAGACTAAGAGCAGCATCTCCTGTGGCAGTGACCCCTCCACACAGGGCATGGAGGGTGGGTCCTGTCTTTTTGAGGAGGGCACAGGCTGAGTCAGAGTCTCCCTTGGCAGTGTGTGCTCTTATTACATCACTTTTCTGAGTTTTTTTAATGCCCCAGATCCATGACACCAGGTCTTGCCAGCATCCCACCCACCCAGCACATTGGCCTCGCCTGAAAATGAGTTGTTTAATTTTCTCAATCCATATTGTGGCTTTTTGGATGTAAGTTTGCATTAAAGCTCTTTCTGTGCAAATAGAAATTTTGGCGTAATGAGAGTGCCCTGGTGGACCGGTGTGGAGGCAGACACATCATCTCAAATTCATGCGTTCCATACTGTGGCTTAATTTAAAGTCTGGGTTACTTGAAAATGCATTTATTAAGTCTGACCTACTTTTAAATATTCAATATTCCATTTTAGCTTCCCTGCAGCAAAAGAAGCATCAAGGTCTTCATGTTCCAGTCAGTCTTTAAAACCTCAATATTGATTCAGATAGCAAGAGACTGTGTGACCCTCCATCCTCAGGACTACCTTCACAAGTGGTATTTAAGGCAAGTAGCAGCTCATGGGCTCTTACTTATACTTGTACACCCACAAAGACCAGGCTGTTTGTCCTTCTGAAGACTCTTCTCCCATCTGAGACCACTGTTGCTAAAAAAAAAACAAAAAACAAAACAAAAAAACAAAAATAGAAAGTAGTGCATGCTGCATGCAGAGCCCACTGACTAGACGAGTGGTATGTTTACCACTAAAGCTGACTCCTTTGATCAAAAGTCATTCTGACTTGAGGAATGACAGACAAATGGGCAAAACATAAACTGTAAATTTTGGAGGCTGGCGATGGAAGAATGCAAGGAGAAAATGAGAGATACTATGCAATGTAAATTACGAATGTTAAGCCAGATTCATATTTGCATATTGCTTAGTTCATTACTAAGTGAGATGATGTACACTCCCAACACTCAGTGGAAGAGAATAAGGTACAAAGAACCTCAGTGAACAAACACAAAAGGGTGAGGAGTGTAATGTGCCTGTGTGCTTGTCGGGCGCAGAGATATTTTGTATAGAATTTTATGCACCTGGAGTTTAAGTTTCATGGCAACCAAAGTAAAGATAAAATATGATAATTATATGAATTAACGCCATGAAGCTATGATATCCAGTCAAGAAGTACAGCTAGCTTTGATCCTAATCTCATGTCTGCTTTCTCTAGCAGATCATGTAACAAGAATATTTGTGATATGGATGACAATAGAAGGCAGCTTGCAAAGAGCACAGTGGTGAGTGAGTGCAGTGATGAAGTGTATTTGTTTACAAGGGAGTTGTCTAGCCAAGCACAGACTTGTAGTCAGCCCTGGGAACAGCAAGAAAGATAGGTGATGTTCAGTTGAACTTAGTCATCTAAGCAGATTGTTTCATTTTCTGCAGAAACAGCCTTTCTGCAGACTTGAATCCCTGGTGGAATAGAGGCCCTCGCTGCAGCTCAAGAATGCATGCCTGGCATACATGCAGGGACATGCTTTCTAATAGCAAAGGACTCTGCTTGCGTCTCCACACTTTTAGCTCTGGGTGGAAAGAAATTGACGGTGACATTCCCAAAGACTTTAATCAAAGAGGCTGCAAGAGTCTAACACGTCTTTAAAACCTGAATGGAGAAAAGGGGACGCATTAAGAAGGCCAAGATTCTAGATGTGTGACAGAGCCCCTGAGAAGAGCTTAATACTCATCATAAAACTGACAAAAAAAATCCTTATAATTAAATAATAAAAATGTGCTATTTGATGACGGGGCGTGACTGAGGAATGCATTTTCCTCAGCTTTCACTGAGTGGTGCAAACTGAACTTCCTTTCCCTGGAGACTGTATCTGTGATAAATGTGTTCCTAAGAAGACGAAGTCTGGGCTGGTGATACAGTTCTGTCTGTCATACGCTTTCTGCACAGCGATGCCCAAGGCCTGTGTATAAAATCTGGGTGTGGTGCTACACACATGTCATCCCAGCACTGTGAGGTGAAGATAAGCGTGCTCCTGGGGCTCACCAGCCAGTAAGAGAGCCTGTCTCATAGAACAAGGTGGCTAGCACCTGAGGAATGACAACTGACCTCCACATGTGCATCCATGTACACTCCTCCATAGACACACATGTGCATACATGGATAAACATAAACATGCACACACATATATACACCTGTACACATGTACATATCCATGCACACACACATACATACATGCACATGTGTGTATGCACAAATACACACACACACACACACACACACACACACACACACAGACACAAACACACCGCAAATTTAAAATTTTGAACAAGCACCCATGTCTTGAACTTTCTCACGTCTTTTGATCCCACTGCTCTTCCACTCTGTGTGCTCTGTTTTTTCTGTTTTCTGTATGATGTGGAATTGCATGGTGAGCCTCATTGTTCGTGTCTGATTTTAACAGGAACACTTCTGAGACTTACACTAACAAGGATATTGGGAAACCCACTGGAGATGCTTTTCATCTGTCAGAATAAGACATCACTCTCACGCACCGAGTATGGCGACATCTTTTGTTACTGGGGACATATTTTGTATTTTAAAATTAATTTTATTATCACTCAAGAAAGTGGAATGGATTTCTTCTGTTTCTTAGATTATACACATTATCTGGGAAGTGGTCACTAACACTTGAAGCATCAGAACATTCTTGTCTTTGTGCAATGGCATATGTGGGATGTGGAGGTGCACCTAGATATACTCATGAGGGATGCAGTGACCTTCATATTTCATCTCTGGACCCTGTAAGATGATTCTGTAGTCTTCAAGAGGCTGTCTTGTCAACGTTCTGAGGATGGACATCCAGGAGCGGGAGGCAGACAGGCTTTCCTCTCCATGAGGTGCCTCTTCCCAGCTTCCCAGCTGCCTGGCTGCACACGTCTCACCCTCCCTGCCCCTAGTCACTCTAGACAACTTGTTTCTTTCTAGTCGCACAGCCAAAGTGTTGCAGCCATTCTCTTCACAGACATTCCTGCCTTCCCCAATGCCTGTTTTGACAGAATCCAGGAAGACGCCATGAAAGAAGAAAGAAAGCTTGTTCATGCAAGGTATTTGCTTAAGGTCTGAAAACTCAACAAGTGTGCGGGGTAACTGGTCTACCAGGTCATTGCTGTACTCCCAAATCTGAGCTGTCTCAAGGCTGGGTTTTCTACCCTATGTTTCCTGCTTTCTATTCACACTCTTCTCTCTCTACTACCAAATCTACTCTGTTTTCTACTCTGTTTAATCACCTTCTAATCATTTCGTTGGTACTGTGTTAAAAGTGACAACATCAAGGGGCAGGCTATGAACTTATACTTATTAGCAACTTCACAATTTCTGTCGTTTTTTATTTAATTATTTAGTGCCCTTCTCCCTCCTTAACTGAGACAATTCAAGGAACCCAGAAGTGACCTTACCATACTAACCTTTGCATTTCTAACACCTGGCATCTAATGCCTGGAATGTTCAAAAATTATCTACCTAATACATGGAATGCATGACAAGCACATGGAAATACATAACAGAGTATGTTTGATGTTTGATTAAAAAAAAAAGGTGTCTTCCTAAGAAAAACACTAAGCCTTTCAGAATTTTATGAATGCTCCTTAAGATCAAATTAGATTGAAAATTAATTCCTTCTACTAAAATTCATATATATATATATATATATATATATATATATATATATATATATATATAATAAATTCTATTTATCTTTCAACATCTCAATTCCAAACTCTTACCTCCCCAAAGCCTTCTTGAACCTTTTCTGGTCTTCTGCGGTGAATGCTAATCAAACAGTCTGATATTATCTCCCTCTGTATCTAGGAACTCCATAAGGACACATACCTTCCTTTTGTAGATTGCAAAGTATTTTGTGCATATCAAATAATCATTAAAACTCTAATGAATAAATAAATACGTTCAGGGCGATTCATTACAGAAGACAAATCATCAGCAAGTGCTATGGCTGATCCAGACATCAGAATAGACTATAATTCTGCAAAATGCAAAAAAATGAAGATAAAGAATATAGAGCCCCCATCTTAAAGGCCTAATACTTTCACTTAGGGAATCTTCTAGTTTATTTCTGCTATGTATGTATTAAGCCCCACAGGATCCTGATTCCAGTACCTCTTAGGTTCATACTCAGCTCAAAAACCCTAGTATGGATTATCAAATTGAAAGTACTCTTGTATCATGACTCTTTCTTATTTACCAGAAATCCCCCTGTTAGTAACTATTGCTTATGATTAGTTGTGCCAGGAAACTTCTCTGTTGCATGGATGCTGGCTGCTGTAACAGGAGCCACACTCTGCTGTCTATATTCTACAGAGAGCTCAAGTGGAGCTCAGAGTAATCATTAGCATAATATTTCCATTAATTTCCATTTCCATATAATCCTATTAATTTTACATAAGAGGTAGTCCTAATTGGAAAGGCAATAAAATATAATCTTGTGGCCCATAAAGAATGATAGCTACTATAAGAAACTGAGTAAGAAATTGGTCAAAGTGAAGAATGTAGAGATGTATTGGAGATGATCGCTCCTTACTGTTTAAGGACAGTTATCTGTACAGCAGCCCTGTGTGTATTATCTCTTCTGATCCCCTTAGAAGAGTTTTCAGATGAGTAGATCAGAGATATCACCAATCTTAAGAAAGAGTGTTCTAGAAGTTTGGCTGCATCCTAGGTCCAGGAGGCAATGTGATGGGATCCCAGATTGGTATCTGGAACCCAATCCCCAGACCTGCCATTTATCTTAGCAGTTTCTGAGCAGTGCGCACTCAGGTCTGTGACAGACAGGAAGAGGTGGGTGGGGGCTAATGATAACTTTCTCTGATTGTCATCATCATGAAACTGCTATGATGACCTAGAATACATGGCTTAGTTGTCATGGCAACAAAATAAGTAGAATCTTTCAGTGATTGTTAGGGTCCACTGTAATATACCTGTTTATACTCCCTACATAAGGATTGTGGGTACCACTGAACCCTCATCTGGGAATGCACCCACCCTGCAGCTGCACATGGGCTTGGGAGGGGATGAAGTCTATAGCAGATGGGAGATAAACCAAAGTGGTGGCTCTGTGACTCAGTTTCCATGAAGTTGCCAGGTAAGGGTAGAGGATCTTTTGGTGATGCAGATATTTTGAAACACCCATGTTCCTGTTAGTAAAAGGCCAACAAACATTGGTTTGTTGGTTGAGACCGTTCCTTAGGTCTGTGCTCAGTGTTCAGTCTGACAGGGGTCTGTGATGTTTCATGGCAACCAGGACAGTGGGTCAATGAGGATGATGCCCTTCCTTCCCTGATGTTTCCCTCCTGTTCTGTAAACCTACTCTCCCTCTCATTGGATGCATAGCCAGAACATAGAATGGCCACTTATTTATTATTAAATTAAATTAATTATTAAAGGTGAACACTTTCTGGAAACTTGCATTTGAAAGATGTTTTCTTGTTTTGTATAATGGGATGTGCTAAGAACTTGTATGTCTTATATTTGATAGGGGCTGAGCTAACTACTGTGTCTTTCCCATGTTAGCATCTAGTCTGCTCAAGAGTTTGTGGGACTATTTAGTCAAAGTCTCCTTTGTTTCTTAGGGGGGAGGAGCTGACATGGAAGAATTAGAGATAGAATGGGTGATTTTGTGATGTTTATCTATTTATTTTGTGTGTGTCTGTATGTGTGTGGCCATGCATGTGCAAATCAGAGGATAATTTCTGGGAGTTAATTCTTTCCTTCAACCATGTGGGCCCTGGGTTTCAAACTCAGATCATCAGAATTGGTAGCAAGGGCCTTGGCACACTAAACCATCTTGCTGGCCTGACAGTGCTGGGATTAGCTGAAAGCGCAACCCAGAAATCCAGCTCTGGGTTGGGAACTTAAATCCTTGTGTGAACCAGAGTGTGTCAGGCATTGCAAATGAACTCTCACGTAGAAAAGAGAGTTGGACAGGCAGTGGAAACCAATCCCCACTTACCGCTGTCTGATGCACAGTACTTCCCCCAACAGACAGCCTGAGTCATTTCTAATCCTTCCAGCAAATTCACAGAGCAATTACTTCTGAGCAATGCAGGGTTTGAAGAGATTACATAACTTGCCCAAAATCTCTAGTCGAAAATACAGCCACGTGGACTGAAACTACTGTTGCTTCAAGTCTAAAATCACTTTTTTAATCTGATCTTTAAAACTGTTAGCAAGCGTCTCGTAAGACTTAGAAGCTCAAAGTTTACATAAAGCCTGGACCTGTTTCTCATAATTTTAATGGTAAGGAGAAGGA
Organism: Peromyscus eremicus; assembly: GCF_949786415.1. Taxonomy (NCBI): domain Eukaryota; kingdom Metazoa; phylum Chordata; class Mammalia; order Rodentia; family Cricetidae; genus Peromyscus; species Peromyscus eremicus. The sequence goes on along the minus strand of NC_081437.1, from coordinate 40,067,187 downwards.
GATGGGGAGTGGTTAGATAGGAAGTCTAGATCTGGCCTTTATTTTCCTCTGATGTTGGCTCTGTCTATTTGCTGCTTTCTTTTTGGTCACCAGATTATCTCTCTTTGTCCTTACACTGTCTCTCTACCCACACTCTCTACCCGAGAATCTTTAAGGAGTTTTCTGACTGGGCTGCAGTAGGGAGTATTAATCAAGAGAGCTGTGCCAGCATAAGATGAGCTGACAACAGGACACACTTAGTACTCAGTAGAAGACATCCATCCATTGTGTAAGACCGCTGCACTGAAGGTTATGTGAGCTCCAACGTCATCTCATGTGGTGAGATGGTAGTCCCTGGGCTGTGTCATAGACATCCTCAGAGTCTCAACTTCCATAGCTGTATAGTGGAGCTGTTAAAGCCCACCTCTAGGTGTAGTGAGTAATAACTGCATTTTAAAATAGAACTGATTATGTTTTTCATTAATTAAAGAAATGTATTAAAGATAAATGACAGCGTTGTCTTATTTTTTTGTTTCAGTACATGGATTTAACTGATGTTTTAACTATATGTGTGCATACACATGAATGCAGTGCTCGTGGAAGCCAAAAGAGGGCATCAGACAGCCCTGGAACTGGAGTTACAGGAGGCTGTGAGGCTCCTGGTGTGGGTGATCTGAGTTAAACTCAGGCCCTCTGCAAGAGTAGTACATGCTCTTAACTGTTGAGCTGCCTTTTCAGACCACTGCAAGCATCTTGAAAGTCCACTCTGTCACTTATAAAGAACCTAGCATAAATATCAGAAAAGATGAACTAGATAATTTGGAAATATTTTTCATGCAAAGGGTAGGGATTAAATGTGCATTTGGGATTCTGGAGTTGTGCATGCAAACATTTTCAGTGTACATGATAAGTTCCCAATACCTTAACATTAACACAGTGTCCATCATGGATATCTTAACATTTGCCTACTTTGTTTCTTTTCTTTCCCTCATTGTGCAGTGTATATGATACTACATTTGAAAGGCAAGATTAGTTATAATTGGTCGGACCATCAACGGTATCATTCATGCCTCACAACTCACTTTGTATAGAAAAATTCCATCTGTGGTAGAGAATATGTATGCGGCTCATGTGTGGCTTTATCGGGGTGATGAGCAGGCCAGCGCAGATCAGTGTGCCTTGGTTGAACTCATCCCACAGATTCACTTCCTTCTGGCTTCTGCCTCTTTTGAGAACGGAAACATAGGCCTGCTACCCACTGTTGGGTGTGACTGTGGGTGTTTCCCATCACCTCCTGAACAAGTCCTCTTCAGCTTGTGTTTGAAGCTTGTGTCTCTGTGAACTTCATGCAGGGACCACAGCAGCCACATTTCACAGTCTCATTCTCCCTGTAGCTTTAGCTACAGCATGGCAGAGCTCTCCTGAGGTATTCAAACACAAGGTGTGGTTTGAGTTAGATGTACACTTTGTTCTTGCTTTTTCTGTGTTTATAGCCCAGGAGTAAGGAGAAGGAACTAGCTTTTGGTTCTGGGATCATTCTTGGTGGCCCTGTGAAGGGTACTAAGAGCCTCAGGTCCCTAGACTATTAGGAGATGCATAGTTTGCCCTCCATTTCCTGCACAGAAAGCCACTAGGAAACGTCTATCATGATGACATTTGGCATATGCCACCTGATTTTTCATAAGCTTTATCTCCATATCGAATTTTATCTAACATCAAAGTGAAACTTACATAAAACAAAATATACACAGATTTTAAGGGAAAAAGAAACTTGGCATATATGCGCAGGTATCTAAGCTGCAGCCACACTGAACTACAGACTGCACCAACATTCCCAGAAGGCTCTTTCTTGCTCCCTCCAATCATATGCCCCAGAGGATCATCACCCTTTAAATGTCCATCTTCGTGTATTAGTCTGTCCCCTGGGGGCCTTGCTTTAAATTTTTGAGATTCACCCATGTAACTGTATGCAGTTGTAATTTATTCTCTTTAATTAGTGTGTTATCGACAATACTAGAGGCAGACTGCTAAAACCCTTATCATGGCTCATGCCTGGGGAAGACACTGAAGGAGAAGGAATCAAAGGAGGTTATTTTTGAGACTGTTTGGAAGCTCTTGGAATAGTTCGGGCTGATGTTGAGAAGGGAAAGTGGGTCATCCGGGGAGGATCCCAGAAGCCAGTGAATGATGCATGATCAATAGACAGGAAAAACTCAAGGGCAGTGCTGGAGTTCCTCTCTTCAAAACTGGGTTTGTGTCTAAGAAGAACATGTTTGGTGGAGGAAAAACTGGGTTCTAACGCAGTGGTGTCTGGTGTAAGATGCCCTTTATATAATGGCTATATTAAACACTGACTGAGAGCTGCAAGGTGGATGTCATGGGCTTTCAGCATCATGAGGCATCACCGAGTCCTGGGACATTGTGGACTGGCCAAGCTCTCAATGACTGAGGACTCCTTCTGACTGCAGTGCTGACAGGGAAGAGTTTTTCAAGCCTGTGTGGGATGGTCTTTCTGCATGTTGTGAATATGCGTTGCTACCATTGGTTAATACAGAAGCTGCTTTGGCCTATGGCAAGGCAGGTTAGAGCCAGGAGGGAAATCCAAGCAAAGATACAGGGAGAAAGAAAGGTTGAGTTGGGGAGACACTGTGAGCTTCCAGGGGGAGGAAGATGTAATAGAACACAGGTAAAGCCACAAGACACATGATGATTCATAGATGAATAGAAATGGGTTAATTCAAGATGTAATAGCTAGCTAGCAATGAGCCTGAGCCATAGACCAAACAGTCTGTAACTAATATTAAGCCTCTGAGTGATGATTTTATAAGCTACTGTGAGGCTGGGTGGGATACAGAAAAGCTTCCAGTTACAGCATTACCTATTACCCTGGGTGCCATGGAAGTCTGAGAACAGCACCTGTCCCTGTGTGAGCTCACTGTGAATCCTGAATGCCAGGTCTCCTTCCTGTCTTGATGTGTATAGGAGCCGCAACTGTCTCTCTGTCAAAACAAGAAAGAAATTTTCCGTGTCACCTTATTTATGGAGGCTGTGGCTGACTGGTTGAACTTCCTCCAAAGCCAACCCCCCCCCCCCGCAAAGAGCCCTCTGGCATTGCTGCCCCCATGGAGGAGCTGCAGCTTGTAGTATACACAGAGGGAGCCTGGACAGAGATGTACCCAGGAGTCCACCTGGGCTGGGTATACTTGGGGCAGCAGGAAGGTCACAGCCTGTTTTTGAGGACAGGCAGGTTTCTGAGGGCTCCTCAAGGTCAAGGCAGGGTGACTCTTTTTAGGACAATCATTCAGAATTCAGGGTAGTATGAGTCTGCAGCCTTCAAAAATACTATTTCCCACTTCTACAGAGATTGTTTCTGTATTTATGATTTCAGAGACACAGGAAAGGGTGAAGAGCTGGCAGGAGGTCTCTCGTGATAGTTGTGCTCACCTTTGCAAAATTATTTGTGAGTCAGGTGAGTGTAACAAGCCACAAGGGAGGCTTGTGAATGTGGCTGAGCCATGCACTGGGTAGTAAGAGGTATCTGACTTTGGGTGAGCCAATCCCAGCCTCTCACACAGCGGCAAATCAAAGCATCACACATCGGGTATTAACAATGATCTTTCAGCAGGATTGACCAGACAGACACAATTCCAGCCCTGTGACGGGAGGTCACACTGAAATGTGTCTCCCCCAGCACTGATGTGTATTCGAGTGACGTCAGCTGGGTTAGTTTTGCTTTCTTTCTAACAATATAGCAGGTCAACAGCTACAGGTGAGTGCAGATGGACATCTTCGCTCCTGTGGACAGGAGAAAATAGGTGACAGCATGAGCGTATAATCACCTAATCTGAACTTGACCAGAGAAGTAGAATTCATTGCAAAGTGGTGTGAACTTATCTCTGTGCATGTGTGCATGTGTGTGTGTGCGTGTGTGTGTGTGTGTGTGTGTGTGTGTGTGTGTGATTTGATGGGTGGGGACAGAGTAAGAAGTCAAATCAGGTTTCTTTCTCTTTCTCCCTGTCCCTCCCTCGATCTCTCATCAAGTAAAGAGGGTTGGCACAATATTTTCTTTGTGCCTTTTCCCTCACACCAAGGGTAAACCTTGCTGTAAACACAGACACGAGTCCACCCAGGGCTCCTTGGCTTGTCTAACATTGCCTAGACTTATCTCTATCCAGCTTGCCAATGTAAGAAGGTCGTGGAGCAGGGTAAGAGAATTGGTTTATTGATCAGGATGGCAGAGGACACAACTCTGACTTCCTTGTTATTGACTGCTGAAGGGACAGTCCAGTGAGGGCACAGAGCCCCCTAATGGTACATGAGGAAGCTGAGCCCAACAGCCCTGTTTTAGGTTTGGTTGTGTCAAATTTCCAACTTGGTCTCCATGAAAACGTGCCTAAAAATGATATGGCACAGTTAAATATTCCTTAAGAACACCCTGGACGGAGGTTTAAATGGCATTAACTGAGGAATGGCCGCAGTCCACATTTATTACACAATTCATATTCATAATTTTACTGGGCTTCACGGAGGTCAGGGTAATTTTCCAATTTGCTGTTTTGTTCTTTGTAACTCTGGTTTAACAGTCACTTTGTGTTGCTTGGATTTCTAAAGGTCTTTTAATTTAAAAAAAGAGCCATATATTGGGGTAAGTGTTGAAAGATCAGAGGGACAAAGGAACAAGCCACAGCTACTTCTCACCTCGCCAACTCCATGAATCCTCTGACTGAATGTCTCTGAGTCCTCAGCCAAAAAGCTTTATGTCCTGTTCCTCACCCCTTATATACCTTTCTCAGGCCAGCCATATCACTTCCTTCTTAGTGCTGGGCTTAATGGCCTGTGTGCTTTCCCAAATACTGGTGGCAAAGGCATAAGATTTCAAGTGCTAGGATTAAAGGCATGTGATTCCCAAGTACTGGGGTTACAGGTGTGACCACTGCCTGGCTCTGTTTCTCTCCTAGACTGAGTCAATCTCATGTAGTCCAGGGTGGCTTTGAATTCACAGAGATCCAGAAAGATCTCTGCCTCCCGAGTGCTAGGATTAAAGGTGTGTACCACCACTGCCTGGCCTCTATGTTTAATCTAGTGGCTTCTTCTGTTCTCTGATCTTCAGGCAAATTTTATTAGGGTACACACTATATCACCACATTTTTGCATTCAGATTTCTCAAACATGAACTTATTTCTGATGCTTCAACTATTTCTTTCTTTAAAAAAAAATATGTGCGGAAGCTCTCAGCTGCTCTTGGAAAGGTAGAAGTTTTGAAGTTTTGGTTGCTTTATTCTCTCTCTCTCTCTCTCTCTCTCTCTCTCTCTCTCTCTCTCTCTCTCTCTCTCTCCTAGGGCCTGAGCTCAGGACCTCTTGCTCACATACTATAGTCAGGCTCTCGGCCACTGACTTTGTAACCCTGATGGTTGAGGTCTAATATTTACAAACAATAGAGTCATGGCCTTGCCTTATTGTTGAATATTTTACAAGTGCTTTCTTCAAAGTACAGAAATCTCAGAGCAAAGTTTTACTCTTGTTTGACTCATCCAATCATATAACCGGAAAAAAAGTTTTGATCCACTAGTGCAACAGTTATCATAAGCTAAGATGCTGTTAAGAATGATTGATGCAGAGGCAGGCGGATCTCTGTGAGTTCGAGGCCAGCCTGGGTTATAGAGTGAGTTCCAGGAAAGGCGCAAAGCTACACAGAGAAATCTTGTCTAAAAAAAACAAAGGAAAAAAAAAAGAATGACTGATGCACCAATGTAAATATTTATTAACAATAGGCAGAAATAGAAATAAGAAATTCTTAAGAAAAACATTGTAATGACCTCTGCTTGAGGATGCTCCCATCCAAGTACAATATCACATGAGTGTGCATTTAATTTGTGTACACAGGGATGTGTCATCAGGCACATACACAGGATGGAACTGACATATTTCAAAGAGTTATTCATGCATCTATTTACTAACAATACCAATTTTTCAAATAGCCATTAAATTTATGGATATAATATTGTATGGGTGAGCATGTATTCCAAAGAGAATTTAAATCAAAGCCGCTGGCCCACTCCTAACACAGTGGGGATAATAGCTCTGGAATCTTTCTTAGAAGTTCAGTGTAGGTATGGATGATGCTCAGACAGCAGCTATGTTCAGAGAACCCCATGTCCACAGTAATCAAGGGGGAAATAGTCTGAGAAATTATATCATTTTTCTTGATCTCGGTGGCAATGGAATCTGGAGAACTGAAATTACAAAGAGATCAGCAGAGTTTGGAATATGAATTATATAAAATAAGTGATCCAATCCTTTTATTTTAAATATTAAAGTGTGTGTGTGTGTGTGTGTGTGTGTGTGTGTGTGTGTGTGTGTGTGATTGTGCACATGCATGTGGATGCTTGCTGAAGCAGGAACAGGGCAGTAGATTTCCTGAATGGAGTTAGAGACAGCTGTGAGAAGTGCTGGTGTGGTTGCTGGGAATTGAACCTCTGTTCTCTGCAAGAGCAGCCAGTGCTCTAACCACTGTACCATCTCCCCAACTCTACTCAGTTCTTTTAGTTCAGGGTGAGAGAGCAGCTAATACAGGAAGAATTAAAACCTCACATGAACGTTTGGAACTCTGAGTTTTCCCCCAGGAGACTGACAGTGCATTTCTATCAGTTGACAATAGATTTAATTTTTGATGCATTGTTGGAATTAATTCAAACTTTTTGTTTCCTTACAGATCTTCTCTGGGAGATGTATTTTCACTGTTTTCTTTTTATGTATGTATGTATGTATGTATGTATGTATGTATATATATATATATATACATAGATAGATAGATAGATAGATAGATAGATAGATAGATAGATAGATAGATAGATAATGTCTGTGGACCAGGTGAGTGCCTCATGTCTCTGGAGGTCAAAAAAAGGTATCAGACCCCCTGAACTGGAGTTAAGGATGGTTGTGAACCACCATGTGGGTTCTGGGAATGGAACCTGAGTCCCCAGGAAGGCCAGCCAGTGCTCTTAACTGCTGGTCTGCTGCTGTAGCCCTTGCTCTAACACCTTATATTTTAACACCTTATAGCAACTGCTATCCTGGCTGTAAGTCAACGCTGTACTGACAACCTAGAGAAGAACTCTAACTCCTTTGTCACTTCTGGGCATCACGATATCCCATGGTTGTAGGCTATAATCTAAACAAGGGTAGGTTTGACTATGTACCTCTGTGGTGGTTTGAATCTCTGAAACTTTCTCATTCAGGGCTCCAAAGGAGACCGAGCCCCAAATACAGCACTTGGGGAAACTTCTTACTGGTAAATCCATATGAAATAGGGTGGTTTTGCGTGAGACTACACATCACTATATTTTGACATGTTCTCTTCCATATCCACGTCAATCAGAGCACAGTGTTCTTTAAACATTTCCTCTGTACTCGGAGTAACTATCCCATCGTCTGCCCTGATAACCCTTTTGTCACTGGTGGCAGCTGGCTATGTGGAGCATGTTTCCTGTCCTTCATGCACGAGGTCCTGCAAGATGTGCTGCCTGCTGCATGGCCGTGTGCCAGAGAGCCAGGTAATCTCAGCAAGTGGAGCTCAGTCCTAATTAGAATGTTTGTCTCTGGGGTGTAGGAGGCAAGGGACTATAATTACCACATGCAGAAGACATGACCAGACAAGGGGGCTCAGGGGCAGGTTCCAAGGAACCTGAAGCATGAAGTAAAGTCACCAGCATCCCCAGTCTGGGACTCTGCTCTCTGTCCACAGCTGACCACTTCAGCGTCTCCCTGGGACAAACATGAAAGGTGGCCTTGCAGCACACCAGCAGACTTTCAGCATTCTGTTCCTTGAATCCCAGCGTGAGGTGATCACTCACGGATGGGAAGTGGCAATTGCTATTTTCACATGCAAGCTGCTAGCAGCCCACTCTTTGCAGTGGTTTCATGTTAGATGCTTGTCATGGTGCAGTCACTCATTGATGCATGGTGCTTCTAACGTGAAGCTCTCCTTGGCTCTAATGAACTCCAGAGCAAACGTGGGCTCCCTAGCTACTATTGGCACATTTCAAGCTCGAGTATTCTTTACCTCACAATTTAAAATGAGATGACAGTATTCGATTAAAGGAAGCCTAGAGGTTAGGGTGTGATTTTTGATGATGGTAAATCCAGTGTGGAGGTTGATGGCCCCATAGAGATTGGACACATCCTTACTCTTAACCTTCTTTATACCTTGATTTCAATGTCTATAGAAAATTTGGTAAAAAGATGGTGCAGAGCATACTGCAAACCCACATGTTGTTTCACTGTTTCTAAGACGGGCTCTTCCACAGGCACTGAAATGAAGGTATAGAGAAGGCTAAGAGCATGGACATGTCTAATCTCCACAGGGCACTCCATCTCCACACTGGGTTTACCATCATCAAAACTCTAACCCGAACCTCTAGGCTTCCTTTAATCAAATATTTATCCATGCTTCAGGAGACAGCACCCAGCCTGAGACATGTGTGAACTCTGTGTGTCAGCGCCCCTTGGGGAGATTCCTGATGTCTGGGTAGTCATGCTTCACATTCTTCTACTCATTTGGAAGAGTTTAGGAAGCATTACAATTAAGTTAAAATCTTTGGTACAACTCAGCTGTTTACTTTGGAGCAGTGGTGGGGCTTGGGTTTAATATTTTTGGGTTTGTACTTCATTCCTGATTGTCTTCATTTGATTTAACTCTGCTGTCTGACCATTCCTCAGGATAAGTTATCTTCATCTTTCCAGGAACTTTTCTACTTAATCGAATTTTTCACCTGAAATATTCCATAAACTCGTCTATTACTCTCTTTTTATAAAATCAGCGACAGTCTTACTGACTATGATACTGTAAGACTTTTTTTATTTTTTACTTTCCCATTGTGGTTAAATATTCATTATTTTAAAGAAGCCCCCTCACCTGGACTTTGCTCTGTCATTGGGGCTCACCCTCCTACGTAAGCCTCAGAAGAGCTGAGTGACAGGTGAGCACTCCCTCACCCAGCTCCACGGTGGTCTCTCTGTTCTCTTTTTAAATGTGTGGTCTGTGTTTATGTGTGTGCACGTGCATGTGTGTTTGTGTCTGTGTACATATTTATGTTGAGGTCAAAGCTTGACATTGCGTGTCTTTCTTTACCCAGTCTCCTATTTATTTGTTAGTTTGTTTGAGGACCTGGAGCTTACCGACTGGCCGTCCAGGAAGCCCTGATAGATCCTCCTCCTTTTGCTTCCCTAGGGTGGGATTATATGGGCATGCTGCCATGTCCAGCTTTTGTAAGGGAGCTGGTGACCAAGCTCAGGTCTTCATCCTTGTGCAGGAAGCATTTTTTCCAGAGTGAGCCATCTCCCCAGCCCCAGGTATGAACTATTTTTTATGATTTCCTTATATGGTGCTGTGCGGTGTGGACTTGAGTGCTTCCTTCTGCCTCCACTCAGGCATTCCAATCTGAAATTCCCTCTATGCTCTTCATTAGCTGCATCCAATAGTTGTGACTTCCCTTCAGATGTCTGTGTGACTCCTTTGATCTTTCATGGGCTGCTGCTGATATTTCCAGGTGTTTGTGTGCTTTCTGCAGAGTTCCTGATGTTAACCTCAGCTGTCAGTGTGAGGAGATTTAGAATTGTTGGATTCTGGGCTTGGCTTCGGGAGGTCAGCTTGACTTAGAAAATTGAAATGGGAAGACCTGCCCACAGTGGGTGGCGCCATTCCCCTGGCTGGGGAATGCGTAAAAAGGATTGTGTGACAAGGAGAAAGTTAAGCACGGACATTCCTGGCTCCTGACCGTAGACACAGTATAACCAGCTACCTCAAGACCCTGTTGCCTTGACTTTCCAGCCATGATGGACTGCACTGCCGGACTGTGAGCCAAGAACCAAAAAACAAAACAGAACAAAAAAAATTCTTAAGTTGCTCATTCAGGGTATTTTATCACCACCACCACCACAACAACAACAAAAATTATCTAAAACAGTTTTATAACTTTTTCTCTTTGTAGTTGGAGAATATAATTTTTTTGATCTTTTCAATATTTTTGGATTATTATATTTTTAAATCATTTACTATAAGACCAGACTAAAATGTGTTTTGATCAAATGCACCTCTCATTTCCTCCACTCTGTTTCCTCAAGGCCCTATTGTCCTCACCAGTTTTTCTTCCCAATTTAATGTGTGCTTTTTTTTTTTTTTTTTAATAATCACTGAGTTCATTTCCTGGTACTTGTATGTGCATGGGTGTCAGACCATATAAGAGAGCATGCATGGCTATGCATCTACTACATCCCTGAAGAAAACTTACTTTACCAGCAGCTGTCAATTGCCAGTAGCTCCTCAGTGAGGGGTGGGACTTCATGAGCCCCCCCCCCCATCCATGTTGGGATTTTGTCTGGCTTGATCTTGTCCAGGTCTTGTGTAATCAGTAAGTCCATGTGCACAATTGTGCTGGCATGTACATACAGGCTTCTTCTACCTCTGGCTCTCACCTTCTCTTTGTTGGTGATCTCTGAGCCTTGGTGGTATAAATATGCTATAGAAATCTAGTTTAGGGCTGAGTGCTTTATGCTTTTCTATTTTCTGCACATTGACCAGCTGTTGGACTCTGCTGCAAAATGAAGCTTCTCTAATGAGGCTGGAGATATGTACTAGTCGATGAGTATAAAGGAAAGAACTTAGGGGACTGTTTATCAATCTGTGCATTTAGCAGAATAATAGTACTAAGTTACCCTCATGGTATGTACCCTCTAGCCACAGGGTTTTGGTGTAGTTAACAGTACCAGGTGTGGGTTCCATCTGGATGACATACTGCAATATCCTTTTCAAATTTGGACATAGGTTGTATTTAATTTATATAATAAAGTATTAAAGGGAAACTCTACTGCTTCTCCAAGCACAGTTACCTGAAATAACTGGCCATTTAGTTCCCCATTTAACTGATTAGCATTTCTCTAAATCTGGTAGCTCCTTCTCTTTCTGACCCCCCCCCCCATCTTGTGAGCACCCATGCTCCTAATAGCTTTGAGATTGATGGAGTTCCCCCTGGAGGTCATCTGTAAACACTGAAGCAGAATTCTGAGGACTAGTGGGGCCAGGGGAAAATTCCCTGGGGTTCTAGGGTGTAAACTTTTTTCCAGATGGGAAAGGAATAGAGATGAGGGAGTCTGGGAGGCAACCTACCAAATCATCAATGAACTGCAAAGCAGGAGTGGGGAGCACAAACGGTCAGGTCCTGTTGAGATTGTCCTGGTTGGGAAGGCTGGTGACAGTCCTCCTGGATTACTGCCCATTCTGTCACAATTTTCTTCTTTTTTTTCTATCATCCGTGGAGCTTGTTAAAGCTTTTTACCTGCACACTACATTCAAAGCAGACAAAAATAAGTGAACACCCCAGACATTTCCCCTTGTGACTTTAGGGACCAGCCACAAGTAAGGATTTCTTTAACTCTCAATACTTGAATCATCAGGAGTAGATTTCACAAGAACAGGGAATGTTTATTTTATTTTATTTTAATTTTTTCCAGAGCTGAGGACTGAACTCAGGGCCTTGTGCTTGCTAGGCAAGCATTCTACCACTGAGCTAAATCCCCAGCCCCTGACAAGGAATGTTTTCAACATGTCATTTGAAGACTATATTCAACCAAAAGTAACCTTAGAAAATTTCTTTGAAAGGCTACATAACTAACCCTCAAAATAGAGTTTTACTGTTAAAAGTCAAATGGAAATCTACCTACTCGGTTGTAGAAAAGCTTTCTTTTGGGACTACAATGATGTGGTTTTTATTTCTTCCTTTCCTATCAAGGAGAAGTACATAAAAATATATAAACATATGAATTAAGTGGAAGTTCAGAAAAATTGCTGAGTGTCCATGTGGTGGCATTTCCCACTCCATGTGCACAGAAGACCTCTCTATGGACTTAACCATTTTGCTTGATGGAAAGATAAACTTGACCCATGAAGGAGAATGAACTTCATAATCAAAAATCTCTTGACTAAGACCATAATTCTGTAATGTTTTCCAAGTCATCTCGTGAAGTGTCAAACACTGAATAGATTAGCACATGATAATATATGAACATTGGAGCCAACATGGGCATCATCATAAAGCTGTAGGGAGTGAACAGAGAAGAGAGATTCAGGCTAGGGATGTCTCACTGTTTCCAAGTAGAAGCAGCATACATAATACTGGCATTTATAGTAAATTCTGTACTTGGACAGAGGTAGCTCTTTTGATATTATTTTAAGAGCTTTAAAATGGTTACTCTACTGTATTTATTTAGGAATAACAGTGTATCAATTTGATATTGTATGTGGTATGTAATTTTCAAATCAGGTTAACATGTCTATTTCTTTAAACATTTACAAAAATTATGTATTTTATTTAATATTCATCTATGCATATCATGTGTTTTGTACAAATCCACTCTACATTACTTCTCCTACAATTTTTCCCTCATTTCCCCCAACTTTCCCCTTCTAAATTCTCTCTGTCTCTCCCTCCCTCCCTCCACTGAGGCCACTTAGTACCGCCTATATGTCCTTGGGTCTGAGGCCATCCACTGGAATGCGGGCAGGCATTTGAGGGTTGAGGGTCTGCATCTCTGAGGAAAACTGACTCTTCCACTCCCCCACCAGCACTCATAAATTGCTAATCACTTTTCAGCTAATGTGGAGCCTCATGAACACATCCATGCTGTGATTTGAGTTGTTTTGATCTGGTGCAAGTCTTGTATATTACACCTACTTGCGAAGTGTGGTGTGATTTTGGGATGCATGTATATGATATGAATTGTTACATTATTGTATCATATTAATATTGCTGATGGCACTTACTCCACCAGCATGCCCATTGCATTTACTCCATTTACTCCTCTCCAATCGCGGCATCAAATGCAACTGAAATTCTCAAAACAATAAGGAAAAAAGTTCATACAATTCTCCAATAAAAACAGAAAGAAAAATTATATTTCTTCTCCTAAAATATTCAGGACAATAAAATGGTCACAGAAGCTTTTAAAAAGGAAGCAAAATCCCAACTGAAGATCTGATGGATAGTATAGAAACAAGGCACTCCCTGTTCTTAACATTTCCACCCTGGGTCCTGGGAGCCAGAGACAACAAAGCAAAGTGTTATGAATGTTGTAGACTCTGCCGCTAGCCAGTTAGTAATTGATTCTGCTGTCAGAACACAAGCCCTTTCATATACACAGGCTAAGAAAAGTATGTTTAATACTTTACACTATTACATATAACATACACATATTATATATATTTAATACAGTATAAATCTCCCCAGATTTATATTGATGAAAATAGTCAATGAGTAGGCCAGCTCAGGTGCTTCTGACATGTGACCAGAGATGGCTCAGGGTGGAAATGATACAGGAGAGCATAACTCAGTTATCACGGGAGTGCCGTAATCACATCAGCCACCTGAACACTTTGGTGATCTCAAGATTCAAACTGTGCAGGACTTTGACAGAAGTAATGTGGGTGGTTGGCAGAGAGAGAGCTGGAACAGCTAGTGGAGTCTAGGCAGATGCATGGGGAGAGAACCTCCCTGTGGTACACCTAGTGACTAGGCATCTAGAGATGAGAGGGGGAGCAAGAGGATGGGAAAGGGATGGGGTGGTCTATGGAGTATAGGGACAGTTTTGCTTACACATAAATTTTGGTACTTACTTTTAGTCATAAGCATATGCATTGTGGTGCAAGTCCTTGATCTAAGGTGTTCCAGTCTACTGAACTTGATGCATACACAATCATGGCTAATAAGAGACGATGTCAATGCACAATGAAAATTTAAATTCCAACATCATGACTGAACATCTTTCCAAAATGAAACAATAGCTTTCCACATAAGTACGTGTCTTCAGTTGTATGGGCAGGGTACAGGAACCTGGACAGAAGGTAGGAAGGACCTGAAGTCACACAGACCAAATAGAGACGTGCAAGCCAGTTGCCACTGCCTTTCTCTTAGTCTTGGGTACTTGATGGCGATGTTTTCTGGTCTTCCTCCATTTTGTGTGTTGTATGACAAATGAGGAGGACTCCATTTCCTTGCTGGCCCTGCATGGGTTTTATCTTCTATCTGGTGCCTGAGAAGTCTGGATGTCAGTGTCTGTGATGGCTTGAAGGTAAAATGCCCCCTATAGGCTCCAATGTTGGAATGCTTTGTTCTCAACTGGTGTCACTGTTTGGAGGGATTATATGATGTGGCCTTGCTGGAGGAAGTACCTCACTGGGGGCAGGGTTTGAATGTAAAAATCTCTGTCAACTTCCGACACACTCTCTCTGTTTTGTGCTCACTGGTCAAGATGTGAGCTTTCAGCTTCCTGGTTCTGCCTCCACACCACCTGCTGCCACAATCCCTCACCATGATGGACTCTTGTCTCTCTGGAACCACGAGCCCAAATCAACCCTTTCTTCTGTACATTGCCTTGGTCATGATGTTTTATCAAAGCAAAAGAAAAGTAACCAATACAGGAATCCCAGGAACATTTGGAGATCCCATGCTTGAAGATGGCTAAAGAGAGGACCCTGCTAAGGAGAGGGTGAGGGTGCAGTTGTGGTGTGCAGCTTTAATCAGATCAGTAGACCCTGGGTGCAGCCAAAGTCACATTCTTGTCCTAGCAGCTAAGATGAAGCTGTTAACAGAGGGAGCCCACTTCCTGAGGGCATTCCCCAGATAGTGAGGGAATGAAGTGGGCTGCCAGAGGAGGCCACTTCTACATCACTATCACACCTGCTCTGGTCAACCATACATCCTAAAGGACACATTACGGGCAATTAGGATTACTTTTATAAGAAAGAAGTGTTGGCTATGAACGTGTTGCCATTACAACCACCTGAACTAGGAACCTAAATTTGATAATGAGGAGCTGTCGTTTGAAACGACAGAATCCTTGATAAAGATGCAATGTAAGCCATTTGCCTCTGAGTGTGGAGCTTCAGTGTGAGGCATCGTACAGTGATGCAGGGTGCTTTCATGATGTTTATCTGTGTTTGGAAGTACCATTGTAAAACAATAAAAAGAGAAAGTCCAAATTTCGCCTGTAATCCTAGCACTTAGAAGGTATAGCAGAAGCATTGGGGGTTAAAAGCTAAAAAATCTTTGCACACTATGTCTCAAAACAAAACAAAAACAAAACAAAAAGTAAATTCATACAATTTCCACTGTGGTGTGATGATTGAAGGAGAAACCTAGAAGAAGTCTGTGTTTCTGTTCATTAACTTCAGAGGAAGGTAGTGCCTTTGAGGCAGATGAAGGGCCAGGTAGTGGGGTTTTCTGTATGTACATTGGTAATTCCATCTGCCCTTCATCACTCAGTTAAAGAAGACACAGCTTGAGGACAAGCAAGCAAGGAAACCTGTCAAAAGTGAGAACCATGCCAGGGAAGGCATAGAATATATGTCATGGTTATAAGTTTTGGAGAGCATAGACTACTGGGGAAGTTGGAAGCTCAGTGACAGACGTCACAGTGTTGAGGGTGCATTTGGACACCTCCACTGGTCCTGCCCTGCTGGGTGCTGTGAAGTGCATTCACACCCAAAGATCCATAAAGAGGAGGACATGGGAAGACTGAACAAGGAAAAGCAGAGGACCCAGCAGAGGGGGAGATGCCTGCTGACAAAGCCTGTTCTGGACCCCAGAAGTCACTCTGTCCAGGGCAGGGGCACCTGCTCATGTCCACTCACCCCTCTGCTAAACAAGGCTTTTGTTGTCCCCATCACTTGACGCTGTAATCCGACCTTATTTGTGTTTGTGGAGGCAGTGGGGAATGGGAAGAATGGAGGCCAGTCTGTCCTCTCCATCTGTTTCTGAGTGAATAAGCACATGCCTATGTACCTTGGAGCATTTTAATGCAGTTTTTATTGCAGCCATTACCTTTTACTAAGAAACTATCATAATTTTGATGAAGACACTAAAAGAATATGGTTTCCAGGAGAGTGTGCTGCATGCCTGTAATCCTAGCACTCAGAAGGCGGAGGCGGGGGTGGGGGGGTGGGGGGTGGGGTGGGTGTTAGGAGGTTAAAAGCCAATCTCAGCTGTGGATTTCATTTGAGGATCCTGTCTCAAAACAAAGCAACAACAACAACAACAACAAAATAAAACAATATGATTTCCACCAGGGTGTGATGATTGAAGGAGAAAATGGTGTTGGAGCCTGAAAACACAGGAGTGAGCCCAGCCTGCAGGAGACAGCTTTGAAATGTCTCCATGAAGGCCGTGTCTACCATCTTAAAGATCTATCTTTGTGTCTGTAGGATCAATGGGGCCGGAAACTGTAGTTGAGCTGCAGCAGCTGGTACTCATCACAACACAGGCCTAGGGCCCCACTGGCCATCTTGAAAAATAAAGTTAGAGGCTTCTCTCCTCGAGACTTGTCACGGAAACTTCCACCTATTTCACAAGGACTGTTCTTAACCATCTTCTAACTTTATTTTATACGTTTCCTTTTCATATTTTGTAGGGTATCCTCAGATCATACAGGGTCTCCTTTAATCATGGTTCTTTGGTGCTTTTAGTTCATAAAAACAAATGAGCGTGCTAACACCTTAGCAAACAAACAACAGGAAGGGATGGGAATGCCCACTGAACCCCGAACACCTCAATGCTCCCTAGGACATGTCAGTTCCCCAAAGAGTCCTCTACTATTTGAACATGCTGTCATACACAGCACTATCTTACCTTATGTAATTTTAACACCATTTTTTACTTATTTCCATTTTCTCCCCAGTTTTATGAATTACACATGTTAGTAGGTTTCGTTATGACCTTTTCACACGTGTACAGAATATAATTTGATCGTATCTAGGCACCATCAGCCCTCTCTTGTCATCCCATGTCCTAGTTTGATTTTGTCGCTGTGGCAAAACAAGCGTGATTAGAAGCCACTTAGGGAAGGAAAGGGTTTATTTGGCTTATACTTCCAGGTCACAGTCCATCACTGAGAGAAATCAGGGTAAAAATTCAAGCAGGAATTTGAAGCAGAAATCACACAGGCACAGCATTTGCTGGCTCATTCACTACTAGCTCGTGCTCAGCTAGCTTTCTTAAACAACCCTGAACTACCTGCCCAGGGAGTGCTACCCACAGTAGGCTGCCCTCATCCCCAGTATAATCAAGATAGACATGCCCATAGGCTAATCTGATCTAGGCAGCCCCTTAATTCTCATTATTAATAATCCTATGTCATCTACATAACTAACCCCCCTTTTACTTTCTTGTCAGTGTGTGTGTGGGGGGGTGCACGCACACATATGCACGCTTGTGCATACTTGAGTGTGTGAGATCTAGTGATCCAGTGAGTATCATTAGGGCTCCTATGGGATGATGACATGGATAACGCATGGATCTACGACCCTGAAGACAATGCTTCTCCCCAGCCACCTACTACTGTCTGCACATAAATCCTTAAGAGTCTCTGAGCTCCTCCCTTTTCCATGACAAGGGTTGACTGGCCCAAACTTGAGATCTTCAGCAGGTTGCCACAGCTTCTGTGAGTTTGAGAGCACAACCTACAAGTTATACTGGAAGTCCGTGTTCCACACCACTCCTGTCTCCCCTCTGGCTCTTCCAGCCTAACACCATTTCATGATGTTTCCCGTGCCCTAAAGGGTGATGTAGATTTCCCATTTATGGATAGGTATTCAACAGTCATTCATTCTCTGTACTTCAGTTATAAGTCTCTTCAGTTACAGCTGCCCACTACAGAAACACCTAGACAAAGCTGACAGTATTGATCTGTGGCCATAAGCATAACCATTGGAAAGGATTTCAATGGGTACGCCGGGTATAGTTAGTAAAGCAACAGGAGTAGTTTCCCCACAGGGGCCTCTGAGCCAGTATTTGTAATATCTATGGTTACATTAATGGAAGAACATCCTTCTTGTCTAGAAGTATTTTTGCATATTTGTCTTAGTGTATTCTGCAATAATAATAATAGAATACCCAAGAGTGGTTAATTTATAAAGAATAGCAACTTACTCATCATTGTCCTGGAGGCTGGAACATTTCCTTCAGGATGGTGGCTTCTTGGAGAAAGGAGACAAACTCCTTCCTTTAAACACTTTTAAGGGTGTTAATCCATGTATGAGGGTGTTCTCATGACCCAAATACTTCCAAATGCCTCTCAGACACCCCTTGATGCTGTTTTCTGGCTGTCTTGACTTCTCAGACAATGTCTCTAATTTGTCCTTCTGGAGAATATTTTAGTCCTATGTATTCACTCATATGAAGACACAGAGCTAAGAATCCAGAAATCCCAACAGGCACTTTTGGGAGGCTAACACATGTGCTGTGTTCCTTCCTTCTGTCAGCTCTACTTAAGTGTTTTTTTTGTTTTGTTTTTAATAGATACTTAATTTCCATTTAAATTTCCATTTAAAATGTATGCCCCAAGAACAAGTTTCTGAGTTCTCCTAGGAAATGTTCCTCTCCCATTTCAGTTATGAATTTATTGTTTTCCTATATCTACTTTCTGGGGAAAAAATTAAACAAAAGCAATTATGTCCTCTACTAAAGTATTTTTATGAGTGTAGCAGGAATTGCTGAAGGGCTTTGAGCGGGAATAATGTCACTCAAGTCTTATGGCATAAATGTATGTACCTGTAGACTCCAGACAATAAGGAGTCTGGGGGGAAATGAGGAAGCCAATTAGGAAACAATTCGTGATTCATACGAGAAAGTGTGTAGGATTAAACCAAGGTGCTGGCGCTGGGGGCGGAGGGGAGAGACAGGTTCCTCCGTATTGCTGGGAGAAACAACAAAGCAGTAGATGTCTGAGGGGTTAGGCCAAGGTCAGGAGTGTAGAAACTCAGGAAAAGATCTAATGTTTGTGGCTGATGGTTGGGGAAACTGGGTAGAGGTTGAGAGTCACCGTCGATGTCTTACTGAAGGCCAATAATAGAGATTTCTCATCGTCACATCACGGTGTGTTCCAGCCTCCAACACCCAGACAGCACACTTTTTATCTCCTCCTCCCTTCCGTTTTTGCTGCAGGTGGAGTTAGCGACTAGGCTCATCACTCACAGCTATTAGGGTTTTGTGGTGGTATTGTGTTCCCCGAAATATTGTGCACCCTGATAAACATATCTGGGGTCAGAGACAGAACAGCCACAATATTAAACATAGAGGATAGGCAGTGGTAGCACATGCCTTTAATCCTAGCACTCCAGAGGCAGAAATCCATGTGTTCAAGGATACAGCCAAGCATGGTGACTCACGCCTTTAATCCCAGAAAGTGAGCCTTTAATCCCAGGCAGTGATGGCAAAAACAGAAAGATATATAAGGCATGGAGACCAGAAACTAGAAGCTTTTGACTGGTTAAGCATTCAAGCTTTTAGATTTTGAGCAGCACAGTTCAGCTGAGAGCCATTCGGATATGAGGACACAGAGGCTTCCAGTCTGAGGAAACAAGACCAGCTGAGAAGTTGGCCAGGTGAGGTTAGCTGTGGCTTGTTCTGTCTCTCTGATCTTCCAGTATTCACCCCAATACCTGACTCAGGTTTGATTTTATTAATAAGAACTTTTAAGATTTCTGCTACAGGGTTTTATTAGAGCATGGCTATAGTGACTTATTTATGTTTGGTTCATAAATTTTTTTGGAAGCCGAGCTGAGTCTTCACGACAGCGACATACAAAATCTGAGTGTTTGTCCTGCCCTCTTGGAGAACAGTTTGCCAGCTCCCGGTGTGTCCAGTCAGATGGCTCTACTTCACATGATGGAGAAATAAAGTGGAGTATGTTGCTGCAATAGCACGCCAAGAAAAGGCTGGGATGAAGTCACACCCTTTTGGTTCAGAGTCTGGAGAATTTCTTCTGTCTCCAACCGCTGCCCCAATTTTGTATGTAAGTTTGCCACAGTGGGGAGCGGGCACACACTCATAGGCATTTACACGGAGCTGTTTTGGTTTAAATCTGAAATGTCCTTATGCTCATGTGTTGAATACTTGGTCCTCTGTTTGTGGCTGTGAAATCTTCAAAAGGCAAGGCTGGGCCGGTGGGAGCAGGTTACCGCAGGCAGGAAGGCTGCTGGCCCCACTTCTGGACTGCTATCTGCTGTCCAAGTTCCAGAGGCCACAGAGGAAGTCATTCCAGTTAGTCTGCTTGGCTACAATGAACTACAGTCCCCTGAGACTGGGGGCTAAAATATGCTCTGCTGTAAGGTGTTTCTCGCAGGAGATTCAGACACAGTGATATGGACCTGGCTAGCATAGAAAACTGATGTGAAAGAAGCAGGATCACTCCTTTGATGGAACCCGACTACGATATTCACAGGGCTTGATATTGATCTGCAGGAGGAATGGGGAGGAGTTTGGGATTCAAGTCCCAGAGTCCATAGGCCTAGCAGAGCATTCTGGGGTCATCGTGACGGGAGCTCTGAACACTACCATACTGATACAAATGTGGAATGTGTCAGTGAGGCCTCAGATGGGAGTCTATTGGCAGCTGGGTCACAGGCCATCCCTGTGACATTCTTGCAACCTGAAAATATGAGTTAGACTGTTTTTGTTTTTTTTTTTTAATGGACCAGTTTATTTGGCAGAGGGAATATCAAGACAGCATAGCATTCAGGCACATTTATTGTTAGCTGGTTTTAGCTGGATTTGCAGTATAAACTGGGAGGGAAAGGTAGAATGCAGAAAGGTGTGTAAAATGTGCAGTTTGCAGATGAAAGAAATTATGAGGTCGTCACACTTTCAGACGAAACAAGTGCAGACAGAGTGGTTGCGTGTGATTGGAGAAGAGATCATCGGAGAGAAGAGGTGTTTTTGCATCTTGATGGTAGATTACCACCCACTGAGAGCTCCAGGTCATCTCAACCTTGGTGATAAAAGGTTTGATTGCAGTGAACAGTGGCTAATGCAGAGATACGAAGAGTAAGTGACGGTGTGTGCTCAGCCATAGATGGGACATCTGTACCCAGCTCCTACCCCAGGGCTCAGAGAACATCACAGAAGAGAGGCAGGAAGGATGTAAGAGGAAAGGAGAAGTGCTGTGAAGTTCTATCTTTGGACATGCCATGGCTATTGCGTTCGTGAATTCTCAGCAGCTATGGCTCCCCACACAAGATCAAGCCAGTTTAAAGTTTCCAGCGTAGAGGGTAGGGACGGGCCTCTTGGGCACCAGCCATAGCTGAGGAGCAGCTGTTGGCAATGGATGGCTGCTACGTAAAAGAAAACACACCTTTGTTTGGGGAGATGGCCGCTGGCAGGTTGCCCCGTCTCTCTCGGTGGAGGATCCCACACTTATGCACGTGTGGGTAGCACTAATTGGAGTCAGTGTGTGGCCTGAGTGATAGAGATGACAAAATCTAGACCTTCAACACACACTCACACACACACACACACACACATACACCCACACATACACACACACACACACACACACACACACACACACACACACACACATAGATGTAAAAAAAAATGCCAAGAAAGAAGGAGATAGAATAAATATAGCCAGAAGGTGGCCATATTTATGACCAAACATGAAAGATCTACAGAGATAAGTCTATTACTTATTTATAATTTCTGTTTTTTTGTTTATGTTCTGCAAGTTTCTTTTATTTCAATTATGCCCTTCAAACCCTCTATGGAGTAAGGATAAGTAAACCAATGTGTATTGTTTAGGTTTATCTGAGAAGCATTGGTATATTCTCACTAAGAATTGGCAGCAACGAGCCCAGACATTCTCAGTAGGGCCTCAGGACACAATGAAAGTATGAAGGCCCCTACCCTCCCTGGGTCTCAGTGTGTGAAGTGTGACATAGAAAAGGGAGCCAAGGCGCATTTCCCTCACCTGCGTATGCAGTGAGCATCTTCCTCATAGGGAATCCTCCAGAGCAGGGGGCGGGGCTTCATTCTTTGCTCTCTCTACAGAATCTACCTGCTCCTTCTAGCAACTGCATCACCCCTTAACAAATCAAAGCCCATCCACCCACATCAGCTGCCAGGCTCACTCAGAAGAATGTCCAGAAATTAGCTTTAACTGGGGGCCTCTGGTGGTCACTTTGCATGAATCTGAAGCCTCTTGGACAAAATCAGAAGACAAGTCTTAAATAAAACTTACATTATCCTATATTTATTAATTTTAAATTAGATAATCTAATAATAAAAATGGTATGGGGGCACTAGGAAGCTCTCTAGTAGAAAGATAAAATTAAATTAAAATTAAATCCAGTTTTAGTGCTTTATTGGATGTGTGGGTAGCAAATGACTCCACATGTCAAAAATCTCCTTTAAATGTTTTTACCAATAAAATTCTATTAACCTGTAAAAACTAGATTGATCACATGGTGTATCAAAATGCCTTCCAGAATACAAAACATATATTATTCTATAAAGATACAAATCAACTTTGAAAAGCCTTATTTGTTTTTATTTGTGAGTGCTTTATCTGAAAGTATGTATGTGCACTGCAGTGTACAGTGGAAGGCACCAGATGCCCCAGACCTGGAGTAAAAGAGGATTGTGAGCTGTCACTGTTGTGGTTGTGGGTGCTGGGAACTGAACCTGAGTCTCCTAAAATAGCAGCCAGTGCCCTGAACCATAGGTCAACTTTATTATGTAAATTACTTATGTGTATGATGTGAACTGTAACAGTTACAAAACAGTCAGTCATAGCATATGAAGGAGAGCTTGTTCCTAACATGGGCCATTTCCTTTTGCAGAGTATCAAGAAATTTCTCTCCCAAAGTTTTTTTTTTCTTTTTGTCAGAAAGGCTATTTGTAAGATGTTGGCATTCCTTGATCCTTGTTTTATACAACATGTTTATGACTCTCATAGTTCTTTACAAAGGGAAGGCTTTAAACACTGCAAATATTTCATTTTGAAGACGACCTTGGAATGAAAGCCCAGCTGCAAGAGTTGTTAACACTTGCTCAGCATATCCAAGACCCTGTGTTCCATCCATTGTTCTGAACAAAAGCAAACCATGTGTCTTAGTCTCTCTTCTATTGCTGTGATGAGACACCATGACCAAGGCAACTCTTACAAAAAGAAAACATTTAATTAGAGGCTTGCTTACAGTTTTAGAGGGCTAGTTCATGATTAGCATGGCTGAATGCAGACTGGCAGGTGCTGGAGCAGAAGTTGAGGAGCTTTACATCCTGATATGCAGGCAGCAGAGAGAGAGAGAGAGAGAGAGAGAGAGAGAGAGAGAGAGAGAGAGAGAGAGAGAGAGAGAGAGACTTGGCCTGGAGTGAGCTTTGAATCCTTTATACCCATCCCCACTGAAGTACCTCCTCTAACAAGGCCACACCTCTAAATCCTTCCCAAACAGTTCCAGTAACTAGGGACCAGGCACTCAACCATATGAGCCTATGAGAGTCATTCTCCTTCAAACCACCATACCAACAAAATCAAATTCAGTAGCAATGTGCTTATTATGTAGTTTTATCAGGGACTCGAGCCATGGTATATATCTGTCACCTACAGATCCACACATCCTGCTCTCCTTGATACTTACCACCAAGGCCAGGGTGGTCCCTTGTTATCCACACAGAGGTGGTGCAGACATGGAGGGAGCATTTTTTTTGTGGATCTCCTAAACATAGTAATTAAAACTTAAGACATAATTTTGGCTCTTACATTACAAATGTAATGGTGAGCATAGATTTTTTTTCCCTAAATACTAAAATTTGCTTGAAGGTTTGATTTTTATCATAGGCTACCCATATTTTTTCATATATCCCTTCAAACCTCAGGCTTCTTTCTCTTGTCCTTGAGAAATAACTACCCAATGTCTCAGTCTGAAAATGGGGTCTTTAAGTTCTTCTAAATAAACATGGATTTCCACAAAGCCTGCACTTCAGCTCACAGGTCACAGGATCGTAGATGCTCCCTTCTCTCTTGTTTGTTTTTATTTTATGTGTAATTACACATGTATACTTGCATGTATGTCTGTGAATCACATGCACACAGTTCTGGTGAAAGCAAGAAGATCCTATGCAACTGAGGTTGCAGACAGTTATGAGCTGGCATTTGGGGTTTGGGACCAACACAGGTCCTCTGTAAGAGCAGTAAGCACTTTTAACTGCTGAGCCAATCCTCCAGCCCCAGAAGGTCTTCTCTTTAAGGCACCCCAACCCTGTGCTTGAGTAGGAAGTGGCAGTGTGATTGATCACTCTCACTTTATCTCCCAGGGCCTAAGGAGACCTGAACCCAATGTCTGACATGAAGCTATGTGTAATAACAGTTTTACAAGGATTTTTACTGTGTCCAGGCTTTGCCTGTGGTAAAGGGCAGAGTGATTGTGAAGTATGTGCACTTTTCCTGGTGCACATTTGGAGGTGCCAGCAGGCTGACTGACCCACTCTTACTTTTGTATCCAGCATCAGCCTCAAGGAGATTTTAAAAAGCCATTAAGTTCTTGGTATTGTGAAAAGCTTTAGCCTCACAATCTTAATAAATAATCTAGAACAATGCTTCTTGGCTGGTTTTGTGCCTTTCAAGTCATTTTAATTGTTTTATCTATATTTTAATTAATAGTTTTTTGAAGAGCAGTTTTATAAAAAAGTAAAATAATTGTT
Source organism: Peromyscus eremicus (assembly GCF_949786415.1). Lineage (NCBI taxonomy): Eukaryota > Metazoa > Chordata > Mammalia > Rodentia > Cricetidae > Peromyscus > Peromyscus eremicus. Next base: position 40,042,684 of record NC_081437.1, on the reverse strand, counting down.
TCACTCCCAGTGGGAGCAGGAGGCACAGAGATGCCCTGGCTGTCCCTCCCAGGATCCCCTCAAGGCCGTAAAGGTCACTCTTGGTGAGGCAAAGGGGTCTTTGTGAGCTTCCCTTTGCCAAGGTTCTCTCACTCTTCTCAGCATTGCTGTTTGTCTCCTAGAACACGTCCTTCCTCACGGACATGCCCACAACACTAATATAAAGTAATTCTCACTATGCTTTAACTTTCTCTTTCCTCTGTTTAATCTTTTTGTTTATAACATAGTACCCTGGAAGACAGAAACAATTAATTAAAGGTGCTCTCCAGAAAGTACTGATATGAGGAAACAATCCATTTCCTGAGGTGTTCTAGTCTTCCAACGTTGCCAGAATATTCAGGGTGAGCAATAAGTATCTTTCAGCCCCAAGAGCTTTTCTCATCAAAATCTTACAAAGGTCTCTCTCTCTCTCTCTCTCTCTCTCTCTCTCTCTCTCTCTCTCTCTCTCTCTCTCTCTCTCCTCTCTCTCTCGCAGCTGAGTGTCATCACAAAGAATTTCAAAGAAGGTTCTTTACTGCACAGAAAGTCATAACTGGATGACTTTCAGATTCCACAAGTCTTAACTCACTCATCTTCCATAGAATCTCTCCCCAGTGCAAGTATCGACAGGTCTCCTCAGGTGGCCCCTGGGCAGGCACTTCTGCAGCCAGTTGACCCAGAGTAGGCCCATATGTCAGTCACATGACTCTACATATGTGGTCACTCTGACTGCCTTTCGGATTTACATACTTGTGCATACCTGGTGACTTTGCCCATGTGGGGCACTCGGAACAGGCTGGTTCTACCTGTCGGCAGGTGACAGCAGTGATGGAACTCTTCTTATAAGGAATGAGATTGCTGAGGCAGAAATAAGAGCAGTGACGTGAGAACATCGTGAACTGATCAGTTTCTAGAGACAGAGAAGTGCATTAGCTGTTCATTCATGGTGAAAGGAAGCTTTGCACTGACTCTGTCCAGGAAAACTACTTCCGTCCACAGAGGGAGGAGGGGGAAAGCTATATCATTCACAATGAGAAGATTAACTTAAAGTGGGAGGGTGCCATGTTGAGCCAATTTTGATCATAAAATGAGACCATGGAGAGATGATAATATTTAGACAAGAGCAAAATACTAACTTCTGTCAAATACGCTTTCAATTCATTTATCTTTTGAATGTATTTGCCTCTGACTAAGCTCTGAAACAGGACATTTGACATCAAAATATGAAACAAAAAACTTATAATAATCCACAGCAAAGAAGATGGAAATTTGGAATCTATCATTGCTGTTTGCAACTTCTTATATGTCCCTCAAGCACATCGTTGTACATCTAGAAAGCATGCCACACAGAAAGGCTGCCTGGCTCATCAAGTGCTGTGCACAGTTATTTATATTTCTCCGTCGGGGTTCTCAACACCTCTTTCATCTGCTGTGGCTCACTCCATCTTTCCATGGTGCACGCTACTTCTCTTAAAGTCACTCATAACTGTGAATAAAGGCAAAGGCAGCCTCCTGTGGTGATAGTGGTGTCAGACAGGCAGTCCAGTGTGGCGGCTCCAGGAAGTGTCTTGAGACCCAGACTTCATAACATGCTGACATCACATTTCCATATTTGTGGTCCATGGACGGGCCCAGCCATTGATCTTATGTTGTGGCAGGAAGGAGGGATAGACAGGAAGGGAGTACAATCTCTTCCTTGGTGAGTCAGGCTACTTGCTACAGAGTTGTTTGGAATTTACAGTGAGGCTTATTTCTGTGGACATCTAATGGAGCCCTCAGATCTTTGTGGGAGGTGAGGGCGGTCTTTGCTGTATGCTCTGCTGTCCGCAGAGAGAGGAAGAATCGCCTCTTGTCAGCACCCTGTAGGCAGTTATGTCTAAGGATGAACGCTTACAGCTGAGTCCCCTTAGCTCTTTTCACTGTATGTTTTCACTGTATGTTTTCACTGGTGCATGTTTCCATATAAATAACGCTTACCCAGCTTGCTTGTTTCCGTGAAGCTCTTGTATTTAGAGTCTTACAAACTTCAGGTGAGCTGCAGATCATGACCAGTGAAGACGCCCTCAAGGTTTCAGTGCTTTTCTTCCATAGGAATGATTCTTCAGTCCCCTCTAGTACTAGGACATACCTGAGGTTACACTGCTCTCTCCAAATTACCTCTCCCAACGTCATTCCTGACCCAACCCTGTGCTCCCACCTGCCCCTTTCATTTCAGAGGCTCCCACATGATTCCACGCTTCAGACTGAAGAGAGCCTGTGTCAGTGGGACCACAAACTTAAACCCTCCCTGAGAAAATAAGGCTAAGACTAAAGAATCTGTTTTCCCGTATGTTAAAATTAACCAACCATGGAGGAACGCAATCAAAGGTTGGACAACGTGCATCAAGTCTTATGATACCGGGTGTCTCAGGTTGGGGTGCTTAGATATTGTGCCAACTCAGTGTGTATGCTTTTGAGAAACAGTGAATTCAGAGACCAATGGTGAATTATTACAATGATAAAATAACTTTGAAGTGTAATCCAACAAAATGTCCATATAAATATGTATCTATGTGTCCAGTATAGGAATATACATCCATTCGCACACATAGATGTATGGTGGTTTGAATGAAAACGTCCCCCAGAGCCTCAGATATCTGAATACATGGTTCCCAGTTGGAAGCATTGTTCAGTGTCCTTGCTGGGAGAAGTTGGTCTTTGGGGTTTTTGACTCCTTGTCACTTCCTTTTCATTCTCCCTGGTATGTGTCTGCAGTTCACAAAAAGCTCTCAGCTTTCTGTTTCTGCCTTCTTGCCTACTGCTGCCATGCCCCCTCGCCATTATGGACTCTAACCAGCTGGACCCATAAACCAAAACAGATCCATTTTTCTTCTGTAAGTTGCCTTGGTCATGTTTTATTATAGAGACAGAAAAGCAACTAATACAATACATGATACGTTAACTCAATGAACTGTTAACCAGATGATTACATTAAAAGGAAGAGCCAGGTTCACAGGTGGCTCCAGAGACACGAGTCAGAAAACCTGAGGGAGATTTGAAGAGATGAGGGCGAAAAGGTCTATGGAACATTTCCCAGCATTCCAGGGGAGACTACAAAGAATGAAGGAAATGAAATATCTGAGCCCATGATTAGAAGACATCTCTGGGGTTAATGAAATACAGGGATGTCAGACAGATCCAAACATGTGCAGTGAGCTACAGGTCAACTGTGCCTAAACCAAGTGACATGAAATCCCAGACCCCAAGTTAAAAGGAAGTTTAGAAACAAGCTGTGTAACACGTGCTGCTATCTCCAGTCTAATAATAAAAGGGTGAGTAGATACAATCTGTCTCCACAATAAGGAGATGCAATCATGGCTGTCCCCCAATTATGTATGCAGAAATTGCTTTACAGATGAATGGACATTTTGAGGGAAGTAAATTAAGACAATGCAGCCTCATGCCATCCTTTGCTCCAGTAGCAGCAGGTACACAGCCAGAGTTGGGAGAGGAAAAAGCCAGGATATAAGGTCAGAAGGCTTTTTCTTATCTATGATGGAGTGCAAGGCAGAAACTTTATAAACAATTGATTATCTGTGTTAAGATCTTTTAAAGTATCAAAATATGCAGAGTGTATGTGGTGTGTCTTGTTCTGTAGAGGAGAAGTGAGTACAGAGATAGAACAGCTAAAATTCAGAATGGAATGGGGCTGTGGAGATGGCTCAGTAGATAAAAATGCTTTCCATGGAAGCACCATGGAAAAGATTTCAGATTCACAGAACCCTTGAGAGCCAGGCAAGCATGGCAGATGCCTGTCATCCCCAGATTGTGTGATATTGAGTGATATTGTGTTCCCCAATATATTGTGCATCCTAATAAACTTATCTGGAGTCAGAGGACAGAACAGCCACTAGATAAACATAGAGGCCAGAAAATGGTGGCACACACGCCTTTAATCCTAGCATTCTGGAGGCAGAGATCCATCTGGATCCCTGTGAATTCAAGACCACATTGGAAACAGCCAGGCATAGTGACATATGCCTTTAATCCCAGAAGTGATGGCAGGAAGCAGAAATGTATATAAGGCATGAGGACCAGGAACTAGAGCCTAGTTCAGCTTTTAGGCTTTTGAGCAGCAGTTCAGCTGAGATCCATTTGGATGAAGACTCAGAGGCTTCCAGTCTGCGGAAACGAGATCAGCTGAGGAATTGGTGAGGTGAGGTGGCTGTGGCCTGATCTTCCAGCATTCACCCCAATTTGTTTGTTTTTATTAATAAGACCTTCTAACAATTTGTGCTACAGGAAGGTGGAGACTGAGTCCCTAGGGTAAGCTGAATAGTGAGACCAGCTGAGCCTATGACCATCTGGGTCCAGTGAGAGACCCTGATTCACCAAACACAGTGAAGATCCAATAATGAAGGCACTGGGCATCTAACTATGGCCACCACACATTCTTACTAACTTGTGAACATGTGCCTGTACATACATGTGAGCATGCACACACAGATGCATACCATACACCTACACACACACACACACACACACACACACACACACACACACACACCCCACCTCACCAATGGATAGGGCATCCATCCAAACAGAGAGAAATACTGGAGCTGACAGACGTTATAAACCAAGTGGACCGAACAGGTATTTACAGGGCATTTCACCCGAACACAAAAGAATATACCTTCTTCTCAGCACCTCATGGAAGTTTCCCTAAAACTGACCACATACTCAGTCACAAAGCAAAAGAGAGAGAGAGAGAGAGAGAGAGAGAGAGAGAGAGAGAGAGAGGATAAAAACTGACTGACAGATGAGGGCGAATGGTTGAAAATGCCAGTATCTAAGATTTTCATCTTATGAGATGAGATGAGATAGGAATAAGAATGGATTCTTAGCTGCAGAGGGATGGTCACCCGGAAGCATGATATCAGACATACAAGAGAAAATGTCTCAGAAAGTGGCCTGACTGTTTCTGAAAAGTGGGTGGGGATGATCTTAAATGGCCAGGACATGGATTTCTTTGAAGAAGGGGAAACAGAAAGGACATGGGAAAATTATCCCAAAGTATCAAATTTTGACGATTATGAGCTCACACATCTTCAGACACAACAAAAGGGAAGAAAACTATGACCAGAGATGTGGTAAAGTCCTTAGATCTAAGGGAAAACATCTTAAAAGTAACCAAAGGTATGCGACCAATTACATGTCGAGAAACAAGGTCCAGATAAGGGAAATATTTTTAATTTGAAATAATAGAATCCAGAGCACATTGGAGAAGCTTCCTTAAGGATCCACAAGGATTTTCCAGCCTGAGAGTCTTTGCTTTAGAAAAAAAATCTTTCAAAATCCTATAAAAAATAAAGATATCTTTTACTTTTATATGCCAAAGAAAACTTCTATGATAAGAAATGTTGAACAAAAGGGAGGACTCTGTGAGGCCAGATAAATAGATTCTACCACCTTATCTACATGTGCAGAAGAACAAGGGGGGTCCCAGGGAACTCACAGAAAATGAAAGAATGAGCCACAGGAGGGAAAATAATCACACACAATGTATCAGAGAAAGCCTTCTGCCCACAGGAGATTAAAGACCTCAAAAACGTAACTAGAAAACAAACCTATTTTTAAAAATAGTTGAAATACTACTTAAATGTGTACTAAACCCAAGGAGACATTGGAATGACCAATAAGTACGTGGAATGTTGTTTGACACCATAGATCTTTTAGACAGAAGAATTTTCTGTCACACCAATTGCTTATTAGAATCGGAGCATGAAAAAAATAATTTAAGATACCAACCATAACTTTTGTGTAGCACAAATCCTAATCGGACTTAATAATAAAAACCCAGAGTCAGAGATGGGGTAAATGCTGAAAGATCAGAGAGACAAAGAAACAAGCCTCAGCCACCTCTCATCTCACCCACTCCTCAGCCTGAAAGGGGGCTGAGCTCCGGTCACCTCCAGCCTTATATTCCTTATCACTTCCCGTCTCAACCTCCCAAGTGCTGGGATTAAAGGCATGTGCCTCCCAAGTACTGGGAGCAAAGGCATGAGACCCCAAGTGCTGGGATTAAAGGTGTGTGCCACCACTGCTTGGCCTCTATGACTACCTAGCGGCTGGCTTTACCCTCTGATCTTCAGGCAAGCTTTATTTGTTAGAGCATACACAAAATATCACCACATATGTGGGCCAGGAAATAAGTACAAAATTCCCAAACTCTGGCTCATGAATTTTTAAAAGAACAAATGTAGGAAGTTCTTTTGCATTTTCTTATGTTTTTAAGTTTCCACTAGTCTACTCTTAGGAAGTTATCAAAGAAAATTTACGTATGTGGTGCATGCAAGCCCAATCCTTGAATGTTCAAAGCAGCTTTGCTTTTAATGAATAAAAGCCAGAAATCACAGAAATGGACATGAAATGGTGAATTATTGAACATATTTTTTGTAGGCCCATTCAATGGACTAAAAGTAAATGTAATAACTACATGAAAAAATAGGCTTAATTCTCAAGTAACTAGGCAGAAAGAAAAATACCCCAACTCTGCAAGAAACACAGCCCTTATGATGTGAAGAGACTGTTCTGCATATGCAAATTAATCTATAGTCATAAACTGTGCTCATTGGCTGAGGCTGGAGCAGTGGGAGGGAAGGGAAATAATGAATTGTTCAGGATCTTGACTTTGTTAATGGCTTCATGTTTTCATAGATGAGTCAAAACTTGTCAGATTGTACACTTGAAATATGTTGGGTGTATTGTATAGCAATCACGCCATGATAAAGCTGTTAAAAAAAACTTTAGAGAAACATATTGTGCAACACTCACAGAGACTATCTGAACAAGGAAGAATTTCATCAGTATATCGCAAAAATGCAATCCTTACAACCAAACACCCCTTAGAAAAAAACACTATCCTTCAGAAAGGCAGACACAGGACTGGAAAGATGGCTTAGGAACCAAGCAGACACATGGTACACAGACATCCATGCAGACAAAACACTTACACTCATAAAAGAGGTAAATGAAAACCACAAAACTGCAGACACAACACCCTGAGCAGAGGCACCAATGTGCTCAGATCAGCGGAGCTATGAATGGTTGGTGACGATGGTAACCGAGGAATGACATCAGTGTGTTACAGAATGGAGCGTGGGTGTCAAGAACATCACCTCCACCAGTCAGCAGCATGGAACTTCTACAGCTTTATCTTGCCGATTCTGTAGACACCAGACAGGAGAAGGAACCAGAGGTCCAGCAGAGGGAACTTCCTCTGAGGAATTCAGAGGAATTGTGTTGACAGAGCACAGTGTGGAGTTGAAGTTTCCCTGACACTTGGCTCCTGAGCATGAGCTTTGGTGGAAATAAACCCTGTGCACCTGAGTGACACTCACCCGAACTTGTTCGCTGTGATAGTTTCCCCAGTACTGGGCCCCAGTGAACAGAAGAACGGGAATGCAATTGGTAGTTGCCAACACAAAGTTTGTTACGCAAAAGAAGTAAGTAGCTCAGTGTGGTGATACATGGTGTACCCCACTAAAGCTTGCTTGAGGATTAGAGGGCAGAGCCAGCCACTAGATTAGACATAGAGGCCAGACAGTGGTGACACACACCCTTAATCCTATTGAGATCAGACTGGATCACTGTGAGTTCAAGGCCACACTGGAAACAGAGCCAGGCAGTGGTGGCACATGCCTTTAATCCAGTACTGGGAAGCACACATGCCTTTAATCCCAGGAAGTGACATGGCTGGGCAGAGAAACATATGTAAGGCATGAGGAGACAGGAACTCATGCTTTTGAGGCTGAGGATTTCATAGAGGTAAGCTAGTGGCTGGCTGTTCTGCTTCTCTGATCTTTCATCTTTCACCCCAGTATCTGGCTCTGGGTATTTTATTATAACACCGTTTAAGATTCAAACAACAGCCCAGGGCAGGGAGGAACAGCACTGGGCATCAACAACAAAGACTTAGCGAAACAATCAGGCCTGAATGTCATGCTGTGAATGTCAGAAAGAGTTAAAATTGTGCCGTGTTAGTATATTCTTATGACATAACACATTTTGTTTTGTTTAGTATATGCGTATTTTGCCTTTCAACCACGTGTATATCTGGTCCAGCACAGGGCAGAAACAGTGTTAGATCCTTTGGAACTGGATTTAAGATGGTTGGGAGCCACAATGTGGGTGCTGGGAACCAAATCTAGTTCCTCTGTAAAACTGGCCTGTGCTCTTAAACACTGAGCAATGTCTCTGGCTTTTTGTTTTTCATTTTAAATTATTTGTATTTTGTGTATATGTGTGTGTACGCACGAATATATATGTATGCCTGTGTGTTTGTATGGATGAATATGTGTGTATAAGTCATAGGTGTATGTAAACACTCACACATGTGAATGTGTGTATCACATATCTATGTGTGTGCATGCACATATGCTTGTATATGCATGTGAGTGCAAGTGCTTACAGTGGCCAGAGGTATTGGATACCCTGGAAATAGAGTTATGGGTGGTTGTGAGCCTATAACAAACTTGAGAATCAGACTTGGGTCCTCTGCAAAAGCATGCGTGCTCTTAACCACCAAGTCAAACATTCTGGAAACCAATGAACAATATAGGATTAGGGATGGTAGTGGATCAACTGTATGAAAACCAGATGCCCGGGTGGGTAACTGTCTTGGGGCCTTTATTGCTGTGATAAGAACAACATGACCACAAACAACTTGGGAAGGAAATGACTTATTTCAGCTTGCAACTTGGCAGATCCTTGCTAAGGGAAGTCAAAGCAAGAACTCAAACAGGGCAGGAACTTGGAGGTCAGAACTGATGCAAGGGCCATGGAGGGGTGCTGCTCACTGGCTTGATCCTCATGACTTGCTTGGCCTGCTTTCTCATAGTACCCAGGACCACCAGCCCAGGGATGGTCACTTGCCTGTAGGCCAGTCTGGTGGGGGGGATCATCAGTTGAGGTTCCCTCTTCCTGAAGGACTCCAGCTTGTGTCAGGCTGACATATCTAGCTGTCACAGTCAGGCTGGTATGGGTACAGCCAATGTCACAGGGAGGATTTCTGCTTCCTAGATCCACACAAGTCAGGTGGACACCTGCTGAGGCTTTGAGTGGGAGTGATGGACACACCAGCCTCCACCGGAAAGGGTTGTTGGAGATCTGGGTCTTGGGACAGGCTAAAAAAAAATGCACTAATTTGGTGGAGGGATATCCATGGTCCATTTTTATAGCTGTTTTCTTTGTTGTTCTAGTCACCAATGTTGTCCCCTGTGACAAATGCTGTCTGTCACAGGCAACGTTAGCTGCAAAGTATGTCTCATCCTGAGTCACTTTAGACACCCTTGATAATGGAGCCTCCAGACCCAGACTACTGGATTCCATAGAACGATGAATAATCCTTGCCAGAGCTTATTGTAGTTAAAGGACACACGACACCATGGACCAAGGGGAAGAGGCAGAGACAGAGTAGGAGGGAGGAAGGCTGACTCTGCCAGGGTTCTCCCAGTGGTGTCATGGGATGTCCTAGGGAGTCCTGGAAATGATGGGGGAACACTCACTACCAAAGACACCCCTTAACATCTCAGCACCACACTTCTATTGCGTGCTGGTCCCACAGGTGTGTACTAGAGCACACCCACTGACAAAGATCCCAGGAGTGGGTCTGGGAACTTAGCTCAGGGGTAGGGAACACTTCTAGGATGGGTTCCCAGCACCACAAAAGCAAAAACAACTCAGGGGAAAGCAGGTGCCCAGCACAGACCTATGTGTGTGGTCCAGACACTTGAACCACACCTGTTGGCCAGAGTGTGATTCTACTTCCCAGCCAAGTGTCAAGACGCCAGGCAGGGCTCACCGTGTCCTAAGCTGACCTGGTGCATGTTGTGTGCTGGACAACCAGACTCCAAGCACAGAAATGAGGGGACTAGCTGTGTGATTTGGTTCTAGAATAACGTTCCCACCAAATGGCCTCTGAAATCTTCCTAAGAGAGAGAGGGGAAACATGTGACCTGCTTGGATTAGAAATTTCCGGAGCCAGAAGATAGACTTTTCTCCTCTGAAGCCCATTGTAGGCTCAGAGAGTGCAATCGAATGAAATTTATCCAATGACCTGATGTGAGTTACATGCTAGCTCTGGGGGAACATACTTGTCTCATTTCATGAGACTAAGGGGATGTTAACTGTTTTCTAAGTGATCTCAGTCTTTGGGTATGTCCCCCATACACTACTTCCTGCTCCCTGAGGGAGCATTTGGTACTGCAGAGAATCCATTCAAAGGCCTACAGCAAATTCAATTCAACACAGTACAACACAGGGTGCTTAGGAGCTGAGTTCTGAACAAGGTTAAAAATACTGGAAGGGCAGGGAGAGTGAATGCTTGCTTTAGTATAGACAAGAAATAGAAATGTTAGTCTTCTGAGGTACCATAGACCTCAACGATGGATCACATAATTGATGGACATTGAAATCTACTATGCTGTGGCATCTGTCACTCACAAGGATAGGATCTGTTCAGTTACACTTAAAAGAAAAAGCAGATAGAACCAAGAAGCACAAATAACTCATGAAAGGAAAATTGAAAGAAACTAAGAATGTATATTTATTATGGAATATAGAAGATACAAGATATGAAGAGGACATAAAAACTCATTAACTCCCTCTCCAAAGAAAACCAATGATTTTATTTACAAAAGTTGTTTTCTACATTTATTACGTTTTGGGAGAGGTGTGCTTGCCATGACATGGATGCGGAGGTCAGAGCACAGGCTTGCAGGAGTCTTTTTCTCTTTCCACCTTCTGGGTGCTAGGGATCAAATTCAGTTTGCCAGGCTTGGCAGCAAGCCCTTTTTCCTGCCAGGCCATCTTGTTGGCCTGGTGTTCTGTTATGTCCCATTTCGATGTGTTTTGGTGCGCATCTTCTTTCTATAGCTCTGTGTGTATACATGTATGATACAGTCTTCAATGTATATGCTTCTGCATGTGCACAATGTGGTCGTACACACGAAGGACTCATCTCCTTAACTAAGTAAAGCAGTTACTCTCCCAGCCACCGGAGAAGCCTCCAGTTACAATGAATGGGAAGCAAGAAGCCCAAGGCTCGATGGGTGTGCAGCCCTGTCCCCTGCTGGTGTTTGTGATCAGCAGTTAAGGAGTGCTGCTGGTCTCACTCAATACCAGATTTCTTCCTAATGGCCTGCACTCACTCAGCTTGACCAGGAATTTGATCACTGTTTGCTTGGCCTGAAAGCCCCCTGGGAATCCTTATAGTTCAAATGTCTACTTTTTTCCCCTGTGTTAGAATAATGTCAGTGCTTCAAGATTTAAAATACTCATGAAGTTAGAAGTAAGGGAACATTTAAAACTACCTTTATTTATTTATTTTTTTACCACAAACCACCTCCCAGAACAGAAAGATGTCAGGGCTGGGCAGTGAGCCTCGTTCTTTCCCATTTTCATCCTTCTGCAGAAATTCAGTTAATATCAAAACACATTTGACTGGAATCACAACTCAACTCTGATCTGAAACTGACCATGCCATCTCCTCTTCGTCTGGATTACAGCGGTGTGTGGCAAGCCAGGCTGCCTTCAGTGTTTTTTTAGACTATGATGGCAGAGTCAGTTTTAATCAGCACTCCACCTTTTCCACTCATTTGAGAGAGGTTCACTATTACTTAAAAGAATAAAAGCCCCACACAAACAGCTGCCGTTACAGAGAAAACCATGACAACCATATAGTATCTCAAAGAACTTCAGGCATCTCTGCCTTGTCCTGACACACCAAGGAGTGTTCTTTACCTAGAGGCTAAACCAGCAAAGGCCCAAGATGCAGGGACCAGGAATGAAAAAGCTGTTCTTCCCACCGTCCCTTCTGATGAACAACTCTTATCACCCCATCCCCAAACCTGCTAGCCATATGCATAAGGACCTGGATTTCTATTCCCAGGACCCATGGAAAGGCAGATGTGGTAACTCACATACAGAGTCCCAGTACTGGTATGGAGTGAATATACATAGCCAGTGAACAGCAAAGACCTTGCCTCAAACAAATGGGAGGTCAGGGTTGGCATCCTAGTTTGTCCTGTGACCTCCCCACACTTGGTGTGTCATGCATGCCTACACATACACGTGTAAGTGCACACACACACACACACACACACACACACACACACACACACACACCACAAGTTTAAAAACAAGAGAATTTTATATTAAATATTCACCTAACATTCTTGGGAATTTTTAATTCAAGAAAACGTCTCTTTTAAAAATAAACTGACAGCTTTGGACACATCTCTTATCAAAACATCCTCCCCCCTCCAGAACTGACGTAGTTATGAGCATTTCTCAACTCTCACACAGTATTTCGGAGTTTCTGTAGCTAAGTCCTAAAGCTGATGGGTGCTAAGTGACTTGCCTTCACATGCCCCCAGAGCACACCAGACCCCAGGCTCATTGTGACTTCCTTTTGTGACAAACACGTCCCATCCCGTCCCATCCTCTGTGGCTGTGTTCACCACCTTTCCTTCTAGGCTGTTTCCCAGATGTCTGCACACTGGTTCTCATAAAGAAGGCAAGTTGGATGTTTGGTTTAGCAAGAAAGCAAGACAGAGCTAGGACCAAGGAGGTACTGAGGGAAGGGGGAGTGTGTCCCTTGAGATAGGAGCTCTTGGGTTCCCCTACAAGACCAAATACAGGAGTTTATGGCCTCAAAGAAATGGTGGCAGGCTAGAGACTGTCTGGGGTAGGGGGCAGCTGCAACCCAAGAAGCCTATAATCTGGAAGGAAGGCCCGTTTATAAGAATCTTAGCCCCCTGAGACCGGTAAGGAAGAAAAGGAGACAACAGTGATTGATTATCTGAGGGGTCAGCTTTTCAGAAGGGCAGGCACCTGAGCAGAGGAAAGAAAAATGGGCTGTTAACCCATTGTTTTCCTTTGCCAGAAATGTGTCTAAATATTATTAAAATATCAAAAAATGTGAGCCTCTCAACAAAATTTTGTGCAGTAAAATGACATTGGTATCATTTTGTTTACATGTTAGAGATGTCCATAGAGTTTTGTTTACATATTAAAGATGTCCATAAGTTATTTTTGTCCCCTCAAATCATACATTGAAATTGAGGCTGTTGGACCCAAGGGTGGGGGACAGAGGGTCATAATAACCCCAGTTTAAGGTTTTAATGACTTTTTGCCCTCATAAATAGGCGCTAAATTTTCTTCTCCTCATGGTCATGTCCCCCCCCCCCCCCCCGTCAGCATGTTTCCATACACCTCAAAGACCAGAGGAGGTTGGGGCACTCACTCTTATCCCAGCCAATCAACAATACAGTTAGAGAGAGAGAATCCGTCCTTTTCAAAGACAGGACACATAGACAATCTTGGGCCAATAGAAAAGGGAACGGAAGGGGAGTCACCAGGTAGGACACACTAAACCCAGATTAAAACCGAATCCCCCTAGAGTCACTGGGCTCCCTATTTCTGGGCCTGCCTTCTCAGAATCCTGTAAAACTTTTCAGAAAATTTCACTTTCATCTTGCCCTGAACTGTTCTCCTGCTTTTTAATTTTATGACTGATGGAGAAAAAAAAAGAATCCACTGGCTAGCTGGTATCAAAAATCTTACGCCTCCCCAGATGACACCAGGAAGCCTGCAGTGGTGGGGGGATCACAAGGGCTCAGATCTCATGGATGTAATTGCTACACTTCTAAAGAGACCTCAGACAGATTTCTTGCCCTGTCCATGTCTGACATGTGGAGACTGGAGAGCCTGTGATTTCCAATGAAGTTGAAAACCCCAACTCTGCTAGCATTTCAGCCCCAGGCTTCCCAGGCTCCAGGGTATGTGATTCTTCATTTGCTCCATCTATGACCTGTTACTACAGACAGACAGGCAGCAAGTGATGAAGGCAATGAGATGATTAGACAATATTTCACTTACATTACGTTTGATGTTTTCTGATTGGATGGATGATAACGTGCAAAATTAATAAAACACACACACACACACACACACACACACACACACACACACACACGTGTGTGTGTGTGTGTATTCTATGTGCAAGTGTAGATGTGCGTGTGGGTTTGTGTGTACACACACGGTTCTGAGGAGGCCAGGTAGATATTACACATCTTCCTCAATCTCTGTCCACCTTATTTTTTTAGACAGAATCACTCACTGAACCTGGAGTTGATCAATTCGGCTAGCCTGATTAGTTAATGAGCCCCAGAGACCCACCTGTCTCCTCTGTCTGAGGAAGATTTAGCAGCATGCAGCATAGATGGAGGGATTTGTATTGGATGACTGCTTTCATGTCATATTTTACTAAACAAGATGTTTCGTTTTGGCAGGACTTTTGAGACTTTTATTTGGAACATTTGGCTTTTAAAATAATGTAAAGTTTATCATTAAACCAGGGAGGCCTCTTTATAATTAAAGTCCATGTAAATGATCACATTTGCTTCTGGAACATTGTCTAGGAAGGAGAGAAATGAAGAGTGCCTTTCAGTATTCGTGGAATTGCTTGAGTAAGTTCAGGGAAGCTCCCCATGTGGGGATTATGTGTGCTTCACCCCCTCAGCCCCCGCTCCTGTCTGCATGATCACACACAGCTTTCTCCCTGTGCCGATCCCCTTAGTGTTCCTGGCTGGCCATGGTCATCTGAGCATCTACAGAGGTCAACGAGAGCCACATGGGCAGTTCCGAAACAAGGCATCCCTTCTTGCCCTCTGTGCAATCGTAATCCTTACAAATGTCAAAGGCATGGGGGCCAGGTCACTTCCTCCAGCAGCCACAGGAAGTAATCTGCAGTCACAACAGCAAGCACTTTGTGGCTTTCCCAGCCCATGTCAAGAACCATTTGTTCTTAGAGCACAGACATAAAATCCAGAGGACTGGTTTTACAGTGCACAGTGCTTTTGTGTGTCTAAGGATTTCCACAATTTAAAATTACTTGTATAACGTTTTAAGTATTTCTTTGCCTGTTGTTTAAAATGTTAAAGGTAGCATTCTGATCATGTCTTCATGGTACTAATTATTAAATTCAAAACCCTGGATGAAATGACATATTTTCTAATTTTTTTTTTGAGGTACAGAGAGGTTGGTTGGAAAACTAGTTAGATGTACAACTTGGTGTTCTCTAAATCAACAACAATTATCAATAAGCAAATTAACATAATTGGTACCGTTAATGCAATCTGGTTCTGACACACTTACCACAGACCAAGCACCCAAGGTTAGTGATTTAGACACCACAGCTCTACTCCAGTTGTGTGGCAAGCATCAGTGACTTAGAGCATCACAAAAATATCCAGCCCTTTCCTCTAGACACAAGGCTTTAGGCTCTTATTTATATAAAAATAAAAAGTCACATTTCTTTAAACAAAAGTCCCAGAATCCTGAGCCTCTACATGATGCAGATTGATCATCTGAAGGTCAGGTGAAATGTACTACCAGAGGAAGGAAAAAGGAGTCACTGGGCTAGTGGTTGCTTAAGACTTTCAAACTAATAAAATCAAAGACTGTGTAGACAGACTTAAGAAGTTAAGACTGTTTCACAATGTAAAGGTTTCTTCCATGTCAACTCTGGCTTACCATATGATGCCCTAGATATCTGATTAACTATTTGTAAAACTCAGTACTCGTGAGCTGGGAAGATGGCTTGGTGGGTAAGAATACTTTTGCTGTGCAAGCTTGAGGACCTGAGTTCAAATCCTTAGCACTCAGCTCAAAGCTGGGCATGGCCACGTGTGAGCCTGTAACACCCAGGCTGTGGTAAGTAAAGAGGAGGCCCCATGGGGTTTGCTGGTGGTCAACCTTCTTCTAGGTTCAGTAACAGGCCTGTCTCAAGGAAATTAGGGACCTATAGAGCTGGACACCCAATGTTATCATCCTCTAGCCTTGGCATACACACATACAAATTCATCACACACACAGAGATTCACACACAAAAATGAGACAAAAGAATGATTTTAAAAACTCAGTATTATCAAAATCAATAACCTATCTTTCTTTAACCAGATCTGTAGTTTTTATCTGGCCATTGAGGACTCAGGGGGAACCCCAGCTAACTCCACCCACAGAACCATGTGCCATGCTCCTGGGTCTGAGCCTTGTGCTCTGACCTTCACAAATCTTCGCCTTCGACACTTTCCTTCTGTAACTTGGCAGAGACCAGTTGCTCAGCATGAAAGGTCATAATTCAATTCCCTCCTTGTAAATCCTGCAGCCTGTTTAGGTTCAGCCCACAGGCTTCCTCTAGCAGGAAGCACTCAGGGTCACTCATTCAAAGAAACCTTCCTCAGTATACTCTGTGGACTGCCGTTGTGGGGTAGTCAGAGTCTCTTGTCCTGGGCTGTTTTTGGAACATAGATTTTAGTGCTCATGAAGTCTGCTGTCACCAGAACACAGTGCCACAGTGCAGTGCTGATGGAGGATTCTTGCTTCTGCCTTGCTGTTTTGAGTTCAGGCATCAATTTTGTCCCCTTCCTCATTTTGTTTAGTGTTTGATTGTGTGTGTGTCTAATAATGCAGATTCACAACAGACAACCATGTATGGAGTGCATGGAAACCGTGATGGAACACTAATGGAGTATGGAGTTCTGTTTGTGTCTTAGCTTTTTATATGTAATCTAGAGGTGTGGCCTATGACAAGGGTGATCAAGGGTGGTGGCTGGTAGAGCCTAGGTTTTCCTGGCCCTGGTGGGGGAATCCTGTGAGCAGGACTTTAGAGCCCACCCTGTGGTATCCTGATGTCTATTCTTCCTGAGCTGCTCAGGCAGCTCCTACAGTGGGCATTTCTGTGAAACATCCAGGTTTGAGCCCAAATGCTGGCTACTAATGTCTGTACTCATAATTGTGCTGGATAAAAGCAAAGGCAGTTGTTCATCTGTTTACAGAGATTCCCCAGGCCTGACAACACCATTTTTGTTGCTGACAGGTCATTTATTTGTGGTCTCCATGTCTTTCTTGCTTTTCTTCTCATCCTGAGGCTTTCCACAGTGGCCAGCCTACTTACTATCCCAGAGGTTCCAGACTTCTGTCTCAAAACCTCAAACTTCGTCTTTGATTCCTTCATTTCCAAGGTCCTGTCTATACTTCAAAGACTTCTTGAGGATGCTCAGCGCATGATCAAAAACATACTTACCATTTATATGTGGGCAACACACATAGGACTCAGTGAGTTGAAAGAGAGAGAGAGGGAGAAGGGGGGAGAGAATGAAATGAGGTGGGGTGGAGTTAGAGGAGGGAGGGGGTGAATATGAACAAATATATGGTATACATAAAATTCTCAAAGAATTGCTAAAATCTTGCATTCAAAATGAGAAATCATAAAGCCCAAATCAAATAATAAATAAAATTATTTCTAGATTTTTTTGAGAAACCTCCAGGCTGATTTTCAAAGTAGCTGCTCCAATTCTCACTTCCTCCAACAGTAAGTGACAGGTCCCCTTCCCACATGCTCGCCATCATTTGTGGTCATTGTGTTCTTCACAATGGCCATTCTGGCTGGAGTGAGGTGGATCTTTTTCTGAGTATTTCCGATCGACCTTTCCCAGATGGCTAAAGATGCTGAATACTTCTTAAAGTGGTCCTTGGTCATCTGCATGTCTTTTGAAAACATGCTATGTGTTCTGTAGCTTTTTTATTTTTTAAAATCTATCTATCTATCTATCTATCTATCTATCTATCTATCTATCTATCTATCTATCTATTTATGTATTTCACATCCAGGCCACAGTTCCCCCTCCTTCCTCTCCTCCTAGTCTCCCCCTTCACATCTCTCCTCTGCTTCCCCCATCTACTTATCTACAAAATGGAAACAGAAGGAACATTGCTGAATTCATTCTATGAGGCCACGGTCACCCTGATACCCAAACCACACAAAGGCTCAACAAAGAAAGAGAATTACAGACCAATCTCACTCATGAACATTGATACAAAAATACTCAATAAAATACTGGCAAACTGAATCCAAGAACACATCAAAAAGATCATCTACCATGACCAAGGAGGCTACCATGACCATCCCAGAGATGCAGGGATGGTTTGACATAGGAAAATCTGTCACTGTAATCTACCATATAAACAAACTGAAAGAAAAAAACCCACATAATCATCTCATTAGATGCTAAAAAAGCCTTCAACAAAATCCAACACCCCTTCATGATAAAAGCATTGGAGAGATCAGGGATATAAGGAACACACCTACATAATAAAAGCCATATACAGTTCTGCAGCTTTTTAATTGGGTTGTTTGTTTCCTGGATCAGTTTTTTTATTATTATTCTTTGTTTATTCCAGACACTAATCAGGTGAATAGCTGGCAAAATGCTCTCCCTTTCTGTAAGGACGCCTCCTCACTCACTTTGCTGTTTCCTCTGCTGTGCAGAGATTTGTCAATGGTTAGTCTTACGTCCTATGACACTAATGTCTTATTCAGAAAGTCCTTACCTGTGTGTATGAGTAGAAGCACACTGTTTACTTTTTCATCTAACAGTTTCAGGGTCTCAGGTCTTCTGCTGAGGTCCTTGCTCCATTTGTGGCTGAGTTCTGTGCATAGTGAGAGATGAGGATCTAAGTTCATTACTCTGTGCATCGAAACCCAGTTTTCCCAGAACCACTGTTGAAGATGCTGTCTTTTGTCCAGTGTACATTTTTGATAGCTTTATCAAAAATCAGGTAACTAAAGGGAAAGGCCATGTGGAAGCTGATTATCTTACAATCCAATTAAAAAATGTAAGTTGAGGAGTCATAGAACACATATGAAAAGAAAGGAGAAGGGAGATATTGAGAGTCAACTGATTAAGTAGGATAGGGTTGGGACTGGGGTACGGTGAGGAAAGACTATTATGTGGATTAATAAAAACCAAGTGTGCATCAATGTTCATGAGGGAGATAGCTCTGTAGTTCTCTTTGTTGCATCCTTGTTTGGTTTAGGAATCAGGGTAATTGTAGCCTCATAGAAGGAGTTTGGTAATGTTCCTTCTGTTTCTATTGTGTGGAACAATTTAAAGAGTATTGGTATTAATTCTTCTTTGAAGATCTGGTAGAATTCTGCACTGAATCCATCTGGTTCTGGGCTTTTTTTGGTTGGGAGACTTTTCATGACTGATTCTATTTCCTTAGGGGTTATTGGACTATTTAAATAGTTTATCTGGTCTTGATTTAACTTAGGTATGTGGTACCTATCCAGAAAATTATCCATTTCTTTTAGATTTTCCTGTTTTGTGGAGTAGAGGTTTTTGAAGTATGACCTGATGATTCTCTGGATTTCCTCATTGTCTGTTGTTATGTCCCCCTTTTCATTTCTGATTATGTTAATTTGGATGCTCTCTCTCTGTCTTTTGGTTAGTTTGGATATACCACAAGGGCACTTGCTCAGCTATGTTCATATCAGCATTGTTTGTAATAGCCAGAACCTGGAAACAGCCTAGATGCCCTTCAACTGAAGAATGGATAAATAAAATGTGGTACATATACACAATGGAATACTACTCAGCAGAGAAAAACAATGACATCATGAGATTTGCAGGCAAATGGATGGATCTAGAAAAAATTATCCTGAGTGAGGTAACCCAGACTCAGAAAGACAAACATGGTATGTACTCACTCATAGGAGGATACTAGATAACTAGACTCCTCACAACTCCAGAGAGGCTACCTAGAAAACAGGACCCCAAGAAAGACACAGGGGTTGCCCAATGACAGAGAAATGGATGAGATCTACATGAATAACCTGGATGTGAGTGGGAGTAATGAAGGACAAGGGTCGAGGGAAAGAGAGCTTAGGGGAGCGGGAGATCCCAGCTGGATCAAGAACAGAGAGGGAGAACAAGGAATAAGAGACCGTGATAAATGAAGACCATATGAGAATAGGATGAAGCAAAGTGCTAGAGATGTCCACAGAAATCCACCAAGATACCTCCACAATAGACTACTGGCAATGGTCGAGAGAAAGCCTGAACTGACTTCCTCTGGTGATAAGATGGACAAATACCCTAATTGTCGTGCTAGAAACCTCATCCAATGACTGAGGGAACCGGATGCAGAGACCCAAGACCAGGCCCCAGGTGGAGCTCCAGGAGTCCAATTGACGAGAAAGAGGAGGGTTTTTATGAGCGAGAATTGTTGAGACCAAGATTGGAAAAAGCACAGGGACAATAAGTCAAACGAATGGAAACACATGAACTATGAACCAATAGCTGAGGAGCCCTCAACTGGATCAGGCCCTTTGGATAAGTGAGACAGTTGATTAGCTTGATCTGTTTGGGAGGCCCCCAGGTACTGGGACCGGGACCTGTCCTCAGCACATGAGCTGGCTATTTGGAACCTGGGGCTTATACAGGGACACTTGGCTCAGCCTGGGAGGAGGGGACTGGACCTGCCTGGAATGAATTTACCAGGTTGAACTCAATCCCCAGGGGAGTCTTTGCCCTGGAGGAGATGGGAATGGGGGGGGTGAGCTGAGGGGAAGGTGGGGGAGGGACTTGCGGGAGGGGGAGAACAAGGGAATCCATGGCTGATATGTAAAATTAAATTAAATTATAAAATTTTAAAAAACAAGTGTGTGTAAAAGAGCCTTATGGAAACCCACTAGTTAGCAAGCTCATTTTAAAATACAACCTTAAAAAATAAAAAAAAAGAGTTTGAGTGGAATTAGATTGTCTGGATGGACAATGTTGAAAATCTCAGTGCACCTCTCTGCAAGTGATTGATCAGAGAGGTCCAGAGGTCTTTAATGCAACACAAGTTATTGTCATCGTCCTAGGCAACCCACCATAACTACACGGAAAGACCCTGTTGCTGAACACTACACACTTTGGCTGCAGAATATAGAGAAATCAATCTCAAACCAACCTGGAAATGTCTTCCCTGCTAGCTAGCTTCATGGTGCTGTATACACAGGCTCTGGAGGAGAGGAAGCATCAGTTGTCTTCCCCACCATAGGGTATGCTGCATAAGATGTGCTTACCGATGATTTAGTTGCATGACTAAACCAACAACCACTTTCTGATCAAATTTGGGGCCTGGTTCATAGGAGGGAATTTCATGGCTGTAACTTAGTCATTCAATTGCTCATGAGGGTCTACAAGTCCATCAGTGAGGATGTCAGTAGAGCACAGGACCAGAGACAGAACTATAGCTTTCTGTTTGGCTTAAAAACACGAGAAACCCAGAGATGAGCCTGATGAATCTCTTCTTTTTCTTTTGAGTTCTTTTAAAGGTGTACTGGGATCGGGCACCTCCCCTGTTTACTTAGTTTCTTTTGATACTTTTGGGTCAGGAGTGTGATGAGTTGTGTAATTTATAAAGGCATTCAGAGAAAGTGCCAGATATTGGGTAAATAGGTAAGAATTGTTCAGATGGAAAGTATTAGATTAGAACAAGGTATGCTGGGAAGAGGAAGGCTATGCATCCAGATATAAACATACACTACACACTACAAGGGCAGGTCATGACTCACCTAGAGGAGCCTATGTGTCAACTTAACTTCTAGTTCCCTAGTCTGAAACAGAATTCAAAACACAGAGAGACGAGGATAAGGGTGGCTCTCATCAGGAGCAAGAACAGCATGTACAAGGGTTTAATTAAAGCTACTTGAGACAGCAGAGAGCTAATAGAGACCCTGTCTGATTTTTTAACATCTCTAGCCTATCCTGTGTTGTTCTAATATATTATTAAATTACATAATCTGTACATGTTCTTTTTGTGAAACCAGAAGTTCATGTCCTTGGGAAGAGAGCATGCCAAGATTAGTTTGCCCCCTACTTCTGTGTGTGTGTTTGTGTGCGCATCTGCATAGCATGAGTTGAGGACAGAGCTTCATTCTTCACTGAGCATGCTCCACCTCGTAGCACTATATTCTGTTCTTTCAGCTATCATTATTTTCACTTTCCTGGCATGGGCAGAGCTTTGTCAGTCACTGGGGACTGACAGATAAATACAACATAGCCTTTTCCTCATGGAGTAGGGGTAGAAGACATGCAGACAGATGTCCAAAATATCACAGCTTTCTACACACACACACACACACACACACACACACACACACACACACACGTGTGTGTATATATAAAATTTCTGGTACTGGAGAGATGGCTCAGTGGCTAAGAGCACAGGATACTCTTCCAGAGGACCCATGTGCAGTTCCCAGTACCTACAAGTAGCTCATAATTGCTTGTACCTACAACTCTAGGAGACCTACTGTCTCACATGTACATCCCTACATACATATGCATATAGTTAAAAATAAAATAAAGCCTTTTAACAATAAATAAAAGAATTTATTAAATTAGTTTACTTTGAAATACTAACAACAGTTGCCTCACACCAGAGAGGCTAAGAAACTGGTTGTCATTCAGTCTTCGGGATCCGGTGGTTCAGCAGTTAGAGTAATCTCACAGTGCAGTCTCTTATTGGAAAAGCTAAGAACCCATAACTGCTCACTCCACAAAGCTGGGTGCTTCAGAAGTCCACAAAGTGGGTGCCTCTGCAGTCCACAAGGTGGGTGTCTCAGCAGTCTTAACATGGTGTCAAAAGTCTGGAGCAGCTGTTAAAGAGTTATTAATGAAAGCCTGGAAATTCTGGCTCTGATATCAGAGAAAGAGTCAACAGCAGCAGCAGCAGCCGTGTAAGTCAAATTCGGTTTCAGCAAAGATCCCAGTTTGCCCTTGAGTGAAGCACACAGGAGCCATCAGAAGCTTTGGGATAGCTGCTTCTCTGTGTCCACCCTTCAGTCCTCATACCTTCTGATCCCACAAGACTTGCAATCTCAGAGCTTTTATTTTGTTCTGGTAGTTGGGCCAGTTCTTAGGAGTGGGATGAATATGTTGTCTTGCCATACATGCAGCTATTAACATGAGAGACAGTGATTAAGGCAAGGATCCATTGCCAAGTCCCAAAAGACTCATGAGTCACAGCTCACAGGATGAACTCAAGCCCAGCTGATCTTTTGTCACAGATCTCCTGGCCTCTACAGCTTGAGACACAAAGGAGGAGGTAGCTTCTCTCTGTGTCCACATAAACACATATTTTCCCTGGGGTTATAAACCTGACTTCTGGGTGTGAAATAATTCATAGACTCATTCCTCAAAAGTCCTTAGCATTTGGGGCTTGAAGATGGAGTTTCCATAGAAAAGGAGAAAAGACAAGATAAGTCATTGACACGAGTCTTCTGTTCAGAATCTTGGATGACCTCTGTGCTGGTCATCTTAACCATCAACTTGACACAACCCAGAATTACCTGGGAAAAGAGTCTTAATTAAGAATTGCCTAGATCAGATTGGCCTGTGGGTGTGTTTGTGGGGTATTGCCCTGATTGTTCACTAATGTAAAAAGGCCAAGCCCACTGTAGGTGACACCATCCCCTAGGCTGGAGGTCCTGAACAATACAAGAGGAGACAGTTATCTGAGAGAAGGTGAACAAAGATAAAATACTCACTCCTTTCATTCTCTTGACTGTGGATATGAAGCTTTTAGTTCTTGCCTTGATGCCCTGTACTAATGGGCTATAACCTGGAATTGTAATCAAAGGACACTTTCTTCTCCAAGCTGCCTTTCATCAGGATATTTTATCACAGCCACAGAAACAAAACTAGAACATTCTGGCCTCAGAACACATTCTTCCCCGAGATTTAATTTTCCCTAATGTTCTCACTTAATTTAGGAAAGCACTGGGACTAAACTGGAGTAAGTTCTGAGTGTACAAATAACTCTTCTCAGCAGGGTCCCTGGCACCGGAAAGTGCAGAGAATCAGTGCTCAGGAAAGCCGCAGACACCTGAGTCCATCTCTGGCTCTCACGGAAGTCTTTACCAGATAAGGAAGACCCTCTCTATGATAAGGGTTTGGAATCCAGTTCTTACACAAGCAAGACAGAGGCTGGCAGTCTAGCTCTGAGTTTACTCATTAGAAGGAAAAACTTAAGCCTCTCATTCATTGAGCAACATAGAGCCTGAAACAATAATTCATCAGTTTCAAAAGGAACTAGGTTTTCTGGTGAGGTTCAAAGTAATTAAATTAATGATATTTCTATTATTGAAGTTCCTTTACTATCAGTAGAGTAACTTTTACTGACAGTGGGATCATGCCTCCCTTCTTGTACATTTGTGAGTAGAAGAATCACTCTGCTTTAACAATCTCATCTTGCTGGAAATCTAGGAACAGCATAAATATCATACAATACACAATATCTTCTTGATTCCATTCTGTACAATAATGTATATAAATATATATAAATACACATATGTATACACGAGTATATTTATAATGTAAATGTGTACATATTTACATATAATATAAATATGCACACATCTACACATATGAATATATTGATTTAAATAAGTACATATATACACATACAAACAACACACATTAATATATATGTGTAATTACAACATATATTTACATCATATGTATGTATATTACAGTCTTTTTTCTTTTGAGACAGGGTGTCACACTGTTGCCCAGGCTGGCCTGGAACTCAATAGGTAGCCCAAATCTTCTTGCCTCAGCTCCATGAGTTTTGGGATTATGGATATTAAGCCATTGTGTCTAGTATGTATCACAACCTTAAATAAAGAAGTAAATAGGAGAAAATACCCGAATTGGACAGTTTTTCTTTAAAACATTTATAGGATTTCTGATTTGAATTATTGATTAAATATGATTGAATTATTCCACAAATTGGTGGAGGACTTGTAAATTGCTAGTAAGTTAAAGCCCTTTAGTGGTGTATCATGATGGTGACTGTGGAAGTAGTCTACAGGGATGGAATGGGCTTCTGTCTCCATCAAAGATGCCCCCCTCTCACATAGCAGTGCTCAGCAGGAAACAATGTGCCTAGGGGATGTTTGACAATATCTAGAGACAGCTTGGACAATCTCAACTAGAGGTTGGGAGGCAGGGTTGATACCATTGTCTGTTGGGTAAAGGCTAAGACAGCGCTCAATATCCCAATACATTCAGAACAGCCACAAAGAGCCAGGAGGCATCCATCTACAGGCATGGTGCACTGAGAGGCAAATCACCACTCTAAGCTCATACTTGAGACATGTTTGCTTTAGCATTGACAGCTAAAGTAGAGGCACATGATAACAGGGATAGAAATATTCTTTAGTTTAATAGGGCCAGATTAAGTAAAATCTCCCATCTGGCTTCCATGTTGGGGCCAGCGGAAATCTTAAGAATATATTTCTATGGCTTGGGCAGGATCTAGTGGTGAGGAGCTCCAACTGAATATTGAATTTGGCATACATACTAGTTTTTGTTGGATGTTTGCATATAATTTTATTAATTCAACTTTTACCACATTCCAATATTTTTGGTGAACATGGGACTTTTAAATCAGCAGGCCATCTGTTGGAGATGTGGCAGGAACTCTTCTGCCAGAGATCTGGAAAGATGCAAAGATGCAGAGCACGGGCAGCCCA
The DNA here is from genome assembly GCF_949786415.1 of Peromyscus eremicus. Lineage (NCBI taxonomy): Eukaryota > Metazoa > Chordata > Mammalia > Rodentia > Cricetidae > Peromyscus > Peromyscus eremicus. Next base: position 40,017,252 of record NC_081437.1, on the reverse strand, counting down.
TATTGTCTCTGTAAAATACATGAAATAATTAAAATGCTGCACTTGCAGTTCTCTGGATGAATTGTCAAACTCTCATTTTTAATTTTTGCTAACAAGCCTTATGAGCATTTAAATCAACAGGAAGTGCACTTTGAGAAACAGCTTTCTATAGAGAGATGCCTGTATGGGTGAGCTAAAAGATATCAATTACTGCACAAAAGGAATGCTTTGAACTTAGTGAGGATTTTAATATTGTATGCATAACAATGCTCCTATAATTCGCACATCTGTTCAATAAGATCCACCTACCCTGGCCAGGGGGTGTGTTCTAGCTTGTAGACACATAGCATCTTCATGGAATTATCTTAGAAACAAAACTTCCAATGGCCCTCCATTTCAGAACCCCTGGCTAGTGCTCTCATGCCATGGATTTTATGTGTATCATGAGTGCACATGCTCATGCATGAGGGGTGCATGTAATTGTGCACCTGTGTGCAGAAGCAGTTGGCTAACTTCAGGTTGCTTTGCTCTGGAGCTGTCCATCTTATTCTCTGAAGACGGGGTCCCTCACTAGGATCTACTGCTCAGCAATTAGACCAGGCTGACTGGCCAGGGAGCCCCAGATCCTCCTGTCTCCATGTCCCTAACAGTGAGATTACAAGCAGGTACAACCACTCCTGGCTTTTTATGTAGGATCTGGGCATCCAACTCAGATTCTCACACTTGTGTGACAAGCACTTTACCAACTAAGCCACCATCACAGCCCTCCCCCGTGTAGTTTAAAGGAACACACCAGTCCTCTTTAACATACGATATTTGCCGTTGGAGTCAGGACTCTCTGTGTCATCAGATATGGTTTCCAACACTGTTTCAATGGGTGTGTAACCATCTTTAAGCACTAGTGCCCATGGAAGTTTTGCCTCCACAGAATAAACAATAAACTACAAATCAATGGGCTGATTTTCTTTCTCTCATGGTGATTTTCCAGGGAGACTCAAATCCCGCACCTCTGTTGTTTAGGAAAACGTTTCAATGGCTTCAAAATTTAGGATTTAGATTTCAAATCTAGAAGGAAAATAAAGAGAACAGTCTTCCTTGACTCAGGATCTTACATTTCCCACTCAAGCCTATTTCCCACTCCTCCACTGTCCCAGAAGGCAGTTTGGGGTCTTTGCATCTGCTGTTCCCTTTGCCTGGAAAGCCCCTTCTCAGTTACACCTCTGATTCACTTTCTCAGTTAACCTTCTGCCCAAATGTTAGTACTTCTCAAGAGGAGATGACCCTCCATGGTTTTATCTTGCTTGGCTCTTTAGTGTTCTTGGGTTTATCACCTCTAGTATCTATTGGCTTGTGTCCGCTTTCTTTCTTTTTTACTATCTTTTTTTTTTAATTGATGCAGCACTGATGTGCCACACAAATAGTGCAGTGTACATTGTGTATACAAAACACAATTCCACTACTACAAACCCCACTGTGTTTCTGTTTCTTCCACTGCATAATTTTAAACTCTCTTGGAGTGTATATCACATCCTACTTAGTGCTATCTTCAGAGTGGAGTGTATCCATTAGCTAAAGGTTGCATAAAAATTATTGAAAGAATTAAATTTACCATGCATTTCCCACAACTTAAAAAAAGTTTATGTACTTATTTAATTTATATGTACATGTGTACACCTGAGTGTATGTTGGTACACCACATGCACGCAGTACCCACAGAGACCAGAAGATCCCTTGGAGCTAAAAATACAGGCAGTTGTGAGATGCCGTGTGGGTGCTGGGAACTGAACCAAGATCTTCTGGAAGAACAGCAAATACTCTCAACTACATAGACATTTCTTCAGTCCCGACTCTCCCCAGTTTTTATCAACACAGCCAATGGCAATAATCATTTAAATACACAAAGTGTTTACCAGATTCACTCTGCTAACCTATTAATAAAGTCTCCCATAACCCACCGAGGTAGGGCATGTTTGTATCCCTGACTTTTAGGTAAGAAAACTGAGCAAAACAAAGTGATATCATCTACTGACCACAAATCCTGGGACTTGGATCTTGGACCTGTGATTTTTCACCACTTACACTTTCCCGAGTAAGGTTGACCATCAAATCAGAGTGTCGCTGTATTTTATCACAACATCAGAAGCCACAACCATTTATTTGCTTTACAAGAGCTACTTAATATGCTTCACAGGACAGAGAACATTGTGATTTTATAAATCTTACCTCCCTTTAGGAAGGAAAACCGTTTAGCTTGTACTACCAAGGAAACACTAATGATATAAGCACTATAAACCCTTGGAGTACACACATACAAATATTTGGCCTCAGAATGAACCACAATGCTTCAGGCTTCTTACATTTTGAATTCTACCCAGCCTCCTCCTGAATCAGTCACTGCTGGTGGGACGCAGGTGATTCTTCGGGTTCCTGCTAAAATACTGTATGTGAGGGAAATGATTGTAGTGGTAATGAGTTTTATTCCCTGAGGTTCAGCCAACAAGTGGTTGTTTTATTATTCTGGAATAAAATACTTGGCACTGCACATCCCAAACCATTTTAGGTAAGTGATCAATTACTCAGACCCGAAGCATTCCTATGGAGCAATGTTATCGGTTAGAACTGATCTCAGAAAATCAGGCCATGCCAGGGAGACCCACGTCTGTTTGTGTATTCTGTGTTAAGTGACAACAGGGCCATTGTCATGAGTTTCATCACAGCAATAGAATGGTAACTGAGACAAGTATTGTACAAAGGTCCATTTAATCCCCTATTAAACATTCTTTTAAATATTCACTAACTGAGATAATAGTTCACAATCACTCTCAGCCCAGCTAAGTGCCTGGCTAACTTATGTTTGGTGGGTCACCGTTGGCTCAGTTGTCATATGACAGCTAAGTTGGTACAAACATTACCAGAGCCTCAGAGCTACCTCAGAGCGGTTCCAGGATGGCAGCTCCTCTATCACCTCCTTTTATCCAGTGGTCTTTAGAGCAATTGGTTTACCTGGACACTAAATTCAGATGGTCTGATAAGGGTCAGAGAACACCGGACAGGTTGGAACAAAGTTTGACTCACTTGTGGTACGATGGTTGGTTTGACAGGCACTGAGCCATGGGTCCATCCTCAGTAATACAATAATAAGTGACACAGTGACATTCTGTGCAGTGCTGTCCTTCTGCCAGTGCCCTGAACATCAGGAGAACTGGCCTCTTGTGGTAGCTTCATACACTCAGTGTTTGGAGGCACAGTTGGTGATCTTTACAGAATTTGCACAAGGTATGAGAGGATTTATATATTACTGCCCTCTTCAAACTGGTGACCTCAATCATTTGGAAAGTAAGAGTATTTTTTTCCCAAGAAAATTTAAACTGGTAAATGTCTTCTCTTGCATGTAAGTTTCATAGTTCTTCAGCATTCTGTTTTAGTCATTGTTCATATTGAGTCATCAATTGTTCTCAACCGTGTGAAGGGACTTGAAACACTGTGTAGTGGTCCATTTGCACAAGTAAACAAGACCCATCTTTTTCTTTCCTCCTTTCCTTCCTCTCCCTCTCTCCTTCTCCTTCTCCTTCTTCCTCCTCCCCCTCTTCCTCTTCCTCCCCTTCTTTTCCTCTTCTTCCTCTTCCTCTTCTTCCTCTTCCTCTTCTTTTCCCTCTTCCTCTTCTTTTTCATCTTCCTCCCCTCCTCCTCCTCCTTCTCCTCCTCCTCCTCCTCCTCTTCTCCCCTTCCTCCTTCTTCTTCAACAGGAGCATCCACATAAGAACACAGCCAAATATGAAAAGGTGTGAGTTCCTGCCATAATTATCTCCTCTGCATTGGTGATTTTTCTCATTGGTATGACAAAAATACTTGACAAAATCAACTTAAAGAAGGACAAGTTTATTCTGGCTCACAGTTAGAGGGTATGGCCCATCATGGCATGGGAGGTGTGTGACATCAGGAACATGAGGCAGCTGTCATGTGGGTGCAGTCAGGAGGCAGGGAGATGAATGCTGATACTTAGTTTTCCTTCTCCTCCTTCAGTTTGAGACTCCACCTCATCAATGGTGCTGTTCACATTCAAAGTGGTTCTTCCCTCATCCATTAAAACACAGACATTGACAGAAGTGCATGTATGGCTGATGGTTCTAAACCCAGTCATCTTAATGGTTAATATTAACCATCACACCACAAAGCCTTTAAATAAATCATAATCATTTTCATCTTGAGAACCAGTTAATACAGGACAAGAAAGAGGGGGAGTTTTCAAAATCACCCACTTTTCTCTCCTCCTGTGGTAATCAGCTTCATCAAATTAACTGAGAGGACAAAATGATGAAGCTTTTGAGAGTAATCTATACTTCCTTAGTGGGAAGTGACTGTTAATGACATCCTCTACAAGGTTCAGAGAACATGAAGATGTGTGGAAAGAATGTAAGAGCCACAGGAACTGTGCAATGATATCTCCTGAGCAATGCACAGCCATTGCAAGCATAAACTCCCAACAACTGCAGATGACTGCAGTGAGTCTGCACAACACCCAGGGAAGATGAAAAAGGAACTCATGAGGGAGGACCCTGTCCCTCACTGCTGAGCTATTTTCTAGAAAAAACTTTCTGTTTCTCCCAAAGTTAGCAAATAATATAATGCTAGCACTATTCTGGACCTCAGGGGATTCTTCATATGCATGGAACTCTCATTTTCCCAATAGGTATGTAACTTTCACATTTTCATAGGGGTGAGGAGGGTGATAGCATTAGTTTTGTGGACTTTACCATGCAGACACAACAATGAAAGGTGGGTAAGCAAGCTTGTAAGGAATGGTGTGTGATCGATTTCAAGAAAATTCACTTGACCCTTCAATAACAATCACAATAATAATCAAACTTGATTGAGCAATTACTATAGACTTCAATATTAACAAAAACATGAACAATAATGATAGCTAGATTTTGGTTAATGAGATATTGTAGTGCCATACATTATTTTAAAAAAAATCACACTTGCCTGCAAGTTTAATTTACTCATAGATTGTCAGACCACCAGAAGGAACCTTTAGTGAACAAAGGACTGGGTAATCATGACGATGGGTACCTGAAAAGCAGGGGGGAAAGACAAATTCTTGCAGATAGAATGACTAGAGAGAATAAGAACAACCAATTGCTTATAGAGCAAGTGAGCCTGAAACAAAGAGGGATGGAATGACTTCAGGAGAACGAGAGGCTTTGGAACCACACAGAAGGCTTTCCTGAATCTGGGACTGCAGACAAGGGCCTCGTGAGCTTCACACAGGCAGCTGGTGTGGGTGAAGACATCCTGCTTCCACATCCCTCAGACAGTGTAAGGGACACTGTGGGTTCCAGGCAGCACCTCGGAACAAAGGCACCTAGCAGACATTTAAGCATGCATGCTGCCGTGCACGCACATGGGATGTGCTTTCTTTGAGTGGCTGTAGTTAACAACTCCTCTGATTTAATATGAGCTGTTAAAAAGAATCACTGCACTTCCACCAAATTACCATACCACTAAAAATGTTTCTCAACCTGTCAGGGCTGCGCCTACAACTCCAGCCTTCTGATGGTTTATCTTCCATGCTGTATTTGATCTTTTTTATCACCAAAAAGTGCAGATAAATAACTCAAAGGCACACAAACCATTCCTTGCTCGTTCTCCAGGGAGCTGCTCTCAGAGTTCAGAGCCCCTGTGCCCCTCCACTTGGTACGAACGGCTCAGCAAGAAAGTATTGGCTGCAAACACCAAGCATGCTGCACTGGCAGATGGAGTGTGTGGCCATTTTTGAAGAGGAACAAATGTATGAATTTAATTAGGAGGAGATGTGACAGCTCCTTTCCTTGCTTGCATAATTTTGGAGACAATTGTGACGAGGTGCGTGGCTTCTCCTCACACAGATTCACTCCTGAAGCATTCTCTCGTTTCTATATCTTCTTTCTATTTATTTTATCTTTCTAAATGCCTCTCCCCCAGCTTAGGAACTCACTCACAAACTGTATTTACACAACTTTTCTTTTTCACATATTTGTGGTAAAGACTGGCTGTTGCTGTGATTATTTTAACAGGAGACCCACTTGTCAGAAGCGCAGTTAATTTATGGCCACGGTGTGCTAACAGCAGCCTGCCTCTGAGGAAAACCATGTATGGGGAGTCCACTGTCATGCTTGTTCTAGAGAAAAGCCGAAGTTTTCAGAGGGCAGGCATACATGAGATCCATTGCTTTTACAGAGAATATTTTATTGATAGACTCTGTGGCCTGACAGTACATTAAAGGAAAATCTAAGGGCAAAGAATCCTCTTCAACCATGTCTTGATATAAGACAGGAAAATTCCAAATGGGTCTATGTGAATGAAGGGCCCAAGCTGCCATACAAAGCAGCCTTTCCTATGTAGAGTCTCTGTTCAAGGAGATGTACAACATCCACAGAAAAAGAAAGAAACTCTGGAAATACAGGAACACGTGCAGTAGGTTTTGGCTCAGCCATCTCTGAATTCGGTGAAAGAGACCCCCCACCCACATACATAGGATGAGGCTATTGAGGTGCAGTGACGTATGGAGAAAAACAGAAATCACGGTCATCTAAAGGGTCCCTACCCCTGCTTTAAGCCCAGCCCTACTAAGCCTTTTCCCCAAGCTGGACCTCATTCTATTTAGTCCAAAGTGCTACTGAGGGAGAGTCGGGCTGCTTCCAGGGGCTCGGCCCCACTCAGAGACAAAGACAGAATTGTGTGTTGAAACTTTTGCATAGCCACCAGCTGGGGGCTCCTTAAACAGCTTCATCAGAGACCCCATTCCGAAGGACCCTGTGATCTCTGGGGTTTATTGCACTTCCTCCACCTACCTGGGAGGACACAGTTGGTTACACTATCAGAGGTAATGTGGATGGCAGAATGAGAGTTTCGTGGTCCTTAGAACTGAATTTCCATCTTCTGTGTAAAGAGAAGTGAGGAGGGGCGAGGCAAAATAGAACACACCCTGAGTGAAGACAGCCTCAGTGAAGACAGGAATCCGTTGACGGTTCGCTAAATGAGTCTAGACCAGTGACTGTTCCATGTGTAATGGCAAGCAGAACACACCACATTCCCATTCTTCTAAGACAGTGTGACCATGGGTATGGGGTGTCATGAAACTCTGTGTGTGTGAACTTTGTGTAATACATGCATCTGTGTGTGCCCATGAAGCATCATGTGAAGGCAGAGGGTGATGTCTGTGTCCTGTTCTCTTGGCTCTCTGTGTTACCCCTTAAGACAGGGTCTCTCATGGAACTTGCAGCTCACTGTTTTTGGGTAGTTGGCTGGCCATCAAGCCCCAGGAATCCTCCTGTCTCTGTTCCTCCCTCAACACTGGGTTTACAAGTGCACACAATTGTGTCTGGACTTGACGTAAATGCTTGGGACTTAGTTCCTTGTGTCCACGCAGCAAGTGCTACAGATGCTACCTGTAGTCTAGAGATGTGAGCACAGAGTTGAGGGGATCCTACCTTCTCATAGGGGGTGCTCCTGTAAGAAGTACACCGGAAGTCAGTTGCATTGTTAAAAGGAGATGAGTGATGTGATTCAGTCTCAGTCTTGAAAGTTGGCTCTGGCTGCTTCATGAATGAGGCCCGGGGTGGACCTAATGGGAAATGTGAAAGGCTGTCTGGGGAGACTCTTACAGGTCCAGAAGACACTGTTTTGAATTCAGCTGGTAATCAGGAAGTGAGAAAGATAACAATGGGTCCAAGAAGCCATAGAAATGAGTTCTGTGGGACATACTGAGTTAAAGGAGCAGGGATGGTCAGCAGTGACCACTTTTTAAAGCAAATCTGTAGCAAATACATTGAAATCTGGCTGTTGATAGACCAGGGTAGAGGAGGGTTGATAGCAGAGTTTTCAATACCATTGCAGACTTTTGTTTTTTGAAACCAAAGATGTATCCTCATTACATGTCCCTGTATACTCAAACATGGATGCCAGCACTGGGGTTCTGTCTGGATGTGAAATGCATGGAAATTGTGAGCAGTCAGGTGATATTTAGTTGCTTAAAGGTTGTAGCTCAGCTCAGTGGTAGAGTGCTTGACCACCAGGTATGGGGCCCTAGGTTTAATCCTCGACACACAAACAAAATATCAACAACAAAACAAAACTAGTCTGTGATATAAAGTCACCTGAGAAAACACAGAGAAGGATGAAATCGAGGCTTAGCTCAAATGAAGACAAGACTCATCATTTCTCTGTTCTCCAAAGTCTCCAGGGAAAACTGGGGAAGAGAAAAATGGGAGAGAAAACAGAAAAAATAGTAGTGTGCGAAATTATGGAATTCAGAAATAGTGGTTTCTAGAAGGTGGTGCGCCTGTAAATCATGAAATACAAGAAGGACAATGTCAGAAAGATGCTCACCTCTGTCAAACATCGCTGAGAGAACAGAAGGGCAAGCTGTGATAAAGGTCTCTGAAACCCCCTTCCCTGAGCTCTGGGCCACTTGACCTCAGCTGGCTTTTGACAAAAGCTCTCTCAGTTGGGCACCTGCTGGAGAGGAGCCAGCAGCACAAGAGATAGAAAGGTTGAGGAAGGGTTGACTAGGAAGATACCTCCCGAGGACAAAGTAAAACACAGGACTCAGAATTGAGAAAGGTGGAGGATGTGTGAGAGACACCAGCTCTAACCTGCCGCTGTTGGGAGGTCAGGGGAAGCTCAGAGGACACACATGTGAGCAGATGGAGACAAACCAGCGGTGGAAGAATTCAGAACAGTCGGAAATGTTGCCCCAGCTCTTGTGGGAGAATTCAACTGAGAACAGAGGAAGGGTGGAAGGGTCCTGGTGTAGGCACGTGGAGGGGAAGGTACGTCTATATGGAGGAGGCTTCCAAATTCTTACCAGCTCCAAACAAATATTTATACTTGTTTCCCTACCCCTTATGCACCTCTCTTCTGAGATATATCACAAGCAACACTTATTTAATTAACATACTTGCCCACTTGTTTCAGACCAACAAATCAGCAACGAACTCAGTCTCCTGGTGATTATACATAGCATGCACACTCCTTTGTGTCATGGAATGGTAGCCATTGTAGCTAGAGTTTTTCTGCCTGCCCCACAGTCAGGACAAATCTCTCTCACCCGCCAGTCCCACAGCCACTCAGACCCGACCAAGTAAACACAGAGACTTATATTGGTTACAAACTGTATGGCCGTGGCAGGCTTCTTGCTAACTTTTCTTACAGCTTAAATTAATCCTTTTCCATTAATCTATATCTTGCCATGTGGCTCGTGGCTTACCGGCATCTTCACATGCTGTTTCTCATCATGGCGGCTGGCAGTGTCTCTCTGACTCAGCCTTCCACTTCCCAGCTTTATTCTCCTCCTTGTCCCGCCTACACTTCCTGCCTAGCCAATGGCCAATCAGTGTTTTATTTATTGACTAATTAGCAACACATTTGCCATACAGAACATCCCACAGCAAGCCATCATTTCTCAGATGTCTCCAGAGTAACCATCGGGTAAGAAGCTCAGAAGGGAGATGGATCAAAAGACATGGGGTGGCTGTGGTGGTGGGGAGGCAGAGAACACTGGCAACCTCTACTACCACACACCTCAGGAGACTTCCCACAGGCTGGGTCTACTGCTAATCACTGGTCCCTGCTGTCTTCAGGGCGATGCTGTGTTATCTGGGTGCAAGATGGAGCTTATCCCTGCAAGAATGGAGATCAGAATCCAGACCAACACTCAGGGAGAGCAGATTGGTGGGAGCAGGACATACAGCCAGTGAAGCAGTGCCTGATGGGTGTCCATTGGTTCTTCCCCATGCCTGCCCCCCACTTCATCCACTTGGCAGAAGCTTGCTCCTACTGAGCCCTTTCCCCTAGGTGCAGTGGGTGGAGGACTGGGCTCATTTGCACATTCAGGGCTTCATTATTTCTCTGAGATTAATACCACTAGTAACCGATATTTAGTCCCTGGGAGTCTGAGTGGGTTTAGAAAATATGAGGAAATCAGGACTGATTCAGTTCAAAGTCACTCCAAGGACAATACCAGCATTTTCCACATACTTTCCTATAAATCTAGGTTTTGAGTTTTTTTTTTTTTTTTTACTTTTTTCCCTTGCAAGTTACAAATTCTAGTTCTCAAAGACCAGGAAAGCACTTAGGAACAATATGGGAGGTCCCCCTAAATTAAAACCTCTGGTTTCTACTCAGGTACTTTTTAATATTCCTTGTAGCAAGAAGTTGGCAGAGGAAGTAACATGTTAAAATAAAAATGTCATAAAGCCTTTCCCTCTCTTTTGCAAACTTCAAAATGAGCCTATTATATTTATGGTTTAATCAACTCGTTACTCTTGATCCCATAAGAATGCATCCCAGAGTTAAAAATCAGGAATCATACTCTACAAAGAGCGGTTCTGCTTGAGCTTGAGAGCAAGGATTGGAATTGTGTTTCAGAGGAGACAAGTCCATGACCAGAATAGACCAGAACATGCTGTTTCTGAGTGTTGCCCTAGGCATGGGGAGGGATTTAGATGTGTCCCCAGGTACCTGAGGCACCCACAGTGACATGGTGTACATCCAAAGCCACACTGGTACCATAGTGGGCAAAAACTTTGTATCATTTTATCATCTCCAGCATCTAGATTTAAGATTATAAAAAAAAAAAAAGGAATAAGCAAACAAAATCTTCTTGGTGGCAACTGTGAATATATTTTTAAATGCTATTAACTGACAGCACATCTTGTTCAGAACTATCTTTAGTAGGTGTTCTGATGAGGGAAAGCTGGGTTGTCACAAAAAATAACAGGAAATGACTGTATTGAAACAGCATGTGAAGACGCTGGGGCACAGGAGGGGAAGGAGCTCAGCTTTGGACGATAGCTATCTTCTTCAGGGCTCGGTGCTTCGTAATTCACCAAATAATATATTGGGGAATATTCCCCCCCATCAACTCTAAAGGCACTGTTGTTTGTCTGTGTTTGAAAGTAGTAAAACTTTAATGAACAAATACAAAGAAAAGGATTAAGTGTTCGAGTGACAATAAAGAACAGGGTCCACTCCAGTTGATGGCACTGGTGTCTACACGACATGCTCACGGCGTTGCTGCTCAGTTCAAGGAATATGCTAACTGCCCTTTGGAGCCTGCTCTTTCTTTGTGTTCTTGTAATGCATGGTGGAATGAGGTTTGCCTTTGAGACATATGGATATTGTTAGCCTAAGGTATAGCCTCAAGCCAAACTAGAGACATCAGTCTTTAGATATACACTTGATTCTTTTCTTATACATTGCTATCACAAAATATGCAAACCTGGCCACTTTATAGAGAAAAAAAGATTCATTTGAGTTATGATCCTAGTGGCTAAAACATTCAAACAGGGAAGTCCCTGTGTCGGACAAGGTCAGTCCTGGCATTGTCACAGCCTAGAAGGGAACTGGAAGAGAAGACTCTTAGGTGTAGACGGTACCAAGAACATGAGGTGGATTGACTTTGTAGAAACCTCACTTGGGGGCCAGCAGGACAGCTCTACAGGTAGAGGTCCCTATCTGAGCATGATCTCAGGAAGCCCAGTAGAATTGGAAGGAGAGAATTGACTCCAAAAAGTTGTCCTCTGACCTTCACATGTGTGGTTTATGTTACACACACACACACACACACACACACACACACACACACATACACGCACGCACACACACGCACACACACACACACACACACACGCATGCACACACACACACACACACACACACACACACACACACACGCATGCATGCATGCACAAAACAAAAAATTCCAGACTCAAGAGAACTGACTCGGTCCTGTGACAACTGTATTAATCCCTTCCCAGGGTAATGCTGCCACGGACTTAGTACTGTCCACTGTAGAGGGTCAACATCTCTCGATGTCATTATGTGAAAGGACAAGCTGCCTTCAGACCAACCTTCCGGGGACAAGCTTTTTCAAATCATGGTAATACACAATATGTGGACTTTTGAAAATCAGGTTTTTACCTTATTACAATACTGAATATTGCTGGATTAAGAGTATTTCTACAGGCGACTGTTCATTTCTTTGAACAAACTCTTACAAATGTTCATGGAAGATGGTTGTCCTTGCTACCAAATTGCCTTCTGGGCAGCAGTGACAGTGGCAGAGCCCAGAAGCTGTGCAACTTCTCAGCAGATTTTACAGTTTATGCTCATTTATACCTTACGTCATCTGTAGGAATATTTATTCCACCACTCTTTGCAGAAAACCATAAAATTGTATCCTCCTCCAACTGCATGGAGGGTATTGGTTTGGAAGGTAGATCGCAGAAACACTTTATCTGAAAGTAAGAGAGAGGCAGCTGTATGAAACACTTCTTCGTGCTAACATTCTTGGACTAACCATTGGGCAAGCGTGTTTGTTGGTTAATTTTTCTGTGTATGTTTTTTTTTTGCCTGTGTGTATGTATGTACACCACAAATGTTCAGTGCCCATGGCAGCCAGAAGAAAGGGGTCAGATTCCCTGGAACTAGAGTTACAGACAGTTGAGATCTGTCATGTGGGTGCCAGGAACTGAATTCAGGTGCCCGTGCTCTTGACCCCTGAACCACCTCTCCAGCCCCTGGGCGTGTACCTTGACCCATGGCACTGCTTTGTAGTATGCCTTCGGCACCCACTGGGCACAGGCTGAGTAAGGGGGTGATGCTGTAGGGCAGTCGGCTTGATTTACCCTGGAGGATATGATGAGTGTTTTTGTATGAAGAGGTTTAAGTGGCAAGCACGTGAAAGTTAGTTTACTGTTGATGGATGTGTATTATAACCTGTTTGTAAACTGGACAATATGACAGTTTACAGGCCTTTCAGCTGAGCGCTGTAAAGTGACAATATTAAAGTGCTTAGCACTTATCAACATCTTTGTATGAGGGTAAGGACAAATGCTGAGGGTAACTTTTGTTCAGCAGGGCAGAATCTCAGTTGTTTTATTAAGTCCATTAATGTGTTCATATTGGTCTATACTGTCTCATTAGTAGAAGTTTTTATTTAATACTGGAGCCATGTGCCTTGTGGTTGTTCTCCAAGGAGGGGGCCTGACTCCCACATGAGGCTGGTATCACACACAATGATGGGGTATGAAATCCTTTGTTACTGGAGAACAGAGCCTTTCCCAGGGCCCTGGGTGTCTTCACCTGTGGGAGAGACATGTGCACAGATGGAAACTGGACAATTCCGTCTTGTTTGTAGCAGTACCTTCATATATACAAAAGCAAGAGCTTCAGATAGTGAGACACGCTTGAGGTATTAAACGTCTTACAGGGGTGACTGACAACTGGGAAATGCTTCCATAATTCACAACCAACTTCCCCAAACCAGCAAAACACATGCTAGCCACACGGACCATGGGGAAAAGCCACTTTCTGGAAGAGTGGAAGCGGACAGGTGCCTTGTGAATCCCAGAGCTCCTCAGACCTGAGCTTCTTGCTGACGAGGCAGAGTGTTCGCAGCTGCTTATTCGAGTTCAAGGTTGAGGAGAATTCGGTGCCTTCTGAGTCCTGTCGAGGGGTTGTGGGCATTGTTGGGGAATGCTGTCGGAAGGTGCTTGGATCTCAGGCAAGGAAAAAAAACTGTGAATGCCAGGACTGTTTTCAGAGCCTGTACACTGTATCATGGACAGGCTGGGGAGCCAAGGACACAGGTGACTGAGTGGTATGTGAGCTTTCTAAGTGTATCTATCACAAGAGTCATTGTACTCTCTTATTTTCAATTCCTTGTTTGCCCAAAGGAGTCCAGAATATAAATACGGACTCTTCTGTCCCCACACAAATGAGCAATATTGCAGAATTGGAGATGAAGAACAGAAGACTCAGTAGCTACATGTTGAAGGTGCTTTTTGTTTGTTTGTTTGTTTGTTTTTTGGTGTTCACATTCTGTGGAGTCACCAGAAATCCTAGACCAAAACCTATTAAAAAGTATGTCTTCAATATATTCATTCTACGTTGGAATAAATGAAAGGAAAAAAATGTAAGAATTTATAGAAAATACAGTGATATATATCATATCTGCTGTCCTCTTATCTGTTGCTGGAAATGGTGTGTGAAGATGCAACACTGACTAAAATCATAGCAGATACTCCCTTTCTTTCTTTACACACATACACACAAACAGATGTGGGGAAAGATATATATGAATATATGTGTTATTATATATATTATAATACATAATGTGACATATAGAATATGTGTATAATATACACCAAAACTCAAGCAAACTTTCTTAGCCACTTCAGAGTGGGACCTGTGTAGAAGAAAACCTGAGGTACAGGAACAGACAAGCGTAGAGTCCTGAGAAATGTTTCCCTGTTGGCATGGACAACAGAGTCAAGAGATGAGAGGGTGAAAATACTAAGGTTTTAAAATCATGTTGAGATTTCATCTTATATTAAAAGACAGTAATTACCGTGTTCTAACATGATTGCTGCTGGTGTTTGTGGAGCATTGTGTTGTTTTTGCCTTTTGATTATTAATCTATTGGGTTTTTCCTAACATAATTTTAAAGGGATTTTCTAAACTTGCAGGTTGTTGTATAAAACATCTTTTTTTTAAAGACCTAAGTTTAAAGTGATGCATGTGGATCAGGAGAGCACGTGTGAACTGCACACAGAGCACACATGTGGGGATGGTAGATGGAATGGGGTTTCCTTGTCCAGCCATTTCTGTAACTTGCTATAAAGCTCATATCACAGGATTTGCAGCTACCGTTAAGCAGTACCCTGCCTGATTTTCTCACATGATGGTCCCAGGTGATGGCCTCACATCAGCATAACTGCCCTGATTTTGAATTCCCTGTTCTTTTCCATTCTGTCCAGCCAGGGCTTCCTCCTCATCACACTACTCAAAGATCACGGCCTGCCTCCACCCGACAGCTGTGTGCTCCTGATCACCGTGGCGGCGAAGGTAATCACAGAACTTAGGAGTTGTGTTTCATTGAAAACACTCAGCACTCTCGAGTGGCACCGAAGGGAATTAACACTTTGCCAGCTTGCTTTCAAGGGGGTCCTCTCATCTGCTGCTGGAAATGGTGTGTGGAGATGCGTCATTGGCTAGAAATCATGACAGACACTCCTCTTCTCTCTTTTCACACACACACACACACACACACACACACACACACACTCACACCCCCCCTGCAAATACACTCACACACATACACACACATACATACATACATACACACTCACACACATACACACTCACACACATACACACTCATACACACAATGTGGGAAAAGAGATATATGTATATATGTGTGTGTCGTTATATATATATATATTATACTATATATATTATACAATGTATGTGTATGAGTGTGTGTACAATAGACATAGGGTTTGAGTTACTAAAAAAAATAAAACTGACTCATTTATACAGTGTCCTCTGATTTAGGGAAGACTCTCTCCTATTGGATGATTTGAGAAACTGATTCCTAGAGAAACCTTGCCTCTGGAGTTAAATGAGGGATGCATCATTTATATATACACACCCTCCACACACACCAGTGCAAAGACACAAATGTACTCTCTACACACCCACAGTCACAGCATCCTAACGTACACACAGACACACACACACACACAGACACAGCATCCTAACGTACACACAGACACACACAGACCACACACACACACACAGAGACACACACAGACCATACACACACAGAGACACAGACACAGACACAGACACACACACACACACAGACACACACACACACACACACACACACACACACACACACACACCATCTTACTCCTAAGACAAAGAGGAGCTTCCTTCTCCACAAGGGCAGGGTTTCCAGCCCTGGGCAGAGGAAACATCTTGCCTATGCAAACAGGTCAACACATGTAAAAGGTCCAGGACATCATGAGAAGTGGATGGATCTGGAGACAGTGGGATCCAGAGTTGCAAAGACAAAGGCACTTGCTTCCCTCCACAGGCTTTGCTCTAAAAAGCCTATTTCTCTCCATAAACCTCCCTCCTTTCTCTGATTTTCTCTATAGTTCTTCTCATCACATGATAAGTTACATGGTAATTACATGTAAGCTGTAGCTTCATACAAAGACTGGTAGTGTGAAAATCCTAGGTGGGTAGGTGCCATGTACACATTTATGCATGTTTTTTGTGTGTATGTGTGCCTATATATATATGTATGTACATATGTGTATGCATGAGTGTTTGTGTTTCATGCATATCCTGAATGTAATTCTATGAAATTGTCATGATTTAATTTGGTGCTCTGACTGGTAACATTTCATGATACATGTTTAAGGAATAAAAATTTTATTCTGTGATGACTTTTGATCAACAATCAAAGCCATGGCCACTGTGCTCTGCATATCTGGAAAGAGAGTGTCCTTGAGTTTTTCCCTGTTCTTCTCTCTTCCCTTAGAGGTCATATAACAAGTATGTTCTCTCATAAAACTCTCAAATGAGAACACAGTGGAAAAAAGGATTTGCTCCATTAATATCAAGGTTGCCCTGAATAAGCAACCTATGATCTAAATCCACCAGGCAAGAACATGTAGCCAGAGCTGACTCAGCTTTCTGTTTCTGGAAAGGACCAAACTCTCTCTGCCCTCCTCATCCTGAGGAATCTTTGGAAAGGTCGGTATTTCCACCTCCAAGCTCTTCATCACCCTGTACATATCAACCCATCCAGGACTAGTTCTGGCTTGGCGATCGTGAACTTTCCTTTACCTGGAGAATTCAGCAGAAGGGATGGGGTTCCACAGTGAGACATCTCCAGAGCATGTCAGAGCTGAGCTGGCTGTCGTGGGGCCAGGGTTAAGAATCCCACTCACTTAGACGCTGGTAGAGGCAGAGTGGATGTTGTTTCTTCTCCTTATATCACCTGGCAGGAGGTCTGCACAGAAGCTGACTGGTATGGGAATGAGCTGTGTCTGAGGCTCGTGGAGAATTCTTGGGGATAGATGGCCTGGTGAGTGGGCGTTTTCACCTTGTCCTGACAGCAGTGTTCTTAGCTGTGTACGAATGGCTTTCTTTGCAGGGATCCCTAGGGTTTGCCTTATGTGAGGCCCAGTCTCACTTTGCCCACGTCCACTTTCTTTCCTCCTCATAGGAGTTTGCCTTCCTGCCTTCATCTTTCTCCCACTGCACCTAAGAACCGAGATGCACTCTCCTGGGCAGTGCGGCCATGACACTTCTGTAGGGCTGCACATTAGCTTTTGACAAATGTCCCCGAAGCCAGGCTGACTGCCTCTTAATTGGCCACCCTGGCTCACTCTCCTCTTATGCCCTGCTCCAAAATTAGAAGCGTTTCACGTAGACAAAGCCCCTCTCCTGCTTCGTGATGCCCAGTCCCTTCACTCTGAGACTCACACAGTGCTCGCAAGCACACCCCTCCCCCCTCCCCCTGCCGCTCCAGCAGTTACTCAAAGGTCAGAAAACTGTGTGAGAACAGAGAAAAGAAAATGTCAGCCTGGGAATTACTGAATGTGTGTCTGTGAGGAAGGCCAAATCTTTTAAAAGATAAATATCATAGACAGAGAGCGTGCTAAGGGACCTCCGTCTCTCACAGTTTACTGTGGAATTTATAACCACCAAACTGCTTAGCATGGGTTCCCACACAGCCCTCAGCTATCTGTCATCTGCCCCACTCAGGATCAGCCCACCTCACCCATCTCCAGCCCATCTTCGCAGTTCTGGCTATTGGTCTTTCATTGGCCCAGGTTAATTTAAATGTTCTATTAGAACATTAAAACTGTAATCAGGAAATCGGGGTCATTTCCTTAAAAGAGAATGGAAGAGTAGGGGGATGGAAGGAGCACTATAAAATGCTGTCCCCCAAACAAGGCATGGCTGTGGCACTCAGATTCAACGTCACTGTGATTACCTCCACAAAAACTGCCCATCAATATTCCATCATGAGGGTGGGTGGGGCCTGTGAGGCATTGCCTTTTCCTGAGGAGCCGCTGGGGCTGATGGGGGACTGGAGTCATTTTCTACAGTGACGTGGCCACTAGTTAGTCATCCATATTCCAATAAATGGCACTTATGAAAATGATCATATTAAACTCAGGGAGTCTCATGCAAACACTTAAACCTATGTAAAAGCAAGAAGGGGAACTGTTGGGGGGAAGTGGGGCTCATGGTTATAGATGGGAAGGTGAGGAGGGAAGGGAGTCAGGGTGACTACGTTCACTATAGAAGTGCATGCAGTATACAGGAATCAATTAATTAATTTAAAAAAATGAGAAAACATGTAATGTTGTCCCAAATGTTTAGTTAATGGAAAATACTGAAATAAATCCATTTTAGTTATGTAGGAAACAAACAAGTAAACCAAACAGAGAACCTACAAAAAGAAAATTATGCTACTTAGTTCTATCAGGTGACTTGTTTGAACAACAACAACAAAAATGTCAGCATAAAACCACTCATACAGAAGCTGGAGAGATGGCCCAATGATTACGGGTGCTTGTTGCATTTAGAAACAGTGTGCATGTTGTTGACCTCACCTCCAAGGGAAATTACCTCTCACACCTGACCTACTAGAATGTCTTTTCTCAGTGGTCAGTTAGTTTTCTCAGTGTGGCCCAGGGGTCGTGTACCACAGTACTCTTAAGAGACAGCTTTGTCTGGTAGGTGTTGTTACTTGTGGGGCCACGTGCCACCAACACTGTAGTATTCCGTTGCCACCCTGAGAACCAGCCATCTTGCCAGCATGTTCCGGATGTTCTGCCGTGAACTGCCACAGCTGTGCTGGTTGCTCTGGACCCACATGACTGCTCCAAATAGATTTTTAATGATCCATGGACCATGAAGTTCAGGATTTTTGCTTCACATCCTTCTTCAACAAAATTGATCTCTAATTTCTATTATATGAAGACAAAGGTGTCTTTTCAATAAGTGAATCATTTTATTTCTCAGTGCTGAGGAAATAGGAAAGATAGCCAGTTATCTGTGGGCAATTTAGCTCCAGTTTGAAGGTATAGGAAGGAGTGGATTGCCTATATTTAAAGAATATGATTTTCATTTTCTCCAGACACAGGAAGAAATAAATGTAGAAACCTATTTCTAGCTGTCTTCCTCCAGGCCAAGTCACACCCCCTCACAATTATCCATGGGGCGCTTATCCAAATTCTTAGAGCTGGAGGGGTTTGGATATTCTTTTAATGGGAATAAATACTACTGATATCAGGAGTTCAGTCTAATGTTCTGGGGTGAGACAGTGAGGGAGAAAATGGAGAGCATTTCTCCAGAGACAGGTACAGAACACAACAACAACAAAAACACTGTAAAACCCCTCACACACTCACACACAAGATCTTTTCTCTAAAAATCATTCTTAAATTAAAAAATTTTTGCTCCCTCCTCTGTGTGTGTGTGCATGTGTTTGTGTGGTGTGTGTGAGTGAGTATATGTGTGTGCTGTGTGAGTGTGTGTATGTGTGTGTGCTGTGTGAGTGTATATGTATGTGTGTGTTTATGTGTTGTGTGTTTGTGTGGTATGTGTGCTTATGTGTGTGTTTGTGTGGTGTGTGTGTATGCATGAGTGTGTGTGGTGTGTGTGTGTGTGTGTGTGTGTGTGTGTGTGTGTGAGTGTGTTTGTGTGTGTCCAAGGAAAACTTGTGGAAGTTGGTTCTTTCCTTTCACCATATGAGTTCTGGGTACTGAACTCAGGTCATCAGGCTTGGTGGCAAGTGTGTTTATCTGCTGCCTCTTACCAGCCCTCTAAAAACCATTGTTGTGGACTCTTGTGTCTATAAACATTAAGAAGAAATCTTCCCCACACTGCCCTCACTTAGGATGGACTCAAATTTCCCCACCCTATAATAGACAGGCCTCTGCCCAGGTGGTCCCAGTTTAACCCTGCAAGGTCCTTTCCAGAAAGTTCAGGAATCTCACCTTTGTGCAGGATCATGCATGAACAAGAGGTCTTTGGCATTATATTTAATATTGAGACAGAAACATCTTCTCTCTCCCTGCACACATTGTAGTTTCTCTCTTACGTTAACTGCCAGCTTTTTTAAAGTTGTAAGATTCACTGACTTTTGTTTTTAGGCTAGGATGTAATATCTTTGCACAACCTTAAACTAAAAAGCAAAACATGGATGTATCTTCTTTCGTATAATACAGGGAGCTACACTCTGTAGAACTGGAAGATTAGAACTGTGCAATTTCACCAAGAATTCTATTGTGATGTACAGGTCTCCCCAATAACAGCAACAATAGTAACAGCAATAGTTAACACAAGAGACTCATTGAAGCGACAAATGAAAGTACTAGAAACACAGTACATACTCATGCACACATGTGAATACATGCAGACACATGTATATGAATACAGGCATGCACACACACATGCAGACACACATATGTGGATAAACACATACACACACGTGTATTCACATATGCGCACACGCATGTGCTCATATATACACAGCCAGTTTCCCAGGCACTCAGGATGGGTTGCACTTGCCCAGTGTGTAGTGTGAGCACTGATAAAGAGGGTTGTTTACCTGAGACTTGCCATTCCTCTTGTGGGAATGGACAGAAGCACAGAGATGGAACTTGCTTTCTTTGCTTTCCCACATGGTTGAAAAGTCCTGTGGTTTTCTTAAAAACCAGGCTTTTCTGGTTATACATTCTGTTTGGGCTCAGAAATGGAGTGAGGAGATACATTATTTTGTTTCAAGACGGGTCTCAGGCTTTGCTTCCTGTGTGGGCTTCCTTTAAGGAATGTGGATGCACTAGGACTTTAAAATTATGTATAATTTACAACAATATGACATAGATGTAAATGTAAGTTTAGTTGTAGGTAGAGAAGAAGGTTCTGGAACTTTCCACTCTGGATCACGTGCCTTCATCTCCCCTGCCTTGCTGTTCAGAGCAATATACAATTGTAGGAGTCCACATCAAACCTCATCTCACCATGGTTGGAGTCAGCATGAGGGTGTGGAGGGCAGGGTGGCTGGTGAAGGTCAGCAGGGTGGGATGTCGGGATCCTGTTTGGGTGAAGAATGGCCTGATGGTGAAAAGGAGAGCATCACAGGGAATGTTATGCATGTTATAAATGAACATACCAGTATTCTCAGGTCCCACAGATTTTCTGTACCCTTGTTACAAGACACAGGAGAATGCCAATTTATGAT
Organism: Peromyscus eremicus; assembly: GCF_949786415.1. Lineage (NCBI taxonomy): Eukaryota > Metazoa > Chordata > Mammalia > Rodentia > Cricetidae > Peromyscus > Peromyscus eremicus. Next base: position 39,996,166 of record NC_081437.1, on the reverse strand, counting down.
GAGATGTGAAACATCTCAGTGAAGCCAGTGAGAGTCAAGAAGCCATGTTGTGGGACTTGGTAACTGCAGGGTGGGTTTTAGTTTGGAATCTTCTCTCCAGGCCTGAGGAGGGCTTCTGTGGCTGAGGTATTCATCTGACTGTCCACCCAGTTCCCCATGTATTAAGCAGCTGCCATCCAGGCAGTTATATACAGAGAGGCATAAAAAGGTAGAATATGTTGGCTATATCACATGGCTGTAAGTGGGTAATAAGTTCCATTGGATCTGATGACAAGGGCTTCTTCTGACTCCTGGTTAAGCTGATATAGACGAGTTCTTAGACAAAGGTAGACTACTGGGAACTCACAAAGTCCTGAGCCTCATAGAGCTTGACAGTTTTAATTGTCCTGTGATGTAATCCTATATAGATGTGGGAACTGTTTGGAAGATGCCAGCCTTTGGGATTCAACATGATTCAATCCTTGTCACTCAGACTGATTCATGATATACTGCAAGATGGTGGGTTATCATTACAATTCAATGTAGAAGTAACAGTTGGCCGTCTCCTTAAGTTTAGAAGTTAACTATCTACCCCAAGAGCTGAGCATTGGCCAACATTCATTCTTAGAAGAGGAAGGGAAAGGGTTTTCCCAGTAATGAAGAGGGGCATCAAAGAGATCTGGGCTTTGAACAAGTCACCATATTGCAAAGTCATGTATTACTGGGGAGTCCTAGGCTTGGATGTCCCACGAAAGGGGGTTGTAATAACAGTGAAAGAACTATGAACATGACCTAAGCAGGTCACCTGAAAATATTGCTCTGCTACACAAGAGAACTACTGCCTGGTTTTACATAGTATGACTCCATCTGGAGTACATTTATTATAAGGAGAAGCAAAACATGAAGGTCCCACATTCAGGGATGAAGAACATTCATCATGGTCTACATGGTTATTATTACTGCAGCTTAGGCAAAGGACAGAAACCAGAGGTCAAATATGAGAACTGCTCAATGGTACATATTAGGAAGGAACCCAATGCAGATCTGACTGTCCTTCACAGGAGAGGTACTGTGCAGACAGCAGAAACTGTCCTTCTCCATGAAGAGGGCATTGGAGGGATGAGAAGAGAGAAGAAAGAGGGGAGGGAAAGGGGACTCAAACACAAACTCAGCTATTGGATTGAGTCTACAAGACCTGTAGAACTGTTGCAAAATGGCCTCAACTTCCTCTCTCTCTCTCTGTCTCTGTCTCTCTCCTCCACCCAAGTCCACCCCTTCTGTGCTTTACTTCCTTCCCTGTCTTCCATGAACTCCTCAGAACCAGAGATTTTTCTGTCTTCTTCAGCTGCAGCAGCCAATGTGCCCCTGTGGTTTGTGGGAGATTTAAGAAGAATGTTTTCTATGTGAATGGAGGATTATCTCTCCATGAAAACCAAGTCAGATAAAGAGTCTGACTGCTGAGAGAGGATAAAGGATAAACTAACATCAGTGCCTGTGGGCATTTACCTTTCTCCACGCGTGAGTTCATTTTGCCCTTGCAGCGACCCCAAATTGTTGGGCTTCTCTTGCAATGCCCTTGATTCCCTTTTGTCTGTAGGATTGCATCTTGGGCGTGTGTGTGTGTGTGTGTGTGTGTGTGTGTGTGTGTGTGTGTGTGTGTTTACACTTGAGCATAGGCATTGTTTTGCCAATTTGCTTTTCAGGAAACTCAGGAGCCAAACGACAGGTTTGCCTAAATTCCCTTTAAAGTAGAAATGGCTTTGGGAATGGAGGGTGACTATGATGTGCTTAGATTAAGAGGAAGACTCTCCCCACCCCCACATACCAGCAATTTTCATCCGTTTCCACCCGAGACTTTCCATAACTAAGCAGCGTGAGTCTATCACTTGGATGACGACAGATGACAGTGATACTGATGATGGCCCACATTTGCAAGTTCTTCCAGAACCCAGTGCACTCTGCGTGAAGTGTGTCCCTGAACATCCACAGTTACCCTAAAAGATAAACCCATGGTCAACTGCCTGTCAGAGATGAAGCATTTTCACAGTGAAGTTCTAAGTAGTTTGAGACAACAACAAAATCCCAATGTATGATTTAGGGAAGGTTGGGGGAAGGAGGGCTGGTGTGATCACAGCCAAAGAAGTTCCAGTGTTCCCCTGCTCTCCTTTAGCTTCTGTGCTAAAGAACTGATTATCTGATTCTAGTGCTTTGCATCCATGTTCCTCCCCTAGACCACAGAGCTCTCGCCTGGGAAGGTGTTCATGCCATTCCTGTGGCCAGAACAGGAACAGTGAAGCAAAGCTCTGTGATAGCACCTGTCTTGTGTGTTTGTCTCAGTTTAGTGTTCCCACAGTTCCTCAAGTGTGTATATCATGTATGTTTATCTTACATCACTCACTGGAAAAAAAGGAGAAGAGCAAGAGAGAGACTGAGACAGAGAGATAGAGATAGATAGATAGAGATAGACAGAGAGAGAAAAAACAAAGTAAAACAAATTATGTATTATCAATCGATATCAAAAGTCTCAATTTTCTTGCCATTTCTATCTAACATTGTTTTTAAAGTACCATCTTAATCTTACAATATAATTAAATGACCCGAAGATGAATTCCCAATTCTTGTAGATTTGATGCTGTGAGCCTCCTATATAATCATAATCACTCCTCCTTCTTCTCTGTCCTCATTAGCAGACTCTACACATCGGGTCTTAATATCAAGGTTAAGCAGAACCGAGGAGTACTTCGCCCCTACACACTCAAGGTTAAATGTAGCAGATGCTCCTTTTCAGGCCCTAATCACACTGCCGACCACGTGCTGTGAGCCGAAAGTGCGGTGGCTCCCAAATACACTATGAGAGGAGGAAACTAAAACTTTTAACGCTTTCTAAATGAATCAAAATCCTGTCAGATAGTGATCTGATTCCAATGCAGAATTTTAGGAGTCAAACACACCATAGTGAAACGAACTGTAATTGTTCAGAGAAATGTTCTGGGCTCCAGAGAGATGCCATTGGCAGGAAGTTATACTACCTCCCTCTTCTCACCTCCCCACCTATTGTACTGTGATTACAGTATTGATTACGTCAGAAGGATTAGCTCCTGATACCAGTGTTACCTGATTAAACCAGCAAACACTCCCATGACTGATTCCTTTTGTCCTGATTAAAGAACAGCTCATCACATGTCTTCAAGGGCTCGTCTCCAAATGTTTCAGATTCAGGGCAACTTCTTCATGCTAATGGGAACTTGAGTTTCCCACACAAGTTTCAGTGGGTGAAGAGTGAGTTGAGATGATTTTTTAACTTGGGGCTTTCACTTGTCTACCAAGAAGCCCTCAGAAAAAGTGGCTTTAATGTCTACCCTTCTGCCTGAGGTATCTTCAGGAATTGAGGACAAGTCTTTTATTAGCTAAGCTCTTAAAGTCTCCCTAAGAACTTCTGTCTGAACATTCCCTCTGCAAGAATGTGTGAGCTCAAGTTAGAGATCCTTCTTAGAGAGCTGGACCCAGGGACCAATCTTTGCAGCCCAGACTTCCCATTCCCCTCAAACAGGACTCCACTCCTCTGTGGCTCTTTAAGGCTTTTGTAGAGTTCTATTTCTTGTTCTATTGGGTTAGAGGAAGTTTCTTAATTATTTGGCTGCTATAATAATTACCACGTCTAGTGAATGGCGTCTTTCAGATCAAGCAATTGCACCTCATATTTACATGGAACTGGTCTCTTAGGTGAAAAGTGCTTTTCCACCATCCAGGGTCATTTGCAGGGGAGTGGAGCTGCAAAAACACCCTTATTCTTTTGATAGTTAAATCAAAGCCTTTTCTTCATAATCTTGTATTTTTGAAGTTTTGTTTTGTTTTTGTGTGGGGGGGATTCTAAATGCACATATTTTTAATTTAATCTTTAAGAGTATCTTTAAGATACTCTTTAAAAACCAATGAATGTTATGTAACCTAGAGTGTAGGATACATTTTGTTTTATAGCCAAGGGAGTAATGATATGATTTCATTGTATAAGAACTTGAGGTTCTGTGTCAGGACTGCAATAAAACAATCACCAATCAACCAACTGACCAATAACCAAAACTAAGGCAGGAAAAAATGATAAAGCTGCCTTGCCAATGTTCAAGGTGTTATTCTTGATGTTCTCCAACTACGGCAACCATTTCTGTTTGAAAAAGGTCTTCTGAACATACTCTGCAGCTTTGCTTGTTTGTTCGTTTTATAAAGGAAGCTTGGTCAGCTTGTGTGGATGAAATGTGATCACCCTGATTCCTGCTCCTCTGCTAGGCCATGTCTTCCCCACCCAGATGGACACTATCCCTCTGAAACAGTAAGCTAAAACAAACCCTGCCTCCCCCAAGTTGCTTTTAGTATGATATTTTATTACAGCAACAGAATGTAAGTAATGCAGCTGTCATGAAAGGTGGCCAGTCATATATATATATATATATATATAATTTATATTTACACTCTAGAATTTTTACTGTCAGAAAAATTTCAAAGCTAATGTTTCCAAGTAAATGAAACTTATTGATTTGTGGTTTCAAAGTAATAATAATATAATGTTATATAATTATAGATTATAAAATTATAATTATGATATACCCAGGAAAAATTAAGAAGAATCTCATAGTCTACTTGTTACTTGTGCTCTGACAGAGTTGTGTGGTTATTTTTCTCTGTTTAGGAGCAGTATTGGGCTACCATGTCACAGCAACAGTAGGCACTCCAGAAAGAGACACTTGTGACTGGAGATGGGTCTCTACAGCAGCCAATGCCTATCACCAAGATGAATTCCCCTCTGACTGTGTCTGATGGTGGTGGGAATACACAGGTGTAGATACATAGGCTTATAGGAAATTTGACAGGGACTGTGGGTTGGCAGAGTTTCATCCCAAGTACCACATAAACTGGGTGGCATACACCTGAAGTCACAGAACTCAAGGTGTGGAAGCAGAAGGGCAAGAAATTGAAGGTTGTCTTCAGATATATAGCAAGTTTAAGACCTGTCTAGGGGCCAATTTTATAAGCATGTCATATATAATTAATGAGATGGTAGCAATACCCTTACCATTGGGGACTGATTTCCCAAGACACAGCTTCTTGTCTTGGTTTAAAAGATTAAGTATGGATTTTCTTCTGTGGAGTAGGCCTTGCATCTATTAAAAAAATATTTGTTTGTGGGCTAGAGAGATGGCTCAGTGGTTAAGAGCACTGGCCGCTCTTCCAGAGGACCTGGGTTCAATTCCCAGCACCTATATGGCAGCTCACAACTGTCTGTAACTCCAGTTCCAGGGGATCTGACACTCTCAGACAGACATTCAGGCCAAACACCAATAAAATAAAAAAATTAATTAATTAAAAATTTATTTGTTTGCATTTGTAATGCTCAGGCCACTATTACCCCACGAGACACCTTGCCTGATGTGCTGATAGTGTAACATACAGGGTTCATTGCAGCCCTTGGCAACGGTTCTCCTTCACCAGCGTCTAGACCTGCAGATGCTGGACAGTAGGGTCTAGACTTTTGGCTCTATTCCAGCTTGAATCCTCCTGCCACAACACACGATGTCTTCCATAATGGGAAGAATGTTCTAATTCTAGTGAATAACTAATATCACTGGCAATAGCCTGAGTGGTAGGGAAAGTGGAGCCTCCAAGGTCTCCCTTCCCAAGGACTCTGTGGGAAGGTAAGTCAGTCTTAGCCTGGGATCTCCATTCACTAATCTTACACACACACACACACACACACACACACACACACACTTCTGACTTTAAACTCTTTGATTTTTTTTACTAAGACACTAAAGAGTTTAGCATTGTACATTTTATGTAGTTAAAACATTTTATAGAGGGTAATAAAGCAAGGTCCTGGACTACCAGCACAAGACAAGCAGTGGGACTGAGAAGATAACCTTTGGAAACACTCTGAAGGTCCTGTGTTTACTAGTTCAAGCAAGGACAAATTGGTCCTGGGACCCATCAGCTAAAAGAGTACCGAAATCCTGGCACAAGGTGTCATGCAGTACGTGCACCTCTGATGTGATTTATTCTCTCAAAGAGTGATGCTGGGTCTAGTAGCACAGGTTTGAGAACTACTTATCACCCTCTGCAGCTGCTCTGTGAGTTTTCTATCTCTCTCACTAGACACACCTGGCCGTCTGAAATGCTGAGGGCTGGGCAAACAATTTCTGTCTTTGTCAGCTCCCATTTCAGACACCCATGTCTGATTGCTTCCATGTTTGAACTTTTAGGTAAAACACCTCAAAGGAGGTATGCAGGGTGTGTCTCAGGGGCACACTCACCTCCTGTGTGCTTTCTTATGGAGGAATGCGCACAATATACCTTAATGGATGGGAGGGATAATTGCCCTCCACAAGGATAGCTTCATCTTTTCAAAACTTTTGTTGTGCTATGAACACCTATTTCTGCCTGTCACTTAGTCTTTTGGAGGTAGATAAGAATGATGGCACACACAACTTTAGTGTTCTACAGAGCCCAAGTGCCCTGTAAACTAGAAGAGGTTCAGTCCATCCATAAATTAGCCTGGGGCCTCTGGTCAGTCTTCATAGCCTACATCTGTAGGCAACCCTGGCCACCCTGTTAGAGGATCTGCTTGGGTTGGTCCCACCTCATGAGGTTTCCTTTGGACACATCAGGGGTTCATCTGAGTTTACCTATGCTTCTGCACTGTTCCCCAGTTAAATACTTTTCAGGCTGCAGTGCACCACAGAGGCTCCTAAGCCCAATATTTGACATTTTGTCTTTTTCTTTCCCTGAACAACTCAGGTTCAACATGAATCTTGACACATTCATTTTCAAGCGACCTTGTCGGGGCCTTTTCCCTCTTAGCAACTTTTTTCCCTGAATTGGAGACTAACATGGAAAATGCTTCCTGGGTGTCCATTTCACATTAGAGTTCTTCCTGCTTGGCTAAGCTCCCTCTGGGAAGACAGTATAGCTTCAGTCCTCCACCCTCAAAGTGCTGTTTTGAGGATCTGCGATATTCCTCTGATTTTTCCAGCCAATGTTGTGGAGTCCCAATGTCCACACTGTGTACCACATACAGCCAGAAAACTTGTATTCCATGGCACACGAGGAAAGACAGCCATCCTAGGATGTCTCATTGGGTTGTATCTACTCTCTGCCTAGGTACCAACATTTTCAGAGCGCATATAAAGAAGTGTTTATTCACGTCATGCAGAGAGGGCACTGACAGACCAAAAATGGATCCTGTCCGAGTTCAGCTTGATCAGCCAAATGATTTATTGATGATAATTGTAGGAGAGCAGTAGGTCCATGGCACCTTCTTCTCTGGGAAGGCTCCTGAACTGCGTTCAGTCAGCTGTACCACCGAAGAGTCTCACCCCAGCCAAATGTTTGCCTATACTGTCTTTACATAATTAAAGCCCATAGGCCCAGCATTTGGCCTTCATAGACTCCCTCGGGAACTCTGTCTTGACACAGACTTTGCCACATTTTTCTAGCATGGGCTCCTGTTTGCTTTGCCTTACAGCTTGCTGGCTGGGAAGGAAACAGCCACAGAGTGGCACATTAAGGATCTATGTGCCATTAAGGATCCTGTGTCTATGGAAATCAGAAAGCCTGGTTCAGTCATTATGGAGATAATAGGGGAAAATAGGTAAAATTTAGTTTTGGACAAGGACCCTCCTGAAGAGAGATTCCTTCTGAAGAGGTTCCTTTTGGGAAGTTTTGCTATATTGGTTTCATAGGGGCAGTGCTGGGTTCCTGAGAATACAAAATTGCTTCCTTCTGCCGGCTAATGGAGTGGACATAAGTGCCATACAGCTGTTAGACCAATGTTCACTTGGGAGTGTAACATAATTTTCATAAAAAGATGAGGATTTTATTCTCTAGCGAGGAGGCAACAACCTTTGCCGTGTGCTGAAGTCCCGTCGCCTGGAGATTCAAAGGAAAGATGGGTCTCGACTTGTCCCCACCAGGGACCAGATCAAGCCCTGGATGATTTCCATCAGCTGTCAGAGCTACTTCTACAGGACCGGGTAGGAAATTAGGCTATTAAATTACAGCCTTGTGCTGGGAACCCCGCCATTCTCCTCCCTCTTCCTTCAGCCGTTCTATCAAAGCCAGGCATTGTAACCATTTATCTTGCCCAACTTAAAATACTTTCCAAAGAACTAATTTTTCCCTCAGTACTTGAGGTCTTTGTGCTCTGCCTGGCTTCCCTGATCTTGTGTGGATCTCAGATTAATTTGCACTAGCTGGGAGTTCAACAACAAAATCAATTTCAATCGGGTCAGACGGGGTCACACCGGGAGCAGCCGTGTGAGGAGAGAAATAGATTATTATTATTCTGGAAGCATGGGGCTCAGGTTCAGTGTGAGGGGAGAGAAGAGGTGCAGTCCCATGAAGGCCATAAATAATTCCTTCCAAACTGTCAGGAACAAATAGGAATTGCTTTGTTTTGTTTTGATTTTTTTTCTATCAGTTTTCCAAACGAAAGATAAGCAGGTGAGCCGTGCCCTTGAAGGGAGGCAGATGGAACCAGCAGCCGGGCTCGGGGATGCTGTTGGCAGTGTTGCAGTGAGTCTCCTTTATGAGCATGTGCATCCAGAATAGGAATATTCTATAGAAATAGCTGACACAGGAACTCAGAAAACAGGGCAGGATTATTCTTACCTCCTTCGGCTGCTGAACTGTGTCTTGGGTGAAAAAGGCATAAGCCCATCAGTTAGACTCAAACATGTTCATCATTAAATGTGATCATTATATCTGATCATCGGGATGAAATATTTTCATAACATTTTTTTCTCCATTCTTTAAAACTTACAAACCTCACGTGTGTCACGTGTGCACACACATACAATCAAACACAAATACGTAGGCACACACAGACTCCCCTTGGTGTGTCCTTTGCAAAACCTATAATGGTTCTCAGTCTTGTTGATATAAAAATAAAACAGCCTGTGCTCAGCACCTTCTACTCCTCTCAGTTTCTCAGTTCAGGACATGCAGGTGGCTTACGATGTAGGAAAACATCCTGGATACTGGGGTTGGTGAAAAGAAGAATAAAGAAGCGGCCACAGCTGAGAAACCTGTTTCGAACAATGTAAAAGTATCTTATACTGAGAGAACAGCAGTGCATTTACTGTGCACAAAGTGCGAGAGGTGTGGTTGCAGTTTTAACAGCCATAGAGGATGGGTGTGGAGCTTTGGCTTTAACAGCAGAGGTAAACATCCATCCTAGGTTAGGCTGGAGAGATGTCTCAGCAGTTAAGATCACATATACATATAGGCAAAGTGTCCATACATACAAAATAAAATCATTTTTTGTTAAAGCCCATCCTGGACAGTGTAGATGAGAAGGGATTCACTATCATTGTGTACGGGAAGTTGTTGTGCCCAAGAAAAACATCTCCAAATAGAAGTTTCAACATTGTCTTCCATGATGACACACAGTGCACAGCCCTGTCAGGACCCCACTGGCCTTGCCATAAATCAAGGTATCACAGCTGATTGGAGAAGCTAAAACACTCCCGGCCTCTCCAAAGCACACTGATGGAACCGGCACCTCGCATCTCACCTGCACATCCTGGAGGCTCCTGCAAGTCACAAATGCCAAGGAATTATGAAATAGTGAACTCTCTGTGCAAGGAGACTCTGAGCTTTTTAACCAAGCCAGAAAGTGCAGCATCAGCTTTCCAGCCTCTTCTCCCCTAAGAGGGGCTGTATCAAATAAGCACTCCATCTGCTGCCATGGTTACCATCTCTATTCTCATGGAATGGATGCAGTCTAGGGAAGACTCACATATAGCTAGTGCACTGTATAGCACGTAGATTACAGAGCTCCAAATTGAGTACTACCCCCAGCCAGGAACCACGATTTCACTCTGCTGTTCACTCACCCCAACAGCAGCTGCACAGCAGTTTATCAAACCTTGCAGTCCTGGAGATGGATGCAAAACGTCACTGTGGTAGATCAGGGGGAGATATCACTCCTGGCAGGAAAATGGAAAGTCTGATCAAGAATCACAAGATTTGCCAGGTAGTGGTGGTGCACTCTTTTAACCCCAGCACTTGGGAGACAGAGGCAGGTGGCTCTTTGAGTTCAAGGCCAGCCTGGTCTATGGAGATCGTTCCAGGACAGCCAGGACTACATAGAGAAACTCCGTCTTAAAAAACAACAAAACAAAACAAACAAACAAAAAACACAATTTTTTTTCAGGGCATAGTCATTGCAAACTTCTTGTGTGACATTTAGGTAGGACATCAACAAGGGGAATGGCATCACTAGTTTTATGTCAACTTGACACAGCTAAAGTCATCCTTTGAAGAGGAAACCACAACTAAGAAAATGTCTCCATAAGATCTGGCTGTAGGCCAGTTTGTAGGACATTAATGATTGATGTGGGTTTAATTTTGTAATTAATGATTGATGTGGGAAGGCCCAGTCCACTGTGGGTGTTGCCAGTCCTGGCTTGGTGGTCCTGGGTTCTATAAGAAAGCAGGCTGAGCAAGCCATGGGGAGCAAGTCAGTAAGCAGCACCCCTCCATGGCTTCTGCATCAGCTCCTGCCTCTAGGATCCTGCCTTGTTTGAGTTCCTGTCCTGACTTCCTTCAGTGATGGACTACAATGTGGACGTGTAAGCCACATAAACCCTTTCCTCCCCAACTTGCTTTTGGTCAGGTGTTTCATCACAGCAATAGTAACCCTAACTAAGACAGCCTTCAAGAGAAAAATGTTTGAGTAAAGACACTTAGGCAAATAATCATGATGATGTCCAAATATATCAAATACATAAGTAAAGGTAGATAAGGAGGGTGAGGGGGAAGTGGGAAGAATCGGGTAGCTCTATCCTGTTGGACTTGACAGTCTCAACTTCTGAGCCTTAGACCCCCACTGTGCCCAGCTCTGTGCTTCAGAAAAGTGAATCCCTTTGTGCCCTTATATTTACTCACAATACAGATGGGCTACCTAACTAGTTAACAAGACCTGGCATTTTTATTTATGGTGCCAAGGATTGAACCCAGATCTTGCCCATGCGAGGTGGACCCTCTACCACACAGCTATATCCCCAGTCCCTGGCTTCGTTGGCACTTGACCTCTACGTTTAAAAGATGTAACAGAAAGGAACAACATGACCCAAGTAGATATTTATCTAGTTTAAAAGGAGCAGTGTTCTGCTTCACGTGCAATAGTTACATTCTATAGACATTGATGTTTACACATATAACACAGAACCGTTTGAATCTGGAAAGAGCAGAAATGAATCAATTAAAAGTGAGACGTAAATACTCATAAATATGCTGGCAAATTTCTTCATAAAAATAACTAAAGGATTTTAATTAGTCCCATGTTTGTGGAATCAAAAAACATCCACCATACAGTCCTTCTGGATGTGTTCAAACTTGACTAGCACGGCAGAAGAACACTGTACTTTTCAAGTACATGGCAAAAGAGGAGGAGAAACCTGGAGAATAAAGTGAGGTCCATTCCCTAAGAAGTTAGCCCCAGAGGGGAGGTACCAAGAGCCAAATTTTTTTTCACATGAACAGAAAATATGTCCAAGCAACCCTTACAGGAATGCCAGCCAAAGAGGAAAGAGACCCATGTTGGCTAAGATATTCACCTTGTAATACATAGTTTCTATAAGACAAAATTGGAGGCTGTAAACCAAACAATACCTCTCAAGATTTGGCACTATGGTCTTGGGGGCCTCCGGGATTCTAATATGCACAGGGAAGTGCAGGGAAGCTTGGTTCAATCCAGTGAGATGGTGATCCCTTCCAAACTGGATGTGAGCACTCGGTCCCCAGCCAGGGCTGTTTGCCATGGCTCTTGCCAATGACAACACAATGCAAGGTTCCCTGGCATTGTCTGTCTATACAGAACCAAATTAAACCAGGTTATTATGCTATAGCTGCACCATGACTTCCTAAAAATTAAATGTGTTTTGCTATTGCAGGAACACGTGGACAATTAATAGGTGTGTTTGGTTTAAATTTTTTTTCTTTTTTTTTTTTTTTTTAATTTTTATTTTGCAATACAATTCAGTTCTACATATCAGCCACAGATTCCCTTGTTCTCCCCCCTCCTGCCCCCCTCACCTTCCCCCCAGCCCGCCCCCCATTCCAATCTCCTCCAGGGCAAAGCCTTCCCCACAGACTGAGATCAACCTGGTGGACTCAGTCCAGGTAGGTCCAGTCCCCTCCTCCCATGCCGAGCCAAGGGACCCTGCATAGGCCCCAGGTTTCAAACAGCCAACTCATGCAATGAGCACAGGACCCGGTCCCACTGCCTGGATGCCTCCCAAACAGATCAGGCCAATCAACTGTCTCACCCACTCAGAGGGCCTGATCCAGTTGGTGACCCCTCAGCCATTCGTTCATATTTCATGTGTTTCCGTTTGTTTGGCTATTTGTCTCTGTGCTTTATCCGACCTTGGTCTCAACAATTCTCGCTCATATAAACCCTCCTCATTCTCGCTAATTGGACTCCCAGAGATCCACCTGGGGCCTAGTCATGGATCTCTGCATCCAGATCCCTCAGTAGTTGGATGAGGTTTTTAGCACGACAATTAGGGTGTTTGGCCATCCCAACACCAGAGTAGGTCAGTTCGGACTGTCTCTCGACCATTGCCAGCAGTCTGTTGTGGGGGTATCTTTGTGGATTTCTGTGGGCCTCTCTAGCACTTTGTTTCTTCCTATTCTCATGTGGTCTTCATTTACCATGGTCTCCTATTCCTTGTTCTCCCTCTCTGTTGTTGATCCAGCTGGGATCTCCCACTCACCCAAGCTCTCTTTCCCTCGACCCTCGCCCTTCACTACCCCCACTCATGTCCAGGCTGTTCATGTAGATCTCATTCCATTTCTCTGTCGTTGGGCGATCCCTGTGTCTTTCTTGGGGTCCTGTTTTCCAGGTAGCCTGCCTGGTGATGTGAGTAGCAGTCCAGTCATCCTTGTTCCACATCTAGTATCCTGTTATGAGTGAGTACATACCATGTTTGTCTTTCTGAGTCTGGGATACCTCACTCAGGATGATTTTTTCTAGATCCATCCATTTGTCTGCAAACCTCATGATGTCATTGTTTTTCTCTGCTGAGTAGTATTCCATTGTGTATATGTACCACATTTTGTTTATCCATTCTTCAGTTGAAGGGCATCTAGGTTGTTTCCATGTTCTGGCTATTACAAACAACGCTGATATGAACATAGCTGAACAAGTGCTCTTGTGGTGTGGTTGAGCATTCCTTGGGTATATGCCCAAGAGTGGTATAGCTGGATCTTGGGGGAGATGGATTCCCAATTTTCTAAGAAATCGCCATATTGATTTCCAAAGTGGTTGTACAAGCTTGCATTCCCACCAGCAGTGGAGGAGAGTTCCCCTAGCTCCACATCCTCTCCAGCATAAGGTGTCTTCAGTGTTTTTGATCTTAGCCATTCTGACAGGCGTAAGGTGGTGTCTCAGAGTTGTTTTGATTTGCATTTCCCTGATGATTAGGGATGTTGAGCAATTCCTTAAATGTCTTTCAGCCATTTGAGTTTCCTCTGTTGAGAATTCTCTGTTTAGTTCTATAGCCCATTTCTTAATTGGACTGTTGGGCATTTTGATGTCTAATTTGTTGAGTTCCTTATATATTCTGGATATCAGTCCTCTGTCAGATGTGGGATTGGTGAAGATCTTTTCCAATTCTGTAGGCTGTCACTTTGCTTTGTTGACCGTATCCTTTGCCCTACAAAAGCTTCTCAGTTTCAAGAGGTCCCATTGATTGATTGTTTCTCTCAGTGTCTGTGCTACTGGTGTTCTATTTAGAAAGTGGTCTCCTATGCCAATGTGTTCAAGACTACTTCCTACTTTCTCTTCTAGCAGGTTCAGAGTAGCTGGATTTATGTTGAGGTCCTTGATCCACTTGGACTTAAGTTTTGTGCACGGTGATAGATATGGATCTATTTGCAGCCTTCTACATGTTGATATCCAGTTTTGCCAGCACCATTTGTTGAAGATGCTTTCTTTTTTCCATTGTGCACTTTTGGCTTCTTTGTCAAAAATTATTTGTTCATAGGTGTGCGGATTAATGTCAGGGTCTTCAATTCAATTCCATTGGTCCACATGTCGGTTTTTATGCCAGTACCAAGCTGTTTTTATTACTGTAGCTCTATAGTAGAGCTTGAAGTCAGGGATCGTGATGCCTCCAGAGGTTGTTTTATTGTACAGGATTCTTTTGGCTATCCTGGGTTTTTTGTTTTTCCATATGAAGTTGAGTATTATTCTTTCCAGGTCTGTGAAGAATTGTGTTGGTATTTTGATGGGGATTGCATTGAATCTGTAGATTGCTTTTGGTAAGATTGCCATTTTTACTATGTTAGTTCTGCCTATCCATGAGCATGGGAGATCTTTCCATTTTCTGACATCTTCTTCAATTTCTTTTTTCAGGGACTTAAAGTTCTTGTCATATAGGTCCTTCACTTGCTTGGTTAGTATTACCCCAAGGTATTTTATGTCATTTGTGGCTATAGTAAAGGGTGATGTATCTCTGATTTCCTTCTCCGCTTTTTTGTCCATTGTATATAGGAGGGCTACTGATTTTTTGGAGTTGATCTTGTATCCTGCTATGTTGCTGAAGGTGTTTATAAGCTGTATCAGTTCCTTGGTGGAATCTTTGGGGTTGCTCAAGTATACTATCATGTCATCTGCAAATAGGGAAAGCTTGACTTCTTCCTTTCCAATTTGTATCCCCTTAATCTCCTTATGTTGTCTTATTGCTCTGGCTAGAACTTCAAGTACTATATTGAATAAGTATGGGGAGAGCGGACAGCCTTGCCTCATTCCTGATTTTAGTGGAATTGCTTTGAGTTTCTCTCCATTTAATTTGATGTTGGCTGTTGGCTTGCTGTAAATTGCCTTTATTATGTTTAGGTATGTTCCCTGTATTCCTGATCGCTCCAAGACCTTTATCATGAAGGGGTATTGGATTTTGTCAAATGCCTTTTCAGCATCTAGGGAGATGATCATGTGGTTTTTTTCTTTGAGTTTGTTTATATGGTGTATCACATTGACAGACTTTCGTATGTTGAACCATCCTTGCATCCCTGGAATGAATCCTACTTGATCATGGTGGATAATTGTTTTGATGTGGTCTTGGAGTCTGTTTGCCAGTATTTTATTGAGTATTTTTGCATCAATGTTCATGAGGGAGATCGGTCTGTAGTTCTCTTTCTTTGTTGTATCCTTGTTTGGTTTGGGAATCAGGGTAATTGTAGCCTCATAGAAGGAGTTTGGTAATGTTCCTTCTGTTTCTATTGTATGGAACAATTTAGAGAGTATTGGTATTAACTCTTCTTTGAAGATCTGGTAGAATTCTGCACTGAAGCCATCTGGTCCTGGGCTTTTTTTGGTTGGGAGACTTTTAATGACTGTTTCTATTTCGTTAGGGGTTATTGGACTATTTAAATAGTTTATCTGGTCTTGATTTAATTTAGGTATGTGGTACCTATCCAGAAAATTATCCATTTCTTTTAGGTTTTCCAGTTTTGTGGAATAGAGGTTTTTGAAGTATGACCTGATGATTCTCTGGATTTCCTCAATGTCTGTTGTTATGTCCCCCTTTTCATTTCTGATTTTGTTGATTTGGATGCTCTCTCTCTGTCTTTTGGTTAGTTTGGATAAGGGCTTGTCTATCTTGTTGATTTTCTCAAAGAACCAACTCTTTGTTTCATTAATTTTTTGTATTGTTCTCTTTGTTTCTATTTTATTGATTTCAGCTCTCACTTTGATAATTTCCTGGCATCTATTTTTCCTGGGAGACTTTGCTTCTTCCTGTTCTAGAACTTTCAGGTGTGCTGTTAAGTCACTAGTGTGAGATTTCTCCAGCTTATTTATGTGGGCGTTTAGTGCTATGGATTTCCCTCTTAGTACTGCTTTCATAGTGTCCCATAGGTTTGGATATGTGGTGTCTTCATTTTCGTTGATCTCTAGGAAGTCTTTAATTTCTTTCTTTATTTCTTCCTTAACCCATTGGTGATTCAGGTGGGTATTGTTCAGTTTCCATGAGATTGTAGGTTTTCTGTAGTTTTTGTTGTTGTTGAAATCCAACTTTAGACCATGGTGGTCTGATAGAACACAGGAGGTTATTCTAATTGTTTTGTATCTGTTTAGATTTGCTTTGTGACCAAGTATGTGGTCGATTTTAGAGAAGGTTCCATGGGGTGCTGAGAAGAAGGTATATTCTTTTTTGTTAGGATGGAATGTTCTGTAGATGTCGATTAAGTCCATTTGAGTCATGACATCAGTTAAGTCCTTTATTTCTCTGTTAAGTTTCGATTTGGGGGATCTGTCCAGTGGTGAAAGTGGGGTGTTGAGGTCTCCCACTATTAATGTGTGGGGTTTTATATGTGATTTAAGCTTTAATAATGTTTCTTTTACATATGTGGGTGCCCTTGTGTTTGGGGCATAAATGTTCAGAATTGAGACTTCATCTTGGTGGATCTTTCCTGTGATGAGTATGTAATGCCCTTCTTGATCTCTTTTGATTGATTTTAGTTTGAAGTCTATTTTGCTGGATATCAGGATGGCTACACCCGCTTGTTTCTTAAGACCGTTTGATTGGAAAGTCTTTTCCCAGCCTTTTATTTTTAGGTAGTGTCTATCTTTGAATTTGAGATGTGTTTCTTGTATGCAGCAGAAAGATGGGTCCTGCTTTCGTATCCATTCTGTAAGCCTATGTCTTTTTATAGGTGAATTAAGTCCATTGATATTGAGAGATATTAATGTCCAGTGATTGTTCATTCCTGTTATTTTTTGGTGGTGATGTGTGTGTACTTTTCTTCGTTGGGGTCTACTGCTGTGGCTTTATCTATTGCCTGTGTTTTCGAGGTTGTATCTGACTTCCTTAGGTTGGAATTTTCCTTCTAGTGCTTTCTGTAGGCCTGGGTTTGTGGATAAATATTGTTTAAATCTGGCTTTGTCATGGAATGTCTTGTTCACTCCATCTATGAGGATTGAAAGTTTTGCTGGGTATATTAGTCTAGGCTGACATCCATGGTCTCTTAATGTCTGCATTACATCTGTCCAGGACCTTCTGGCTTTCAAAGTCTCCATTGAGAAATCGGGTGTTATTCTGATAGGTTTGCCTTTATATGTCACTTGGCCTTTTTCCTTTGCTGCTCTTAATATTCTTTCTTTATTCTGTACGTTTAATTGTTTAATTATTATGTGGCGAGGGGACTTTTTTTGGGGGTCTAGTCTGTTTGGTGTTCTATAGGCTTCCTGTATCTTCATAGGCATTTCCTTCTTTAAGTTGGGAAAGTTTTCTTCTATGATCTTGTTGAATATATTTTCTGTGCCCTTGAGTTGGTATTCTTCTCCTTCTTCTACCCCTATTATTCGTAGGTTTAGTCTTTTCATGGTGTCCCAAATTTCTTGGACATTTTGGTTCATGACTTTGTTGACTTTAGTGTTTTCTTTGACTGATGAATCTATTTCTTCTATTGTATCTTCAACGCTAGAGATCCTCTCTTCCATCTCTTGCATTCTGTTGATTATACTTGCATCTGAAGTTCCCAATCGTTTTCTCAGATTTTCTATTTCCAGCATTCCCTCTGTTTGTGTCTTCTTCATTTTTTCTATTTCCCTTTTCAGGTCTTGGACTGTTTCCTTCATTTGTTTCATTGATTTTTCTTGATTTTCTTTCAGTATTTTATTGTTCTCTTCCAGGACTTTTTTGATTTCCTCTAATTTGTTTGCCCTTTCCTCTAGTTGTTTACAGCGTTCTTCACATTTTTTTGTCTTTTCCTCTACACGAGCCTCTAGCTTCTTCATGATGACATTCATAAGGCTATTTTCTTCTGCTTCTTCCAATTTCTGATGTTCAGGTCTAGGTGTTGGAGGAGGGCTAGGGCCTGGTGATGGTGTATTACTATTCATTTTGTTGTATGTGTTTCTGCCTTGACGTCTGCCCATCTCCTTGTGGTTCGTTCCTGGCCTTATCCGCACACTTGGTTCAGACAGAGCTGACAGATTCAGGAAGTCTCTCTCTCTTGTCCAGATGGGAGCTCTCTTGTCCAAATTGGAAGTCCGGGGCAGGATGGGAGCTCTGTGCTTCAGAAGGGAAGTCCGGGGCAAGATGGGAGCTGAGGGGCCAGCCTCTAAGTCTCAGGAAGAGCGGTTTAAATTTTTAATATGCTTATTCAGCCTAAATATTGTCTCTTATTTACTTTCCATCGGCAATTTCTCTTAGTTAGCATCTATTGTCAGGAAAAACTGATTGACACACATACAATAAAAACTCTGCAAGTGGTAACGAAGTTCTTTATTTCTTGGATTTGCCTGGATTTGAAGAGGTGACCCCTAACAACAGATGCCTTCCTAAAGGAGAAATAACTTTGATTTCCAAGGTGACTGTGCTGAACACAGAAGAAACTTTTATCAGTCACACTGAACTGCAGGGAAATAGTGCAGCAGAGAAGGGGGAGAAGTGGCTTTCTGTGTCCTGAGACTGTTAACTCCCCGAAGTTATCATTCAGAAGCCAAACTGAAAGAATTGGAGTTTGTAATTAACAGGCCCAACCTCGGCTTTGTGGATAAGATGCCATATGTGAAGCACTAAAATGTACAGCATTACACAGCATCATCTAAATCACACCAGGGTAGCATCTTTGGATGCAAATGAAGAACCAAAGCAAACTTGCAGTGACAAAGATTCCAGAAAACCTCTTATGTTCATCTCTAATCCTTAAAATACATATTAGGACCAGCATAGGGGGAAGGATGGAGTCCCTTTGGGAATGTGTGACATCATTAGCATGTGCATTATGGTATGCAAATGCAAATGTCCTTAAAAGGGATATGACACTAGAGGTAGCAGGAGGTTAACTATGTCGTCAGAAGCAGGTTGGTGCCCAGATTATACAATATAGGTGCTGGGAGATGAGGTCAGGATGGTGGTGGAAGAGATCTGGACAAACCAGGTGTGTGGTATTCTGCTCTCAAGACATCACTGAGCACTGAGTAAGATGGCGGCATCTGGAGCTGGCTTCTTCCTTGGGTCCAGGTAGCTCAGATGAAAGTGAAGATAAGAATCTGACAAATAAGCATGAGTGATTACTTTGGTTGCTAATGTGAATTTACCAAATATGAAGTCAACATGGATGGGTTGCTATGATGATGGTAGAGGGTTGCTATGGTGATAGGGTTGCTACAATGGTAGGGATTTGCTATGAAGATGATGATGGGGCTTTGCTATGATGATGATGGGGGATTGCTATGAAGATGATGGCGGGTTGCTACGATGATGGCTGGGCGTTGCTATAATGATTGTGTTGGGTTGCCGTCATGATGGTGGGGTTGCTATGATGATGGTAGTGGCTTGCTGTGATGATGGTGAGGTTTTGATATGATGATGGTAGTAGGTTGCTATAATGATGGTAGTTGGTTTCTATGATGATGATAGTTGATTGCTGTGATGACAGTTGGGGTTTGCTATGATGATCATGTTGGGTTGTTGCTGTGATGATGATGGTAGTGAGTTGCTATGATGCTGGTGTTGGGTTGCTATGACAATGGTTAGGAGTTGCTATAATGATGGTGGTGGTTGGCTGTGATGATGATAGGGTTGCTATGATGACAGTAGTGGATTTCCATGATGGTGATGGTGGATTGCTAGGATGATGGTTGGGTTTGCTCTGATGATGATGGTGGGTTGCCATGGTAGTGGGTTGCTGTGATGATAGTTGGGTGTTGCTGTGGTGATGGTAGTGGGTCACTAGGATGGTGGTGTTGGATTGCTGTGATGATGGTGGTAGGTTGCTGTGATGATGATTGGGTGTTGCTATGATAATGGTATTGGTTTGTCGTGGTGATGATGCGAGTGCTACAATGATAATAGTGAGCTACTATGATGATGTCAGTGAGAGTGCATTTGGTGTAATGGTAGAAGCTGAACTCAGAATAAAGAAATGTCTGAGTCCATTCAGGTTTCTATACCAAAAATATGTCTTATCATCTTATATATATAGCAAAAGTATATCCATAACTTAGACACAGTAGTGCATGAACAGGTAATTTGTTGCTCAGAATTCTGGGTCCTGAAATGTCTAAAATTGTGGCCTCAACAGACTGGTACCACCACCTCAGAGCTGATACCTCCCCAATGAAGTGAGTGTAGAGGGTTTTCCATATTCATAACCATACTTATGAGAAGATTCATTTTGTTCATGTATGTAAAATCAGTAATTTATATCTATTTGTTTTTTTTCCTCAGGCAGCATCTTCATGACCTTGTTAAATAATAAATATACTAATAGATTATTAATGAGAAACATACACATTACCTTGCTAACAATATACTTACCTGTTTTATAGTATTATCTCCATGTAATCATGCATTCATCAGGTTGCTGAAACTTATGAAATAATAGTTTAATATTTTTGGCATCAATGGAAACATAGTATACATTTTGAGCTATATATTGATGACTTAAGTAATTAGCACCTAATATGGGGGACCAAACAAATTTCACAGGCATTTGAAGAAATTAGGAATTGTGAAATGAATTAAATACAACAGATGCTTAACATTACTTTTCCTATGGAGATAAATTTGCCTAAAATTGTAGAGTTGTAGTTGGTGTAAGTCTAGAGGAAGCAGCAGCAGGATCAAAGCATTGGAACCTGTCATTGGTTCTTTCCGAGTTTGTCACATTTGGGGGGAATGAGATGGGCCCAAGGAAATAATGACTTTGAAAACAATGCTGGGAAGGGCTGCCTAGCTGGACTCAGCCTCCCAAGTGTTGGTAAAGGCAATTTCTTCTCAAGCTCCAACAGTGGGAAATACGACAAGTACTTGATGATCTGCAGGTCCTCACTGGATTCCTCAGTCAAGGACCAGGTGAACAGTGTCTCAAGGAGCTTGTGCACAACACTCCTTAAAATGCAAAGCATGAACCAGCCCAGTATTATTCATGCAAATGAGAAAATCTTAAATTAAGGCAAACATTTTCAAGGACCCTGACTGAGAGAAAACGGAATAAATGGACCAGAAATCTCTCAAATTGAAAGAGAGGAAGTGTGTGGCCTAAATGAATGAATGATAAGACTACAACTCATGTCTGAAAACTTGCAAGTTCTCTCCAGGAGGAAGCAGGCCACAAAAATAAGGTGTCCTTCCTGGAGAGAGCACTATGCTTTCTGCAAATGGAAGAGCTTTCCAGATTAGCCTCCCAGGGCACAAAGCCCAAGGACCCTGCATTTGACAAAAAGCATGTGTCTTGAGTTAGATCCAGGAGTGGCCAAGGAAAACTCACTGGTACTCAGTCCTGGCCTTTTGACAGCTCTTGCCCTGAAGGTTTTCTCATTACTCTAGACTGAGGTCTTTTTTTTCTGACACCCCTCTGCTCTCTGAGCGGGACTTCCTTAGGCACTCTTGTTCCCACCCCACATACCATTAGTGCTGACAGCTCAGTGACCTTTAAGTCTGAAAAGTAAGAGGCAAGGAAGCTTGTGCTTTGCTTGCAGAGAAAGCCCTAGAGAGCCTAGGCTTGGATCTCGTACAATGACAGGAGAACCCTTCAGGTGTCTTGCCATGAGGGGAGGTGTGTGTTGAGTATGGAAGAGCTTGCAGGACTATTAGACATTGCTTGCTACTTTCTCTCTGAGTAGATGTCACAGGAGGGGGCTCTCTTTCCATGTAGGTGGGTGTGTCTGTGAGCAGGGTTTTGCCAAAGGCTTATGATAGGAGCTGCAGATGGACTAGCCATTGTTCTCACTGAAAACCTGTTCCAGTCTTCAAATCCTGGGGATGTCATCAGGTGTAGTGACATCTTCAAGCCTGCATTGTAAGATGACATTGAAAGGAGGAAGGTGAGGGAGAAAGTCAGCTTCCAAGAAACTACCTGAAGGAAGGTGTCCCGCCCCATTCTTAATCAAATCTACTGTAAATGAGAAACTATTGATTTATCAATGGCTTGGGGTTGTGAAGGCCCCCAGTGGAATCTTAACTCTCCTACCACACACCATCCTACACCCCACTGGGCAGGCTTATGAGGTTTTAAACATATCATTAAAAATGTCATATTAACACCGATTCATCTCCTGTGATTTTTCTTAGTAAGTTTTATGGTGTGTATGTGTGTGCATGTGTGTTTGTGTGTATGTGTTTATATCTGTATGTGTATATATGTATGCATGTGTATGTGTGTGCTTGTCTGTGTATTTATATTCAGGTTTGTATGTGTGTTGTGTTAGTGTGAATGTGGGTATGTGAGTATATTGTGTGGGTATGTATGTATGTATGTATGTGTGTATGTGTGTGTGTGTGTATATGTGTATGTATGTTTATTTCTGTCTGTGTCTATATATTTGTATTTATGTTTATATGTGTGTTTATGTGAGTGTGGATATGAGAGTGTATGTGTGTGGTATGTATGTATATATGTATGTGTTAAAATATAGGTTAAATGTCTTTCTTTTTGCATCATTCTTATAGTCTTATAGCCTCTTAGACAAGCTTCTTTTTCTCTATTCTGTGTCTTCAGAGTATTAATGTTTCCATGAAATGAGAAAGCCATTTAAAAAAATCTTTACAATCATTTGATCGTATTAGAACCTGTGCTGAGCCTCACGTTCTGATGTGAACATAATTGTCAAGGAAAAGATCAATCTCGGTCTTGGAACCTTGAGCACGTGTGTGCACATGCACAATTGTAAATGGCATTTCCACCACTCCAACTGCTCTCTCTGCAACGCTGTTCACATGCACAGTGTTTAGTTTCTTTAGGAGCCTGTGAGACTGCTGGTGGAGGTGTCGTTACCTAGGGAACCGAAACATCAAGATTCCCTTATTTGGCTTTCAGGGAAGAAAGTAATCAATTATTTAAAAGCATCTTTTCCAGAGAAGGTTAGAGTGCAAATTCCAAGAATCAGAGGTGCAGGTGGCCTAAGGAATCATGTTGTTCCAAGGAGTCTAAACAGATTGCAGGTCACATCAAGGCCACTTGCTCAGGTGTAACAGAGACTGTGATCAGGTTTTGTAATTTTAGAAACAGACATAAAGTACTCCAGCAAACAACCCCGCCTGGGATAAGCAACTCAGTTAGTGGGATTGCCTCTCAATGTTGTGTGTTCTTTCTTTATCTATGGCCACTATAGGTCACCAGGTGGAGGTAAGGGGCAGGTGGGCTTGTGTGTGTGTGTGTGTGTGTGTGTGTGTGTGAGAGAGAGAGAGAGAGAGAGAGAGAGAGAGAGAGAGAGAGAGAGAGAGAGAGAGAGAGAGAGAGACTAGGGCAAAACACCTGGGGAAATCAACTTAAATTAACTGAAAGGAAAAACGTATGCTTTGGCTAGTGGTTGTTAAGGTTTCAGCCACTGACTGCTTTCATGCCTATCGGTCTGGGTGAAGGTCTGGGAAGGGCAGGGTGAAGCAAGACTGATTACATTGCAGCGGCTGGGAAGCATTTGAGGGAGCCGTGTAGCTGGAGGCTTTTCTGCATCCTGCCCAGTCCTGCAGCTGCTTATAAAACAATCACTCAGAGGCTTAATATTACTTATAAATGTTTGGCCTATTGTTCAGGCTTATTACTAATTAACTCTTACAACTTAAATTGACCCATTTCTATTAATCTATGTAATGCCGCGTGGCCATGGCATTTACCGGTTTGCTGGAATCTCACTCCTTGGACGGCTGGATACATCTCTCTTGACTCGGCCCTTTTTTCTTCCTGTATTCAGTTTGGCTTTCCTGCCTAGCTATATTCTGCCCTGTCATAGGCCAAAGCAGCTTTATTCATCAACCAATAAAAGCAACACATATTTGCAGCATACAGAAGGACATCCCACATCAGACCCAGATGC
Source organism: Peromyscus eremicus (assembly GCF_949786415.1). Taxonomy (NCBI): domain Eukaryota; kingdom Metazoa; phylum Chordata; class Mammalia; order Rodentia; family Cricetidae; genus Peromyscus; species Peromyscus eremicus. Next base: position 39,972,363 of record NC_081437.1, on the reverse strand, counting down.
ACTATTAAAACTCACACTCCCTTCCTCCATTCAGGCTTCACTTCCTCAGAGTCCATTCAGCTGTTATCTTATCAAGGGGTGAAGTCAGTGCTCTCATACACTTGTTACCTCTCAATAGTGCACCAGTTGGGGACCAAATCTTCAGCTCACAGATTTGGGGTGGTATTTTGTACACAGCCCACAATCAAATAATTGGCTAGACACGTACAGGAGCACAGTGTTTTGAGAACGTATTTCCTAATGTCTTTGGTGCTGGATGTGTAGCTCGGTTGGTAGCGTGCCTGCCCTTAATTCACAAAGCCTTGGGTTTGATCCCCAGCAATGCATAACAAGTATGGCCCACACCTTAGAGATAGAGTAGGAGGGTGTCTTAGGGTTTCCATTGCTGTGAAGAGACACCCAACCATGGAAACTCTTATAAAGGAAAAAGATTTAATTGTGTGGCTTACATTTTCAGAGGTTTAGTCCATTATCATCATGGTGCAACATGGTGACATGCAGGCAGACATGATGCTGGAGAAGGAGTTGAGAGGCCTACATCTTGACCCACAGGCAATAAGAAGTGGTCAGAGCTCGGCATAGGTTGAGTGAAGGCAACATCAAAGCCTGTGCCCACAGTGACACACTTCCTCCAACGAGTCCACACCTACTTTAACAAGGCTAGTCCTCCCAATTGTACCACTCCCTATGAGCTTATGGGGGCCAATTACATTCAAACTAACACAGAGGACTAGAGCTCAAATCCTCAGATACATAGTGAATGTCCTACTTAGGGTCACTACTGTTGAGATGAAATATTATGACCTAAAGCAACTTGGGGAGGAAAGTGTTTATTCAGCTTACACTTACAGCATTGCAGAAAGTCAGGGAAGGAACTCAAACAGGGCAGGAACCTGGAGGCAGGAGCTGGTGCAGAGGCCATGGAAGAGTGCTGCTTATGGCTTGCTCATCATGGCTTGCTCAGCCTACTTTCCTGTAGAACCCAGGACCACCAGTCCAGGGATGGCACCACCCACAATGGGGTGAGCCCTCCCCCATCAATCCCTAATTAAGAAAATGCCTTATGGTTGAATATTTTGGAGACATTTTTCTCAACTGAGGCTCCTTCCTCTCAGATGACTCTAGCTTGTGTCAAGTGGACATAAAACCAGCCAGGACAGGGAGTTTATGGCCAGCTTGAGCTACATGTGACTGCCTCCAAAAAGGAAGTGTGTAGAAAAGAAACGTATATCACTGGGATGATAAACAAGGCTTTAAAATGGAGTTCTGGCTTCTCCATGTCTGAGCTAACATCACATCAGCACTCTTCTCCATTAACCCTATAGGAACCAACCTCAGTGTGGCTTTCAGCAGGAGGGTGGCTTTATGGAAAACATCCTGTGACGTCACACAGCCCCACATTCATGAACACATTTTGCTATCTGTAAATTCTTAACAATTCTACCGTTGGGTTTGTGTAATTGAATATCACTTGACCACACAGGCACATGAACAGAGGAGATGTACTGTAGTGTGTGGGGTTCCCTTTGTGTCTTGCCATTCTCTGGGCTTGCTTTGTTTGGGATGTCATCATGAGCACGAGGTTCAGAGGAACCTATCTATGTCCTGGCATCTGTAGAGGGAGCGTGGTCTGCAGACTACTCAGAGCCCATGATGCTGAGACAGAAGAGGGTTCTCAAAAGCAAAAGGAGGTCATGTCCCACGGTCCTAAGTTCACCCCAACACTCTCAGATAGCCAGCCATTTGTAATGGATGGGTTAAAGAAAGTAGAGGCAGGGTTGGGGGACCCCAGCCCTTCTCTGTCCCCCTTTTCTTCATGATGAAGCCCAAGGCACATTGCTATTTCAATATGAATCAATCAAGACATGAAGTCAAGGCAATTGTGTTAGTGTCTGCCTGTGTTTGGTAGGGAATTGAATACCGAGTATAGAATCTTGAGGATCCTGTATTCAAGCCAAGTGCTCTGTTGCCCTTGGAATCTAGCATGGCATAATAAAAGTATGAATGGGAAATCACAAAGTGATTAATATTTTAAAGTTTTCCTACTGAAAAAGAATTCAATTGCAAATAGAAAACACCGTTGGTCTGAAAAGAGCCGCCAAGCCAAGGAAAAGGTCCCATGTCTCAGTGATGGTATGGCAATATTACCCTGTTTATTGAATAACCAGCTCCTCTCACTGTGCTGGTTATGAGCCTGGTCTGCTCATAGTGATGTGACTTTAACACTGTTCGTTAAGCAAGAAGCACAGTGACAACCGATCTGATTCCAAGGGAAAGGCCTCCAACAGTCTGCAATAACTTTTAGTGTTTTTGTGAAGGTAAAAAAAATGTATTAAATTCCCCTTGAGCTTTGAACACATCAAATATTAATAATAAGGAAAAATTACTATGAAAAAAATCTACTGCTACTGCAGTGAATGCTTTATAAGGAATCATTTGAAATTTGTATCCTTCTCCAAATCTATTCTGATCCATCAACCTCTCTCACACACATGTTGGGGCTGCAGGGGAGCAGTGACTCTCGGGTCTAGACCTCCTCTCTGTTCACTCTGGTCACAGCTTTGTGAGCTTTCTGTCCCAGTCTCCGGCTGCCCTTAGAGTGCTCCATTTTCACTGTTGGCTTTTTGCCTTGAACCTCATTCTAAGCAAAATCACCAGGAAAAGTGTCTGATGTGGTGTTGGTGTGTTGGAATGGATACCTGACTTCAAAGTAAAGTGTCTCTGGTGGAACATCTGTCCCCAATCATGTTCCTGCCTGAGTCCCTGTGGATATTTACTTAATTAGCAGAAATAAAAATTTTACTCGCTGACATTGTACTTGTGAGTTTTTTTGAAAACCCCAAATACAAAAATAGACTGGCATACTGTTTGACCACTCATTCCTCCATTCATTTTTAACAAATGGCTAACAATTGCCACAGAAATATTTTATGTTGACAGTTTGCTCAAACAAAATCTAACGTTATTCACTCTGAGTATGAGCTCTGTGAGCGAGGGAAGTGTCTTCCCATTTTACAAGAGATGGAGACTCTGAGGAGAAAGACCTGCCCAAGCTCACAGAGCTGAAGATCGGAGATTCGAGTCTCTCCCTTCACCAGACCCCAGCCAAGTTTGCATGGAGAAGGTAAACAGAAGTGTCTGCAGAGAACATGTTACAAGGAACGTCCTCAGCTCTATTCATGGAGTACTCTGTTCTCTCCAGATGAGGGTGCTCCCATAGGAGGAGTCCCTACCAGGGAGCCCTTTGTCCTCTTCTTCCCCTTCTCTTCTTATTCTCTTCCTCCTCCTCCTCCTCCTCCTCCTCCTCCTCCTCCTCCTCCTCCTCCTCCTCCTCCTCCCCATGCTTCACCTTTTCCTTTCTCTTCTCTTCCACTCCTCTTCCCTCCCCCCATTCTTTCTGCTCCCTCCCCCTCTTGCCATTCTCCCATCAGATACTAATCGTTCACCTGCTGAGGGGGATTCTGCCTTGGTGAATGGCAGAGTCTCAAGGTTTTGAGAACCCCGACCAGACCTTCAGCTCTGATTCTATATGTGTGGCCTCAGAAAGTCCCTTCCCTGTCATCTGCTCTTTCCCTGTCGGATTCCACCTCCTCCTGTCCCGGTGGCCAGGATCTAAGCTGAGAATCCCATGTTCCAATGACAGCCACCCTCCCCCTCCTTCTGGAAAGCCCACATCTTTACCCCTGGAAGTTCACCCATTGCTCTTTACTGCAGTCTCAGCACGGGTACATGTATATGCAGCAGGTAGAATCTTGGCCTTTCTCTGTCTTCCCTGCTGTGGGATGGAACCTCACAGAACTGCACCTCTGGCTGGTTCCTGGGTCTATCATCCCACCAACCTGTGCTGTCCTATCGGCCCCCAGGAACACACTGTCAGCTTGGCTCCTCTCCTTCTTTGCAGGAGACTCTGTGCTCACTGCCAGATAGGCTTAGGGGGATTTATTGGTTTTGAGCAGGTGTGAATTACATTTTGTAGATTGGTTGTGACACAGCAGCCCTGACTGTGACCTACAGAGCTGGTGCTGCCTCCTGCTCACAGGAAACAAATGTCTTATGAAACCCATGGGGACGGTGTTAACCAACATGGAGGGAACTGTGACCACACAGAAGCAAATGCACATTTTTTCCCCATATAACAGTGAGCACAAGCTTTGTGAGCTATAGGAACAATGGCCTGACATCTCCAGCAGGCCCTTGAGGATTGTGCCAAGCACACATTCCTGCGGTTGTGTTTTCTTGCCTCAAAAAGGCAGTCGGGTTGTTCCCTTTTTTGTGACCTCACTAGGAGCTTCCAGTGTTTCCCAGATGTGTGACTGGAAGGTTAACTCTTCCACTCCCCACTAATTGGCAGCTCAGCCGTTCTTCTGTGTCTTCATCCTGATGTGAAGATACCTTTCTCTGCCACAGGATTCATGGCTTTCATAAACTGGAGCATGTCTGTGCTTCTAACCCTTTGAGAAAAGCAGTCCCTGAGCTCAGGGTTCAACCCGAGGCCAATCTCCAAATATACATGAAGAAGGGAGAGGAACCTGGGGGTTGGGAGAGAAAGCTTGCAGTTCCATTGGAGGGAAGTAGAAATAGCTGTGACTGTTATAATCTTCAAATTAGTACTAGAAGCAAAGAGACGTGATCCGAATGCCAAGGCAGGAGGCAGAAGTGCTGGACGCAGCATTGTGAGGATAGTACCCATGTCCAGGCACTGTACAGATTGGGCACAATCAGGGAGCCCTTGAGATTTTTTGTCTTTATCCAACCCTGCCAGCACACCTGGCCAGCTCTGTTCAGGGGGAAAAGAGAGACCCAAGGGTGTTTGTCACAGGTAGGGCCAAGTCTCCTTCCCAGCACGAGGCAGCCTCTTCTTGTCACGGAAAAGGACTCAGGCTTGCTGCTGTGGGTGGTAACAAGGGAACATCTACCTTTTTTATTCCATTTCAGTAATTTAAGATTCTCAGCTCGGCCCCCTCCTGCAGTAACGACAGCTGATTCTTAGAGCTTGCAGTCTGCCTCGTAAGCAGCATGCTGTCTGAAAGAACAGGCCTCAGACTAAAACCAGAGCTGCCCTGCTTCCCAGTGGTTCTGTCTTCACACAGGAGCCCCTGTTCCTCACTAGCCTTCTATGACCTTGTTGAGATGGAGTGGTTGGAACACATGGCACAGACCTGTGGTGCAGGGTAAAGGCCGAGGTGGGGACACCTGGGATTTTAAATCAACTGAACGCATCGCTCAGGAGGTGGAAAGGGAGATATAGCCTGGGTGTTCTCAGGGGTGTGTGTCTAACGCAAACACTTTGCTCCTTTCTTCTCTACACCTAGAGAAGCCATGCACTGATGAAACCAGGCTCTCAGCTGGGATCAGGGCCCTGATTCTGTCACATACCCAGTATGTTGTTCAACAAAAAAAAGAATTTTCCAAAACATCTCAGAGCCACAGACCATCATGCGATGAACCTCTTAGCTTGGATCTCATATGCAAGTGAAGTTGTCTTGAAAGGAAAATGAGGAGACTGTGTAATCAAACACATGCTTTTCAATGAGAGCGTGTGTCTCCTTGTGTAGTCACTGAGTAGGATATTTAGATCTCATTTTGTTTGTTTTGGTTTCATTTGGGGTATGTTGAGGTTTCGCACTCTTGCCCAGACTAAACTGGAATTCTTTGGGTTCACAGTGATTCTCCTGTTTCATCCTCCCAGGAGCTGAGATTACAGGTGTGAACCTTCATGCCTGGATCCCTGTGCCATTATATGACAGAGCACAGAGTGGACAGTCTAGGAGATGAGGTCTCTATATAGAAATCACTGGATCAAACATGGAGCTCTGTACTTCACACTCAACCTCTGTAATCTTCTTAGTCTCAAGCTCTAAACCCAAGCCCTCAGGGTTGATGAGCCCTCTGACATGCACAAGCAAAGGGTGGCATGGGCACATGCACCTATTGCACACACATGTGCACACATACACACTCATCCCCATGCGCACGCACATACAAACAATAAATAAAATGATTAAAATAAAACAAATAGAAGCCCAAACCATCCAGGAGGGACCATGTACTAGTGTTGGGCTAGGGAGTTGTTTAATCAAATGGATCATTGTCACATGTGACGTCCAGGGTCAACCTTTTCACCTCCCCAGGCTTCAGAGGCACTGAGGCAAGAATCCATGATCTTACTTCATCTTTTTCCAATAGTCAGCCATAGATGTGACCCTCATTTCATCCCTGAGGCTTAAGGTGCCTCTGCCTTGCCTAGAAATGGGATATGGGAAAGTGGGGTCATGAGTCCAGGATACACGTCAGAGCTCACTGCTAAGTCAGAGGCTGAGGGTGTGGGACAGGGCTCACAGTTTGATCAGAACCTTAGGGTGAAGGGAAGTATAAAGGCACATTGGCTGTCATGGGGCAGCCAAGCAGGCAGAATTGACTGGGACTGTCAGGGGACATGACAATGAGAAGTAAGGAAGAGAATGGCAGGTAGGAGACTTAGGAACATCTGCACACCAGCAGCTAGCAGCCAGCAGCCAGCAGCCAGCAGCCAGCAGCCAGCAGCTTGCTTTTCTTGACCGCACTGTCACAGGCAGGCAGGGAAGTGGAGATAGAGGGAAGCACATTGGAAATCCAAAATGGGACATTGTAGCCATGGTGTGGGGTCTTGGTTTCCACTCAGCTGTTGCTCAAGCCACGTTCGGGCTCATTTATGAAGACTTTTATTATTTATTTATTTGTGTGTGTGTGTGTGTGTGTGTGTGTGCATGCACATGCATGCTCACCCATGTGTGTGCTCATCACCATGCGTGTGTTTTGTATGTGTTCCGGGGATCTGAACTCAGGTCCTCATGGTTGCAAAGCAATCCCTTTACCCACTGAGCCATCTCCACAGCCTCAAGAATTTGTTTAGTGTTCAACATAAAGCTGTACTTCCCACTTAGGCACAGCCTTGCTGAAACACCAGCTCCAGTCCCACTGAAAGTGTTCCTGAGCTGCCCTTTCTGCATCTTTTTGGATGCATCACTGGCTTGGACGTTAGTACTGGAAGGGTTTCGTTTACTTACTTTGTTTAATTCAAGCCCTCTAAGCAAAATTTGTATGGCTCTGCATGTTTCATATTGGTTTAGCAGTGTTGCTTGCATATTAAATGGGCCCCTTAATTAAATTTCAAGTGTAAGGCCCCATCAGAAGTTTACCATTCAATGGTACTGCCATCCAGCGATCAGAATCCCGTGTTTTGTGTTTAGGATAAACAAAGCTATCGCGTCTATCCGGCCCCCATGACTGTAGCATGCATGCCAAGGCATGTGCAAGAAGTTAGAGGACAACAAATTAATTTAAGTGAAAGAAAAAGTAGTGTGCAATCAATCAATCAATCAATCAGTCAGTCAGTCAGTCAGTCAGTCAGTCAGTCAGTTACTCAATATTTTCAAAGAGCAGAAGCCTGGAGAGATGGTTCAGTGGTTAAGAACACTTCCTGCTCTTTCAGAGGACCAAAGTCGAGTACCCAGGACCCATGTTAAATGGCTCACAACTGCCTGTAACTCCAGCTCCAGGAGACTGAGTGTCCTTTTCTGGCCTCCAGAGGCACACCCACAAATATGCACATACAAACATGCACGCACACATGCATTTAAAAAAAAATCAACAAAGTACAAATGCCTGCCCCCTTCAAGATTTCCTTATTAAACTAAAAAAAAAAAGGTCATTTTGCCACAACCTGTAACATTGTCCTTGTGAGGTCGAAGAATGTCTTGGGGAAGCTGAAGCAGGAGATAACCTGTGCAGCCAGCTAGCTCATTGTATTTTTTAGTTATTTGATGGGGTGGTTGGCAGAGTCTCAGGAGCCTTGAACATCCTAGGTAGCTGCAGTTGGTCTTAGACACTTGATGCCCCTGTCTCTACTTCCTGAGTCCTAGGACTGCATGTGCATTCCACCCCCTGGCTTATACATTTGCTCTGGATTAGCCTGCCTGTGTCTGGTGTTTGCTCCCGCTCCCAGTTTTTAAACAAGATGCAATTCTGAGCAGCCATGGATGTGTGTGTTGGTGCCCCGTGTTGCTGGCTCACCCTGTGACATTGGTGCTCAGATGTCTTTGGGGTTAGATGACTGCCGCCAGCCTGTATGATTGTCATCTTTACAATATGCGTTATTGAGTTCCTCAGCACATTATTCCATGTGGAGACTGAATAGCAGTGCTCTGCAGAGGCATGGATGCATGCATGGCTGGCTAGGCTCCAGCACATGAGGACTGAGCACAGTCAATGCCTTCTAACAATGGTGTGTTTTTCCTGCCGCCTTGACAGCTGCTGAAAGATTTTCTATTATTATCTTGCTTAAAAAAAAAAAAAAAACACACAGTATAATGAATTACATGCTTACAGTGTGGTTGCAACTTGTGAACTACTGTGGAGGCAACTGTATTCTCCACAGCAGCTGGATTACAGGTGTGGATGTGTGTGGCTTCATGGCTTGCTAATGAATGTCGTCGAGGGAAGTGCTGGCCCCCAATGCTTGCACAGGGGGTGGAAGTGGAGCACTCCTTGTGTTTTGAGACAAACCTCATGTCATGTTACCATTTTGCGAGCAAGGGGATGGGGACAACTCACATCTGAAAACTTCACTGACAGATTTGAAAGAAACCAAATGACAGTGATTTTAGAATTATCATCGAGTCCTCCCAGGGTGGACATTTGCATTCTGCTGGTAGAGCTGCCAATTTACTGCTCAAAGAAATCCAAACAAAAGAGTGAAGAAGATAAACACCTTAAAGCTTCATCCTTGGCAAATGCGCAAGGCACACGTGCGTATTCTGTACTGATGCTCGGGCTTCCCTGTTTCTTCTGTTATAGGTACGGGATAACCGAAGCCTGCATCCTAAAATTATTTTGCAGTTCACAATTTGAAGATTACTAAAAGTGTCTTTTCCTTATCAACGATTCCTCTTTAAATCTTAAATTAATCCTGAAGCTCAGCTAATCAATTAATTTGTGTTCTGTTCTATCTTATATGCTAAATGAACACTTATTTGTTGACATGGGGCCTTCTTGTTCTTGGATGCTAGGCAGGAGATTCATGACATAGGATCCCTTGCTTCTCTATTTCTTTAATGCTGAATGTGTTCTTTGTGGAATTTATTATTATTTTTTCTAACATCTTGTTGAAGTAAAGATGCCCAAACCTCTGCCCACCACCCTACACTAATTGTGTACCCTCTGACAAAGAAGGTCCAGTTCCTCAGTATTGAAACATTCCCTCATGCTCTTCTCTTTTTACCACAGAACCCTCAAGTGCTGTCTCTCCTTCAAGTCTCATTTGACCTTCAACATGCTGTTTCACACTAATGATTTGTTCAGTGTCTCAGAACCCAAGAATTCCTGGCATTGTACTTGACAGAACGTCTTCCTGTTTCATGGGGAGGATAAACGTGTGTGCATGCCAGTAGGTAATTATCTATGCATATAGACACAGGACACTATTATTCCAACATTATGTTGCCCTTGTCTTGGATCCAATAATGTCTCTACCTTAGTTCATTCACTATCCTGACTCTCTGGCTTTTTCAACATCGTGAGATCCTTTTAGGACCAGGCTTGCTACTGTCCCTTCATGAAATTGAGGGAGGAACATGAGGCTGGCATGGCATTTAAGCTCATAAGATTCATGAGTGCCTCCTGAGTGCTCCTCTCTAGTTTGTCCATGAACACTTGGCTAGGGTGTGTAAATGGACATTTCCTGTCCCGACCACCCGGTCCCTGCTCAGAGGCTGAATATGAATTATAAATATTTGGTCAATAGCTCAGGCTTGTTACTAGCTAACTCTTACACTTAAATTAACCCATATTTCTATTTATGCTTTGCCACATGGCTCATGGCTTGTTACTTCATTTTTAACATGTCCCGCTTGCTCAGTGGCTGGCAGGCATCTCTCCTGACTCTGCCCTCCTTCCTATCATCCTCAGCTTAGCTTTCACTTCTAACTTCCTGCCCAGCTACTGGCCTGTCATCTTTTTATTAACCAATGAGAGTAATACATATTCATAGTGTAGAAAAGGATTGTTCCACAGCAAGGGTGGGATTCTTCAGTGTGCAGAGGTTTGTGAGTTACTCACATGGGACTGGAACATCCAGGCACCACAGTCACCCACATTCCTTCAAGTAACCCAGTAAACTTATTGTTTCTTTTGAGCTGGATTTTAATAGAACAACTTTTGAGGAGAGAGGGTACCCCATGTCCCCATTCCCTAACATAAACATGGATATTTCTTTCTATCTCCCCAGGAAAGTCACACAACATTTGGTGCCTGAATAGAATCTAACACATCAAAATGAGTTGGAGTTGAGCATCTGTGGGGGGGAAGTTCAGGCACTGGCCACCTACCTTCTTCTAAATGTGGTGTGTGGCAACAAGCCACTTGCTAGGTGGCCATTTTATAGCCCCTGTTATAGGTGATCCAACATGCAGCCTAAGCTCAGGTGCCCACTCCAAGGAACCTTCACTGTGTAAGAAGAAATTCTAAAGGAAAGTACACGTAGCAGTGCATCTTCCATGTTAACAACTGGTGGCCAAGGAAACCTAATAAATGGGGGGAGGAGACAGAGCGCTCTTGCAACACAGTCCGTCATATCAGTGATGGGCTCTTTCATGCTGCTTTGGAACCCACCAACATTGTTTGGAGCTCCTTAGCAGCTGAGTCACACCAGTTTGGGCTGTATGACAGTGTGCCTCCAGAGAAACTGCTTTTCATTCTTCAAATGATTCCTTACCAAATGCTAACTTCTAAACTTCTTATGTACTTGAAAAAGATCTTTTGAAAAGTAAAGCTTCTCAGGCTGGAGGCCCAAGGATTCAGTGTCTCCTGTAGCTCTGAGTCTCAGCTCTGAGACTGTGAGTTGTGACAGTGGAGACCCAGGGACAGGGGATCTCCACACACATTTTCTGATTTTTGCTCCACACTCAGGCCTTCTTGTTCAAACTGTGTTTTCTTCATGCAAAGTTAACAAAATAAGAAAGCAGTAGATTTCCTATGGCCAGACTAGAAAGTGCCTTGTACCTCGGTGCTCAGGAATATCCTTTATTCTTATTTAAGGAAAAAACCAAAACACAAGGCACAGTGACATGTGCCTGTGTGGGTCCAGGCTGACTCCCTGCATGTGTGAATAACAAGTGTGTTGGTTTGTGCCAGCTTCAGGGATGCAGAGAAAATAGTTCAGCTGTCTGAAAGAGCAATCTAATCTTCTGACAGTGGTGAAGAGTCTCTAATGAAAAACATGTGAAGTAGAGTTCTGCCTGCCAGCTTCAGTGAACTAGATATGAGAGTATCTTTTGGTAATATGAAAATTAAACCAGAGTCACATTCCATCAAGATTAGAGGAAACAGTTGTGTGTGGTTCATGGAAAGATCAAGAACTAAGCAGGATGTCAACAAGTGCTTGGCAGCTTCCCATGCCTTGGGAAAATAGTTCTTTCAGTAGACCTGACATTCCAGGACAATGCAGAAGACACCAGGGCCCTCTATGGAGTGTTCCATCATCAGAATGTGCACAGCCTGTGGAAATGGCTGTCCTTTGTCACATTCTCAGGAACGCCGCTGTCCCATTCATTACTTCTAGATCCCTGTAGAGCATTAGTTTCAGGTATTGGTGGGAAGTGGGAGAGTAGCCAGAGTATGCCATTGGGGTCCAGGTGAGATCTACATGCACTCTTCATACTGATGTCTAAAACATCCAAAATTTCAAATGTACTAAGTCCAAATTAACAGCAGTTTCCCCATGGGTTCAACTGAAAAGATGCCTGTGGCTCAGGCAGAGAGAAGGACTTGCTACTGAAGTGAGATCACACGGCTCCAGGAAGGCTGGTCTTGCAGAACTCTGAACCACTACACCTTCCATTCCAAGTGCTGAGGATGCAACCATGCTCATGGCTCAAGCTGCAATGTTTGCAGAGAGAATCTGTGTTGATCACAGGAGTTAGCCAGCTCAGGCTGCTGCAATGCTGAGTAGCTGTGGCTGGGTAGTCTGAATAGCAAACATCTGTATTTCTTGGCTCTGGAGACAGGAATCAAAGGCCAAGGCTCTGCCACACCCAAAATCTGATTAGGTCTTCTTCCTGGGTTGCAGATGGAGCCTAATAGATGCCCCTCAAATGCCAGAGGGAAGGGAGGTTACCTTTTGTTTCTCTTTCTGTAAGAATACCAACACCAGGCATGGGAGACCCTGCCATCTAACCTCATCACCTAACTTCAGTACCTAATCTTGGCCAACAGCCCAGGATTTCCACCTGAATTTGAAGGGATGCAGCATTCAACTTGTAACACCGTAATGCGCAGGGTAGTCTCTTCTGCTGAAGGACATAAGATGGAGGTTCCCACCAGGCCTCCAACACAAATCCATGCTATAAAAGGGAGCCCTGCAGCAGTTTCTCAGGAAATAAACCTGGGGTTTTAACATTTTTCCTACCTTAACCTATCCTGATTCATTCAATCATTGGTTCCTAATAGACCCATGGCATTCAATGAAGAAAGCAGCCTTATGCATGGCCAATGCTCCTCTTGAAGACTAAATTGATCCAATTAGCTTCAACTACCAGGGGCTAGAGAGATGAGACAGCTCATCAGTCAGGAGTACTTGCTGCTCCTATAGGGAACCCAAGCTCCAGTTTCCAGCACCAACATGGCAGCTCACAACCATCTTCAACTCTAGTTCTAGGAGATCCAACACTCTCTCCTTCCCTCTAAATACATCTATATTCATTGGTGCATGCTAACATGGATAAATAGGCACACATATACATAAATAAAAATAAAAATAAAGGTAATTAAAAAAAATATCAGTTACCAAAGAGTGAGTCTTGGGATTCAGTTGCCTTCTTCTGACTTTTCCTTACCACTTTTTCTACATGTGGAGACCAATCAAATAAATGGAGCAAATGGTGACATTAAAAAGATGAGGGTCTATATTTAGCGATTGAAACATTCTAGTGAGATAAAATTTCCCATTGATATTGCATATAACCCATGCAACGTAAAGACACTAAAGGACCACATCCCTGGGGCCATGACTCCTCATGGTATTTATTGATCTGAACAATACAGAAGCTCCACATACAGCTTTCCTGCTGAGTGCCTCAAATGGCAGCTTGTGGACCTTTACTAAAATAGCTCTGGCCTTTGCCTGGCCCTCTCTCAAATTAAAATCTGGATCTGTTAGAGGGTTTGCTGTTGTGAGCCAAGATATTTAAAACATCAATGGGAACCAGTGTAGAGGACATCGAGGGAGTCACACTGAGAAGCTTGTGGCTTCTCTTCTGAACTTACTAAATTTTTTCTTCCAAATACAGACATTTGCCTTGGGTGAAGGGTTCCTAGCTGCCCAGAATGTCTAGTGGAAAGGTTTAGTTCCCAGCTGCACCCATGGGACTTTCAGTAGCCCTGTTGCCTGAGCGATAGGGTCATCTGGGAGCTGATAGCCCATGTGAGAGGTGAGTTCTGGTGTGGTGTACACCATCTGCCTGAGTTAGCAGTGAAGAAAAAAAGTCCATGGGGAATGGGTGCCTGAGCATGGCACTGCTCAAGAAGCTATGCTTGAACACTGGCCAGTCACTTCTGGATACACAGGAGCTCAGACTGCATTGGGAATGGAGGACACCTGCTTTCTGTTTGCTTCTCAAAATAACCCTGTGGAAGTGTTCATCAAGGTTCCCAGGCTTTGTGGCTGGCATTGGTGTAAAACCAGAACTGATCAGCCAAGCCTGGACTCTTGGGATTGGACCCCAGGAACAATGACCTTCACCCAAGGTTTTCCAATACTTCAGTTTACTTTAGTGAAGGAAGTGTGAGAAGATTCTCTGCCAGGCTGTGCTAAGTGCTAATGAAGCTGACAGTGACGAGTTAGCCAATCAATTACGGGAAAGAACTAGCGTATGGCTCTTTCAATGTAGTTAGTGCTACGCGGGGCACTGACTGCCTCAGCTTCACATATATCCTTCTCAAGATGTTCCTAGTATTGCAAAACTGTTCCTAGAGATGGAAGTGCTTACATCCTGTCCCCAAGACAGCTACAAAGTAACCAAGAGAGCCAAGCTATGCACCCCAGTTTCTCCAGACACGAAACATTTTCCATGCCCAGGAAATCAAGTCTAGTGAGATTTCAGATAGGGAATGCAATCAGGTCTGTGAATTTATAAAGCAACATTTTCTCCATTTCTTGAGATGACTCTAGACCCATACAGTGACTAAAAAATTTCCTATCTTGTCTGCCACCAACCTTGTATTTGTCAAGGCAGTGAAAACAACTAATAGCTACAGTCATTAAATCATAATGGTTTTGAAAACACCTTGCAGCCTAGCAAATTTCCTGTAGATTGGTTATGTTAAAAAAATCCCTATTTATTTTATCAGGAAAGGATGGTAGAATGGCTTTATATGCGAGGTGGAAGATTAAATTCTTGTCTCAGGGTGAATGCTGTCGCAGCTGGCTCTTTATAATTGTGGCTTATTAGAAGTGGGTTGTTTGGGATTGTGGCTTTATTCAATTGAGACAATTACGCATTCTGTGTGACTCAAAGCAATGATTTCAGGAGCAGTTTGGTATTTCAGCATAATTTGTTGTGACTTTTGCTGATTTTAGACAGCCACTGGGTATTAGTTCCTGAAATTAGGTTTTAATTTCCTTTAATAGGACTCTCCTGTGTATATTGCTCTCATGAATGTCAACATGTCCATCCTGCTATGGAAGTTCACAGATACATGGGTATTGTTCCCCTGATGGCATGGGTTCACAGACTCCATGCAAAAGCCTTTGTCTCAGGAAGTAGGCCTGGCAGTGTGGGTTTGCTATAATCTTGCTCACTGTGGCAGAACACCTATATGTGCACACATGTGAGTGCACGTGTGTGTGCACATGTGAGTGCAAGTGTGTGTGCATGCATGTGGAAACCACAGGTCAACATTGAGTTTTTTCCCCAGTCACTCCCCTCTCCATATCAGTGTCCAAGGCAGACTCTCTCACTAAACCTGGAGTTTATCAATTTGCTAGATAGAGTGGTGAACAATCTGAAGGAATAATCCTGCCCCTTGCTGCCCAGGGCTGGGATGACAGGTGCACACTGCTGGTCTTTGCCATGGGGAATGGAGATCCAAACTCAGGTACTCAAGCGTACATGAGGAGCACTTTACTGACTGACCTGTCTCTTCAGGCCCTGAATACTTTGATGAAGCAATATCACCCTCCCCTGAGTTCACATGATGCCTTCTAGGCAGAAGTGTTTAGAAATAGTTGGAGGTTCTTGGGAATATTGTCAGGAGGAAAAAAATCTATTTCACTAGGTGAAGGTCTCCCCAGCCTTATTTCCAAGTGTCCTCACTGGGTGGAGACTTCCCAAGTTGCACTTTAAATGTGGATGGTAGTCCTCAGTGTACACTGGTGATAAAACATGTCCCACCATGCATACCATAATTCCTCTGATTATGAGAACTCACAGCTTTGGTGAGCCTTTTGGAGGCTACAGATCCTGGTTGCATTTGTTTCTGAGGCAGACCATCCCACCCCCAGTCTGTAACCCTCCAAGGATATCAAGGAAGTGACTATGTCTTTGTATAAATTACTGACTTTTGTTTTTGAAAACACACAGAATTATAAGAGTGCAAAACTCATTCCTTGGATTTGTTATAGAAGTACAATGACTGGGGAAGTTCTTATTGATTCTGGCAACGGTGGGGATGGGCCAAGAAAAGACAGGAAAGGTGAAAATCTGCACAGCTCAGGTGTAGTTCATGTAGTACTGATATATTCATGCTTATAGCAATTCTCAGCTTGGCTTCAAAGGAACGCAGCTGGCATGGAAATATACAGATAAGTGTCAGCTTACTTGGAATTTGAATCAAGGAGTCTATGCCTCCCAAGTTCAAACCGAGGTTGACTCCTAGCTGTGAAACAGTTGGTATCTGTCTTAAATGACACGCAAGGGATGACAAGGTTTTGAGGAAGTTGTGGCCAACTTAAAGGAGGTATGGTTTTTGTGGTTAATTGACTCTCCTATAGGAGTGAGAACAGATATAATAAAACAATTAGGAAAGTACCCAGAGTTAAAGGGAGGACAAAACTACCGTCTTCTGCTCAGTTTCATACTGAGAGAGATTTGTCCTGACTGTGGGCCGGCAGGGACACAGAAAAAGTTCTGTTACGTAGATGTGCTTTCCAAAAGTGGTTACCAGCAGCTCATGGCGTCTTGTGCCATGTGACACTGACCTCACTCATGTTTCCACAGACTCCACATCAAGAAATATCAAAGATGGTGATTATGACTCTAAGAAGGGAGTTTACAGCAGCCGCTCTCTCTTTCAATGTCTGTTATTGAGTTTTGAGTTTAGTTCCAGTAGTGGGGTGCTTATCTACATAACCAAGTCCTTCCATCTGCAGCAGCAAAGGGAATCAATGAACATTGCTTGTAAAACTGGATTATTGCATCTTTATTGTAAGACTTTTCTATTTCATTTCCCCATTAAGAGCTTACAATCCCTTCTGAGGGAATAGTGTACTTTCCTTCCCACAGGGTGGCAAAGAATATTTGCTGCTTGCTCAAGTCACTGGGCCTCTAATTACCCGCAGTTACCTGGGGGTGAGAAGACCCTCACCCAGATGAGAGATGGTACAAGAAATTTAACTATTGATTTTCTACATTTAAAAGTCTTCTTCAAAATTCAACTCTTGAATGAATTTAATCAGTAAACACTGACACATCTGCTCAGTTGGATAAATGTGGTTCTCCTTCTTCCACAAGATCATTGGCCACTGGTCCAAGAGGGGAGAGGGGGAAGAATTGAGGAGCAGTGTTCAGATAGCTGTGGATACAAAGGAGATAGCCCTCTGGGAGATGACTTTAGTGAGACAACCCAACTTTATACCAGAGTATAGGAAGTATACAGGATTGGGAAGCCTAGGAGCAAACCCTAATTTGCATTAAGTGACACATTCCTATCATAAAGCTGGGTTAGTGCCAGTTTGGCCCTATGAAAATAGCTAGAACATGTTACTTAATTACCATGTGGTCCACAGGGAAAGAACATTTGCAGGGAACTATGTCAAGGGTCATCCTTGAGATAAGTCAGGCATTTGGACCTAGAGACATCCTCCAAATAAGGACAGGTAGAGAGCAGGAAGCCTTGCATGAGAGGGAGTGGACTCTTCTTGCTTCTGAGCTTGGAGAAAGTGGCCAGGCCATGATAGACTGCAACCTTTGACCAACAGTGCCTCCCAACAGATAAATATAAGCCAAGGCATAGGCAATAACTGCATATGAGCACATTTTTAAACATGGGGTACACTCTTTTAAACACATACCACACTTCTGAATTTCTAAACCTGAGGGTCATATGACAAACATCTATGATCTCATTACACAAGTTTCTCAGGCATCCCCATTTAGGGTTTCTTCATTAAAGCTTGCCCTTACCTCTGTGTGTAACTCCTCATCCCCGACTTGAAGTGGATGCTCACTCTTCTATATTCATCTCTCGATGCCCAAGTCCTACCATCCCAAGATGACAGCTGAGAACCGGTAAAAAACTTGTCATGAAGACGGCGGCGGGTGATTTTGTGGTGGATCTTTTCTGAGTTGTCACTCGTGAGACAAGCATATGGTAGGCTATCCAGAGAAACCCCAGGCTGTGCCACTGTGGTCCTATGTCAGCCCATACTTCCAGTGACAGAATGGCAATGCAGCCTCTCAACTTATTTCACAGTTACTGTGAAAATAAAGCATCACTGGACAGAGGAAACAGCTTTGGGATGTGCTCCGTGCATTCACAGACACTCAGTGGGCTCCACCTGCCACTTCCAGCACATCTGTCAGCTCCATCCATGGCGACTCGTGGGGGCAAAGAAATAATTTAGAATTGTTAGTAGAAATCTACGGTGGGATAATGTGAGTTTTACTCTGTTCGAGTCTCATTCTGTGGCTGTGATAAAACACTCTGACCAAAAGCAACTTGTGAGGGAAAAGGGTTTGTTTAGCTTACGTCACTGAAGGAAGTCAGGGCAAGAACTTGAGCAGGATCCAAAGCAGAAACCGTGGTGGGATACTACCAGTAGCTGACTGTGCTGGGTAGTTTTATGTCAGCTTTACACAAACTAGAGTTAACCATAAGGAGGGAACCTCGATTGAGAAAATGCCTCCATAAGGTCTGGCTTTAGGGCATTTTCTTAAACAGTGATGGATGGGGGAAGGCCCAACCCACTGTGAGTGGTACCATGCTTGGGCTGGTGGTCCTTGGGTTCTATAAGAAAGCAGAGAGAGCATGGCATGATGAGCAAGCCAGTAAGCAGCACCCCTCCACAGCCTCTGCATCAGCTTCTGTCTCCAAGTTCCTGCCCTGATTGAGTTCCTGTCCTCGCTGCTTTTGACAATGAACTTTTACATGGAACTGTGAGTGAAATAAACCTTTTCCTCCCCAACTTGCTTTTGGTCACGGTGTTTCATCACAGCAATAGATACCCTGATGAAGTCACTTACTCTCTGGCTTCCTTATACAGCCCAGAGCCCAGGCCCACCTGCCTAGGGGTGGTGCCTCACAGTGGGGTGGGCCCTCCTAACATCAATTACCAATCATGACAATCCTTCAAAGACATACCCACAGACTAACCTGTTGAAAACAATGGCTCAATTAATCTTTCTTCGGGTGATTTTAGGCTGTGGTTTGACAAGCTGAGAAAGCTAACTAAAACAGCTCATTATATATAATTGATGCAGGGGCCAGTGAGATCACTCAGCAGGTAAAGGATGCTGCCAGAAACCTGAATCTGATCTCCAAGACACACATGGTGGAAGGGGAGAACTGATTCCCACAAGTTATTTTCTAACGGCTACACACATGATGTGGCATGTGTGCCAACACACATAGGTGCATGTGTGCGCATGTGTGCGCGCACACACACACACACACACACACACACACACATCAATCAATAAATAAATATTTGTGAAAAGAAGACACTGGCTAATGTAGCTCTGTTCAATCACAAGGAAGAAACACCTACCAGTGAGGAGGGATCTTGTTGTATTCATCAGAGCTAGTGTCTGGGGCATTGGGGGAGCAGGGCTCTGCAGAATATTCCGCTGGCACACTGACTTGATGCCTTTGCAGATACAATGGGTATAATTTGAAAGGCTGGGTTCTCAAAGCTTGAAGCTTTGTACATTGGAGATGACACTAAATGAGCCATTTTCCTAGACAGACTGATTATAATTCGGATAATCTCTGCCTGGCAGACACCTGTACATTCATTTGCATTTACACAATTCCTTTTTAATCTGGTAATTATGTAAATAGAAGATGAGGAGTTTTTTTGACATCTCACTTTTCTTATTCTTTAGTAGCTGACTAGACATAGCGTCACAGGCAATTTGCTATTTTAATGCTCACAAAAGAGGGATTCATTTAGGAAAAAAAAGTAGAGTGAATAACTGCATTTCTCTTCTCCGAATTGCCTCTATTGTGTGAGCTCAAAGGATTTATGGACCTGGAGGGGTTCATTCGACACTCTGCCATTCATCCTGGACACATGCCACCTTTAGCCCTTCCTTGCTTCCCTCCCAGCCTGGAGTTGCTGTGGGGCTGTGTCAGACCCCCAGAGGAAACACCGTCCTCGAAGCTAAGGCCGTGACTCTGCTACACACTGGTGAACCATTTCAGTATGCTTTAATAGATCATTTGCTTCAACAACACAGTATCTATCACTAAGAACACAAAAGGTTAAACTTTAACAAAGATTGTGCTGTGCATACTTCTCATAAAATCTTCCTGACGTTGTATTTCTGTAAGTGCATCCTTCTTTAAGTTTATGGGTCCCTCTGATGCTTTATTCAAAAACCACCAGGAGAAACCAGGAAGCATTAGAGACAAAATCAGACGGCAGGAGGTAAAGAGGCCCTAGAGTTTGACAAAGGCTACCTGCACTCATATCTTCAGTTCTAGTTTCTTCCTGTGGTTCACATGCTTTAACCTAGCTGGGAATGATGACGCACGCCTTTAATCCCAGGACTAGGGCGGCAGAGGCAGGTGGATCTCTGTGAGTTCAAGGCCAGCCTGGTCTCCATGCTGAGTTCCAGGTGAGCCAGTAGTCAGGGAGCTGGTTTAATTGAAGGTCATCGTGTCCTACACCAGACCCTGCACCCAGCCACCACAGGCAGCAATTGGCAGTTATACATGCTCCTGGCCACCAAAGCTCCAGGGCCACACAGCAGCATGACACAGAGATAGGTCTGGCATTCTTCAATTCTGTGAGAGGCAGTGAATGCTGAGTTAAGGCCCACAAAAGATTCAGATACATATTTAGTCAGCAGGTCATTGTCCCAAAAGTCTGATTCACAAACAAGCTAAAAATGAATGCTCTTCATCAGCCTTAATTTTCTAATGCAGTGACCCATCCTGACACTGTAATAACAGGTCCCAGAGTGACAATTAAGATAAATCACCTACAGAATACACCATTAGAGCCATTCATGCCTCATCAGTGAACGAATTGTCTTATATAACATCCTGAGGAAATAGTCGTGGCCACAGCCCTAACTCCCCAAAGCATATACTGATTAATATTCCACCCTTGTAGACTGTTCACAAATTGAAACCTGGTTCAAAGATGATTTTCTGGGTGACAGTCTAATTTTGTTTTAATGAGGAGCACCAATGGCTAAGCCTGAAACAGGAGCTATTGATCTAAAAGAAATTGCATTGCTTCAGAGCCCCAGAGGTAGACCAGCCTTGGAACAGCCTCCCCTTTCAAAGCACAACTGTCTCTACTTGGAGAATGGGGTATAGGCCTTCTGAAGAAATGGGGTGCTCTACAGTTTCTCGTCAACTTTATACAAGCTAGAGTTATCCAGAATGTGGGAATGTAAGTTGAGAAAGTGCCTCTAGCAAATTGGCCTGTAGGCAAGTCTGAACAGCACTTTCTTGACTAATGATTGATGTGGGAGGGTTCCCACATCACGTGGGAAGTGCTTCCCCTGAGATGGTGGTCCTGGGCTGCATAAGAAAGCAAACTGAGCAATCCACAGACAGCAAGCCAGTAAGCAGCATTTCCCCATGGCTTCTGCTTCAATTGCTTCCTCCAGACTCCTGTCTTGAGTTCCTGGCCCGACTGCCCTGAGTGACGGATTGTGACAATCCCAGTTATCACAGAGTTAAAAGCTGAAATAAGCCCTTTCCTCCTCGGGTTGCTTTTGGTTGTGGCATTATATTCTAGCAATAAAAACCTAACCACTATACGGGAAATATGAAATCTGTTCCCTTTTCACTTTTGTGTGCATATGTGTATGTGAATGCTGGTGTGTAGAGGGTGTGCAAGTGTGGGCACGTGCGCTGTGTGTACCAACAGATGGAAGCCAGAGGACACAACTTGCAGCATAATTTCTCAGATGCTGCCCACCTCTGATTTTTGGAGATGAAGTCTTTTACGGTCTGGTACTCAGTCACCAAGTAGGTTAGGCTGGCTGGCCAGCAAGCCTCAGGGCCTCACCTTCTTCCATATTTGCATCCCTGGGGTTGTGGATTTTTTTTTTTTTTAATGTGGATTCAGAGGCTCAAACCCATGCCCTCCTGCTTGTGAAGCAAACACTTTGCAAACTGAGCTGTCTCCCCAGGCCCTTCACATTCACTTTTCAAAAGCAAGTACTTGAAGTAATGAAGAAATATGTTAGAATAAGCATAAAAATATCATAAGGGAACCAGTGAGACGACCTGGTGGTGTAAAAGCCTTTGCTATTTAGCCTGATGGCTTGCGTTAAAACCACACAGGATGGAAGGAGAGAACTGATTCCTGCAAGTTATCCTCTTCCTCTAATCTCTACATGCTGTGACATGTGTACACACACACACACACACACAGAGAGAGAGACAGAGAGAGAGAGAGAGAGACAGAGAGAGACAGAGACAGAGAGAGACAGAGAGAGAGAGAGAATACCGTCTTTTAAAATCAGTGTAAGGAAGACGATGGTGCAGGCAGAGGACGGCTCCTAAGAGTATTCTCTCTCAGATTATGCACCTGATAGTCCTGCAGCTTGAGTCCTTTCAGCCTTGCTGTCACTCAGTTTGTAAACACATCTGTATAATAAACACGCTGCTCCTGCTCTGAGGTGACTGACAACAGAGTCCCGCCTCCAGGCCCATCACGGGCAGATGGCTGGTCCTGGTCTTGTTAACAGAGGGGAACTACTTAGCTGGAGACTTGGTGTGCTCGCTCACCTAAACTAGCCCACAAACACTAATGATGTGATACTGGCAGACGCTCACGCAGCCCAGGTAGCTCTAAAGGCCAGTGGAATTCAGAGCAGGTATTGATCGTAGCACGGAAGTGCGGCTTTCAGAGCCATGCAGGACGGGGGCTCACTGAAGCTTTTTTGCACCGGTTGCAGGGTGCTCTGTTCTAGGGTGCCATCTCTTAATGTCCTGTCAGATGTGTGGGGGGGAACCCTCTCAGAGACACTTAAACCAAGCTGAGCAAATCTCAGCTGAAGACACATCTTCACTCTCATCGGTGCTCCGCATCTTTGGCATTTTCCCGATCCCCAGAAAAAGCAGAAATCAAACAGCTCATGGAGCCCTGTCTGGACTCACAGCACAGTGAGGAGGGCATGCTTGGAGAGCCACCTCCCACTGCCTAGTGGTTGTGCTAATTGTCCCAGTGAGAGTTCTAAGCTCTTGGTGTCACTTCACTTACCTCACAGGCAAATCCACCTCATCCTCCACAGCACTGGTTTTCTTTGACACTGAGAGGCGGCTTCCCTCACTGGGCAGAACTGGGAAGCAAGAACCAGCACATCCCTGTCTTGGATGGATCTGGGGATTCTGAGCTTCTCTTTCTCTCTCCCCACTTCCTTCCTCCCTCCCTCCCTCCCTCCCTCCCTCCCTCCCCCTTTCTCTGTTTAGCATTCTTATGAATTTGCATTTGGGGCTGTTATTCCCTGTCCAGCCCTCCACCCCACCATCTTCCTCTCTCCCTCTCCCTCTCTCTCCCTCCCCCCTCTCCCTCTCCCTCCCTCCCCCTCTCCCTTTTCCTCCCTCCCTCCCTCTTCCTCCCCCTCTCCTTTCCCCCTTTTCTCTGTTCAGCCTTCCTAGGAATTTGCAGTTGAGCCTGTTTCTCCCCATCTACATCACCTTTTCAGGGAATAAAATCAATATGTAAGAAGCACTAAGCCCTAGGAGAGGCAGGTGGGGGCTTTCTGGTATCTACTAGAATGATTGGCCATGGAAAGGAGAGTCTCCCTTGGGTCTAGATATTGATCTTAACCAAAAACATCATCACTTGAGGGTTCAGTCTGTTTCACGCTGAGAAAATGTTGGTATGCTTTGTTTGAGAAAATATTTGGTATGCTGACTGAGCAGTGGACCATGAATAATACTAAGGCTTCGTGTGAGGTCAAAATTAATAAATGATGAAACATTTGAACATAGTCCCAGGAATTCTTTTCCATTCTTTCTGTACACGGAGCAGACCTGTATCCAGCTGTGCTGGGATCCCATGTAGCTTGTTGGAAATGCAGAAGTTGGAGATAGAACCTGTTGTTCAAATCTTAGATGGTATTTTAATAAAAAGCCAGATACCAGGGTGAAAGCTGAAAGATCAGAGAAACAGAGCAGCCAACCACTAGTTCTTACCTCTATGAAATCATCAGCCTAGAGAGAGTGAGTTCCTGTTTCCTTGTGCCTTATATACCTTTCTCTGCCCAGCCATCACTTCCTGGGATTAAAGGCGTGTGTGCTTTCCAGTAGTGGGATTAAAGGCATGTGCCACTACTGCCTGGCTCTGTTTCCAGTGTGGCCTTGAACTCACAGAGATCCAGATGGATCTCTGCCTCACAAGTGATAGGATTAAGGATACACAATATATCACTACATTAACCTACATCTTAACAGTGTCCTCACTATTCTATTCATTCCACAGCTGCCTCGTCTGGAGACCATTCCATTCCATTGCCTCAGTGCCTAAAATTTCACACTGGCTCTTCTCTTGTATTGAAACAACTTAAAAACACCTGTTAAATGAAGACAAGCAAGCCCTGGGATTACCCCTTCCCCCCATCACTCCAATCTAGAGTGGTGATGAATCCACAGTTGCTTCTTAGTGGTCTATGAGAGAGTCTGTCAGCACAGCAGGTTAGAGAGGATGAGACCTTAGGTGGCAATCCTGTGGGGGCAGAGATGAAGAAGGGTGGGGCACTGTAAGTCGCATGAAATGGCATCCAGTGGCTGCAGGGTAGGAGAGCAAGCGCTCAGTGTTACAGTGCAGACCTGAACGGCAAAGTCATCTACACTACAGCAGTTTTATATGAGCTGACCCCAAGGTGCTGCCACAGTGGCCCTGTACCCTCTACAAAGCATTGGCGTGCCTGTGACACTGAAGTCTTGGTTTAAGGTTGCTTGCCTTCTTCCCTTCACTGGCTGGTGATTGGCAGGCAGTGGGATTTAAAATTCAGGTCTGTGTGACAGCTGTAGGATGGTGCTCTGGGAGAATCCTCAAGTCCCTGTTCTGAGATTGGAAGGTCAGTTCCCTGGCTGCACTGAAGCTTGCTCACCATGTCTGCATATTAACAGGAGGTCAGAGGCCCCCTCCTAGAGCAGTTTGTGATGTTTGGTGGTGCCTGAACAGGGGTGTGGCTGCACACCTGTGCAAAGCTGCATAAATAAACTCACCCGTCCTTTATACATCCATGAAAACAAGACAGATTGCGACCACAGAGTCTTATGCCATAGGGTCCATGCTAATCCTGCTTCAATTACAGAGTCACTGATTAAACAGGAGGTAAAGACACAGAGGACCTTGCCATCTCATACAGATTTAGAATGCAAAGAGCCCATTATTAAAGATAGCATCTACTTATAATCAATAGGTGTTTAATCATTTTAAATAGCTTGAGTCTCTTCTTCAAGCCACAGCATAAGTCAAAAGATCTGAGTGGCTCTGATTTGGATTGAGGTTTTAGTTCCAATCAGGATGTGTGCATGAGATCTGTAATCTTTGAGGTTTCTGCTCCAGGGCAAATACATAAACTGTAGTTGGAAATGGAGCAAATTCCAGTATTTCTAGTTCAGTCCTCTCCTCTCCTCCTTCCTCTCTCTTTAAGAATATTGGAGAATCATATTGATTAATGATGCAGGCTCTGAGGAAGTCTTTGAGAATGAAGCTGGAGAGCCAGCAATGCCCCAGATCAATGTCTATTTCCAGCATCTGCTTCTACATCCCACCTCTTTTCAGTAAATTCCATTCTGCAGTAAATGCCCTTCAAGTTTGCAAGCTTTGTAGTTGAATGTAGACTTAGTTCATCTAATTGTTAGTCCAACTAACAATGACAGCAACACACACACAGGAAAACTTATTTTGTTCCATAGAAGAGTCCAGTCATATTTAAAGTCATTGCAGTTTTGCATCTGGCAAATCTAGAAACATACATGCCTTAGAATTTATCACCCATGTCTGTAGATTTATCAGGATAATATGCACACACAGCTCTAGGTGGTGTCTTAGTTAGGGTTTCTATTGCTGTGATGAAACACTATGACCAAAAACCAAGTTGGGGAGGAAAAAGTTAGTTTGGCTTACACTTACACATAATAGTTCATCACTGAAGAAGTCAGGACAGGAACTCAAACAGGACAGGATCCTGGAGGCAGGAGCTGGTGCAGAGGCCATGGAAGAGTGCTGCTTACTGGCTTGCTCCCCATGGCTTGTCCAGTCTGCTTTCTTATAGAACCCAGAACCACCAGCCCTGGGATGGCCCCACCCACAATGGGCCGGGCCCTCTCCCATCAATCACTAATTGAGAAAACGCCCTACAGCTGGGTCTTGTGGAGGCAGTTTCTCGAATCACATTTGTTTCTTCTTTTCAGATGACTTTTCAGATGTCTGGCTTATGTCAAGTTGACATCCAACTTGTTAGGACAGATGGCCTAGCTAAAGTTATTATGTGGAGATGAGCTGTCTCTCTAGAAGGCCTTGCAGCAGGTAACATGAAAACAGAATGGGTTTGTGAGCAAGTTAATATCCTCTGTTAGTAGCTTAACTCATTAATAAATGAGTTCATGCATACTTGAGGGAACTACATAAGAGGTCTGGTCTACTTAGGGGTATGTGTCACTAGGGGTGTGCCTTTGACAGGTATGTCTTGTGCCAAGACCCTTCTTCCATGCCCTGCTATGAGGTGAACTGCTTGCCTCCACCACCCCCCTCCACAATGATGTTTCTGCTTCATCATAGGCTTGCACACAATAGATCCATCCATCCATGCATCACCACCATGAAGACAACAAATCCTTCCTTCTTGAAGTCCCTTATCTCTAGTGTGTTGGTGATAGTGCAAATGCTGCCTGATGCACAGTCTATGGATTCTCCCCAAAGAAGCCTTAGAAGTAAGTAGCCAACGGTGATGCTAACAGCACCACACCGAGAGGATCATTCTAGATGAAAAACACATGGGTCTGGAAACGTATTCAGAAAATGCCATCTATAGCATTCTCTATCAGCTAAACATGGCTACGGCCACTGTGGGTATACCATCCTTACATTAACAGCTTCAAACTTTGGATTTTAGGGTTTTGTGTAAATATTATATTATGGCAGATCTTTTTGCTCCAGGTAAAAATTTTAAAGTTACTATTACTATCTTAAATGTAAATGTTTTGGTTAAAACTAGAGGCTAGAAAGAAAGAGATAGCTTGGTGGTTAAGAGCATTTGCTCCTCTTCCAGAGGATCTGAATTTAATTTCTAGCACCCTCATTGGGTGGCTCACAACCACCTGTAACTCCATTTCCAGATAATCTGATGCCCTGTTCTGACACCTACAGGCACCACATTCACATGTGCATACATATACACAAATCTTAAAATATAGACTTTCATTTTCAAAGCCAGAGCTATGTATTCGATTCTACTGACTATTTCTCTCTCAAATTAGTGTTGTGAGAGGCATGTCACTTTTGCAGAGCCTTGTCATTCATCCAAGTAATAAGAATGTTTTCTGCCCCACACTGAGAGGGGGAGGCATACGACATGCAGTTTAACAGAGTACTTACCTCTTCATGGAGGTAAGCAGATGCTAAGAGATGATAAAGTGGCTTACCTTAAATAATTTTACTTCTGGGTATTTTACACATTTTGGTGTTGTTGTTTGTTTTTGTTCTTTTACTCTTTGGGGGGGTATCCACCACCCAGCCACCAAATGAATCAGACATGGAGGCTTAATATTAGTTATGAATGCCTAGCCTTAGCTTGTCTTAGTTTCTTGCTAGCTTTCTTTTACATTATCTCTTTTTCCTTTTGGCTCTGGGCTTTTCCTATTCTCTTAATTCTATAAATCTTACTCTTACTCCATTGCTTGCTGTGTAGCTGGGTGGCTGGCCTCTGCTGTTCTCCTCCTTCTCTGGCTCCTAGATCTCCTTCTCCTAGATTTCTTCTTCTCTCTGCCGGCCAGCCCCACCTATCCTTTCTCCTGCCTTGCTATTGGCCATTCAGTTCTTTATTATCTAAACAGGTGTTTTAGACAGGCAAAATACCACAGCTTCACAGAATTAAACAAATGCAACATACAAAAGTAACACACCTTAAAATAATATTCTACAACATTTTGAAGCATTTTATTTATTGTTATTATTATTATTTACTTTCCTGGGGTTTCTGTTAGTAAAAGCAGGAAGGGTGCATTGATGAACTAGTTTCTCCTGAAGAGACACTTGCATGAGACACTCTGGAGTGATTGACGTTCCCTGGAGCATCCTCCTGCTGCCTGTTGTAACTCAAAATGTATTTCTGAGCCTGCCCCTGACTGTTGTCTTTTTTTAAATTGTTGCTGCCTTTTAAGTTGCTGTCCAAATCAGTAACTACAGCTCCGCTGCTACCAGCAGCAATTAGGCTGCAAGGGACTCTGTATTTCTCAGGAAATCTTCTAAACATACCCAGGACAGTTCAATATCTACCATCTATCTGTAGATTTGTCTCTGAACTGCCCATGTATTTTCTTTTGATCATCTATCTATCACCTACCTATCAAGCATTTATAATCTATAGGTTATCTATCTATCTATCATCTATTCATCTATCCACCTACATAGTTTTCAATTATTTCTCTACCTACATAGTCATCAATTATCTATATTTCCATCTATCTATCATCATATATCCACTTATTTATCTAACGCCTCTCATCTTTTTCTATGATCTATAGACTTATCATCTGTCTATATTCATCTATCACCTACCATTCATTATTTCTCTATCAGAAGATAATAAAACGAATGAATAGATCAAAGAATTTATATATATATATATATATATATACACACACACACACACACATATATATCACTCTTTTACTAGAAAAAGCAAGACCCACTTCCTGTTGAACCCCCAAATGATTTATTATAAACTGATTTTAGTTTGTTCTGTTCCTGTCCTGGTACCCTCGGCACAAGTAAGTTTAGTCCAGCTTCGCTCTTGTGACCCACACTTGTCTCTACTCAGAAGTACAACACTCACCTTGCCTGTTGCTGCTGAGCCACACTTAATGTTAACCTCTGCTGTCACAGTGCCTGGTTCTTCACACTGAGCTGCCTCTCACCTCAAATATGTCTCACAAGATCTGAGCATTGTTTTGCCAAAGACAGGTATTCTGGGGCTCTGTGATCCTCCAAATAACGCTTGCTCATTGGAAGGGCAGTAAAGATTTTTTTTACCAAAATTCTGTGATAATTGGGCTCATTCTATCCTGCCACTCAAGTAGAAAATGCTTGTTGGCAGAATAGAAGATGAGAAAACAGAGGAAAATATTTAAAAATAATATTTTTGTATTTTCCTTTGAAGTTCATCTGCAGCTTGTTCATTTGTTTTATAATCTGTTAATGATAACCAAACAAATGGCAGCAGATTACAGATTTTTTAGGAGGATTTATAGAGATAAACTTTTACCAGTTAGTATGGCTCATGAGATAAGGCAGCAGCTCATTTAACTTCAGGGAGGCTGCCCTGCACCGCACACCCGAGTTCACTTGTTCAGGTCACAGCAGCACGGATTCATGGCGAATGCTCCTTAGATCTGATGCAGATATCCACTAACAGGATACACGAAGAATCAGTGAATGGCCATAATTAACTCATCTTTCCATTTCTGTCCTTCTATTCACTTATTTAGTGTATGCATGGTAGTGTGACATGCTTGCCATTAGCCTGTTTGTTTGTATGTACATGCATGTATAATGTATGGATGCTTTAGATGGGTGTGATGATAGATCTGAAGTTTAGTGTTCGGGGGTCTGCTCACTTACAATGTGGACCACTTTAACTTTTGGTCACTTGTAAAATTTTCACTTTTCCAGCTGGAATAAACACCGATGATGAAAGTGAATTTTAGAATCACTATTACCAAGCAGTGGCATTCTTTGTGAGAGAAAGTGGGAGTCTTCGTGGGCCCACTGGCCTGTGGCCCTCCCTCCATGCTCAGCTTTCTCCCATCTACCCGACTTACTTCTAATTAAAGTGAGTCTGGGAAGGATCACAGTCCTTTCCCTCAGCCTGAGTTTCTGCCTCATGCTGCCCGTGGATACCTATGTAATAATAGCCCTCAGTCCTGCGGACGTTTTCCTGGCAGGGCCTCTGAGATTCTCTGAATGACCCTTGAACCTGGGCTGGTTTTCTCTCATAATCTACTCAGCTCTCCCATTCTAAGGGACGTCTCTAAGCTTTCCTTTTCTTCCGCTCTCTTGTTACCATTATATGTTACAAAGAAGAGATTTGAGTTTCTTCTCATATAATTTAAAGTCACAGCAGGCAGAGAAGCACGTAGATAAAGCCTTTCTGTTATCTGCAGTGGTTTGCCCAAATCCCTCAAAGTAGGATGTGGAAGGACAAAGTCAGCTTTGGTTAACACGTGTTCTTTCTTACATAACAGAAACAATTTGAGCAGCAGCTACTGAAGGAACACCGACCCACCATATTCATAAATGTTCCGATGCAGACTCTATGGAGATGTATTTGTTGCTCTTTATTTGTGCTGCATTATAGATACCATAAATTTTCTTTTTAGCAAAATATGTCTAGCAAGCAGTATATATCCACACAAGAATGTCTTACTTGCTCTGGTCATTCTCCCTATGGGTTTTATTGTTAGGAAAACAGAAACTGATATGACATATACTTCTGGTTTTTATTAGAAAATTTATCACAGAATAATTTTTTCATGTTTTTCCTTCGCTTGACTCCTCCCAGATCCTCCCCACTTCCTGACCACCAGTTTTATGTTCTTTTCCTCTCTCTTTCAAATAAAATGAACAAACAAAAAAATTATAAGCAACACACATCAAAAAAAAATAAAAAAAAGAAAATCTGAAGACCAATAAGACAAAAACATGCCCAAAGCAAAATAAGACAAAATGTCTACAAAAATACAATGGAGTTCATTTTTTTGTTGGGCAACTACTCCTGGGGATGGGGGGGGGCTTGCTCTGAGGGGTGGTAAATATACCCAGTGAGACTCCATTGGAGAAAGCTAATTTGTCCTTTGCCAAGGAGTATTGATTTCATAAAACTTCTTGGTCAGGGATGGGAGGCTGTGTCTACTTCCCAGTTTCAGTGTTGCTACTCTGCCTGGTTTGAATCTATGCAGCTCTTGTGAATGCTGCCCCAATCTCTGTGAATTCATATATTCATCAGTCTGGCTGTGTCTGGAAGACACTGTTTCCTTGGAATCATCTACCACTTCTGGCTCTTGCAATCTTTCTGCCTTTTCTTCCCCATTGGTCCTTGAGCCTTGATTAGAAGGACTGGTGAAGACTGACATGTATATAACAGAGAGCTTGCACTGTATATTTCCTAGGAGACACTCCACATTAAAGAAAGCCACAGACCAAGTAGCAATTAGGCCAAAGCTATGTACCAATGTCAGCCCTTGAGAAAGACAAGACAACTCTATCAGTTAGATTGTGGAAATTTGAGCAAAAACATCAGCTTTGACATAATTCTATTTATTAGTTTTAGTGCTTGAATCTGTGATGTAAGTACCTCCCAACTGCCAGTTACTTGAAGCTATTTGAAGTTGTTGGGTCTGTCTATGGGGATTTGTGAACAAGACCCAGATTGCAAAGTCTTGAGGGTTCTCGAACCTAAGGATGTATAAACTGAATGACAGACAGCAGGTACTCTACAGAGACTTTCTCACTTTTCTCATGATGGTTATTCTAAATATTACCACCCAAAGAACTCATGGGAGTATTCTATGGAACATTTCCCTGCAGATATTTAAAAAACTAAGCATGGTGTTAGAAATATTAAGACTCAGTAGCCTGAAAATTTCCCTTGTGTGACAAAACAGCCTTCTCCAGAGCTTCAGAACAAATGGTGTGTGAAGATGAATAACTGTACCCTCATGGAATTTGTCAATGAATGTATAACTCATAAAACATGCCTGTGCATAGGTAAGTTAATAGACTATCCCAATTCAAATGTATTTATATCAACTAATAACTTACAAAATTAGACTACAACCAAATACAATTATCTTTTGTGAATTACAAAAGATAAAGGCAGTTTTTAATAATTGGAGTGTTTTGTATCTCTGTATCTGCAAAACACCTATTTATATACATATACAGAGGTGGGGTTAATAAATATTTATTCTACATTTTACAATGCAAGTTTGTGGCATTTTCAGGATGATTTCAAACACTGTAGTGGGTAAGCCTAAAGGCGTAGAAAATTTAAAAACCACTGAATTAATTTTGCTAATATTAAACAGATCTTGATGACAGAAGATGGGGAATATCCATTTTGCACATTGGAGGTCACACATGTGGTCACATGGCACACATATGCACAGATGCCCATGTTTTACACACACACACACACACACACACACACACACACACACACACACACAGAAAAACAAAACAAAAGAAAACAGGCACCTCTCCCAAATAAGGGCTAAGGGCATACATACAAATCACAATCACTCACAGTGGAGTCACATGGAGTTCCTGTGAGTTCATGAGTGTGACAGTCCTGTCATATCTAGCAGGCACTTTTTTCCTTGGTCTCTGGCTCCTATAATCTTCAGCCATCCCCCTCTTCAGAAATGTTTCCTGAGCTCTTTCTGGAGGGGATGTAATGTAGATGTCTCTTTCAGGGCTGAGAACCATAGTTAGTCCTCTTCTCTCTGCCAAGCTGCAGGTCTCTGTATTAGTCACCTTCTGCATGAAGAAGCTCCTCTGACAGACTTGGAGGGAACAGTGACTCCTTCCAGAGCATGCCACCCAGTTGTTCTCTATCACAATATAGACAAATGAGACAATGTTTGTAACAACATAGACATGGTGATCTACACTGGGCAGGTCCCTCCTCTGAACATTATGACATTTATCAACATTCCTGGGTAGTACCCACTAGATGCTAGGAGCACCCTGTGCCCACAATTGCAAAGCCAAAAATGTCTCTATCAGAGTTTGTCAAATGTCCACTCAAACACGGGGGTGACAATTATTTCTGCAGTCAAAATATATGTTTAACTTTTGACTGTCCAAAAACTTAACATCTAGTACTATTATCCCGATGATGGCTTAAAGCCCCACCTACAGCATAAACAGTAGAAAGATGTATGTTATACACACACACACACACACACACACACACACACACACACACACACTTGTGTGTGTGCTGCCTGTTGGAAAATGTGGGTGATCACTTTGCCTAGGTTGGACAAGGGAGATGACAAGAGTCACAGCATTTTTACGGCATTTCCACAATACTTGAACACCCTGCAGTGGCAGCAGGTGACCACAAAGTTGGCAGCACAGAGCTATGCTACTGCAGTGACCTTACAGAGTGACCGCTTTATGCCACACCTTCCCACTGATTTACAGGGCTCTTGCCTGTGAAGAGCACCGTGCATGGTCTATGGTGTGTGTGTGTGTGTGTGTGTGTGTGTGTAAGTTTTAATACATTTAAAATCTTACATGATATATTTGCATGGACTTTATTGTAGTACTTAACAAAATCAATTACTGAAACACAGCTGCATTCACAAAGTGCGTGTACTGAAATGCATAATGTTCACTGTCAACCTGACTGCATTTAGCATCACCTAGGATGCACACTTCTGAGTGTGTCTAGGACAGTGTTTCCAGAGAGACTTAACTGAGGAGGGATGACAGACCCTAAGTGTGAGTAGCATCACCTGTGTAGTTAAGCCCCAAAGTGAATAAAAAAGGATAAAGAAGAAAGCAAGCTGAGCATCAATTTTCATTTTTCTATGCTTCCCAATACTTGGCCAAAGACACACGGAAACTCACGTGTCTATAAGAATTCAGAAATATGGAAAGCTTTTTATATAATACTGTACTCATCACTGATCAAAGATTACAGCAAAAATAAGAACAGAGGGATTATAGTTTTCTTTTAAAAATTCTACAAAAGCCTAGAGCATCATAGTCAGTGGTGAGAAGTCAGAAAGGGGTCCCTTTGACAGGGCAAGGAAAACTGTTTGTCTTTTCACCACATTTATTCCACATTGCACTGTAAGTCCTGGGAAAGGCTATCCATCCTCTCATGGTGGCCATTCAAACTTACATAGCGCATTGTAGTGCACCATAGTAAAGTCACACGGGAAGAAACTAAGTGCTCTCGATGCTGGAGATACAGAAACAAAGTCTGTGCACATTCATGGTGACGTGGTGACTGTCTTAGAAAACTCTTTAGTAACCCAACAACAAACTTCTATAGCCCATAAGCAAAGGGAGCATTGATGTAGAATGCGATGTCAGTGTACAGGCCCATTATTTATTTATTTATTTATTTATTTGATGGATAATAAAATATAGTGTAAAATTATAGAATTTAACACTTAAGATTAGAGAAGGGTTCATACTAATACAAAACAAATTGACTAACTTGGTAGAAACTTAACCAAAGGTGTACATGAAAAATATGTCAAAGAATCAAGCATTGAGTAAGTGGGCACATGGTCCATGGATTAAAGGGCTGTCAAGAAATCAGCTTCACTGGCTTTGTTTAGGGATTCAATATCTTTTTAGTCAAAAAGAAAAATTCACAGCAAGCTACTGGCAGATGTTTGCTAATTGATTCTAAAGTTTATACTGGAACAGAAAGACATAGATATCTGACAGCAACAAACCAGAGCAAAGCCAAGGGACCTGTACAACCACTTTCAAGGTACACTGTGACATGACAGCAATCAAGGCAGCATGGCATGGATGGAGAGAGACCTGTAGATCACTGGAGCAGACCAAAGAGCCCGGAGTTAGATCTCCACCAGCACAGTGCTGATCAGGCAGGAGGGAAGGGGTGTGAGCAACAGAAACAGATGAAGGAGTAAGTGAGTGTCTATCCAAAAACAATAATCACCCAAATATCACCTCGCCTCCTGCTATGAAGCCATCATGACACAAAACTATTAAACACTTGAAGAAAAACAGTAGAAAGAATTCTATATACATACGAGCTGGGAATGATAGTTTAGATATGAATACATACCTATGATTCACAAAAGGCAATAATTAGATTGGATTTTTCATTAAATTCTTTCAAATTTAATTTCAACTCTAGGAAAATCTACTGTGAAGAAAATCAGAAGAGCAGCAGAGATAACTATCTACAAATATCTGATAATTATATCTAGTACATACAAAGTCCACTTAAAATGTAAGAATAATAAGCTATCTAATTTAAAATGTGCTGATGACACAAACTAAGACCTTACTAAAGAAGCTGTGCCGAGCGGGCTGGGAGATAATTAAGAGCTCTGGCTGCTCTTGCTGAGGCTCTGAGTTCAGTTCTCTCCTTCCATGTCAGGTGATTCACAAGCACCTGTAACTTCAGCTCCAGGGGATCTGATGCCCTCTCCTGGTCTCTGTGGGTATGTCCAGTGAAAACACACACACACACACACACACACACACACACACACACACACACACGTGTGCACAAATAAAAATAGGAATATTTACAAAGGAAATAAAGAAGCTGTGTAGGGAGCCAATGAACATCTGGCAAGACACCTGTGGTACAGAACAGCAAGAGAAGGGAACAAAAGAAATGGGAGAGAGAAGTGATCATGAGGCTGTATGCACATGGGCAATATGATCGTCACGTAGAAACTTAAAATACTTGAAAGTCAGCTTCCAGAAAGAAAGCAAGCCTAGTGCCACTGTAAGGTACAAATTAATATTCAAGTTTATTCCCTTTGGATGCATGAATAATAAAAATTTGATGTCAGATTATAAAACAAAATCATAAGTGATCAATTTTTTTAAAAAAATGCAGTTTTACTGAGCATCCAAAAATTGGCAATACCAGTGAAGTGAGGATGGAGTACAGAAATGTTCATTTGGAGCACACACTGGTGAGGCCACTTTTGAAAACAGTGTGGCCCTTTTCTTCCATGCTGAAGGCAGTCCCAGTGCACAGGGCAGCAGTCTTGTTCCTGTTTACTCAAACTGCTGGAATATTTGTGCCAACATCAGCACCTGAATGTGTGTAGCAGCCTTCATCATATCACAACACACTGGGAGCAACCAAGGTGCCCTTCTAAAGAGGACAGATAAGTGGTGAGGAGCCAGAAAGGGGTCCTTTCAGCAGGGCAGGGAAAGCTGCGCCTCTTTTCACCACGTTTATTTCACTTTGCACTGCAAGTCCCGGGAAAGGTCAGTCTGTACACTGACCACCAGCCTGTCATAAAAAGAAAGAAGGCCTGTGGGTGACTTTTCATGGACAGAGAACAAATAAACATCTGCTTACCCCATGGAGGGCACCAATGACAACCCAAAGAAACTACTCCTGTCCTGTCTAGCTTGGTGAGCCAAGGAGGTTGACTTGGGTGAGTGATGTGGAGGCCCAAACAACTTACAGTCACATTACTGAAGAAAGGTCTCATTTACATAATCTTCAAAGAGGGGTGTGGCCTTAGTGTTGACTTGTGTACTTTGTGAGTTCTCCAGGTCTCTCCCCTACACACAAGCACTTATGGTCACACCCATCTTTCAGTGTGCCTTGCAGGGACTCAGTGCTCAGACCCTTTGGGTGGGGAGGAGCTTCCATCAGATGGCTGGACTGGCTGATGCCTTGATTCACACTTCCTATTTGCAGAGCCATGGGAAAGTATTTCTGTTCCTTTGATCACCAGCCTGGGATAGTGGGTTCTAGGGATACAAGTGGGTTAGGACAGGTATGCATGAAATCCAAAGAAAATACTCACACATGCTTAGGAAGGTATGAAAAAATAACACAGCTGACCATGACTGTATCATATGCTGCTGTTGTCCAACACTGGAGCACTTTAAACAAGGTCATAAAGTTCTCTCCAGTCCAAACTAATCGTATGGGTTCTTTTTCTTATTGCTGTGATAAAACACTTGACAAGGAAGCACTTATTCTGGTCCACAGTGCAAGGGTGCAGTCCATCACAGAGAAGAAATCACAGCAGCAGAAGCATGAGGCGGCTGGTCACATCTCAGCTACAGTCAGGAAACAGAGAAAAATGGATGCTGGTGCTCAGCTCACTTTCTTCTTTATGGTCTTGGATTCTAGCCCATGAGATAGATGGTGGATCTTCCATAGTCAACCTAATCTAGAAACTCCCTCATAGACATACCCATACATTATATCTCCTAGGTGACTCTAGAGTTTGTCAAGTTGACATGATTGGATGAAACAATAAGAGGTGAATGGCTCCTATGAAGAGAATCTCTGAAGTTCTGTTAAAGCTCTGTCTATTGTGGTAGTATTGTGTTCCCCAAAATATTGTGTACCCTAATAAACTTATATGGGGTCAGAGAACAGAAAAGCCACTAGATACTTAGGATAGGCAGTGGTAGCACACGCCTTTGATTCTAGCATTCCAGAGGCAGAAATCCATATGTTCAAGGATACAGCCAAGCATGGTAACTTTAATCCCAGAAAGCAAGCCTTTAATCCCAGGGAGTGATGACAGAAAGCAGAAAGGTATACAAGGAGTGAGGACCAGAAACTAGAAGCATTTGGCTGGTTAAGCATTTGGCTGGTTAAGCTTTTAGGTTTTGAGCAGCACAGTTCAGCTGAGAGCCATTCGGATATGAGGACACAGAGGCTTCCAGTCTGAGGAAACAAGATCAGCTGAGAAGTTGGCCAGGTGAGGTTAGCTGTGGCTTGTTCTATCTCTCTGATCTTTCAGTGTTCACCCCAATACCTGGCTCTGGTTTAATTTTATTAATAAGAACTCTTTAAGATTCCTGCTATATCCTATACACAAGTATGGTGCAGATCCCTCTTCCCTAGGTTTGGACAGCAAAGGGTGTGATTGAGAATCAGTGGGAAAGGACAAACCCAGTAGACTAGGAGGCCAAGGTCAACATCATCAGTTCTCAGGCATGCTGGGAGGATCTAGCCTTGTCAGCATAGGATCAAAGTGCTACCTTAACCTTACAGTTTTTCTCCTTGAATCCTGCATCCCTGGTATAATTATGAGAAAAGCATTAGACACATACTGAGTGAGAAATTATCCGCAAAACACCTCTGAACCAAGCACCCTAAAAGCCATTTAAGGTATTTAAGATCAAGTTAAGAGGGAAGTTGCCATAGCCTAGAGATACCTAGAGAGACTGATGATTGAGTGGGGTGTGAACCCTGGAACAGAGAAAGGAAACTCTGCAGTAAAAAAAACTAGAGCAATCTCTGCCTAGTCAAGTTTTTGCTTTGGCTAATAAGAATTTGTGAATATTGATTATTCAATTTATGAAAACTTCACCTTATTCATCTAAAGTAGTAATATTAAGGAAGTTTGCCAGTGGAATTTACTGGAACTCTGCTGTCTATGCTGTTTTTTCCCCTCTGTATATCATAAAATCTATTCTAAGGTTAAAGGTTTATTCTAAACGATGGGAGAATGAGATTACTTCAGTTTCTAGGCATTTAACTTGATGCTGATTCCAAGTAAATCATTAAATGTACAATATTCAAATTTAAACAAGGGAACTGAGTAGAATGGACCTTAGAATGCCTGTAGCCCTCAGTGACTTCATTGCTCACGTGGACACTGACATAGGGGAGTCAAACAACTTGTCTAAGTTCACTTGGGATCAAGAGCTCATCTTAGGTGGCATCATCATTCCTGGTCCAGCTTTGTACCCGCTGGAAAATATTACATTCCCAGTGTGTCCAGTCTCTAGACATGTTTTGACCATGTGACCATGTGGGTAGTCGGCTTTCATATTCTACAAAACTTTGACTGCCCCTGTCCTCACTAAAGAATGTTTTGTCTCTGACAACTACTGGAGTCCTGGATATGGGCTTGTTAGAGTATGGGTGATGTGATCTACTGTGAATCTTCCTCTCTTACATAATTAAGTAGCCTCAGGACCTTGTTAGTATGTAATATGAAGGGTTTCCTGCACATTGATGAGTGGCATCCATGTAATGGGTACTAGGTGTCACTCCTGCTCAAACAACTTGGAAAAGAAAAGGACACTAAGCATGTCTTCCAGCCAATGTGGAGAAATGGAGGAAGCCTGAGAGGACTCCTGTGCTTCTAGTAGGAAACTCACATCTCACAACAATGTCTACATGAGCACAGGGAGGTCTAGGGTTTGAGAAGAAGGAAGGAAGTTATGCAGTTTACAAACAGAAAGTCAGCCCTAGAGTTTTGGAAAGTATCAGGAGCAGGTGGAAGGAGCTGCCCGCATTTCAAGGAGGAAAACACGAGCAGCCCATCGCTCAGTTCCCTGTAATGACACTGAATTAGCAGCTATGGCCCACCATTTGTAGAAAGCAGCTGGGAGCACCCCAGAGCTTCCTGTGAGTGGATCTTATTGTCCATCTCCTCTGTCCTCCTCCTAGCTAATTCACAGAAGTATGAGACAGCCGGGAACTCAGTGTACACTGCCGTACAGGCAAA
The DNA here is from genome assembly GCF_949786415.1 of Peromyscus eremicus. Lineage (NCBI taxonomy): Eukaryota > Metazoa > Chordata > Mammalia > Rodentia > Cricetidae > Peromyscus > Peromyscus eremicus. The sequence continues at coordinate 39,933,459 of NC_081437.1, read as the reverse complement.
TGCATCTACTCCTCCAACCTCCACAGGGAAGGGCTTCACATACTAACACAGCTTTTCCTCCCTCGGTTAGGAAAAAGGTGGAGGCAGGAGGAGAGAGTGGAGATACATTGGCAAACTGGAAATAATCATTTTTGTCTTACAAGATTTCAGATGGAATAAACATGTTAGAATGAAGAGGATATGGAGAAAGGTTAAGTATAATAAAGAAAATGCCTGTCAGTAGTGTTAGACGAAAAGGTCCTGGGTCGGCTCCAGTCCATCATTCTGCTCACCCCGTAAGACTATATCAGCTTCAGAAGCCAGGCTGGATTCAGCTTACACAGCCCTCAGAGGTACCATTGATGCTGGCTCTCCAGAGAGGCTGCTACAGCATCTTCTGCTTTCTTTTCTTCTGAAATGACTTAAAAGAATCTTTAGAGGTCTGGTAGAATTCAGTGGTGAATCATCTGGTTTGATGATTCCATTTGATGCCCCCATGTCAGTTACTGTCATCTGTACCACAAGTACCTCCTCCTTATGACCCAGGTGGAAACGGGTTCCAGGTGGCTCTTTCTGTGCACATAATCTGCACATTTCCAGATTTACATCTCACATTATTGTTTATATGTTGCAGCCCTCTACAGCAAATATTACAGTACTTGAGTAAAGCATGTCCCATGAGTCAGTTAAAAAAAGGAAAGTGTTATAGGATATTACTACTAACATTTGCTAATTGCCTACTGCTATGTGACTCTTTCAGAGATGTGAACAAGGTCTGTTCACTCCAGATAGGGCACCAATGACAGGCCAATGAATCAAAAACAAATCCACCCAAGTCTAGCTTAGTCAACGAATAAGTTTATCAGGGACTCTTACAGGAGTGTGGCATAAAGGGTAACTTACAGGAACAGGAATGACCCAAAGGCAGCTGCATGGTTGGAAATCCCACCCCCTCCGCAGCTCCTGCGTGACTTACAGGGCTCTCAGGCTGAGGGAAGCTCTCCACACTACAGCAGTGGTGACTGTATAATTTGGAGAGGAGCCTGTGGATCGTGTAAGTTTCAAGGCCTTCCTGAGACAAGTTTTGTTTACTTCCTGAGCCTTAACGAATGTTTTGATTCAGACAAAGGAGCTGTGAGACACCTGCGTATGTGGCCCAATGTGTGTGTTCATATCCCAGAAGAGAAACCGAGTCAATAGAGATTGAGTGACTCACCTGCAGGGGTGCATGTATAGACACGCAGTCCTTGGGGCTCAGATTACTCTGCTGGCCTTTTACACCTACTGCCATCCACTGTGCATGCTCAGCATCTGCCAGAAACCTCCCACTGTTTGCTCTCCATCCCCACACTGCACAGCTCTCCAAGCAGATAGAATGGACTCCTAAGACAGAAGCAACCATTCCCACATGCAGTTTCTTAGAACTACCTGTTCCTCTTGTTTGTTTGTGTTTCCTTTTTGTCATTCATGGTTCGTGTCCACTTCTTTGAACTTTAAAACAACAAAACACCTTCAGCAATCTCATAATTACAGACCTCTTCTTTCCACACTAGGATCCAGCTCAACGCAGCTGAGCTCCCGGGCTGTTGTTTTAGATGAGCTGTTGATAATATCGGAGGAGCAATTGAGGGAACAGGCAATCTCCTCCTGCTGTACATTCTGCCTAAATCTATTCTCCACAGCTTCCTGATGTTATATTTCCCATAAAATTGATCTCCGCGAAGACTGTTACAGCAAATTTCACAACTAATACAATTACCCCCGAAAGGAGACAGGGAAGAGCCTGCCCACGTCCCGTGAGAATGCAGTCTTATCAAGCCAAGCAGGTATTAGGGGTCAAACCCGATTTCAGTTTGATCAGGGAGTTTGGAGACAGCATGTGCTGGAGGTGAGAATTATATTGAGTATTCTTAATTAACAGTTGTGTTTGATCAGGGATTTGGGTGTTAGCACCTGTGTGGAGGTGAGAATTGGATTCAGAAGGACTGGACCTACATGGGATGTCTGAGCTGGTGGATGGAGCTCGAAACACTTACCAAGAGATATGGAGGAAAGCTGGAGTGAGAGCCGTGAGAAGCAAGCATGTGACTATGGGTTTCTGTTGTCGCAGAAACAAAATGTGCATCAAATCAGGTCTGATTACTTCTAGATGCTTCGTAAGGCTGACTGTAAGCTAGATCTTTGTATCTACATGGGAAGGAGTGTGTGGCCCCCTGGAAGGGTGGGCCTTTTGCAGCTAGAGAGAACTCGTATTTAGTTAAGTAAACCGAGATATGACGTATTGCCTTCTGAATTTCATTTTCCTTATCAGTAAATGGGTTTAACCCTGTTCTAGCAAAACCAACGGAAAGAACGAGACAATAAGGAAACAATGTTTCTGTCATAGAACCTGCTGCACCGAGAGCTGAGTTCAGTTAGCATCTGATCTCCCCTTCCATTTTTCAAGCTTTGGTTGTAATGCTTTACTTACTCAGGTTACTTTTTTACTTTTTTTTTTCTCCAAGCATCTCCCTCTTTGGGACATACCAGTCAAATAAAAATCTCATATTAAACTCACAGGAAAATTTACCTAGACACCCGGCATCTTTTCCTCTGCTGAATCTGGCAAGCCTACTCTACTCTCAGGGACGATCCCAGGGTTGTTAACTTCACAGTTTGAACAGAATGTTTGTTGTCTCATTTGAGAGAAGCTGACACTGGCCTAAGCTGTCAAGAGTCTCGCCTCCCACAGGGACAGGCCCCGCCCCCTAGAGGGCAGTCCAGCCTCCCTTAGGGAAGCCCAGCCTCCCTTAGGGAAGCCCAGCCTCCCTTAGGGAAGCCCCGCCTCTGTCTTCTGTGGTTCTTCTCTTCTGTACACTATACTGATTGGCCACAGGGTCTTCCACACATGATTCTGCCTTTCACTGACAGGCTGCTGGACTTCCAGAATTTCTTTTGTGCTCATTATCATTAGCTAACTTCAAACCATGGGTTGTGTCTGTGCAGCACAGCCTTGCGGTGAGGACCTCATCTTCTGCCCACCTTCCCCACAGAGCTGGCTACGAACAGCTTTGCTCTTAGTTCTCCCTTCCCGTAGCATCGGAGATGTCTGCACATCTCTTTCCCCAGGACATCAAACTAGGATCTGTCTGTCTACAAGCTCAGTGGCTTCCCACACTGCTAAATTTTGCGATTCAAGGTCATTTTCCTAGATGGCTTTTCCTCATTAGCATTTTTAATGAAACATAATACATGTGCATATGTATTATGTGGGTACATATGGTATTATGATACATATATAATGTATGATAATCAAATAATAATAAATAGCTCTCTTCATCTATTAATCACTTTTTAACATCCAATCTCTCTCATATTGAATCAGTGTACTTCTTTTCATTTGGGGGAAGAGAAATGAGAAGTTGAAACAAATGTATGTTATATTTATATCTGAATATAAGTGCAACAGAAGAATCACTCCGTTTTCACATGCTGAGCATTTTTCACTCTTCTGGTTATTTGTAAATATGTCCTAGATTTCTGCAACCAATCCAGTAATTATTGAAAACTCAAGTTCTTTTTGAACTTTTTGTCCCCTTTCACCTGCCTCTCCCAGTTTCCTGTGGCCACTTGCACATTCCATTCTGCTGCTAGCTTACCAGCTTTGCTGAAGGAGCTAACATCTAGATCACCAAAACATCGCTCCTGAAAATGCATATTTACTTCTGTACCTTTCTGTTAATATTATTTTATTTTAAACAGTAAGTAAGATTCAGAGAGCCATTCAAAGGTAAAAACACACCACCAAGCACTGCATAGGCACTCTGTGGCCACAGGAGATGGGCACTACTACAAGGTTCATTTCCTATGGAGAAGGGTATTCTCACTTCACAAGCACCTAACACTCACATGTATTCAAGAAGATGCTACACACATTGACACACCAGATTCAGAAACACTCCTCAAACACCTCTGACTTATGTTTGAACATGTGTCCACACCGAGTTGTTTATCTCTTGCAGTCACTGTGGCTTGTCAGTGAAAGTGATGGTCCTTGTATTTCACAAGGCATCAAATGTAATGCAATATTTTCACACCGTGACAGAATTTTAGTGAGCTCAGAACCTTAAACTGAAAGAGAGATTAGCCTTTATTTTGGAGATCACATGGTCTCAATTAGTGATTGTGCTGACAAACATATATTGTTCACAAGCATTCATTTAGGTTTCTTTGTCCATTTAGGCATGAAATATAAAAATAAATGGTCAGAAGGAATCCTTTTAAGGGATTGTATATTTTGAATTGCTTAGCTAGCTATTCACTTTCAGAGTGTCTTATCTACCGTGTCTAGATTTTATGATGGGAGAGGAATGCAAGTGACAGTCAGAGACCATGGTCCCTGTCCTGCCTACTTTTATGTCAACTTGACAGAAGCTAGAGCAACTCAACTGCAGACTAGTTCATCTTTCCCCACGGACTGTGTCTTCCTGCAGTCAAGGCTGTGGGAGACTGCCTTGCTCTCTGTACCAGCAACATTGTATCTGTATTGGAAACATTGTATCTGCATCCACAAACACTGTGGCTGTATCTGCAACATTGTATTTGCGTCCACAAACATTGTATCTGTATCTGCAACATTGTATTTGCATCTACAAACATTGTATCTGTATCTGCAACATTGTATTTGCAACCACAAACATTGTATCTGTATCTGCAACATTGTATTTGCATCCACAAACATTGTATCTGTATCTGCACCAATGGACAATCAGTGATCTCATCACAGTGCTGAACGAGGGGTGTCCAAATTGGGAACTGCTGACAGTGTGCTGCTTGATAAATTCTTGAAGACTGACTTGTAGTCCTGGGTTCTGGGGAATATCCATAGTGATTGAGCCCAGAGCATTTCCTTCCCACTGTGGAAACCAGAGCAGGTGGAGGGCTTCACGACGCCTTCTTCTTTACCTTGTGGAAACCACACATCATGCCATGTAGGCAGCCTGTCTGTGGTAAGGGTAGTCTATTGCCTATTTATAATTTGCATTAGATAATCAGCTGTCTGGGTATAAAATTTTTGAGTAATTATTTTAGAGAAATGTATAAAAATATGTAAAAGACAGGGCTAGAAAAGTAAAAATATATTCATTTATCAAACATCTTTTTTGTACACATAAAATAAGTTTCACAATTATAGAAACTAATGTTAAAGATATGTATTTTATTTCCCTTTATGTTTTACATTGTTAGTTTGCTCTAGAGACTGGGTTTCAGATAGGCCAGGCAGGCTCTGAACTCCCCATGTAGCTGAGGATGACCTTGAACTTGTGTACTTGGCTTCCACCTCTCCAGTCTGAGATTACAGGCTGTACCACTACATTCAGCTCTGGCTTCTATGGTGCATTACACTCATCTTCTTTTTCTTTCTTTCTTTCTTTCTTTCTTTCTTTTTTTTTTTTTGTTTTTTTTTTGAGACAGGGTTTCTTTGTGTAGCTTTGGAGCCTGTCCTGGCACTCATTCTGTAGACTAGGCTGGCCTTGAACTCACAGAGATCCGCCTGTCTCCGCCTCCCAAGTGCACCACCACCGCCTGGCTCATCCTATTTTTCACAGCCAGTTCCTGCTTTCCCTTCATCTGCTTTCCCAGTGTGTTTCTCTCTCATTGTATTCTCTTGATGTTCTCAATGACATTAAAACTGAATCCATTAAGAGAGCAGGGCCTCTGGCTGACTGAAATTTGCTTTGCTTTGATCACTTTAAAAGACAAACAGTCAACTTCCTCTCCCTCTGAGAACTAGGAAACAAGGAACTGGGAGCCCCAGAATGGGAGGGAACTAAGCTTGCTTCTTCATCACTTTCCCCTGGAGACTGATGGAAGACCACCTGGACAGGGCTTCATGTTCACATCTACCACACAGATCCGTCAGCAGCTCTCCCTGGACTGAGGTCATGTGGCTGGAACTATCAATAAGCAGCAGACTAGGGCCCCTGTATGACAAACTTTAGGTTGACAGAATTTGAAGGGTTGTGAGAAGGTGCCATTGGTGCCCAGCAGTAAAGACAAGGGTACCAAAGAGCATCCAAATGACAGGGACCATCTCAAAAACCCAGGCCCATCTATCTTGAAAAATAGTGGCACAGGAGTGAAGGTACTGTAGCATGCATCTCTATTCATTCACTCTTTTGTGATCACATAGCCCCCGGTCAGTAAGTAGACACCTCTCTACATATTTCCCAAGTCTTGAACTCTGCCACAGTGGAACATGGAGTAGTCACTAATTTACAGTGACACTAATCTACCTCAGACACTAATCCACAATGAACTTTTTCTGGAGTAAACCAGAAGGCCCAGCAGGCACTGTCTCACCCGGCCTCTCAGTATAGGCCCATTGTGTTACTGCTGTGAATCCATGTCTGAATCTGTTGCACGTACCCTGTCCTTCCCTGATTGCCTTACTATTATAGTGGCTATCCCACTGTTATTTCATCTCAACTCAGAATTCAGAAAGGATGGCTAATAGCATGAGTGAGCATGAAGAGGAAGCCTGATTTCTAAAGCTGTGGTCCTGATGGAGGCCAATCTTGCTGCTGTGCTTTAAGGGGAGCTCATCTGGAGGGGTGGTTGTTACTTGTATGACTGTTTGGTCACCTACATTGGTGCTTGCTGCTCTCACCTGGTGGGTGGAGGCCTGGGTGTTTCTGAGCACCCTTCAATGCACAGGGCAGGCCCTGATGCACAGAACCAGCCAGACCTAGTGCCGAGACAGGGAGGTGAATAACTGGGGCTTGGGGTGAGGTTGCTTGCCTTGTAGATGACCCATAGCATCTTTGTTTTCCTCCTTATAACCCTTATCACACCCCTGACCCTGGCTATACTTAGACCCCACCCTCCTTCCTGACTCTGACTTTCAGGGAACACATTCAAAGACATTCATTTAAGGCCATCAGACCTTCTCTGAAACATCCCCTGCTGTCTAGGATCCACACCCCATGTCTTCTGCCCTCTCGCAGAAGCTGAGGAATTGTGGCCTCCTAGGACCAGCTAGGTTCAGCCACATTGGTGCCAGGCACCAGCAGGGGACCTCAGGGTGAATGACCTCTGGCAGGCTGGCTGTCTAGGAAATCTCAGGCCCACTCATCCATGACTGTCTTCTTCACCCTTCACAGGACATGAGGTCATAACGATACGAACAATTAAAAATAAGTAAGTCCTCAGTCTGGCACTGTGGCTTGGTGATGTGTCTCCCCATATGACTGCCTACCAGGATGAATACCAGGGGTGGTAGGAGTCTTCCGTTGATCTCAGAAAGTCTGGCAGCCATCAGCCTTTAACTGGTTTACTCTTGAGTTTCAAGGGTAGCATCTTCTTTGATAACGAAGAGATGGCATTGCCTTGGCTTAGAAGACAATATGGGACCTCCAGCAGCCAGAAGGGCTCTGACCAGTATGAACTATGTGCATGAATAAACCTCATCTTGTGTGGCCTATGATGATGGTGTCGAGAAGAACCCTGAAGGTGAAGGGTGCTCTGAGCAAGCAGGATGCCTGTGGATGTTCAATTGAAGGTCACAGGAGGGAATTTCGAACCAATGAAGAAACTCAGGGACAGGTGCTGAGGGTGTGTGCTTCTCTTTGGTATTGGCTTCCAGAGGCCTGTAGAGTCCAGGAGAAAAGCAGACATAAGCTTCAGATTATCAGGCAGTTGTTTAAATACAGCCTGCTGTGAATGCAGCCTCACAGTGCACATTTGTGAGAAGCAATAGATGTCAATGTCAGTGAACAGCTCAGGCTTGTGATGAGGACCCTGCTTTTGAGGCTTCTGAGCAGGGGGGTTGGTAGTGGAGTCTGTGCTGACCCTAATGAGGCCAGGATATTTCACCACTGGCCTAAGGAAGAATTCTCTCACTGCCTCCTGTGAACTGATCGCTTTAATCTTTGGCCAGCATCTGTGAAATTATTTCCCTACTAAACTGTTTTAAGATGTTAAGTTTGCAATTTGTGAAAGGTGAATTTGTGGCAGATGGGGTGGAGCAAACAGAGAGCAAGGCCTTTGAACCCAATCCCTACTTTTTGCTGTCTCTTGAGCCTCTGTGCTCAGGATCTGCTTTTTGTTCCCAGCAGATCCCAACCAGCCAGAAATAGGTCACTCAACACAACACTGTTTTAGTTGAAGGAGATTTATAATTCCCAGCTAGAGAGTAAGGGCTAAAAATCCAGAGCTTATCTATACGTAAGAGTATCTGAGGCCAGAATTTAGAAATTCAATTTATATAAAGTCTATAAATTGAACACCTATTTTCTCTACAGATTCAAATATTGTAGGCAGATTCAAATACTACTAAACTCTTAAAGCTTGGGGGATATAGGGGCTGAGTAAATGATAAAGAGCACTTGCTGCTCTTGCAAAAGACAGGGATTTGGTCCCCAACATCCATGTAAGAATCCCAACCACCTGCAACTCCAGCTCCAGGGGATCTGATGCCCTCCTCTGGACTCACACACAGACACATGCACATAAAATTTTTAAAAAATTTACTTTAATTACATAGTTTTAGGTGGCCAAAGAAAGAAGGTGCAATAAAAATTAAGTCATCTTTGGAAACATGTTGTGAGCAGGGAGGGCATCAATCCTTCTAGGAGACTGTCATGATGAGCAGATGAGGCTCTAAGGGAGTGTGTGAAATACAATCAAGTTTCCTCTAATAATTATGAAATGAAATTCACAATCCATGCTGTCAGCTACTTTGAGGAAGTCTCACTCCCCATCAGGGCTAAAGGCTGACTTGCCTTCATTTTTTATTTTTTGAGAGGGGGTCTGTCTATTTAGCCTAGGCTAACCCCTAACTTCTAATCCTCCTGCCTCAGCCTCCTTAGTTCTAGAATTATAGGCATGAGCGACCATGCTTTGTAAGATTCTTTGGCTTTCAGTATGCTAATGGGATATTTATGAGGAAAAAAAAAAACAGGACCCAGAAGGAGCTATGGACAAAATGGTTTGGCTAACTGAGAAGGATTTCAAGATTTCTGCAAAGCTGCCTGGTTTACAGACTGCCTCGTGCATCTATCTCCTATGAAATGTGTTCTGGGATTTTAGTGTTAAAATAGCAGTTCCTAGATCTAAAATCGGAAATACAAATACAGCCACAGGCACAGGAGATCCCAGGGTTCCCTCTATAGTCTACAGCGCTCTAACATGCGGAGTATGTAAGCTGAACTTGCCCGTGCTGTGTCAGAGCAATAGCAGCAAGACACCCAAACCTCCAGGGAGGTGCAGAGAGGATGAATTCATTCCAGAAAGTCTAGCTCTGTTGCATCAGTTAGGACTCAATTAAGCCAATGCGTGCACATGTGTACACACACGCGTGTGTGCACACACACTGAAGCAAGACCTTATATTATAATAATAAGAGACACTTGAACATAAGCAAGAGATGAGGTCTGTAAGTTTAAATCCATCACCAGAATAGAAAATAAGATAAAGCCAGTGTGGGACCCAGGCCACACCAGGCACAGGCTGTGTCTTGAGTCTCTCATCTGCCAATTAGCAGCTGGCTAGACCTAGGTCATTGCTGCTGGCTCTACTGTACCTCCATACTCTTTCGAAAACAATTTTCATGACTCACATAGCAACGTTTATATGCAATGATCCACTGATAACCATACAACCAAAGGGTGATAAGGATGTGAATGGATCTTACTAAACTAGATGGGAGAAAGATTGTGGAGGACACCAGTGGAAAGAGGTGTTGAGATAGGGGTGGAATGTGGACACTGGGAGATGGGTATCTGGAAATGCCCCATTACAGAAATGTGGTTGAAAATCCTACAGATCTAGAAGCACAGACTTTTCTTCTTAGAAACAGGGTTTTACTATGACACATAAGTTGGCCTCCAACTTGCAATCCTCCTGCCTCTGCCTACTGAGTGCTGGGATTATAGGCATGTGCTACTATACCAACTCTAAAGCAGAAATTTTGAACCAAACTTGACCCATAATTGTTAGCCAGGCAGTGAGGCCATTCTGAATTTTATCTTGGGTCTGTATTCATTGTTATCAGTTTTTGACTTGTGTTTTTACATCTGTAACACTAGTTCTTGTATCACTTGTCCTTAAATAGCATTCAGAATCTGTTTCCTCACCGGTGGGATTCAACTTCAAAGTTACAAATTCAAATATCCATGACAACTTTTTGCTACAACCAGCTCAGTACACAGCATTCAAGTAAAAAGTACCTTCAACCATAGTAAGTGATGTACTGATCGTTTTTTTCCTCATAAATAAATACTTACATCAGCAACTGCACTTGGTGATCTCTTCAGTTAGGTCAAGCACACAATCTGAGTGTGTCACTATGCCTTATTTTAATCCATGGTAAAGCCAGAGAACCATGCTTCTTTACATACTGGGCTTGTTGATGGAGAAATGAAAATGTCTTTGGTAGCTCTTCCCTTTGTGGATATTTGTGCTTATGTCATTGGCACTCAGTGAATGGGTACCCTGGATACTGAGTATCTTTCTTTCAAAGAGCTTTGCCTGATATGTGGTTGGCTTTTGAACACTGGGAAGAGGATGATGCATATGGATCCATAATTTGTTATAGATTTGCTATTGAATTTAGCAAGTACAGTAAGACACATTATTCTCTGTTCTCAGGTGAGAGAGGAGCTGGTACATTCTCAGTGCCTTGTGGAGGACTCTATTTCTGTGACTCTTGCCATTTCTGGCTGGCCTGAGAGTGAGGTGGGGCCAGCATGGCTCAGTAAATCCCACATGAAATGTGCCGATAATTAAATCCCTCTGCTAATTACATCATGCATTAGCAGGCTCAGCCTGATACATTACTCATGATCACTGTCTTGGACAAAACAAAATGGGTCCACCAGGGACCAGCCTCGGGGCAGACGCTGATCTAAAAGGAGGCAGTCAGATTCTGTTTACGTAACATGATCCAGCCACATTGAGAGCCAGGCTCCCTTCAGCCTCCCCAGCGAGCATCAGGTTCACAGAGATAATGATGCCCAACCTTTGCCACCTGCCAGACCAAGTCCCTTTGCCAGACTAACAGCGTACAGCAAAGGTCAAGTGGTTAGTCACTGGCGTATTCCAAAGACATTTTTGGTAATGTTGCTCTTTGTGAGAGATAGAAGCACAGTTTTCCACAGAGAAGGATCTGTCTTTAATAAGTGACAATTTGAAGAACATTCTGAAAGAGCAATGGGTAAATGATGGTGTCATTGTGATCTAACTTTATAAGCATCCTGACTCCAAAATTACTACACACACACACACACAGACACAGACACACACACACACACACACATGCACACGCACACGCACACGCACACGCACACACATACACACACCCTGAAGTTTCTGAAGTTTGTCTATGCATTTAACCCAAGAAGCTAAAACTTTTCCTTAAAACAGGCAATATGTTTAATAGAAATCACAATATTTCCAGGCTTTGCCTGAAATGGTGGAACTGTAAAAAGCAAAAATTCAAACAACTCAGACTGTCAAGAATACCACATATGTGCTTGCAACAAACTTTCAGATTAAAGAAAACAAGAAACTCTTACCCAACATTTATATCATAAGGCAACAAAATAAAAAAATTTTGGAAAAGTCAAGTTTAGCTTGAGGTTACAAAGCCTTTGATTGAGATCTTACCGAGTAAAATTATGCACATTCTTTTATTCTATTTCTTTCATTTTTCATCTTCATCACTATGTTTTTTAACTTTATTTGTTTTGTGTACACATGGGTGATGACTGACCCATGGTGTATGTATGGTTAGAGGACAAAGGACAACTTGAGGGAGTCAGTTCTTTCCGTCATGTGAGTCCTGGAAAATCTAACTCAGGTCATCAGGCTGTGCACAAGTGGCCCTCGCCAGCTGAGTCTTCTCACCATTGGTTCCATAGTCTAGCCACTACCTGTGCATCAGTCTCTACTCAGGTATCTATGAACTTACATGACCCAATCTGTTACCAACACAGAGGGCATCCAACCACACTCTTTTCTGATTGGTTCATACTTAGGTTTCACTGGTTCCTGCATGTTGACTATTACTTCATTATTATAATAAACATGTACAAATCATTCATGTTCCCAATAGTCTTTTGGTTTCACCAGGGCTCTAAAGTTACATTTAAAAATGTCATTTCTGAGAAAAACAAAAGCACCGAGGACTAAAATCAGTGTGAAAGTCAAAGCTAGAGATGTGGATGGAACAGCTTCATCCCCTCCTTGAGCTTGTGCACAACAGAAAAACCACCTGTCCTCCTGCAGCTTTGGTCACTGGGAAGTTCAGCTCAGGCTTGCTTCCTGGAGACAGAGCTGATTTGCTTCTCAGAGAAGCCTGTGGGATATTGAGCATCACTTGCTTTTGAGACGAGCTTGACCTGCTCTAAAGACCATTCCTACCCTTGTCTTCCTGAGTGACTGAGAGTACTCTCTCTCTCTGCATGACCAATTCTTCCATGTGTGGAGATCTCAGACAAGCCCTGTTGTTACGATGAAGACATTCCAGCATTCCTGTGACCCGAGGCGCTGAATGTGTACAGATATTTTTGTTTGTGTGTTTTGAGTTATTTGTTCTTGTAAACTTCACAGTGGATGAGAACTCATGTGGGATACCTGTCATCCAAAGGGTGACTTTCAGCTCCAAACTCCACCAGAGGAAGGCCCAAACTCATGTGAAAAGGGAAACTCAGAAAATCCTTCACTTTCCTGTTGGGGGATATTCGATCCTACTGTGAACCCCAAGTTTGCATTTGCATTAATTAAATAAAATTAACCTTGGGTCCGGAGGCCACATTAGCAACTGGTTGACAGAGAGTAATCATAGAGCATCAGAGAGCATCTGGAAGAGATAGAGAGACACAGGAAGTAGCTGGGAGGGATTTGGAGTGGCGCAGCTCTTTCTGGCTTGGCTAAGCACAAACACGGGTCTTTTGGAGACACCAGCAAGGAGAGAAGGCTAGCTAGTTGTGACCCAGGCTCTCTGAGCTAACAAGTTTTCACCCCAGCCTTTGAATCTCTAGTCTTATTTATTAATAGAATGATAGAGATTTAATTAAAGCTACCTTTAGCAGTGGAGACAGAGCCGGTGCTTGCAGGAACAGAATTCCCACCAGGCTTCGGCCTGAGCAGCCAGGCCACTGCTGCTAGAGAAGCAAGCAGGGAGCTGCAGAGTTGCCATTGCTGGCTGAATCAGCAGTAGATTAAGGCACCACCACTGTGCCAAAGTTGAAACAACACTCACCTGTGTCTGCCTCTGACCAGAAAAGATACAACAACTCTCCTCCGTTCAGTCCATTGGTTGAACCATCCCAATGTCTGTGGTGCCAAATGCTCTGTCTGTATGTTCAGGAAATGCAGAAGGAGCAGGTACAGACAGCAATGGAGATCACACAGGGAAAGGCTAGAGCAGCAGTTTTCCCGAAATACTGGCGCACCCTTCATAGAGATCACACAAGAACCACTGCAGATGACTGTACTCTCCCAATGGTCATGTCATAAAGGCAAAGGAGGATGCCCACTGACCAGCACCTATGTGTGGTGTCAGCCATGGCATCACAGCTGTTGCTGCATGCACTTGGGTCAGCCAGGGCCACAGGAAATCCAGGATGACATCATTGGCTTTTTTTTTTTTTTTTTTTTTTTTTTTTTTTTGGTGTTTGTGCATTTAGCAAGCACTGATCCTTCCAGATGGCTTGCCAAAGGTTATGGTGGAAAGGGTCTGGCCTCTAGTCTCCTTTTGAACTCAAAGCCCTGGCCTTGATAGCTATTCTGCTGATGTCTTTTGACCAGAAATCTCCCAAGATCTGTTATTCAAAAACACCTGCTGATTGGTCTACTCACTGCCGATCCCCAAGGGGCATCCAGCCTGATATCACTGTGTGATGTCCCCTGGGCTGGGACTCCAGGGGACTCATGGACGTGTAGAGTAAGAGGTAAGATAGCAGTGGTTCAACTTTGAGCTTTGGAGAAAGGGTCACTGTGGAAACGCCACTCGTGGCCATGAACAGTCACACTGACCTTCCTCTTCTAAACTAAAAATGGAGCTAATCCAACTATGAGTTCTGATTGCACTGCTAGATGGCTTAGCCTGACACCACACCTAATGGACCCACAGCTGACACCCCTGAGATCCTCAACAGGTGGAACTTGGGTGGACAGGTGTCCCTGTGAACAAGGCACATCAGCTAGGAGGATACCCAAGTGACCTGTGGACAAACCTTGAAATTCACAGAAGAGGAGGTACAGCGAAGGGAAAGCAAATAAAGAATGAGAAAGAAACAAGGAAGAAAGGGACGGGAAGAGAGAATACCATGCCTTGGCTGGAGCCCTATCTCACCAGTGAAGAGCCCCTGCTACTCTTGGAGAGGAGTGGGGCTCAGTTCCCAGGACTCATATCTCTACTTATGACTATTTATAACTCCAGTCCAGAGTATCCAACACCCACTTTTGGACTCTATGAACATCAGGCACACACAAAGTGCGCAGGCATACATGCAGGCCAAACACCCATACACATACAAATCAATAAATGTTTAAAAGAGAGAGAGAAAACACAGGCCCCACAGGCCTCTACTTTCTTCTCAGCCTTTTGACCTCCATCACTGGCTGTGAGGGTGTGCTTAATTCCTTGTGATAAATGATTGCTTACTCCTTGGCCACAGGGCTGAGGGAACACCCTGGAGACTGGAATGGCTGGTATGTTCTTTCAATGCCTCCTTTTAAAGGTACTGTGCACTTACAATTCATGCATGGGTTTGCTCCCTCTTGCCATTTCTCCCTGAGTGAGACTCTGAGCTGGACACTGGACGCCAAACTCTGGAATCAGGTGCTGAGTCCTCTGCTCTGGGAGGTTATTATGTGCCTTGCAGAGTAGTGTGAAAACCTGGCATGTTTCAAAGGTGGAGTGAGGCATGCACTGCAATGTGAGTGCTGGGCTTACATCTGTCTGGCCAGAGTGAAACCAGTGACCATTAGCGGTTTATGCTTCCAGTGACCATTAGCGGTTTATGCTTCCAGTGACCATTAGTGGTTTATGCTACCAGTGACCATTAGCGGTTTATGCTGCTAGTGATCATTAGTGGTTTATACCCCTTCACTGTGTGTTCTAAATCTCTAAATCTTGTGTTAGCTCCCCTCTGCAGCTGAAGAAGAGGAAGGAGCCTTTCCTTGGCTTGTGAATTAAGTCTTAGTTCCTTGTAGGATTCATGGAAGACCACCAGCTCTTTCCTTAGATGGCATGGGCCCACTATTCACTTGTCTGACAACCTTCAACACCTTGACCCAGCTGAGACCTATGCCCTCTTTGACTGCTTCCCTTTGAATACAACAGAATCATGCAGGGTTTGGTCTCAGGTGAGAATGCCCAGGCTGGTCCCTATGTCCACAAGGATGCATTAGTCATGTTTCAATTGCTTAACATTATGACAGACCGACCCCCTTATTGCCTTGTGCATGGTGGCTTCTCTGTTTCATGGCCTTACTGACTGACCAGAAACCATGTCACTTCCACCCATAGCTTTTAGCTCTTTCCCATCCACACCAGACCCTCATTTCATAAGAAAAGTATTACGCTTGTGCAACAGGACAGGCTCCTTACACACCCGAGTCTTTAAGAAAGCTTCTTTTGCACACTGGCAACTTGGTCTCATACCCCATCCAGAGTCAGTCCATCACCAGCTTCACTGGAAGCCTCTCGCTGACCTTGGGCCATATGCTCACCTCAGTCTAGATGCATGGTTTCCTCAGCAGCCTCAGATTTGACCTGATGGCAGTGGTTGAGCATACAGGCCTTGTACTTCTGCATGTTTGGGATACTTTGGATGTTTTGTTTATTGTTGAACCATTAGCAGCCAAGGCAGAGTCAATGACTGTGTACCCTTAGCAGCCAAGGCAGAGTCAATGACTGGTACAAGAGCCTTATATGAATACAGGCTGGAATGGGGGGATATGAAAGAGCATGGGAATGGACTGGATCCCCATCAGCCTCTACAAAGTGATTATCTGAGGTTAACAGACTCCATCCAGCACCATCCTTGACTGGTTAGACTGCAGGAGTGTGTATAAGGCTGGGGACACAAGCAGTGACAAAGCTTTCTAGTACCAGCCCCGAATCTGTTCTGACTATATGTACTAAACAAACACAACAACACTCCTGTCCACGCCAGCTGCCTCCTGGTCATGGATAATAACAAGGTGCTGTGTGTGAAACACCTGCCTTGCTCTCACAGAAACATCCTACTGGCTCTACCCAGGAGGGCCTCCCTCCTCTCCTCAGGAGCATGCCCACTTGTTATCCCTAGGAGCACCCCGATTGCTGTATGTGACATGCTCTGTACCATTTATTCGCTTGAGGTGATGCTAACTCATGTCCTGTTCTAACTTTCCAAATCTCTCTGCAGGATTTCCGTGACTAGATGGAGAAGACAGGGAGCCCATCCTATTACTACAGCCCATGTTTAGCTCCAGGACTAGGTCAAAGGTTCTCAGTCTTCTTTGAGAGTTGACTGTGCCTGAAGTTGGGTGGCTAAACTCCTAGATGAGCTGCCTATCATCACAGGAGAAGACACCTGTGTGGGGGGAACAGCAATCAGAGAGCCTGTGAATCAGGAGATGTCCAGGGAGCCTCTCACTGCCCTCACGACTGGTGCCGCTGGTGTGGGCTGCCATGGAGAAACTCCTACCTCTGAAACAAGCTGTAATCGACCAGCCTCTCCAGGAAACTTGCAGCCTCCAGTCCTGGGACTGCGGCTGCTACCATCTTCAGGGAGAGGCAGGCTGGTGAGAGCACATTTTTGCCCATCTGCTGTCTAGCACCAGTACTGAGTGAATTAATGGGGGAGACCGATGAGTTGTACAAATGACTGCCAGTGTTTTTAATATGACAAGAAGGCATATGGGCAAGGACACATAGAATATTCCCGTACTCATTTAGAGGGGTGGGGGGAACCCATGATAACCTCACTCGAGAAATCATTGGCTGTGTAACGGCAAAGTGGCATTTCACATCGAGGATAAACTACTGGAGTTGTAAGTTTCAGGGTTTTGCCGTGTATGAGAAAAGGAGTATTCCACACGTGTGGTGTTTGGCACTGGATCCACATCCTTTCCCTGTAGTTTGGAATAGGATGTGGCTGCATCATGCGCCCAAACCTATGGCTGTGCCCTCTCTGCCTCCTATATCTGCCCATGGTGTCTCATTGGGGAATTCCACAGGTTCTCAAATGCATGTACTCCCAGATTAAATGTCTCAGGACAAATCATCACTTACCCTCAGACTGTCTTCTGCAGTGGTTACCTCCATGTTTTCCGTAAAAACAGCCTCTTCCATATGAATTGATTTTTGCCTACTAGTGACTTCGTAAACTGATGGACGCTCCAAGCAGTAGCCCCTCTGTGCATCCAGAGTCAGAACTCTGGAAACCTAATGCCCAAGGTGACGAGAAAAAGGCGGAGATTGGTGACCTAGCCAAAGTTGTGTCTGTCTCTTCTCCTAATTCGAGCATACATAGAGGCTACCATTTGCAGAGACCAAATCTACTATTGCCTTCCTTTGGGACTTTGGAACATTCAGAACTCAGAGCAAATCAGATCTCTTGTTGGTACTTTAACTGGCTTCAGGCCTTAGCTACCACAAATGACTAAGAGAATCTCAAGTGTTTTTTTTTTTTCTTCCCAGAAGTAGCAAGGTGCCAGGGTGAGTAGCTGCTGAATATGTCATCAGTAAATCCCGGATCGTGTCTACTGGGGGTTCACCTGATAGCCATGTTGCTTTCTCTCTCATTCCATTTTAATCTCCATATTAAAACATGCCCCGTATCTAAAATAAAGCTACAACAGCATTATGTATTTGAACAATGTCTGTAGCTGGAAGTTTTCCTGTCTCTGTTTCTCTATGAAGATATGACCTCGCTCTGAAACTCACTAGCAGTAACAAGGGTTAATTTTGCACAGGGTAGGGCTTAGTTCAACTCATCCCACTTCTATGTTTCCCCATTAAGTCAGCATAAACTGAAGCCCCTTGCCTTGCTCTTCTTAGGGCATATACGCCTTTTCCTCCTGAATAACTGTTTGCTCCTGTCTCTCTGGCATCCACTTGGACTTGAGTGTGGTAATAGATATAAAAACCCCATTTTCTGAAATGTGTGTAATAGCGCTACAGAGGCCACACCAAGTTCACAAGTAGAAGGAGGTATTTTAAGAGAATCACAGGCGTTCAGCTTCTGTCACATAGTCTCCTAATGCTTCACTGACATCTGTCACTTTCATTTTTTTCTACGAGGATGTATCTTTTAGGATAGGGTTTATGGAGTTGCCTCCCCAGTGAAAAGCAAGTATCGGTAGAACTCAGCTTGCTCTAGGAAATGATTCCAAGGTTTGAGAAGTTGTGCAGTGTCCCAGATAACACCTATGCCCTTGATGGTAACCATAGTTACTTAATGTATACTGTTTTTTTTCTTTCAAAGAACCTAGGAAATTGAAAGAAAAGAAATAGACAAATAATTATACCCGAGTAGGAGATGGAGAGTTGGCTCAGTGGTTAAGAGCACCTGCTGTTTTCCCAGAGAACGCAGGTTTGGTTCCCAGTACCCACTTGGAAGTTCACAACTGTCTGTAATTCCAGATCCGGGTGGAATCCAGCACCCTATTCTGGCCTCCTTAGGAACTGCATGCATATGGTATACTAACTCACATACAGGCAAGACACTCATACAATAAATAAAATAAATAAATCTCTTTTATATCCCTGAGTACACACAATTGCTGTATAATTCTTTAGCCTGCATTACTGAGTTGCTAAACTCTGAAGAATTTAGAAAATTGGGGAAACTTGAGACTAGAAACAATGGAATTTGGTGAGGGTTGGTCCTAAGAAAGATTACGCACAGAAAGCCACCTCACCTTCCCCACGTAGAAATGGGTCACTAATCCTGTGGGCAGAGCTCTGAGGTCCAACAGAATTCAGCACTTCAAAGTCTTCAACCATCTTCAGCCTAACCAGTCCACTGAGCAGACAGGTAACTGGCTTCCATACATTTCAGTTCAGTGACTGAGGCAATCACAGAGCAGATAAGTTTAGGGAAATCACCTTTCTTTTTGCCTTAATGAACTCTACTGTGTGTAGTAGATGCCAATTCCACTACGCTTTTTATTTCCTTGAGGTTTGTGAAGATGGAGTTGCCTTCCGTAGGTACAAGGTGCTGCTGAAGCAACTCTTTCGTACTGTTTGTGAGGGGACCGCTGTGAACTCTTCATCCTTGACCTAACGAGAATAGGTGACAGTCATCCTGATTCACATTCTTTACCTTGGTCAGCCGAGGAACAATCTCAACTGTCAGTGGCTATAGGAACAGGTGCAGAATAAAATCACTGTGCTGTGGGTTAAGGATTTAGACCATATAAAACTGTGGAACTGGAAGATGTGTTCTTAAAAGCAGAATGAGGAGGAATTCTGGTTGGCAGCCAGCTCTGGAAGCAGCTGTGTTCAGCAGTGCACCATCGTCCCTGCACCTGCAACCAGCTCAGGGCTTGAGAGGGAGTGGGAACCTGGGAAGAGCTGGAGGAGAGGTCTGGTCCTGCTGCTGCTGCTGGACCAGTGACCTGACAGGGTGGTCCATTTCTTCTGTATCCCCAGAGTGTGATTCACACACTTCACTCCCATCTCTAGTCTAAAGGGTGTAAGACAGAGACACAGAGAGAACATCTTTTCGCATATCTAGTGCCCAGAACACTTGTTTGATGACAGAGCCATCAGCTCCAGTACAAGACCACATGTTACGTTCATCACTGCTTCTTCAGCTGGAATCTCTCCCCACTGCTCTCTTACTCTATTAAATATTAAATGTTAGGGAAGAGGAACGAGATTCTGTGTTTTGTATCCCTTGCCCTCTTTGATTGCCCCAATCGTCAATGTGAGAACTGATTATATTATGTCCAGTAGTGTAGTGGGTAGCCATTCCAACCTTGATCTGGAAGTTCCAACCCCCATTGAGGCTTCGGTAACTGTCACGCCCACAAGGCAGGGCCAAGAGAGGACTGTGAAGACCCAAGATCAAGATGTGCTGACTCTCTTGGTTCCTGGACCAAGAGGTAGAGGTAGACAGAGCAGAGTTCTCCAGAGAACACTGCCAGACTGCGCTACGTCTTCCCCAGACCCTGCAACCTACCTATCCCTTCATTTGTAAGTTACACCACTAAATAAACCTCTCTTTTAACTACATGGAGTGGCCTTAATAATTTCACTAATACAGTAGTAAATCCTACACCAGTAGTTCTCACTTGAATGAGAAGAAAAGGAAGGAGGGCAAAGGAAAGGGGAAATAAGAAGTTGGAAGGAGAGACAGACCATAAGTGAATGTTTTCCGCACTTTTCTCTGGTACCTTTTTTTTACATTTCATGGGAACCTCAGTGTCCCCCCTTCAATTCCTACAAGCTTAATGGAAACCTCGGCAACCCCTACACCCCCACAAGCTTTTTCTTCTACGTTCTGGCACTCACCATACTGTAACGACTTCATCCATTAGGATCCAATCTCTTGACCCAGTGGTTAGAAGGGGAAACTCTGATATTTACATCTTTTAAGATTCGATATCATCTCTTGATACAAAGGGCCCTAGGTCTGATGAACTTTTTAGTCATGAAGACTGTGAGACATCTCTTAAGCAAAGGATAAGTCTGTAATTAGAGACAAATGGTACACATGCCATGGAAATAAGTGGAGAACCTTAAAAGCCTTGGGTTAGGCTCCACCTTCTCTCCATAGTTTACCCAATGCAGAGCAAGTTGATATCAGCATTTCCATTTGTTGCATTCCAGAATAGCAATAGCTCTGTCTACTCAGTGTTGTTACAGGCCTCATGGGAATGACATCAGACCATTCAACATCCATGTTAGGGTTTTTAACACCACTTGTGTGCCTTGAAACCATTGACGACCTAAGGGCACACATCCAGCTAGCAGCAGGGCCACAACTGTAGAAAGTCAATTTCATTCCCAAACCCTTATCATTAAATATCATGCAAAGCAACCACCAATCAGTGGATAGTCACAAAGGGTTGTGATGGCAAAGATGGCGTTGTGTGGCATGCCCTCCTCAGTCCTTGCTGTACAAGATGCCATCCTGTTTCCCAAGCTGGGAAAATGGTTAGCCCTGGCCTGGATCTCATTACTCTCTGCTTTGTGGGCAGACTGTGAGCTCTATTTGCATTTGCTCTCAGTCTTTCAGTTTCTAGCTGCCCTTCTTTCAATTCACTGAACTTCCTCATCTGTGGGTGGAGAGTAGAGAGTCAAAGAGATGCACAGAGACATTTTTTCCTTAAAAAATGAAAAGAGACTATAATTTAAGATTTGAAAAAAGTCTTTGAACCCAAATTATAATGAGATTTTTTTCAATGCAATGCCCACTTCTTGATTTCAGAAAACAATGGTCCCTCTGCAACTATGAATATAGAAGTTCTAATTCTAAAGACACTCACTGTGCAAAACACTGCCCCCTGAGTGAATTTCTTAAATAGAAAATAAAAATTAGGAAATGTACTTTGTGGGATTTTCAGTATCTATTTCAACTGAATAAAAATCTGGCAGACTCACCAAAACAAAACGACAAGCAAAAACCCCTTGTGTCCATTTCTCAACTGTTTTCTCGACAGCTGAGTTCAAAAGGACCAACTACCCCTGGATAATTATATATTAAACTTATGCCCTATTAGTCATAGGAGAGTCACATAACCATTTACCATTCAAGTGTTCTCACCTCCAACATAAAATCAGCTGTGACTCAGCTAAACTAAAACCGGCGTCTTGATTCTACCCTGAAAGCCAAAGACCTGGAGATGTGGGAGAGTCGGGACTGCCTGTCATTGGGGACTGACGGCAAACTAAAATATAAATAAACTAGGAAAATTCTAAAATATATGGTTAAAAGTATACGGATTGCTGTAAGTACTGTAAAAAAAAAAAAAAAGAGGGAAAAGAAAACGCACATTTTCTGGTTCCTCAGTTTCCTGCCCACGTTTAGCGGAGGGAATCAGTTGCCTGCAGAGAAAATTAGACTATAGTTTACTGGATGTGTCTATAATTTCCTCCATGTTTGAAGGTACCATTGGCTATCTTAGTTCCTAATTAACTTAGCATTCATTTGCTCACACATTTAGTTACAAAGATAAAAAATCACTGGATGGAGACTTGCTCAGGTGCCCTACATATCTATTGCTGGCTAATAACAACAACAACAAAAAAATCTGTTTGAAGGACACAGCCAGCTCTGGGTATGGGCAGAGATGAACACCATTTGAACACAGAAGGAATGCATGACTTTGGCAAAATATGTGTGATTAAGAAAGGTAAATGTAGAAAATTTTAAGGAGGCATGTTCGTGGCTTCTTAGTCTATGGAAGGAAGGTTGGCAGAGAATGAGGCAAGACAAACAGGTCTTCCTCCTGGAAGCCTTGCTGTGTGGGTCGCCTGAGTATTGGGACCACAGGAAGGGAGGCCCATGGCTCCCAGCACCTCCCACTGTGAACAAAGCAGGTCTGGGAGACTTTCTCAGCAAAGGGAGGTGCTGCACACAGGCAACAGGCCCAGCAGGACAGGTTTGAGAGTGTGGGATGCTTTCCCACGTGTGTTTGCTCATTAGCAAGGTCACCCACCATAGCTTCTTCTACACGTGGGAGACCGAAGAGAGAAGTTGAAGGAAAGCTGCCAGCCTTCCATCATGCTCTGGAGAGAGAGCTGGACTTTGGACTTCATTGCGGGGGGGGGGGGGGGGGAACGGGGACGGGATGTAAAGAATGTGGGTCCGATCCTGAGTGTGAAAGCCAGCTCACAGCTGCACAGTCGGTTGCTGACTTGGTCACATCACCATGAAGAAGTGTAGTGAGCGTTTGGATCCCAGATCATAAGCCTTTGAGACACGTGGAGGAAAACCAAAAACATACAACGGGCTGTGCAGTCTGCCACTGTATACTGTCTGTGAACAGCTTCCCTTCCCAGCCCAGCCAGTAGGTGCAGATGATGCTCAGAACGAAGCCTAAAGGGATCCACTGAGTTAGAGTGAGAAGAGAGAGGTGTGTCACACTCTCAGAATGTGTGCATGATGGAGGGATTCAGGAATTAAGGCTAAGTGTGCATTTTCATCTCTCCCTCCCAACTTTATATCAACCCAGCACTCCATCCACACTTGGCATTCGTTCCATGTTTCCATTCTTTCCATATTTGTAGTTTCCTTCCTCCGGGGGGAGAAAACCAACCCCTATTCCTTTAGTTCATTGTGTGTGTGTGTGTGTGTGTGTGTGTGTGTGTGTGTGTGTGTGTGTGTGTGTAACCACCGTCCTTCCTTCCAGGCAAGGGCAGTCCCCTCCTTCGAAATCTTTGTTAAGTGGCCATAGGTCTGTGGCTTCTCCTGCAGTATGCAGGCCCCTGCACCCCGAACCTAACCCCTCGGTGCGTCTACGCTGTCCTTCCACAGCATCTGAGAGACCCTCTTTCCCTGGTGGTCAGCCTCGATTCTGACTCTACGTTTCACCCCAGGCTGCCCTTCAGAGTGAAGTCTTCCCTCACCCCTGTCAGCACCTTCTTCCAGCACCCACCTGTGGGAAGCTCTCTAGAGGAGTCTGTACAGGGTTATTTGTATAGAGAAAGGAAGGAGGACAGGGATGGAGACGGAGAGAAGGAGGGCAAGGGGGAAGCAGAGAGGGAGGGAATGAGAAGGGCAGACAGAGAAGAAGGCAGAGAGAAGGGGGCAGGCTTCCTGTATATTTTTTATAGGAGCACTTCATCAGATTGAGTTGTCTCCTTTGCCATCATCACAGAGAGTGTCTGAATAAGAAACAACTCTCACTCCAAGGGAATAAAAAGAGATATTTATTCCCCTAAAGTCAAATTTGAATGGTCAGGGCCCAGGAGAATATATTTAGGTCTCCTCAAACACTGTGTTCCAATGAGGTGGCAGTTTCATGAAGTTTTTTTATAGTAAAAGGACAAAGAAGGTCATAGGAAATACACTTTCCAAACACATTGCTGGGAGCACGTAGCAGATGAGGTGGGCAGCGGCAAGGCTGGGGGAACCCTGCTCCGGGCCTCACATGCTGCCCAACAGCTGTCTTAGTCCCTTGAACCGGTGGAAACCAGGGTCTGTGCATACATTCCAAAGGGTTTACCTAATGCTCACAAAAGGGGTTAGGTCATGTACAGAGGAGGGCAATAAATGGTTTATAAGGGGGTTAAAGATGGCCCAAGATAACTGGGCTCTGGACACACTACATTCCAGCCTCTCCATGCTCCCTTGTTGGGCTAGTTTGGTTAAGTTGAATTTTCAAAGATATTCTCACTGACATTCTATTTTTAGATAGGCTAAAATGTTAAGTTTTTTTAAATTTTATTTTGAAGTACCTGGTGCATTATTTCCAAAAGTTGCCATTTGTGGCATCCAGAACAGAGGGTGGAAGACTGTTTCCCACAAACTTCACTGGGACAACTGTGGGCTTAAACATGAAATGAGACTCCTGACTTCTTACTACATATGATGATGTAAATTCTTCATTGATAAAAAGTTTAGAGGATGGTGGCAAAAATAAAGCTTTAAATAAAAGTAAAAGGACAAAAGGGCAATGAAATTACTAGGCATTAAATATGATAGTATGAAAAGAGTTCATAAAAATTAATTTAGAGGGAAAATGAAGAGACAGTTACAGAAATGGGAGAAGCCTTGAAAAACCAGAGGTGACAAACTAACATCCAGTCCCTGAAAAACTTACAAAGTATCAATTTTAAAAAGGCAAATAGAAGAAATGGATACAAATAACAGATGACATAAATTATTTGACTGTGTTTTAAGTGTATGAGAGGTAAGCGCTCTCTCATGGTTATGGAAATCCATAGCAAGGCCAGGAGGAACCTTTCAGGAGACATTTAAATCTGAGGAGGCGATCTCCTTGCTGTTGGAGCAGTGGGATGCACAGACACCGCCCGCGAAGTGGAATTCGGTACCTTGAGCATTGTCTAGTGAAACTTAAGTATCTGTGCGCCGGGAGCAGCGTGGCCCCACTCGGGGACGCCTCCTAGCTCTGTCTTTCCCATGTGAACCAGGGCAGTATGCAAAACATTCTGAAGTGTGTTCCTAAAAGGTATTTGAGCTGAGAAAATATTCATTTAAGAGTGGGTGTAGAGCCGTGCCTCCTAGTCGCCACTTTACGCAGCAAGGCGGAAGAACAGTTCATCTGCCACACCACAAATGCTCCTTGGAAGTGAGCGCAGCAGGAACAAGGGAGGCCCCCAAAACCGCTGGTCCACAGTGGTCAGCCTGAACTGCCTGTCAGAATGGGAGGTTTCCGTTCTGACCCACCAAAGTGGGTCACACAGTCACATGTGCCTGGTTGGCTTATGTTTCTGCCTCATCGTCTTGTGCTGGCACCCTCATTTTCTTCCATGTTCCCAGAGGCCCTTTGCTGGGTTTGGAGGATTTCAGGGAAGCCCCACCCCACTGCCCTGGTGTAATGGGCGATCCTGCTAATTTGATGTGATCTAGAGTTATACAGGAGACAAGTACTCTTGAGGGGTTTCCTAGATTGGGTTCAGTGAAGTGGGAAGGTAGCTGCGGATGGTAGCATGCGATGGCTAGGGAAGTGAGCTGAGTACCAGCATCCTTCTCTCTCTGCTTTCTGGATGCAGATGCAATGTGACTAGCTGCTTCATGCCCCCCTCCCCTGCTCCACCCCCCCCTCCCCAACCCTCTGTGCTTTCCTCACTGTAATGGATTGCCTCCTGAAAATGTGTCAGGTCATAGTAATATCACAGTAATGGAAAAAACAAACAAACAAACAAAAGAAAAAACCCACCCACCATTGGCTGTGCTGGGCTTGCTTTGCTTCAGGTTGGTGACCCCCACCCCCCCAACACACACACACACACACACACACACACACACACACACACACACACACACACAGCACTTTCCTCTGATCTTGAGGAGAGCATTCTTCCTTTAGGGTGGCTTCCCTGGGATCCCAATCTTCTTTCCTGGCTTTATTGTGTTCAAAGCACAGTCACTACTTGGTAGGCTATTCATTCTTTCCCTCTTGTGATTGTCTGTCTGTTCCCACTCGTCTGTCTTCTAGATGATGTGTGTGAGTTCCTCTCTCGCTCCCCGTCCTCAGTCCTTCCACTAGGACCTGACAGACTTGATGTTACATAAAGATTAATTGAATGACAAGACAACTGGGAAGCCCATACTCTCATCCCAGGAAAGTGATCACTGCTGGGGTTAGGATATATACCGATTACATTTTTTGTCTTTTAAAATAAATGAGTAATTTGGAGTATATAATTCAAAAATATTAACAATACTTTAACCTTGAATGTATATCAGTTTCTATTAAATTATTTCATTTCCTTTTCTATATTTAATACATTCTATAATTTTTAGCATAGAGAGAAAAACAACCTTTGATGCACAGCATGCTAGATTGCATATTTATAAGATATTGTATGAAATACATAGTATTTCCTTTTAACTTAGTGTTTGTTCAATGATATTTGACCACTTAGTACAGTTTTCAGTGGGAAAGCTACTAATATTACCTGCAAAACAAATTTGGAGAAATCTATGTAGGCAGAATATTCAGATAAGGTTAGCCGTTGCTCCTCTGAGCTTACCTAATGGAACACATTATCTCTTCAACAACCGGAGATCTGCTTTACACTTTCAGAAAAAAGAGGCCACCAAAACCAATCCATTTGTCACAGCATCAGTGACATGCTCTGAGCACAACTATGCAAAAATCTTATTGTGATATTAATTTTTTTCAATCTTTTGGCCCCAGCTGGATAGGAAATGCTTAGAGATGTGGGTGCCCCAGCTTGAAAGGATGATGAAGTTTCTCTTGCCTCCGTGGTATGCTCTACCTAGCCTCGTTAGTCTTTCTCCACATAGGTAATTCGACTTTGAAGACGAAATCCTTCATTCCCACCCCCCTCCACACATACACCCCAATACAAGTTCTGCTCGACAGCATCATTTTTGAAGCCAGATGACTGGAATCAGTGGCCTCAGGTCTCCCGAATACAGCGAGTGTTTTTCATCCTATTCTGTGGGTCTTGTAGATGTGTAGCTGAAAGTTTTCCTGTGCCTATGTGGCTCCCATCCATGTGGTCCCGCAGCCACTCAGACCCAAGTGAACACACAGAGGCTTGTATTAATTATGAACTGTATGGCCTATTGGCTCAGGCTTCTTGCTAGCTAGATCTTGCATCTTGTATTAACCCATTACTATAAATCTATACTTTGCTATGTGGCTTGTGGCTTACTGATATCTTTACATCTTGCTTCTCATGGCAGTGGCTGGCAGTGTCTTCTCTGTTCTGTCTTTCTCCTTCCTCCTCTCTAGTTAGAATATCCCACCTTACCTTATTCTGCCTCACCATTGGCCAAATCGCTTTATTTATCAGCCAATCAGAGCAACATATTTTCACAGCATACAAAAAAGACATTCCCCACTCAGAGATGACTCTTACCAAGGCAATCATGTCAGAGTTCTGCGGCAGATGAGAGGAAGTGGATGCAAACTTAGTCACGATGATAAAGGAATAACGAAACAGACAAACAAAGAAACCTTCAGAAGCTAGAAAAAAACAAAACAACAAAACACCTTATTTCGCCATCCTCAAACATTTGAGGAGAGCATGGGATTTATCAGTTTTATTCCAGAAAGTAAAATAATATCAGCATTTGAAAATTAGAGAGAAGCCTCTCTTGGCACAGAAAAGAACTGCTTAATTGCTGTAAATATCCAGCGACGAACTGGACATGCAGTTCAAGCCTCTGTGGATGTGTTTCTGGGGCTGAGGACATCTTGTCATTTCTAGCTGTACTCTGTGCTGCTCCTCTGCTTCCTGTAAATCTGCTCTTTAAAGTACCTTTTGCCAGCTCTCTTCCCATGGCACAGCAATACTCCTTCATCTAGGAGTATTCTCTCAAGGCTTCATCTCTCAAGGCTCTGACTCCTGTTTAAGATTCTTGAGTGCCCAGAGTTCAACAAGGTGTGTGTGCATATGCGAATAATGGCATGCCTTGAATGTAGGTTGTTCACTGCCACTAGGGGAGGCTGTGTCTTTTCTGAGTCCTGGGGCAGAGGCCACTGCCAGCCAGCTAGTGGTGCTGCCCTCTGTCCATCAAAAATCCCTTTGGAAGACTTCCCACTGCCATGGGCAATTTTGTTTTTAATGTTATTCCCTCACAAAATAGAACATGATAAATTGGTTCTGTCTAGTGTGTTTTTCTCAAATATCACCACTTCCTGGTTCATTATCATGATTATATGACAGACGTGAAGAGAATAGGAAGAGCTGAGTTAATGGAGTGTGCACAAGCCAGAGGGACTGCTGGAAGGGGGAGGAGAGCCTTTGACAGCCTTGCAGGGGATACCAGTACTCCAGGTGCCTCTGAGCAGAGACTGGAACTCCTGGTGGATCTCATACCTACCCATACCCACACGAAGCCACACAGACTCAGGCATAAAAGAAACGAGTCAGGTTAGTGCAAAATGTAATGAAATAAAAGATAAAGGTATTTAATTTTCTCTTCATGATCCCCCAATTGCTTTTTATGTGTCCCCTGAAACCCCTTCTAATAAGGATAGTGTTTGTTGTGAAAAATCCAATTAATATTTTCATAAAATAATTATGTTAAAAATAAGTGTTTTCCAATGAACTTACTAAGTACAAAGTGAATTTTATTTCAGGACACAATTGTGAAATTCAGTATAGTGAGCGCATCTCTTAATCATAGAATCTGATCACTTAAACACACAATTTTATGTGGGGTATGTGATGACTAAAGTATATGGCCATTCTAACTTTATGCTTATAACTCACTGAAGGCTGTGCAAAAGTAAACACACTGAGATTTGACCACAACAGCACTGAGTTGAATGGGCTATCTCACAATGTCAGTGACGGGGAGTTTTCTGTGTGCCCTCTGCATAGCTAACAGAAATGACATCACTGGCCTGGGAAATGGTGGCGCATGCCTTTAATCCCAGTCCTTGGGAGGCAAAAGCAGGCAAATCTCTGTGAGTTCAAGGACAGCCTAGTCTACAGAGCAAGTTCTAGCACAGCCAGAGCTACACAGAGAAATCCTGTCTGGAAAAAACAAAACAAACAAACAAAAAGACATAACTGGGCATGGTCAGGTTACTTGGGGTTGGGACTGACTTCTCTTGAACTCTTCCCTTTCATTTTCCTGACTGTGGAGTAAGAATGTTGTCTGTGGTGTTTTCCAAACCTCGACCTAGAGTCTCAAGGGATCACTGGATTTCTACAGCTGTGATGAACCAGCCAGAGTGCCAGCTTCCCACACTGTTTTCTCTCTTGTGGGATAGCAGGGGCTGTCTACCCTCCAGCAGATGCCCTCACCTCTCACCTGTCTCCCACCTCCCTCCAGAGCTACAACAATGCAGACAAGCATGATTTCCTTCCCTGGCCATGTGACCCCAGATTCCAGGGCCTTTGACAATTTGTAGTTACTGCTCAAATTCCCCCTCAACACCGGCTCCCTGCCCCAGTGAATGAGGAAGCTTTTACTGGTCGGATCATCTGCACAGACTAATAGTCCATTCTTACCACCCATTCAGATGACTACACTTCTGAGAAAAACTTACATTTATGTAGAAGTTCAGACATATTATATGTGAGGTGCAACCCACCTTCAGTGTTTGCCAATCCCTTATTACTTTTCTCCTTTAACCTCCGTGTTCGCTGGTTGTCTGTTGTCAATGGAATGTTTCACAATAATCTTCAGACGCATGAGTGAACGCACCAAACCAATCCATTTTCCCACTGACAATCTTTCTGGTGTCACGTTATGCCGTCTGTATGTCACCTACTGTCTAAATTTTATCAAAATGTATTTTAGTAGTTTTTTCCAACGAAGATATAAACAGTTCCTCATGCCACGAGCTGCTCAATTTGGGACTGAAAGCTCCCTCCACCTGTAGCAAGGTCCTCAATGAACTCACACACAGTCTACAACATGCTTCCTTCTTCAAGAAATTTTAAAAAATTTTGGAAGTCTAAGTGCGGCTTATTATGTACTGTTTAAGTTGTTCATTTACTCCATATTAATGAGGCAATAATGGTGCTTCATTAAATGCAGTATGTATAAACATGTATGTGTACATAATATATACATGCATAGAAACATACGTACACAAACACATACAGAAACATACATATACCCATAAATAAAAGTAAAATAAATCTTTTAAAAAACTAAATAAATAAACTGTGTGTGTGTGTGTGGGGGGGGAATAGCATGTATCACTCAAAAGTTTATGTGAGAATTGTGCATCAGGGACTTGAGAAGGGGACATGAGATGGCTCTGTATCTTCCTCCTGTTTGTATAAAAATGCCAACAAAGATAAAGCATATCCCATCTCCTTCTGCCAGTGAGAAAGAAGGCTGATCTTCAAGGAAACTTTCAGCTCTTTCTTGCCTAGAGTCAACCCAGGGAAATTTAAAATAGTAAGCTTTGCAAATGGCCTTGCTGGCCTGTTACTGGCTTTCACCCTTGGAGAGTGAAACATTTTTCTTTCCTGTGTTTCTCAAATCTTCCCTTCCTATCTGAGATGCCTTGTGAGCTGGAGCCCAAAACCTTCTCATTTAAAAGGATCATTCCCCAGGCATCCCCCCCCATCCACGTCCACATGAAACACACTCCTGCCCACTTTGCCCTTTTTCATCTGTCCTTTGTTTTAAGGGTCCACTTCAAATGAGAACTCATGAAGGCTGAGAGAAGAAATATTTACCTTGCCTATGGGATGCAAGCACTCAGAAGAGAAAGAAAAGGAAACACAGATGCCCCCTGGCTCATCCACAGCATATAAAGGCTTGGAAGCTAGGCACAGATTTGCCGCCTTGCTAAGAAATCTGACTGCATGTCTGGAAGCCTCAGGCTTCTCAACCATAATGGATGGCATTGTCCTTCCCATTTCCTTATTTGTCTTTGGGTTCTAGTTTCTTTCTATTTCTGTGACAAACACTGTGACCGAGAAGCAACTTACCTTGCAGGAGGAAAGGGGTTATTTGGCTTATGCTTCCAGGTCACAGTTCCTCACTGATGGATGTTAGAATAGGAATTCCAGCATGAGCTGAAGCAGAGACCACAAGGGAACACTTGCTAGCTTACTCACAGGCTCATGCTCAGTTATCTTTCTTATACAGACCACCTGCCCAAAGGATGATGTCACCCACAGTGGGCTGGGCCCTCTTATATCAGTTAATAATCAAGACAATCCTCACAGACATGCCCACAGGCCAGCCTGATCTGTCAATCTCTTAGCTGAGAATCTCTTCTCAGGTATCTAAATGAGGTTGACAGTTAAAGTTAAGCAGGACATCTTGTTTCTACTGACCTGTGCTGGGTTAGATCACATAGTCATCAACTCAGTACAACCTAGGGTCACCTGCAAAGAGAGGACCTCAAGTGAGAAAATGCCTTCTTCAGATTGGCCTCTGGACAAGACTGTGGGACATTTTCTTGATCAGTGATGGATGTGAGAAGGTCTGGCCTATTGTGGTCATTGCCATCCTTGAGCAGTTGGTCCTGGGTGAGCAGACTGAGCAAGCTCTGAGGAGTAAACCAGTAAGCAGCACCCCTCCATGGCCTCTGCATCAATTCCTGCCTCCATGTTCCTGCCCTGCTTGAGTTACTCTCCTGACTTCCCTCTTTGATGGACTGTGATTGGGACACATAAGCTAAAAAATTCTTTACTCCTCAAATTGCAACAAAATAAGGTATGGGGGCATTCCGACATACTAGATACTGAAGGTGTGTTATTAACATCTGTTAAAATGGAAGTGTCTCCCACTGTTGTGCTTAGACCAGAGCAAACTCTCTGTGTACATTGTCCTTAACTTTCATGGGAAAAAATTCAGCCTTCCTACACTTCCACCAATCAGGGTGTGTCACTGAAGGGAGAAGAATGGAAGCCAAGGGCACAGGTGCCCCATGCATTTAGCTGGGAAAGCCATCTCACTGTAATGTGATCTCTCTGGGTGTTTTTCTTGACTGTCATATCTTACCCTTCAGGAGATGACACCAGATCACTGAGGTCATTTTCATGTGTGGATTTTCTTCTTCCTGGACTTCCTCTAATCTACTAAGTGTTTTTTTCTGCAAATAATGAATGGCAGTGTGGCCATGTGCAGAATGGTCTTTTTCTAGAAAATTCTACATGGATGGTGCCATTGCTGCAAATCTACAGGATACTGTGGTCTCCGCTATCAAAGTATCACCGAGGGCTGGTGAGATGGTTCAGGAGGTAAAGCCCCCTCCCCCATAGCGCACAAACTTGTTGACTTGAGTTTGAGCCTGAGAATTAATTCACGTAAATACAGAGAGAGCTGATTCCACCATGGTGTGTATGGTAACTTGAAAGAAAACAGTCCCCAAAGAGAGTAGTAGCACTATTAGGAGGTGTGGCCTTGTTGGAGGAAGTGCATCACTATGGGGGCGGGCTGTGAAGTCTCATTTGCTCAAGCTTCCCTCAGTGTGGCTGTCCGTCGACTTCCTGTTGCCTGTCAGCTTCTTTAGCACCAACGCTGCCTGCGTGTCCATGCCACCATGCTCCCTGCTGTGATGACAATGGACGGAACCTCTGAA
This sequence comes from Peromyscus eremicus, assembly GCF_949786415.1. Classification (NCBI taxonomy): domain Eukaryota; kingdom Metazoa; phylum Chordata; class Mammalia; order Rodentia; family Cricetidae; genus Peromyscus; species Peromyscus eremicus. The sequence goes on along the minus strand of NC_081437.1, from coordinate 39,900,825 downwards.
ACTACAAGTGCACCCCCCCCAATTAAGTGTTTTCCTTATAAGAGTTGCCATCTTTGTCATAATGTGTCTTCACAGCAGTAGTGACCCTGACTAAGACAGTGTGCACACCTTATCTTACGTACCCAACAATAAATACAGAGGTATCTGTGTATAAAACCACTGTAGCTATGTGTCCTCTCATAGCCAGTGTAACACCGTCTCCCCCAGGATTTTGCTCTCTTGCATTATGCCATAAGGCCCACGGGGAACTCCAGGAAATCAAGAGATATGTCTGAAACCAAGCAGGCAGAAAAACTGAATTCTCTAGGTCAGTGTGGAAAGTCATTTGTGCGACATAAATGACAGAGAAGCCATGGGGTGGAGGAGACGTCGTGTCCCTCCCCTTTCCATAAAGGCCTGTCCTCTGTCCTTCTTACCTTGGTGTATTCCTCCTGGTCAGAGGCAGGACAGAATCTGCACAAGAGAAGATACAGTATCCTCACTCATGTCAGCAAGTGACCTCCTCAGCCAGAGCAGCTCAGAGTCAAGCAGAGGAGCTACCTCCTTAAACAGCAGCCACTCATCCATTATCCTTGCAAAGACGAGAAACTGGATTGGAAAACCCAGTCTGGGGGCCACAGAGGCAATGGAAGAGGGGCATAGTGGAGGAGGAGCACAGTAGAGGAGGAGCACGATGGAGGAAGAGCACTTCACATGTCATAATCTTCACCCAGGTTGTGAAGATCTGCAGTGTTCACACAATAAGCTTCTATACTAGAAATGGTTGGAGGGGGTATAAAAATCATTGACTAGAAGCAGTGTGTCTTAGGGTTTCTATTGCTGTGAAGAGACACCATGACCACGGCAACTCTTTTTTTTCCTTTTTTTTTTTGAGACAGTGTTTCTCTGTGTAGTTTTGTGCCTTTCCTGGAACTCACTTGGTAGACCAGGCTGGCCTCGAGCTCACAGAGATCCGCCTGCCTCTGCCTCCCAAATGCTGGGATTAAAGGCATGTGCCACCACTGCCCAGCCCCACTGCAACTCTTATAAAAGAAAACATTTAACTGCAGGTAGCTTACAGCTTCAGAGGTTTAGTTCATTATCCTCAGGGTGGGACAAGGCAGTATGCAGGCAGACATAGTGCTAGAGAAGGAGCTGAGAGATATACATCTTGATCAGTAAGAAGTGAACTGTGGCACAAGACATAGCCTGAGCATAGGAAACCTCCAAGCCCACACCCACAGTGACACACTTCTTCCAACAAGGCCACACCTCCTAATAGTGCCACTCCCTCTGGGGGCCATTTTCTTTCAAACCACCACACAGTGGAAGGTGAACATTATTCTGTGATATTGGCATTGGCTCTAAGTGTTAGGCTCAGATGCACAAGAACTTAGCATTCATTTCCAGAGGACAGATCCGCAGAATCTGTTTCACATCTAATTAGCCATGGCCCTTCACTCCCAAGCTCTATTGGATTTCGGAAGACCATCTTGTTGAGTTGAGGGTTGGGCTGTGCAGAGCCAGATACAAGGGCTCACCCTGCATCCCAAGCCCTGTGATCTAAGCTCCTTGTCACATGAGCAGATTTCCTCCATCAGTGAAATACCTTCAATGACTCTCTGGTGCTCAACTTCAGGGTAAATAACAAGCAGGTAAGTCACTGAAAACAGCTGTCAGTAGCCCCAAGTAAGTTACAGTAAGCCCTCCCTTCTGTGGTGACTCAGTGTAGAAAGAAGTTGCTCTGGTCCTGCCCGGCCCTGGGGTCCAGACGAATCTCTCCCACCCACGGTCCCGAAGTCGCTTATAAAATGATTACCCAGAGGCTTATATTAATTAAAAACCATATGGCCTATGGCTCAGGCTTCTTGCTAGCTAGTTCTTCCATCTTAAATTAACCCATTACTATTAATCTATATGTTGCAACGTGGCCATGGTGTTATCTGTCTGTTGGCATCTTGCTGCTCCTTTGGTGGCGGCTGGTGTCTCTCCCAACTCTGCCCTTCTTCTCTCTGTATCTCTGCTTGGATTTCCTGCTTTCTTGCCATAGGCCAAAGCAGCTTTATTTATTATCCAATGGGAGCCACACATATTCACAGCGTACAGAAAGACATCCCACAGCACTCAGAGTTGCTGTTATTCCTATTTCATTTTCCCCCTCAGTTTATCTATAATACTTCCCAGTAACCACATACTTGGGGATTTGTCCCAGAAAACCGAGAAGGTATGTTCACACAAGTACCCACGCACACATGCTCATGGGGCTCTTCTGCCTAACAGCTAACATAAGGAAATAACTGAGGTTATTTTCAAACAGCTGTGGAATGGCTATACCCTGGAAGATAGTTCAGCAATAAAAAAGGATTTGTTCATCCTCTGGGGATTTGCCCTGAGCCAATGAAGTCACTCACAGAAGATTCTGGGCAACAGCTGAAATGTTCACATGGAATTCTGACTGGCAAGACTCCTGAAGGGAAGTTGTTATTACTAACACACAGGAAGTAGAGGAGTAGACAGGGAGGTAGTAGGTGTGGCCCTGGAAGGATAGTGGGGGACCCTGAGTATCTGATACTGAATGATACTTCTTAAGATGTTTCCACTAGAGAAAAGTGGGTGAAAGGTAAAGGAAACCTTATGTGGCTTTTCATACCGCCATGTGTGGATCTGCAAAATGTCTTGAAGTTAAAACTTAATTTAAAATGTTTTACTATAAAAATGGACTACTTTATATATCGGCAAGAAGTAAATTAGCTCCAAATGAAATTGAAATGTTTCCCAACATTTTAAAATATTTCAAGAAAAAAAGTGTACCTTTATCAGTTATGAACTTGGACGAGTTAACTAGTATTTTTCCGTTAGAAATTTCTAGGTCTTTCCAAACTGTCTCACCAACAAGAAAGTGAATAGGCATTTAGAGCAAGTTGCCCATCATGGTCTGAGTGGTCAGACAGACTAGACCCAACTCCTAACCAGGGCGACTGCTGCTATTCCACTTCATTCAATCTGGTTAAAGTTGACAATGACCTGTTCTTAAATCACATTTAAGAATTTGTTTTCTTTTAATTCGCTAATTACCTGGATGGGTCTGTGTCTGAACTCGATCCTGGTATATGCTGTGGAGATTGAAGTTCCACAGCCTGCGAGGTTGTGGGTGTAATGACGACACAATGACACAGGGCACTGAAAGGCATGCAGCTTTATTGCTGGGGTAAGCCCCTTGAAGCTTCATGCCGCCAGTTGTAAAACGAGTGATTAGTCAAAATCCATCTTTGCAACATTGTATCCTTTATCACACTGTCAACACACCTGTCATCTCCATGGAGGAACCCAAGAGGAAAGGAGGAAGAAGAAGGGACAGGGAGATGACAGCTAAGAGGAGGAGGACATCTGAGACCCCTCCCCAAAGGGGAAGTGAGTCCTGACTGTTTATGACTAACGCCATGGAAACTTGCTCGTTCAGCCCAGGGTTTGAGCAAATGTCTGCACCTGTGACACACACGTGGTCACCCTCTCAGGCTTCTGCATGGCCCAAATGTGTCTCTTTCACACTGCCTGCTGTCTCCTGTCACACGCGCTCACAGTTCTCTCCTACATTTCTGGAATATTCCCTCCATCTTAGCTGTGCAGTCTGCCTCCTCTGCATGACATATCTGTCCTCCCTCCCTGTCCAGCTGTCCAGCTGCCCCACCTCCTCCTCATCTCCCAAGCAGCTTACATTGTCCCATTCTTCCCTCTCCCACCTGTGACCACCACATATAACAGCTTGTTCTATGATGACACCACCTCTGTGTGCTCATGGTTCTTTGGTGTGTGTGTGTGTGTGTGTGTGTGTGTGTGTGTGTGTGTGTGTGTTGTTTTCTGCTGATGAACTCTGCATAATTCTATGATTTTTTCACAAAAAAGTAGCTTTTTATTTATTCCAATGCCTGCAACAATCTACTGGATGATCAGGTGGAGGGAACAGAATTTCCTTACATGAGCAGAGCAGAAGGCAGGCTTTTGTGTCTCAACAGCAATGTTCTAACCTCCTCCTGCACGCACTCATTAACCTAAAGCCGGCCTTATTCCAGCTCCTGACACTTAGAGGACCACACCTCTGTACACTCTTCCAGAAGCGGAAGGCACAAGGAAAGCCCTAGAAGAACAGCGCTGACCCAGTTATGGCGTGTAAATCATGAATATTGACTGGTAGCCTGTGTCCCCAGCTTGACTTCTTCACCGGTCAGGATGACCAGCTGCACAAGCCAATTAGCCCCAAGTCCAGCTTGTCTTTAAAGCCAGCTCTCCCCCTTTAAAACTATCAGTTCAGAGCTTTAAAATTGATCTAGATCGAAAGGAAGTGCACTGCAGAATGTTTTCAATTTCCATGAGGGTTACATGCATTTGACAGGAGAGGGTGAGGCAGACACAAGAGGGATATCTGTGTCTTGTGATTAATGCCGTTTTTCCTGGTGGGTTTTTGTTTTTTGTTTTGTGCTATTGACACACAAATCAGGAGGGATTTGTGTGCAGAGAATGATGAATAGAAAGGTCAGACACTCTCAGACATTTTCACAAATACACTGAGGTGGAAGGCACACTTGAAAGAGGCCTGTGATTCAACCATTTATGTATTTCCCAGCGGGTGCTTCCACTGCTCGGTGTGTCTTTCAGAAGGCCTTAAAAGGAGCTGTGAGACATGTCCGGCCTCAGCTTCATCCTTGTAAACTTATTCAAAATGATGCTTCAGGTAAAGACAAACACTGGATTACCACATAAAACCCTTTTCTAAAGAGCCAAACAGAAGAGTTCAGATGTATAAACCAAAGTGCACGTTTCACTAATGCACAGTGTGCAACTCTCCTCACATCTGGCAGTGGACCAGGCCCCCACCTACCTCCTGAAAGTTATTTAAAAAGTAAATTGGAAACAAAACAAAACCTTTAAATACAGCAAATGTTCTCCGTTAATCAAAGTTGCAATTATATAGTTCAAATTATATATAGAAACTTTGTGAGATGTACTTCCGAGGAAAAATTTGAGGTTAGAAATGAAGGCATAGGAGACTGGAGACATGGCTCATCAGTTAGGAGCATTTACAACTCTTCCAGAGGACTAGAGTGGGATGGGGTCCAATACCCCAGACCTCAGCAGATATCTGCACTTATGCACTCACGTACACACACACACACACACACACACACACACACACACACACACACACACACTTAAAAGATGATTAAAAGAAATCATTAAACATAAAAGAATAGAAAAAATCTTATTAAACAAACAATGAGGTAGGCTATGCTTATGAAGGAGTCACATAAATACAAAAGAATGCAGCTTTTTTTCTATAATATTTAGCTTTATGTGTTTACATCTTCACTTGAAGATGTAAAATAGACGTTTTATAAACTCAGTTTTCCTAATATGGGAAGTAACAGCAGATTTTAAGAATTTTATTTTAAATGTATTTTAACCATGTTAGTTATTTGCAATTTACCTTATAGCTATCTGCTACAAAAGAAACAGGGTAATAAAAGGTAAAATAAAATTTAAAAAACTGTTTCCATTATTTTCAAATATTGAAATCCCTAAAGACCAGAGCCGAACAGTCCTTAGAATGTGAGGACGTTCTTTCCATTCCTAGTTTGCATTGAACAGACAAGAGAAAGTCTGGCACATGCTCTACCCAGAAGTCCTGCATCTGGCACTGGGAAGCTAACGAGATGCATGTGCCCACCTCTACAATCCTGTGCTGTGCAATCCTTGTGTTCACTGTAAAGATTTGCCACTTGAATTGGTTTAATGAAACACTAATTGGCCAGTAGCCAAGCAGGAAGTATAGGTGGGGCGACTAAACTAAGAATGATGGGAAGGAGAAGGGCAGTATGAGAGGGTTGCCAGACAGATGTAAAGGGAGCAGGGGATGAACATGCCATGCTAATAAAGGTACCATCATGTGGCAGAGCATAAATAAGGAATATGGATTAGCTTAAAATTTAAGAGTTGGCGAGTAACAAGCCTGTGCTATTGGTCAAGCACTTATAATTTGCATTAAGCCTCAATTAGGAGTCAATTATTTGGGAAGAACTACTGGGTATTTGGGAACAGGCAGGCAGGAGAAAAACCTCCATCTACAATCCTGCATCAACATTGTGCCCTGGGTGGGCTTGGGAACACCTCCACCATGCCGTGAAACATGAGTGGAACTGAGCCCAGGTCTGCAATGGCCATTTACCCACTGAACTTTTTCCAGTATTCCTCAAACCAGTTGTTCTGTTGATTGTCATGGGTGCAAATTCCACAAGGGCAAACACAATTTACATCCTTTGAGAATTTATGGTGTGGTAAAAATATAGTTATGTACTTGAACAAGGATGTGCCCACAGTCACTGTTATAGAGGGGCAGAAAGCTGGTAAGGCAGTGTCCCATGGGTAGCTTGGAGGATCCTCTCCTTGAACTAAGACTTAGAAACAATGTTAGTTCTGTGTCCGATGGTTCATTACCCCTGTTCAGTTAAGAATAGCTTTCTTCACCTATAGAAAGCATCCTAAGAAAATAAAGATTGTGTTCATGCAGGGTAGCTTTCTTAAGTCAACCTGATCTTCCTAGTCCAGACAATGTCTTCTCTTCCTGCCACGTTGGTATCTCTCAGATACTCAGATGAGCTCTGCATGTTATCCTTTGACTACAGTCTCCAATAAAGCCCTGTCCTACTCAACTGTTGCTTCTCCACAGATCCAGTGATAAGCTATGACTAGGCTCTCAATCATCCCTAGTAGAAGCGCTTCATAGACACTTAACTTCATATTGCCTCAACTGGAGTCATGGGTAGCCACACCGGTCTCCAAACAGTTGACACCAACAACATGGGTGCCCTCTCCCTACAGCAGGCATAGCTCTAAAATGGAGCCAAATAGCATTAGACTTCAAAACAAGTAAAATAAAAACACTTTATTAATACCTCAATATACATGTTAAAATGGAAACCAAGCCCAAAAGCAGATAGAAACAGGCGTTATAAGTGACTCAGCTTTGTCTCATTTGTAAACATGAACTCAGACTGAGGTAGTTCTTGTAAACACTAAAAATTAGGACTTGAGCCCAACCAATCAGACAGAACCAAATTTATAATTACATACTGAGAACTTTCCAGAGACATATTAAATAAAATCACTGCATGGATCAAATGTTCCCTGTCTGTTCATCAAATATGGTTCCCTTATACCTGTCCCTGACACACATACTCACACACACATAGACAGACAGAAACACATAGACATATACAGAGACAGACATATACAGACAGACAGATGGAAGACAGACAGACAGAAAGACAGACAGACAGACAGACAGACACACACACACACACACACACACACACACACACACACAGTTCCAGAAGTGTTCTAGTATATATTTGTTCAAACTATGGATGCTTTGCTCAAATAAGCACATCCAAACTATATCATTGCCCAGTCTTCCCTTAAATGCTGACATAGTGTGTATCTTATACACAGAAGCCCTTCCCCTTGACCCTAAGCATTTAGAAAAAGATTTTTTTTTTTTTTTTTTTTTTTTTTTTTTTTTTTTTGCAGCCAGATGCTGAACTCTTATGTGGAGCTGATAAAGCTAGGAAGATGTTAATGGCAGAACTCTAAAAGGCAGTTGGAGACCCTTCCTGAAGTTATGATATGTCTTTGGGACCAAACAGTCTTACTGTTAGGCAGGCAGTAGGAAAATTAAAATAGGCAGTGACTGACAGGGCTCTTTGATTAAATCCAAAGTCTTAGAATGTGATTTTCTCATAGGTTCCAGCAATTTCCTCATTGCTCAATTTAGGGACATTTCTTGATAATCAAGACATTAGTATACCATGTTAATGTCCCTAATGCCAGAAAATGTTTATTTGAAACATGGAGGGTGTATAAAAATCATGGATGATTGACAGAATTTTTCTTCCTCATTGTTAAGAGCATGGCTCCTTATGAAGAATGTTTCTTCTATGTCTCCAGGTAGACTTCCTCAGTGCTCCCTTGCAAGTTCATGCTTGTTCAGGTTGTTGTTACTTGTGATGGCTATTCTTGGTTGTTTACTTGACTATATCTGGAATTAACTAAAATCCAAGAAGCTGGGTATACCTGTGAGGGAATTTTCTTGACTGGATCTTTTGAGGTGGAAAGATCTACCTTAAGTCTGGGCCACACCTTCTGGCCGCAGCCTATATAAAGGACAGGGAAGGCAGAAGCATTTGCTTTTTGTCTGTTTGTTCTTACTCTTGCTTCACTGGTATTAGAACCTACTTTGGACTTCTGGCACACACTGCAGGTGATAGTTCAATAGTGGTGTGTCTTAGTAGTGTGTCTGTTTGTCAAGTTAAGGGGTCAAGGTCAACAGTGCCACCTAGGTTTTAAGTCAACTTGACACAGACTGGAGTTATCTTGGATGAGGGAACCTCAACTGAGAAAATGCCTCCATCAGGTTGGCCCATAGGCAGGTCTGTAGGATATTTTATTGACTAACGGTTGATGTTAACCAAGGGGACAGCCCAGCCCATGGTAGACAGGGTCATTCCTAGCAGGAGGTCCTGAGTAGTTGGAAGAAGCAGGCTGAGAAGGTCATGGAGAACAAGGCAGTAAGCAGCACTCAGCCACACTGCTTCAGTTCCTGCCTCCAGGTTCCTGCTTGGAATTCCTTCCCCAACTACCCTCCATGATAACCTATGCTATAAGGTGAAATAAACCCTTTCTCCTCCAAGTTGCTTTCTGTTGGTGTTTTATCACAGTGGTAGAAATCTAACTAAGACAACACGTCAAGTGAACCCATGAAATGACATCAAATCTTACTCTAGTATGATTTAACTTATAAAAACATATAATCTTAAATATTTTTTACATTTTTTAAATAAACAAACTGAAAAAAAATGTTTTACTATTGCAAAATACAGACTTGGTGGTTTTGCCACAGAACTTAGTAACCACAAAGAGAAGTCCTTCTGAACAGCAGAGTACTCTCTGCAAAGAGCTTCCTCTAAAAGGCACCTAACTGCCAGCATCCTAACTGAACTTTGAATTAAATTTGGAGGATCTCATGGATGGCGTTCTCCTTGGAGTCTGTGCCTGCCCCGGGCATTCAGAAGGAGTCAGCTCTGACTGCTGTGTCATAGACTGAAAGACTGCCTGGCTGAGGTGACTGTGAGCCTCAGGGGGAAGGCACAGGAGAGAAGGAAAGGAAAAATGAAAGTGTGATTTTATACTAGCTGGAACCATTGACGTCAGGTAATTGCACTAGTTAGATATCATCAAGCCTTCATATTTGCCTAAGGATGCTCTTTTTAAATTGTGTTCACATATCAAACCCATATGCTTTCATCATCCAAGTTATAAAGATTTAAGTTTTGGCCAGTGTTTTGAGATAATCTCATCAAATGTAGCACAGGCTAGCCCAGTAGCTACTTATTCCCTTGCCTCCTTGCCGCTGGGATTATACCAGCTTTAAGAATTTTTATTAGAAAATTTAAAGGGCATTTACTAAACCAGAAGACTATGATTAGGGCTGTGTCTTGTGGTTTATCTAAAATTACCTGTGATTTAAGAAAAAAAACAAAAACAACCAAACAACAACAAACAAAAACCAAAACAAAACACAGGTCTACTGTGGCTGGAGGAGTGGCTCCGGAATTAAGAGTGCTTACTGCCTTGTGAAGAGTCTGGAGTTCCTACCCAGACACATCAGGATGCCCACAAACACCTGTCATGTAATTCCAGTTTCAAGGAATCTGATGACCCCTCTGGCTTCCAGGGGCACCTGCCCACACACATACATAGACATTAATAAAATAAGATAAATCTTTCTAAAGGTATCCATGGGACCAGTTGGGGGAAACTCTATCAAGACACCCTGATGATGAGTTCGAAGCAGACAGGAATGTGTATGACGACAAGACCTGAGGTTGTTGGGGTGAAGCCTTCTGTTAACACACTGAAGAGGCAGCTTTGAGGCCATCCCAATGGGAGGACATAGAAATGAGCCCCTCCCTGTGTGCTGCAGTCTGCACTGGCCTGGGTTGATTAATCCTTTAAAAAAAATCTCGCCTTACCTGCTGACCTGGCAGATGTCCAGGGAACACTAATGTTGCAAAGCTAATCAAAGTTAAATGCAGAAAGAGTAAGGAGAGCCCACCGTCAGTGCAGAGGCCTGAACAAGGACAGACAAGGTGTCCTACCTACGACCTCGTGGCAGCTGTTGACACTACACTACCCTGGGTAGTATGGAGCGTGGAGGATATGGAAAGACCTCCAGGCAAGCAGCACTGGGGAGAGAGAGTGCCGATCTGGACTGGAGCTGGCCAAGGGATGAGGCCAGAGAACTACAGCTGGGTAGAAACACAACCAGGGAATCATGAGAAGTCGCAGCAGGTTGTGACGCTGCACACTGCAAAGGTAGAGCGGGCACATTTGAAAGTGTCTGTCACCTTCAGGAAGCTATTTCCCACTGACATGTGGTCAGCATAACTCGGGCCTTCCTCTGTACTAGGGATGACTTCTTTCACAAGGGCTGCTTCTTGCTCCAGGAGAGTGCAACCATCACAAATTGCTGAAGGCTGGTGTACCGGCTGGTATTGTGTCAACTTGACACAAGCTATAGTCATCAGAGAGGAAGGAACCTCCATAGTGGAAATGCCTCTATGAAATCCAGTCATAAGATATTTTCTCAATCACTGATCAATGGGGGAGGATCCAGCCCATTGTGGGTGGTGTCATCCCTGGGCTGGTGGTCCTGGGTTCTACAAGAAAGCAGGCTGAGCAAGCCATGTGAAGCAAGCCAGTAAGCAGCACTGTTCCCTGGCCTCTGTTATCTCCTGTCTCCAGGTTCCTGCCCTGCTTGAGTTCCTGTTCTAACCCTCCAATGGTGGGCTATGATCTGGAAGCATAAGCCATATAAACCCTTTCCTCCCCAACTTGCTTTTTAGTTATGGTGTTTCGTTGCAGCAGTAGAAACAGCTGGCAAGGGGAAAGAGCCTATTCAAGGGAGGAGGATACCTGGGCAGGTCCAGTTTGGGAGGAGAGGGAGTCTGGAGGGAGAAGGGGCCCTTAGAGCCTACGGATTGTGACCAGATCCCACCTCCCCCAGAATCCCACCTCTGGGGCCATTTCCATTCCCTTCATGGGAGCTGTTTTTCTGTTCTAATAAAGTTTGTAGCTTAGGTTTCTTTTTTTCTCCCTTCTGTAGCTAGTGTTTCTGTTACTTGTCAATTTGTAATTGTTGCTCTTCTTCTAGCTGGCCTCTGGGATCTGGGACCATTCATTTTTGTCCAAGATGCTCAGGAACTTTGCTACAGTCACCTGGGAAACCGAAGGTAACACAGATAGATGTCTCTAACTGTCACATTCTGTCAGTAGCCCCTCACTCTCCCACAGTCAGTTCCCTTTCTTGAGTGACTCTTCTTTCCAGTGCATGCTATTCTTGGTCTGCCCCATGGATGAACTCATCATTACCCCTGGAGGACGATCCCTCATCTAAGACCCTGATAGCACCATCTTTACTATGAGAATAATAACAGCAATAGTTTTGAATTATTAAGTATTGCTTGATAGAAATACTAAATAAGCTGGCAAAAAGTTCTTAATCTACCTAAAAGGAAAATCACCATGCAGCCTCCAACAGTCACACATTTTGGGAAATTATTGTGTAGAATCAAGGATGAAAAGCCATCACCGGGATCTATATAAGGCATATGGCTTCCTCAGGAGATATGCCCCATGTCTTTGATGGGGTCTACAATGATGAGTTTTTGCAAACTTGAGACAAACTCAGACATACCTGGAAAAAGAGAGTCTCAGTTGAGGAATTGTCTCCATCAGATTTACCTATGGATTTGTCTATGATATAGCATGGTGGTACATCCCTAGGCAGGTGGGCCTGGGCTGAACAAGTGGGAGCAAGCAGTAAGTGGTATTCCTGAAGGCCTTTTCTTCAAGTGTCAGGCTCCAGGATTCTGCCTTGAGTTCATGCCCAGCTTCCCTCACTGAAGATGGAATGCAGTCTGTAAGTTAAATGAGCCCTCTCCTCCTCAAGTTGGTTTTTGTCCATATTTTATCACAGCAACACAGAGAAAATTAGGACAGGATCCCATCACAGGGAAACTGGTAACTTGCTTGGCCAGTGACTGAGTGTGCCATGTATTGTAGGGCAGTTTTCTCTGAACTGAACATTCCTGACTTGCGAGACTTTGGAGGTAAATAAAGGTCATATTCTAGAAAAGCTAAAATGCACAAGATTCTGGAAAAATCTCCCCCAGCTTTATGGAGGTGGAAGGGACTGAGCAGGGGAGCCACAGAGAGGAGATGTCCCAGATCTGTGCAACTGTGTGCATGTTGAGCAGAGACATCCAGGGATGTGGCTGCTGTAAGCTGCCACTCATTTGGGTAGTTAGTTACCTAAGTCATCCCTCTCCCTCCTTTTGTAAGGAATCCCTCACCCACACCCCTGTAGTAACCCTCATAAAAACTGATTGGTTCACCTAGTTGGACTCTGGTGCAACCTTTACCTTGGTCTATTGTGGGTTCTGTCTGTCTGTCCCTCTGTCTCTGTCTGTCTCTGTCTCTGTCTCTGTCTCTGTCTCTGTCTCTCTCTCTCTCTCTCTCTCTCTCTCTCTGTGTGTGTGTGTGTGTGTGTGTGTGTGTGTGTGTCTTGAGGAAAAATCTGTCACACAATGCCATATCAGTTGGCTCTTTAGGTTACAGTGGCTTCTGAACTAGAAATGGTAATTTTGGGGATCAGATGCACCTGGGAAGTCCCGTACCCATCGAATTCTTGTTGTATTGCCTTAGCTGCTGTCCTATCAAAGTGTACAGTACTAACAATGCAGCCTGCCACAGAGAAATCCCCAGAGAGGATGGTAAAACACTCCCAGCTGCAAGAACCCAACTGCCAAAATGAAGATAGGACGTAAGCCCTGTAAGCTGTTGCTTGAAGTACAGATGTCTTAGGATTTCTATTGTCATGGCTAAAATTAATTTGGGGAGAAAAGGTTTTATTTCATCTGACAAGTCTCAGGTCCATGATTCAGTGATGTCGGAGCAGGAACTCAAGACAGGGACCTAGCAGTGTGAGCTGATGCTAAGGTCATGGAAGAGTGCTGCTTACTGCCTTGCTCCTTGTGACTGTCTCATCTTGCTTTATAATAGAACCTAGGACCACCAGCTCAGGAGCGGCACTGTCCACAAGTGAGGGCACTGTCCACAGTGAGCTGGGCCCTCCCACATCAAATATCAATCAAGAAAATGCACCACAGACTTGCCCATGGTACAACCTGGTAGGAGCATTTTCTCAATTGTGGTTCCCTTCTTCCCAGTGACTCTAGTTTGTTTCAAGTTGACATAAAACTAGTCATCACATCCAGAAAATTCAACCATTATGCCTGCTGGTGGCAGAGGCTGCCAATGGCTCTGGCTTCTGGGTTTTCATCTGCTAACACCCCCCCACCCACCCATTCCTGGTCCTGAAACACTGAGTGGTTTTTTTTTAACTGATACAAATGATATAGACTAAGTGCATAGGAGATCTTACTTTATTTAATAATATATATATTTATAAACTCTCCTACTCATAGTCTTTACAACATTGGGCATTTTTATTGCCCGGCATTGGGCAGTTGACCTTGCTCATTTGGAGTGTTTTTCTTGAAGTGTTGCCCAATGCCCCTTATCCTTCTTAGCCTGCTCTTCCCACCAAGTCATCGGAAAGGAGTGCAAAGTACTGATGTCCTGGTGATACTGGGGCATTGAGACTTCTGTCCCAGGTGGCCTCTTTGCATAGTAGGATGAGAAATATCTCAGATTTCATCTGAGCTGACACCACAGTTTTCCCTTCGCCCCATGGTGGGGGCTCCTGCCTTGATTCTCAGAGTAATTACTGCTCAGAGATTCTTATCTCAGATAGCCGTTCAAGATAATTACTATTAGCGAGAGCACCCGGCAAAATCAGGTCTACCTTCAGATAAGATCATGTCTACCAAAGCACTCTTTCAAAAGTGACTTTGAGTCTGCCCTTTCTCATTTATAAAACCGGGACATTGTACCATGTGACCCCTAAACGACCTTACAGTTCAACTATTTGAAAGTTGATACCTTTTCTTCCACAAAATCCTGGAGAGCATAAGTCTCACCTCGAGTTATGCATCTCTCTGCACACTGACATGTCTAGCCTTTTGATACATCATCAGCTTCAAAGTTCATTCTTAAGAACCCCACAGTCTTGTTACCAAAAGTAATCGTAAAGAAGTCTGGATGTCTTAGGTAAAGTTGTAGGTTTGTGCTGGGCCCTGTGGGGAGCCATCCTTGGCCACGTGCAGCCTATTGGCTGCGGACTGGACACACCTGTCATTCTATGGCGAGTGGAGGGGTCCTCCCACCAAACCAGGGCTCTCTGTATTACCCTTTCTCTACTACCCTCAGTCACATTCTCCCTTACTTTTCCGATTACCCTCTTCACAGCACCCGTGTCCTCCTATCCCCCTCTCTAGGGTTCCTTCTCCTCCTATCCACATTTCCTCATGGTCTTCTTCTATTCCCCTGACGTCTCTGGATATTTCAGATTATATACTAAAATCTGAATACTCTGAATTAAGATCCACAAATAAGAGAAAACATGTGGCATTTGTCCTTCTTGCTCTGGGTTACCTCCTCATTCAGTATGACATTTTCCAGTGTCATTCATTTACCTGCCAACTTCATTGCTTCATTTCCCTTTACCATTGAAAAGAATCACATTGTTTATGTGTACTATACTTCGTTATCTATTAATGGTTGAAACGTCCAGCCTGTTTCTGGGTGATATTGTAAACAGAGTGGCAATGAGGGTGGCCACCACTTCCGCCCCGGTACCGTCACACCCTCTGCAAGGAAGGTGTGCCCTACATGCCGTGCTTTGACTGTTACGCTGAGAATTTACCCAGCCACCATTTTACCTGCCTCACCGTCTGGTAAGCTTACAAGTGGGGAGCATGCATCAGTCACAGCAACAATCCTGTAGGGCCATACTCCATGTCAGGGTTACAACTGTAATACTCAGTGTTACCCAGTGCTTGTTCAATGTCGGTTTCCAAACCATTGTTTGCTTATGTTTATAATAAACAAGAGTGACAGGAGAGAGACATCATACCAGCATGTCTGCTACAAGAAGACTGGAAACAATGCCCTCTCTAGATCTCAGAACCTTCACTGTAGAGGAAACAGCAAGATTGCTGGGAAGTTTAGCGAGCTTCTCACCGCTCCTCAGTTCCAAACGGGCTGAGCAGGAGCAAGCCTTGCCATCTTAGAAGAAATTGGGAAGTACTTCCTTCTTGTGCCTCCTTTGGAAACATTTCCTCCCAGTCAAGCGTTTGCCACACTTGGAAAAATAAGTGCAGCCTGTGTGGCCTTCTTAATGGTGTATCACTGAGAGGGACAGGACTTAGGGGTGACAAGTGAATAAACACTGAGAGTGTGGTGTCTAAGTTAGGGTTTCTGTTGCTGTAATGAAACACCATGAGCAAAGAAAGTTGAGGAGGAAAGGATTTATTTGGCTTACATTTCCATGTCACTGTTCATTATTGAAGGAAATCAGGACAGGATGGCAGGAACCTGGAGGCAGGAGCTGATGCAGAGGCCACAGAGGGGTGCTGCTTACTGGCCTGCTCCCCATGGCTTGCTCAGCCTGCTTTCTTACAGAACCCAGGACCACCAGCCCAGGGATGGCACCACCCACAGTGAGCTGGGCCCTCCCCCATCAGTTAATAATTAAGAAGATGTCCTACAAGTTTGCCTATAGCTGGATTCTATGGAAGCATTTTCTTAGATGATGTTCCCCCATTTCAGATAGCTCTAGATTGTGTCAAGCTGACAAATGGATAACATAAAACCCTCAAGGCATTAAGTCCTCATTTGAGCTGCTTTATTTTGGGATACTGTTATCAAGGGCCTTTCACTGTGGTGGTTTGAATGAGAACGGCCCCCATAGGCTCATATATTTGAATGCTTGGTTAGAACTGTTTGGGGAGGATTAGGGGTTATAGCCTTGTTGGAGGAGGTGTGTCATTGGGTATGGTGATATTGTGTTCCCCAAAATATTGTGCAGCCTAATAAACTTATCTGGGGTCAGAGAACAGAACAGCCACTAGATATAGAGGCCAGAAAATGGTGGCACACACACCTTTAATCCTCACATTCTGAAGGCAGAGATCTGTCTGGATCTCTGTGAATTTAAAGCCATACTGGAAACAGCCAGGCATGGTGACACACGCCTTTAATCCCAGGAAGTGATGGCAGGAAGCAGAAAGGTTTATAAGGCGTGAGGACCAGAAACTAGAAGCTTTGCCTGGTTAAGCTTTTAGGCTTTTAGCAACAGTTCAGCTGAGATTCATTCAGATGAGGACACAGAGGCTTCCAGTCTGAGGAAACAGGATTAGCTGAGGAACTGGTGAGGTGAGGTGGCTGTGACTTGTTCTGTTTCTCTGATCTTCCAACATTCACCCCAATACCTGGTTTGTTTTTATTAATAAGACCATTTAAGGTTCATGCTACAACTGGGGGTAGGCTTTGAAGTTTCAAAAGCCCATGGCAGGCCTAGTCTCCCCCCTCCCCACCCCAACTGCCCACCTCCCTGCCTGTGACTTATGGATCAGATGTGAGCTCTCAGCTACTGCTCTGCTGCTGTACCTGCCTGTCTGCCACCATGCTTCCTGCCATGATGTTCGTGGACTCTAAACCTCTGAAACTGTAAGCCAGCCCTCATTAAATGGTTCCTTTGTAATTTCCCTTGGTGATGGTGTTTCATCACAGGAATAGGAAGGTAACTAAGACAGTGACTTACAGATTTTCTTACTGATAATATTTATAATAACAGATAGAATTTCAATTCTAACTCTTCATGGAATATGCCCTGGCTGGGTGTGGTCTTTGTCCTGACAGGTTCACACCCTTGGTGTTTTGCCCTTGGCATGGTGATTCTGAGATGGAGAAATCTTTCGGAGGTGAGGCCTTGTAAGAAAAACATGTCAGTTAGTCTCCGGAGATTCTCCCCAAAAGAAGGAGCTACTACTGAGCTCAAAGGCTGAGTCAGCTCTCCAAAGCAGGTAGGCAGCCATGACAGTGAAACCAACTGTGTTGTCGGCCCCTTCTGCCTAACCCATCCCCTGGTCACATCATATGACACTGACTGGAGGCAGCGCCATGCTGTTTGGACTCCACAGTCACTGGGCTCATGACTCAAATAGTCCATTTCCTTTATATTCTGTGCCATTATTTTGTTACAGAAACAGGAAAGGGACTAATACATCAATATAACACTTGTATTGGTGACTAATATCATACCCCCTAGCTTCAAACCCAACTGTCAACGCAAAGTTCCAGCATTTGATTAAAAGAGAATAAGCGATAGCTTGCTCTGGAGTCAACATGTGAGTGACCATAGGCTGGGTCATCGATATGTCTCCCTCAAATCCAGTGTTCCAATATGGCAGCAGTTTCATTGTGTCTTTATGGTAGCAGAACAAAAAAAGTTATAAACCAGCAAATTTTAAAAATACATCGATGGGAATATCATAGAAGCAAATTGCCTCCTGATGAGACTCTCAAATATGTTATCTGGTAACATTTTTAGCCCTTCAATTGGTAGGGAATATAGTTTTGTTTAGCTAAAAATTCCTGTTTTTTTTTTTTTTTAACTGTTTATCAAGTTGCAAGGTTTGACAAGATGCAGGCAATGAATGGCTTTTGGGGGGACTAATGATAGTCCAATATATATTGATCAGCTACATTCCAGGCTCTCCAAGGCTGTTAATAATTTTAATGTCAGTCTTTGTAGACACAATGCTTTCCAGAAATTCTTGTTCCTATAATGTTCTTATGTGGATTTGTTATTCTAGGTTGGGCACCCCACAATGCGTTTCTCTGTTCTTCCAATTTAGCTGGCTGCCAATGTTTTGTGGCCAAAGGTTGCATTAAGAAAGAAGCAAGCAGACTGAGGTAAGGACTCACATTCCCTCTTTTCCACTACTTCCTCCTCCCCAAGATGAGTCACCACCCTATGCTGCCTTCTGTGGCAGCAGCTTCTTGTGGTTGTCAACACTCTGAAGACGGCACTGGCATGTCTGCTCAGAGATGCAAGGCCCATCCTCAAGTGTTTCTCTGCTCCATGAGAGATCTTCGTCAGACGTCTACAAGCTCATAGTCCAACCTCTCCCTGTGCCCTCTCTCTTTGGCTTTTAGAATCTACTCTTTGACAGTTTCAGACATACATAGTGTAGTTATATACTCCCATCACCCTATCACACTCCTCTCATTCCCTCTAATCCTTTACTTCTTCCCAAATTCCCCCATTTTATGTCTTTATTGTTTGTCTGTCTCTGCCAGTCCTGGGGGCAGGGTAGAGATAAGTGCCTATTTGGCTAGTTTCATGTGATTTTTAATCTTTCCGGCTAGCTACCGGATTCTTTACAAGAATCTGCTTAATTTCTTGTTCTAAAGATTATGGTCTGTTACATTACATACTTTCCATTAAAGAGAGTGATAATATCAGTTTTCCTGAATGGGTCCTAGCTAAGGCAAACATTCTCAGAGAGGATCTAAGCTAATTTTCCCCAACAGCCCACAAAGATATGTATAATCCCCATTTCACAGATGGCTATCACAGAGTATAAGTCATTCTTTTCTCGGAAACCCAGAGCTGTATCCTGAGGGTCAGACACAAACTTGCCCGGCAGGTTGCCCAGACTCAGCCTCTGAGCACCGTGATAGGCATCCTCCAGTGGGAGCTCCTGGGAGTCCTGGCTTCCCCTGGATTGGTGGTTTGCTTATCTCCCAGGACATTCAAGAGTCAGTTCCAAGTGAGTCATTCTGCCATGAACTGCACCATGCTTCAAAGCACGCTCTGAAAGCCCAAGACTGCTGATACATCGAGGACCCGTTCACCGAATTTGATGGTTGCAATGACTTGCCTGTGTGTCTTATTCTAAGTATTTTAGACATGTGATTTTGTGTGTGTTTTTAACATTGAATTGATTTTTGCAGTCTGGTTAGGCTTCAGTTATGGCATATTTCTCCAAATGCTGCTGTTGAAAGGCTGTGTTTTCTGCACTGGGCAGACTTTGGGGTCCTCACAGTGATCGTTTGGTCACAGACTTGTTGATTTACTTTCTGTTTATTTTCTGTAGTGGTCTCTAAGGCCACTGTCACCTCCTCAGGATGGGTTTGGATTTGTAGTGAGTTTTAAATCATGGATTACACATTTACCCACTTTGTTCTGTCTCTTAAAGATTGCTTTGACTGTCTCACCCAGGATGTGAGACAACTATGGAATCAGCATGTTGAAGTTCACAAAAGCCATCAGGCCTCCAATGGAGACTACATTAAGTCCACAGATGAGCTTGAGAGAGACTCATGATCACATCACTGTCAAGTCTTCTGATCGTAAAACGTGCAAAGATTTTCCAGTTGCATGTGTTATCTTTAATGTCTTTGAACTTAATTTGTTTCCTAATCCCCAAAGACACAATCCAGAAGACCATAATTCCCCAGTGTAGAAATTCCAAAACAATGAAACCTTGAATGAAGAAGTTAAAGGAGTAATGGGCTTATTTTGGCTTGTGGTTCTGGGAGGATGAAGAGCTACAGGGGACTTGGGTGAGTGTAGTTATACAGAGGTATCATTGTGAAGGTTCCAGAGAGAGAAGCGCCTATCTAAGGGAGAATAGATACCCTGGACAGGCCAATCAGGGGAAAGGGGAAGTCCCAGAAGGGAAAGGATGCTCAGGAACTTATGGAGAGTCTGACCTAGAGACCCTTGGTGGACTCCCACCTCTGAGGTCCCTCACGTAGGCTTGATGGGAGCAAGTTGCTATTCTAACAAAGTGTGCCATTTTTACACTTTTTCCTCCCTGTGATGGGTGTTTCTAGGTTCTCTGTCGATCTGTAACTTGATCTCATTGTTAACTGCCCTCAGATCTGTAACTTACTTTCTGTCTGGGGCCCTCACAGCAGCACCTCCAGATTTCTAAGTGTTACACACATTATTATTTTATTTCTACCGTCATTAAAGTATCAGCGTTACTGGGATTATATTATCCCTTTACAGATCTTCCTAAGCGCCCTAGCTAGGACATTACATTCCAGCTGCTCTTGAGAGAGTCCTGAGCTTGGAGAACTGTTTCCCTTGTGAGGAAATGAGGCTCCTCACCTTACAAACAGCTTTTCTCTCAATGCAGGTGAATTCCCTGCCAAGCTCTGAAGCTGTATTGGAGACAGTGACTATCTTCTGTCCAGTGACACTCACCCTTCTGCTAGCCTGTGCTGGCATTCTCAGGTGTGTGGTGGTGGTCGGGAGGACTCCAGTCTTCTTCCACAGGTGGAGGGGGCATGTAGGTGAATAGAAACTGAGATCAGATGGAAACCCCGACCTCTAACTGTGTCAGCTCGGGGCTCAGTGCATCAAAACGTTGTTGGGATCCAGAGACAACCTGCATATGTCTCCTCGAGGCAAAAACCCTCTACACAAGATCTGGGGAAAGAAAAGTGGAAGCCACTCTGTGGTCTTGGCTGCAATGGTGCAGTCTGTTTTTAGCCGGGAAGGAGAGAGGGAGCTATCTTGATCACAAACTGCAATTCTTCTCATCTGACCAAATTTCTGTAAAATTTTTAATGTATTTTTTTCTGCTTATCTTTGACACCTAAAGTCTTCACACACACACACACACACACACACACACACACACACACACACACACACACACAGATGTGTGTGGAAGAGGTGGCATCTCAGAGGTATTTACTGTTAGTGCACATGACAAGCTGGGAACTCATCTGGGCTGCCGGCTATCTCCACCCTAGAAAGGGGATTTTCCCAGTGGCTTCCACCTCAGAACTCTTGACAGCCCAGGGGCTCAGCAGCTTGGTTTGATACTGCTCTATGGATGGGCTTCATTTTGGCAGGTCCTCAGCATGATACAGATGTTTACATCAGAAGGGAACATGATAAGGTAGCTGATAGCATGGAGACATGTGGCTAGCAGCAAAGGAAATCAGGTTTCACTGTTCCGAGGACTCAGAAGGTGAACCGATAGGGTAAAATCTTATGATCCAGTCTTCACCTGATGCTCATGTATTCTTTGGGAAAGATAAAAGGACAAATTTTCCTGCATAAATATGTGGTGTGTGTGTGTGTGTGTGTGTGTGTGTGTGCTTGTGTGTGTGTGTACATGCACTTATACTCTTTCTTTTGAAAACTGGTATGAAAACAATTTAAAGACATAATCTAAAACTACAGTGTTGATCGAAACACACCCAAAGAGGGCATTTATCTCACGACTTCAAATAAACCAAAGCATTCCTCTCTTTTAATCCTCCTTAAAAGCCTTAGTTAAAATTAAAACATACTTTCAAATTTCCCTTTAGAGTGACTACTTAGCACTCTAATTTTATTCTTTAACCAATAACGGAGATGGTGGCAATGGCGCATAACTTACTCCGAGAAGGCAAAACCCCCATTAACTGTCTGAACCAGCAAGGGTTCAATCACACCCTGCTATATATAGCAGGCTTTCTCTGTGCATTATCCAAAATTGAACTTGCACACACTTTGACTTTTCCTGACATAATTTATAGAAATGCAGCCTTTTTATGACTCCTATGCCTTTATTCTTTATTTCTTATTGATTATAAGTCAGCTGGGTTTGCCTTAGGACATCTGGTTAGTGGTGATTCACAGTAAAGCCATTGCAACTATATTTGGCTAATGTAAAGAAAATATAACAGATGACTCTCCCCCAGTGACTAGGGAAGCAGCAGGGTTAGCTAATTTGCTTGTGTACAATATATCATGGCCTGATAATAAAAGCCATTAACTAATGTCCACTTGGCTGTGGTCTCTGCAGAGGAGAAAATACCCAAGAAACGCTGGAACTGTCTGTACAGGTCATGTACCGGAGACTAAATATGTGCAAAACAAAACCCTTTCTGAGGAAACCAAGTGGAGTAGGTCAAGCCAGCTGCAAACACCAGCAGTCGTGTGCTGTCAATCAATGCTGGTCAGGTTCAAGGGTGGGGCAAAAAAGTTGTACCCATCCAGTTCTAGAGCATCAGGAGCATCTTGAATAACTAAGATTAACCCTGCTTAGAAAATACAGAGATGAAAAAAAAGATGCAGAGAGAAGCAAATGGATGTTAACTATCCCAGCAGTGAATGGTGCTTGTGTTTGATTGTTTGTTTTTAGTTTTGGATAGAAGATTACCTAGCTCAAACTACCTGAATTTACCGTGTATCCCAGGCTGGCCTGAATTTACCAATAATCCCAGGCTAGACTGAATTTACTATGTAGCCCAGGCTGGCCTTGAAATTCTTACCATCCTACTTCTATCTCCAAAGTTCTGTTTATGGAGGAGAGAGAGAGAGATTATGAACATGTGAATTCTTGACAGTAACAACCAACAGGACAGAGCAACAACAAGCAAGATTATCAGAAAAATATGTAAATAAACAATAACTTTCTTACGTAAGTAGAACACGCTATTAAAAATGATTGAGTATTATTCAAATATGTAAAAAGTATGTTCATTTTTAACATACATACCTACATATACAAGTATACAACTTCACAAGACCGGGGACTGAACTTATAAAATGATCTATGAAACCCTTAGCGGGATATTTCTATTCAAACACCATCTCCATTTGCCAACTTTAAACACACACTAGAGTAGAATGGAAATGAGGAAATGCTGACAGACTACATATTAAAACAAATCTGAGGTATCTACAAGTAATATAACAAAATAATCTAAGCTAAGAAAGATGGAGAAATAAACAAATAAGAATGACAGCATAAACATTATGTGTCCAAGTTAGAATTATGCTGATACTATAAACTAAAAGCAGTTTTATATCTTTAAATGCATGCATCAGGACACAAATTCCATACTACTTCAAAGTAAACTTGGGTGTCTTCGTTCACACAGGCAATCCCAGCTCTCTGAAGACTGAGCTACGAGGAGAGCAAAGGGTTAGAGGCCATCCTGCTGCAGAGCTTGAGGCTGATTTCCACAGCATTGTCTATTCTGCCATTCATTCAGAAGAAGGTAATGAACACACGGTAGTACTCAATTTACCTTCTCCACTCTTGCACAATCTAGGATCTCTGCAAACCACACCATTGTACATTTGTCGAAACACATAGATATATATCTAAAGCCAATAAATAATAGTCTAGCATAGATGGAACCAAAATCTACACTCTAAATGGTAGTGCCAAAAAAAAAAAAAAGATACCAACACAGCAGAGACTAAGCATCCTCATTGGAAAAGCTAGGGACTAAGAGTGCTTGCTCTTATAAAGGACCCCTGAACCCAGATGGTGGCCGTTAAGTCTGGTTCCAGGAGATCTGACTCCCTCTTCTGGTCTCTCACAGCATCAGGCAGGCACATGATGCACATATATACATGTAGGCAAAACACCCATATACATAATGCAAAATAAATAAATTCTTAATACAAAACAAAGAAATTCTGGGGACCATAGCATTTCAGATTCCAGATCCTTCTAGATTTTGGACTCATTTGCATATACATAAGAAGGTATCCTGGGGATGAGTCCTATGTTAAGTAGCATTCTGTTGCTAAAACAAATGGCTACAGTAGTACAAAGAGTGTGTTGTGAATCCGGTTGGGAGGTTCCAATGCACCACATTGCCATGGGCAGAGGAGAGCTCATGGAAGAGAGAAACTGCCCACCACACAGCCTTAGTAACAGAGAGAAAGAAGAAAGGTCTGAGGTCTCCCTACCCAGACAAGAGGTGCCCCAATAGTGTGGAGACCACCAATTAGACCCTATCTTTGAGAGGTTTCACTGCCTCCCAAGAAGGCCTCCTGGGAAACATGCCTCCAGCACATGGACCTTTGGGTGGGTGCTTTTAAGGTCCAAACTACACCAGCGTAAACATGAAATTCATTTGTGTTTCTTATGCTCCTCATACAAATATCCTGAAGATAAATTTATATATACAATCATTTTGGTGTACCTGAGTTTTGAACATGACATACACATGGGGTTAAGAGTGGAACTTTTATATATCACTCAAAAACTTGACTTTTAAAGTTTCAGGTGATCAACCTACAATAAAAGAAAAAATCTACTTTGTAAGGAGAAAAGATGGATCTGATAAGAGTTAAGAAGCCATCATCAGTCCTGTTTATCTCTGGGTACATGACGGGCTGTGGCTCCTAAATGACCACCCCACTGAGGAAGAAACGAATTAAGATGTTAAAGAGGATAGCTAAACGTGAAAACATACCAAAAAATCTACTAAGAAACGAGCATGGAAAATCTGGCGGACTGTAGGAGTCAGTGGCATTGGGGTGGTGTGTAAGGCCACTTGGAATCTCTGCGATGTAAGCCTGAGGTCCTCAACCAGATCTGTGAGGGCTCACTAGCACAGCCTGGCCTCAGGCACACTCACAGGAACGTCTGTCTGAATGCTGGAGTTATACAGCCCAACCCTCCATGTGAGAAAAGCTTAAGACCAATGCCTCTCCCACCTCTAGCTCACTCTATTCCCAGAGGGAAAATGGACTTTCTTTACTTACACATACTCTTATTGATGTACTGACAATCTAAAAATGGATGTCAAAACACACATAAAACATGTATCTGCAGAAAGATCCATAGGCATAGTTACATGATGGAACATTTAGTTTGGGCAGAAGAAGCTCTACCACAGGGGGATAACCTCAGTGTGTTAGTGAGAATGTGCCTTCATGGGCACCTGGGACTTTATACAAGAATCAGGACAGGAAAAGAAACATTTCCTGACAAAACACAGAAAACTTGCCACCAGCAGATCTGATTGAGAACAAAGATCTAAGTAGAAGGAAAATCATCCCAGATGTAGGACCCAAATAAGGAAGGGTAAAGGTATTGTCAAGCTAAACAATCCTGACCTGGGAAAACAGCGAGAACACACGGGTTGAAAGCTAGTGTTGGGAAAATGCACAATCAGGACACAGGATTAGGGGTGGCCAAGGAGCTGAAGTATCCTTGAGGTCACTTTATTTACTTCTGGAAGGAGGAGAAACCTGATCCCAAGTTTTACCCTCTGGCGTGTAAGAATAGCACTTGTCTGTCTGGCATGCCTGTCATAATTCCAAGGAGGAGAAGCACCTTTAAGTTGTCAATCCAAAAAAGACAGAGAGATGAGGAAAACACACAGAGAGACATAACAGAATGCAGTGGCTGACGAGAATCAGCTCTTCGTACAAAAATGACAGATTGAATGCAGCCATGGAAAAAGAAATGATTAAGTGATTTGAGCAGAGACATCTCTTAAAAGCAGACAGTCAGCTGCATAAATTTTACGATATGATAGGCTTTATGTCATCTAACCTAATGGCCCCTGTGAGACACACTTCCGAGTAGTGTGGTGCTGGACAAGGTCAGTGGAGTGGTGGAGCAGCTCCCATCATGCCTGTGTCTAATACACTGTCAATGAGGACACAATTTGCACATATATTTATGACCTGTATATCATCTACATTCCTGCCTTCTATCTCTCATCCATCATCTATCATATGTTATCATCTATCTACTGATCTGTCATCATCTATCTATCATCTATCTACCAATCTAATTATCTATCAATGTATCTATATGTCATCTATCTATCCATCTATCTATCCATTATCTATCTATCTATCTATCTATCTATCTATCTATCTATCTATCATCTGTCTATGTATCTATCATCTATAATCTGACAGAAATGAAATCAGTTTAGAGTATAGTTAATCCAACTCAAAAGCTAATTAAAAGTCTCCCCCTCTCAATGCTGAAGCTGGCCTGTGTTAATCGAGCCACTCAGACTATGGGAAGAAAGGTCAAAGACTCACTGGGACAGAGGATGAGTTCTCCACATTTAAGGGGAAAGTGATAATAACATTTATGTTTAGTTTTATCAAAAATAAAATAAAAAGTAGAAATTGAGAAGAAGAAATGTTGAAAAGTGAGAGGAAACCCCAGGATACCCAGAGTGATAGAGACATGGATCATGGGGCACTCAGCCATGGATGCCTGCTCCATTTTGACCTCAGCTGGCCCCTGCCCATGCCCAGGTTCTTGCCTCCTGAGTGGTTCCTCCAGCCACACACTGATGCTTGGTCTCTGGTGCTGGACAAGACCTTGGATTGGACAGTTTCTTTTCTTCCTCAGAACTGTTAATATCTCCACCTCTGACCTTCTTCAGCTCCTCGGCAAATGTCCTCATCCTACATAGTCTTTAATAAAACTTTTCATGCTGGATCTTCGCATGTTCAGACTTACTCCTTGGGGTGAATCTGTGCTACTGGCGGTGGGGGGGAGGGGGGGACTGTTTCCTGAGAAAGCTATGGCTTTGTTGAAAAGGAGGAGGACTCCTGGCCTTCACAGAAGGCAGATTGTCTTCTCTCCCACTGTGTGGCATTTCCCCCTGAATAAGGAGCTTATCTTACAGAGTTTAGGTCCAGGAGCCTGGGGAATGATTCATGTGCCTTGGGTTATGCTGAGGTTAAAGTTGCTTCCATTGTGGTAACTAGTATTCCTAAGTTTTTGTCTGTGGATACATTCTTTACAATCATTTTCATAGTTTTAACGGTGGGGGTATTGTTCCCTTTCTCGTCCACAGCAGCAGCAGGAATGGAAGCAGATTCACCTCCCCACGGCCTCAAGTCCTGGCAGCAGTATCCCAGCCTCCTGCCTGAGGCTTGGGGCTACAGAAGATGTGGGACAGATCTGGAAGTTGCAAGAGCCATCCAAGGCCAGCGAGAACTCTCACAGCAGTTAGTCTCCTGCCCAACACAGGCACCACCTTTCATAAAATCTTAAAGAAAGGACACGGGGCAGAAGAAAAACAAATAAATAAATGACCACAGATAAAATGTTGAGCTCTGTGCTTATCTTAAGAGCTAAAGGGGAGGGAAGGTTATGTTTTCTCACACTCAGGTGTCCCCATGGTAACCTGAAAATCTCCTTTGCAAGCCACCGTTGGGCTATCAAGACTACCCAGGAAATGTTTGCCTGTTGCAATCCAAGGTTAAAGAAAAATAGACACACATATACAAGGCTGTGGAATGTTTACTTTCGAGGGCTTTTACTCCTGCAGAATCAACTCTGTTATCTCGCTCGGCGTGATCTTTCTCCCCGGGGCTGAGAGATGGGCTGCCTCAGAGTGGTCCCATGCGAGGTGACTCCCATCTGGAAGAGCAGGGCTATCAAAGGGGTCAGGCAGCTGCAGGGATGGTATTTGTCAGCATTGGTACCGGAGCTGTCTGGGATCCCTCACCGAGCAATGCCCCAGCTTTGTTACCACACAGAGAATAAGACCGCAATGATGTGGTCAGAGCCCAGGGAAAAGCAGGTGAAAGGCACGGGGGTGAACTTACTTTACACGCTGGGAAGAGTCAACAATTCTGGGAGATCAGGCTCATTTAAAAGTCGTAAAGCCAGGGTAAGTGCACAGAGGTGGCTGCTCTAAATGTATGTAGGAAACAAGGATGGACAAGAGAGAACTCTTGGCCTGTGTCACTAGTTCCCAACCTTTCTAACGCTGATATCCTTTAATACAATGCCTCCTGCTGTGGTGACCTCCAACCAAGAAATAATGTCGTTGGTACTTCATAACTGTAATTTTGCTACTACTGTTATGAATTGCAATGTAAATATCCAATATGTAGGATATTGGCATATCCAAAGGGGTCATGACCCACAGGTTGAGAATTGCTGGCCTAGGTCATAAGCAGATTCATCCGTGTCTACTCCCATACTTTGCAAAAAAAAAAAAAAAAAGCAGTTCCTGGTGATGAGGAGTTGGCTCAGTGATGAAGAGCATCTGTCACTCTTGCAGAGGACCTGAGTTTGAGACCCAGCACCCACAGGGAGGCTTACAATCTTGGGAATCTGACATTCAAGCACAAACGTAATACAAAACCAAGCATGCTGGTAAAATATTCACATACATAAAATAAGTCTTTAAAAGCAGTGCATGTTTTTATTTTTTTAATAATTTAATAAAGAAAGGGAAAAGGAGAGGCATGAGAGTGAGAGCAAGACCAGTTGAGAAGAAGGGATTGCCAGGGGTGAGATGAGGCAAGAGAAGGTGGGGAGGGAGTGTGATCACAGGGCATTGCAGCCAGTACAGCGGTAGAAGAAATTAGTTAAACATGAAGCGCTGAAGTAGTGTGACTGCACTGCAGCTCTCGTCAGCACCAACTCTCCCCAGTGTCTACAGGGTGAGGTGTGTGATGAGTAGCAGCATAAGACAGTGAACTGGGGGAGGAGTCCCAGGCTCTCAGCTCACATGCACAAGGAGCTGCTCTTCCCTTTAGAATCCCAGTTCTTTTTTGGTTTGGTTTGTTTTTTGTTTTTTTTCCAAGACAGGGTTTCTCTGTGTAGTTTTGGTGCCTGTCCTGAATCTCGCTCTGTATCCCAGGCTGGCCTCAAACTCACAGACAAACACCTGGCTCTGCCTCCCGAGGGCTGAGATTAAAGGCGTGTACACCACCACTGCCAGCTAGAATCCCAGTTCTTGTCTCACCTCTTTTGTGGACCAGAATGTGAGTTTTGTTTTTTTTTGTTTTTTTGGGTTTTTTTTTGTTGTTGTTGTTTTGCTTCTGTTTTGTGAGGTTTTGTTGTTTGTTTTGTTTCTCTGCGTAGCCCTGACTGTCCTGGAACTCACTCTGTAGACGAGGCTGGCCACGAACTCAGAGATCCTCCTGCCTCTGCCTCCGAGTGCTGGGATTAAAGGTGTGGAGAATGAGAGTTTCAATATACCAGTTTATTAATACACTAAAGTGATAATCTGATTCCTGTTTATCTCCTGGACACCCAAATCAGGAAGACACTGGAGTTCAACAATCGTAAACACTAGGACAGTTTGATCAGCCGTTATGAAGACAGCCTGCTGCTGTGGGCATGTGGGCAGATGTCATCACTGGGAGGCAGGCAGAAATGCAGAAGAAATGGTGTATGCAATGAGCAGTCTGCAGATGGTTTTATGAAGCAGTGTTATGAGGTGAGAACCAGTCTACTTCCTAAAATAAGGAAGCTGAGAGTCTGAGCAGGTAGGTTACACAGGGCTGTAGAAATTTCCCTGTGATAAGAGCAAAGGGTCAGCAGAGAGCATCCCCTGACTTGAGGGAGGATAGAGAGGGACATATCCAAGTAGCAGACCAGTGACCTGCAAGCATCACTCTCTCACTGATGAACCAGAATTTCTAAAAGTTACACAACTACCATGTTCACTGAGCTCCCCATTAAAACAAAGAACACAACATTCACCTTAAAGAATGCTTTACATATCAGTACTGCCCATTCACATCATTTGGGTAGAAACTGAGGACAAATCTGTAAAGGAACCTAATTTAACCTAATTTAATTTACTAGTCTTGGGTGCATCCTGGGACAGTAATTGAGTGTCTTGCATTTGCAATACTCCCCCCCCCCCCAATCTCTGAGAAAAGCCTCCAGTTCATACTCATGTAACTGTGTGTTTTGAAATATCTTCCCAAATTCTAATTGTAACTAAGACTTCCCACATTGGCTCCATTGCAAGAAATGCAGGCTGTAGGTCCCATGAACGGTGTCTTCCTCCATTCCCAGTGGGAGGTCACATGCATCTTGAGACAGCTGTGTACTTCCTATTTCAGCAACACATTTCACCTCAGTGGTCCCAGGAAGCTGTTCCAGTGAGGAGGCACAGATGCTGCCAGGCGACTTCACAGGGTTGGCCGGGTTGACCAGGGTTGGCCTGAACCTCATTCACCTCATTCAATACGCACGTAGAGATAAAACCTTACAGTTTGCGTATGTGTGCAAAATTTCACTTCTTCCACGGTAAGTCATGCAGCCAAAGGCCTCCCTAAAACACATGTGTTCGGTGCAGTTACAGGACAAAGTACCATGGTGCTGAGAGGGTCAGGGGGTCAATTATAAAAGAAAGTGGGAGGAAGAGCCAGACAAGTACTTGCCTGGTTCTCACAGGCACTGGCTTCTTAGTAGTCATCCACACCGGAAGTCTGAGAAAACATTCACAAGACGGTTTGGAATAAATCTCTCAAACATATAATCACAAATGTACCAGGAATAAGAATGCCACAGTTGATTCTACAAGATGGGCAGGGTGGAGGCAGGGCACCTGCCCCTGGCTTTGCCACTTGCCCTTCAACCCTTGACCCTTCCTCAACCCTTGACCCTTCCTTCACACTCCTGGTTCCAGTCTCAGCTTCAATTTTAGTAAGTAAGTGTTTCTTGACCTCTTGGGAAAAAATAATTTCCACCTCTTAGTGCCTCCTGAATATTAACTGCATTGCATTTGTGATCTAATGTGTCCCTTTATTTATTCAGAAGCCTGTGTTGAGTAGAGCTGGCACTCAATAATGTTCAAGTCAGGTGGTGTTGTAAGGAACGTGCTTACCCATTGACAACGTGTGCAGAGAGCTGAGATATATGTATATATTCATTCATTCTGTTGCCAAATTTAAAAAAATCCAGCAAACATCCATTGGAGACACATACTCTAAATCTCTGGAGAAAATGGCAATAAATGAGTGTTTTATTCTATTCATAAGCTTGGTGTAAAACAAAACAAAACATTCTCTTTATTTTTTGAGAGAGGATCAACATACAGTATTTTCCCAGGTGTATTCTCACAACATAGGCTGGCTAATTTTTAATATGACTGCTCTTTAGAATAGTGCAAATATTTTTGTTTGTTTTTAGGAAAAGGCACTTGATGGGCTCATCCCCCTTTAAACCATGGAAAGAGTATTGGGTTTTGTGGAGTTTAGCAGCTGTAAGCCTTAGGACAGAATAAGCCTTAGCCCTGCTGTCTACATCCAGACTGAGTGCTGTAATGCCTTCTCTTTGCTAGGTGTTGCCTGGAGGGACAGCAGTGTTTCCCAGTACCACTGACCACAATGGAGGAGTTTGTTGCTAGTTCTCTGAAGCACACCAGAGATTTGGCAAGGCCGGGTACAAGAGGAAGGCCTCACTAAAACGTATGGCTTGGGGAAGGTTAGGGCCTCTTCCCTATAAGATTTTGTTTTTTAATTTTCTTTAAACTTGACAGCTTTTTTTTTTTTATTGCATTGACTTATTTGGAGGAGCATGCAGAGGTCAGAGCACAGCTTGTGGAAGTCAATTCTCTCTTCCTACCACATTGGGTCCAGGGAATGGAACTCAGGTTGTCAGGTCTGACCCGCTGAGCCACCTCACAGGGCATCACCTGTGAGACTCTTTGGATTGCATGTTATCTGATATGTTGGTAAAGAGTCCCTTTGGCTGGAGTGGTGGGAAGAAGCAGAGGACTGTGGGGAACCAAGGAAGAGAAGGAGAGGCAGCTAGCAGCTACTCAAATCACATCCCATATCTGCTTTCGGCATGGTGGTCAGATCGTGGAGCTGTTCTCTCGGGTGAGCAACTGAACTGAGAGAAGAGCTATAGTCCCCTGTGACTGACACCTGTATCTATAGCTCTGTCCATCTGCCTGGCAGTGCACATCAATATCCAAATTCAGGGTTAAAAACTAAATATTCATGAGGGAATGATAGAAGTAGCAGGGGTGAATCACTCGCTGCCTTTGGTGTCCCCAGGACGAGAGTTGTGTGGTGTGAAGGTAACCAGGTAATGTGTGTTCTAATATTATCACATGCCCTGGTCAGCATTGCATTCAGCTGGCCATACATCAGAATCACCTGACAGCATTGTGTGACTTCCTTCCCAAGATTTTTCTGATCCTGATTTTTCTTAACTGAAGGAGGGAAACGTTCAATAGGACAGGAGCTGAGAAGACACAAAATATTGCTTCGTGAATGACCATAGTTGGGGCTTATGCCATGAATATCATTTGCCTAAGGTCCCTTAAAGTCCCCAGGCATTTTTTGCTTTGACCATAGATCTCTCAGAGCATGTTCTACCCTTCAAGCTAGAAGTTTCAGTGCCAGAGATGATGGCTCAGGGACTCTACCCAGCCCCGACTGGCTCTCATCTCCTTGTGTGTGACGTTTTAAGAGTTATAGCCAAGAAAAATAGTATTCAAGGGACTCTGTCATATTTGTTAGTTTTGTTCCCAGAAAAATTACCATCCCTGTATCCAAATACATTCCCCTTGGTTTCAAAGATGCTCTTATCTGTGAGTTAACTAGTGCAAGACAAGGACCCAACCACAGTGACAGCTACACAGGTTTTGGGGAAGGATGAATCTCAGCTTAGGGAATTCCTCGGTACCAAGGCTGGCAGTTCTCCCACTTCATCTGTGTCATACTCACCTTGGTCTCGGGGTGACTGTCGTCTCTCTTTTACAGGCTCTTACTAAGAATCTCCGTTGTGTAGCGTCTGCTCTTCAGTGCTGTGATGATACAGAAACGGACAGTCGAGTACTGGTCATCTGCAGCAGCTCCCGGGTCACACGATAATCAGCAGTTACAGACATTGACTGCAGTGGTCTTAGAGGCAGCACGAGGACCATGCTACTGGAGGGAAGCTGCACCTGCGCTGTATGATAGTCATTTGTCCTGCCTCTGAGATGTGCAAGGTGACCCACTGTGGTTCATAAAGAAAATATTAAATTTGCAATTCTAACCATTTTTATCTAAAATTTTAAAATGCCACATTGATATTTGATTTATTGTTGAGACTGTACTTTCATCCACAAATAGGTTCACACACAATGACTCTGCCTCAGCCAGGGTTCTCTGACACAGAGGGAGATGCCTGGTGTCTTAGTTAGGTTTTTATTATTGTGAAAAGACACCATGACCACAGGTCTTTCTCTTATAAAGAAAACATTCAATGGAGGGTGGCTTGTTTTACAGTTTTAAAGGTTCAGTCCATTATGATCATGAAGGGGAGCATGGTGGCGTACAGGCAGACATGGTGCTGGCTACATCTTGACCAGGAGGCAGCAGAAAGTAAACTGATGGTCACACTGAGGGAAGCTTGAGAAAAAGAGACCTCAAAGCCTGCCCCTACAGTGACACACTTCCCCCAACAAGGCTACACCTCCTAGTAGTGCTACTCCCTTTGGGGGCCATTTTCTTTCAAACCACTATGCCTGGCCACCAGCAGCTTATTTATCTTAGTATAACACAAGGAAGTGGGTCAGGTCAGTTGAATGTACAGTCTAGATTATTCTTGATTTAAGCAACACACAGGAAATGCACAAGTGGATTGGATATATTTACTTGGTGGCTGTGGATTGAAGATCCACTGTTCTCTGGTGAGAATGTGTGAGAAATCCATTTCCAGTGCTACGTACAAGCTCAGTGACAGTCACATCCCAGTCACTGACAACCTAAAAACAAAGTGTCCATGTGACTGTTCAGTGGTGGGCTTGTACTAGCCATTATCAATCCAATACATCACACTTCAGGTGTATTTTTCCCTTGTGCCTTTAACACAAATAAATATTCAAATGATACATAGAGAGATGGGTGAAAAAAAAAACAAATAAAACATAGAAACTGGGTTATTTGAAAATCAAAACAAGTCAGAACTAATCATTAAGTAGCTCATATAAGTAGATCAAGAAAGGGTAAAGTTAAAAGTATGGGTCCTGAAATTGTATGTATTTAGCAAAGTGTGTATTTGGGGATGTTAAGGTTTAGGCCTTCCTACAAAAGCTAATTCAAAACATTAGTTCATGGGGATGGAGAGATGGTTTAGTGGTTAAGAGCACTGACTACTTTTGCAGAGGACCTGGATTTGATTTCCAGCACCCACATGGTGCCTCACAACCATCTGTAACTCCAGGTCCAGGAGATCTGATGCCCTCTTCTGGCCACCTCACATACCAAACATGCATGTGGTGCCCACAGGTACATGCAAACAAACACTCATATACATAAAAGAAACATAAATATATCTGAAAATAATAGTTCATCATCATAATATGTGGATTTACTTGGAAAATAAATGCACATGCAGCATGTGGTATTCACCAAAGATTATTTAAACCATAAATTGACAGGATGGACTGTTTGAACATAATTGCCTGAAGAGCAGGAGGGATTCTATACTGCAGTAAGCTTGGAAACATACTGGAATCATTGTCATCAGGTACAAGTTGCTCTAGTAGGGCTGTCCATCATGAGAGCAAGATGCTGTCATCTACAAATGTTTCAGGCTATAATCATAGCTGCCCTGGCTGCCAACGGCTCAAGTGCTATGGTCTGGACATGCTTGCAAGCTTTATCTTGACTTCATTAGACTTTTACATCATACCTTCTGATTTCTTCATTTAGAAATAGCCGTTAAATAACTTTTAAATACAAACCATTACACGATAAATCAGTTTGTACTTTATTTTTTTTTTACTATTAACACAAAGGAGCTCAAGAAGAGAAAATTAGAGAACCAGGTTGTCAGTGAAATGAAAGCTAAATGGTTCGTCCAAAAAGAAGCAAGTACTGAAGTCCTGTGAAGACATATGTATGTATTTACATAAACAGTGTAAAATATTGTCATCTGGTTCAACAGTTGAAATTGTATCGAACATATTTCTGCATCTTCTCTTTCCTTTTCATAGTATTTAACAGCAGAATCGTGGTGTTTAAGTAATTACTTATTCTAATTACTTTAGGCAATGAAAGATATTTATACCTTTTAACAGCAAATCCTTAATTAGCATATTAATCAAAAGATGAATAATTTACAAGTTTAGTAACAGATATGAATTATTCTAAAAGAGGCCTTGTTCACAAGCTCAGAAAATTTATAAAATTTTTGAGATGCTCAGCTTATGGATAGCTAAGAGTGTTACTATCCAGTCAACCCAACAGAACAAACATATACATCTCCATGGCAGCATTTAATCTATGCTCAAAGTCTTTCTGTGTTGTGTGGGCCTGATCTTTCTTTGACGCTACCTGAAAAGCCCAGGCAGATTGAGAAGCAACACTTCTTAACTCGGATGTTGACGTTGGTTAAGAAGCCACTGAACAACAGGAATTCTCCAGGTCATCCTTGATTCCAGGATCCCAGGCAGAACATCTCAGAGTGATGGAACTGGCAGGTGTCTCTCTGTCTCCCAGGCACTCATGTGAAAAGCCCAGGCTTGTTCTGATGTGGACTGAGTTTTCACAGTGCGTGTACAAATGTGCTCACTGGAGCTTAAGGGGTGAGGTGGCTGGCATCTCAGATGGGGTGCAAATCCTCTGAGACTGGATGTCATCCCCATGGTAATTTCCCCTCCAAAGTCCTACATTTCTGTCTTTCCCATAGAGAGACACATGCCCATTTATAAGTCCGTGTCCAAGATGGATAGGATATGCTTGTTCTTCTTGACCAATTTACAATATTCATAACAGTTATTGTGAAGTGTAGCATTTTACTAAACATAATAGAAATCTTATTTTGAGACTTTCATATCCTGCATTAAATAGTATGATATGATTTGGCATCGTTGGGTGGAGCCTTTCAACAGGACACTGTGCTGACCCTAGAGAGTGACGGACACCCTAAGCTCACAGCACTCTGCTGCCTCTGGTCACCGAGGAGTGGTCTGAGAGCCTGTGAGCCATGTCTGGCTCCCGTTCAAGCCTCTTAATATTTTCCGTGCAGCATCTATTAAATAATTTCTCAACTTTAATTAAACATTATTCTAAATGAAAATACTCTGTCAGAGAAGTAGTGGGTCTGGGGGAGAAGGGATGTGGTGTGTGTGTGTGGGGGGGGACTGAGAGGAGAGGAGGGAGGGGAAATTGTGGTTGGGATGTAATATATGAGAGAAAGTTTTTTTAAAAAACTTTTAAATAGGAAATACTCTTTCAGTCTACTCTGAGGAAGATTTAATTTCTGCTAACAGCAAGAAAATGAGAACATTGATGGCATAGGCTTAAACCCACTGCTGTGGTGGATGTGGCTAAGGGAAGGCTGTTGGGCCGTGAGGCAAACACTGCCCATGTCTGTGAACTGCTCATGCATGGGACAAAAGAAGCAGAAAAGACCCACCCACTGGGTGCTTTCCCAGCTCCACAGACAATAAGCACTTAATGATTTTCACTAGGGCGGTTTTCTCTTGCCTGTACTTAGATGTTACTTTTCATCGTTTTGTTGAATTGCTGGTTTTTCGTTTGTGTTTGCTTTTAGTTCGTTTATTGGGTAATGTGTTTTAAAATCCACTGAGTATCCCAGCTCCTCAATGAACAGCAAAGTGGAACAGACATACAAAACATTGTTCAATGCACCTGGGCCAGCTGGGCCAGGACCAGGCTGAGGAGACAACGTCCCCACTGTGCACCTCAGAGCCCTTAGCTGGATGCTTTGCTGTCAGAGGGAGATCTGAACCATCCCTGATCTAAGTGGCACAACCAACACACAACCACCACCCTCCTCTTCACTTAAAGCCGTGGACATCTCTACCATTGTCTAAGCTAGTTAGGAGCATAACAGAAGCTGCTAGAACCAATGTCATCCTAAAAAAAAAATTCATTTTGCAATGGCCTTAGATTTCAGAAAATTAGCAGCGAGTCTCCCATGCCGTACCCAGCTCTCCTGTATTAACACATTGGTTTGTGGAAGCTGCCATAGATACCAGGCCAGGATCAACAATGTAACTGAGCAGAGAGCCAATAGAGAGCCACATCTGGCTCCAGTTCAAGCCTCTTCCCATTCCTGTTGCTTCTCGTGTTCTTTGTTTTTTATGTCACGCTTTTTTTTTTTTTATTTTCAGTTATTTCATGTTGTCAAGGATGGGATACGACCCACTTATTGGAGAACGACCGCTTTCTGCTGGAATGGGGTGAGAATTTCTCTGAGGAGAACTGTTTTTCTCATTTCTGTCCTTTGATTTGCTTTACTCGGGAAAACATCCCTCGAGGATCTTAGAATTCACATTCAGGAATGAGAATCGTCACACCGAAAATGAACGGAAAATGAGTTGTCCAGTATGGAACAGCGTAGAAAG
The DNA here is from genome assembly GCF_949786415.1 of Peromyscus eremicus. Classification (NCBI taxonomy): domain Eukaryota; kingdom Metazoa; phylum Chordata; class Mammalia; order Rodentia; family Cricetidae; genus Peromyscus; species Peromyscus eremicus. The sequence continues at coordinate 39,863,904 of NC_081437.1, read as the reverse complement.
GAACCCCTGGGGGGGTTAGAAATGTTTGCTGATGGCCCCTCTCTCATTGTCCTAGCTGCTACGGCAGAATGCCTGACAGAAGCAACTTAAGGAAATGTAGCCAGAAGTTTCTCTGGTCCTGCAGCCGCTTATAAAATAATCACACAGAGGTTTCTATTAATTACAAACTGTATGGTCGATGGCTCAAGTTTCTTGCTAGATAGATCTATCATCTTTAATCCATTTCTATTAATCTATGTTTTGCCACATGACTGCTGGCATGTTGCTCCTTGGGTGGTAAGCTGGCGTCTCTCCTGCCTCTGCCTTTCTTCTTCCTGTCTCTCTCTTGGATTTCCCACCTAGCTATAACCTGACTTGCCATAGACCAAAGCATCTTCTTTATTAACCAATCATAGCAACACATATTTACAGCATACAGAAAGACCATCCCACAGCAAGGAAAAGGGACTTATTTTGGCCTATAGTTTCAGGGTACTGTCCATCGTGGCAGGGAAGTTGCAGTAGCAGGAACACAGGGCAGCTGGTCACATTGCATCTGCTGACAAGAAGCAGAGAAAGGAGAATGCTGATGCTCTCAGCTCACTATCTCTTTTTTATTCATTCCAGGACCCAGGCCAAGGACTGGTGCCACCTATGTTTATGGTGGGTCTTCACTAATAAACCCAACTAGAAACCAGCTCACAGACATGCCCAGAAATTGATCTTCTGACTGGTTCTATCATAATCATATTCTAGTCTATTATTGAATTCTATCTTTTCAGTACTTCTTTTACTGCACTTTTAACTTGGAGAAAATTACTTTTGACATTGAATAGAATTCTGTGAGATATTTGCATGAGCAGAGCTTTCACAATAACACCAATAATGCTGACACAACTTAATTTATTTGATAAACACAGCAACTAATTTGACCAAATATCTAATTTCAGAAGTAAAGCAGAGAAATGGAAGACCTTGTTACTAAATTAGGTGGCTGTCATATTAAATCAGGCAATAATTATGTCATGATGTCATGTGTAATGTAACAGATTATCAGCCTTGGCTGCATATCTTATTGGTCATTCTATTTAAACATACTTGTGTTTTATTGATGTTTAAAATAATCATAGGATGCTCTCTTTTTTGATTGAGTGGTAAAGATGATATTACAGGAAAACAACACACACACAGAGACACACACAGAGACACACACAACATACAGGTGCACATGCATGCTTCATTCTTAATGTAGGTAACTCTGAAAACACAACATTGCTAGATCAGTGTGCCACTTAAAGACTCAGATAATTTTACACATAATTATTTGAGACATGGGTGCCTGTATATCCAATAGCCAGATAGAAACTACAAAATCAGAGAAACTGACTGGAGTTGTCCATGGACATCAGCGTGGTCTGAGCAGAGGAAGAGCCCTATGTGAAACCAGGATGTGACGTGAGGCCCAGGACCTGTACTGAGAGAATACTCCAGAACACAGCAAACACTCCACAGTCTGTATGTCTAAGGACATTTTCCAGTGAGTATGCCCTAGATCTCATCAAAGTTTCTACCACCTTAATGCCTGAAAGTGTGAACTTAGAGTCCTCCGTCAGCTCTGACCTCTGACCTCCTACCCTTGATGCCTTCCCTGTGCAAAATTCAATGTTACTCTTCCCCCATCAGGGGAGTATGACTTTATGTGAAAACCCCTTGCTGGTGACACATTCTTGGTACTGAACTTAGACATTTTGCTATGGCATATTCCTTTCCACTGTGTGAATACATGTTGCTGTGATTGGTTTAATAAAGAAGCTGACTGGCCAATAGCTGGACAGGATAAAGTTAGGTGGGAAAGCCAAACTGAGAATGATGGGATGAGGAGAGGGCAGAGTCAGAGGAGTCAACAGCAGATGCTGAGGGAGCAGGGGATGAACATACCGTGTTAATAAAGGTACCAACATGTGGCAGAGCATAAACATGGGATATGTAGGAGTTAGTTAGCAATAAGCCTGAGCTGTTGGCCAAACACTTATATTAATATTAAGTCTCTGTGCATTTATTTTGGAGCTAGTGCTTGGGGCAGGAAAACTCTGCCTACAATATTTAGAGGGCATGGCTTCAAACATTTAAACTACCTGTCCATCTCTACCTTCTGCCTTCATTTCTGCCCCTTTACACAAGCAACTCTAACTGCCATTTAAAGAATCTGGGTTCTTCCTGCTGAATAGGGTTGTCAGATGTGTGATCTAGAGCCACCTTCCAGTGGACCTATGTAGGGACCCTCAACAGTTCATCAATGGCTAATTGTGTATAATGTCTGGTTCTAGGACAGAAAGGAAGTCCCTGACAGGCTGACCCACCATGATGGATTCACCCCTCTGAAACCATGGCTCAAATAAACTCTTCTGCAAGTTGCTTTTGGTCATGGTGTTTTATCACAGAAACAGAAAAGTAACTACTACAGCAGGGACATTCTGACAGTGGTGTCTTTGTATGTGCTCTCCTTTGAATGTTTCTATTTGTTTGAAGGTTGTAGCCTTTATTGGCAATTTTTATTGATATGTATTAGATGGGACATTTTAACACTGTTCATTTATTCTCCATATCACTCCATGACCCATTATTTCTTCTTCTTATGGTATAATATCACATGCACCCACATTTTGGCTTTTTCTTTCATTTGTGTCTTCTTATGTATCCTTAAAATGGACTGATTTCTATTTCTCTAGCCCCAAGTTTGCTGATTCTTTCCTTTGTCATTTAAAGTCTGCTTTTAGTATCTAGTGCATTTTTCATCTCAGTTGCTGTAGTTTCTAATTCTAAAACTTTCTTTCTTGGGTCATAGTATTGCTATCTCTCACTGATTAAAAACTTTCCATTATACATTCACCTAATGTTTTAGGTATCATTTCCTTCAGCTTTTGAAGCAATGCTAACAGGTACTTTAATAGTCCATCTGCTAAATTTAGTGTCTGAAGACAGAAACAGAATCTGTTGACTGCTTTATCCTCAACAGGGGATATGTTTTTCTCTTCTTGATACTGAATGATTTATATGAGCTGTCCTAGCAACACTTTGGTATCATTACTTTAACGTTTCTTTACTTCCTGACATTGCAAAGTTTGTGTTATTGATTTCATTTGTTGCACTGTTTTCTGAAATAAATGCACCTGTGAGCTATCATCCATACAATGTGTGGAGTTCTGTGTTTCTTTCATCTCTTTATCATTTGGTTGCAGAATTACTGAAAAACTGGCAATACATCCATATATCATCATTCTGAGGTGGGAGATCATAAAGACTAAAGTACATAGTGACTTCTCAATTCAAATTGCTTCCTTGCCCATTTCCCCCATCTTAACCCCCATGATGCACTCTACCCCTCTGCCACTGTAGACCAAAATAAACCCTTTGCTACTTAAGTTGCATTTGTCAAGGCATTTTATAGCAGCAACAAAAAGTAACTAAAACAGATCAATCTCAGTTGCCATTCCTTAGGCACTGCCTTCCTTGATCTTGGAGACTGATCTTGGGGCTTCTACTGAAGTTCACTGGTTGGGCTAGATTGCCTGGCCAGGGACCCAGAGTCCTCCTGACTCTGGCTCCCTAGCACTGGGATTACAAATGTTGAGTCACTCTGCCAAGCTTTTCAATAAATTCTGGAGACAACCTCAAATCCTCCTGCTTGTACAGCAAGTACTTTTCCAACTTTGCCATCTCCCCAGCCCTATCTCTAGTTTTAAATTGTCCACAGAATCTGAGAATCTAAGGGCACCGAGTATTCCATCCAGGATGATGTGTTCCAAAACAGAGAACAGCCATCACATACGGAATGTATTTTTTTTAATTAAAATTGTGTTCTAGGTAAAGTTCATTTACTTAATCTTTCTGCCTTTACCAATTAATAGTTCATACAAGTCATGCAGAGTGTCCTTTCAAAACCCATCTGTGACTCAGAATCTGGCTGTTTTTACATTCATCCTGTTCTTGAGAAAAATCTAATTTATTAAAATTACAAATGGAAAAAGAAATAGACCCACAAGGTTAGACATCCAGAGATAGAGGTGATGAGACTAAATAGTTCCAAGAGTAAAACCTAGGTCTTTCTGATCGTGGTAAAAATTACACAAACTCAAATTCCCTCCTACAAAAGACTTGGGGCATATTATTCCAACTCTCTGAAGGATTCAGTAATTTTAAACTTTTGGTATTGAAAGACTAACTTCTCCCAGGAAAGACAACAGAATATATAGTTACAATAAGAATAAATTTAATTTCCACAAACATAAAATGGTCAATAACTCTCTCATTCCCTTGTGTGTTTCCATCTTGGGCTATGATATGATGTATGTCAATGGTGGAGTGTTGTGATATATTCATAACATTTTTTTGCCACTTTATTTACAAACATAGTATCTGAAGGGCAGACGTCAGTCTCTTACTGGGAAATCTATAGGCAGTGGTCACCTCTATTGGCAGAAAAGAAAGTCAGCAAGCACCACACTAGTCTGAGAAATATTTCCTTTGAACTTATAAGATCATTTTAACCTTTGAATGATTCTGATATGTTTAAAACAGCATATATCTCAGCATAGGACTGCAACCTAGTAGTCAACACATGCCCACCACGCCCAAGGCCCTGGGCTCAACCCACAGAAAAAAAGCATGCGCCTGCCTCTAAGAAGCAATCAGGTATAGTATATGCCTCTTTGGTAATCAACTGATATTTCAATTTTATGAAAGTTTGTGGGTGGGGTTTTTTTCTTTGTAGAGATGAGCAGCTGATGAGTGGTCATTGGAGCCTATGGGTAGGAAGGGACAGGTGTCAAGGGCAGGCCTGCTTAATGGGGCACTGTTGTGGGACATTTTGTTTGCACTCTGACACTCCCAAGACTGACAATGAAGTTTACTTTGAATTGGAAAGCAGAGTTAGCTGCTAGCTGACAAAATTAGCCATAGAGGTTTTGGAGGACTCAGAACAGATAGAGAGACACAGGAAGTAGTAGAGAGGGGCTTAGAGGGATGCTTGGTACTTCTGGTTCAAGGAAGAAGAGAGAGAGAAAGGAGGGTACTGGTTGGTTCTTTGCTGCTTCTCTGATCAATCAGGTTCTTACCCTGATATCTGACTACTGAGTTTTTATTGATAATAATTAAATAAATGCTTCAGGGCATTTATGTTGTACTGCTCAGCTTTAATTGTCAACCTGACTCAACCTAGAGTCACCTGGAAGAGAATCTGAATGAAGGATTTTGAAGATCAGGCTAGATTATAGATTGTCTTGATGTTGGAAGAACCAGCCCATTCTGGGCAGCTTTCCTCAAGGCTGAATCCTAAGCAGTATAAGAGAAAGCTAGATGAGACTAAGCAAGCAATGGAGGATGCATTCACTCTCTCTTTGCTCCTGAGTGCATTCCTGCCTTGGTTTCTCTGAAGTCATAGGTTGTGACTCATTCTTGTAAACCAAATAGACATTTTTTTTCCATATGCTTTTCCACTGCTGAGATAAAACACCATAATCAAGACATAGGGTATGAGAAAGAGTTTATTTAGGCTTACAGTCCAAAAGTCTTTGTAATAGAGTTCATAAAAGAATTCATAATAGCAGGGAAGGCAGGGAAGGCAGAGATCAGGAGGAAGCTGGCTTATCAGTTCTCTCATCCACACACAGGAAACAGGGACAGAACTAGAAGTAGGTGAGATTATAAACTCTCAAATCCCATCCCCAGTTGGATTTTCTCCAGCAAAGTTCCATATCTTAAAATTTATATGAACCTGCCATATAGTGCCACCGATTGGCACCAGATGTTCTAATATGGGACACTATGAGGGACATTTTTCATTTAAACCACCACACTCCCCCACCTTGAGTTTCATAAGAGTCTTTTGTTATACCTGTAGAATGAAACTAGACTAGATTTTGCCATCAAGGATTGTAGTGTCTGTGATTAATCTGATCATGCTGTGTGTTCCCCATGCCCCCCATGGGGTGGGTGGAGAACAACCATTGAGTGCTTTTGGCAAAGGTTGATGGACTATTCTGGTGAAAGCTTAGGAGACAACAATGCTGGATAGATGTGAAGACAGTGGAGGTCCCGCCAATGAGGTTTCAGGAAGGAACAAGGGCTGCAGTAGCAATGGGTCCAGGAGCCATTAGTGCGATACTTTGGTTAAAAACCTGTGTGTGCCAATCAGGCTGGGGATCAAGAATCAGCTGTGATCGATAAACGATCAACACTACTGAGGGGAACTTTCTGTGCTTCACTGGGACAACAGAGAAGCGTTTTCTTGAGACCAGCACAGATTTTATACAACTATAATGCAGGAGGGCCAGGTTACATCCTAAGCCTGTAGAAGAACTTGGTAATGTATGAGAAGTCCACACTATTTTGAAGGGATATAGGGACCATGGAGAGCAGATCATGCACCATGCAGCAGGGTTAGGGCCCCTGGAGAGAGGCCCTGACAGCCCGCTGGTGAAGGTAAAGCATCAGCCTCAATGGATGCCCCAGGATACCGGAAATGTCAAGATCATGGCATATTCACCAAGAGAAATGACTGGTGTGGACTGGAGCGAGCCTAAGACGGATGTTTCATATGTCGTGAGTGGAAAACAGGAGAGGTGGGGCTGTCCAGGCCCTTAGGAGCCCAGAAGATCACATTATGAATGCGTCCCAGATGTCAGACATGGAACTGTGGGATTTGGATAGCCACTTCTGAATTTTGTTTTTGCTTTGGTGTGATTATGTTTTAGATCCCTGTTCTTGCCTTTCAGAGCAAGAAAACTAGTTTTCTAAAATTTCATTTACATAAAAATGGTAAAATATTTTTAATTTTGTGCAACATATCGATGATGTGATATTATTGTAATAGACAACTGGAAATATCTCATTTGTAAATGTATAACTGACTAGGTAGGGCATTATAATTCTGCAGAAACAATAAAAAATGGGCAGTTTATGCAAAAGGTGGGTGTTTGGATACTGGACAATGCAGGGTAGGAGGCCAGTTTCTAAAATAAGTGAAAATAACACTGAAGGTACACCCTTGCCTGAGATTTTTATCTAAGAGCTATTTCTGGAAAATTTTTCAGGAGTGAGGAACTTGAGCAGAGGTCCTCACCCCATGGAGCTTCAGATGCAGTGTTAGTGTATCTGAGAGTTGGTAGGATACAGTTTGCATAGCCAACCATCAGCTGGAAGGGAGCTACCCAGAAAAGCGGCTATGTGAATTTGCATAGGGCTGTTGTTGAGTCTTGTCCTGTATCATCTGCTGATACAACAGAGCAAAGCTGCAGAAGGCAAGGTGAAGAGCAACTGTTGAGGTCAGAGTGGTGGGTGTGCTAGAGTTCTTATCCCGCGAGACCAAGGGACACGTGTTGGAAAACAAACGTCATTCATAGAGTCCAGAAGAGCATCGCCTGAGGTGTGGGTCATCCTAGCTCTGGAGAAAAAGCTTACCACCAACATCTACAGCCCTTAAAGGCAAGCAAAGTATAAGCCAGTAATCTGCAGTAAATATCTAAAGAAACTTCATAACTTGTTAAGGAATATGATAAAGACAGACCTGAAACTGAGCTGAAACTGAGCTACGTGAGAATTGTAAGAAGACAAACTATAAGAAAGGAAAAAGAAGGGACTTTTCACCTAAAGAGAAACCCTGCAAGAGAGTCAGAGCAGACATGAAAACCATGATATAATTAACAAGGAATGACTTTAAAGTCATTACATGAAAGGGTTCATGGATTTTTGTTTGGAAGGGTCATTAGGACAAAACGAAAGGAAGATAAACTGATGTGTGTAAAGGTAGAAAATGTGATGACTGAACGAAAAATACATCCACTGACTGATGGTGGAATGTCTTTTTCATATGCTGTGAAAATATGTTGCTCTGATAAATAAAGCTATTTGGCCAATGGTGAGGCAGAATAGGGTTAGGCGGGACATTCTAACTAGAGAGGAGGAAGGAGAAAGTCAGAACAGAGAGCACGCTGCCAGCTGCCGCCATGAGAAGCCAGATATAAAGGTACCGGTAAGCGATGAGCCACGTGGTAAAGTACAGATTTATAGAAATGGGTTAATTTAAGATGTAAGATCTAGCTAGTGAGAAGACTGAGCCAATAGGCCATAACAGTTCATAATTAATATAAGCTTCTGTGTGTTCATTTGGGTCTGAATGGCTATGGGACCATGAGGACATGGGAGTTGGGCAGTACTAGAAAAAAACTTTAGTTATAACTAACATTGGCTTCTGAACAGATATTGTAGTAAAGATTACTTTTTGCCTTGAACTTCTTCAGGGAAATTAGCCAGCAACAAAAGTGAAGGAAATCTCAGTTCCCCTGGACAGGCATGAAGAGGTGCAAGAGTCTATTCATTCTGTTGGCTGAAGAAAGGGGAGCAGGTGACTACTTTTGTTCCCTGTCACCTCCCATCTGTGATAAAAAGGAAAAGAAAAAGATTGCTAAGATAACAGAAGAGACATCTTCAGCCTGTCACTGAACGTCTGTGAAAGCATCATGTGTGAGGAGGAGAGCTGGACCTCCACCTCTGGGATGAGCAGGAGTATGAAGTGCATTCCCCTACTCCTGCTCAACTTTGTATCCAATGTCCCCAGCAGGAAGCAAGAGAGAGTAAGAGAGATGAGAGACAGGCATAGGGGAGACAATCCTCACCATAAATTTCCACTAAAGATCATTAATTGTATCCACTTTCTTCTTACATCAGTGTCAAACCTCCCACCTATCTCTATCCACTCTCTTCAGTTCAGATGCAATTTAATTACAAACAGAGAAGGCAAAAATCATGCCCTTTGCTGGACAGTAATATGCATGCATAGGAAAAAGATGATCACATACCCATGTACACATAAACTTAGCAACACACTGCCTCAAACTCTACATACATATTAGAGTCTCATTTGCACGCTGCCAGCATAATAACACAGTTCAGGGAAAGGTCCAAAGCCTTGCTGATCTTTCTTTGGAACCAATATACCACAAATATCACATCATTAAACTCATAATTCCCCAAATCTTCCTATGAGTACGGGCCATTGCCTTGCAACTGTCTGGAGGCTGTTCAAAGAAAGCACGACAAAAGAACAGGTAGAGACCTTCAAAACAGTGCTGCCAGTGCTGGGGTGAGGGCAGAAACAGCAGCTCCTATCTGAGCATCCATATAGCCATAGATGGATTTTTCCATCCATGTAATTCCCCCCTACCCTGGAATAGGAAAACTTGGTGTTTCAATGAACCTGCTATTCTTGCCAAATTAACTCTTTTCTTTATCAAACGGTGCTTACTAAGTGATAAAATAATAGGGACTCCAATCTTTAACCAGCATGAAAAATACAAAGTCTGTGAGAATCACTCAGGTGTGAAACTCTTACCGACTCCTTTGGGATTTCAGAGAAGTTGAATCACACTCTGGGGAACAGAATATAAATCAGTGTCCAGGAGTCGAGAGGTGGAGAGGTGGTTCAGAGCACTTGCTTTTTTTTGTAGAGGACCTGGGTTCAGTTCCCAGCACCCAAGTTAGATGGCTTACAACCATCTGTAACTTCAGGACTGGGGATCTTGATGCCTTCTTGTGGTCTCTGTGGGCACCTGCAAGCGCACGGTGCACAGACATACACTCAGGCACACACACACACACACACACACACACACACACACACACACACACACACATCAGTGTCTGCCAAAGGAAACCAAGGACTACACAGTACAACCACGTAGCTGCCCACTGCCCTCTCTCAGCCTTCTTCCTCCAAGAGACTGGGGCTTTGCCTTTGGGATTCAGGATGCCATTCCACTGACTCCGAGTCTCAGGGTCTTGCTCAGATCATCCATTTTGGGACAATACTCATGGGTCCTTCTTCCTGTAATGTGTTTTTGTTGTCTGTGATCCGTGTCTACTTAAAACTTTGCATTTCTCATTTTGCTGTTGACATAGCGGATGTCAAGTACCATGCCACCCATGCTGCCTATTCAGTTTTGTCAACTTGACACGAGCTGGAGTCACTTTGGAAGAGGGAAACTTAGCTAAGAAAATGCCTTCATCAGATTGGCCTGTATGCAAGTTTCTTGGTTAACAGTTGACGTGGAAGGGCAAAACTCATCGAGGGTGATGCCATCCTTAGGCAGGTGTTCATGGGAGACACACACACGCGCACACACACACACACACACACACACACACACACACACACACACACATATGGCTTAACAAGCTATGTTAGTAGCTTATGGCTTAACAAGCAAGTTAGTAGCCATCATTCTTCCATGGCCTCCGCTTCAGATCTTGCCTTCAGGTTCCTGCCCTGACTCCCCTTCATGATGGACTGTGAACTTTCTTCCCCATGTTGCTTTTGGTCATGGTCATGCTTATCACTGCAGCAGTTAGCAAACCAGAACACTTCCCGTAGTGTAAAAACCTGTGTACTAACCTAAAACCCCAGGTCTACAAACCCAATTTTCCAAATTGGACCAAGGACTTCATGGGAGAATTTGCATCTATTTTTTGTTCTATGATAAGCATTTGCATTCAGTTCCTATAACTAAATTATATTTAGTATTTTTAAAAGCATTAATCTGTTACTTAAACATATATGGATAGATAAAGACACGTGTATTCATGTGGGTGTGAAGACGTATGTATATGGGTGAGTTCTCACTTGTATGTGTGTATGCAGCAGAGATCCAAGGTGGGGACCTACATAGGAGAGGGAGAGAACAGGATCCCATGGGTTTGTCATCTGACTTTGACATGTGCATCTTATCATATGAGTCTCTCAACACATTAAAGTAAATAAATAACAATTGGATTTAAATATTTTTAAAGAGTTCTCTTCTTATAAGCTGTCTTCTGAGTGCTAAGAGACAGAGGCAGTGGGAAGCTTGGGGCCTGGATTGATCCTACTTTCTCCATGTTCCTGGTGTACCTCACAGCCTTCATGACTTTGCATGTTACCTGGCATCATCACTTGATTAGAAATGTCTTATGAGAAGAGACCTTGTATAACTATTGCCACATGTCACAGGAGCTGGTCCTTGCCTTCTGTGTTTGGCTTTATCCGAGCCCCATGGATACGGAGGCTCACTTATGAAACAAGCTAGTATTTCTCACAGGCTTGCATCTCAGAGATGCTAAGATGACACTGGAAAATGAGAGGATGCAAATGTTTAAAAGGTTAAGATCAAGGATCATTTTGTCCCAGAAGACATCAATTGGGACAGTTCACAATCTCCATTAAAAACTACATATTCTAGAAAGTACTGACATTAAATATGAAGAGAACCATAGTGTTTTATGGTTTGAGGTTCACTCAGTTATAATTCAATCGGACAATTTTTAGTTTTCGACAAGAAACCTGGTTTGAGATCGTCAAGAGGCCCGTTCAGATGTAGAGCAACAGACCTTGGGTGCCTCTCCATTTGTGCTAAATTCACCTTTTGGTGGGGTAAACCAAGAAGGTAGCTTAATCTTCATACATTTCTAGACTTGGCTTAGTGACAGGGCACACAGGCTGGCCACTCCTGTTCCTCATGGGTCCATAGTTCCCATTCAGTCTTCTACAAAGACAGCCTTCTCTGGTGTGACAGAGGTCACTTCCGGAAAGCATGGATCCCATGAGTCTTTCATGTAAATCACGAAAGGTTCCCAGTAGCCCTTCGTCTGAAGGGAGAGATAGGAGAGAATCCAGTTCAGTCTGAAGCTAATGGCCTTCTAGATGTTCACCAGGACAGGTCTGTCTTCAAAGCCTCAGCTTCCTAGAGGACCTGATGTATTAGTGGCTGCCAGTTTCTGCCATAAAGCTGTTCAGGGAGAGGAATGACTTACCATGAGTATGAAACCAGTTCTAATCAGCTCACAGATGCTCTTCCAGACTTTACAGACTTATTCCCCGCCCCACAAAAAAAAATCTCTTATGATTTATTCAAATCCCCAGTGTAGATGAAAAACTGAATCTTTATTTGTTCAGGGAAAAAATCATATTTGATTTAAAGTGTTGAGTCAGTGTGGCATATCCTCGTAAGTAGAAGCAGCTTTTCTGAATTGTTCAAATGCTTTGGCAATCCTACATATGGAGTTCTTTGCTTTGCTGTTGCATGAGAGAATAAAGCTTTGCTTACGAAGTTTAGAAACACAGAGATGGAAGAATTTGCAATTATTTAAACTGGCAGTCCTCACCCCAATTGCCACCGACTCAGTCAATCTAGAAGTTTCTTAGAACACGGGTAATCATTTTCCACAATTATCATTTATCTTCAAGTATCATATATTAAAACAGGGTCTTCAACATCAATTGTGACTAGGCTTAATTTGAAAATATCTCATTAATTTGCAGTAATGAGGTGTAATGAATATTTATGGAAGGTTTTATCTGTACCTATTAATTTGACAAGATGTATTACTGATAAACTGGTCTTCTGCGCCCAAACTAATAGATACCACAATAAAAAAAAGTCTATAAAAATGTCTAATAATCCCTCCCTGAGAGTCCTCCATTTGGTTTAAAAGATGTTTTCTTCCAATGAAACTCTACTATAAGCTTCATTGAGGACATCACAGGAAGCAGATGCTATCTACACCTGCAGGTTTTCCAGTTTCCCCGTTGGGCTGCCCTTGTCTCCTCTGCTTTGTCAGTGAGGTGCAAACACAGCGCCCTCTTCAGTCCAAATTGATTATTCCCACATCTATCCTTTGGATGATGGAGGAGACTGCATATCTCAAAACCATGCTCTACCGAAGTGTCCCCAAGGGGTTCATTCAGGTCTGATGGTAGGGCAGTCACCTGTTTGTGCTGAGAGCATCTGGTGCTGCCCTCTTAACTGTCACTGCTCCACTGAGGCTGACCGAGCGGTTGGTTTCTTCGCTGGCCCAAAAGCTGTACATTATAATGAACTATCCATCGCTCACGGTCAGTGCAGACAGCATCCACCCAGGCTGGGTATCTGCAAACTCCCCCGGCTGATGAACCGTGAAGCTAATACCTTCCTAAATATTGAGGTCTTAAACCTGGCTGCCTATTAGTCTAAGATAGACTGAGAATTCAGCTCTAGGGAACTTAATCGTGGCCTCAAATGTGTTTGTGTGCCCCAGCCAGTAATTGAGGCCAAGATCAGAGCATTCAAAAATGTGTTCCAGGAAGCAATAAAACTATGGTCTTCAAGACATAAAATTGTGTGGTAATTGAAACATTTTTGCATAAGTCATAGAGATCTGACCTACAGATTACAAATTGTAGATATTTCAAAATCACTCATTACGTCAATTTAGATCCTTGTCAATATACTAATGTATTTTTTTCTGATTAACCCATTGGAAGGAAATTAGTACTAATCATGAAATGAAAATGTAGTAGAATTAAAGCTTTCCAAAGTAAATTTGGTAATATTAATTTTTAAAAGCCTCTGTAATTTGTAGTAATAAAATATCAATTTAATTTAGATTTTTACAAGGCAAAGAGGAGTCATCCAGCTACTTTAATAACAAAAGAAAAGGAAAGGTATAAACAAGTGAAGAAAATGGAATCAAGGATTAAAGATTATTCCAAACTCTGATAAGATGTAAAGCAGAAAGAAAACAGGGCAAGAAGAAATCTCTGGAAATGAAGTGGAAAAAAAACACATATTCCAGAATTTTAACTGTAGCAAATAGATTAAATCTTGTTATTAAAACAAAAGCTTGACAGATATATTTAAACACAGGGAAAAAAAGAAGGAAAAGAAAGCTAGAAGAGAAAATAAAAATTGTAACATAAGCAGAACACAGTACATAGACACATACATAGACATACACACAAACACAGACAAATAAACGTACGCACAGATACAGAGACACAGACAGACACATGAACATACACATAGAAACACACACACACGCACATGCACAGCAATTTTAGAACAAGTACAATGACCCTTAGCAAAAAAGCAAATGAGGAGAAACAGGAAATATTTATAAGAAATATTTTTTTAAAAATAATATATGCTTTCATACATTATTAAATATAATCATGTGGTTATAGAATAAAAATATGTGAAAAGAAATCGCTAGTGTATAATGTTAAAAGCATAAAAGAATAAACTGCAGAGTTGTTGTGTTAGGAGCATGTCACCGATGGTTGTCAGCCAAGGTGCCCTTTGTGAGCAGCTCCCTTTTCCTGGGCAGAAAACAGCTAAAATGAAACACTCGGTCAGCCACTGTGCTTAAGTGGCTGCGTAATAGAGACACAGGCTTAGCTCCCCCTTCATTGTGTTTTCAGGGGTCATGAGTGCAGTCACCCCTTTCTTTTGTGAGATGTGAAGGTCTCCATTGCTTGACAAATGTATAGCATCATAATAAAATAAGAAACTAGCCCAGGTAGAAGAAAGTCTGGTAGACTGAAATGAGACATACCTCTACATCAGCTATTTCGCAGTTCCAGGCCTCTCTGGATATTGTTGGGATTCTATCAGGATCCTTTGTAAAAACAACTGTACCCCCAGAGCAGAAATGGCAACAGCCTCCATGAAAATGGCCTAAGTCGGGGGCTGGAGAGATGGCTCAGAGGTTACGAGCACTGACTGCTCTTCTAGAGGACCTGAGTTCAATTCCCAGCAACCATATGGTGGCTCACAACCATCTATAATGAGATCTGATTCCCTCTTCTGGTGTACAGGCAAACTTGCAGAAAGAACACTGTTTATATAATAAACAAAATAAATCTTTAAAAAAAAAATGGCCTAGGTTTAAATGAGGGATTCATCCTACAGTTTCCATTCCACAGACAGCAGAGGTGGTTACCGTACCAGGGTATAAACATGTATTTATTAGCATTTCCACTTTGTATTTTTGCATTTTAGTATTCCATTTTAAGTCATTGTATCATTTTGTACATGATCTTTTGGCTTGTCTAACAAGGAAAATATATTTCAAAACACATGAGTGAATGGATTTTTCTTTACTAAAATAAAAATATTTCAATGAGCAGATATGATGAAAAGAATCCCATTTTACCTGTGCACATCCAGTCTGTTTCAGGCCTTGGCTTATGTTCCTGTCAGCCAAGTGAATCTAGGTACACACAGGAGCCTTGCTGAGCAGGTTCAGTGTGAGCTCACAGCGGTGGTTTAGATATGGCTTTGTAAGGCAAAAGGGGACCAAAAGATCTGTGCTCCTGGTAGCCTGTGGATATGGAAGATGATGAGTGTCTTCCCTGAAACAGCAGTTATGGTCGACTGGATCACGATTGGAACCAATGCTGTCTGTACCCCTCTGTTTGGGTATTTTTTTTTTAAGAGATGAACATTTAAATCCATTCATTTTCCAAAAGCTGATTACTTCCTATAAATGTTGGTCTGATTCAATCACTTGAAGCCCAAGAGATGGTCCAAAGCAAAGAGGACTGCAAAAGACTATGCTATACTACCTTGAGTCTCCAGCTGATATTACATTTACCAGCCTCACTGTTGTATAAGCTATTAAAGTATTTATAGAGGGATAAAAAAAACAGATAATAGGTAGTGGTGATGATAATGATGATAGATAGACAGAGAGATGATAGATATATGATAGAAGATAAAAAGATAGATAGATAAATGATAGATGTAAATATAGATGTATATGTAGACATAACAGACATTCTTTACCTGCATCACACTGTTTTTGAACCATCAACATTTAAGTATTTAGTTATAGAAGGAGTAAGGCAGGGGCTACATAGGTATTAGTAACATTAAAAATAGTATATTTTAATTTATTTATTTAAAGGGAAGCAAGAACATAGTGCCCATGTGGAGGTCAGATGTTGCAGGACTTGGTTATGGATCTTGAGGACTGAACCAAGGCCCAGGCTTAGCAGCAAGCACCTTAACCCACTGAGCCTAGCTGTTAGTAATCAATGTCTGCATAGAATGCTCTTATTTACAGTGTTCTTACACAGTCTCTCACTAGAGTGCTCAGAGAAGGCAGAGCTGTTGGAGGTCTCACTGGCTTCCTATCCAACAGCTGTCATTTTCCATGTTTCACCGCTGTCCTTACTGAGGCACCCCTGTTCCTTGCCTTCCCTGTGGCCATCTCAGAAATGAGTGTCAGATACAATTACCGCCAACAGCAAACGAGTGAAATGTTTCTCAGAGTGAGCTGTGGCGGACCTCACGCACTGGATGCTACTGAAGAGAACTCCGGGAGAAGACGCTTGCCTCGTGCTTGTGAGCACCGCTGGGAGTGGACCCTAGGGCAGAAAAGCTGCAGTTCCGTCATGGTGGAGGTCCAGCCTTTGAGGGTAAGCCTGGACCTCTGAGGAAGATGGAGGAGACAGAAACAATCCTGGAAAGGTTGCTGTGGGGTCACGGGGTCTCTAAGGTGAGCCTCCAGCTGTGGTGTGAACTATCAACCAAGTTCTTTCAGAGCAACTCTGGTTGCTGTCCTCAATGAACTGCGTTTCTTGCTCTCCCTGTTCCAACTCACTGTTCCAGAGCATCACCGGAGCCCTGGCCAGTTTCAGATCTTGTGCCGGGCACCAGAAGTAAAAATCAGCTTATGAATTGTACCCTCAAAATGCTGTTGGACTTTCATTTTATTCTTTTACTTTGTACTGTACAATTTCTCCGTGGTCTTTTGTCGGGTTGTGCGCTCCCTGCCCACCTCCCCTGAGTTTCCCCACACCGTGGACTCAATTACCTCACAGTGACTTTGGACTGGGCCAGATCACTGGCCTCATTTACGATCTGCAGCAGCGTTCTGAGCCCTGAGTGTAGGTGAGAATTGTGTGGAAGGTTTGTCAAATGAAGGTCAGTAGACCCGTTCTCCTTCCTGATTCACTTGGCTTTGGAAGGATCTACAACACCGACGTTTGTACTATTGCTGCTGCCCAGTGTGAGAAACACTTTTGTCCGTCTGTGATCCAAAGGATCGAGCCCTTGCCCTTTCGCCCAGTACACTCCCCGGACCTGTGGGCCAAGTTTCCGTGCATTTTCTCGTATTTATCTTCTGGTGAGAACAGCATTTCTCACTGTAGCTAAGAGCTGAATTCTTGCTCAGCATGAAATCCCCAGTAGAGTGCTTTCTATTTAGCATGGGAGTCTCACTCCCTGTGTTTATGAACACACGTTTGAGGTTAATTAAGAGACTTTATTTCCCTTGCGTTATTTTTCCATTGCTGTTGGAATCTGTCATCTGTGGGTTCCAGGTAACAAGGTTCACGACTGTTTACCATGTTAAAATGCAGGCGTCTTTAGGATGTGGATCACCTGCAGTCTACATTTTACCTCTCATCCTCCACACACTTATAAGTTGTACAGCAGCTACTGTTGACCCAGACAACCCCCCTCCTGGGGGAACTTCAAGTTCACAGAGCAGAGAGCTGGTTGTAAGCTTTCATGTCATTCGAGGACTTCAAGAATTCAGGGAAGCGACAGCGACTCCTCAATGTGTTCTCCCCGAACTCGGGAGCTCATAGTCCAAAGGAAGATCTGCCCCTCCCAGCAGCTGCTGTCAAAGAATATTTGTTCCGAGGTGTTTTGCCCGTCTTATGTTGAGCCTGGTTTCTCACTGCCCTTCTTTACTACTGGACTAGGACTTAATGCTCCCAAGTGATCAAGTGTCATGAACATCCATATGCTAACAGCAAAGTATGAACGCATGGACCTCTCAGGGCTTCAGGATTTTATGGAACAGAAGAACAAAAAATGCTGTTTTGTATCGTTTTCTATGTTCAACAATTTTTTTCCTGTAAAATCTGACTAATCAAATTATGCAGACTAGTAGAAATAAATTCATTCCCGTTAAATGATTTGCTCCTTTAATGCCAACTTAGGTATTCATTCTTTTGCTGTGACTAATGTCTCTGCCACTATAATGACACCCGAACACCTACCTTGTGGGCTCTTCAGTTGTCTCTCTTGCACGCTACCTTTCCCGAGGACTCTCCTTGGTTACATACACATAGTTGCTTCATAGGTATCAACACTGTTGGGAGACATGTCTTACGTGCTTGGCCAAGTATGCTATGAATATAGTAGCGTACTTGGATTTTTGTTCAGATAGATTATTAAGCAAAATTTAATGATGAAAATTTAAAATAGCATAATTTGGAAATTAAAAGAATTAGGTAAAGTCAGTTCAGAATGGAATTAAGGGGCTGGAGAGATGGCTCAGCAGTTAGGAACACTGGCCATTCTTACATATGACCTGAGTTTATTCCCAGCACCCAGATAGTGGCTCACAATGATCTGTAACTCTAATTCTGGGGGATATGATGCCCTTTTCTGGCTTCCACATGATACACAGACATACATGCATACAGAGCATACATACATACACATAAAATAATAATAAAAAAATTTTAAAGTGGAATTAAGTTGGAGAATACAGTCTATCAGATTGCAAATCCTGTAAAATTCCAGACTTCTAGTCTTGTAACTTTTTTACTAAACACTTTTTTTTATCCTGTGGCTATTTAATTTGATATTCATTCACACTGATGGTCAAATACTCACAATGATACTCTTTTAGCTTCATATATGACATGATTGTGCTGTTCACAAAAAAGTCTCAGCTTTTCTGTAGAGGAAGATGATGTGGGTGTATAATAGGCAGCTATATGCATCGCCACACACACACACACACACACACACACACACACACACACACACGAACACACACTAGAACAAGCCCACATCCAGTCACACGCACAAGCATTATAACTAGGCTGTTTTCACTGAAACATTCCCAGGCATGCTTGGCCACATAAGGAAGTACAGTGTTGCACGAAGATGGAGTCTGAGGAGATGAGTACACTCAAGGAGCAGAGCTGAGTACTGGGACAGAAGCCATGCAATAAAGCATGCTCTTGGGCAGAATGCTCCTAAGGGCACGACCTGTTGCAAGTGTCCATAGTCTGGAACAGGACTGTGGTGAAATGACACTCTAAAAGGTGGGGTGAGGAGGAGCTGGGAGAGTTGGCTCAACTCTAACAGGGCTTGCTGAACAAACATAAGGACATGAGTTAAATAACCAGCACCCAGTTAAAAAGCCAGCCGCAGTGGAATGCACAGATGATTCCAAGACCAGGTGGTAGACACAACTGGGTCAGCTAGTCTAGCTGAGTGCTGAATTCCAGGTCTCCGTGAGAGACATTGTCTCAAAAAATAAAATGGAGACCAATTGAGAAAGACACATGACGTTAATCTGTTGTCTTCACATACACACATTAATAGGCATGTACTCACATACACACTTGCACCCACACAGGAACACATAAAGATGCACAAGAAGAGGTCATATTGTTGTTACCCTGTGATCATAACTTTTTTGGTGTGATTATAACTTTTAAGTGAAGACAATCAAAATGGCCGAGGGTGTAATATAGCCATACTCAACATTTTGGTATGAGAAGGACATTCCGCACAGACAGGTAAACGCGTAGATCACTGGAGTGGGCAAGAGAGTTAAGATGCTTAGCAGGTTTTCAAGGAAGTGGCACTGCCTGAACCATGTGCTCACCCAGACCAGGGAGAAAAGTGCAAAGGTCAGATGAGGGAACTATGGGAGCAAGGATGAACTGGAAAGATGGGAGGAGCAGCCTGGCCTTGAGAATAGGACCTGACAGTCCACATTTGAAAACTGGCCCAGCTGTTGGTCACTATCGAGTGAGCCATGCCACCTGAACATGGGGTCTGAGGTTGACTGCTGAGCAGAGGTCACAAGCATAGAAGCTCTGGTGTTGGGAGATCCCCTCCCCCCATGCGGAAGTCACCCACTAACATGGTTTCCTGATCCTAACAAACAACGTGCTTGTTGTGGTCGCACAAAGATGGCAGTGTTGCCCACTCACCAGGGTCCACCCTTGCCCGGGTGAGCTCCCCCATGGAAAGGGGCATCTGATTTGAAGTGGGTTTTCTAGTTTGCACAGTGGCAACACTTGGTGTGTGTGCTTGGTTGGTTACGTTTAAGATCTGCTCACTGGCCCTTTGCACATAGTTTCAAAAGAAGGTTTGCTCACAAGTAATGCGTTTCCTAAGTCACTCCAAGACGTGCCCTCCAGGCCCAGAACCGCACATCTTAGAAAGTAAAATTGAGCTTTCAATACTGTTTTCAGACCTCGGGATTTAGATGTATAGTCTGCTTTTATTGCTATGTTCCTTAGACTTTAATTTTGAGGAGTTTCCAATCCAGAGCATAATTGAGCAGAGACAGCAGGGAGTTCCCACGTGCTCCCTAGTCCCCCACCTCTGCCCAGCCTCACCCACCACAAACTTACTCAACTAGATCATTGTATCTCTTGTAAGTGATGAGCTGGTGTGAGATTCCATTATCAACTAAAGTCCCTGAGTTCTATTAGGGTTCACACACGTCCGTCTTTATAGTATCCCACACTGGTAGAGCATCCTACAGTTCTTCTCTGCTTCATCTGTTGGCTCCTTCTTGGCTAGGTGTATTTTAGGATAAAACAAGAAATAGGAGATACAACTCAAACTCCCTCATCATTCTGCGATAAACACCGAGATGAATCTCCCAGACTCTGCCAGAGGTCCATGTGTCTCAGGGTTTGCTTCAGATGCCATGAGCAGCATCTCTCTAAGTTCCTCAGGGAGAGACTGTGTAGCTTCAGAGGGGTGGAGATGCCTGAACTGTTCGGAGACAGCTGGGACACGCCATTTCCACTGCAGAAACATGTTGTGTCTGCTTGCCCGGTGGTTCTAACTTATCCTGCGTCCCACCAGGTGTCACCTCAGTGGAAACCCAGATCTCAGTAGCAGCTTGTGGGAGACACAGCTGTGACAATTGTCAAGGGTTAGCTACTATTAGCATTCTCCACATTCACTGCAGGAGTGAAGTTGGCTTCTGAAATCAGCAGGCACGGTAGAAACACCTACAGGAGACAGGACCTGCTCCTTACGCCATCTTTGAGGGAGCCCACGGGTCAGCCCGAACTTCACAGCGGCATGCTGAGCTTGAGTCCTTTATGTCTTCTGTGGGAATTCACAGGCAAGGACAGAAGCTGAAAAGTGAGGAGGAAAAAATGCCACTTGGCCCCCAAAACCAAAACGATCATCACTACTTACAACTTTTATATATTGTAGTCTTCAGTTGTTTTTTTTTTTTAATATCCCATGAGAAGAAAAACAGAACATACCTATTCAGATATGTTGCCAATTCTATGATGGATAAATGTCCCCCAAGTAAGTTATTTCCTAGGTTAAAAGTATAACTCCAAGGCCTTTGGACATAGTCATTCACAGCTGCCTGTATTGGCCAGCAAGAGACAGTCAGCCTACACTTACCTGCACAATTACCACAGGCAGTTTGTTAAGCCATTTCAGTATTCTGTTGCATGGCTTACCACTGAGTCTATGCTTAGGCTAGAAGCCATGAAATAGGAGGTGACCCCTGGGCTCTAGAGTCACCCCCTGAGCATGTGAGTCACATACTGTGAGCTCTGTGATAAGGTGAGGACATGTCTGTAGATTGGAGTGGTGGATTCCAAGAAAGAACCATTGAGATGGCATTACCTCCCTTAGATTTCTTTTGCATTTCTTTATCATTCCCACCTCTCTCTCTCTCTTTCTCTCTCTCTCTCTCTCTCTCTCTCTCTCTCTCTCTCTCTCTCTCTCTCTCTGTGTGTGTGTATACACCACAGGGCATATATGGAGGTCAGAGTCCAACCTTCAAGGGTCTGCTCTCTCCATCCTTCGTGTGTCCTTCCAGAAGTGCTTTTACCTACCAAACCATTTCACCCGTCCAGATTGTCCCACAGAAAATCATTACACTGATTTCAAATTGTCTGTCGTCTGACTCTTAACTTATGTGAAATCAGATCTCATTCAAAGGAACATCATACACCATAGCTTTTAACACAGGGCAAAAATGGGTAACAGCTTAAGTGTGGCTGAAATGGAAGTCTTTGGACTGGGGTGATAGTTCAGTTGGTCAAGTATTTGTCTTTGAAGTGTGAGGACCTGAATTCAGTCACCAGAACCCACATTAGAAAGTCAGATGCAGTGGCATGTGTGTTTGTAGTCCCAGGCCTGGGAGAAGATGCATGCATCCCTGGGAATTGCTGGACACCCAATTTGGCCTGCTGGATGAGCTCTAGGCTACATCCCAAAAACAAGGTGAACAGATCCAAAGTGTGATTAATAACACCCAGAGTTGTCTTCTGAACTGCACACACACACACACACAGATACACACACATGCACACCCCACATAAACACACTCATACACACATATAGACATATCCACACACATATACACACATACATACTCACATATGCAAAATACATACACATATGCATACACAACACATAAACACACACACACAAACATACACACACACATACAAACTCTGTGTGTCACACACACACATACACACTCACACACACACAGCCCTACTAGGGTATAAAAGAATATGCCCCAGATTATAGAAAAAACCAATATGAACTGGACATTATAGCCCAGAATCAAGATGAGGACTTGGGAGCAGTAGCTTGGAGTAGTCTGGGAATGTGGTCAGGTGATACTTGTTTCTCTGGATACAGAAGGATGAGGGGACAGAGCAGAAGCTTGGGAAGAGACTTACCCACCCTGGAACAAAAGGTGGCGAGAAAATGGCTCAGAGTCAGAGCAGAGGTATGTATGTATGCATGCATGTATGTACGTATGTATGTATGTATGTATTTATTTATTTATTTATTTCAGACTTTACAAGTTAAGTTAGTGAGTCCAGAAGTGATATCTGATCAAAAATGACAAGGGTATTTTTCGGGATCCTTCCATTGCTGGGCTCACGGGAGATGCAATGGCCTGGCTCACAGCTAGGGGCTTTTACTAGGCCTCTCTCCCCTCCCAGCCACTCAGGCCCCTCCCGTCCCTGTCACTTAGTCTCGTTCAGGTTCAGCTCCTCTAACAGCACATCTGAAAACCCAGTAGGCTTCAGGCTTCAACTCTAAAGTGTGAGAATGTTACCCTTATTTCTCAGTCCCAGAAAGTGGCAAAGGCAAAGAACTTATTTACACACCCGTGTGAAGCATGTGTTATATCCTCTCAATGTCTAGCCACAGCAACAGGAATCCTCACCATGGTGAGGACCCTCAGGCAGGGCACACCCCTACCCATGCCTTCTCAGGTTATAGCTTGTCCTCTGCACCCCTTTTGAGTGGGATGTGTTATCTGAGGAATGTGCAGTGACATGTTTCACAATAGATGGGCAGACAGCCTCCTCACACTTCCAGAACTGGTTGTGCTTTTTTTTCTAACATGTTTTTTTATTTATCACATTATTCTTAAGGGAATGCACTTTGGGACAATGAGGAGGTGGAAGGCACTTGATTTACACATTAGAAGTATGCTTTTCTTTGGATCTCTGCAGGTTTTAAAAAAAGCTTCATACAGAAGCCTTGATGGGATTCAGAGAACTGTGTCAAAGTCTTCTGTAAGAAGCAGTGGTTTAATATCACTGCTCTGCAGATCTTTAACAGATGCAGGTGCCACAGCTCATACAGGAAGGCCAGGCCTGCATGCAGAGGACACTTGTGGTGGGTTCAGGAGGAAATAACTGTCAAACTGTTTTAAATATCATCATCTTCTTGGGAGGCTGAGACAGGAAGTTTGTCATGACCTTGAGGTAGCCTGAGCTACATAGTGAGTCCCAGCACTGTCTTGAGAGAAAACAAAGTTAACACTCTTCAATCTGAAGTTTCACTTCTCTGAGGCAAATGTGTAGCAAGCAGCTTCAAGAAGCTCTGGAGAAGCTGCTTAGAGAAAGTTTCTCTTTGATTCTTCTCAGAAGGGATGGTTTTTCTCACCCTGGGCATGAACAGGAATGAGAAATCCCAGCACTGTGAGGTAGAAGAATAATTAGACAATGCCTTATAAAAGCACCACAGGTTAGAGATCTTAAGAGTGTGTCTTTGTATCCCTTACCTTTTGTTGCTGTGATAAAACACCATGACCAAAGCGACCTAATGAAGTAAGAATGGGGCTTGGCTTAGGTTTCGGAGAGGTAGAGCAGCCACAGCAGGAGGCTGAGGGCTCACACCTCTAACCTCCAGCACAAAGCAGAGAGCAAACTGGAGGTGTGCAAGCCTTTAAACCCTCAAAGCTACGAAGAAGGATGGACTTCCTCTAACAAGGTCCACATTTCCTAAGCCTCCCCAAACAGCACCAAGAACTGGCAACCAGGTACTCAATTGCATGAATCTATGGGAGACATCATTCAAACCATCACAGCCTTCAACAGCAATGCAACATAAAGTCATTAGAGGAGGCCCAGTAGATCCAACACACACACACACACACACACACACACACACACACACACACACACACACCAGAGAGAGAGAGAGAGAGAGAGAGAGAGAGAGGAGAGCGCCTCAGGCAGTTCCTTGGAAGGCCAAATCTCAGTACACTTACCACTCCAACTAACACACAAAGCTTATTCTATATAGAAACATATTGCTGTTGTCAGAAAATTAAGGTCAAATATTTCCTGGCAATGAAGGCATCATAAGAGGGTGCCCAAGTGTCCTGGGGACACTTTGACTGTGGCAGTTGACTTTCCCTCATCTGTTGTTGGAGAAGCTCCTCATCAGGTGCTTAACCAAAACTTCCAGAGACTTCAAGGAGAAGCCCAAGGTAAGTATCAGCTGGTGCATTTAATTTTAATGCTCATTGCTACTTAACAGAAAAAAAACCTTAGGGACGATGGGACTCTACTGAGTCTCTAACACAGTTTGGAAATTGCTGGTTGGCTTTGTCAACTTGATACAGATCTAGACATACCTGGGAAGAGGGAATGCCTCCACAAGAACCATTGCTGGTTGATGTGGGGAAGCTCAGCTCACTGGGGGGCAGTGGTAGCCCTAAGCAGGTGGTCCTGAGTTAAGAAAGCAGACTGAGCAAACCATGGGAAGCAAGGCAGCAAGCAGCACTCCTCCATGGCCTCTGCATCAGCTCCTGCCTTTAGTTCCTGTCTTGACTTTCCTCAGTGACGGAGTGCTACCTGGAAGTAAACTTTAAATCCTAGGAATCTAAAAATAGATGTGAGAAAGAGCTATCCTGGACCCCAGTAAATTCACTCCTGAAAGCGATGTGACCAGTGGGTACTAATGCACATCTGGCATGGGTAAGAAGTTCAGCATGTTACACAGCAGGCACTGTCTGGTATTTCTTTCTGTTGCTGTGATGAAAACACCTGAAACAAATGCAACTTAGGGGAGGAGAGTGCTAACTCAGCTTACAACCCTAGGTCGTGGTCCATTATTGTGCAAAGTTGAGCCAGAACCCTAAGGCACACCTGTTTGCTATCCCATACAGTACTACCTTGAACCAAGGAACTCACAGTCCAGGACAGCAGGAGGACACTGCTTGCTGGCTCACTCACTGCTTCAGGCTCAGCTGGCTTTCATTTGCAGACAGGACTACCTGTCCTGTGCTACCTACAACAGACTGGCCCAACTTTATCCATTAGCAATCAGGATAACCCCCCTAGACACACCCACAGATACTCTGATCTGTGCCATCCCTTCCTTCAGAATCCCTTATCGGGTGACTCCAGGATGGGTCTAATTGACAGTTAAAGCCAAGAAGGACAGGTGTGATTGCTGGGGATGTCTTTCTGTATACTGTGAATGTGTTGCTCTGATTGATTGATAAGTAAAATGCTGATTGGCCAGTAGCCAGGCAGGAAGTATAGTATAGGCGGGATAAGAATTCTGGGAAGTGGAAGGCTGAGTCAGGAGATGCTGCCAGCCATGGCCGCCATGAGAAGTAAGATGTAAAGATACTGGTAAGCCATGAGCTACGTGACAAGATATAGATTTATAGAAATGGGTTAATTTAAAAATGTAAGATCTAGCTAGCAAGAAGCCTGAGCCATTAGGCCACACAGTTTTAATTAATATAAGGCTCTGTGTTTTTACTTGGGTCCAAGTGGCTGCAAGACAGGCAGAAGAGAGAGATTTGTCCTGACCACAGAAAAACCCCAGCTACACTATGATAGGTAATAGGTTTGTGGTTCTGAGGTTCCTATCTCAGAAGGCTAGAAGAAAGGTTTCTGGATGCTTCAGATTAAATAAACTATAGATTCCGAGGAGCTCAGTTTAGCTTCAAGAACCTATACATATCTATTTGGAAACATCACATGATGCCACATTAATGTGTGTGATTTTGGTGCTTTTATTCATCATTGAACAGGCATTTAGTTTTAAATAAAGAAAGTGTAGGAGTACTTTCCCCAAAGTCTTCTTATTACAGATAAAATAACACTGACCTAGAGAGATCAGTATGCTTATAAAGTGACAAGGAGGAATACAGCCAAGGGTTAGTCTGAATCTTGAATATTAATGAAAATATTTTGTGTATATATACACACAGGTTTGTATGTATGCATATATCAAGGTCAAGGTGGACATCTAAGATCGTCCTCCACTTTATTTTTTGAGCCAGGGTCTCTCGCTTAAAGCCAGAGCTCACTGATTGACTGGACTGACTTGCTAGCAATCTCCAGGAATGCTCCCTTTTCATACTCTGATGCCAGGGTTACAAGTGGGTGCTTGCATGTCCGGCTTTTGGTGGGGACTGGGGATCTAAATCCAGGTCCCTACATTTGTTTAACAAGCACTTTAGCAACCAAGTCAACTTCCACGCACTGTGATAATACCTTCCAAAAGGTAAAATAATGTGTCTTTGATAGACATGCATGTTAAAATGTAAAGCATGAAAAAGAAACAGTAAATTATGTATCAGCTCTCAATATCAGGGGATATTTAAACATTATTTTAGAGGCACTTCAAATATATGGGATAGCAATAAATACAGATTGTTCTATGGATTGATAAGAACATAAAATGTGGTGTATTTACCTTCACCTACCTTTTCAAACCAAGACCTTCACATGTTTTCCTAAAACCAATGTTTGTTTGAAGTACATGATTAATTCATTTACTCAGCTCCTAGAAAGAAATCTTTCTATTTCCCACTTAATCCCTATTTGTCCTTAAACAGAAGTCCATATCTAAAGTCTAGAGAATCATTTACACTCGCATGCTTTCAGGTCTTCCTGATGGATCACAGACAACCCCAGGGCGGGCTCTAGTGTGAGCAACACAAACCACAAACTGCAGCCAGTGTTCTGTCCACCCTGCTCCTCTGAGCGGCTTCTGTTTCTCAGCTCCCACACCACGTGCTGACATCTGCATGAACGGGGAAGGCAAAATGTTTTCAAGTCTGTGGGTTTTTCATCATGATTTCCATCCAACTGTAGCCACACATCCTGGGCTACATTTGTCATAGACCCACCACGCTCAGCTCGGGGCTGTTTCCATACACCTGGATGATGCTGATCCTGAGTCAGCTGTCACTCAGCTAACCTCCAATGAGTGAGACTGGCCTTTGTATCTTTCCCCATTTCCCGCTGCCTTTTGCTTGTGTTTTTTTTTTTGTTTGTTTGTTTGTTTTTGAGACAGGGTGTCATTCACAGCCTGGACTGCCTATAAGTTACAGTGTGTCACAGGGTGACCTCCAGTGCACAGACCTCCTACCTCAGCCTCCCAGGGACTAAGATTACAGGCATGCAGGGCTGCATCCAGCTCCTTCTGATTGTTTTTAAGATCCACATCTGGTCTTTTGTACCCTGCACTATCAATAATACCATTTCACGGGCACAGATGTCTTCATGTTTCCCCTCATCTGCTTGCTAACACCATGGAAACGCCATCCACCCTCCTTTGCATCACAGGATAACTAGTGTTCTTGTTTACCAAAGGCAAAGGTTCTCTTTAGGAAATGAAGAGGAATGTTAGTATAAATGAAAGTTAGTACACAACTGAATTTACTTCTTCTCATTCCATGATGTCAGGCATTGAACCCGGGTTCTTTCACACACTAGACAAGTTTCTACCACTGGCCCCATTAGTGACTACACTAAAGATAATAAGAACTTGTTTTAACATGAATTCAGGACACAATTTTAGAAAACTAAAATTAACTTTATGGCTGTCCATCAGCAACAGAAATCACTGAAGGTAATCGGCTAGATGATAGAGTGCCTTCCTCCTTCTTAGCTGAACAGCTAGAGTCCCTCTGTTCCCTCACTGGCTGGTGGCAGATCAGAAGACTAAAGCCTTGACCCAGAGATGGCAGAGACAGCAGAGACACACCTGTCAGGTGGTGACCACTCGACATTCTTGACCTCTTGTAAAAAAAATCATTCCAGGTAACAGCTCAAGAAAACATTCCACTTCTCCCAATTACGATGCTGTGTAAGAGCTTTCCTATAAAGTATCCACTAAATTCAAGGTACCCTGAGACACCCTGACAAAGTTTCTTATTTAACTCCCTGTTCAGATGAGACTAGAATAAATTCATATCCCATTGGCAGTATAAATAAATAAGTAAATAAATAAAAACTTTTAAAAAGCTACACAAACATCTAAAACCAGTCTTTCTCTCTGTTTCTATCTCTGTTTCTCTTTCTCTCTCTCACTCTTTCTCTCTCCCCTCTCTTATAATGTCATTAGCCACAAACTCATTAACTTGTGGGTTATAGAATGTAACATTTACATTTTGAGTTTTTATTTATGATCTATAATTTTCCCATAATGCCATGCTTCACTTCATCAACTGCTTGCTTACCCTGAGGTGTTTGACGAAATAGAAAAGGCAAGAAAAATGCTCACTCTGTTTTGTGACGATTATTTAAAAGTAACAAACCAGCTCCATGGCAACTCCCAAAGGCGACAAATGACCTTCAAAAATCATCATGATTATGGTGTACTTGTCAGTTTAATCCATTCAAATTTTCAATTGTTTGTTTATTATGGTTGCTGATTCAGAGGCATCAAGCTGAGTCTGACCCAAAGGCCTCCTCTTTGAGGGGTAGCTTTTACAAGATAAGAACATGCTATATAAGCTGCCAAAACCAAGAAAGCAACCAGAAGTCTTACCCAGCAGTGACGCTTATGGACCACAATGACGACCAGCATGGTAAGATATCCCTAAAGGTGCAACAGTGGCATTCATATCTTGGCTGTAACCAATAGCTAGTTAAATGGACTTAAGGCCTGCTCAAGAAGAGAGAAATCATGCCTGGTACTGGAAACCTAGCCTGTCCATTCCTGGTGAGGCAATGGAACTTAGAAGAGAGCCTACTCTTTTTTTTTTTTTGCCATTTTTTCAAATTAGTCTCGTCCCTAATTGTAACATAAATGAAGTTCTGCAGCCTTATCAAGAAGCTTCTTTTTGCAGCAAACAGAGACTATAACAAAAAGTCTCAACTCATCAGAATGCAGAGAACAACTAACCATGTAGTGCCCAGCCCCAATGAATACATTTACAACACAATATTCCTGCACCTAAGCTCCACATAAAGGAGGGAGCAGAAAGATTGCAAGAGCCAGAGGGCCAGGAAGTCTGCTGTAAGATTGAGTCTTCTATTTTCACCCCTGATACCTCAACAACATAGCTGCTTAAACAAGACCTGAACAATGTCCATGCCCATAGATGTGCTAATCTGGAAGGGGGAACTCTCTCCAGGATCCACCCTTAGATGAAGAGCTATAGCAACCAATGACTGTTGAGAGAGATAACTAGTCTTCAGCAGTGTCTTAGCTAGTGTTACTATTGCTGTGATGAAACACCATGACCTAAGCAACTTGGGAGGAAAGGGGTGTTGGCTTGCAATTCCAGGTAACAATCCATCCCTGAGGGAAGTCAGGACAGGTGCTCAAGCAGAGAAAGGAACCTGGAGGCCGGAGCTGATGCAGAGGCCATGGAGGGGTGCTGCTTACTGGCTTGCTCCCCATGGCTTGTTCAGACTGCTTTCTTGTAGAACCCAGGACCACCAGTCCAGGGGTGGCCCCACCCACCATGGGCTGGGCCCTCCCCCATCAATCACTAATTAAGAAAAAAGAGTACACCTGGATCTCAAGTGAGTTCCCTCCTCTCAGATGACCCTAGTTTGTATCAAGCTGACATAGAACCAGCCAGCACACTATGGAGCATCACATGTGGAAATGCCTGTGCATATTCTCTTATTTGTAAAATATACATAATTGTTCCTGTCAATCTTATAAGCTTCTGGCGAGAATTTAAGACAATCTCTAAAAACTTTGTA
Organism: Peromyscus eremicus; assembly: GCF_949786415.1. Lineage (NCBI taxonomy): Eukaryota > Metazoa > Chordata > Mammalia > Rodentia > Cricetidae > Peromyscus > Peromyscus eremicus. The sequence goes on along the minus strand of NC_081437.1, from coordinate 39,833,825 downwards.
AATTACCATGCCAAACTGAAAGGAGATGCATTCTTGTCATTATTTTCTCTTACTGCCATAAAATATTAAATTGAACACATAATCATTTTGTTGAAACAATTGGATATGTTAATACGATGCCACCGGGCCATCATTTTATCAGATAATTGATGTGGATGTTAGTTTTCAGTCAAATGTAACTTTTTCTAACTTCCTCTCAGATCCAAGTGAGTGCTGCTGAACTTCATAGAGGGTGACAGCCTGACACACCGGGCTCTGTGGTTGTATTGTCAGTTCTTTTCAGCTCGCTGCAACCCTCGGGAAGACCACAAAGACTCCACAAAAGATAACAGTATGTATTACCTTTCAGTGGATTGGCCTAAGGCAAGCAAAACAGGCACAGGGAAGGAAGGAGTCAGCCCCCATAATACAACATAATATACTGCAGAATACACACTCCAGGAAATCAGTTTCTGAGCCAGGCATTTAATACAGATAAATGGTACCATGAGATTGTTATCAACCTAAACCCCTGTGTTCTATGAATTCTCTGATAAGATGGCCACCTTATAGCCTATTGGAAAGGGCTAATAATGATGGGATGTTCGTGTTACTATTGTTTTAGGTGCCATCAGAGAATAGGTACTGAAATAATACCTTGATTTACTTAATCTCTCTGAATGAGCAAGTCATAAACCATTTTTATTAGCCATCATTATCTGCGTGATTCACATGTATTCCATAGTCCGGGGAAACTTAAGAACTTGAACGTCATATTTGTAACTGAAGGGGATGATTTTTTGTTTAATATTCTTACTTCTGACCTAGGAAAATCGTTATCTTCATTTTAATGCTAACTTGAATATTAACGTTAGTCATAATGGCCAGTCATGCTTCTCTGTGGCTTTCAAATGACTTTTCACAGGCTATGAAGTTTGAGAGGGAGTTTTGGTGTGTGGAGAATATTCATGTATATGTGGAGACAATGAGTATGCCTAGGTGAAAACATGTGTCCATAGAGTTCAGAGAACACCCATGTGTGCACTGCCTTTTTTTTGGAGACAGGGTCACTGGCCTGGAAGGTGCCAAGTAAACGTGGCTGGCTTGTCAGTGAACATGCTGTCTTCCACCTCCTCCAACACTTGTGTTGCAGGCATGCACCATTATGCCCCCCCCTTTTTTAACATATGTGCTGGAGATCAAACTCAGGTCCTCACTCTTGAAAATCAAGCACTTACCCAGTGGACCACCTCCCAGCCTGGGAATTTTAGTTTCTTTGGACTGAAGTTATCACAACTCTAAGGGGAACACTCTAAACTAATAAATGCTAATGTGGTCATGTCTGTTGCTCAGTGTAGAATTCAATGACCAAGGAGAAGGAATGAGACTTCCCCTCAGCTACAGAAAAAATAATAACAATAAATATTAAGCTTTCTTCTGGATCCAAAAGAGAATGATCAGAGGCACACACACACACACACACACACACACACACACACACACACACACACACATGTGCGCGCGCGCGCACACACACACGAGTCATTCCACAGTGAGAGTTTCCTTGTTTCCTTTTTGAAGTCTTCTGCCCTTTTAATGTATTGTTAAGTTTAGCAGAAGGTTTTTATATTTTCTTGCTATTCTAGAAATAGCAAGGAGAGTCCTTTAGTGATGTGATACCAACAGGCTGCCCACCAGGGCAGGCCCCAAATTTAAGATTAGCTAAGCAACACAAATTAGATTTGATGTGGAAATAAAAGAAAAAAGAAAGAATCTTATGGTTGTACGGGAAGGATGGGAGGGTAGTAAAGGAAGACCTCTGTAAATAAAGATGTGGATAACAATATGCTGTTTATAGCACCGGCAATGAATTAAATTCCAAGTATAATTAAATCAAACATTAAAAGGGACAGGCACAGCCATGACTGATCACCAGGAATAAGAACTGGTTAAACTTGTGATGCAGAGGTTGAGATGGCACTATTACATTTGCAGAAAGTTAGGGCAATTTTAAGGCCCAGAGGGGGCTGAAAATCCACGGGGAGAGTCCTTCAGAAGGACGGAATATTCCAACTCTTCACCTGGTCATGGCCTTTAAACCTCATTGGTCCTTTGTGACCATGTAGTTGGCATGTGTCATGTTATGTTTAATGTTGTCAACTTGATGAAATCTATAATCATCTACAAGACTGACTCTAAAGGAGCTGCTAGATTAGGTTAATGGAGGAGGGAAAGACCCAATGGAGGTGGGCAGCAGCATCTCTTGACCTGGGTCCTGGACCGAATAAACAGGAGAAAGGGGACCAGCATTTACTTCTCTTTGCTTCCTGACTGTGGATGCAGAATGACCAGCTGCCTCACACGACTCCCCCTGGCGTGATGAGCTGAACCCACAACTCTGAGCTAAAAAAAGCCTTCCATCTTTGAGTCCCTTCTTGTCAAGTATGATGTCATAGCAATAAGCAAGCAACTGATACATATTGCAGAAGACTTGATGGCCTGAACATCCTACAACGTGGCCCAAAGCTAAGTTCAGGACCACAAATAGGAATGTCAATGTAGTATGTAATTTTAAATAAAAGTGAACTTAACTTAGATAAATGACATAAGGTAGCTTAATACGAACATTATTTCTTATTATATTTTACTTAATTATCTGTAAGGTTTGATGCTCAAATTGAGAGGATTGTTGTTATCTTTTAGTATTATTTCAGGTATCTAAAAGTAGGCTTTACTTCCTAAGTCTTGCGTTGCTCCTGCAGGTATCTGTGAAACAAATAATTAGACCCCATATGAGCTACTGTAGTTTTTGTCATGGTATATTTGATTTAGCATGGAGATGTCATGTTAACTTTAATCTGGTCTCAGGTGTTCCTAAAGTGAGTATCTCTCACAAACCCCTTTGGGATTTTTACACTGTAGACATTATATTCTTCCCAAAGGTTTTCTTAACCATCAACAACTTGGTATTACATAAAATAATAACTGAGGAATCACAAACACTGTCCTCCCTGATGGGTGGATTTTTATTCCTGTTTTCAAGATTTCCTGAACACCCAGTGTGGTAAAGGTGATCCATAGCTTCAGGCAGGGGATGCAGGGGTAAGAGCTGGTAAAACAGACCCTTGGTCAGTGTCCAAACTGAGGCACAGGTTTGAGAGAGGAGAGGTTCCTTTCAAGATCTGGGAAATCACATTGACTCTACCAAGGAAGGCATTTTTAAACTGGGTGTTGAAAGTTCCCAGTGTTGCAGAAGTTCAAGTGGGATGTATCCTCATAGTCTTTTGTCACACACACACACACACACACACACACACACACACACACACACACACAAATGCTTAGGCAGAGCTCATATTTAGAGGCATGTCTCAAATGTGTGAAAACTGAACAAGTGTAGAGGTAGCTATGAAAGAATACAGAATACAGAGAGAATACAGAAATCAAAAAATTCTGCTTATTAAAATCATGGTATTTTTGCTAATGTCTAAAAATCAAATTAATAACATGAAAGGCAAACACACCATGTTGAACCCTTTGCCACAGAGGAAAGCTATGGTTCTGTACTATTGTTTAAAATTTATGTTGATGTGTGTATGAGTGTGTTGTGGGTGGTATGTAGACATGAGTCATATGGCCACAGAGCCAAGAAGAGGGGACCGGATCCTTATAGCTGGAGTGACAGATGGTTGTGAGTTGCCTAACATACATGCAGGAACTGAACTCAGACCCTCTGTAGAAGCAGTGAGTGCTTGTAACTCTTTTTCCCTCTCTCCAGCCCTATGCTATTGATTAGCAAATAAAAAAAATTAAAGTTCACCTTTCATTCTTAAAGATACGCAGTAAAAACGGTTTCTGAGCCCCTTTCTCACCATGAGACCTGGAGAAGTGAAGTTACGGGTAAGGTACCTTCAGTTGTTGACTGAGTATTTGCTGTAACCACTAATTAACAGGAATGTGGCTATCACCACACTTGCTAAACTTGGACACATTTGTCTGACTCTCTTACTAGACTGAAGACCGTAAGGGCAGCTGTGTGTATGTAATTAAGAACCTTTAACAATCAAAACATGAAAAAATAAACATAAATTTTTTTGTGACACAGACCTGCTTAAATATATGAGCAATCACCGAAAGTGTAAATAAACTAAATGTCAGTGAAAATACAAATGATTATGATTTTACTTCAGTTAAGAAACATGAGCTGCAGGCAGGAGACAAACGTTGGAATCTAGAGAGGTTGAGATTAAAGAGATGGAGGAGGAGCTGAGGGGGCAAAACATGCCACTTACAAGGAACTTGATTTAAATGTTACAGATACAGACAGATTGAAAATTAGGAAATGAGTTCCCACTAGTTTAGTTTGGTCATCTCTGCAGATTTCTCCATCATGATCCTGATGCACTTGCTCATAGAATCCCTCCTTTCTCTCTCTCTCTGACTGGACTCCTAGAGCTCTGCCTGGTGTTTGGCTGTGGATCTCTGAATCTGCTTCCATCAGTCATTGGAGAAAAGTTTTGTGATGACAGGGTATTCACTGATCTGATCACTGAGGCAAGCCAGTTCAGTTCGGGCAGTCTCTCCACTATTTCTAGTAGTCCAAGCTGGGGTCATCCTTGGGGATTCCTGGCAACTTCCCTAGCACCAGGTTTCTCTTTATTCCCATGGTGTCTCCCTCTATCATGGTATCTCTATCATTGCTTTCCCACCCCATCTCTGTTCCAACTCGACCATCCCATTCCCTTATGTTCTCATCTCCCATCCCCTACCCTTCATTGCCCACCCTTCATCCCTAGTTTACTCGTGGAGATCTCATCTATTTCCCCTTCCCAGGGTGATCCATGTGTCCCTCTTTGGGTCTTCCTTGTTAGCTAGCTTCTCTGGAGTTGTGGGTTGTTGTCTGGTTATCCTTTGCTTTACTTCTAGTATCCACTTGTGAGTGGGTACATACTTCTGAGTCTAGGTTATCTCATTCAGGATATTTTCTAGTTCTATCCATTTGCCTGAAAATTTCATGATGCCATTGTTTTTCTCTGCTGAGTAGTACTCCATTGTGTATATGTACCACATTTTCTTAATCCATTCTTCAGTTGAGGGGCATCTAGGTTGTTTCCAGGTTCTGAGTATTACAAATAATGCTGCTATGAACATAGGTGAGCATGTGCCCCTGTGGTATGATTGAGCATTCCTTGGGTATATGCCCAAGAGTTGTATGGCTGGGTCTTGAGGAAGATGGATTTCCAGTTTTCTGAGAAACTGCCACACTGATTTCCCATGAAAGTTGGATCAATGGCTGTAGAGCCTGCATGGGACTGGACTAGGCCCTCTGCATGGTGAGACAATTGTGTAGCTTGATTTGCTTGGGAGAGGGTGGGGAGCTGGCAGTAGAATCAGAATCCATCCTTTGTGCATAAGAGGGCTTTTTGAAGCCCAATACCTGTGATGGGACACCTCATGCAACCTTGAGGTAGGGGGAAGGGCTTGGACTTGCCTCTACTGGATGGGCCTCCCCATGGGAGGCCTTGCCTTCTTGTGGAGGGGGAGAGGGGATGGGTTGGGAAGGAGACTGGCAGGTGGGAAAAGGAAAAAGGGGGATCTTTGGTGTCTAAAATGAATGAAAAAAATTCTTAATAAAAAAAGAAAATTAAGAAATGGAGATAAATAGAGCATGATAGGCTAATGAAAGTGAAGTGGGGGTAGCTATACTCTCTCTGACAAAGTGGACTATGGGATACAGAAACATTCTGGGCATGAGGAAGAGACTCATTTAATGACACAGAAGTCACCTCTTCATCAATCCATAGCCATGAAGTAGCAAATCAGAAGAGAGAAGTTAGAACCAAGGGCAAAGTTGCTCAGGGCTCTGCGTAGTCCACAATTCAGTGTAGACTAATGATCAAAAGATCTAGACTTCATTAGCTCAGTGGAGACATGGCTAAATTAAAGAGAATTCTCAAATAACTAGAAATGTGCTATTTTCCCAAGCTCCCAAGGGGCATTCCCAAGAAGGGCTACATGTGTTCTCATAAAGCACCCGTTAACAAACCGAAAAGGCAATGGAAAATCACAGAAGTCAAGTGTAAATCAACATCAGAAAGAGCACAGAAATGTCTCCCAGTGGGTGGTCTCCAATGGAAAACCCCATATCCAAGATTATCAGGGCAGGACAAGAAGTTGGGTGGGAAGAGAAGGCAAGGTCTGATCTGGGAAAGCTTAGGTGAGGCATTGAATATGACCAAACTACATGTATGAAATTCTTAATTAATAAAAATATGATTTTAAAATATCATTCATTGAATATTGATAGCAGAAATGCATGAAACCAAAAGCTGATTTTTGAAAAGAAGTCAATAAACTGATGAAATTCTACCCAGGCTAAGGCAAAAAGAAGAAAAACATAAAGTTAGTAACATCAGAAATGAAAGAATGATGGCTGATCTGGCTCCACATTTGCCACATAAACATCTAGTGAATAGCAAAAAGGCAGAATATAAACTTCATGTGGAAATCTGTTATATTTATTTAACAGCAGTGAATAATTGAAAATGGAAATTGGAATTAAACACTAGCCTTGGCACAAAAATTGAAATACTTAATCTCCTACAAAGTACATAAAGGATTTGCACAAGGAAATCTATAAACCTGATTGATGAGATTAAATAATATATAAATAAATGAGAAACAATTCATGTGCGTTGAGTTGGAAGAAGAGACATGATTAAAAAATGATCATTCTTCTTGACTTTCTTCATAGATCCCAGCAAGTCATTTTGTGTGTGTCAACAAAACAATTTTTGAAATATATGAACCTGGGATATGTGAGGTGGCTCAAGAGGTTTGTTTGCTGCCAAGTCTGAAGACCTGAGTTCAATCCTTGGAACCCACATACTGGAAAGAACTAATCCCCACAGTTAATACTGTGACTTCCACAAAGGCTTTGTCATGCATGTCTGTGTACACACATGCATGCACACACACACACATCCATGTGCTTATGAGTGCACACATATAGTTTTTTAAAATTTAGATTATATGTGTGTGTGTGTGTGTGTGTGTGTGTGTGTGTGTGTGTGTGTGTTTTATTCTATACATGTTTGTGTACCACAGTGCTGTGGGAAGTTGTGAGCCCCCCAAATAATTAAATTTAAAATATATGACTGTTGTAGTGCCACATACCTGCAATCCCTGGACAGAGGAGAAAGAGGCAGGAGGATGACCTAAGCTTGGGGTCAGTTTAGTGTGCATAGCAAGTTCCAGTCTGACCATGTTTCCAAAGAAAACAAACAAAAACAATTTTATGAAACATCAAAAGACTCAGAAATGCAATCTTGACGAAAGCAAATATAAGACTCCTACAACCCAGCTTCAGTTCTTAGCAAGCTAATGTGGTGTTGGCAAAATGAACATAAACAAATCTGTGTGAGGGAAAAGACAGACATACACAGATAGGTCATGGAATTGGGGAGGAGACCATGGGACAGGAAAAAGATGTCTGGGAACAATAAATAAAAAGAGGGTCATAAGACACATGTGGTGTGACATCACGACAGGGCTATTACAGAGGAAGAAGGCTGATGGGAAGGGCAGTAGGACAGGAGAGAGGAGAGGAGAAGGGGAGAAAGAGGAGTACAGGGGAAGGGACATGGAGGGAGGACAGAGGAGGGAGTGGGAAGAAGGACCCACAACCGCAAAGTATGGATGAGAAGGCCGCAATGAAACCCCTTACTCTGCATGCTACTTTTAAAAACTAAGAAAAAAAATGAAAAAATAATCCATACAAATACAGTTAATTTACACATGGCAAAAGAGCAATGATCCCTCTGTGAGACCTGGTGTGTTTTTTTTTTAATAGGCAGCTCTGGAGCCATAAAATATCCATATACTGAATTGAAGGATCCAGACAGACTTGCCAAGTTTCACAATCTTTAATCAAAATAGATTATAGACATAGGGGGCTGGAGAGACGCTTAGCAGTGAAGGATGTATGCTGTTGTGACAGTGGACCAGAGTTCAATTCCCAACACCCATGTCAGGCACCTCACAACAGCCAGTAACCCCAGGGAATACAATACTTCTGGCCTTCACAGGCACTTGTACTCTTGTGCACAAACAGACAGACACACACACGTACACACACATGCACACACACACACACACACACACAGAGAGAGAGAGAGAGAGAGAGAGAGAGAGAGAGAGAGAGAGAGAGAGAGAGAGCACTTAAAAATAAAATAAATCTTTAAATATGTAATAGAGTTAAAGGTGATGTGCCAAATCCTAAACCATATTCTCAAGTTTGAAGGTGTATTTGACATGGGACAATGAGATTTAAGAAGCATGAAAATGGCCAAACACAGAGTGTCACAGAAGCGTTTCACAGACATAGGGCATAAAAAGCGACATATAAAATATGCATGTTGTGAGTTTCTACATTATTGTTCTAGAGAGGGTAATTCTAGATGACAGAGTTACTGGAAATCAAAACAAGCATCCTTCTCTAGCACTGCCCACATAACCTGCTCTGAAGCAGAGGAAGAGCACCCCAAGGAAAGGCTACCTGCTGCATTGAACAGTGGGTGACCTTCCAGGGCTTGGGGGAGCATGAGAGCAATGTTAGGCTTTGACACTTAAATTCAGGTGGTTACACCAACATTCACTTTGTGATAGCAACTACAAAGCTTATGCACCGCTTCTATGTATGGTAAAATTTACAAGAGACAATTTAAATTGAATACTAACAGAAAGTAAACCAAGCCACAGCAATTTCAGAGAAGTCTAAACCCTTGCCCTATTAGGGAAGATGAACTAGAACTCCTTGATAACCCCACATGTGACAGAACATGAAATGTGCAACTTAAAATTTCAGTAAAACTGCAAAATTGCAAAATGATATGGGGAAATATAAGACAGACTGAGATCCATCAAACAGACGCCAGAAAAGTGATTAGAATGGTGTCTGTCTGAGAGAGAAAGCTGGAGGATGGTTGTCTGTCAGAATCAGCTATCACCACCTCCTGCCACTCTCCCAAAGACACCCCTAGTGATGGATTTTTCCCTGACTACTTGACATCTCAAATGAAAGTATTCCTCAGGTTCTCATGACACTGTGTGGCCATAAAGCTAAGTCCTTGTTAGTTGGGTGTGAGTGGTTTTAAGAACCAGACTGAATGCCTTCCTTGAAATCTCAACACAGACTCCTATGGTGGAAGGAAAAGCTGTGTTTAAAATAAGCCACTGAGTGTGGTCATGAGCATGGAAATGAATTATCAAGGAGATTGAATACATTGAAACCGTATTTTAAAAAACCCTCCACCCTTTGAGACCGACCTCTCCTCCACTGTGCTTCTTGGAACAAACAAGGTTTCTTGAGTATTATATTTGGATCAAAGGCATAAGCATGCAGACCATAACCAAGAGGGAAGTGAGAAGATCAGAGTCCCCAAGAGCCCCCAAGGCCACCATGCAGCCTTGATTAAATTCTAGGACTTCCATTTGTATCCCTGTTAAAATTTCTAACATAATCAGAAAAACTGAACCACTAAAATATCACTGTGAATGACAGACTGCCTTGCGAGTAGACCTCATTTCAGGTCTCTTGATGCCACAACTTGCTCCAGCTCCCTCAGAGGCTTTAGCTTGTAAGATTTAGTCTGCTTGGCACAGTATTTAACCACAGGGTCCACACTTGGGCACATGGAAATGTGTCATACCAGGTCTCCCCATGATCTGCAATCCAAAAGAGATGTGGAAGGGAGTTAGCAATGCAATAATGCCCATAGCCAAGGGAATGAGGGCTGTTAACACCTGTGTAAATAGTTATGAGGTCTTCCCGGGGCTTCTCAGAAGGTTCTATGTGTTGAGCACACGTTCTCTACTTTATACATCCATGCTTTGTTTTCAGTTTTTGCTGCTGAAGTAAAACCATAACCAAAAACAGCTTAGAGGGGGAAACAGTTCATTTCTGCTTCCAGTCACAGATCAGCATCAGGGGAAGGACCTCAAGCAAGAACTTGAGGCAGACACAAATGGAGGAACACTGCTTGGTGACTTGCTCACAGGTTTATTCTCAGTTAGTTTTCTAAAACAGCCCAGGATCACCTGCTCAGGGGATGGTGCTGTCCACAATGGCCTGGGCCCTCCTACATCAGTTATCAATCAAAATAGTCCCCCTTAGATATGACCACAGACTAATCTGATCCACTTAGTTTCTCAAACAATTCTAGCTCTGCTATCTTTAGCACACATAGCTTGTCTTGTAGGCTTATGCCAGGTCCACTCCGCACCTGCCACTGTCCTTGACAGGCACCCCACAGTTCTAGAATCTCCAATATCTTATCTCCATTTCATAGGTTTCTTCTGCCTTGCTATGGGGCTTCTGATGCAAGGGAGGACACTGAGAACTCTGTCTATTAACTACAAACTCCTGCAGGAATCATGGCATGTATGTTATCCTTAGGAGTCCCAGGACTCCAGGAACAAGTTACTTGAACTCAAGTTGCTTCAAGCTCTTGACCCTGTGCTCTGGCTGCACAGCTCCCACAATGACTCCCTCTTATTATCTTCAGAGTCAGCTTCCTTTCTCCTTCCACATCAAATACAAAAGATGGGTCCCTCTGCCTCCAGTGAGAAAAATGTGTCTCTGTCCCATACCCACAGGAACCTTGTAAAGACCACTGCTGTGAGCAGTGATGATGTTTGGCTGTGACATGTGTCTTTCTCTCTTATTCTTGCAGTCCTATTTGATGCTGTTTCTTGTCTTTGCCACAGTTTTTCTTTCTATCTCTTTTCTACCCATGTAGGTCATGCCACACACTCTTGAATTTACAGAATTTTGAGTCTTATGAGCTCTGAATAGTTTCATGTGAACTCATCCTCCTATTATGGAAGAGACTTAGACCCAGAACATGTGACTTTCCCCAGGTAGCTCGTTTGCTCCACACAGAGTTTAGAGCAGAAGCTTCCTTTCTTCTGCATGAGAGCTTATTCTATGGAAATGCTTTCTCATGTTCCCCTTAAGTTCATTTTGATTTTAATGTGTTAACTCTTGACTCTTTTGTCTTGGCCTACACACAATTTAATGAGTATATTGAGGTATAAATTTATGTTTTCACACTTTCCTCCAGCCTCTCCTCCCCCTTTCTTTCTTTCCTCTCTTCTAACTACTTATCCATGTACTGCATCAAACGACATGGAACTCTTGGCCTGGGGAGATTGAATACACTTCTCATTTAATTTTCCTTGTTTGAACTTCTCTATACCTGTGGGGAAGGTTTGCCATGTTCTAGGTAGTCTAACCCCACCTTCCCATGATGGAGAAGGATGACTGATATGAGGAGAGATGACAGAGTCCGTGACCAGAACTGGTGTGAGGACCCCAAGGAGGACTGGAATGCACCATCCTGAGTCAGAAGGCAGAGATGTGAGAAAGGGCAAGAGTTAAATGGAGCTTTGGGGGATCTGCAGCTATCCTGGGAGAGAGGTCAGAGATGCTGTCAAGAGTTAACAATTAATTCTGAAGGAAATGGGATCTCTTGACAAGGTTTAGCAGCAGAGTGATATGTCTAGACTTGCATTCATATCCTGTAGTTTCTGCCAAAAGAATGAGCTCAGGCCAGTGAAGAAGGCTGAGGGTGAGGCCCAGAGAACCCAAAAGACTTCTGTGTCTGCAGGGAAGCTCATGAGACCTCCACATCATCATGGAACCAAAAGCTGGAAATTAAGAGCTGGTTACATGAAGACATACAGCCAAGCTATCTCAGCTCCAATAGCCCTCACTGGCCTGCCTCCTCCAGAGATCACTCGGGGAAGAAAGGAAGAGCAAGAGGAATCTCTTCCCTCTGGCGTGCTGGGCATTTTCAACCTCAGAAGCGGGGTTATTCCAAGACGTGATTAGCAAAAGCAACAGGGGAGGTGGACAAGAGGCAAACACACAAAGAAAAGTAAACCTCAAGTCTACAGCCAGGGCAGGAGCAGCCAGCACACTGCGTGCAATCTGACTGGAAGGTGTTTCTAATCATATCTGTCCTTTGAGAGAAAGCCTTGGAGAATCCATCTCTAAACTTGCTCTAAGCAAGACGCTTCCTCAACTGTTCTGCGCCTCCTTTGTACAAAGCCCACTGAGACAAGGATGGCCTCCCGAGAGTTTCTTAGTGGTGTGTGGGCTTACACTGCTCACAGGGTTCTTTGAATTCAGCAACTGTATCTTATATATTGATATTTGGTCATTAAATTAAATAATCAATAAATGCATATTTATTAAAGTGCACACACACCCAAACAACCTTTTTTTGTGAAATGCATCCTTGTGTATTCAGTTTGGATGCAAAGTATCCCTCAAAATGTTGTCTCCTGAAGGCTTGTTCCCTGATTCCAGCATGAAGCAGGTGTGAGAATCTGGGGAAATGTTTGGAACATGAGGGCTTTGTAGTCACAAGAGGTTTAAATTTGAATAGATGCCTAGGAGAAAGAAACTGGAGAAGATGGGGCCTAGTTGTAGACTGCCTTAGTTTTATTTCTATTGCTGTTATAAAAAAAACTTGGTAAAAAAGCAACATAGGAAAGGAAGGTTTCTTCATCTTATAATTCCAGTTTATACTCCATTATAGCAGAAGTCAAAGGAGCATGAGCTTGAAGCAGGCACTTACATCATCTCAAGAGTCAAACACAAGAAGGAATAAATGTTCCCACCCTGTCTGCTTGTCTGCTTGTTTCCTTCGCTTCACAGTTCACAACCCAGCAGAGGGAATGGTGGCGCCCACAGGGGGCTGTGTCATCCTACATCAGACAGCTTACTACATACTTGCCCACAAGGCCAGGCTGGTCTAGATAATTCCTCACTAAAACTATTTTTCTCTGTTTTTTTCCTCTGTTCCTTCACTCCTTCCTCTTGGGGAACCTCCACATGGTTCCCCAAGCTCTACCTAATGTTTGACTTTGGGACCTTCTACAACTGCTCCCATCAGTCACTGGATGAAGTCTCTCTGGTTTCTTTGATGACGATTCTTCTAGGTTCCAGTCTCAGAACACTCTGCAGGCAGGACAAACAGTAGATTGAAGTTTTGTGGCTGAGTTAGTGGCCCATCCTTCCACCAGTAAAATCTGGTTACTGAAGATGACTGGTTCGGGCTTTGGGTTCCCCATTACAAGGAGTCTTTTCTTGGGTTACTGTTGCAGATTTCATGGAGTTTCTGTTGCATCATGTTTCTACCTAGCCTCTGAAATGCCCCCAATTCCAGTCACCTCTCCCAGTATTTTCTCCCTCCTCCCACTTGACCCTTCCTGTTCCCAATCCCACCCAGCCCTAGTCCACCAGAAAAATATATTTCCCCTTCCCAAGGACATGCTTGCATTCCCTTCTTAAGCCCTCCTTGTTACTTAGCCTCTCTGGGTCTTTGTATTGTAACATGATTATCTTTTACTTTACAGCTAATTCCCACTTATAAGTGAGTGCATATTATGTTTGTCTTTCTGGGGCTGGGTTACCTACCTTACTCAGGATGTTTTTTTCTGGTTCCATCCATGTGCTGACAAATTTTATGATGTTTTACAGCTAAGTAATACTCCATTGTATAAATGTATCACATTTTCTTTATCTATTCTTTAGTTGGGGGATATCCAGGTTGTTTTCAGTTTCTGGGTTTATGAATAAAGGTGGTATGAATATAGTTAAGTGAGTGTCCTTGTGGTAGGATAGAGCATCCTTTGGGTATATGCCCAGGAGTGGTATATCTGGGTCTTGTATAGCAATTCCCAAGATTCTGAGAAACCACCATACTGATTTCCAAATTGGCAAACAAATTTATACTCCCACCAATACTGGAGGAGTGTTCCCCTTGCTCCACATCCTTTCCAGCATGAGCTGTCACTTGTGTTTTTTGATCTTAGCCATTCTGACAGGTGTAAGATGGAATGTCAAGGTTGTTTTGATTTGCGTTTCCCTGGTGACTAAGGATGTTGGCTATTTAAATGTTTCTCTGCCATTTAAGTTTCCTCTGTTGAGAATTCTCAGTTTATATCTGTACCCCATTTTTAAATTGGATTATTTGGTTTGTTGATGTCTAGTTCCTTGAGCTATTTATATATTTTAGATATCAGCCCTCTGTCAGATGTGGAGTTGATGAAAATATTTTCCCATTCTATAGTTGCCCTTTGTCCTATTGACAGTATCCTTTGCCTTACAGAAGCTTTTGAGTTTCATGAGGTCCCATTTATTGTTGATCTTAGAGCCTGTACTATTGGTGTTCTGTTCAAGAAGTTGTCTACTATGCCAGTGCATTCAAGGCTATTCCTAACTTTCTCTTCTATCAAGTTCAGTTTATCTAGATTTATGTTGAGGCATTTGATCCACTTGGACTTGAGTTTTATGCAGGGTAATATTATGGACCTATTTGCATTCTTCTACATGCTGACATCCAGTTGGACCAGCACCATTTGTTGAAGATGTTTTATTTTTTCCATTGTATATTTCTGAATTCTTTATTAAAAATCAGGTGCCCATTGGTGTGTGGGTTTATGTCAGGGTCTTTGATTTGATTTTATTGATAAATGTGTCTTTTATGTTAATACCATGAGGCTTTGTTGTTGTTGTTTTTTATGACTACAGGTCTATAGCACTGCTTGAAATCAGGGATGGTGATACCTTGGGAAGTTCTTTTATTGTACAGGATTGTTTTAGCCATACTGGATTTTTTTTGTTTTTCTATATGAAGTTGTGTATTGTTATTTCAATGTCTGTAAATAATTGTGTTGAAATTTTGAAATAGACTGCATTGAATCCATAGATTGCTTTTGGTAGAATAGCCATTTTTACAATGTTAATCCTGCTGATCAATGAGCATGAGAAATCTTTTCACTTTCTGATATCTTCTTTAATTTCCTTCTTCAAAGACTCAAAATTTTTATCATATAGGTCTTTGTATAGTGGCCTGCCAGGCAAAGAACTACCCTTGTCTTGACTGCTGACAGTAAGCAGTGTCCAATCCGAATGAGCAGGACATAAGGAAAAGCAACTGCTGAACCTTGCCAAGACAAGGTAGGACAGTCTTTCAAATTTTTCTGCTTCTGGTAATGGTCTGTCAGATATTCTCAGCCCGTATCCAAAAGTTGATGCCCCAACATTGCAGAGAAACACTGGGTAACTGTCTAAGCAGCTGGCTGTCTCTGCCATTTCCTGTGTAGTTTTGCAAGTTGCTTGCTTGCACTTCCTGCTCACTCTGGTAACATTGTTTTCCTTCTCAGGTCTTTGATGGGGTTGAAGACTAGACAGTTATAGTTACAATCCTTTCATATTTTAACTAAGAGCATTTCAGGTACAAGATTTAGATCCTTCAGGATAGGTCAGCTATTGGAGTAATCCCTGTAACTTGCCAATTACCTTTGGCCTAGACGTTTAGTATATGCTTCTTGCTTGATGTTGTTCTTGTTGATTGTAGTTCCATTTATATTATTACCTTTTCTTTCTTCTAGAAAATACTCGATAATTGTTCTTATTGTATATAACTTTGTATTAGGTTTAGAACCTTCTTATTTAGGCAAAAAGGTCATTCATTCCATCAATGACTTTGGAGTATCTGGCCTGATAGAGGCATGGTTTTCTCTGGGTATGTGACTGCTTAAAGCTGAGGAGAGTGTGCATGTTTGTCCTTTCTTATGGTGTCAGAGACCAGACTGCTGGTTCCATTCACCCCCTGGGCAAAACAGAAGGACTCTGCAACTGGATCTGCCTTGTCCTATATCTGTGAGTCTGTTTCCCCATAACACCCACTAGTAAATTGATATATATTCTTAAATACACTGTTTTGGCTCTCATTTCAGGTCTTTAACTTGCTTGGTTAGAGTTATCCCAAGATACTTTATATTATTTGTGGCTATTGCGATGTGGTTTTCCTAGTTCCTTTCTCAGCCCCTTTGTCATTTATATATAGGAGGGCTACTGTTTATTTTGTTTTGTTTTGTTTTGTTTTAGTTTATCTTGTACCCATCCACTTTGCTGAAGGTGTTTATCATCTGTAGGAGCTCCCTGGTAGAATTTTTGGGGTTGTTTATATAGTTTATATACTATCATATCATCTGTAAATAGTGATACTTTGACTTTTCCATTTTCAATTTTTATCCCCTTAATCTCCTTTAGTTGTCTTATTGCTCTATCTAAAGAGCAATATGGAGAGAGCAGACAGACTTAACTTGCTCATGATTTTAGTGGATTTGCTGTGAGTTTCTCTCCATTGAATTTGATGTTGTGTATAGGCTTGCTGTAAATTGCCTTTGTGATGTTTAGTTATCTCCTTGTATCCCTGTTCTCTCCAAGACTTTTATCATGAAGATTTTTTAGCAATTCATCTCTCTAAGAAATTTATTATAAAGATGTTTATCAATTTATCCCATTAAAATGTAAAATTAGCTGGGCGGTGGTGGTGAACGCCTTTAATCCCAGCACTCGGGAGGCAGAGCCAGGCGGATCTCTGTGAGTTCCAGGCCAGCCTGGGCTACCAAGTGAGTCCCAGGAAAGGCGCAAAGCTACACAGAGAAACCCTGTCTCGAAAAACCAAAAAAAAAAAAAAATGTAAAATTATTTTCCTATGAAAAGAAGTGACATAAAAGTCAATGACATGACCCAACATTGTCTCATTTATACAAAGCCTTTATTTGATACTTTAAGAAACAACCTTTAACTTGATTTAATTTATGTCTTCCTGCAAAGAATAAGTACTATATACAAACAAATATGTTAATGAATGAATAGATGGTGATGTGATATTTTTGTAAGTGATTTATTTGGATTGTTAACAATGGTGTTTACTTTTAAAGCAGTAGTGTATAACGTCAGTGTCTTGTAAGAAGGGACAATACATTTCTAACGTTGTGCATTGCATAACTTACACATAATAAGATTATTTTTCAGATGAATGGATGTACTGATGGATGATAGATGAATAGGTGATTAGTGGACGATGAATGATGAATTGTCAGATGATGGATGGATGCATGGATGGATGATGGGAGGGTAGAAGAGTTGGTTAGATAAATGGATAGATGGATATGTAGATTAATTAAAAGTAGACTGAAGAACTGGTAAGCATGTATATGGACAGTTATGTATATAGAAGTATATGTGGGTAGATGTATGGGTAGGTAATTGAATAAATGGGTAGATGGATGGTTTGGTGGATGGATGGGTAGATGGTTGGGTGGCTGTAAAGATACCAAGAAGTAGCTATGATCATAGCAGTTATAAGTTTTCAATCTACCTTCCATCATACTTTGTCTACATCTATGCATTGTAAACCATTCAAATACTTTGCTAATTGAAAAATCAATACATTGCATCAACAAGATGGTATGAATGAACTTAAAGCATTGACAAGTGAACTAGTAGAATCACTCTGAATTGGAAGTTGCTAAATTATATGTATTTTGTACTGATTTATAAACGGAAAATTTGGGAAAGTAGAGTTATTGAATGTTGGAAAGAGTTTAAGGAATATTTAGTTTATATTTGGAAGAATACTGAAGACAGGTAGGTGCTGGATTCATGATCCTTTCTAGAATCAAATGTTTGTGTCTCTCAAAATCCCTACGCTGAAAGCAGCCTCGGTTGCAATAATGGCACAAAGTGGAGGCTTCCAGCCACTGTGTCACAAGACACTTCCTGGATGAGGTGAACACTCTTAAAAAGACAGCCCAGGGTGCTGTCTTATCCCTTCACGATGTAAAAGGCCCTGTCTATGAGAAAATTGATCTTTATCAGAAACAGTCAGCTGACCCCTCAGCAGTGGATTCCTCTAGAATTATAACTGTGGGCAATAAAGAGCTGCTGCTGACAAACTGCCCATCTGAGGTGTCTGTGAGACAGACATGGCTGCCAGCTGTACAGGTACAGCCCTGGTCAGCTCACTTTGGCTTCACCATTCTCAACCCTGACAGCAGAAAAGACAAGAAACTTCAGGATCCTACATGGCCACATAAAATGTGGAAACCCAAATGTAGCATGAATCTTAGATGGTCTTATTAATAAAAACAAACCTGAGGCCAGTTATTGGGGTGAACACTGGAAGACCAGAGAAGCAGAACAAGCCACAGCCACCTCACCTTGCCAATTCCTCAGCTGATCCTGTTTCCTCAGACTGGATGCCTCTGAGTCCTCATCCAGAATGAATCTTAGCTGAACTGCTGCTCGAAAGCCTGAAAGCTTAACCAGCCAAATGCTTCTTTTTTTTCTGGTCTTCACACCTTATATATCTTTCTGTTTTTGCCATCACTCCCTGGAATTAAAGGCTCACTTCTTGGGATTAAAGGCGTGTGTCACCATGCCTGGCTGTTTCCAATGTGTCCTTGAACTCACAGAGATCCAGAGGGATTTCTACCTCTGGAATGCTAGGATTAAAGGTGTGAGTGCCACCATTTTCTAGCCTTTGTATCTAGTGGCTGTTCTGTCTCTGACCCCAGATAAGTTTATTAGGGTGCACAATGTTTTGGGGAACACAATACCACCACACCCAAAGTTAACTGCAAAAGAACAAATGTGTGTGAGCTTGGGCTAGCCTCTCTAGCTATGCTCTAACCCATTCTTCCCTAAGGTAAGCCAGATGTGTCACACTTGAAATGTTTTAGGGAATCATCAGCTGATGGGGTAAGTGTGAGAAGGTTTTGTGGATACTAATATTCTGTGAGGATTCGGCACCGTGTGGCATAACACCGAAGAACTGGCATAGAAGCCCAAATGATCACCAAGCATTTCATGTTGACTGCATCTGCTTCACCCATGTCTCCCAGTCTTGCAGGGTACAAAAGCCCCGTTTTTTGCACGGGTTTTACAAAGCAGGCCCCTCTGTGTGACATAACGTGGATTAATAAGGTGCTGTCTAGAAAACCCACTGCAGTACTATTTGGTGTCAAAGTAGTAATTAAATACAGCAGAAAAGCAAATCTAGTCTCCTGATGTTAATCTCATTATCGCCCTCTCAGAGCTACTTGCCAAAAAGTTAACAGGCGTTAAAGCTCTGCCGCTCAGCCAATCAGAATATTAAATTAATCAGCGTGTCCCTGACATGAACACTGCCAGCAGAGCTGATCTTAGCCTCGTTAGATCAAAAGGGATGCATGGAGGCTTTGCAAAAAACGTGTAATGTGTTTTCACTATCTAATACGCCGTGTCTTTTTCCAAGGACGGTGGCGCACCTGGGCTCTCATCCCTCACCATGCTGCAGGACTCAACAGTGATTGACATTGCCTAATGGCCATGAGAGTTACAACCTTCACACGTAACAGTGGGTGTCCACATTCAGGCGACATCCCACTTTGTGCGACTTCACAAATGGAGTCTTTTACAGCAACAAAGAGCAATCCCCTTGATCACCTACAGTGCTGGTGACTACAGCCCACCTGAGCAAGGCCAACACAGCCATGCTTGCTTGTCTACTGGCTTAGGACACACTGCGGCCTCCTAGAGAGAAAAATTCTGGACTGAGTACAATATGGTGTATCACATGGGCCCAGCTCCCCTGTGATAGATGAGGGAAACCTTGATCTTGTCAGCAGTTAGCAAACCTGAAAGATAACACACATGCTTCCTGCTCAGTCTCACCACTTCGATATTTTGTAATGTCTGTGTGTCCGGTGTTGAGAAGAACAGAACATTCAGAAGGGTACCGAGCCATGGAGCCCCAAAAGTGAATTAATATATATTTTCTCCTAAATGCTTTATCCCAGGAGCCTGACACATGACTGCTCACAGACCAACAGTTTAGGATAACCACTTTTTCAGGTAACTTCTGGAAGGAAAGGCTCAAGACAACAACAAAAGCCAGACCTCGGATTCTCTGAATCTATTTGTTAACCAAATGTGCATATTTTCTCGTAATTGTAATATGGAGATCGGGAGGGCCCCTCTGGGTGACAGACAGACAGCAGCGTGTCATGAATATGGATGTGCCTCTGAGAAAGTAAATGAGGAGGGGCCAGCCACTCTGGTGAGCCACCTCAGCTGTCAGCAGTCAGTGTGACAGTGAGGGTCTGGGCTGCATGAATGTGTATGACAGAGCCTAGCTTCTTTCATCTCTGGATTATTCTAAGCACTGCAAGGCACTCAGATAATTCGTCACTGAATCACCAACACTGGCATTTAGGATAAGCTCAAGCCGTGCATTATCGCCAGTTACCATTTGAAACTAAGTCCTGCTGTTACATCTGGGAAGGTGGAGGGCAGGGGATGAGTTTAACAGGTGAATCCCCACCCCAGGCAGGCCAACCTGGGCACTGTTGAGAGGACCACAAGATGATGGTAGGTGTCTCTCCTCGTTCTCCATTGCTTGACTTCAGCCCAGACGCTCACAGCAGTTTTTAAAAAGCATGCTCACTTGCAAATGAGACAAATGAATGTATTGAGTCTAAACCAATTGCGCTGGTGAATGACTTGAAAATTCTAGTAGTGCTTTTACCTAGCTGCACTTGGTCAGCATGGTTCTTTACCTAGCTGTGCTTGGTCAGCATGGTTCTTTACCTAGCTGTGCTTGAGCAGTGTGGTTCTTTACCTAGCTGTGCTTGGGCAGTGTGGTTCTTTACCTAGCTGTGCTTCGCCAGCGCAGTACTTAACCACCTGTACTTGGTCAGTGTGATGGTTATCTAGTTCTGTTTGATCAAGGAGGCTCTTGGTTTGGAACCATCTGGGTCGTTTGCAATCATAGCAACCGACTCAATTTGGAAGGACTGCCTAATGCAGACCGTTCCCACATCAGCTTTCCAGAGCAACTCAACTTCCTGTCTTGCTCACGGCACACACTTTCTGCCACTGACTTGCTCCTTACCCGTCCATCAGTGGCTGTTTGGCTGTGCCCAGAAACTACCTGTTCCACTTTCCCATGCCCAGCACCAAGCACAACTCCTGGAATATCACAACAAGCAATAAATCTTAGTCGTCTCAATTGAGGAAAAAGTAAATTATTCAAATCAAACACCAACTGTTTGTCTACAAAGAGTGAGAAGAAAGAGACTAGCAGCTCGATTGAACTTTGAGTTTTAGACTCAATGAATCTCAGCCCCCAATCAAGTTACTTAATGTCTTGGCAGCTAGTATTTCCTCATCGTCCAGATCTCCGAGACCCTTCTCATCTGCATCATAGAGAGATTAAGAATGGCCTCAGAAGCCCAGAGAGATATTAATAGTAAATGGTGGTATAGCAATGGACTCCTCTGAAGTCATTCATACAAAGTAGGATGCTACATATGGAAGTGGTGAATGGGATGACTACTGTAGAGACAGTCCTCAGGACGTTGTTTAATAGGACACAGGGAGAATGTGAGATGATAGAGTCAACCATAACTATTCAGGGTCCAGTTTCATATTCCATAATGAGGTTTTCCAACCAAGACAGGGATATAAATCAGGATAGAAGCTGCTGGTGACATATTTAGGACAGGCAATGTATGATGCACCTTACAGAGGGTTCCCAGGGGACCATTCCTATCAGCAAGGGCCAGCTGCTTACTTGAGTTCATCTCATCCATAAACACCTTCCTATAAACACTCAGAATGTTATCTGGGTACCCTGTGGCACAGAGCAGTTGACATATACAATTAGCTATCACAGAGACTTAGTTCAGGGCCGCAGTGTTTTCTTCCTTGTGATTGCAGTCTGGTCTTAACTAGTGTCTCTGGCATCTCCTTTAGTCTATTTGCACACAGTCTGAATAAGCTTTCTGAGACTCAACCTGCCATGCCCCACCGAGCACCGTGAAACTTTTCCCATGGCAGAGTTCAGGATGCTGTAGTAAGGACTCAGAATGGAAGAGCTTCCTGACTTGATCTTCTCGTTTGCGTTTGCAGCCTTTTGTGAGTGCCTCTCCACGGAGGCACAGCCTGCTGTGGCCCTTGGCTTGCTCACCCCCCCCCCCCAAGCTGTGTTGGACACTGACTTTGGAGTTGCATGGGCACAGGACAGACTTCCTGCCGTGGGTGGTTGCAGCCGTGTGGGAAAGGTCGATGAAGAGGCAGATACCCAGAGCAGATGAGACTGGAGGTCAGACTCAGGACTTGGTAGGGCACTCTGCCAGACCACAGGCAGGACACTCAATTCTAGGGTGCACCTAGAATTCCAGGCTATAATGAAACAGGAACTTGTGTTATGTGGCTGGCAGGGGTGGTTCTAAAACACCCAAGTTCTGAGGACTCGCCCAAGTTCCTGTCTCCTCACTTACATTTAGATCTCTTCAGAAGGGGCATCAAACATATTCCAGAGCAGGTCCCATGCCCAGGAGTAGCTAGTCAACACAAAACAAACTCCATGTTTTATTTTTTGTGCGTTTTTTTTTTTGTGTGTATGTGTGTGTGGTCTTACTAGTTTTTTTGATTTTTGTTTTAATTTCTTTTAGATATATATAGAGAGAACAAGAAGTTGGATGGAAGGGAAGTGGGGAGGATCTGGGAGGAGTTGGGGGAGGGGAAGACATGATCAAAATAAATTGTATGAAAATGTTCAAAAAAAAAAGAAACATAACATAATCAGGGTAGTAATTGTATCAATCTCAGAGGCAGAGTCGGGGAACAGGGGCATTGATTATGCAAGACACTGAATGCCCGACCCAGCAAGTCTCAAACACAGCCAGCCCTCAGTGTCCTTAGCAGCAGCAGATCTGTGGCAGCGCCTCAGCGTCTGTCTCTCCTATTGCCACCTCCACCCCGACCCCAGTAGACTTGTGTGTGTGTGTGTGTGTGTGTGTGTGTGTGTGTGTGTGTGTGTGTGTGAGCACCATCAACTCCACAGCCTCCTCTCCGGGCCTCAGGACTGCATTTGCCTTCAGACCTGCCTGTGTGTGGACACTGTAGCCTCCATTGTCTCCTTCACCAATATGACATGCACCTTGACACCTGTGTGGACGAGGCTGCCTCTACCTGCTCTTAATTTTCCCTTGTTCCATTTCTGGGTAAATGCTCATCCATTTTAATGAGCCAGTTCTGGTATCACCTGCGACAAAGCTCTCTTAGGCCATGGTCTCTACCAGGTACTGTGTATTCTATGAGTGTCTGTTAAGTTAATTAGCACTTGTGTCCACTTCAGGCAGGTCTAAACTGCAGCCCACAGGCCTGCACAAGGATGGCTATGAATTTAGCCTAACACAAACTCATAAACTCACTCAAAACATTAGCTTTTTTTGTATGTTCTAAAATCTGTAATTTGATTATGCAGTTTCCAAATGTGAACTGTGTAGATGGTGATATAATATGATGTTGCAATATCAAAATGTTGGTATCCCTTTGAACCCATAATGATATGACATTTCTAGAGGAAATAAAAACACATATTCTTACACACATATATTCTTTCTATTTAATGTGAAATTTCCTTAACTGTGAAGATGTCTGTATACTAGAACACAAGTTAGCACTTAAACTAAGCACCCTGGGTCTAGTAGGATTAGACTACACCTTTCTCTGATTAGGGACCAACTAGAGGTCTCTTCTCCTGAGAGGCTCCTGCTTGCTTCATTTTACACTAGGAAATGCTGTACTAATTTTCTTACTCCATTTTTTTCTCAAATTTCTTAATCATTTTAGACACATTGTTCTGCTTTATCAAAGGTTTGTTCTTTAATTTAGCTTCTTAATTTATGAAGGGAATGGTCAGGGTTTAATCAGATGACCAATAGTCGTTATTTTCCTTTTCTTCTATTTTTAAAATGTGATATATTTCATGTTTGAAGCAGCAAACACACTGAAGCTATCAGGGTATAAATTACCCAAATGCTCTTCAAACACAAAGAGACTTTTATCTTGTTAGCTGACTCCATAGTGACAGCCAGGAGCTTAGCCTCCTCTGATTGCATCCAGGGAGCCCTTGCCTGTCCTTGCATGCACAGGAAAAGAGAATCGGGAAGCCCTATGGGCTATTTCACAAACCCAATATACAAGGAGACAGAAAGGGTAGGTCTGCCATGTAAGCTGGCCATATGAATTTGCTGAGTCAGTGAAATCCTATGTATTGTGACTAGATCTTTCCATTCCCCCAAAGGGGGGGAAATGTGATAGCATTTTAGAGACGCAATCTATTTTATCTCAAACCCTAAGTGGAGAAATCCTTTGTATAAAGAGCAACCATAGCCCACAGGACCTTTCTCCTTCTGAGAATTTGCTCTATCACCTTTATCCCCCCAGGGTCCTCACACAGACTCTGGCTGCCAAGGGTGTCCCAGCTCAATCTTCTTTATCAAATCCTATCTACCCCAGATGGCACAAGAGTCATCAGGCCCCTGTGTCTTGCTGTCCCTCAGCACCACTGCAGACACCTCTGAATTTCCTCAAGTCCAGTCAAAAAGCCTAGGACTTGCTAACAATGGAATTGTCCCCAAAAGTTATAAATGAATTCAGAGGAACATAGAAGGAGTTGTTACTTTGAATTCCTAGAGGAGTTGTTACAACAACTGAAGCCCCGTCACAGGAGGGAGGCAAGATCTCACTTCAGGTACTCCACTGGAGGGGAAACTTCTCCAAGTAATGCTGGATGAAGAGGGTCCCCAAAGTCCAAAATTTAAAGTTCAAAGCATCACAGGGCATTGTGGGAAAGGCAGCTCAGCACAGCCTAATGGGGCCAAGTAGATTGTGACGTGCCCAACTGTCCGAAGTTCTCTGGCCTCCTGACTGAGGCAGAGCACACCTCCTGGTGGTATGTATTTCCAGGGACCTCCATATCACAGGAAAGATGTTGGGCGCACTCACGACTCTGTAGCTCTGTCTTCTATTCTTTTGTCACGGCTCCAATAGCACTCTAATGGTTTTTTCTGCATTTGTGTTTCTGACTGATAATCAGACTCAAAGCAAGTCAAAATCGGGCCTTCCCACGCTACTGTGCAGAGAGAGCCTTGGTTGGCTCACAGATGTCCCACTAATGCTAAATTAAAAGTGCGAGCATTGCAAGCTTTAAAAAGTCTGCCTTGATTGGGTCTTAAACATAGACAGAAAGCAAAATTTTGTGGCTGTTCACATCTTCAGATGGTATTTAAATACAGCATGTCCAGAAATGGAAATGCCAGCAGCTGTCTGGCATGTGAGCTACATGTTTGACTGCCCCGGGGAACATGTTTCCTGGGGGTGCTTAGCTTGTGCATAGAGATCTGGGAGGATAAAGGCTCTAGGAATATTGAGGGGAGGATTCAGGAGTCACAGTTATCTGAAACATTGGCCAGCTATGTTTGTTTCTGCCCTTCTGCTGTTAGATATGTCAGTCATCTCACGCCCAGCCCCCACTTCCATCTTCTGCTATAAGAATTTTTCTCTTAGAGAAAGCAGTTTAGGGAACTTCAATAGTAAAGGAGGAATACAGAAATTGCCAGTACTCCTTGCCCTTCATTCTGTCCTTTGAGTGTAGTTACGTGAAATACCAATATCTTTAGATACAGGCATTCATTTGCATGGCTGTCTCCTAGGGCCGAGAGGCAAGGACAGCTTTAGATTGCCAGCTCACTCTGGGCCTAACACACTGGGAAGGATCGCCCATCCTCAACTCCGATTTGCAAAGGATGCAGTTAGCAATTACATCAAAACAGAAACTCATCATCAGAACTGATTTAGTAAAATTGTTAAAGGTTTTTGATAAAACTTCCCTCACTATTATTAAATTAATGTCATGGGCTTCTAGAAGTGAAGGCATGTGATTAAAATTCTCAGTTCCTAAACTTCAGTGGGAATTGGAGCTTCATCCATCTCCAACCAGCTTCGGCTCAGAACTTCCTATGTCTGCTAAGGGGTTCTGTCCGAATGACAGAGTGGATCTCTGAGTGTGTCTCAAACACCTGCAGACACTAGAGCTCACACTCCACTGGAGGTCAGTCCCAGAGAGCAGGCTATGCACAGCTTTAGTGGTTTGCTCAGAAGACATGTTGACACTTTTCTTAGTGGAGAACACTCTACCAGCTTCCAGACTATCAACAAGAAGGTCTGTCTGGCCAGCATCTGAAGAATAAAACCCTTGAGGTGGCATCTGAGCCCCTTGTCCCATTCTCTCTTCTCCCCTGGGTCTCTCCCATTGTAATCTGCAAGGCTTGAACCAAATAGAGGATCTGTCCTGACCTTGAACCATAGTTAACATCATCTCTTATGATGAGACCTCATCTGCCTCAGTTGTTCCGTGAAGCTGTATCTAGCACTTTTCCTGGCAAGCCACTCTGAGCACATCTATGCCTTGCTAAAGTTGATAATGTGTTTTTATCTAGGAATTTGTGCTTATTGTCGTCAAAACACGTAAGATATTTGTAGACTAAAATCTTAGCCGTTTACTTATTCAAGATTGATTATTCAAATATTTTTAAAATTATTGTTGCAAGGATGCTAATTGATACAGGCAGATAACAAACCATACAACTGAGCTGTGCTGACAAATGCTGGACACATTTCCATCTTGAAAGACAAACATGGTATGTTCCCACCGCAAGTTACAGATGACTGCCATATTTACCACCATGCAGGACAACTGTGCATCACTCATGAAGATCCCATAAGATCATGCCACCTAGTGATAGGAATCATCCTACTGTGTTTCAAAACGACAAAATGGCCGGGCCAAACCATGTGCTTCTTAGAACATTGCCCTGTTGTTCTAAGTATCTGATGGCAGACAGAGATTACTTATATTGCATGACAAATGCAAGGTAAACATTTCTGATTATATGTAACTCAACTGTGTATGGTTGAACAGCTACTGCAAATAGATGGAGATATTCTGGGTCTTGGTGGAATGTTCAGTTGTGTCCTGGTTTTGTTTTATATAATTCCCACTAACACTTGTGGATGTTCCACGTAATGAAACCTCTCAAAAAGGACTTGACTTCTAGTGTGTCCAAGGAGACCATGAGGAATAAGTAAACCAGGATGACACAATGTCCCCAAGCCTCAGGCTCTGAGTGCCCTCTGAAGGGCTCTGGGTGTACTCTGAAGGCAGCCATGAGAATGTTTCCCTGAGAGTATGGCTAGAGCCCCAAACATAACCTCCATCACCATCTGCCTGTGGCCTCTGGAACCCAGCTGTTCCAATGTCAGTGAAGTAGAAGACCATTTGGAACTGCAGCTATTTATGTTGAGTGTAAGGCCAGGAGTATTCAGGGCAGAGATGAAAATGACGCCCCCAATCCACTCTACTCCACAGGATTAGTGTAGGCAATAAGCCAGCTACTCCTGGTTCCCGTACACCCAGATGGGTCTGTGTTTCACACATACTGAGGCAAGGGCTCTGCTTTCCAAAGCAAAGATCTTCGCTGATAAAGTGTAAAATACCCTGCTCTTATCCAGCAAATGGGGGAAGTCACAATGAAGGAGTGAAGAAGGATCATTTATTTGTAAAGGAGTTGGATGGAAGGAAGATCACCTAGGCATTAAAAGGCTGAAAGGACCAAGGCCTTTGAGCACCCAGCTGTGGTTAAGTTCAGGAACATCCAACCCCCACTCCATTGGACAACTGTGCGTTCAGTCCAACATAAAATTGTACACTGACTTTAAACATTACAAGATTATTTTTCTTCTTTCTTCGTGTTATAACTCAATTAAGCTTTTCTGAGGTGTGAACTTGGTGGATGACAACATGTTTTCAAAGCATGACTCAACAGCTCTCTTGCAACCTGTCAGTGGCAGGCTGGACACTCCTGGATTTAATGTGTGACCTGAGACAATTCCCCATTTATCCTCTGTGGTCCCAGAGGAGCCCAAAGTTTAAACATCTTTGAATAAATTCAGACATCAACTTCCCTGAACAAGTGTCACACAGAGAGCTGACAAAGTATTCCTCTTGGGGTGTCTGTGAGGGTGCTCCCCAGGGTAAGATGCTCTCTGGTCCAGTAGAGACCCCTCATTGAGGTAAGTCATATCACCCAAGACTCTGAGGCCTGGTAAGTGGTGAAAATGTGCAAGGAGAACAGAGTGCTGCTTGATTTTTCACTGTCAACCTGACACAACCTAGTATCACCTGGAAGAGAGTCTTGGTGGAGAATTATACAGATCGGGGTGCCTATAGGTATGCATGGGGGGGATTGTCCTGATTGCTGCTCATGTAGGAAGATCCACTTGTTATGAGCAACTCCTTTCCCTGGCACAGGGTCCTGGACAGTGTAAGAGAGAGGAAAGTCAACTGAGAACAAGTAAGCAAACCAGACTCCACATCTGTTCTCTTTGCTCTTGACCATGGATGTAATCAGTTGCTTTAAGTTCATGCCTTGACCTCTCTTGCTGCAATGGACTGTGACCTGGAGCTGTCAGTCAGATAAACCCTTTCTTCTCTATGTTGCTTTATGTCTGGGTCTTTGTCGCAGCCACAGGAACAAGTCTAGAACAGGCAGGCTCTTCCTCTGTGTTTGATTTGCGACATCCTTTCTTCTGCCCCTGGATATTGCCACTCCTGGTTTTCAAGCCTTTTCTTTGCACTGGAACCACAGCACTCACCTTCCTGGAAGACTGCATTTGGGTAGGTCAGTGCTCTTCTCTGCCTGCAGAACCCAACCTTCCTATCTCCTCATGGATCCTATTCTCTGGGGAACTATGACTAACCCAGGCCTCCTTAATACAGCTTTGTCTAGTCTGTGCATTATATGCTTAGGTTTCTATAACTGCACATTGATATTCTTCATGGGAGACTTCTAACATTTTGTAAAAGATAGACATGAGTTTAGTGAGATGATTTTCATCATTGCTTCCAGCAGAGACGTCTTCATTTCAATGGTTTCCAAATGATCTTAAAAGGCATAAACAATTTGTGAAGCTTTCATTAAACCTTCCTATTTGACTTACTGAACAGTGAAATTTTTAGAATCTAATTGTATAAATACAAAAATTAGTTGAGACCTATCTTCCACTACTGAGAATGCATGTTATCATCATCTGAGGTAGTTGTAAAATATGCAAGAGCATTAGTTAGTTTCTGTACTGTCCATGGAATTGAAGGGTTTTCTCTGAAGAATAACTGTGTCCAAAGACCTATCCCTTGCATGCCCTGTGGAGACACAGAAACCCGAAGCCAGTTTCAATTTGCTTTCTCAGAGTGCACATGTGAATTTGTTGCCCATGTTTTCTATGTGAAGACTGAAATATTCATTCCTAGAGTGAATTGTTAATACAGAGTGTATCCTGCATGCTGCTATGATACTGACAGTGTGTGACTTTTTTTAAAACAGGGCCTTCATTAGTGGACTAGTTTAAACATGGCCTAAGGGACTCATGCACCTTCTCCTGCCAAGCTAAGAGTATTTTCCTGTCAGCTTCTCTACTCTGGATCTCTTTCATATTGGGTCACCTGAGAAGATCACCTTGGGAAGGGAGATACAGATAGACCCTATGTAGTACTAACTGGGAGAAGGGGAAACAGCAATGCAGGGAAGTTCAGACGTGTGAGCCTCCAGAACACAGGGACAAAGCATGTTAAAGGTGCATTGTGCAGGATAGCAGAGTCCATTCTCTGCCTGTCCTGGATAGTACCACCCCTTGGATAAGAAGCTTGAGCACACAGGAGACACAGTGTTTCAGCACTGGCTGGAACCCCAATCCTCAGATGTCCCCCTCTCCAAAACTACCTACCACATGTCCACCAGAACTGACATTCCCCTGCATCACTGCCGTGATTATGAAAGAGTCTTTCCAAGGATTCCCACATTCCACAGTCCAGGGCCTGTTCAGGAGTAAAAATGTTTCTACAGAGAGAGCCATGCCGGCAGAGCCAGCAGAGCCAGCAGAGCCAGCAGTACCCGAGGACACAGAGACCCAGGCGTTTGGCCATAATTTAATACTTCCCTGAGCAACACATACAAAGACACACCAAGTTGAACTCAAGTGTCACTTAGTGAACTTGTGTGAAGCCCTCACAGAATAAATGAAGACCTTGGATTCCCAGGGTGTTCAGTGTCTGGCACATGAGGGGCACCCATTGTTCTTATCTCTTCAAATACAGCTGCCCAAGACCACCTGGGAGCCACAGGAGGGCAACTGCAGAAGGAGCCTTCATCCAGTCCTCAGCCAGGTTAATCCCACCGACACCTGGGAGGAGGCTTTACCACGGGCACCTCCCTGGCTTAAGGACCCCATAGCAAGGCTTCCTTCAGGACCTCATGTTCCTGTCTGTGTTGCTGAGGAAGGACTATGTCCTGGCTATGCACCAGTGCCTGCCCACCTCAGGGAGCCTGAGTCTCATGCTGGTTCTTGTAGATGAGTAGTGAGGACACAGTGCTAAGAGATCACTCATGCAAACGAGAGGGGAGCTGTGGGTCCTCAAGTTCATCCTGGTATCACATGTGCCCATCTTCCAGCGCTGTACATGTCATCTATGCTGGGGGACACTTGCCGCCTTCATCTTCCCAACTTGCGAGGAAGAGCAGACACAAGGAGTCTCACACAGGGAGGCTTTCTGCCCGCCAACAACTTCCCACCTCCTCTTGCTGGCAAGAAAGCGGCTCCGTTTGACAGGTTGTTTTCTGGGTTAGCCACACTGGAGTCTGCCTGTGGTCCTAGCTGCTGGGGAGAGAGGAGGAGCTTAGTTCTAGGTCAACTGGTGTTACACAGGCAACAAGTGAGACCTAGACCCCAAGTGAACATCTGAACCGGAGTCAGATCTGATGGTGCCTGCTCGCATTCAGGAGGCTGAGGCAGGAGGATCAGAAGCACAAGGCATGCTGAGGCTACAGGGCAAGTTCAAAGTGAGTGTAAGCAATTTATTGAGACCTTAGGAATCCTGAGTGTACACACACACACACACACACACACACACACACACACACACACACACGTAGGCAGACCTTTTCTGTCCTGACCGCCCAGTCCCAAATAAACACATGAAAGCCTGTATTAATTACAGAATGCTTGACCATTAGCTCAGGTTTATTATTAACTAGCTCTTACATTTAAATTAACCCATTTCTATTAATCTATGTATTGCCATGTGGTCCGTGGCTTTACCGGTCCTCTAGCTTCTTGCTTCTTGGGCATCTCACGTCTCTCCCAACTCTGCCCTTCTTCCCATCATCCTCAGTTTGATATCCTACCTAACTTTCTGCCTGGCTACAGGCCAACCAGTGTTTTATTAAACCAATTCGAGTGACAAATCTCTACCGTGTACAAGAGGATTACTCCACAGCACACATGCATGTACACAGACCTCAAGAACTTTCCAGGATCTTAAGTCTGAATTCATCTAGAAACACTGTGTGAAGTGCTGTGTACTCAGCAGCGTGCTGGCATCTATAACTCCTGGAATCCTGAAGACCTTTAAGAAAAAATGTTGCCTATTCTCTGCATGGAGCACCTAGCTGGCTACATCTCAGAAAAACAAGCAGGCAAGCAGTGAAGCTGAACAGTGTGAGGAGTTATCAGAAGTCTGCGTCCAGACAACCCTGTTGGAAGGAAATGCACTATTGAAGTCATATATTTACATACGTGTGTGTGTGTGTGTGTGTGTGTGTGTGTGTTTGAGACAAGGTTTCATTATATAGCCAAAGCTCACCCAGAACCTGGAAGTCACTCTTTAGTTCAGGGTCATCTGGAACTCTTTATGTAGTATTCCAGGCTGGCTTCAAATTCATGGTGGTCCTCCTGTCTCAGCATCCCACTGCTAGGATGAGGTGAGATCCACCAAGCCTGGCATTAAGAAGTTTGTTCTTCTCAAAGACTTTCCTTGTGAAACTGTTAGTCCATGGAGACTCTAGCTAAGTGCCCCCTTGTAACAGGAATCTTAACAGTTCTTATTAAAAAAATCAAACCCAGGGCCAGTTATTGGGGTGAAATGCTGGATGGTCACAGAGTCAGAACAAGCCACAGCTAACCTCACCTGGCCAACTTCTCAGCTGGTCTTGTTTTCTCAGACTGGAAGCCTCTGTGTCCTCATATCCAAATGGCTCTCAGCTGAACTGTGCTGCTCAAAACCTAAAAGCTTAACCGGTCAAATGCTTAACCAGCCAAATGCTTCTAGTTTCTGGTCCTTACGCCTTATATACCTTTCTGCCTTCTAACATCACTCCCTGGGATTAAAGGCTTGCTTTCTGAGATTGAAGGCGTGAGTCACCATGCTTGGCTGTATCCTTGAACATATGGATTTCTACCTCTATAATGCTAGGATTAAAGGCGTGTGCTAACATTTTCTAGCCTAAGTATCTTGTGGCTTTTCTGTTCTCTGACACCAGATAAGTTTATTAGGGTACACAATATTTTGGGGAACACAATACCACCACAGCCCCCAAATACCCACACCCCACTATTTCTCAATCTTATTTCAGTAGAAGATTTGAAATAATCTCAACTCTAAGTTTATAACAGGAAAAACCCAGGGACTGAGCTGTGGACTGGTTCCCTTGTTCTCAACAAAGACCAGACCAGTGGGAGATGTGTTGTGGAACAATCTTTTTCTACACTATGAATATGTATTACTATCACTGGTTAATAAAAAGCTGAAAGGAAGTTAGATGGGAAAACTAAACTGAGAATAATGATAAGAAGGAAGATGGAGTCAGGAGAGATGCCAGCCAGCTGGTGAGCAAGCAGGACATGTAAAAAAAATGAGGTAATAAGCCATGAGCCATGTGGCAAAGCAGAAATAGAAATCTGGGTTGATTTAATGTAAGATTTAGCTAGTAACAAGCCTGAGCTATGACCGAGCATTTATAACTCATATTCAGCCTCTGAGTCAATTGTTTGGGCGGTTGGGACAGGAAACTCCATCTACAAGCTGACTGCTGTGGAGACCATGGAGGTACCCTGATCATGGGGTAAAGTCAGAGAAAGTCAGTCCTGCCTTCCTGGACATTAGCTCCTGAGCTAGGGTGACATCAGTAGCTAAGAAGGAGCAGCTGAGGGCCAAGTGTGCTTTGAGAATGACAGAGGGAAGGCTACTTGACCACTGGAGAAAGGGGACCTAGAGGACAAAAATGAGGTGAGCACAGTTAAAATTCATTACACTAGAACACATTGTTTTACATGATAATTATATATGAATACTTTTCTTCAACAGAAAAAAATGAACTCAGACTCCAAGCCTCTATTCAAAGCCATTGCACTCTGTTTCCAAGGCTCAAATTCAGAGGTACTGTCCTGAATAAACCAGCCACCTGCCAGGGCAGAGGCCACCTGGCTCTGAGTCTCTGGGGCAGGGTCTGCAAGTGCCCCATAGAAAGGAAGCCTGCAGTTCCTGGCACTCGGCACCGACATGAAATGTGCTGACCTCTTAGCATGTCTGACTGAGCATCTATCCTTGTCTCCCTAGTACAGAGGCCAACCTTTTTTTTTTTTTTTCATGGTTTCCACTACAGGTTCTCAGGGTTAGACTCTCTTCCTGGCTCACAGAGGAAGAAAAACCCATCCTTTCCCTGGGGGGTGTATTTCCCCTCAAACACAATATTAAAGATGTATGCATATCTCCATGCAGTTAAAAAGCCATATTTTCACAGGACATCCCAATACTAGTAATCTGCAAAGTAGGTATATATAGAGGAATATTAAAAATTAGAATATCCATTCATATTTTTTTCAGGACAATTTTAGTTCACAGTTCTCACCATGGCACTAATGCTACCTACATAGGACAGTTTCCTGCTGGACATCCACTCCAGGGCAGGGACCCATTTCCCCATCCAGCCAGGGCTGGCATTTTTCAGGTGCCCTTGCACAGTGCTGGCTCCAGCACTTGGATGCCTGCTTTAGGGCCATGGCCAGCTGCCACACTAGAGCCAGGACTGGGCATTTCTCTAGAAGTTTCCCATCCACATGTGAAATGCAGGCTCTGGCACTCAGATGGTACGTGAACTCCTATAAAGTAGAGCTGACAGATTGGATTGAATTCACAGAAATAAGAAAATCTTTACCCTTTTCCCATTTCCTCTAGTAGAAAAAGTGTCAATGTTTATTTTAATTGGGTTTTTTTGAAGTGTCATTTTCTCTGGGAAATTTGCTGTTCTGCTAGATTCCAAGGTCCCCTGAAGCTCCATTTCAATCCACCTGTCACTGAAGTTGAAGGCACTTCAAAGTAATGCTGAAGGGACAGGATTCCATCATAACCAGACAACCCTGGGGGCTGGAGACATGACGTTGTTGATAAAGTGTTTGCTGTGTGAGCAAGCATGGGGACCTGAGTCTGTCCTTAGAATCCAGGCCAGGTGGAATACTTTTGAAACCCAGTGCTGTGGAGACAGTGATGAGCAGATCTCAGAGCTCACAGCCATCCAGTGCAGTCTCATTGGTGAGCTACAGGTCTGAGTGAGAGGTATCCACAAATGAGGCAGATTGCACCAAAAGAGTGACCTGAGGCTGACCTCTGGCTTCAACACACAGGTACACACATGTACACCTGCCCACACATGCATATGAACAAAACAATTTGACAGTCTCTGAATGTGTGTTGAGAAGAGCCAGCAGCCTAGCTTCCACATGATCCAGGCTACATTCATCCACCTTAGTGGCTTCAGTGCCTTCGGGGTTCTGTTATAGTCTCCTTTGAAAACAGAACTTTTGGATTAAAAGAAAAGTTTATTTTTTACTACATAACAGTTTCCTTAACTGTTTCTTAAGATTTTTTTGATGTTGTCTTAGTCAGTGTTCTGTTGCTGCGAAGAGACACCCTGACCATGGCAACTCTTATAAAAGAAAGTATTTCATAGGGGCTTGTATAAGTTTCAGAGGTTTAGTCCATTATCAGTATGGCAAGAAGCATGCAGACATGGTGCTGGAGAAGGAGCTAAGGGTCCCATGACCAGATCCATAGGTAGCAGGAAGAAGAGAGGGACATTGGGCCTGGCTTGGGATTTTGAAACCTCAAAGCCTACCCCCAGTGACACACTTCCTCTAACAAGGCCACACCTCCTAATGGTTCTTAAGTAATACTACTCCCTGATGACCAAGCATTCAAATGTATGAGCCTTGGAGGGGAGGTAATCTTATTCAACCACACATGTATTCTAAAATGCAAGAATTTATGCTACAGTCTCATTCCAGTTAGCAATTTCTGAAACATCCCAGGCTCTCAGAAAACAAACACCCAAGGGAACTGGGATCTAGGGGAATTAGAAACAAAGCCACTCCCCATTCCCTCTGCCCATAGTCACTGCTCCCATCTTCCCCAGCTGGGCAGGACCTTGGAAACGACTTGCTGCCGATGTCCAGACCCTCCAGACACTGGCTATCTACCGTTCTTGTAGGCTCATGGATCCCCACAGCCATCCCGGAACCTATGGAAAAATTTTCTTGGTTTAAATTCACTTAAGTCCAAACAGCAGTCAGTCAGGGCTGTCTGGATTAACAGCAGCCTGATTCAGGAGTCAGACCCAGGAAGAGTCAGCTGTTGGCCGCCCTGACCCATGCAAACTCTCTGCTGGCACTAAACTCCAGTCATTACCTTGTCTCAAGGCTGCAGACCCTCGAGTCACTGGTAATGTGGAAACTCCTGTGGGAATTCAATTAAGATCCTGTGTGGTGGTGGATAGAGAATGACCCCCATAGGCTCAAATATTTGAGTGCTTAATCATCTGGGAGTGACACTACTTGAGAAGGATTTAGGAGGTGTGGACTTGTTGGAGTAGGCATGGCCTTATTGGAGGAAGTGTGTCATGGGGGATGGGTTTGAGGTTTCAGAAGCCCAAGCCAGGGCCAGCGTCACACTCTCCCTGTTGCCTATGGATCGGGATGTAGAACTCTCAAGTTCTTCTCCAGCACCATGTCCATCTGCATGCCTCCATGCTTCCCACCATGCCAATAATGGACGAAACCTCTGAAACGGTGAGCCAGCCCCAATTAAATGCTTTCTTTTGTAAGAGTTGTCATGGTCACGATGTCTCTTTGCAGGAATAGAACACCGACTAAGGCAATTATGGAATGCCTGCTTGCTGCACAGTAGGCACCTGAGAGGCTTATCTCTCACCCCACAGAGCTACAGACTTGTAGGTGGAAGGACACAGTGCTGACCTCCCTTTGCCCTCTTCTTCCCCCTGCAACATCTTTCAGGCCTCATGAAATAGTGACAATGGAACGAGATTGAGCCTCATCTTGGATACAACCCCCTAGCCGAGCCATTGGGAACAGATCTTGTATAACCTGTTTGTTATAAAACCCTGTTTGTTAGCTGAGGCGTGTGACATCACCAGCTCTGGGACTCTGAAGGTGTCAGCACCAATCCTGTGTTCTAATGCAAAGTGGAAGCTCCATGTGCCACAAGCCTGCAGAAAATATTCCTGCTCTTGCTTTGCCATCCCAGACTAGGAATCCTGCTCCCCAGTCTTCTTCCATGTCTTTTTCATCAGGAAGACTAAAGGGGGAGATGCTCCAAGGGCAGGAGCTCACTCAAGCTCTCCTAGCACCTTCCCTTCCAGCCGCTACCCCTGCCCCTCACAACCAGAGCACACAAGGCCCCACTATAGCCATCCCACAGCTCAGAAGCCGGCATCTGACTACATGCTTGTGCGTCCATGGCTGTCCTGAATATAGAGCCAAATGTCCAATACTCACTCTGTCTGTTTTGTTATTTACGGAGTCTTTGTTTGTTCGCTTGTAATTTGGTTTAGGGGTCTTGACTGTGTCTTGTTTTTCTTTATTTTGAGTCCCCATTTGTTGTGAGATTAATGGTCTCATATTGAAGCCTGTGAGTAATTGGCATTTACTAGACACAGGCGTGGAATTTTACAAGCCAGAAGGGGTTACACTGGCTCTCTTTACTGTTTCCTGAGAAATCAACACCACCAGATTGTGGAAGGCCAATTACCACTGCACACAAGGTTAGGCTGCTTGGCCATGACAGCTTAATTGGGAGGTAAAAATAAAATTGAGAACAGGCATGCTGCAAGATCGTAAGCATTGTAGGGCTCTCAGCTTTTGGCATGAAGAACCATCAATGGACTTTGGGTGAATGGGTGAAGAAATGAATTAGATTTACAAAATAGCATGGTTTCCTTCTTTGCTACCTCCCTTCAAAGCATGGTTTGAAGTGAAGGAAAATACATTGATTTAAAAAATTGTATAAGAGACAGAAGTGGCAGAGATTTATATTAATAGATTGTGTGGGTAACAGGAACCAGGTGTCAAGCTTTTGATCTCCTTCCTGTGAATAAAAGTGTAGAATGAGTCCCTCAGCCTGCAGTATTGGAGGATACTTTTCATACTCCCTACCTGCTCAGGCCTGGGGCAACAGGCTGTAGGATCCTGGAATTACCCCTGGCTTAGAGCAGCTGTGGGCCTCACCTGGGCTGGGGTATTCCCAGGTGAGCTGCAGAGTGGCTGTATCCTTCCAGGGCACAGTAAAGGATTTTCATGATGAGGAAAATCCCATCATCTGTCCTCAGAACCCAAAGATACTTGTTTCGGCTAGATTAAGTCAGAAGGAGAAATGTTTTGGCCAAATGCTAGGGCTGGATTAGAAGACAGTTACCTAAATAAATATGTCACTTTATTGGGACTGTTCCCAGTTAAATGACACTCCCTAGGGTCACAAAGGAGTCCCAAAGTGGGCACTTCTTCACAAAAAGAGCATGCGTACCCTACAAGCACAGGACGGCCCTGTGTGGCAGTTTGCAAGGCCCAGTGCAGGTGTTGAACTTGTGCTCACTTCTGCTGAGGGATCTAGGAACTGGACACGGAGAAGGAATCACCAGCTCAGCAACTCCAGTCTTAGGGAAAGTGATGTTCAGAGAACGTGTGTTCCAGGATCCTGGCAAGCAGGGTCTTCAGCCAGGGCCCATCCTGACACGTGCTCGGTCACACCCTGGAGTCACAGCCAGGGTTCATCACAGCAGTGTGATACCACCCATCTGTGAATCTGTCTAGGGGATGAAGACAGCAGACCCAGCTCACAACATTTGCATTTCATGAGCTAACATTATTACCCTTGCTGTCACTGTGTCCAAACCAGAACAATCCAAAAGTGTAGAAACTCTCAGCTTGAGATTCTCCTAATTAACACATTGTCTGCTTGGTAAATAAAACTTTTTGTTTATACTTTGTGATTAGATGTATCTATACACAACACTGTAAGTAGAATAAAAGAAGCAAGTGTGCATATGTGCGTGCATGTGAATGTGTGTTTTTGTATGTATATATGTGTGTACATGTGTGTATTTGTCTCTGTGAGTATGTGTGTATGTGAGTGTATATTCATATGTGTGTGTCTCTGTATATGTTTGTGCATGAGAGTGCATATATGTGTGTGTGTGTGTGTGTGTGTTTGCTTATGTGTCTGTCTCTCTGTGTTCATGCATGTGAGTGTATGTGTATATGTATGTGTTTATCTCTGTGTGTTCGTGCACGTGAGTGTGTGTGTGTGTGTGTGCTTGTGTATGCATGTGTACATGTGAGTGCATGTTTGTAGGGAGGGCTCACTGAGCTCTTCTTACCTCAAACATTTGCACAGGTTTGATTATCGCTCCTCAAGGTCTTGCATAGTGGACAGCATCATCTCTACGCTTGTGTCTAAACCGATGGACACGGGGGCTGTGACATCACCAACCTGCCCAGGGAGAACACAGGTCCGTGGGTTAGGGACAAAATACCTTACTTCAGAGTCCATGATCATGTATTGAACCTGGTGAAAGTATCTGTTCCACACTAATGGAGGACATGAGTGGGGCTGCCCAGTCTGCAGGATCCATCTCCTCTCCCAGAGACCCCATCTTGAACAATTCTCATCTGGATGGAGGCCAGAATCCCCAGGGAACTTTTATGGAGCTGGCATGGCTGTGCTCCCGACCTGGGAGACTAGAACCTGGAGAGTTTATTGCTCCAAAGTGTGTGATGAACAGGCAGGTGAAACACCTTCCTACCTGTGGCAAGAGGAGCTTCCTTACCTGAGAACACAAAAGGTAGGGAGAAGGTCCAATGTCACTACCAAGTAGTGGGGACTTTCCCTGCTCTCTTACTTCTTTTTGGTAGGGTGGGTTGTGGGGTTTGAGACAGGGTTTCTTTGAGTAGCCCTGGCTGCCCTGGAACTCACTCTGTAGACTAGGCTGGCCTCAAACTCACAGAGATCCACTTGCCTCTGCCTCCCAAATGCTGGGATTAAAGGCATGTGACACCACCACCCGGCTCCTTTTCACATCTAAACATGGAGGTTTTAAGTCCTTTTGGCTCTTGATACAACTGCCCTTATGGGGACCGAGTTGGAGATAATTAGCTTCTCTTCAGATTTTCAAATTGTTTGGCAACTTCCTAAGAGAGCAAGCTTGCTCCTCAGCCTGTATGATCAGTGTTGGCTGAGTCAAGTTACTATGTTGTTGCAATTTTCTTCCCTTTAGAATTCAGGAGCGAGCAAGCAAGCCAAGTGGAGGCACATTTATTCTAGAAGGATTATCTCCACCTGCATCATTCGCCAGCTCTCACCCTGGGGAGACAGACAGCATCAAAGAGGCACAGGGCATTTGGAGGGCGAATGCTTTGAAAGGATGAGTCTCTCTAGACTTCCAAATTGGACTTCTACCACAGGTTTTTCAGCTCAGGTGTGACCTGCTCAGCACTGAGCAGCTGTCCAGACCTTGGGGTCTCCTAGGAACACAGACTCCATCTGTCCTGGAATTCAAGGGCACTCTGGAAGTCATGGGATAATTTACCTGGGCAAAGGACTGTTCCTGCTCAAACTCTGGAATCTGTTATACACACATTTGTATATAGTGAAAACCATGCATATATAATAAAAGGAAGATAAGTATAAGAGTCTAAGTGTGTGGCTTGGTATTTCTGTGTTTTCCAGGCCAGTGTGAGTCCCTGAGTAGAAAGTCAGGTCAGTGTTCTGACTCCATGATCAGGTCTGTGACTTGGAGTGGTCTCAACTTCTTGTGACTATGTGTGGCCTGCTTCTGTCTTTCAAGGGTTTTCTCCTTTACCACTGTCAAGAGCAATTCTATGGATCCTGTGATGTGGTCCACCATCACCAATAAAAATCACTAATAATGTAGGAATGTGAGCATTAGGTCAAGATCAGATACAAATACACTCCTGTCCACATGCACACTCACATTTAAAATAAAC
The DNA here is from genome assembly GCF_949786415.1 of Peromyscus eremicus. Taxonomy (NCBI): domain Eukaryota; kingdom Metazoa; phylum Chordata; class Mammalia; order Rodentia; family Cricetidae; genus Peromyscus; species Peromyscus eremicus. The sequence goes on along the minus strand of NC_081437.1, from coordinate 39,793,903 downwards.
AAGGTTAACTCAGTATGGGAACCCCGGTCCTGGCTGCATTTACAGAAAGTCTTGTTTTTAATCTATTCTTTTGCACTTTCGTACATATGATATTCATTTCTATCTCTTCCCAGTAGGTCTTCTTACTTCAATGTCTGTAACTCCAGTATGTGTGTATGTGACATTATAGGCACATACCACCACACACAGCTACTTGGTGATTTTGATTGGCTATCCATAGTAAAGTAATTTCCAGGGTCCCTACCTCACATGTGACAGTCAGAGTCGGAACCAGAGCATGGTCCTAGTTCTTTCCTTTAACAATGCTTTCTCTGAGCTGGGCCAGAGAAAAGGGAAAGAGGACAGAGAGTGAAATGACTACTCTGTTGCTAGAACATTTTATGATTTGGTCACAGAAAATGAAGTCTATTGTGGAAGCACTCTGCTATATTTTTGGCCAGTGCTGTGATGCCCATTGTGGGGATAACGAGGGAAACACCAGGGAGTAACCAGGACCAGGGTCTCCAAAACTCTGTGGAAGAAAGCCGGGGAGCATGGGAGATGACAGCTGTGACTGTGTCTTTGGAAACATGCAGCTTCGTGTTTACACACAGCAGAATCCACCACCTTCATAGTGAGGAAATGGATGGTCATTAGGCATGGACATTCTGGGCAGTTTCTCAGAACTCTTGTGTGATTCATATCTTTTTGGAAGTACTAAGTGAGACTTGCTGGGATGTCACTAAACACACATCACATGGATTTTGGCATTAAAACTATGTTTCTTATCAGAAATTCAGTCCAACTCTGACTATCTCAAACTCTGTCCAGATATTCCCCCTGTGGAATTTATTCTTTTGAGAATGGTGTTATAGAGCTCAACAGCCAGAGAAACAGTGACACAGGACAGGAGTCTGAACAACAATATTTACAACATATGGCTGCACGGTAGTATTGCAGAATAATGGGCTCAGCAGTACCAGGGAGGTTTTAGCTCTCAGTCTTGACCCTCACTTCTATTAAGAATATTTTCTGGGGCTAGAAGGATGGGTCAGTAGTTAAGAGTTCTTGTACAAAATAAACACCCAGCATCTGGAAGCTAACAACCACTTACAACTCCAGCTCCAGGGGACCCACATCGTCTTCTGGCCTCCACAGGAACTGTACTCATACACACACACACACACACACACACACACACACACACACACACACACACACACACTCATAATTAAATGTAAAAATGATATCTTTAAATACATATGATAGGTTCGGGCCATACCTCGACATGTAATGATTGTCCCTTGGTTGACTTTCCTGTTCAGTAGCAGGTGACGACCTCCAGCCCTCACAATTACACATCATAACACATTAAGATCACTAGACAGCTGTTCACAACCTACTGCCCCATCTGGTCCAGAAATGGGACACTTGTCCTTCTCTGAGCCAATCATGGCAGACATGGGGTGACACACTGACCTTCAAAGCATCCTGTCCTTAAACATATCAGCTAGGGATAGAGTCTGCTTGCTAACAGTGCTGTATTGTACTCGAATTTTGCTAAAGAGCACAAATGTAATGTTTAGAATTCTGACTACCCCAACTACCAAAGACAACATGACAAAAATAACACCAAGGGAAATGGGATGGATCCTGGGAAAGCAATTTACATGTGCATGGATTGATGGTGGTCATACTTATCCTCAGACTTACTGGGTTGGTGACATTAAATAGATAGCCATTTATACATCAGTAATATTTCTATAAATGGGCTAAAAAGTAAAAGCAGTTAGGTAGTAGTCACTGCCACCTGTAAACATGTTTCTAAAGAGACTGTGGGAAGAGTCATTTGTGTAGAGAGCTGAGCCAGCACTACAAAAGCCTGCTGTCGCTAGGGTCAGAGACAGAAGGGCTGTGCAAAGTTTCAGAGTCAGTTTATCAACCATGGAGCGTGCACACACATGTGTTCATAGACACGCTGAGTATAAGTGTCGTTTTCAAACAGTAGGATGGGTAGAAAAGCAGATTAGAAGCGTACAGTTTGAAGAGAAGTGATCGAGATCTGCTGAGTCAGGCTAACAGCTGACACCCATGACAGTAATTAATGAAAACATTTTACATTCACCGTGAGGAGACTCTGTGCCCTGTGAGGAAGACAGAAGTGAAGGGGGCAGATGTGAAATCTGGGAACGCAGGAAGGCGAAGCTTACGTACACACTAAGTGAGGGCATTTCCAGAAGTTAAGTCTTGCACGATAAAAATAAAACAAAAATACTCTTGGAATGTGTAGCTGTCCTGCAATGTGTCCTTTGTTTGGTGCACAGGAAAAAAACGTTTCCACAAGATGATGCAAGTTAGAGCCACTCACAAGGGTAATGTTACCAGAGAATTGTGCAAGCAGGAGCGACAGCATGTGCAAAGCTCAAGTCAGAGAGGTGTAACCTCTGGAGGATGTGCCAAGGAAGATGGAGTGAGGAAGCCCTTGGAGAGGAGAGCAAAGGCCATCTTCCAGAGCTATGAAGGCCATTGGATGGTCACTGAAGTCCTTTCAGCAGGGGACTGACACGTTTAACCATAGAACAAAGGTGTAGGAGTAGAGAATGGGATGCAGGAAACCCAAGAAGGTGCTTGACTGTTATGGTGTCCTGGTAGGACCACAGTGCATTGTCTCAGACACTGAAATGACCATCAGGAAGTGTGTGGGTCTGTTGAGAAGGTGTGTGCAAAAGAATTTATTCAAAATTAAAGTGAAGGAGACAGAAAGGGAACAGGACCCACTTTGATTCATTGGCCATTAACAGGAAGGTGTGCCATGGTGTATACAGAGGTTGTATCAAAGTAAGAGTTCAGGTGGGTAGGGACAGAGACGCATCCTACCTCTTCCTGTGGCAGACTCTGTCATTGCATTGAACTCATCACAGTCTCACTGGCGGGGAAACACCAAACCTTTTGATTTGAAAGAGCATAAAACCTGAAACTTGGAGAATTAACCCTTCAGATCTCGCAACTGAGATGGAGTGGAGATGAAGCCGTAATTTAAATCTCTGTGAATCTGGAGTCACTTCTCAGCTGTGGACCACTACAGTGTGACACTTCCTGTTTACAGAACATCACACAAGCGTGATTATGCGGCCCTAGAGCTGGTGCTACTGTCCGCCCTGATGGAGGGCTTGAGCTCCCATCCTTCAGTACAGGCTGCCCTCTGGGCATGATGAGGTAACTAAAGATGTGAGTATTTAAGACGCTTCTGCTTACTGATGTGCCTAAGCCAGGTCCATGGGGTGAACTTTACTTGGGAAATATCCCCGGACATAGAGATATCCCTTTCTTGTTTTGATCCTATGCCTTGTATAAACAGGAGCATGTACTACAAATTACAACTGGGGGTGAATAAAAAGAAGTCTTGGCTAATTAAAATACTAACCATTCGAATAAAATGGTTCAGTTGTGAGAAGCTGTGTTGTAAGCTCATGTGGAACAAAGATTCGGCATGGAATGTCTTCTGCCCCAAACATGTTTGAAGTCACAATAAATAAACAGCATCATTGCTTTAAAAAAAAAAAAAAAACTGCAAATGGAGATTAGAAGCAAGCAGACAAATGAGCCCTTTACAGAAATGGTTCTTCCTCCCTTTAACGCTGACTAATTGAGGACTGTGTGAGTCTTTCCTTTTTCTATTTCTTTCCAGAGGGAGGAAGAGATTTGAGTTGGCCGCGATCCCATCCCTGGCTGGAGAGAAGCCATCTGTCCCAGCTGCTGTGCCTTCAACTGCCACTGCGATTGACAATGAACCCAGAGACCTGTAATAATTGTGACTTGGGCAGGTAATTCCCTCCTTTTAGAGCCCATCTGTCCCTGCTCTGTACCTCTCTCCTGGGGACACCACTCTCTAGAAGGCCGCAGAACTGCTTGGGCTCAGGATCGGTCTTGGAGGAGAGTCTGTACCAGGGCGTGGAGACAGCAGGCCCACAGAGCAACTGACAACGTGTGAGGTTGTAATCCTGTCACCAGGAACTCACCACATCTGCCCCTCGGCTTGCGCTGCTTGGGGAGACTTGAACCAACTGTTTTTGCTTGCCAAGCTTTGCTTGTGAGAAATACGTATTTCCGGGAGTTGGTTCTTCTTTATTTCTTTGTTTTGTCAAATTTACCTTAAGCCTTTTTCTTTTTTCTTTCTTTCTTTTTTTAGTGTGTATGTGTGTATGTGGTATGTCTGTGTGTGTGTATGTGTCTGTGGTATGTGGTGTGTATGTATGTGTGTGTATGTGGTGTGTGTGTGTGTGTGTGTGTGTGTGTGTGTGGTGTGTGTAGTTGTATGTGGTGTGTGGGTCTGTGGTGTGTGTGTATGTGGTGTATGTGTGTCTGTGGTGTGTGTGTATGTGGTGTGTGTGTGTGTGTGTGTGGTATGTGTGTATGTGGTGTGTATATATGTGTGTGTGTGGGTATGTATGTGTGTGTTTGCATGTACATGCACACGCTCTTGTATGTGTGCATGCATGATGTATGTGGAAGTGGAGATCAAAGGACAGCCTCAGACTCCATCCTTGGAAATACTGCCCATCATCTTTGGGACCAAGACTCTTAGAGCTCACCAATTTAGCCAGAAATCCTGGCTCTTAAACCGCAGGGTTCCTCCTGGTGGAACTACAGGGGCATGCCACCACAGTGGGCTTTTCACATGGGTTGTGGGTCTCTAAACTCAGGTCCTCATGTGTGTAGCCATGTGGTAATGGGGACATCTCCCAGCCTTTCTCTTTTCTTCTAATGTCTGACTTCCATAAAGCAAAACACTGGTGTAGTATGCCATGCTTCCTTCCTGGGATTTCACTGTAGCTGAACACAGCAGCCATGACCTGAGTCTCCTGTACTGAACATGACTCCAAATGGTTTATTATATTTATTTGTTTGTTTTTTGTTTGTTTGGTTTTTTGTTTGTTTTGGTTTGGTTTGGTTTTGGTTTTTGGGTGTTTTTTTGTCTTTTGTTTTTTTACAACTTCAGAGTCTGAAAACACCCATTTCATGATGTGCCCTGCTGAATAGACCTTCCACAACCACCTGGTGAGACAGGAGTGAGGGGCTCAGTCAAGGGGCCAGGCCTTGGGAGCATGGAAGGCTGTCCTGCTTCTCATAGCCTGACTATGGTCAGCATCTGCTTCAAATGCAGGTGAGGGAGGCCGCAGCCACGTCCCCATGGATCTCAGGTGGCTTGAGAAAGCAAATCCTTCCCCCTATGCTGCCTGCTTCTAACGCTGTCTTGTTTTGCACCCTTGAAGCACATGAAATCTAGATCCCAACTGCCAGGAAAGCATGGAAGGAAGATGCAGGGTGGTTAGGGTTAGGAGGTGCCCAGGATACAGAGACAAACTCAAGACAAGCCTTTTGTTCAGTCCTGGTTCTGGAATGCCTATAAAAAACTTGGTAATCCCACAGAAAGCATCACCTTGGCCTCGCATGAACCGTTCAGACACTGGTAGCAGACACTAGTGACGCAGTGGCCTTGGCTCCCCACACACTCCTAAGAAAGCCTCACATAGCCAGTGTACGGGGAAGCTTTAGAAGGTGGGAGTTGGCCCAACTAGGATCAGAAGAAGTTGCCTTCCTCTGGGGGCTGAGAGGAGGGTGAAGAGGCTGGAAACCACTCCTCCTCAAGCAAGAAGAGGGAGGAAGGGGTAGGCACTGAGCCTGAGAGTTCGGCTTTTGTGCAGGGAGGGAAAGCCACAGGCTTCCTACTGGAAGGAGAAGTGAGCAGGCCAAGTGGGCAAGCCAGAGCCAGCAGACAAGACTGGGACAGAAAATTAACCCAAGGAAGCAATGGGGACAGTCCCATCAGGCCACAGACCATAGCAAGATCTCCAGAGTGCCGCGAGTTCCACCTGTAGACACAGGTCCTCCCTTACTACAAAGTCCATCTTCAGTTCCTCAAGATGTAGCAAAAACAAAAATGAGCAATAAGTCTCAAATGAGCTGCTTGGATGTGTTAAGGCTCAGGTCTGACCAAAAGGGATGTCTAGGGATAGCTGGGTTTGCCTTTTTATTTTTATTTTTTCTCTCAACCCAGGGAAACTGAGATTTTAGACTTAGTATTACCTTTGAATTTCCATGTTATACTTTTGTTTTACTTTTGGTTTCTCAAGACAGGGTTACTCTGTGTAGTCCTGGCTGTCCTGGAACTCGCCCTGTAGACCAGGCTGGCCTGGAACTCAAAGAGATCCACCTGCCTCTGCCTCCCGAGTGCTGGGATTAAAGGTGTGTGCCACCACACCTGGCTACTATACTTTTAATTGTCTGCTGCTGGTTTGGACTCAATATTCAGAAGAGAGAAATGCACTGGGAATCAGGTACCAACTTAGCCTTGTCCAGAGCCCAGAGCTTTGGGTTGAGAGGCAGGGATCCCTCTGATGTTCTCATCCATGCCAGAGATCTGTAATCAGACTGGTCATGAAGACAACCCTGGTATATTTGAGGACATTCCTCAAAACAAGAGGTTTCAGGTCATTCAGGAAAGTGTTTGCTATAAAAGCACAAGTCCAACCTACAGAACCCACATGAAAGCCAAGCATCAGGGTGTACTCTTTAATCCCTGAGGGGAGGTGGAAACAGGTGGATTCCTGGGCCTTCCTTTCCAGTCAACCTTCCTTATTTGGTGAGCCCAATATCTGAGTGAGAGAAGATTCTGCCTCCAAAAACTTGGTGAGATCTGGATATGGCAGAACATGCCTTTAATCCCAGAACATGGGAGACAGAGGCAGATGGATCTCTGTGAGTTCAAGGCCAGCCTGGTCTATATAGAGCATTCCAGGACATCCAGGACTAAATAGAAAGACTCAGTATCAAAAGAAAAAAAAAGTGATGGAGGCTGAGTGAAGGTCAGAGGTTGACTTCTGACCTACACACACACACACACACACACACACACACAGAAATGAACACCTCTCTCTCTCTCTCTCTCTCTCTCTCTCTCTCTCTCTCTCTCTTTTCAGACCATTGGTGAGATAACTTAAAATCTTGGAGCTGACGTCAATTCTCTGAACATAAGGGATAATTTTCTCCTTGTCCCTATTCTTCTAAGTGGCACCCCTTCATTTCATGCTAATTGATTCCTTTCACTCCCTCTCTTCCCTCCTTAGTGGCTGCTTAAGTCACATCCCCCTTTCAATACCAGACTTTGGTCCTTTTCAATCTTTCCCTTTCTGAGCCAATCCTTCCAATTAATGTACATCCTCATGAGCTCTAGAAAAGCCAATATTCTAAAAATAAACTTATTTTTAGATTCAGGACCATCAGCATCATTACACGTTGCTTTGTTTGTTGTCTTGTGTTCTCTGGTGTTTACTGTTCTTCGGTCACTCTTTTCTTCGTACACGTGTGCATGCATCGTGTGTAATTCCTTATCTATTCACAGAGCAGAAGTTCCCGGGAAGAACCCACCTAAGCCTGGGGATGCTATGTCAGGGAGGCCAAGTAAAACAGATGTGCCTCAGGTCTCCCATAGGTCAAACATCTGCCTGTGGGAGTCGATACAACATTTACAAGCTGTGAGATAGCTTGCCCCAAGTACCAACAGAGTGGCCCTGGGTGAGGACAGGATGTACCTAATGATGGAGGACGCAAGGAAGGGAGTCCACGCATGTAGACTGGATCCTAGCAGGGACTGGAACAAGTAGCTATAGTGTCACAGAGGCTGAGAGGAAGGGATGTCAACGTGACACAGGCATGGGAGGGTCAAGAGGAGGGAAGAGAAACTTAAGAATGGTGATGACTTGGAAGGGGTATGCTTGAGAGAGAACACAAAAACCTACAGGAGGCAACTGCTCTATCTTGAGTTGGCTAGGGAGGACTTCCCAGGGAGGTGAAGACTTCAGGAGAGCATGTGGATCATCTAAGGGAGGCGAAGACTTCAGGGGAGCATGGTGGGTCTTCCCAGGGAGGTGAAGACTTCAGGAGAGCATGGTGGATCTTCCCAGGGGGTGAAGACTTCAGGAGAGCATGGTGGATCTTCCCAGGGAGGTAAAGACTTCAAGAGAGCATGTGGATCTTCCCAGGGAGGTGAAGACTTCAAGAGAGCTTGGTGGATCTTCCCAGGGAGTGAAGACTTCAAGAGAGCATGGTGGATCTCCTCAGGGAGTGAAGACTTCAGGAGAGCATGGTGGATCTTCCCAGGGGGTGAAGACTTTGGGAGAGCATGGTGGATCTTCCCAGGGAGTGAAGACTTCAGGAGAGCATGGTGGATCTCCTCAGGGAGTGAAGACTTCAGGAGAGCATGTGGATCATCCAAGGGAGGCGAAGACTTCAGGGGAGCATGGTGGGTCTTCCCAGGGAGGTGAAGACTTCAGGAGAGCATGGTGGATCTCCTCAGGGAGTGAAGACTTCAGGAGAGCATGGTGGATCTTCCCAGGGGGTGAAGACTTCAGGAGAGCATGGTGGATCTTCCCAGGGGGTGAAGACTTCAGGAGAGCATGGTGGATCTTCCCAGGGAGGTAAAGACTTCAAGAGAGCATGTGGATCTTCCCAGGGAGGTGAAGACTTCAAGAGAGCTTGGTGGATCTTCCCAGGGAGTGAAGACTTCAGGAGAGCATGGTGGATCTCCTCAGGGAGTGAAGACTTCAGGAGAGCATGGTGGATCTCCTCAGGGAGTGAAGACTTCAAGAGAGCATGGTGGATCTTCCCAGGGGGTGAAGACTTTGGGAGAGCATGGTGGATCTTCCCAGGGAGTGAAGACTTCAGGAGAGCATGGTGGACCTGTGTAGACAGGAGCAATGTAACAGGGCTGATGGTGATGGAGGTGGTGGAAGCAGAACATGTCCCATTGTAGTCTCAGTTCTCAAATCTTCTGAGGGTGAATAAGAAAAGGCCTGTGTGGTTGATATATTGTGCACCCCAATAAACTTATCTGGGGTTAGAGAACAGAACAGCCACTAGATAGACTTAGAAGCCAGGCATGGTGGCACACACCTTTAGTCCCAGGACTTGAGATCTCATGTCTTGTTTGAGAAAGACACAAGCCTTTAATTCCAGGAAGTGATGACAGGAAGCAGAAAGTTATATAAGGCGTGAAGACCAGGAACTAGAGGTCTTTTTAAGCTTTTAGCTTTTAGCAACAGTTCAGCTGAGATCCACTCTGGATGAGGACTCAGAGGTTTCCAGTTTGAGGAAACAGAACCCGATGAGGAATTGTCGAGGTGAGGTTAGCTGTGGCTTGTTCTGCTTTTCTGACCTTTCAGAATTCACCCCAATATTTGGCTCCTGGGTTTGTTTTAATTACTAAGACCTTTTAAGATTTGTGCTACTGACTTCTGACCTGATGCGACAGGTGTTTGTCTTTTTCTGGTTCTTGGGGCTTGCTTCACCCTCTTAGGAGCTGAGCAAGCCCTTCTGCCCACCTCCAGCCTCTAAATCCTCTCAGTGTTTTGTCAGATCATCTCCACCATGAGGAGGAGAAACTTGAGATGCTCCCATTGCCTTCCCCACAGCTGGCCCAGGGTTTTCCCATCCTGCTCTGTGTGCCTGGAGCCCTCTGTGTGATGGAGTACCGGCTCTCCCATCACCTGTCAGCACCTCACAGGGATGACTAGATACCGATCATCAAGCATTCTAGGAAAGGCGCCCACACCCCACATGGCTTCTTTCTGCGGTGTCACTCCCTGGTGACCAGAAGTGGGAGGGTCGCCAGGCTCCACTTTCTCCCAGTTGACTTCCTCGGAACACTGCGCCTAAGACTGATGACATAAAAATGAGATGTGGTACTTGGGCCCCTCTGGGTGGTGGGTTTTGTTTGTTTGTTTGTTTGTTTGGTTGGTTTGTTTTGTTTTGTTTCAAGACAGGGTTTCTCTGTGTAGTTTTGGTCCCTGTCCTGAATCTCACTCTGTAGACCAGACTGGCCTTGAACTCACAGAGATCCACCTGGCTGTGACTCCCAAGTGCTGGGATTAAAGGTGTGCACCACCACCGCCCGGCTCTGGGTGTGTTTTGAATGACACTTGTACAAGCTGTGTGGTTTTCGTAGGTTACTTGTGTCTCCACAGTAAACGTCTGCACATCCCTTCCTCCTCAGTTCTGAATGACCCTTTCAAAAGAACATCCTTGAAATGTGCTAACACCTGAGGGTGGGTGTGTTACCTCTGACACCACTGCTCAGGTCTTGCTGGGACAGGCACAATTTGTCTTTCCCCTCACAGGATCAAGTTTGGGTTCTGTTTGTTCACTTCTTTTAATTTGTGACTAGGTCTTTCTCTGTAAGTGAGGCTTTAGCTATAGATTGTGTTTTCTCAGATCAGCTATAGATATGCTGTCCTATTTCAAGTATTCCTGATGATAATGTTGGTGAGTTCTTCTACCACAGGCCTGAGTAAGAACTGACTTAATTCTATGCTGTGTTTTGTCCTGCTCCATTCACATAAAGGATTTGTTGCATTGCTGAATATTTTAGAACCATGAAGGCCTTTGATGCTATGCTTGAATATTTCCGAGCATAAATAATTTGATTTAGAACTATTGTGGAACAGACTTGTTTTGATACCATTTTCATAGTGTGAGTCATCAGGAAGACTATTAAGGAAGGTTATACTAAGATACTTTATTGAATGTCTGTGATTTGGGTAACACTGTGGAGAAGCATATGAACAAGGTATGGCATGCAATCTTGCCCTCAGGAAATTATACACACATATTTACAAGATTATCCTTATTTATAATATGTACCTGGATAGTCTTTAAATTAGAAAAAAATATCAGTGTGAAGAAAGTCTCACAGACAGCAGAAGTAGGTTCTCATTTTGTTCTTCGTGATTCTAAACATTGGTGTGTACCTCTCTCCCCGTGATCACTCTCCAGTGGATGAAACTTTCTCTGTGTGTAGGCACTACAATTTCCTTGTTCATCTGTCCATCAGACTGTGGGGTCATGTGCAAATCTTTGCTATACTGGGAGGATGTACTGCAGATACTCATTTGAGACATGCATTCCATTTCCCCTAGGGGTGCACACAAGGTGGATTTATGGGTCTTCTAAGAGTCATGTTTTTAAATCCTTTAGAAACGCCCACCTTTTCCATAATGCCTGAGCCAGCGTGTGTTCCTGACTGTGTAAGCCTTCCCTTTTTACCATATTCTATTCACTTTTGACTGTTTGATAGTGGCCCCCCTAGCAAGTGAAGGATGGCACCTCACTGTGGGTTTTTTATGCATCTCCTGCTGACAGCCTTTTCCTACCCATGTTGGCCATCATTATGTCTTCTTTGGAGAAGTTTCTTTTCAAGTCTTCTGCTCATTAATCAGATCAATGATCAATTTTACAAATTGAGTTGAATCTGATATTAACCCCAGAGGTACCACTGCAAATATTTTCCCTCATTTATAAATTACTGTTTCACTTTTGCTATTCCATTTGCTACACAGTCTTCTATTGTTGAATTGATATATTGCTGTATTTACCTCTGGTTCTGCAACCTGAATGTCTGTCACACTATGGAAATCATCATCGGCAGGGCCCACGTTAATGAGCCTTTCGTGTTCTCCCCCAGGGAATCTGTAATATCTGGTCTTGCATTTGATTCTTGCTCATCTTAAAGTTTTGTATTTGTCCATGATGACAATAGAGCCAAACATCATCCCTTTGCCTATAGAAACGGAAGGAGAGGATAACGTCTTACAGAACTGGTAAGCAGGCCCTGTCCCTGCTGCTCATGTCCTCTGGCCTCCCTGTGTCTATTTCAAGGTTGAATATACTTGATCTGTGGTTTTCACACAGCACTAATGATATTTTGCACACTGGGAAGGAAATGTTTGAAATCTCAGAAACTCTGCAAACAGATATTTCAATTATCTCTAAAGTTACGCCCACCATGACGTGATCAAGAGAGAGACGACTGTTGGTCTCCATACTCAGATGGAGATCGCAGAAGCAGACATCTGAACATAATTAGTGCAAAGCTCCCTCCAGGCATCTTTCAACGAATGTATAGAATAACACAAAGAAAAAATGAAAAGCACCATGTCTAAGTTCTTTGCCAAGGAAGGGTCTATCAGGAAATGGCCAGAGTGGCTTTGGTCCATTAGGACTAATGTCATCATTTATTTAAAAAAAAAAAAAAAAAAACATTGATGGTAAACTTGGACCAAGAAGACTCAAGAGAGAAATAAATTTAAAAAATGTTTTCAGCCTTCATTTTTAGACAGTTTAAATTTCCCTGCAGATCCAAGGCAGAGGTTTTCCTTACATCTCTGGATTTCTATTGAAGAGAAAAAACAAACAAACAGAAAACCAAGAATATGGGGCTGGAGAGAGAGCAGAGTAACATAGCCAGTCTTCTGTATATAAAACTCTATGGTGGAAGGTGGCCATTTAGAAGCAGCACCAACTGGGGGAGCAGGGTCGCATTTTGGTAGGAAACCACCGTGCCTTTGGTGACAACGGAGCAATCCATAGGCAATCCAGGACCAGACCAAAGAAAGGGAAAGCTCAAGGCAAAGAATAGGTTTGCCACAGAATGGAGAAAAGAAGGAAGGGAGCTTCTGAAAATGCCCCAGTAGATATGGCATGCCCTTCTTCTGGCAGACTGTATCCAAGGCTTCCTTCTCACAGCCACAGATGCTCATCATACTGGAATGACACTTTGTGTGTGTGTGGGGGGGATTGAGAAAGAGTTTACCTGTGTAACCCTGGCTGTCCTGAAACTCACTCTGTAGACCAGGCTGGCCTCCAACTCACAGAGCTCTGCCTGCCTCTGTCTCTGGAGTACTGGGAATAAAGGTCTGCACCACCACCACCTGGCTTGGGATGTTACGTATGACATGAAGTAACAAGGATGCCCACAGGCCTTGGCCCTTCCCTCACTAACCATCATAATGCAAGCTCTGCTTGCAGGAAGAGCAAAGAGCAGAGGCCCCAGTGCATCATCTCTCATCCACTAAACCCTGCAGAATCAACAAGCTGACTCAGAAGCAGATCTTGCCCCAGCTGGATTTTTGAGGGGAGTGTGGTCTAGGTGATGCTCTGCCATGCAACCCCACGTCCCCTGACTACAGGCACCTGAGTCTTGTTCAAAGCTGTTGAGTTGTCATGTCGCAAGAGATGACTTTGTCATCCGTGTCGCGCCATGGGCGCTGACACCCCATGTGTTGTTCAGAGCTTCTGATTGGCTAACGCTAAGACGATTCTGTGGTTGACAATCATTCTCAAGAGGTTCTGAACACAGAATTCAAAGGTCACCCTGAAAAAGCACATTTCATCCACAATACACAGAACGGGAGGGAGAGAGATTGCCCACAGCAAGATGAAGGAAGGTTGAAGAGTTAGCTCAGGGAAGCAGAGTACAGAGGCTGGCTGGGGTGGTCATGGGACAGTCACAACTTCACTTTGATAAGAGCTGTGTATCTGAGAAATCTGTTGTATGACATGGTGAGCAGTTAAAGAACAGTGTTGCACTCTTGAACACGCTATCAATTTTTCACCTCAGAAAATAAGTGAACATACGCATCTGACATTCCACAATGATGCATGTTTCAAATTATCATGTTATAGACATGTACAAATATTTGAAAGATTCTTGGCAATTAAGATAATTTTTTTTTTCGAGACAAGGTTTCTCTGTGTAGCTTTGCGCCTTTCCTGGAACTCTCTTGGTAGCCCAGGCTGGCCTCGAACTCACAAAGATCCACCTGTCTCTGCCTCTACCTCCGAGTGCTGGGATTAAAGGCATGCGCCACCACTGCCCGGCTAGATAATTTTTTAAATATATGAAGTTTGATTAAAAGCTGTTTTTTAAAAGGTCAGTAAAATTATCATGTTAAAAAAATTTTTTTTGAAGAGTTGGCTATAGTTTCTAAATGCCCAAATTAGAGGTCTGTAAATTATGGTCTTTGGCCACAATGTCATTTACTTTCTGTTTTTATAAATAAAGGTACCATGGATGCTTTGTTCAACGACCCCAGAGGTGGGATGTTACAACAGTGTATCCATGAAAGTTTAAAACTATATACACTTCTTCTGAGCCTATTGAAAATATTTGCAGAATCCTTCTTCTCTTAAGGGAGATGGAAATACAAATCAGAACAGCAAAAATAAGTCACCTTTTGGGAGCAGACACACACCACATGTGAGTGTGTGGCACAGCTAACACCTTCTGCATCATGACTGAGGAGCTATGAGACCTTTTTACCAAATCTTCACTCAGTAATTACAAGTGTTTTAACAGAGATTGCTGTATTGTGTCTTACGTTGGTGATTAAATTTCCAGCTCTTAGTTGGGAGAGAGAATTTTCAGGCTAATAGGCACCCTACAATTCATTGAGTCTGTGTCTTTGTATATGAGATATCTCTTTCATTAAATGAGATAATGAAATCAAGGCGTTGGTGACTCACTGTCATGTTCTGCTCAGTTCAGGAGCCTTGAGTTCTTTTAACTGCCTCTCCTTGGCATCTAGTCCATAGCACTTCATACTTCTTGATGCATGCTTAATGGATTCACCCAAGGAAGTTCTATGGCATCTTCCTACAGTGGCCAACATCCAACAAAACAGGTGAATGACCTTAAAGCAGCCTCTGCTTTGGGCAGGTCTGAGACCAGGCAGTCAATGGGAAGAAAAATGACCTAAGCCATTTCCTGGTTTAATCTTCATGGCACTAAGATTCTGGAAGACTGAACTGCCAAAGAAAGTCCCATGGGAGCCATCCCCAGGAAGGAGAGTCCGTAGAGCAACACCCCCCCCTCCATAGATGGTAACACAATGAGACCTGAGCCGAGCCAACACCCGAGCAGGTTCACCACAGTGACTGCAGTTCCACAGCTGTGCTTGTGTGGAGCCCTGTGGCTCAGCGTGAAGGAGGTTCCCTGAAAATTAAAACGATAGAAGCCAGCTCCAAGTGATGAAAGTGCTGTGTTTTCAAGGTCCGTGAGGTCATCAGCCTTCCTTGTTGTAATTCTCTCCTTCCCCAAAGACAAGTCAGTCACACTCTAGATGGAAACCTACGACTCACCAACCACACCAGTGATAGTCGCTGCTAGCTTTCACTTGTGTTTATCCTCGGTAGCACTCATCAGCCTGAAATAAATATTGGTGCTACATGAAAATGAACTTGATGGTCTGATTTCTCAGCCTGTAAAGTTAAACAATTATCAGCAGTCTAGGCACACACACACACACACACACACACACACACACACACACACACACACATCAGCATAAACAGAAGATATTAAAATTAAGAGGAGGGGCTAGCTCCCATAATACAACAACTGTTTATGAAGAGCCCCCCTTGATACTTAAAAGAATGAACCCCCCCATCAGTGTGTCATGTCTTTGTGTCCACGGACCCTAGGAACTATACTGAGTTTAGAGGAAAACAGTGAGAAAGACTAAGCCTCCTGAAGGGGCGCACAAGGAACCCCAGGAGAGTGTCACTCCATTTTCTGTTGATGTGGTAAAATGCCTGAAGAAATCAGCTTACAGAAAAAGAGACTTGTTTTATCCTCGGCTTCAGAGGCATTGGTCCCTGGCTCCGTTGCTTTTAAAGGACTGAGCAAAGTCCAGAGTCAGTGTGAAGGGTGTCAGATTATAATGAAGACCACAAGTAAAGGGTTCCAGCAGCTCAACTGGAAGACCTGACAGACACAAGCCCACTTAGGTACTCAGAGACAGAAAAACTGAATGGTGAGAGGGAGGTGACTCCTTCAGTTCTCCAAGCTAGCAAGAAGTCTGGGCTTTATTCTCAAATGATGGGAGTCCATTAGGGTGTTGAAAACAGGGGAGGAACAGAGCTTGAAGCATAGGAGCCAGAATCTGTGCTGTGAAAGTGCTGTGGGGGCTACCAAGATGGCTCACACCTCTAAAGCCAGGCCTGGGGAGGCGGAGATGGGTGGATCCTGTGACCTTGTTGGCCAGACAGTCCGGACAAAATTTTGAGTTCTAATTTCAGTGAAAGACCCTGTCTCAAAAAGTGAGGTGGAGAGTGATTAAGGAAGGCACTCAGTGTTTACCTCTGACCTCCACATATGCACATGTGAATGAATACACACACGCACACGCACACACACACACACACACACACACACAGAGAGAGAGAGAGAGAGAGAGAGAGAGAGAGAGAGAGAGAGAGAGAGAGAGAGAGTCATTTTGAGTTGAAGACAGCAAGTAATAGGAAAAGACAGCCTAAGACCAGGTAGTCATACTTGAAGGTAACAGCAGTGGAGCTGAGGAGCTGCCATGCCATACAGATGAGGACTGATTAGCATGAGTGAGAGACAGCAGGAAGGCTGAAGTCTTAGGCATAGATATCGCAGGAAGGGGGAGAATAAAGGATATTTGCTGATGTTACTTAAGAACACATTAGTGCAGTGTGCACACACATGTGCTGTTAACTTGTTAACTGCTTTCTACCTCTGCGCTTGCTGATATGTTTATATATATATATATATATATATATATATATATAAACCGTTGAGTTGAGCTGTGCTTGGAAAAATATTTGGCTTTTAAGGAGTGTTCCATGCCCGGGATCCCTTGCTGAGTCCATCCCCTCCACAAGAACGGATTCTAGACTTATCAGTTGGGTTTTTTTTTTCTTTATTGTTCTATGCTGACTGTTCTCAACTTGTGGATCATGACCCCTTTGGGGATGGCATATCAGATATCCTGCATATCAGATATTTACATTATGATTCATAACAGTAGCAAAATTACAGCTCTGAAGTAGCAATAAAAAATAATTTTATGATTAGGGGTCACCACAACACGAGGAACTGTATTACAGGGTCGTAGCATGAGGAAGGTTGAGGACCACTGCTCTATACGATCTTTCCATTGGCCCCAGCTCTCCTATCTAGTCTGGCATTCACATTGACACAAAAGTCCCAGGCTTGTTTAGAAGGACTCTTGCTGTTCGCATGGCTGCACACAGGCATGCTGGCTCGTGAGTATCTGGGGACTCTCCTGTCTCTGTCTGCTCTCATCTTCCTGTGAGGGCACTGGAATTACAGGTGTGCCCGACACATCTGGCTTTACATGGGATCCGAACGCGGGTCCTGGTGCCTTTGGCATGTCAGACGTTCCACTCACTGAACAGTCATCTCCCCAGCTTCAGGTTTCAACGTGTATTAAAAAGGTAACCATTTTGTTTGTTTTCCTATTAAAATTAGGTCACATCCTACCTACTTAAAAGGGGGAAAATGACTACCCCCCTTTTAATGGCCCTCACTATGAGCCACTGGTAGAAGGATTAACCATCAATTTGAGTGTTACACATAAAACAGCAATAAATATGATATTCATAATCCAAAATGAGCCTCATCAACCATTTCCAAAGAGCACCCCGTTTGTTTAATGGCCTCGCATTAAGACATTGCTGTGAAGATAATGGCCCCAGACTGCTCAGATAATGAGTGGCTTGCCACTGGGTAGACATTCAGCTTGGAGTCACGAGCCTACTGAGAAGGTGGGAAAACGTAGAGTTTCTCCTTCAGAGCAGGAAATAAAAGTATAAATAAGTCACAAACCTCGATCTGGTTGAGGTGGGTGGGGTTTGCTTGCAGATTCAAATCTTGTACATCTTTCTGGCTTTTCTCTAAGTCTGAGAATTGTAGGTGAGAGGGTTCAGTGCCGACATCCCTGCCCTTGTAGGGAGACCTTTGAGCAGAGGGCAACGGTCTGCTCTGCGGTGCTCCGAGTGTCTGTCTGGTCCCATTGGTTCAAGGCAGTTTGTCAAAGGCTCTGTTTATATACTATAGAATACACCAATAGCAAAGCTCCCCCAAACATTCTGGTCTATCTTTTATGAGCTTAGGAGTCTTTGGGGATGTGGTTAAAGACCAGAGTTCAGCTTCGTCTTCCCAGAATATGAAGGCTGAAGGCTGAAAGGTCGGTGATGACAGCGTGCCTCTAAGAATGCTTTAGCCTTCTTGGAGTCCTCTCAGTCTCCTCTCCATATCCACGTGGCTGCACTAGAACTCCCCATGCATTGATTCTGGAGTGGAAATCACAATCAGCCACGAACTAATGTGCATACATTTGTCTCACAGGTTTAGATAATGGCAGTGCGAGTTTGGCATATCTTATTTTATTTTTATATTTTGATGAAATAGTTCCCAGGAAAGAAAATGGATTTGCAAAAGAAAAAAAATACATATATATATATGTATACGGTTCTTATTGAGCAGTTAAATTTCACCAAGCTCCTCAAACTGAGGCAATCTCCATTAGCATCATTGTGAAAAATCGGCTATGATGCTGTTATTGCATTCTGGATGGCCATGGATAGGATGTTTGTAGTTGAGAGTGTGTATGGAAAGCCTTTATCTTGAGTAGCCACCATCATCAAAGTCCTTGGGACAAATGGCTTCCCATAAAGACAATGCTAAGAAAACCTGGAGCCAGGGAGTCATAGAGAGAGAAAAAATTATCAGCAAGACTCCAAACAGAAATCATAATCTAGTCATTTGAAGAAATAAGCCATATTGCTACATTATGATGAGGTACTAAAATCTGTTCACCTGCAGCAGATAGAATCATCCAGAGCAGCCTGGGATGCTTAGATAGGTCTATCCATGCTGTCCCTTTGCCTTTGTAGTGAGGAGAGACATACTGCTCAGCACAGCCACCAGAAACACATGTGACTTGATGTGGACTGGAGTGACCAAGGAGCTGAGTTCCTCATCGTACTTTTATGTGATTGACTTAAAATTCCAGGAGCCCCTTGTGGCTGGCAGAAACCATCCCCACCAAACAGGATACTGGTCACAAAAGCATTAGACTCCTCTGAGCTGGACAGCTGCTCCTTCATTCAACTGATCAAAGTCATGGGATGTGTCCACTCCTGTGTTTGGTGATGAGAGACATGGATAAAGGAGAGGCCCTACCCTGAGAATCCTGCATCTGACAGGGGACAGAGACAAAGAATGAAATGTGCACAGGTCTCTGGTCTCTGAGGCACTGAGGAAGATGTATGTGAGCAGTGAGTTTAGGTGGACTCTGTACTTGGAGTGGTTGGAGTGAGCATGCATTCAGAAAATTGACTTGTTTTCTTTTGCCATTTTAGAGACTGAAATTTATCAGGAACTGAAACATTTGGCTCAAGGCCCTGAAGTCTGAAGAGTCCAAGGACATGGGCATCTACTCAGCATCTAGTGAGCTCTCCTTGCTCTATTTACCACAGCAGAGGCATCACACAACAAGACACATCAGTATGCTAGCTCAGGACTCCCTCCTTTTCATAGAATACCCAAGGGCATGATGTGGTCTGACCCTCAGGATTTCACCTAGTTTATGACTATAAATACCTCCAAATGCCCCACCCCTAGATTGCATTAATATGTGATTCTCAAACATGAGCTTTTAAAGAACACCCTTAAACTATAGCAGTAAAGAAAGATGAACTAGGACATTCCAGAGAGAAGAAATGTATAAACCAATAGTAGAAGGCAACATTGTATATAGCAAGTTAGCTACATACAATATAGCTAAATACAATATAGCTATATACAACATAGCTATATACAATGTAGCTAAATACAATATAGCTATATACAATGTAGCTAAATACAATATTGCTATAGACAATATAGCTAAATACAATATAGCTATACACAGTATAGCTAAATACAAAATACCTATAGAGGCAATATAGCTACTTCCTCTGAATTCTAACATTCTCTCCTGGAAAGAACAGGAAGGTTCAGGACACTTGGCAAGTAGAGAGAGTGTCACAAGTTCAGGAGCTACTGAGTTTAGAGGATTCTCAGAGCCCTGCTCAAGATTACATATACAGTAATGGTCGCTGGGGAGAGACATGGCTTCGTGGTATGCAGGAAGATCCAGAGAGGCAGGTTTCATGCTAGGCAGAATGTGGTGCTTCAGATGCCTCTGAGTCACCCATGTTCTTGTGAGTAATCACAAAAAACCCGTGGTTCACTCAGCCACACTTGGGTGGAGTCATTCCTTAGGTCTGTCATTGTTGAGCTATCTGTGGTAAAAGATGTTTTCTCTTAGATTCCCAGGAAAAGCCACACATCCTGTGGCACCTAGATGCAAGGAAACCTCTCCTTCACACTGCCTTCATCTGAATGTCTGTTCCGCGTGGAGCTTTTGTGTGCTTACCACTCAGCCCACAGGCTTCTCCAGGGTCCCCTTCCCTACATGTCTGTGTTTCTACTCTGGCCAGTTGCTATTCAGCTGACAAGTGTCAGTCCCTGTGGCTTATAGCCTGCTCATGGGAGCCATTCCTCTTGAATCATGACATGACTAAATATCAAGAAGAGCAGTTAAGAGGGAAAAAGTTGCATATTTAAACACTAGCAAAACAACTGCCAGAGTCTGGAGGAAGGGCCACGAAGCAGAAAGCGTTTTGTTGAATTGCTTTGCATTCCATTTTAAAGACCAAATCTGGAAGTTGTATCGAAGGCACAATCTTCAATTTGTGTAAGAAAAGTAACACACAACTCAGCCAATCTACACTCAGAGAGATCCTGGCGGTATGTCAGTATTTGGCAAATGGGTGTGAATTTTTATCTTTTCCTGTGATAGGAAGATACTGAAGACATTGCGTATCAATTTTCTGACACGTTGTTTACACCAATTTTTCAATTAACTGACAAATTGCCTCTCTGGTTTCTATCTTGTTGTGACCTCTATACTGAACAATCCATCATGGCAAGAGTTTAGTGTGGCATGGAGATAAAAAGGGGCTCTGAGGAGGCCAGTGCCACGCCCATGATCAAGGCAGTTCGTGCTTCGCTAGTAACAGAGGCAGAACAGTGGATCAACAGGGTCAGAAGGGAGTGGATCTCTCAAACCACAGCTGCATTTCATTCTAAGGAAATGGGACCTGAGCTGAGAGCATGAGATACAAGCTTCATGAACAGGCTGAGAAAGCAGACGTCACGTGGTACCTTAGCAGTAGCAGCAAGAAGTGGAATTAGGGGCTGAAGAGATGACTCAGTGGTTAAGAGTATCCACTATTCTCCCACAGGACCTGGGTGTAATTCCCAGCATTCACATGGCAGCTCATAAGTGTCTGTAACTCCAGTTCCAGGAATTCAATGCGCTCTTCTGACCTCCTTGGACACCAGAAAGGAACATGGTGTACATATATACATGCAAGTAAAACAGTCATACACATAGAATAAAATAAATTATTTTTTTTCTAAAAAAGAAGTGCAATTGTTCTGTTTTTAGAAATTCAGCCAGGATGGGAGCTGAAGACCTGAGTTTGATCCCCAGAACCCATGTGAAAAGAGACGGGGAGGGTGTGGTGACAATGTTTGTAATCCCAGCACTGAGGCGATGGAGACAGGAAGGTTGTTATGGCTACTGCCCAGATAGCCTAGCTGCATTGGCGATGGCCAGGCAAGTGAGAAACCTTGTCTCAAAAAACCAAGATGGAGAGCAACTGAGGAATGACAGCTGAAGTGGACATCTGGCATCTACGTGTAAGCACACACACATGCATACACACAAACACACACATATGCATGCACACCACACACTGCTGTGGGATGTATGGCAAATGTGTTGCTAATTAATCAATAAAACACTGATTGGCCGTTGGCTAGGCAGGAAGTATAGGCGGGGCAAGGAGGAGAATAAAGCTGGGAAGTGGAAGGCTGAGTCAGAGAGACACTGCCAGCCGCCACGATGAGAAACAGCTTGTGAAGATGCCGGTAAGCCACGAGCCATGTGGCAAGGTATAGATTAAAGGAAATGGATTAATTTAAGCTATAAGAACAGTTAGCAAGAAGCCTGCCACGGCCATACAGTTTGAAAGCAACATAAGTCTCTGTGTTTACTTGGTCGGGTCTGAGAGGCTGTGGGACTGGCAGGTGAAAGAGATTTGCCCTGACTGTGGGCCAGGCAGGAAAACTCTAGCTACAACACACGAAGTGAAATTGAAGAAGAAATCCAGAGGAGACACAGTGCAAACCAGAATGTTCAGGACAAAGATGTATCAACCTGTCACTGGACTTGTATCCTTTCCTCACGCACATGGGATGTGAGATGGTGGAATTGAACCTAAAACTGTAGAAGGAACCCTGGACAATCCACAGGAAGCAACAGGCAGCCCTCACGGATGACCAGCCTTTATGGATGAAGGCAAAAGCCTGAAGGAAGGGAAGGTGAAGACACATGTCAGCTGACCAGTCAGGGTGTGAACTAGGTGAGCACATCTGGGAAGCATGGCCTGAGCAAAACTCCACATCCCTGTGCTGTTAGACACGTTCTAGACATCAAAGCCTGTGCTGCTGGTGGCTAGCCATGTGAACGCAAGAAGCATGTGGTATTTCCAGCAGGACTGCAATTTTCCCGTCTCACAGTTTTTAACTCAATGTTATGACTAGGCTGCAGATATATGCTAATAAGATACATAAATATGATACGATATATGAGTTTCAAGTGACACATACCTAATCCTTCTCTTTGTTGTGCAGACATAGGCTGTGAGGTCAGAGAGCTCTGGGTGAAGATTTGGCTTAGTGAAGGAAGGTCGTCAGCAAAAGGGAGGAGTTGCCTCATGACAGTCAGGGAAGGCACTGAGCCCTTGGCAAATTTCCTCTAAGGTCTAGTCCTTAACATGCCTTCCAAAGAAGCTAGACAGTTCGATAATCAGAGAAAGGCTCTTTTGTGAACATACTGGGCACATTCTAGGTGGCTGGTGCCTCGGGGTCAGAGGTTAATGGCAGTTAATCTATTTAATATTTTAAAATTTAATTTTATGTGTATGGATGTTTTGTTCACTTGCATGTCCCTATATCATGTGTATGTCTGGAGGCATTGGATCTCCTGGAACTGGAGTTACAGAAAGTTGTGAGCTACCACATGGGTGCTGGGAATCAAACCAGAGTAAACCCGTACTCTTGCTTACTGAGCTAATTAAGACCTACACCCCCAGCTAATGCATCTATACACAAATAATGGCATGGCTAAGCTTTAGATGCCTCTGCGATATTTATACAAACAAGGACAGAATAAACTTGCATGCACCTGTGTGTATTTTATAAAGAATAGTATGTATCATGACAGATAGTAAAGTCATAATTACAGCTACACATAAAGGGTTAACATGTGAGTGGGGGTGATATTGAGAAATCTCACGATCTGTGATGACAGGTCAGTGTGCCTTTTCTCCGGCATTTTCGCGTCACTACAAAAACAAGCAGCATTTTAGTTGACTGGGTGTTAAAGGACCAGTAGCTTTGTCAGAGGTCTGGAATATTGTCTCCGTCATCCTTATAAGCTTTCAGAACTTATGTTTTACACATCAACATTCAATTCATTCTGTGGTACTTTTTTTTTTTTTTTTTTTTGCGGTGCCTTCAAGAAAAGGATGATTTTCTTTACTATCAAGGCCTCCAGGGGTGTCAGAGAATCCTGACAACTCAAAACTTAAATTCCAGCTTCTCTCCTTACAAATGTCCAGGAACATTTTAATAATTTTCTAAGACCTTATTCTGTATGTGAGCTTAATAAAGGCAGCAACCCTAACCCCCTAGTGTATCAGAGTAAACACAAGCATCGTGCAGCCATTTTGCACAATGACCAGTACATGATAATAGGCCAATAAACATTAGCTATTACCACAGTACATCAAATAATTACATCTGGGATGATTAGAAAATACAAACAACACCTTGGAGGTAATGATGAAGGTCGACTGCAGTTCTGACATTTCAGGGAAGAGCCTGATAATCTTTCCATCAGGGCTCAGCACACCGTATTATTTATAGAAACAACAGCTCTCGTTATTATTTTAAGTGGAATTATGTGCTTGGGACACAGCTCAGTGGATAAGGCACCCGAATTTGATCCCCAGAACCCTGTAAGAAGGCTAGGGGTGGTGGATGTGCTTGTAATCCCCTGCACTAGGGAGGAAGAGCCAGGGAATCCCTAGGACTCCTTAGCTACCCAGTCTAGCATGTTTGATGAGTCTCAGGCCAGGGAGAGACCTTGTCTCAAAACACAAGATGAATGGTGCCTGAGCAGGGTCACTCAAGGATGTCCTCTGGCCTCCACCCACATGTGTACCCACATGAACATGAAAATGCACATGTATATGAGCACATAAATATACACAAAACAACACAACAGACTATTTGAATTATTACACAAATTTGGAACGGTCAGCTGAATCCTAGGAATACTCACAAAGTAAGAGTTTTCTAGTCCATTGACCATGAGTGGGGTCAATTCCAGAAAGACCCTGTCATTAAGTAGGGCAAGTCTAAGGGTCTATATAATCCTCTCTAAAATGGAGACTCCTGGGAGTAAGAAAGCCATCACCATGGGTCTAGGTGGGATCCATCAAACACACTCAGACCTTAAGACTTGAGATTCCACAAAAAGAGGGAAAAAACAAACAAAACCCTAAAACCTCTAAAGGCAAAATTTATCTTCTGATCCTCCCAAAGGTCCATCTTCCATGAAACACAAGCCATCTGAGATTGACCATAGGAATCATGACCATCTGGGGACAGGAGTAGGGAATTTCCAGCCCAGATAGAACACGTAAGACAGCAAAAGGCCAAAGAGCAGGTCAAGGGGACAGCTGTAGAAGACAGAGAGACTGCACCTGCTCTGGTGATCTGACTCACAGAAGGCCAGCAGAGGGGTAGAGCTGGGTAGGACCAGATAGAACCCACACTGACCACACAGAAGGCCGTGGGTGGCATCAGGCAAGAGGAGCCCAAGAGCCCAGGTGAAGGTCTGCTTTTTTCAAGAAGCTGCAAACCAAGAAGAGATCTGGACATGGTGAGAGAGAGCTTCAACCCACAAATACCGACAACCATGGGCTGGTGACTGCCCCCACTCACTGCTTTAGAGCCTTGGTGGTGATGCAGGGGTGGTATGTGCATTGTAGGGCATCTGAAAGCACCCCGAGCATCTACCTACTCGATGCCAGCAGCAACCCACCCCTGTCTGCAGATGTTTCCAGGTGTCTCTTGCTTGAGGAACAGGGTCAGAATAACCTACAGAAAGAATCTCCTGTTTCTCACTCATGAGGTTTCATCTTGGTTGAGAAGGGCTTGCAAGGGAGCTGCTGGTGTTTCCGGACCCAACCTTTCCTCAAGTTATGAAAGCAGGTGAAGGCAGCCATGCATTCACAAGCATGACAACACACACAGCAGATATCATTCATTCATTGTTTTCCTTGAACCTTGTGTCACCACAGGAAGCCCACTGCGCTGTCGTGAGGGGCCGCTTCACCTCTCATGGGCTGTGCCTCCTTCCTACTTATATCCCTGAAGCCCAACAGGGTTTGTGGCAATCCTACTTTCTCCATGAACATTTATTAGTTAGTTAGTTAGTTAGTTAGTTAGTTAGTTAGTTAGTTAGTCAAATAAAATAATGAATGAAGCAAGGAGTAGGACATAGAAAAACGTGTGTTGTCTATACACCATAAAAGACTCCTCACCAAAGGCCACTGTGCATCACTTGCTCTTTCTGGCCTTGCATTGAGCTGGGAGTGCCAAATTTAGCACAATGATTCCCACATCTACAGAAGCTCTCATAGGCAGAGCTGTGAAGCACAGGCTTTTTCCAGATTAAGAGTTGATGTCTAATTCTCCAAACCAGGGGCATGCTCATGGAGCCACCATGAGCCAATGAGCAACATGCTCACAGCCATCGTGGGTGACATCTGTTCCCATATTTGACATGCTCTCTGCAGCCAGGACAGGGCTGATCTTCAGGCTGCTGGTGCCAAGCAACACATGGCTCTGCAGCCTGTGTCGCTCTGATGGATGTGACCTCTTCTTTACAGCTGGGTATGGCTCGAGCCAAAAGGTTACCGTCCCCTTGAAAAATGAATGAAACATCCGTACATGCTGCTGTGAGTTATCAAATTGGTCCCCATGAGTTACCAAAACAGACAGCATTTCAAGGAGATTCTCGTCCATTTAGACATAAATATTCTCTTCCTTGAGAAAGTTCTCATGGGCTCAGAGCACAGCAAAGAAAGCTCCGAAAGTTTGCAGAATGGCACTGGTAATCTAGGCCAGCTAGAGAGAGGCTTTCATCTGCCTCAGTCTCCAGAAGCCACAGAAAAAGCCCCAGGTGTGGCAGCATACACTTGCAGCACCAGCGCTGGGGGGGTGGGGGTGAGGGACCAGCAGCTTGCTGAGGCTTATGAGTCAGACAGCATGGAGTTCTTGGCGAGTTCCAGGCTGGTGAGATATGCTCTAGAAAAAGCAAGTAGACAATGTCTGAGAGGCAGAAGTTGAGGCTGTCCTCTAGCCTCGGGATGTACTCACATGTGTACATATGCACCCTTACCCACATATGCATCTACACATACGTAGACACATGTATAGTTATTCCCATGTTTGCCTGTACACACACACACACACACACACACACACACACACACACACACACACATGCATGCATAAATTGATGCATGCTCTTCAGCCAAATCAACTATCTTAGTCACTGTGCTATTGCTGTGAAAAGACTCCATGACAAGGCAACTCTTGTAAAAGCAAGCATTTAATCAAGCGCTTGCTTACATTTTCAGAAGGTTATTCCATTATCATCATGGGAAAAGCATGGCGGCATGCATGTGACTGGAGCAGTAGCTGACAGCTACATACACCCACAAAGAGAGAGAGAGAGAGAGAGAGAGAGAGAGAGAGAGAGAGAGAGAGCAAGAGAGTGAGAGCAAAAGAGAGAGAGAGAGAGAGAGAGAGATGCTGGGCTTTTGAAACCTCAAAGCCTGTGTCTAACTACAAGGCCACACCTCCTAATCCTTCTAATCCTTCTCAAACAGTTCCACTCCCGGTGCCTAAGCGTTCAAATACATAAGCCTCTGGGAGCCATTCTTATTCAAACCACCCCCTTCAATCTTCAATGGATTACCAAACACCCAAAAACAAGCTGTGCAGAGCCTGAGGCTGCCTGTGCTGTGTCCCCTGCGGAGGGCGTTGAGTCCTGTGTCCATCTCTTTATTTTATGAGTCACTGTTATGCCCTCAGATGCCACAATTATTTTCAAACAGTTCGATTCAGTCAGCTTTAATCACGCCAAGCACGAAGGCACGAGTGGCCACTGCTTTGCCTAAGGTGCCTGTTGGTTTTGTCCTAACGAGTCTGTGTTCTAGAGATGATACCAGAATGCCCTGGGTGTGTACCAACTACATCACTGTGATCCGCAAGGACCCACACAGCCCCTAACACACAACCCTGCTTTGCCTTGGAGACTGGAACACCTCATCACCACTTTCCTCTCCAGGGTCCTCCCATGCAGTAACCACCTCACTGGTGGTTTTGCTTTCTCAGGCTTCTATTACCCCTGGTCAATCAAGGTCTAAAAATATTAAGTGGAAAAGTCTAAAATTGGTAAGTTTTATATAATATTTATTACAGTATATTAATATTCCATTTTATTAGTTATCGCTAATATCCCACTTGCATAACTTATAAACTAAATGTTATTGTAACTGTGAACTACAGGAAAAGGCACTGTCTGTCGACAGAGGACCACCTGAGCCTCCCAGAGCCCGTCACTGGTCCTGGAACGTGTTCTCTTTGAGTAAGGCTGTCATTGCAGTCCTTCCAGCTTGGTCCCCCCTGCAGCATGGCCTCGTCCCTTTCCTGAGGGCCCAGCCTTCTTTACTCTGCTTCAAATGGACATCCCTTAGATATGACACTTTAGACAACTTAATCACAAAATGTCCGATTTCATTGGTTCCCCAGCACTCTGTAAGCCCACTGAGGGTCAAGAACACGGACTTTAGAGTGAATCTGTCTGGTATGAGAAGGTTCCGTGCTGCTACTGCAGTTCAAACAAAGACAAAAATGCTCTGGCTTTGGCAATGGACTGTGAGCAGCCTTCGGGAGACAAGGCCAGTTGGTGGGTGAAGACTGTTCCCATGGACAGCCCACGTGATCTGCTTACGGGGTTGACCAGGGCTGGAGAAGCTCAGATGTTAAGTTTGCAAGTGACACACTCAGAATTGGAAATACAGGTCCTGATTATACAGCATTAGCGTCCCCCAATGTAGGTGACTCAGGGGAGGTGGAATATAGGAAATAGCGTGCCCTGCTCTGCAGCACATGGGTGTGGGGAAGCCATTGTTAGTCTTAGCCTCTTGATGGAAGGTATTTCAAACAACTGAGACATAACTTAATTGTCACAGACCTAAACTGCTGGCTTCTTTCCCCTGTGACAGTAGGTAAGGGACTCTGAACTGAGCCCAATGCAACCAACACTAAGGCAGGCAGTGTCTCCAGATGTTTCCTGACTGTCACTGTTTCTCCTTTGAGAACTTTCTCCCATAAAAACCTGCTCCAAGAACCTTGAAAATCACCACTGCTACCTGTCTCCAGAGCTTGAGCTCATGTCTCTGGAAGCAGCATCCTCCATCCATGCATTAAGTTTTGGCTTAGCTGAGACACTCCAGTCACACTGGCTCTGTCCTTTATGTTCTGGTCCCTCCACAAAGCCGTAGTGATGTGTGTGTGTGTGTGTGTGTGTGTGTGTGTGTGTGTGTGTTTGCATGTGTGTGGACTTTAAATTACAGAGAAATCCCTTTGCAAAGCAGCTTTCTTACTCAAGGTCACTTGGAAGAAATTTTGAATCTAAGACATCCCAACTTTTGTGCAACTCAACATCCAGCTTCCTGTCCCTCTTGGCATCACACTTCTCCAAACACTCAAGCTCTATAGAAATTTAGACCTCATCCTTAAAAGGGCATTAGTGTATGACCATGGGTTGTTGTAACAAAAGTGTCCAAAGGCATTTGATGATCCACTTAACAACACATACTTCTAAACAACTCTTTTAAAGATGGAAAACAATGCCAGATATAGCAACACAAGCCTGTAATCCCAGCACTTGAGAGACAGAATGTGCATTATGTTGGCCAATTGTGACATGCTGTTTAAGCTTGCTGAAAAGCGGGTTCTGGAAGTGAGGTAGACCCACTGCCCCAACTGCACATCTGAGCATGTTTGTCTCAGAACTTACTCCAAGGCCCTTTGTCTTGAATTAGACTGCCCCCCATCCAGGATCTGTAATAGGGAGAGAGAAAAACAAAGAGCAGCTAGTGGAAATTTAAGAACATTGAATCCTTGAGAACAGCTATATGGCAAACCATTTCTAACATATTACTGTTTCTTGCTCTATAATATAGAATTCCCTGCAGCGTGACTGAGAAGCCCGAGGCTCATCCACAGATACAAGCTCAGTTGGGAACTCCAGCTGGCTGCCTCGTCTTCCCTAGTCAGTTTCCGCTGGATGCTGCAAACTTTCGATTTAATAGTGTTGCCTTTGTTTAGTCTCTCTATCAGAATGCTCACCCCCCTTGTCATCTGTTGGATGCTGTAAGCTCTTTTTGGATGATGTTTTGCTGTCTATCTCCTGCTTCTGTCTGTCTGCTACTCGCTATTTGTCCTTTTGCTTTTGCTGACTTTTATACTTCACAAACTCCTTCACTCACAACTGAAAGTCTGCCTTTCAGCTATTGTTGGTCATTCTCTGGGCTAAGCAAAACAGGAGGGTGAGAAGAATTGCTTTGAGTTCAAAGACAGTCTAGGCTGTACAGTGAGTACCAAATAGCCTGGGAGAGGGTTGGAAAACAATGGCCACTCTCATCAGCTTTAAAGGGAAGGAGGAAGAGGATGAGAAGGATAAGGGAGATCAGGTGTGTTGGAGGGTAGAGTAGCTGCTTTTCTTGTTACTAAGATAAAATACCTCACAGAAGTAACATAAGAAAGGAAGAGTTGATTTTTAGCTTGAGGTAGATAAGGGAGACCTGTCTGGAGATGCAGAGGCCGGAACGTGAAGCCACTGGTCATCATGTGACCACAGTTAGTAAGTAGAGAAGACTATGTTGTTTCTTCCTTTTTATTCAGTTCAGGACCCCAGCCCGCAGTGTGGTGGGTCATGTCACCTCACTTAATCCGGAAACACCCTCATGGAATGCCCATGGTGATTCCAAATCTTGTCAAGTTGACAACGAAGATGACCCATCCTAGGAAGGGGAAAGTGGAGTGGACAAGTAGGAGAACAATCCACAGGAGCCAATCACTGGGCAGGAAGGATGGGGAATCCTTCTATTCAAAGGCAGAAAAGTTACTGGAGAAGTGAGCCCACAGCCGCCTCAAAGTCAGTGCCACATTGGCATAGACTTTTCAGTTCTTCTCATGTTTGCAAGGAAGCAGTGGATGTTGGTGATGGTTGGAAATGTAGAAGATATAGGTGGACAGGGAACGGAGTGCGATTCCTCGTCTCTGTGACACAGGAAGGATCGTGTAGCCCAATATAAAAGGAAACTGTGCACAAAATCCCACACAGGAGCATTCACTACAGCAACAAAGGCATCGATTTGCTAAGCTGTAATTGTTTTTATATTTACAATCTCACCAATAAATTAAGGTTTAGTGCTCTAATTACACTGTGTATTCCAGGACCTGAACGTGCTGGGCTCACTCACTCCACAGCTGGCAGATGGTGTAGAGCAGATGATTCTCCTGTGGGGAGCTGTGGAACTCTACAGAGAGGGAGATAATTGTACACAGTAGTTCTTAGCTGTTCTGACCATGTTGATGATTCCAGCCCAACTGTGCATCATCTACAATGTCTGTGTTGCATCCTCATTTTGAAAACTTCATATTTCTCATTATCCATCTTTTTAGAATGGATTTTCACCATTACACAGAAATTCAGGTATATTATTATAAAACATATTGAGAATGTTCCTGTTGCCTGATGGAGCCTATACGTCTTTCAGGTGGATTTCTTGCTCTAACTAAACTCTTTTCATTGAGAAACTTGTAGAGAAGTTCTCCTAAGCCTTGAGTGGCTACTCAGCAGCTGAACCCAGACAACAGACCAGACTAAGATCACTGCACAAATCTGGAGGAAGGATGTGGGAATTAGTTGTCAGCACTGACATCCAACATAAAATCTCCTTAAAAAAGGAGAAGGTCGAGGGTGACCCAATACACACACAGAGTCACTGGTATTTCCAAAGTGCTTGGCAAATTCCAGTTCTCATATGCACAGAATGTCCTCTCATGGATGGAGTTGGGGCCAACATCTTACCAGACATGTGAATTGACCCAGATAAAAAGAAAGCCTGATCCTCTCTCCTACTCCTTACTATGAGGCCCCCTTTAGGACACAAGATCCAGTGACATGAAGCACATGATCATTCTCAAGGGATTCAGTTCTACCTTGGACTACATCCACACATTCATTGCTTCTGGCACCTGTAGAATTAACAGAGTTTCCCAGCAGAGCTGCGTCATATGTTCACCTATCTGCGTGGCTAGAATTTCTAGTTTGTTGAGACCCAGACAACAGCTATTGTGGAGGAAAGAAAGTTGGGTACATGACCTGCTTGACCCTCAGGTTTCCTGGTCACTTTGTATGTATGAACAATTCTACATATTCCACTATAAAAATATAATTAAAATAATTAATAATGTAAATAAAAATATTTATAAAATTTCAATATAATATGACCACTTCAAATAATGCCTTCCCTTGTAGACTCATAAAACAAATTACCATTTAAAAACTTTTTCTTAAAAAAAGTATCAAATGCCGGGTGGTAGTGGCACACACCTTTAATCCCAGCAATCTGGGTGGTAATCTGGGTGGCAGAGCCAGGTGGATCTCTATGAGTTTGAAGCCAGCCTGATCTACAGAGTGAGATCCAGGACAGGCACCAAAACAATGTGGAGAAACCCTGTCTCAAAAAACCAAAAAAAAAAAAAAAAAAAAAAAAAAGTATCAAACAAGCCTAAATTATGGGTTTTACTAATGTTAACTTGTTTTTAAATATATGGAATGTTTTTTAGAATTTTGACTCTATGAATATTAAATATTAAATTTTTCTATCACAACTAAACATTTTGGTTTTTTATTATAAAGTAAAAAATATAGAGTTACCTTTGTAGTTGTTTACTGTGTTGCCGTGATAAAACACTTTTCAAAAGCAACTTTAGGAAGAAAGGCTAAATCTATCATTGAGGCAAGGCAGGAACCTAGAAGCAGGAACTGGAGCAGAAGCTATAGGAATGCTGTTTACTGGTTTGTTCCCAATGGCTTGCTCAATTACCTTTCTTATATACTGCAGGAGAACTTATCCAGGAATGGCACATCCCACAGTGTGCAGGTCACCTCTGCATTAAGTAACAATTAAGAAAAAGTCCTACATGTACAGCCAGAGGTCAGTCTGATTAAGGGAATTCTTATTTATGTTTCCTTCTTCCCAGATGACAATAGGTTCATGTCAAGTTGACAACTGAAGCTAACCATTGACACTGTGGGTGCTAACATATGATCTTAATAACAACGTAAGTGAAGAAACCCATCAATAATGGACACATCTTCCTTATCCACCTAGATTAGAAGAGGTAGGATAACAGCTTCTGTAGCATGGGGACCTGGATATAACTAAAGAGATGACTCAACTCTTTGTGTATCTTGGGCATTTTCTCAGAACTCGACATTTATAGGTGGCTTTTAAGTTTTCTTTATTTTATGTGTACAAGTGTTTGCCTATGTGTATGGATGTGCACCACATGCATGCAAGTGCCTTCAGAGTCCAGAAGAGGGCATCATATCCCCTGTTATAAATGGTTAGGAGCCACCACATAGGTTTTGAGAGGTGAACCCAGTCCCTATGCAAGAGCATCCAGTGATCTTAACCTCTGAGAAATCATTCCAGCCCCAACTTTTCTTTCTCAAATTCAAAACTCACCTGTACCATTAAGTGACTGAATTAGAATGCAGGGGCCTTTCACAAAGGGATGTGAAACTTTCAAAAAACTTTCTTTTTTCTTTCAAAAGAAGAAAAAAGAAGAGAAAAGTCTTAAATGTGTCTGTCCACATTATGAGTCTTTGGTAAAAAGCCTGAGAGGAGAAAAAAAACAAAACAAAAACTAAAACTAAAAGATTTGAGGATTTTTCTAGACTCATGACTTCACAGGTGCCTGTGGCCACTTGACTCTTGTTCCTTGCCATGGTGAGGCAGAACATCATAGAAAACATGTGGGAGAACAAGGGGGGTTCATCTCTTGATGAAAAGGAAGAGAGAGAAAGGCAGGGTTCGGGTAAGATCTACTTCCAAGTGTATGCCTGTGCCAGTGAGCTACAGGTTGGCCCTACCTACTGCTTTCCAGCCATCCCCAAAACCCCACTGAATTTTGATTTCATCATCCATGGATTAGCACATCAACTAAGTCCTGGGTCCCTTCTGATCCAGTCATTTTTCAAAAATCCTGCTCTGAACATTCCAAGGGTAGCCTCAGTTGAATGACTTGGGGCAGGGAGGCATTTAATATGCAAACCATAGATTCTCTCCCTGGCTTCTAAGACTTAAGTCTACCTCATAGTACAGAAAGCAGCTACTTTATCTCTAGGTATCCCCAAAGTGCTGGTAAGTCCAGCATTCCTCCAAAGTCTCAATCCATACTCTCCACTGAGACTGAAGGTAAACACTCAGCTATATAGGAACCCCTGTAAAGATCAAAATATAGATTACAGACTTCCAACATGGCAGGGAGCCAACACCCCATAACCAAAGGGAGGAACATGACACCAAGGAAGGATTTGAGCAAAGCAAGACTAGAACCCAGAAGGGCAAATATGCATCCCTATATGCCCAACATTTGGAACATGTGGTCTTTTGATGCAATCCTCCAAAGGCTTGAACAGCTACATTCCTGTGGTCTATCTGGTAGCACCCCACGTGACCACCATCTTGGCCAGGAGCTACATACTAGCTCTGGCTTTTCTTGGCAGGCATTCACGCTCCTGGCATCTCTCACTTCCTGGAAGCTCCATTGTAACATTGGCTTCCCTCTCACAGCTTCACGCATTGCCATATAGGAGCTCACATTGCCTGGAAGCCCAGATCTGCCTTAGAAATATGAGTGGAAGCCTCTATGACCCCCATAATTCTTTCATTCTTTGTGCCTGCGAAATAAACAATACATGAACAATGCCAAGATCTGTTGCTAGCCCTAACAGTATTCAGTCCTATTTGGACCATAGCTGCAGTGGCCTCTGGTTAGATGGAAAGAAACTGAATGGAAATAAATTGTATGGAAATGAATTCCAAAGAAACAAATTCTTAGACATCCCTATGTGATCAGGATGCCCTGGGGCTCCCTTCCCAAGAAAGATCTCAAGAAAATCTTTCAAAGGAGTCTATACCCTTGAGCCTGCCCTGAATGTAGTTTTGTTGACACCTGAGATATGCTCATAGCCTCCCTCTTACCCAAGTTTAAAGTACTTGGCTACTTCTGGGACTGCAGCGATGACTCGGTGGTTAAAGTGCTTTCTCCGTGAGAATGAGACCTGAGTTCAGATTCCTAGAATCCACATAAATGCCAGGTGGGCATGGTGCCCAGCCTGTAATCCCAGCCTGGAAATGCAAAGACAGAGAAACACCAGAGTGAGCTGGGTAGGAAGACTAGACACATCAGGGAGCTCTGAGAAACCTTGCCTCCATGAATATGGGAGAGTGCTTAAGGATGATTCCTGACATCAACTGCAGACTACCACATGCATCCACGTGTGAGAGTCAGTGCATGCACACACACACACACACACACACACACACACACACACACACACACACACACACCGTATATACACATGAAAAGAAAACAAAACAAAAATTACTTGGCTATTTTTTTTTTTTATGGAACTAAAGCCAGACCTTCCTTGGCAACGTGTCTTCTTTCATTCATGTGGCCCCTTTCCTGACAAACTGAAAGCTTTCCAAGTTCTAAGGCTTCATGTTTTATGCCCAGTCCTCACTGTAAATTTGGCTAAAAGCAGCCAGCAGTAATCATGCCACAGCCTGGTTGCTCTGCCATTTCTAAATGCCCCTCACCTGCAGAGCCTCCCGGCATTGGTAAAATGGAGGTAGATTCTTTGACCTCATGTAAGATGAACAACCCCAATTCTCAGTCCAAATATGACATGACACCTGCAAAAAGCAGCTTAAATGAGGAAAAAAATGGTTTATCCTTTCAGCTCTTGTTTTTGTTGGATATTTTTACGGATTGTGGCATTGTTTGTGAGTGTGAAAGGGTGAGGGAGAAGGGTGTGTCCGGATGATTTGTCCCCCAACATGCACTCTTGGGGACTTCGTGTGACAAAAACACCCTATCCTAGTCAACTACCAATTTGAGAAAATGAGCCTTCCCCAAAGATACAGACCAGCCCGCACTGTGTAGTGCTAGGTTTAATCAGATTAGCACTTATTAGAAATTAGCCTCACAAAAATGATTTTTTGGCTTCTTATTCAGGATAAGCAAGGAAGATAAAGAAATAAATAATTACATTAATTAATGCTTGTATTAACCTTTAATGAGCATGGAACATACATCCACACACATGCACGATGACTCCATGCGATCTACGTGTGAGAGGCTGTCAGCACACCCTACCCATGTTCACCTTAAAATGACAACTATGTGTTGTATGGAGCCACTCTCTTCCTCTCCTGATGTTTCTGTCACAGACCCTGTGGTCCCATCAGTAGTACCTTCTCCAGGTAGGCAAGTGTAGATCTGTGCAAGCACACAGACTGGCACACAACTGCTGTGTGACACCAGATCTTCTTTCTCAAATTTGTTCCCTGATGGAATGTGTGGATGTGTATTTCTTTAGGACTATTCTAACATAGGTGGGAGTCCATAGAGAATATCATTTTGTTCACACCTGCACTGGACTCCTCTGTAATTCCAATGGAGATAAATATCTGATTATCTACTAAAAGAGCAAAGCTCAAACACAGGATTAAATGAAAAACAAAATGTCTGGGACTCTGGCAGGCTGGAAGTGGTGAGAACAAGAAGACTCAGAGCTGCTCTCGTGAACAACTTCATGAGTGGAACTGGATGAGGTGGGAAGAATGTTGAAGAGGTCAGGGGTTGGGGGCACCACACAGAGGTGTCTGTGATGGACTTCAAAGGCATGTGGAACATCCATGCTGGACACCAAGTGGGATGCATGAGTCTGGGGCCCAAGTGAGTAATAAAAGCAGAGAAAGAATTCTTCAACCCTGGAAAATCACAGGCCTCGTTTCCATGTGACCACCTTGAGAGAAGACTGGAAAGGACTGTAATCCCCCTTGGAGCCATTGCAGGAGGCAGAAAAGGACAGTCAGAACCTGGCAAATCCAAACTCTACCTACGTCTTGAAACAAGGGTCAAGTTGTCGCAAAACAAAGCATCAGTGGAATAGGACAACTTCTGAGAACTCGGTGCAGGACGCCAATGTGGAGATCACCTTGACATTCATTTTGGGTGGAGGCTGGAGAAGACACGCTTGTGGAACGGGCTCAGATGTGGACTGGGAAAGAAGTGTGAGCTGAAAGGTGAGCATTACAGAGGCGACGGTGAGATGAAAGGTGTGCTTCGTCTTGGTTAGTCTGATGTGGGTCACTCAGGAAAGAAAAATTGGTGACACAGATCAAAGGGTGTTGAAAAACGGGCAGGTTCACATCTGAGTGGAGCCAGAGGGACGAATGTGACTTGGATCCCAGAGGAGACTCATTAAACCCTGGGTGAGAGGGTCCTAGCAGAGCAGAGAGCACAGACTAGTGAACCCTGAGCTTGGGTTTTAGAAGGAATACAACAGGAAGTGAGGTCCAACTGCACTGTATTGGTGGAACGAGGATTCAGATATTTTAAGGTAACGTGCACACATAACACACATCACACACACACACACACACACACACACACACACACACACACACACACACACACACACACTGTCTTAGTTATGGTTTCTGTTGCTATGATGAGACATTAGGACCAAAGGCAAGCTAGGGAGGAAAGGGTTTGTTCAGCTTATGTTTCCACCTCACTGTTCTTCCCTGAAGGAAGTCAGGACAGGAACTCAAGCAGGGCAGAAACCTGGAGGCAGGAGCTGATGCAGAGGCCATGGAAAGGTGCTGCTTACTGGCTCGCTCCCCATGGCTTGCTCAGCCTGCTTTCTTTTAGAACCCAGGACCACCAGCCCAGGGGTGGCCCCACCCACAATGGACTGGACCCACCTCCATAAATCACTAATTAAGAAAATGCCTTACAGCTGGATCTTATGGAGGCATTTTCTCAGTTGAAGTTCCCTCCTTTCAGATGATTCTAGCTTGTGTCAAGTTGACCTAAAACCAGTCCACACACACACACACACACACACACACACACACACACACACACACACATACCACATACTCCAGCTCTCTGTTCTTTGCTGTGAGCTTTCTCCTTGGAACACTGCCAATCCCCACATCCCTACTCACATGGTTGTAGCACACTGCCACACACACCAAAACAGAGCCAGATGAGAGACAAGAAAAAAAGAGTATCTCAGGCAGGCATAGTACAACAAATTATCTGAACCAACATTAGGAAGTAAAAGAAAGAAATCTATCTTAAAATTTCATGACGTTTACATCTACAGTTTTAAAATGGATTTGTTGGCTTCTTGTGAGTTCAAGTTTGAAACTTAAAAATAAATGTCCACAAAAAAATGTTTAATAAATTAAAAATAAATAAATGTCCACATGAGCAAGTTTTCAAACAGGTCTTTTATGCTATGTCCTGGTCAA
Source organism: Peromyscus eremicus (assembly GCF_949786415.1). Classification (NCBI taxonomy): domain Eukaryota; kingdom Metazoa; phylum Chordata; class Mammalia; order Rodentia; family Cricetidae; genus Peromyscus; species Peromyscus eremicus. The sequence goes on along the minus strand of NC_081437.1, from coordinate 39,756,364 downwards.
ACAACGTCTAAGTCTGTCTTCAAATTCATTTAAGTTAAAAATGAACTGTGCATGAGTCACTTGTTGGAGAAAACAGTAAATTTGAAATCTTTAAGAGAAAAGCCAAAATTTGAAAGTCTTTTTTTTTTCTAATTGTAATTAGAAGTTTGTTAATCTGTGTAAGATGTTCCCCAGAGGAGAATCTGTCACTGTAGTTAGATACTGAAATAAAACACTGTATTGCACAGATGTACAGTTAGTATGGGCTAATTCAAAAGAAAATAATAAATAAATTTACCATATTCTCTTCCATAGCTGCGATGAAATGTAAGCGAGACTCAGCAAGTTGGGAGCTGTGTCCTGGCTGCCAGCGGGTAATTTTGATGGACTTTGCCGGGGGAAAGAGTTAAAGAAGAAAATAATCTAATATTGACAGTTTATTTTGGTTAGAGTTCTCTCTATTTTCTAAACTTTTTAAATGGTTCTACCCCCTTATGTTATGATGATGGTGAGGTTGACAGTACTGCTGTCACTAAGATAAAATGGAAAGAAATGGTGTTTAAAAGCAGCCACTTTTAAATCAAAATGCATCAACACTTTTTAGAAGTGTTATTCTCTGGTGTAACCAAACCGGTAACATTTCAGAGATACTTTGCCAATCCTGCCTGTGGGCCACTGTCCCGTGATTGGAAGTGAGCCCTGGTTTTTAGTGGGGGTGAGCACCCCCTGGTGGACGGAGGAAGCAGCTGGCTGGTCCAGTTAGGGGACGGCAATCAGGGAAGAACAGCTTTATCTTCCAATTCACCACACGCTCTGAAGAGGGATCTTTAAGGAGGCTCCACTTTTATACTTAAAATTTGAAGCCACAAATTGAATGGCAGGGTGTGAAATGGCAGGGTATGTATTTCACGTCGGACACATTTTACACTGTCCAACTTGAAATACAGACTTCTCGCTGGAATTCAGTTTAAAGATGGTCGGTGTGAAAAACTGGCTGAGCCCTTAAAGGGAAGGAGAGGAGCTGTCTTGACTTCCTCAGAGCATCTCATATTGTCCCTGAAGTTTCATCTCAGAGTCTGTTCATACTCACCAGTGGGAACTGCAAGAATTCAGCGTCTCATCCACACTCTCTCTGACAGTCTACCATGAATATTCTCTACGACACATATTTTACTCACACACTGTAAGGGCATTTAGAAAGTATCTCACCTCACCTGCCCTATTTTACAGGTAAGAACTGAAGTCCCCACAGAACACAGTGTCCCAAAGGACCACCCAAAACGGGGACGGAGAAAGCCTTGCAGAGCTCACTGGGCTGCATGGTCACCGGGCCCCTGTCAGACCTGTCTAGCCCTAGTCTTGTTTATGCTGTATAAAACAATTCACAAAGTTTCTTTGAGAATCTTATATTTAAAGTTGCTACAGAATCCTTGCTCCCAGTGACTCAGCCATTGGGAGAAGGTCAAAAAGCACCATAAAGAAGTCTTTCTTCTTCTGCCTCACCTAAGGTTCTATGGGATGAACCTACAGCCTCAGGACCCTTGGGTAGGTGCTCTAGCACTGAGATACACCTCTAGGACTCTTACGTTTTACTTGGAGAGAGAGTCTCACTGGACCTTCAGCTCTGACCTTGAGTCCATTTTGTGGTCTGGAACACCTTGAACTGAAGATCCTCCTGCCTCGGCCTCCTCACTAGCTGGGACTGGAGGTATCTTTCTATAACTGGCAATGTGGCATTTTCTGGTCTGACAGACTTCATCTGTGGAGCAGGTATCGAGATGTGTGACTTACCCGCTCAAGGCTGTGTTTGGAATCCAAAGTTTGCTGTGAGAATCAGAAACATCTGAAGGTCACTCCTACCCAACCCACAGCACTTCCCTGGACCATCATCACAGCAGGCTTTTCACTGTGACAAGAAAAGAGCTTGCTCTTAGGCAAAAGGGGGCAGTCCTTGCAACTGGTGCCATTTGAGAGGGGATTAAAGGGGAAAGCCCAAAGCCTTGAGGAGGAATGTTCCTCCTTTCCAAAGCAACAATCTGCCTCATTCTAAGGAAGCCTGGGGCTAGGATTTGGGAAAGGGCAAGGGCCCATCTGCTATTTAGCATGAAATGTGTTTGTAGATAATCGTCTCTGCTAAGTTCTCACAGGTTCGGTTTTACTCTGAAAGGAAAAGAGCTGAATCCAGAGTAGTGTTTAGAAGACTGCCTTCAGAATCTGCTCCTTGCCATCAGATTTTAAAACTCCCCATTTGTGAGTAGAGTGGAGCAGGCTGTTTAGAAAAGACATGGATGCCTGACACACTCCACACCGGAAGAGCTTTGAAAATCCACAATTTCCTTACACCCCTTAGAGAAGAGGATGAGGAACAACTTTTGGTTAACATGAACACAGAGACATGGTCTGTGACAAGCAGGCAGTCCTTGGTGTTTTGTTTGTTTGTTTGTTTTTGTTTTTTCGAGACAAGGTTTCTCTGTGTAGTTTTGGTGCCTGTCCTGGAACTTGCTCTGTAGATCAGGCTGGCCTCGAACTCACAGAGATCCACCTGGCTCTGCCTCCCAAGAGCTGGGATTAAAGGCATGCGCCACTGCCGCCCAGCTGGTTCCTGGTGTTTTTAAGAGTGATGAAGATAGTGAAGGAAGTATTTTTGAAACTACTTTGATTGATTTGAAAGATGATTTAGAGATGTTTGTGGAGGTGGGGAATGAACAGGAAGAAGCAAAGAACCTGGACCTGGAGAGCTTGCAGCTTACATGAGCGTGCCTGAAAGTACTGAAGATCTGTGATCCTAATAGTAGGGATTAGAGTCCTGGAGGCATCCACTGAGAGTCCCAGGTTCTTGTTTTTAAAGACAGAATTGCACCAGGGACACATCTAAGACAGTAAAAATGGAGAGTTTTTTTTTATTATTTTATTTTATTTATTTATTTATTTTTTTTTTTAAGGAAAGCAAGCACTGAGAACAGGAGTAGACAATTGAGCAGGGCTCTGGGCCAGGATGCTCCTGACCTTCTCTTCTGTTTACACAGCACAGGCTTTCCTTGCCATGCTCTCCCTGTTGTGTGTAGCCTATGTGGGGAGGAGTTCCCAGTCTTTTTGTCTGTGGATTTCTTTCACATTGCTGTCTTTCCACATCCCTGCTCTCTTTCCACCAGATGAGAAACATCAAGAAGAGATCTGTGTACCTGTTGCAGAGAATACAGAGGCTGTGACTCTGCCCAGTGTGGCTGCAGCCCTGGTCCATGCTCTCCTCTTCTCTGTGTCCCTAGGGGGCTCCTGAATTGTCTCAGGTCAGCGCCAGCCAGCCTATAGGAGGCCTCCATATCTCCAAAGGGCTATAAAGTCACTTGCTAAAGCAGTCTCCGGATTCACATCTTTCCTCTGCAGCTGGGCTGAGCTACAGGTCCTTACCTGTCATGTGTTGCTTAGGAAAACACGTTTTCCTTGATGCTGTCCTGAGTGAAAAGCCATCCTGTGGGGGATTTCTATGTATAAAGTGTTTGAAAGTCCTTTTTGACTTTCAAATCAAGATAAACTAAAGCCTTGGCAAAGTCAAACTAAAACTGAGCACAGTAATGGGATCTCAAGCTACATAAAACTTGACTTCATCCCTCACAAGGAAGCACATAGCCTTCCAAAGGAGCTCTGCAAAGAGAATTAAAGTCTAATCCTACAGGACTAGGTTATAAAAATACATGTGTTCTTGCCCCTCATAGAAGACTTCAGTTGAGAGCTGAATGGAAACATACTGTTGACGTCTCTCACACTTGCTTAGACTCTCCAATCTCTCTTTCGATCTCTCCCTCATCCCTGCCAACTCCCTCTTCTCCTCGCTTGTACATGTGATAAAGTAGAAATGGCTCGATGAAAATCAGGTACCAGTGGCACCCAATTGGGGTCCAGCGAGTGACACTCGAAGGATGGGTGCAGCAGGTCATATATGAGGATACCAGCAGTCAGAGAAACCACTCTGGGGAGAATCTGCATTTCTGCAACTTAGCGTAAGGGCTTTGCTGAAAATATTATCTCCATCTCCCTGAGAGTTGATGCAGGCGTGCATGGACGAATACAGGAGGTGGCAAGCCCTGGACGAGAGGGCCTGGGATGACCAGGAAGGGGAAGATTGAAGGTGGGAGAGGAAAGATGAGGCAGGAAGGAGAGGGCTGGGGGCAATGACGGAGAGGTAGAAAAGCAGAAAGGAAGCAAAGAGGAAGTAAGGTAAATTCCCAAGGATGGAGGCCTTCCAGCTCCCAAACAAACCATTTAATAGGAGCCAGAGTTCCTCCTGCTCCCTTCCATCTGCAACTGATAAAATACGAATGAACATCAGACCAAGCTTCCTTGGGTACCACATTCCCCTAAAACAGGCCCTGTGAATGAACAATAGACCAAAGCATCCACAGGCACCAGACCCCTGCGACCTGGGTCTCTACATCCCTGGAGATGAAGGTCCTCGCAGGCTGGCATCCAGCTGCAGCCACTGTGGGACCCAGCAGCATGCCACAAGAGTGTCCTCTCCCTGGGGACTCTCAATCCTGACCAGGGAACCGGTGTGAAGGAGGGGTGGCACTGACCTCCTTCCATAATCTCAGCCCAGAGAATGCCAGTATAAGGACCATTTAGCTGACTTTTATGGCATTTCCCCACTCCTTGGTTTGAAAAATATGTATTGTGGTAATATAAAATGCCATGTGGATGTACGATACAATATTTAGTATAAATAAACATACATCCATGTAGTTTCATGCATGGATGCATGGTTATAATACATTAGTGTGGGGTATGGCATGATGTGCAAAAAACAGAGAAGCAGGGCAGGCTCCTGTTTAGCACACACTGTTCATGTCAATCACTAATCAAGGTCTACTCAGAGTCAGGTGACTGAGACTTGGAAATCTGTGGCTCAGCACAGGCTCAGCCCTGCAATCTGACCTGACAGCGGTGGGGATGTTGGTGCTTGTTTTAAAATGGTGGCCATGGGTGATCACTACTTTTCCATGAGGTGTGCCTCAGTAGGAAGCATTTTAAGGCTCTGAGATATCAGGAAGCCTGGTAAGGACCTGCCCTCAGAGTCTATTCCAGCTCTCTTTCTGTCTAGGAGATGCAGTGGGCCTGTCTCCATGTGCCAAGCTCACCCCTTTTCATCTGCTGCCATGGGGTTGGTCACCCTGGAGCTGGATGGAATGTTGATGAACTGCCCCCTCCCCGCCCTCTTTGCTACTTAGCCACTTTGATCCCCACAGAAGCAGCTTTTTCCTCCTCTCCTTAGTTCTGCAGGTGTGTGTGTGTGCTGCCCTGAGATATTTGCACAGAGAATAGTTCTGCACACAGACCCTGTATGGAATTGTCAAAGGGAGACTTCCCCAATACCCAATAAGGAGCTCCATGGAAACACAGCAAAGCTGCACTCACCTTTTTCTGGTCTTTTCTACCCTTTTATTGAACATAGATTTTTTTTCTTCCATGATCTATCCTGATTACAGTTTCCCCTCCCTTTACTCCTCCCAGTTCCTACCCACCTCCTGTCCCATCCAGATCCATCCCCTTTCTATCTTTCATTAGAAATGGGCCTTTGCTGCTTCTGCCATTTGTGCCCAGCGCCCAGGAAAGTGTGCAAAAAAGTGAACCTTCAGGGTTCAAAGAGTAAGTGAAAGAGAATGATTTAACACATCAGGGCACAACCTCTGGGTCTTAAATATACACTCAGGAAAAGGCTGCAGGGTAAAAAAAAAATCTTGAGATCTTAGTGATGATCAACTAGTGTATTATTTTCAAAGTTTATATGACTGACTATGTAAGACAACCTCTTCCTTTGGCTGTCTATTCTGTGAGCATTTCCTTCAAGGTGTTACATAGGTATCATGGTTTATTATCAGATTATATTAAAATGTGGGAGGATTTTAAAATAAACTCTGTATTAATGAAATATAAGAGCCATCCATTTCAAACCAAAATGAAGTGTCTTTAGGATCTCCAATTCTAAGACATAAAAATGATCAAAGTTATAAAAGGGATCAATGTCTAGCAAAGGAACTCCAGGAAGAGGAGCATGGAAAGTTCTGGGAGTTTATGGACGGTGTGTTTTACATGTTCTTTTTCAGGACAAGCAACATCCAGATGAACAGGGCCAGTACCTGCCTTGGAGACCATTAAATAGAAGGAGCAGAAACATCCTCAGGGTATCAAGGCCCAGAACATTTGCATTTTTCTCTTTAACCTTTTAAACCCACAGTCCCCTATCCTAATCTAAGGTCACTCTGATGTGCTTCCATACACCAAGTCACTCCCACGCCCCCCATGATCCATAAAATATAGTTAGCATCCATTGGGCAACACTGCTTAAAGTGGTTTCTTCTTCCTTTCTCTACATGGCTCTGCAGAATGGGACAGGAAATTACTTTTAAAGCCATTTGACTGATGAAGGAACTGAGGGAAAGCTTTTCAGTAGAAACTCCCCCAACCAGCAGCTTAACATTCCACACAGGAGTTGTCAGACAAGGACAATCTGAGACCAGTTGGCTCTTGAGGTCCCTCCCTCCCCAAAGTAAGCAACATTTCCTAGAAGAAACCAGCTTTACACCCTGCTCTGCACCTGTGGCTCTTCCAAGCTCTTAATGTTGATGAAAGCAAACCAGCTTCAGTCCCAGATTAGTATATATTTAATTATATGTCATATATATGTATGTATGTATATATGTATGTGTGTGTGTGTGTGTGTGTGTGTGTGTGTGTGTGTGTGTGTGTATGTATGTATGTTTCCTTCTTCCTCCCTGTGGTGGTTTAAGAGAAAATGGCCCCCATAGGGAATGGCACTATTAGAAGGTGTGGCTTTGTTGGAATAGGTGTGACTTTGTTAGAGGAAGTGTGTCACTGTGGGGGCAGCCTTTGAGGTCTCCTATGCTAGTTTTGTAGGTTTCAAGCTATGCCCAATGTGGACCTAGACTCCTTCTGCTGTCTGTAGATCAAGATGTAGAACTCTCAGCTCCTTCTCTAGCATGATGTCTGCATGCACACCACCATGCTTCCTGCCATAATGATAATGGACTAAACCTCTGAACTGTAAGCCAGCCCCAATTAAATGTTTTCCTTTATAAGAGTTGCATGGTTATAGCATCTCTTCACAGCAATAGAAACCCTAACTAAGACACTCACCAACTTTTACTTCATCAAACTAGTCTCCCTGGGTTTCATCCTTCCCCCATGTTTCCCTGCTTCTTCTGTCAATGCACAAAAGTTTGGGTGTATGGGTACATGGGAGTAGATGCACTCCACATCCTAACTGCAACTCTTCCCTTCCCCAGCTGAAGATCAATTTGCACTCATGGAGTTAAACAGGAAGCCCACATAGACGCTCCAGAAATTCCATCGAGATTCCTCAAGAAACCCAGGTAGACTCACTAGGAAGCCCATGACCCACATACATAGACCCACAAAGAAACCCATGTAGTCCCTCCAGTAGACCTTCATGTAGACCTCCATGTAGACCTTCCGGGAATCACACAGAGACTCATGAGAAAACCCACGTAGACATGCCAAGAAGCCCATGTAGACACACCAGGAAGCCCACATAGACCCACATGCAGACATGTCAAGCAGCCTGTAAGGACACACCAGAAAGCCCATGTAGACTGACCAGGTGCTTTATTTGTATTCCACCATTGTTTCCCTGGATACTGAGGTGTCTTCAGATCCACTTCAAGTTAAACAATGTCACTCCTGGCCATCATAAAACTGTTAGCTGTCCTGAGTTCTAGGTCCTGGATGATTGAAAGTTATGGGTTCAAAACTCTGATAGAGTGAGTAGGGTTCTGTGAGTGTCATTGTATGTAGCCTGCATGTAAAAATAAATAAATAAACTATGCAATCCTGTAATCCACACCAGAGATGTGAGGTGGTGGGCAGCACACAGCAGGAACAGCTGTTGCCCTGGATGGCCTTCTGGACTTCTATCACAGACTGCTCTGTCAGAATTTTGTCAAGAGAGCCCGCAGAAGCAAAGACTATGAAAGCTATTTTCAGCTCATCCCTCAGTAAGCAGCTATGGACTTACTTGACAAAATTCAAGCAGCCAGGACACAGACCTTCTCTATTTGGGAGAAAAGAAAACTGAAGCAAGCAAGAAAGGCAATAAGACCGCCTTCTGGATGGGATGGCCCTGAGGACTTGTATCTTGAACTCACATCCTCAGCAGAGGCCACTGGTGTTGACAAGTGAAGTATCAACAGGGATTAAGAGTCCAGCCTGGATCTGCACATTCTTATAAGCCATAAAGGAAGTTTAAAACACAAGTTCAGTCAGAGCGGGGACCGCCTGGGCCTGGGAGCAGACCCCTGGGAGTATAAAGACATTCAAGTCCCCTCCATGTTTATCTCTCAGTACTGGATGCTGGGTAAAGCATTTCTGTATCTGAGAAGGAGACTAATTCCAAACTGGTCCCCATTCCCCCCCCCCCCTCGGCTGCATCATTTCTTCAACAATGCAAGCAGAGGAAGAGGAATGTGTAAGACCATCTGTGACAAGGAACTGAGCCGGGATTCCCATCAGCTCAATGGCCAGAGCCAGTGACATTAAGAGGCAAGCATGCAAACACCAATTGTAAAATGTGGGTCTGGGCTAAGACACACAGAAGGGTAGCTAACAGTCGCTAAAATCTAGAGATAGGAAGGAAAAAACACAGAGATTAAAAAAGAAAGAGAGATAAGAAGTCTAGTCCACGGGCCTACAGAGCAAATGATCAAAACCTTAAAAACAAACAGAGAGAAACAATTAACCAGAATTCCTTCTCAATAGAAACTTCTAGAAGACCATGGCCTGAAGATAGCTTGGACAGGAGTGTAAAGATGTTTGGCCTTTTTTATAAAAATAGACATCTCATTAAACAAAACAGGCCTCTACTCTAGACTTGTGGGTATACATAAAATATTTCATATTTAATGGAGCAGAGTATAAGTATCATGATATTCCAACCTGGTAGGTAGGAGATTTGTTTTCTGTGGTAGTAATAGTCATGGGTTTGTCTGCTTTAATCAACTGTGGGGCATTTACCCATCAACCCCACAGCTCCCCAGAGTTTTCTTGAGTGTGAGCAGCAGGAAATATTAGATAGAAGGGTTTATTGCAGAGATAAACAGACAGAAAATAAAGGATAGCCTCGAGAGGGCCTGGAACCTTTTCCAATGAGCCCTGACTGTCTCTGCCCCAGGGTACTTATAGAGACACCAAGGGATGGAGCAAAAGACCTCCCCCCAGCACAGCCAAGTGCAGACCATCCCAGACACTTGTACTCAGGCCCATGGTCCTAATCATCCTCTCTATATGGACCTGCTGGGTAAAGCCACGAGGAACCTGAAAATGGGCTCCCACAATCAACCTCTGGTCCCTTAGAGGTAGGAGTCCAGAAGGTTCTAGCGTTCCTTCTACCCGGTCCAGACTTGCCTCATGGTAATATCAGTGTGTCCACCAGACTGTGTTCTGACTGGATTTCTACTTCTAAGTTCACTGGTGCTACTGCCATAATCTAGATCATCGTTGTCACGGCTGTGAGGTCTCTGCTTTCTTGTTGGCTGTTAGCCAAAGTCACTCTGCTTGAAAGGCTGCCAGCGTGCCTCAGATATGGCTTCCTCCTTCTCCAAAGCCATCAAGAGCTGGTCAATCGCTCCGCACTTCAAGTATTTATGAGACCAGGTTGGGCCCTCTTGGTGCTCTCCTTGGTCAAGATGTGTCTCATTGTGTCCGTGGCCCCCTTGTGCAGAGAGCCACCAATGAGGGAAGTCTGTTGTACAGGAGTTAGTCATAGCAAAAGCTGAGAGAGTTAGAGAAATTTGCACCAATACATTGCTTGTGAAATAACAGGAAAACACAGCGCTTGTCTTATCATGAACTAGTTCTATTGACAGAAATCAGAGGATACGTCTTATGCTTCAGGAACTTAACGAATGTTTCTATCACCCATTAGGGGGATGAATGGAAATAACATGAGAGAATTGAAGAGAGAGGGAAAGACGGTGGAAATGGTCAAAGTGGATGATACCTTTGTACAAACATCTCTCCCTTATGAAAACCGTCACTCCCTTTATACACCAGGAAAACATGTCAAATACCTATGTGTATGCCTATCTGTGTATTTGCTTATGTGTGTGTGTGGAAATGAGTGGGTATGTATAGGCTAGTTTGCTTTCTGATGCTGTGACCACAAAATCAAAAAGGAAAGAACTTATGACATCGTACAGGTCTCACTCCATGACTGGAGTCTAAGGCAGGAACTCGAGACAAGAACCTGGAGCCCGGAACTGAAGCAGAGACCACAGAAAAATGCTGCTTACTGGTTTGCTTGCTCCACTTTCTCATACCACCCTGGGCACCTGCCCAGGGGTAGCATCACCCATTGTGTACTGGGCCCTCCCACGTCAGTAATAAATCAAGAAAATGTCCCACAGGCTTTGTAGGCCAATCCTGTGGAGGCAATTCCTCAGTTGAGGTTCCCTCTTCTCAAATCATTCTAGTTTGTGTCAAACTTGCCAAAAACACATGGGTACGTGTATATATACATATATGTGTGTGTTTGTATATTTATACATGTGATTACATGTGTGAATATCTATACGTGTGTACTCACGTGTGCTTAGATGCATAGATATGTGTGGAACTATATATGTATATAAATATGTATGTATATGTAGGTATACTTGCATGTGCACGTGTGTGTGTGTGTGTGTGTGTGTGTGTGTGTGTGTGTGTGTGTGTGTGTGTATCTATGCCTATCGAGGCAGGAAGGTAACCAGCAGGGCTTTTCTGGTTACAAGTTTTTCCTGATTTCAAAGCAGGATACCTCCTTTTTTTTTCATTGTGTACTGCCATTCAAAACTGTGTCCCATTCTCTCTCTCATACCACAAAAGACCGTGGACATGTTCAAGTTTACCCTCCTAGACACACTGGACCATCAAGCTCCTCTCATGCAGAAGCTCTGTAAACAACTAAGTACAGCCAGCATCATTTTCAGAACATTTCTCTTCCAAATGAAGCGTGCCACTTCTGAATGACATCACCTTTTCTTCCTACCCCTGACTCTCTTCAGATACAAACGATCTAGCATTTCAGCCTTTGGGGATCAGGGCAAGTTCTCTTCAGTTCACCGACAGCACTGAGGGTACAGGCAGGGAGCTACCACATGGAGAGGCCGAGCAGTGTGTTCCTATTCTGTCCCCAGGTGGAATGTGCAGCCTGACAAGGTGACTTGGAGCAGAGCTGGTGGATGTCCACTCATCAGGGTCACTCTGCACAAGAGCTGCCCCTCGGGGTTTGCTGAGCTGAGCTGAAGCACCCACGGGGATGTGTGGAACCATCGTTGAAGAAGGAGGAAACCTTGGACAATGTCATCCTCCAACCTTCTCAGTAGCAACAGCGTCCAAAGCACGTGATGGCCACTGTCTACACTCTCTGAGAGGGGAAAACTAGTTCAGAGGCCTGGTGAATAGCAGGAAGCAGGCATCGTTGAAACATCTGCATCTCACAGGTACGGAGGAGGCTGCATGGTCATAAGCAGTGACCGGGTTCACACAGTTAGCAGAGATCCCAGGAAACACTTTGTAACCCGTTGTTCATTTTAAACTCCTAACAAGTATCTGGAAGAGGGCTGGTGAAACAACCCTGTGGATGAAGTGTTTATAACACAAGCATGCAGGCTTCATTCACTTCTAAGAACCCAAGTCTAAAACCTAGGCATGGTGCCTTATGTTCGTGAGTGACCCCAGCACTGGGCAGGGGAGGCAGGTGGATCCCGGAATTTATTGGTCAATTATTCTAACCAAAAAAGGCAAGGCCCTGGCCAATGATAAAGCCTGCATTAATAAAGAAAGTGGATGGTGTCCTCAGGAACAATACCCATACATATGTGTACAGATATGCACACCAACAAGCACAGATACTAAATAAATACATGAATGTATCTAGAAATAGAAAAAAGGAAATTAACAAAGATGGCCCCCATGTGGGTAAGGTAAGTGAGATCTTTTAATAGCCATTAGATGCCAAACACATGCATTGTAATTGTCAAGCAAGCAAGCAAACAAACAAACAAACAAAAAACCACCCAGCAATGCCAAAATCTTCTTTTGTTTTCTCCCGTTTGGGGAAAAATACAGGCAATTGGCTACCTGAGGTCCTTCTTCCCAGGGTTGCCCACCAGACACTGTGATATATCCTGAGGGTAAGTGTCCCAAGTCTTGATCCCATAATGAATCTGAATCGATTAGTGTGCAAATCCCGGGAACTGGAGTGCACAAAGCTCTCAGTGTCGCGGGTCTGAATGAAGGCAAAGTGTCATTAGCAGAAGCTCCCTCTGCCCCACCACTTCCCAGAAGCTGCTTTCTTCTAAATCTGCCTTTAAACATGATCTCATCCCGACCTAATGACGCTGACTCACAGACAGGATGAGGTAAGACACTTTGGGTAATGCATCACCCAGTGGGTGGGTGGGTGGCTCATGTGAGGGTCAGCATCCACTTTTGCTGTGACAGGGAGCTACAAAGGAATGGCAAAAAAAAAAAAATGTGGCCACTGACTCAGGACAAGGATACTGTGGCACCAGAAGGCAGGAGAGTCCATGGTTTGCTCAGTTTTCATAGCACCTAATCATTGTGTAGATTTCTCAACAGGGAAAAAGAGAATTAACATTGTTAAGTGGTAAGTTAGAGTATATACAGAAAGAAATATGCTGTATAATGTGCATGCATAATGTATGTGCTTTACATAGAAATGCAGAATTAGTAAATAATGCATAGTTCAGGATATGATGACTCATATTTATAATCCCAGTACTCAGGAGGCAAAGGCAGAAGTTTCCTTGTATAGTCAAGGGCAGCTTGGTAATCCATAGTAATAGACCCAGTCTCAAAAATGAATCTTAAAAAAAAAATAAAAGGAACATGCAACTCTGCAGAGTGCAGGCCATGCCCGACCAGCTGGATCAATGTCATTTTGCTTAAAAATATGAAGGCCTTGGGTTTGTGCATGAACTACATACAGTAGAAACACTTAGGTAACATACCAGTGCGCACTGGAGTTCTCACAATCCTGCTAATAGAAGCCACAGTCTTAGAGAGTCCCAATGTTCTTTACACTTGTAGTAAGAGTGTATTTTCTCTTTTAAAAAAAAGTTTTATTTTTATCTTTTAAAGTATACCTGTCTGCATGGGGTAGGGGAGGGTGTAATTGCCCAAAGGAAACCAGAAAGGGAATTGGATTTCCTGGAGCTAGAGTTACTGGCATTGTGAACCATCTGATGTGGATCTTGGAACCCAACTTGGATACTGTAAGAGCAGTATGAGCTACTACCATCTGAACCATCTCTTCAACTCCAAGAGTGTATTTTCTAGGTTTCAGCAAACCTTTGGAGTAGATCATCCTTGGACTGGGTGCACCTTATAAAGGTTCTATCAGGGGCTGGGATGGTGGCTTGGGGGCAAAAGCATTAGCTGTACAGCAAGAGGACCAGAGTTTGGATCCCAGAACACATAACAACACCGTGTAGGCTTAGTGGCTCCTCTGTAATTCCAGCCTCAGGCGGCAGAGACAGGGGCTCCCCAGAATAAGATGGCTTGTGAGACTAGCTGTGTAGGCAAGCGTGAGAGGCCCTGCCTCAGTGAAGAAAGTGGAGGAGCAATGGAGTATGACTCCCAACATCACCTGGAGGCCTCCACACATGTGCCTGCATACAAGTATGTGCACATATAGATGTGAACGTGGATAACACATGCATACCTCACATATGTACATACAAAGAGAAAAAGACAAAAAGCATCCTTTGACTCCAGTGGGTGTGTATACATTCACAGATGGTGAGGGTGACACCTGTCTGTGGACTTGATGTCCTGTGGTTCCAGGTGCCCTAAGAGTTTTTAAAGCCAGATCTGGTTCATAAACAAGACCTAGATCACCTTTGGCACAGAAGCTCCATATTGAGCATCTGAGCTTGGGCTCCTGCTGCCCTGGAGCTGCTGAAGTGCCTAAGAGAGAGGACAGACTGACCAAGGCCAAGGCAGGAGAAGCAGAACAGTCCCAGCTGCAGCAGCCAACCAGAATGCTACTCATCTGCTCCTCAGAGGAGAGGCTGCCTTCACACACCTGCTCCTGATGGGACAACGTGAGGTCACAGTGGGCTCCTCCTCCACCCAGCCCAACTGCAGCTGCAAAGAAGATTCTCCAAGAGGACAGTAAGTCTTGCCTATGCAATCAGAGACATCCTGTCCGGCTCGTGAAGAACCTCAGTGATTCTCCACCTCACTGCAAGAAGGGACCGCAAAAGCTGACTGCATTGGCAGCAGGTTCTGGGAAAGCGGGCTGGAGAGGAGGAAGCCTGACTCTTCGGGACAGGAGGAGAATGAAAGCTCAGCAGATTCCCAGAAAAGGCCAGAGCTGAGTTCATGAACCTCTTTGCAAACTGAATGATCACACTCAGTTATCTCCAGAGTGGAATATATGTGTTTTTCCTTAAACTCCATTTCAGAGAAACCATTAATTAAATCACAAACGTTGGTAATGGGGGAAATGAGATTATAAAGCACTGCCTCGCTCCTCTTTTCTTCTGACTCAGCATGGCACCCCAGGCAGAATGGCCAGACTTCAGGCCTCCAGCACTCCTGGACTTCTGATTTGTGAGTGCTGGAGTTCTTTATTCATCCTTCTCTGACTTGTCCAGGGAGGTTTGCGTACCGCCTGGAGCCAGCCTCTTCCGCTTGCTTTGCCCAAAGGCTCACTCTTTTTTGTCTGTCTTTTCCGTCACCTCTCAACCCATAAAACTTCTCCCCTTACTTAGATATTTTCCGTTTATAGCTTGATTTTATGCAAAATGAAGCTGCATTAATTTCCAGTAAGCATTGATTTGTGTGTGATAAGCCATGTGCTTACAAAGCTACTTTACAGTGATGAGTTTGCCTCACTGAGGTGAAATATATGTTAAAACATTTAATACAGAAACACATGCAGATAAATAGATGATTGATTGATAGATAGATAGATAGATAAATAGATAGACAGATAATAGAATAGAAAGATAGCTATATGATAGATACAGATAGATGATAGAATAGAAAGAAAGAAAGAAAGATAGATAGATAGATAGATAGATAGATAGATAGATAGATAGATAGATAGATAGACAAATAGATAGATAGGCCTTGAATATTGCCTGTTTAAAATCAGCAGAATGAATAAAGTTCTTCACAGTATGAAAACCCTATTTCTGGAGCTGGAGAGACAGCTCAACATGAACAATACTGCTCTTGCAGAGGTCCTGAGTTTGATTCTCACAAAGGTCAATAGCTCCCAGATGACTGAACACCCTTTTCTAGACTCTGTGAGCACCAGACACATGTATGGTGCACACACATACACATAAAGCAAGATAACTAAACCTTTAAAGTACAAAATGTTGTATGCACTTGTCTTTTCTTCCACTCAAGATTTCCTCCAGGCCTCCCAACTCGGTCTGTATCTTTTCATTCTAACTTGCTCTTTTATTCATCTCCTCAATCAGCAGAGGAAGTATTAGACTGTCTGTATTAGAGTTCTGTAGAGGACCAACAGAATCAGCATGGAGCATAAAAGGGATTTATTAGCTCGGCTTCCCTGATTCTGCCTGGGTAGTCCAATGGTCTGGCTACTTGGTGGCAAAGCTGAGAACCTGATGACTTGCTCAACCCATAAGGCGAGATGCCCCAGCAATCCCAAGCTGGTAATGGAGGTCTGGAGGATTCCTGAAGAACTGCAGGTCTTTAGTGGGAGGTAAAAGAAGTTCCATCCTGAAGTCAGAAGAAAAAGCATCAGCTGAGGAGTAGAGGCACCCACCAGCAAGGACTGAGGCAGGCAGGTGAAGAGCACTGCTTTCTCTTCGGGCCCCTTCACATCAGGACCAGAGCCAGAAGGCACTGCCTGCTCCATGGGAGACTCTCCCCCTTCTCCTCAATTCCTAAATATCTGAGTTCTACCCAAAGGCGTGCCTCTTAGCTGACTCAAGATCCAAGCTCTGGTTGAGCTTACCCTCAAGGCTAACCGTCACAACAAATTTGAAGGAGCGAAGATGAGTGGTCGGATTCTGCAACCCCAAGGAGTTTAGAGCTCAGTGTGTGTGTGTGTGGGGGGGGGACAATCAGAATGTGCAGGTCCCCTAGGGTGCAGACACGTAAGCGTAACTTTGGATTATTTGATCAGGTGAACTCCCGTCACTGGGCACGCCCTTCCCGTGTGAAACTAGATCCAGGAATTGAGAGGGAGCAGTGTTGTGTGCTGAGCCCTCAACCAGGCTACGCACGAGGTGTATTTAAATGTCTGTAGCTGGCTTGAAAGCCGCCAAGTTGAATATATCACAGTCATGGCAAATTACACTGAAAATTACCCACTGCAGCCTTCAGATTTAGTTCATTTTACATGCGGAATTTCTGAACCTCCCGAGACAGAACAGGTTGACCAAGCCAGCCGAATACACAGCATGGGGCAAGGATGGCTTCAGTCCAATCACCAGCCGTTTGCTACCTTCACCGCATCTCAATATCATGATTAACTCAAAAGGGAAAAGGACATAAATCCATCTACATCCCACAGAAGCACAAGACATACTCACTCTTGTAGGATATAGAGCAATTGAACTCCTTCATATTCTAACAGACCTTTATAAAGAAAGGACGGGAAGGGCCTACAGGGAGCCCTTGCTATAACTATGCTCCTTTGCTATGGTCTTGCACCCCATAGTTCACTGCCACCTCAAGCTCATCACCTCCTAGTCCCTTAGCTGGAACCTTCTGCTCTGTTGGAATTCAAACCTAGAGCAACACTAGCCCACAGGGAAAGTGGACAGGATTTAGTTCATTTCAGAAGAGAGATGATGGGAAATCAGCACTCCAGGGGGTTATGTGTCTTCCTCACTTCTGTCTCAGCTCCTCAGAGAAGGATCTGACTTATTTTCAAAGCCTCAAGAAGGGAAATTGGGGTTCCAACACTACCTCCCAGCTGCCCTCTCCTTATTCATCATGTACCCAACCCTGTGTGTTATGGGTCCTATTGGTGATCAGTTCAGCTCCTGGCTCCCATCTTCCCTGGAGATACAACCTTCCCTCACTCAGCAGTGAGACCTCAGGTCTCCTTGTTATCCATGGGATCCCCAGGTCTTTCACAGGGATGTACATGATGCGTGAGTTGATGCTCATTACTCTCATCCCTCAGTCTAGCTGCTACTATCAACCTACCCTATCCCTCTGTGTATGCACACACCGACATAGTATGAGTGTTCCTGTGTGTGTGCAGGTGCATGTGACATTCAGAGGTTGACAACGGATGTCTTCCTTGACAGCTGTCCACTTCTTTAATGAGGTAGAGTCTGCTGCCGAACCTAGGATTCACTGCTGTAGTTTAGCCAGCTTGCCCTAGGGATCCCTGCTTCTGCTTCCTGAGTGCTGGGATTGCAGGTGGACTGCCATGCACACCGCCATGCTTGCACAGCAGGCGCCTCATCCACTGAGCCATTTCTCCATTCCCTATCTTATCTTATGAGTAGACTACACCCACTCACCAGAGCTGGGCCATCAAAATCAGTGTAATCTGAGGTGCGTCAAACAGTGGTGTTTTGCTGACAATCACCAGCTCTTACTCTCTTCCAGCTCCCTAATCCACTGCATCCAGGGCCACTGGTGTTTCGGACTGTCTATGCGGGTCACATGCAAGGTATGCTAAGGTGCCCTTGGACACCTTGGACTGTATAGGCTGTGACGGATGCAGGGAGGCATGAAGGGTCGAGTCTAACTGCCAGATTGCTATTACTCCCTTTGGTATCGTCTTTGCACCCTGCTACAATAGACCTGGTTCCTGGATGCAGAGCCTGAGATGGATTCTCATTCAATATTCCTCAAGGACCTGCTTTCTGGAGAGAGTGGAGGGAGCAAGGATCCAGAATATGGTTGTCTTTCCTGGTAAATGTAAACCACACAGTCTCTGCAGCATGGAGAAAGAAAAAAAAATTACTCTCCTCTCAACCCAAGAGCTTGGATTTATGGTCTCTGACAGGGCACTGGGGCACTGTTCTGGCATCTTGTGGCTAAGCCTCATACTCTTGTCTTACGGGAACAGAATTTGCTGGAGGATTGGTGCACAGGACCAGCTGTCCCCATAACACCAGCTTTCCATCAGTCAGATGTCTGGATTGGTTTACATGGGTCATTTTCTTCACTACTCTCACTACGAATGTAGAAACACTCTTTAGTTTCTCCATCCTGATGGGATGGTTTTGCAGTGAGGGTCATTCTTATCTTCTCAGGAGCCTACCTTATGTATCTACACGGACATTCTTTAGGATGTTTCAAGACATCAAACCAGATCATTTTTTTTTTATTAACAGTAGTTTCCTGACCACTAGTACCAAAGGCTTCCCCCTGAATATTGAGGCATGAATTCGTTCTACTGATCGAGAGGAAGGAGAGCTGGGAACCCGGTGGTGAAGAAACAGTGTTCAGATGCAGCGGCAGCCTTTCACAAAAGCCTGGTTACCAACCTGATTCTACTTGTTCTCAAAGTGGCCAGTTATACAATGACACCTAAATGCAGTGACCTAATTGCCCCCAGCTGACACAGTAATCCCAGCAGACTCATTTCTGACCTCACTCACATTCCAGGCCAAGTGACTGATTGCTTCCACCTGTACTCAGCACCCATCAGGCCACTCACTAAAGCTGACTTACTTCTCTGGAGCACTCAGCCAGGCTTCTGTTGCTGTCTCGGTGGAAGAGGCCATGTAACTAAGGCTGAACAACGGAGCTTGGGTATCAGGAGGACCAGTCCAGATCTGTGGCACAGAAGATACCACAAAAACACCTCATATTAATCCTCTCTTCCAGATAACACAGAAGCACTCCAGGAAATACCTATGTAAAAATTCTGAAACATGGGGTGCACACACACACATACCTTGAGCTCCTGTGGCAAAAAGCCTCCATTGTGCTTTACCATTGAGTATCCACCCAGTAGTTAGAAAGTCATCACTCATGCTCAAGTTGAAATGATATGAGGTTTGGTTGGAAAGGAACTATTTTGAAAGAGTATAGGATAAAAGGAACATACATGGGAGAATATAGGGACCTTGCATCACCACTGGTCTGGTGGACAAGCAGAGGAGGAGCTAAGAAAATTAAGAAGACCCTAGACAGGACAGACCTCTTTGTAGTAACAGGGATGGTCATTCAAGGATAAAGGCAGTCTATGATGACCTCACACCCTTACATCCCTTCCCTCCCATCTCCCAGAGGAGCTTCTTGTTGGAAAAGACAGGAGCCATGGAATTGATAAGACCAATATAGGTCAACCTCTTGAATCAGAGAACAAGGTTGCCGTCAGATCTGATGGTCAGTAAGAGATCAATAAAAGTCACTCTGGGACTCATTTCTTATATCAATTAGTGATCCCTTGAGGATACTACTTCTAAGTAATGGGAGGAGGGAGCAATACAATATGCCCCCACATGCTAAAAAGGACCATATCACATGAATATTCAATGAGGTGAAGCCACTAATCTCATGGAAATTTTGTACTGTTAGAAATTCTATCTAATACTGCCTCCAATCTAATTTCCTAGCTCTTCCATCTATCTGAGCATCTATCTTCTCTGTGGGGCTGCAGAAGATGAATTGGAGCCCTCTGGCACATTTCAAGGTCCTGAAAATACTCAAGGAAGGTACAGCGCCATCTCTACATTTTCCTTTCTCTTGAGTTCCTTTGGTATCTATGTAGTGGGGCTTCTGAGCCTGCTAACATCCACACACTTCACTCCACTGCTCTGACTTTGCATACGCTCTCTTGAGATTGCTTCTCACAAACTGGGTGGCTAAGAGATGACCGAAGTTCACCCTGGCGTGCCTTACTTATGTCACGTATAGAGAACCTATTTTATCCCTGATTTTTAGATAAAGACAAATGACTTGCAGTATCAACATCACCACGTCACATCCTGGTTTGTGTGGATTTGATAACCACTCTCTCTTCGTTTGCTTTCTGTTGCTGTTATAAAACCAACCAAAAACTAACTAGTTGGGGGAAAGAGTTTGCTTGACATACTGGTCACAGTGCATCATCAAGGAAAGCCGGACAGAAGCTCAAGGCAGGAAACTGGAAACCAGACCTTCCCAAGGATGACACTACCCACAGTTCATTGGGCCCTTCAACATCAATCACCAGCCGTAGAAATCCTCCACAGACGTGCCCACAGGCAGGCCAGATGGAGGCAATCACTCCGTTGAGAGTCCCCTCCTCACAGGTGACTTTAGTTTATGTCAAGTTGATGAACACTAACCACCAGATACCCTATCAAACCAGGAGAGAGCTCTAATACCTTGACTCACATCCAGGGGGCAGTTACAGGTGAGTGGCCAATCACTTTAACCCTAATTCTAACCCAACTACAACCACAACCCTGACCCTGACCCTAACCTCTGCAGCAATTGTTCAACCCCACGCTCTAAAGAAAGTGGCTAGCCTGAAATGTAGATTAAGTGGACAGTTAAAAAAAAAATGGGACACTGGACATTTCTGACTGGCAGAAGAGTTGACTCCTGATCCAGATTAAGAGTGCCTGGACAGTTCCACCACACTCCAACAGTGAGACCCTTGGTCTGAGACACCAGAGGACAGTAGGGCTGGCCATAGGTACTGGGTGATGTCTCCTGACCCCAGGAGAAGGACACCTCTGAAAGGGACAGGTGTACATCTTCCTCCCCAATCAAGGGCAGCATGAAAACATCAAACAAGCATGCGAGCACACATGGGCACACACACACACAGAGTGGGGAAAAAAACTTCAGACTGACAACCTAATATTTCCACACCTATGAAAGAAAAGCCTCTTTCTCTCGCTTTCAGTAAAACGTATCCATGCATAAATTTGATCAGCTTTTTTCCTTTTCCTCCCCCCCCCCCCCCCCCGTGGGCTTGCTTGTCTCCTGAAGGGAGAATGGATTCCTCAGTTGCAGAAAATCTCTTAGTAGACACACCACAGCTTCACTGGGGTGGGTGCCACAGCCCTTTTTTTTTTTTTTTAAAATTTCAGCTCTGTTCTGTGGTTCTGGTTTTGTTCTGTGGTTCTGGTTTTGTTCACGTTCATTTTTCCTTTTGTGTCCCCCGCCACCAGGGCTATGTCAGTACTTAAGCTGACCCTGCAATAACTGCTCTGAGGTCACAGGGTCACCCGACCAGGGGCAGATTCCTCTCACTCCTGTTTACAGTCATTTGTGCACTGGGTATGTGGCTATTGGATGTTACTAATTGTGCCCCTCAGTAACTCGCAGTGACCTCCAGACCCTCAGCCTCCGCTCTCCTTCTCTCTCCTCCTGTGAGGGCCATTTCAGTCTTTGTTCTCTACCCGAAACACACCACACATTATCTTCAGAGAACTGACCATGGAAATGCATCACTTGGTAGGAACCAAAAGTGATAAAAAAAAAATTAAAAAATGCATTGTGAATCCCAAATACGTCCTTGTTTAATGATGAGATTGTATTTGTTGAGTATCAGAAAATCAAACATGGACTTGTGGTTGGAATCTCTTCTCTTCTCCCTCCCTCCTCCTCTCCGCCTTTCTTAACAAACTCAAGTGGGCAGTTAACAGCAACTGACTAGTATGTGGTACAACTAACTAACTAGTCTAACTAACTAACTGGTCTCAGCCTTCATCCTGGGCCATACCCAAGGCAGGAGACTGGAGACCAGACCTTCCCAAGGATGACACCACCCACAGTGCCCAATGCCATTCACGCTGTGAAGGAGCTGGGGTACACAGCTCAGCAAACATTCCTCCAGCCTCAGCCACCCAGCTGCAGCAAGGCCCCTGCTCCTGCTCTCCCTTCCCCTGCACCGGAGCTCAGAGCCTGTCTACTCTGTGACTCCAAAGGAAGAAACAACAGGATTCAGCCGGTGCCCTAACTGCAGAGGACCCCGAGGCGAATGGCTGTCTGTCTGTGGCTGAGGGCAGCTGGGCAAAGCTGCAGAGACATGCCTCAAAGCCATGTGTGACCCAGAAGCCATGCATCCCTGGAGGGGCTTGGAAGAAAGGGCTTGCAAGGAGCATTGAGAGGCAGGAGGCTGTGTCTGGATAGTTCAGATAAGGAATATTTAATTAATTTAGGCAGTGATAATTAATAACATAAACGGAGTTAGCATAGCTCTTGCATTGAACCTACTGGTAGTTACTTAAATGGCACTTATCTTGTATCTTGACTCACAATGCTGATATAAATTAATTACAGTGCACAATAATGTTTACGAGCAGGTTGATCGTAATGTTTATTATCCAGCTCAGCACAGTCTGGGAGTGAAAAGAAATGCTCTCAGCAGCTACGCAGGGTCACTAGGAATAAACCAGAACTGCGTCCGGGAAATGGCACCATATGGCCACCCTATTCATGAGGAAGGTTATTGTTGGAGAAAGCACAATTGGCTGGATTGTGTTCTAGCTGCCCCAGCTGCACTTGCTGTGGCTGAGGAAGCTTGTAAACTTTCCCTGGCTTGGATAATGGTTGTGCTTCCCCCTGCTAGAGGATCAAGAAGCTAAGCTGTGTGGCCATCCTGCCAGCTGGAGAAACATAGCTGGAGAGCTGGAGATGGCCTTGCCGGTGACACTGTGTGCTGGGTCGCTGTTGTCAAGGTTAGTGGGATATGGCTTGAGGAGGCCTCTCCTTTTAGCATAGCCGCTGATTGGTGCCCACGAAAAATTCAACCACACATGGCAACATTAACTAAACAGGAGCTAGAATGAGGCGTCAGTTGTTAACAATCAGTACTACTTTCCCAGAAGACTCAAGTTCAGGTCCAGGACCTACGCTGCATGGCTCACAACTGCCTCTAACTCCAGTTCCAGGGGATCTGACACCTCTTCTTCTGGCCTCCTCCATCACACACACACACACACACACACACACACACACACACACGTGGTATACATACACATGCCCACACACACCAACAGACAAACAGATAGAAAACCACGTACGCACTCTGGTTCTGGCTACAAAGTTGTTCTATACTCAAATCAACCATTCTGAGCTCTGGTAACTTCACGTTTGAGTTAAAGAGGATGAATAAAACACGCCTGCCCTTTGAGAGGAAGGAGAAAGTATGCCTGACACAGAACGTGAGTACTAACAGTAGAGGGCTTGGTTAGGGTGCAGTATTAATGCAATCACTGACATTTATTTTCGAGATAGACACAGCTGGGGAGATTGTGCAGAGGCCAAAGTGCTTTCTGCACAAGCACGAGGACCTGAGCGCAGATCCCCAGTGCCCGACTGAACACTCCAGTACTGAGGGATGGAGACAGGCAGATCCTAGGGACTCACTGGCAGTTAATCTAGGGGAAACAATGAGATCTAGGTAATGTGGGAGAACCTGTCTCAATAATAAGGTGGAGAATGACTGACAAAGACACCTGAGGTCAAACACACACACACACACACACACACACACTATAAATAGGTTCCATTTGTGCTTAGCATTTTGTACCTAGCCTTCCAAACCATGAACATACACCACACACACACACACACACACACACACACACACACACACACACTATAAATAGGTTCCATTTGTGCTTAGCATTTTGTACCTAGCCTTCCAAACTATGAACATACACCACACATACACACACACACACACACACACACACACACACACACACACTCACTCATTCACTCACACCATGGTGGGGAGAGGATAAAGATGTATCATCTCTGTAAGGTATCAGTTACACTTAGCATTTTATACCCAGCCCTCCTACCCATGAACGAGGTAGTCTCTTAATTCCCTAGCCCTTCAATATGCTACATTGCACTTCTGTTTGCAAAGCCTCATTGACATCTCTGATGAAATTCTGACAGTTCAGACATGTGGTTGCCAATTTTTCTGCTGTTCATTTCTCCAAAAATTAAAATAATGTCTCTGTTAGTCATTTTTCTCATTGCTGTGATCAAATGCCTAGCAGAAGCAACCTAAGGGGAAAGGAGTTTATTTACCTCATGGCACAGGGAACACAGCTTATCCTGGAAGGGGCTGTGTTCATGGTGGGCCTGCTCACATCTCAGCAGATAACGAGAGAGCTTGGCCCAGGACTGCAGCCAGGCTACAACCCTGAAATGACACCCATGAGGCCATGGATCTAGGTCTCTTCTGGGACTCTTCCATGTTCTCCCCAAACAGTGGTTTCCAGCTTGGGTCCAAGTGTTCACTGTTTATGGGGTATGGGATCCCACAAAGATTTCCTAGTGAGATCTGAGCTTACTTTACACAGCAGAGCTGAATTAGAGGATGGCTTGACCACCTGTGTGTTGAGATGGTCTGCACTTGGCTGTGCTGGGGGGGGGGAGGTCTTTTGCTCCACCCCTTGGCATTCCTTTAAAAGCCCTTTAGAAGAGACAGAAGGGGCTGGTGGGGTTTGACCTAGGTCCTCCCGAGGCTATCCTGTGTTTCTATCTGTCTCTCTCCTCTATATTTCTACCTAAATATTTCTCACTTCTCCCTGCTCAAGAGTACCCTGGGGGAAAAAGTGGGCAGGGCTCCCCACAGTGCGCCTTTTCCCACTCATACCATCACAGTATCATCTTTACAAGGACTGAGAGCTGAGGATGGAACCCTGTCAGGTTCTGAGCACTAACATGTTCTGCCATGGAAGCACCTGGAGTTCCAGTTGGGTCTTAAGATACCGAAGAAGCACACTTGTGCATCCTGCTAGATACATGAAAATGAGCTGTGCCCTGAAAAATCTATTTGGTACTTCAACCTACTCGATGGTTATACTTTATGTATTTGGCAATTGTTTTCAATTACGCTGACCGATACAAACCAAGTACTATTCCTATGAATAAGTGAATGAAAGCATAGTTGATCTCCCCTTGGTGTAACATGGTGGCTTGAGAATATAACTTTGATTGTTTTAGAATTTTGTCATGCATAGAATGAGTTTTGATCACATCTACCTCCTCTCTTCCCCCTCCAGCTCCTCCCATATCTGCACCACTAATTTTCCCTCCCAAGTCTGCGAGCATTTCTTTTTACACACTGAGTCCACTCAGTGGTACAGGTATGTGAATGGCTATAGAAGCCTCTCCTAGAGCATAGGTGGCCTAAAATGTTTTCACATCCTTCAATGAAACTGACTCTCCCTCCCCCAACATCCATCAATGGCCAGTAGGTCCTCAGATACAGCTGGGACTTTTTGTTAGTCCTTCCACTGTGCCTGCTGTGATGTGGGTTGGCTTGATCTTGTACAGATCTCATTCATGCAGCCACAACTGCTACGGGTTCCTGTGTGCCCGGGCCATGCTGCTTCTAGTAAACACTGCTTCATACCTATCCCCTACTATCTTTGGCTCTTACAGTTTGTCTAACATGATCCCTGACCTCTTTGGGTTGGGGTATGTTGCAGCTGTCCCATTGATAGCTGAGTCCTCCACCGTGAGTAACTGTTTCAGTTGTCATCTATTTAAAACAAAGATATAAAAATAAGTACTTTAATACTATATCCATTTACAAGACTAATAGGAGTATGTTCTTAAAGTCTATGACCTGTGTGGCTAGAGACTATGTCTGAGTATATTTTCATATATTCAGGACTCTGTGTTAAGATGAAGTTGTGACAGTCTCTGGCTGTAATGAAGATCATTGTCCACAAATTGTGATTGTAAGAGTTTTATGTTTCCAGAATTTCCTGGATCTTGCCTCTTACCTAAGCATAAACACCCACTTTTCCTGAGCAGGGTTCCAGAAATTTGGTGCCTGCGTGTGAAGACGTCACCCTGTCATTATCTCCTGAGCACTGGGTTTCTGTAGTTTGTCACAGGTAGCTCCAACCTCCCTAGGATATCAAAAGACCCACCTCGGGCCTCCCAGGGTTAGGACAGAGACTGTGTGTGTTCTCCAAACCCCACCTACTCTCTGCTCTACCCGCAATGTTCCACAACATGGCTGTACAATTAGGAGCTGGAGAGAGTGTGGAGAGGAAAGACCAATGCGGTGACAGCAGGACCTGAAGAATCAATTGTGACCTTGATTCAGCTGGCACATCGCTAACTCTAGGCCTCACACTGAACAGTCTGCTGCCTAGAGGATATGTTTAAAACACGCACACAGGGTCACCCTGCACAACGCACAGGGAGATGGCAGCAGTAACCGCAGTTGTTTTGACACGGCTTACATCTCCCTTGTCATCCGTGAGTCACTGCACAGACGCCTCACTCTCTCTCTCTCTCTCTCTTTACATCTCCAGCATCAGTGCTTCTACAGACCAATCATACCTCATGGCCACAAAGACGGCACCAGGTGAGAGCACAGAAGGAAAGGTGACTGACAGCTGAGGGGTGAATTCCACCAGAAGTGGAAGCCGTGACCCCAGGTGATGTGTCAGGCAGAAGGGCCTCTGTTATACAGCTTTAGTCTCTCCTTGGTGACTACAGGGACAGGAACAGAATGTGACAGGAGAGAGCTTGGGGTCAGAAGCAACTGTGATGAACAGGGAAAGAGAAGGAGCCACCCGAGGGCCAGGCTGCTGTGATGTGGTCCGTAGGATGCTGTGGAGCAGCCTGCGTCCCTATGTCGCCTTCTGACCGGCTCAGCATCAGTCTGGCTTTCCACCCTGGTGATAGGAATTCACTTCCAAGAAGTATCTTGCACAGCAGGCGGGTCCATCACCTTCAGGCTGAAACTCACAGTCCAGAGGGTTTTGGAGAAGACAGAAGACACCAGGCATAGTGGTACACACGTTTAATCCCAGCACGCAGGAGGCAGAGGCAGGCAGATCTCTGTGAGTTTGAGGACAACTTGGTCTGCACTGTGAGTTCCAGGACAGCCACAGCTATTTAGAGAGACTCTTTCTCAAAAAGCCAAAAAATAAACAAAAAGAAGGCAGGAACTGGGCCTGAACCGAATGGTTAAGCTCCACCTTCAGTGACAAAGATGCAGTCCCGGCCGCCCACTGGTGAGTAATATGAAGTTGGTGGTCCTCACTCTGGTCTATCAGGACAAAACTGTCCCCAAAGAAGGATTTTTACGAAGCTGTGGTGGCTCTTTTACAACAGGGGAAAATGTTAAGCCCTTGACATGTGAGCAGGAGCCCTCTCTGAGACCTGGATGTTTATATCCTGCCGGCCATGCAGAGCCCGGTGTAGAAGAATGCTTGCTGAAACTCTGAGTTCTGGGAATGTGGAACCATTCTCAGTCACTGTCCAACAGTCACTCCAAAAACGAAACTGGTGTTTTGGCCAATTCTCTGGTCCCAGAACCACTCGAGATCAGTGACCAGGTGCTTAGGCCTTCTTGACAGGGGCATTTTGAATAAGTTTGGGGGATCACTGGGCTTTGCAAATGGGGTGTGTATGATGGACATTCTGAGTGTATTTTCCTCAGTTTCCCATGCAAAGATACCCAGCATAGCTCGGGAAAGCCACACCAGCAACTCCAAATTTTAAGTCACTTAAGGGAAGGAAAATACATTTTTATGTATTTAATTTTAAGAATTCTTCCCTTTTTTCTTTATCCTGTTCCTATATGCTTATTGAACTTAAATAAATATAAAAAATATAAGTATAAAAAATTTAAGTAAGTAAGTTTAGTGTTACATAGACTTGTGTTCCAGCAATCTGCTTAACTGAAGCAATGGTCAGAGTGATCCTATATGTGGTAAACAATGAAATCACACAGAACAGAGTCTATTTGCCAAAAACATTTTCATCTGCATATCCGCTTATCAGTAACATTTTCCAATGATAACCTACTCAAAATTATTCCGTAAACACGTCCTTTTAAGGCAGCAGATATCACTCTGCTGCAGTATGAACAGCTTTATCAATGAGATAGAAGATAAGGGTTGGCAAGCACACAGAGAGGGAACCCCAAGAACTCCAGAGAATGTAAATGCCTGCAGCCATTTTGGAGAAAGCTCATTTTCCTTACAAAGTCAAAGAGGAAACTTTTATTAGATCCATTACTCCCACTCCATGCTGTACAGTCAACGGAAGCAAAACCAGGGTGTCAAAAGAATGACGATTCACCCACAGTCCTTGCAACACCACTGGAAATACCCAGGAAAGGTAGATGTTCTAAATGCCCACCATCGGGTAATAGGCAAATAAAAGGTGGGACATAGAACTACAGACTACTACTACTCAGCCACTAAAGAATGAGATTCTGGCCGGGCGGTGGTGGCGCACGCCTTTAATCCCAACACTCGGGAGGCAGAGCCAGGCGGATCTCTGTGAGTTCGAGGCCAGCCTGGGCTACCAAGTGAGTCCCAGGAAAGGCGCAAAGCTACACAGAGAAACCCTGTCTCGAAAAACCAAAAAAAAAAAAAAAAAAAAAAAAAAAAAAAAGAATGAGATTCTGTCATGTCTGACAACATGATGGGAACTGGAAAGTGCAGTGTTAATGGAAACAACTCAGGCACAGAAATGGAAGTACCAGATAGGCTCCTGTGTGGGGATTCTGAACAGTTGCTTTCATTGAATTTGAGTATAGAATGGTGGTGACCAAAGGCTGTGGATGATGCAGTGGGGGGATGTTGGTCAATGGGATCGGGAAGCTGTGGTATGCTGTGCAGAGCGGGGGATGGTAGATAGAAAGTCAGGGCATATACATTAAAAATAAATAGATAGACTAGGATGGGTCAACAGTTAAGAGCACTTGTTGCTCTTGTTGAGTTCAGTTCCCAGCACCCATATGGACTCTTGTAGCCATCTACAGTTCCAATTCCAGGAGATCCCAGCATTCCCCTCTAGTTCTGCTGGTGCTAGGCACATGCATAGGGCACACAGATACATGCAGGCAAAACACTCATGCACAGAAAAATCTAGGAAAATTAAAACTAGAAGAAATGGTTTTAAATGTTTTCCACCACAGATAAACAATAAATGCTTATGGAAACAGTTTTAAATTTCACAGAATGTGTATATATGTATCTAAATGCTACATGAAGCCCCACAAATTTACACATTTTTTAAAAAATATTTTTATGTATCAGTTAAAAATGAATTTTAAAAATCAAAAATAATTTAGTAAACTAAGGAAAACATAGTTAAGTCTCATTGGACCATCTAGCAGAGTTGATGGACGGGCATAGCCGAGTCTGTAATAATCCAGCAAAGTGGCTCTTTTGGCCTTAAATGACTGTCAGCTTCACATTTCCACTTTCACAATTGACAAGAAGCTTGGCTTAAGCCATGTGGTGAGACCCACTGTCTTTGTTGGAATGCAACCCTATTAACTTCCATAATTTTAAGGATTGACTTCTTTTTTCTGTATACAGAGTAAATAGATTATTTATTATATAAATTAAACAAAATACATCCTTGAAATTTCACAAAAAAAAACTAGACATACACTTTTCATAAACTATGAGTAGCATTCTATTTAGAGACCCTTGTGAGGTAAGTTGACCATTTGAAGACTATTTTTGGAGAAAACAGGCAGTGTTGCTTTTGATCTCCTGCATCTTAAAGGTATTATGTGTTTATGGAAATGACTGCGTTCATTGCTTCCTTTTGTCGGAAATTTAAATACATGTTTAGAACTGGAAGCGCCAGACAGATGCTAACATGCTGCTCTGCTGTTACACTTCTGAAGAAAAAAAAACAAAGAATCACTAAGTGCCACCTCAGAGGAAAAACAGGAAATGAAATAAAGCAGATTCTGTGATAATCTATTAATGCTGCTGCCTGTGCATATGTGGAGAGAGAGAAATTTCTAGAGAACATTGCTTTCCATTCATTTGAAATAAATAGCCTCCCTATCCAGACACAAGCTGTATCCCTCAAAGACACCTAGCAGCCACACACACCCCACCTGTCTTTCCTGCTCAGATATTGAATTTTATGTCCTGTACTTTTATTTTAAATGTATCATTTAATGACATTTGCATCTTAAAATAATATCTCTGTTGAGAATGAATGAGGAGGTAGCCTATGAGAGCACTAAGAAAATAATTTTACAGTATCCATCAAATTTTAAATTTTTCTGTGCACCTAACCCTGTCAATCATGGATCCCTGGGGGATTTTAGATGTGTAATATTGACCTGATTTTAAGACTTTTAAAGAGCCAGCCCCTTCCTTGCCACAGACCTGGTTGGCTCCTGGGACCTTTTCCTGTCTGAAGACCTCACAGGGATGCTTTCTAGTCAGCTAAGCATGACCCTGGAAGGCACAACGGTTTCTGCGGAACCATTTTCATCTGTTGGGTCAAGACATGTTTCCTCAGCAAGACATTTTGCTTATTCCGCAGTCAGCCAGCCCCACTGTGCCAGGAGAGACACCCAAAGTCTCATGAAATATTGACGAAAGGCCTCTCCGCCAGCACACATGAAGAAGCCTTCCACACCAAATGACCGATTTTCAGTTTTAAGGTTGAAAATCTGTGCAAAATAAATAGAAAACAAACAAAAAAAAATAAGCAAAAAAATAAAAATGAAACCATGGAATAATATAATCAAGAGAATAGAAAATGTCCCAGGAAAGAAATAGCTAGAACTCTAGCTTATGCAAGGACAGGCCTCCAGGGGTGTTAAGTGACCTTGCTGGTAAGCATGGACAAAGTCGTGAGACGGGGGGAGGGCCAGGTGAAAGAACAGCATAATTAGAATGGTTCAGTCTTTGATTGACAAGCATTCACACAGACCCTGGGATTTCTGGAGCTTGATGCTCTGCTCAAAGACCTCTGTCTTCTTGAACCACTGCATTCATTCGATAATTTGTAGTAAAAGTAGCATTTAATAAGTCCATTTGTACAACCCCCCCCCAAAAAAAAAATCCTGTGATCTCCTGTGTGTCACTAGTCTACACTCACTCTGTCCTGGGAAGAAAGGAGCCACGTGGTTAGTGTTCTCCCCTCCCTGGTTGCATGCTGCTCTCGTAAGGCAACTTGATTCTTTGACCTCAAGTAGCTGGTACTTATTTATGTATTTATTTATTTATTTATTGTAACAAGCAGAGACTGACTATGATAGTGCTTATCTACAGAGCAAGAAGATGCTTTGGCCTATGTAAGAAGATCAGTTCCATCTGGAATTTCTGGGCTTTACCAAAGGCAGCAACCTGGTGTGCCCAAGGCAAAGCCCACCCCACTCATGCATCTGTCTTTCTTTGCAGAATGGAATCCGTGTTAGTCCAGTCCCACCAGGCTCTGGCACTCCCA